>NC_134101.1:59707148-61158648 GCF_000715075.1 Nicotiana tabacum
TCTGCGCAGAACCTCATTGTCGCTGCAAACCCGACGCCCGTGAGCTCTCACCTGGTCCTGACTGAGTATAGCGGTCATACCCGTAACCCTGTAACTGAGGTGGCGGAGGCCTAGGTGGCCGTCCGAAGTACTGGGTCCTATAACTACCCTGAGATTGCTCCTGAGACCTGGGAAATCTCATCCTCTTACGTTGCCCTTGCTCAGCCCTCTCTGTACCCTGCTGCCGACGCCTACCCCTTTCTATATTCTGGGCGAATGCCTGAATCCGGGAGATATCCATACTATCCTGCAATGCAGCGGTGGCACATGCCTCGGTTAACTCCGGGGCTAACCCTGCTATAAACCTGTGAATCCTGTCCCGCATAGTAGCAACTATGGATGGTGGCATATCTGGCCAATGAGTCAAAACGGAGACTATACTCTCGAACACTCATATTACCCTGCTTGAGGGCTAGAAACTGATCGACTCGAGCCTGTCGGATCTCCCGCGGTAAGTACTGGTCAAGGAAAGCATCTGAAAAATTCTCCCAAATAGCTGGAGGTGTATCACGTCCCCTGGACCTCTCCCATCCCTCATACCAAAGGATGGCTATATCTCGGAGTCGAAAAGCTGCTAGCTCAACTGCCTCTTTCTCCGTGGCATGCATAACACGAAAGATCCTGTGAAGCTGATCTATGAAATCCTGCGGGTCCTCCCTCTGATCTGTCCCCGTGAACTCTGGGGGACTCAAAGCAATAAACTCTCGGACCCTTGAACTCCCAGACCCCTCAGAAGTTCCTGCACTAGCTGATGCCCTAGCATGTTGCTGGGTAGCTACCAACTGTGTCAACAAATGCACCGCACTCCTTAAGTCCTGATCTGATGGAAGTGGAGGGGGAACTGGATGTGCGGTTTCCCTAGGAATCTCCGTAGTTGGTAGAGGAGCCGGTAATGGCTGAGTAGGGGTCTCCCCTTGAGCCTCAGACTGGGCCCCATCTACTGGGGGTACCCTGTTGGTCCCCTCACCTACTACTGTATCTCTCCTCTGGCTAGCCGTAGTCTTCCTAGTCACCGTCATCTGTGCATGCAAACACCAACACATAAGTTTAATTCAAATTTCCTATAACTCAGTTCTATAGCACGATTTAGATTTCAAAGAAGTGTAACCAACTCCTAAATGCCCTGTAGTTCCTTGCTTATATAATGTGGTGCACAACACATCTATAAACAAGACCCTACTAGACACGGCTTGTAGACTCCCTAGGACAGAACTGCTCTGATACCAAGTTTGTCACGCCCCGAACCTAGGAGCGAGACAAGCACCCCGTGCCTCACCTAACCTGGCGTACCAAATTGCGACTAAGGGACTCTGAACACATAATGTCATACTTTGGCCATGGGGCCACCTTGCAAGACAATTTGCGAAGCAAAATATAAAACTGAATGGAAACTAGCACTAACTAAATATCAATATAAAGCTAGGCCGACAAGGCCGTCATAGCTACTACAGCTGACAAACTACCAATTTATACAAACCCAACATAATGCACTAACCAACAGGATATGCCTACAAGCCTCTACTGATAGATGTACTGTGATCGGAACAGGGCCCCGACCTACCCATAACATATATATAGATATACATAAGATGTACACAAAACTCTAGTCCTGGCAACTCCGAAAGACGTGGAGCTTACCGATCAGGCGGAACTCGGAAAACACCTACTGAGGAGGTCTACCCGTCTGTCTGTCTGAACCTGCACGCATGAAATGCAGCGCCCCCAAAAAAGGGACGTCAGTACGAAATAATGTACCGAGTATGTAAGGCAATAAAATAACTGAAATCTAAAACTGAACTGATAATATGATAGCTGAAATTAACTGGGAGTCAAAGATGATCTGGAGATATACTTACCTGCTGATACTGACTCAACTCCTTCAATATAGTAAGTAAAATAATTGTACGGCCTTATAAGGCTCGGTATATATAACTGCTCTGCCATAGTAGGCTCGCTTATAGGCGCTCGGCCATACTAGGCTATGTATCTCGACCATGCTGGGCTCGCTCATAGGCGCTCGGCCACAGTAGGCTCGGTATATAACTTTCCATCTGATCAGAGGTTGCCCAATAGGGGCCTGCCCATCGATTATAGCTCGATGGTAATGAAAATACTGTAATACTGTATATATAGGCTTGCTGCTCTCTTGACTGGAAGAAGACAATACTAAAATTGAATATAGAGTCTCGATAAGGAATAATATTGTAACTTATGAGACTAGAATAGTGTGAATAAATTCATGAATATGAACTTCTCTTTTGTCTCATTACTAACACATGTAGCTACGAGATCATGCCAAAACGAAGGAAGGCTTAGCCTTAACATACCTTATCACAATCTTTTCAATCACCAAGTTGAACTCACCTCTTCGCACCTTAATCTACAAGAATGATAATAATACTATCGTTAAGTTACGAAAGGTACAACTATCGCACAACGAACGACAAACCTATTTTGTATTAAAACGGGCAGCATCTCCCTTATAATATGCCCTTCCTCCAACTTCAAGATAACACCAACAATACAAGGACAGAACAATAACAACATATATACATCATTTTCCAGCCCTATATACACCATCAAATACTACAAAACAGCCCAACACACCCCAATCTCTTCATACACAAAACGACCACCGTAGTAGTGTCAAACGACCCGAAAATGTTATGACGAACGACCAGCCAACCACCCTACATTTATATGGTGTTTATAAACCCCTTCCTCCTCCAAAACTCCACAAAATAGTAATAAAACACGCAGCCCAACAGCAACACAAAACAGTCCACAAAACAGTCCGCTACAAGTGAATAACTCGAACTCACGGCTTCCGATCACCATCCCGTGAGTTCTTACAAGTATAGAACGACTTACCATGAATTTACAGCAGAAAAAATGGATGAAAGAGAGCAGTAAACTCACCTTATTTGTTGGATAACTCAGCTCCTATCTTGGTTCTTCAAACTCTAAGTTTTACCTCCAATTGGAACTTGAAAGGGAGAGAAAATCAATTAGGGTTTGTGGGAAATTTTTGGGAGGATTCTTTGCAGAGCTTATGTCTGTTTATTATGCTCTATTTTGAGTCTAATATATGAAGAAAATAGGCCCTTAAAAGGCCTCTTTGGACGACCCGAAATGGCCCATTTTTGGGCTTTCATTTAAGCAAGTAGGTGACACACCTACTTGTCACCTAGCAGCTTGCGTAGTAACGCAAAAATGCACATATCTCTCTACTCCGATGTCGTATTGACAAATGGTTTAATGCGTTGGAAAATAGACTCATAGATCTTTAATTTGATGGGTGGAACACACCATAACTCTAAGTATATTGGGAGATAATTGCAGTTACATTTGACCCAAAGTTTCAGTAAAACTTATGAATGTAACTTGTGATGACTTTCATCGACTTTTGTTCCACAACTCGCTTGACTTAAAAACATAACACACGAATGTAATACGACTAATATAAATCATAACATAATCTCTTTATCATGTTAATCACCCTAGTCTCACCCCAAAGATACATGTTATAACATTCCCAACTTGTCGACTTTCGATGAAACATTGTTTTATTTAATTGCTTTAGCTTCTGAACTGTCCAACCCTCTTTGTACTTGTTGTTCATGATCTTCAATATTTGTAACCTCAGAGGTAACATGATTAACTTACTTTATATACTTTTAAATATTATCTCATTTTTTTGTCCTACATTAGTTTACTTACGACGCATTTTTACATACGAAAATATAGGGTGTAACATCACTCCCCCTTGGGAACATTCGTCCTCGAATGTTTACTCTTGGAGACTTTGGAAACTTTTTCCAGAGTATCCTTCGTACACTAGGTTAAAACCAACCTGCACGTAGCCAGAAACATACTATGCATGCCACACATGGCCAATCTTTATAAATAGCAGCAATTTGCCTCTGACATAATCCTGTCTCGTAGCCCTGCTACATCTGGAACACACAAACGACCCTTGTATCTGAGAACCCCATCTCCCTTGAGCTCTAACAATGGCTTCTTCTGCTGTGGAACTTGCTCTCTCAACTCGACCAACTCTGGGTCCTCGTACTGCCTTTCCTTGACTTCAGCTATGAGGGATGATTTTGCAGTGTTTTGGATTACAACTCCACCATCCTCAGAATCTACTAACCGAACCCCCAACGAAGCCAATTGATGAATATCTCTAGCTAATTGTCTTTTCTCGGGCTCTACATGTGCTAAGCTACCCATAGATCGGCGACTTAAGGCATCTGCTACAACATTAGCTTTCCCTGGATGGTAGAGAATGTTAACATCGTAATCTTTCAATAACTCAAGCCATCGCCTCTGTCGCAAATTCAACTCTTTCTGCTTGAAAATATATTGTAGGCTTTTATGATCAGTAAATATATCAACATGAACACCATATAAATAATGCCGCCATATCTTAAGTGCATGGACAACCGCAGCTAACTCGAGGTCGTGGGTCGGATAATTCCTCTCGTGCTTCCTCAACTGCCTTGAAGCATATGCAATTACCTTCCCATGTTGCATCAGGACACATCCTAACCCGACACCTGATGCATCACAATACACGGCATAACCCTCTAGACCCTCTGGAAGTGTTAGAACTGGAGCTGAGGTCAACTTGTTCTTAAGCTCTTGGAAACTCCGCTCACAAGCCTCTGTCCATTGAAACTTAGTTTCTTTCTGTGTCAACTTCGTCAATGGTGCCGAAAGGGAAGAAAAACCCTCTACGAACCTCCGATAGTATCCTGCTAAGCCTAGAAAGCTACGAACCTCTGTCGGAGTGGTAGGTCTAGGCCAAGATTTCACGGCCTCAATCTTCTGAGTGTCCACCTTTATCCCTTCATCTGATACAATATGCCCCAAGAATGCTACAGACTTCAACCAGAACTCACATTTAGAAAACTTAGCATACAACTTACGATCACGGAGGGTTTGGAGTACCGCTCGCAGGTGGTCCGCATGCTCATCCTCTGAACGGGAATAAACCAGAATATCATCAATAAATACTATCACGAACAGATCTAAAAATGGCCGGAATAGGCTATTCATCAAGTCCATAAATACAGCGGGTGCATTAGTCAACCCGAAGGACATGACAAGGAACTCGAAGTGGCCATATCGGGTCCTGAAGGCTGTCTTCGGAATATCTTTTTCCCGAACTCTGACCTGGTGGTACCCCGACCTCAAATCAATCTTGGAAAAGCATCTAGCTCCCTGCAACTGATCAAACAAGTCATCGATCCTTGGAAGTGGATACTTATTCTTAATAGTTACCTTGTTCAACTGCCTATAATCGATACACATCCTCAGCGAGCCGTCTTTCTTCCGCACAAATAGTACCGGTGCACCCCAAGGTGAGGTACTGGGCCTAATGTAACCTTTCTCCAGCAAATCTTTTAACTGCTCCTTCAACTCCTTCAATTCGGCAGGTGCCATTCTATACGGAGGGACGGATATTGGTTGAGTTCCTGGAAGCAAATCGATGCTAAAATCAATCTCTCGCTCTGGAGGAATACCTGGAAGCTCATCTGGAAACACATCTGCATACTCTTTGACTATGGGAATAGACTGAAGTGTAGGTATCTCAGCATCTGCATCTCTAACTCGCACAATATGATAAATGCACCCTTTTGCGATCATTTTCCTCGCCTTCAGATAGGAAATAAACCTACCTCTGGGTGTTGGTGTATTACCTACCCATTCAAGGACTGGCTCACCCGGAAAATGAAATTTGGCTACCTTTGCTCGGCAATCAACTGTGGCATAGCAAGCTGCCAACCAGTCCATGCCCATGATAGCATCAAAGTCCATCATCTCTAGCTCAACTAGGTCAGCTGAGGTCTGACGACTACAAATTGTCACCGTACAACCTCGGTAAACCCGTCTAGCAATAATCGATTCTCCGACCAGTGTAGATACCGCAAAAGGATCACTTAGTATTTCAGGCACTATACCAAACTTCCTCGCGACAAATGGGGTAATATACGATAAAGTAGATCCTGGGTCTATCAAAGCATAAGCATCGTGAGAGAAAATGGTTAATATACCTGTCACAACGTCTGGTGAAGACTCCTGGTCCTGTCGACCCGCTAAAGCATAGATACGGTTCTGATTACCACTTGAACTGGAACCTCTACCTCTGCCTCGACCTCTACCAGCCGAAGACTGAGACTCGCGCCTTGAAGGATGCACGGACATAGATGATCCTGTTGCTGAACTCGCTGGTTGTGCCATTCCCCCAGAATCTCTATTTGGGCAATCTCGCATCATATGCCCCGGACGCCCACATGTATAACAAGCATCAGAACCTGCTCGGCATTGACCCAAGTGTCCTCTACCACAGATGTCACACCGCGGAGGAAATGACCATGTCTGCGCAGAACCTCATTGTCGCTGCAAACCCGACGCCCGTGAGCTCTCACCTGGTCCTGACTGAGTATAGCGGTCATACCCGTAACCCTGTAACTGAGGTGGCGGAGGCCTAGGTGGCCGTCCGAAGTACTGGGTCCTATAACTACCCTGAGATTGCTCCTGAGACCTGGGAAATCTCATCCTCTTACGTTGCCCTTGCTCAGCCCTCTCTGTACCCTGCTGCCGACGCCTACCCCTTTCTATATTCTGGGCGAATGCCTGAATCCGGGAGATATCCATACTATCCTGCAATGCAGCGGTGGCACATGCCTCGGTTAACTCTGGGGCTAACCCTGCTATAAACCTGTGAATCCTGTCCCGCATAGTAGAAACTATGGATGGTGCATATCTGGCCAATGAGTCAAAACGGAGACTATACTCTCGAACACTCATATTACCCTGCTTGAGGGCTAGAAACTGATCGACTCGAGCCTGTCGGATCTCCCGCGGTAAGTACTGGTCAAGGAAAGCATCTGAAAAATTCTCCCAAATAGCTGGAGGTGTATCACGTCCCCTGGACCTCTCCCATCCCTCATACCAAAGGATGGCTATATCTCGGAGTCGAAAAGCTGCTAGCTCAACTGCCTCTTTCTCCGTGGCATGCATAACACGAAAGATCCTGTGAAGCTGATCTATGAAATCCTGCGGGTCCTCCCTCTGATCTGTCCCCGTGAACTCTGGGGGACTCAAAGCAATAAACTCTCGGACCCTTGAACTCCCAGACCCCTCAGAAGTTCCTGCACTAGCTGATGCCCTAGCATGTTGCTGGGTAGCTACCAACTGTGTCAACAAATGCACCGCACTCCTTAAGTCCTGATCTGATGGAAGTGGAGGGAGAACTGGATGTGCGGTTTCCCTAGGAATCTCCGTAGTTGGTGGAGGAGCCGGTAATGGCTGAGTAGGGGTCTCCCCTTGAGCCTCAGACTGGGCCCCATCTACTGGGGGTACCCTGTTGGTCCCCTCACCTACTACTGTATCTCTCCTCTGGCTAGCCGTAGTCTTCCTAGTCACCGTCATCTGTGCATGCAAACACCAACACATAAGTTTAATTCAAATTTCCTATAACTCAGTTCTATAGCACGATTTAGATTTCAAAGAAGTGTAACCAACTCCTAAATGCCCTGTAGTTCCTTGCTTATATAATGTGGTGCACAACACATCTATAAACAAGACCCTACTAGACACGGCTTGTAGACTCCCTAGGACAGAACTGCTCTGATACCAAGTTTGTCACGCCCCGAACCTAGGAGCGAGACAAGCACCCCGTGCCTCACCTAACCTGGCGTACCAAATTGCGACTAAGGGACTCTGAACACATAATGTCATACTTTGGCCATGGGGCCACCTTGCAAGACAATTTGCGAAGCAAAATATAAAACTGAATGGAAACTAGCACTAACTAAATATCAATATAAAGCTAGGCCGACAAGGCCGTCATAGCTACTACAGCTGACAAACTACCAATTTATACAAACCCAACATAATGCACTAACCAACAGGATATGCCTACAAGCCTCTACTGATAGATGTACTGTGATCGGAACAGGGCCCCGACCTACCCATAACATATATACAGATATACATAAGATGTACACAAAACTCTAGTCCTGGCAACTCCGAAAGACGTGGAGCTTACCGATCAGGCGGAACTCGGAAAACACCTACTGAGGAGGTCTACCCGTCTGTCTGTCTGAACCTGCACGCATGAAATGCAGCGCCCCCAAAAAAGGGACGTCAGTACGAAATAATGTACCGAGTATGTAAGGCAATAAAATAACTGAAATCTAAAACTGAACTGATAATATGATAGCTGAAATTAACTGGGAGTCAAAGATGATCTGGAGATATACTTACCTGCTGATACTGACTCAACTCCTTCAATATAGTAAGTAAAATAATTGTACGGCCTTATAAGGCTCGGTATATATAACTGCTCTGCCATAGTAGGCTCGCTTATAGGCGCTCGGCCATACTAGGCTATGTATCTCGACCATGCTGGGCTCGCTCATAGGCGCTCGGCCACAGTAGGCTCGGTATATAACTTTCCATCTGATCAGAGGTTGCCCAATAGGGGCCTGCCCATCGATTATAGCTCGATGGTAATGAAAATACTGTAATACTGTATATATAGGCTTGCTGCTCTCTTGACTGGAAGAAGACAATACTAAAATTGAATATAGAGTCTCGATAAGGAATAATATTGTAACTTATGAGACTAGAATAGTGTGAATAAATTCATGAATATGAACTTCTCTTTTTGTCTCATTACTAACACATGTAGCTACGAGATCATGCCAAAACGAAGGAAGGCTTAGCCTTAACATACCTTATCACAATCTTTTCAATCACCAAGTTGAACTCACCTCTTCGCACCTTAATCTACAAGAATGATAATAATACTATCGTTAAGTTACGAAAGGTACAACTATCGCACAACGAACGACAAACCTATTTTGTATTAAAACGGGCAGCATCTCCCCTATAATATGCCCTTCCTCCAACTTCAAGATAACACCAACAATACAAGGACAGAACAATAACAACATATATACATCATTTTCCAGCCCTATATACACCATCAAATACTACAAAACAGCCCAACACACCCCAATCTCTTCATACACAAAACGACCACCGTAGTAGTGTCAAACGACCCGAAAATGTTATGACGAACGACCAGCCAACCACCCTACATTTATATGGTGTTTATAAACCCCCTTCCTCCTCCAAAACTCCACAAAATAGTAATAAAACACGCAGCCCAACAGCAACACAAAACAGTCCACAAAACAGTCCGCTACAAGTGAATAACTCGAACTCACGGCTTCCGATCACCATCCCGTGAGTTCTTACAAGTATAGAACGACTTACCATGAATTTACAGCAGAAAAAATGGATGAAAGAGAGCAGTAAACTCACCTTATTTGTTGGATAACTCAGCTCCTATCTTGGTTCTTCAAACTCTAAGTTTTACCTCCAATTGGAACTTGAAAGGGAGAGAAAATCAATTAGGGTTTGTGGGAAATTTTTGGGAGGATTCTTTGCAGAGCTTATGTCTGTTTATTATGCTCTATTTTGAGTCTAATATATGAAGAAAATAGGCCCTTAAAAGGCCTCTTTGGACGACCCGAAATGGCCCATTTTTGGGCTTTCATTTAAGCAAGTAGGTGACACACCTACTTGTCACCTAGCAGCTTGCGCAGTAACGCAAAAATGCACATATCTCTCTACTCTGATGTCGTATTGACAAATGGTTTAATGAGTTGGAAAATAGACTCATAGATCTTTAATTTGATGGGTGGAACACACCATAACTCTAAGTATATTGGGAGATAATTGCAGTTACATTTAACCCAAAGTTTCAGTAAAACTTATGAATGTAACTTGTGATGACTTTCATCGACTTTTGTTCCACAACTCGCTTGACTTAAAAACATAACACACGAATGTAATACGACTAATATAAATCATAACATAATCTCTTTATCATGTTAATCACCCTAGTCTCACCCCAAAGATACATGTTATAACATTCCCAACTTGTCGACTTTCGATGAAACATTGTTTTATTTAATTGCTTTAGCTTCTGAACTGTCCAACCCTCTTTGTACTTGTTGTTCATGATCTTCAATATTTGTAACCTCAGAGGTAACATGATTAACTTACTTTATATACTTTTAAATATTATCTCATTTTTTTGTCCTACATTAGTTTACTTACGACGCATTTTTACATACGAAAATATAGGGTGTAACATCGCACCTGCGGAAGTTTGGGCGCAGGTGCGACCACGAAGAAGCTAGGGAGCCATCGCAGAAGCGACATTGACAGGGCTGGTGTTTGGTCGCAGAAGCGGAAGAAAATGCGCACCTGCGATTACGCAGAAGCGGGAATGAATCTGCAGGTGCGAGAGGGGCAGCTGGCCAGTGCATTCACAGAATCGATTTTTGGCTCGTAAAAGTGGCTCCGCAGATGCGGCGACTCGTCCGCAGATGCGAAACTGGGCAGAATGTTATGGACCAAAAATGGTCATTTCCCCATTTTCATTTTGGATTTTTTGGAGCTCGGATTTGGGCGATTCTGGAGGGAGTTTTCACAAGCTTGGTTGGGGTAAGTATTCTATATCCTAAAGTGATTATATTTCATGAATCTATGGTTATATTAATCGTTTAATGGAGGAAAATGGGATTTTTGTAAAAACTTTTCAAAAATGGGAATTTAAGATTTGGAGGTCGAGTTGTTATCGGAATTGGATAAAATTGGTATGGTTGAATTCGTATCGGAATGGGTATTCGGATTTCGTGAAAATTATGCCGTATTCCGAGAGGCGAGCCCCGCGTTGACTTTGGTGGACTTTTTAGAATAAAATTTTAATTCGACGTTTTATTATCCAGAATTATTTTCGATGAATTTTAATGAATTTGTATAATTAATTTGGATAGATTTGAGCGGTCCGGAGGTCAATTCAAGCAAGAAGGCAATTTTGGAATATCAGCATAACTTCAAAAAGGTAAGTGTCTTGCATAACCTTGAGTGGGGGAATTACCCCTTAGGCATCGAGTCTTATATGCAATTTGTGAAATGTAAAAAGCCGTGTACGCGAGGTGACGAGTACGTACTCGGGCTATATGTGCAGAATTTATTGAGTTAAAGTCTTGGGCATATTGTTTAGTAAATTAGATAATTATTGGCATTTATTTAATCATCTATTTGCCATGCCTCAATTCATATTTATTGAATTTGGTTTTATATGACGATTTGATGTGAATGTTACATGTATATTTATGTGAATTCCGTGAGTTTGATGGTTTTATATTCTTGGAATTTAATTTCATTATAGATTTTCCCTCTGCAAATAATTAATTAAATGAGCTTAAGAAGAGGTATTTATATAATTATTGAGAATTTGAATTAATGAAGGCATTGCCCTATGCTGAGTAATTTCTATCTCTGTTGATTGTTTTTGAGGTCTTATACACATTGTGTGGAGCCATCGACTATTTGTTGTGAAATTAATTGATTTTTTATATCTTTGGAACTGGTTGTCGCCGTTGGAAAAATTGTGATATGAATTAATTCTGTTATGTTGCCGTGATAATATTCCGTGTAAATTATTGTGTTGTGTGAGTTATTATTTTGAGGATATAAGGATGGCATTCTACTGTTGATATTATGTGGGCATAAGGGAGGCATTTCACTGTTGTTATGTGTGTTGGAATATTGTCTGGGCTGGCTATTGGAGAGATAAGGGTGGCTATTGATATTGTCAGAGCGAAGGGATAAGGGAGGCTATTATAGGAGTGATAAGGGTGGCTATAGGATAGATAAGGGTGGATATTGTGAGGGATAATATGGGATGATGTGGAGTTATTATGTTGGTAATTTTCATGTGATGTTGGGGGTATTCCTTGTGTTAATTTTTATATCTTGTGCAACTTGTGTTGTTGTTTCGGTAAACTTGATAATAGCCTGATTTATGTTGAATTTGTGATCCTGTGGCTATTGCCGGGCAAGTAATGTTATATGGTATCGGGTTGCACGCCACAACGGATATGAAACATGGGCACGAGGTACCGGAAAAAATATGATGGTTTAATTATTGGCACATGAACTGTCCGTGCAGCTGTGATATGAAAAGTGGGCACGAGGTGCCGGGAAAATATGATGATTTAATTATGGGCACGAAATGCCGTGAAAATATAAAAGTGGACTGATGCTCGTGTTTACTAAAAATATGAAAAAGGGATGAGACCCGTATTTTTATGATTATGAAATGAGGTGTCACATGGTGACTTTTAATTGAAAGAATTATATTCAAAATATTTATTTGAAAGATATTTATTGAAAGAATTATATTTAAAAGATACTTATTTGAGGAAATTATATTTGATGAAAGAATTATATTTGAAAGATATTTATTTGAGAAAATTATATCTGAAAGAGAGTTATTTGAAAGAATTATATGTGAAAGATATTTATTTGAATGACTTGATTTAATTGGGTGTACTTGTATTTATTATTTGTTGCCCTGCTGTGCATATCACTGATTGATTTGTGTTGCCCTTATTGTTATTTGTTTCCTATTATTTTGTATATCATATTTCACAGGTTATTAGACTAGTGAGTGTCTTGACTGTACCTCGTCTCTACTCCACTGAGGTTAGTCTTGATACTTACTGGGTACCGACCATGGTGTACTCATACTACACTTCTGCACATTTTTGTGCAGAGTCAGGTAGTGGAGCTATCGGACTCGGACAGAGTTAAAGTGAGATCGCAAGGATTCAAGGTAAAGCTGCTTGGTCGTCGCAGTTCCTTGGAGTCTTCCCATTTTATTGTATTGTCAATTATTATTCAAACAGTATGGAGTATTCGATCCTTGAGATCATTTCATGTATCCAGTTAGAGTTCGTGACTCAGTATTACAAGTCTTGGGAGGTTGTTTGTTGAATATTTCCGCTGTTGGTTTTGATTACCTATTTAATGTATATATTAAAAAATGGCTTGAAATGTAATTGTACTTGGTTTACCTAGTCTTAGAGACTAAGTGCCATCACGATGCCTGTGGTGAGATTTTGGGTCGTGATAGTGAGACTCCATTTTCTACAACTACAAGATTTATTCTACAAGTCAACTGCCCAATTGTCCGCAACTGTAACTCCTAAAATTTCATACCTCCAGTAATTTGATTTTCTCGGTATATATTCAGCAGCTGCAATCTGATTTTTGTGTAATATATCCTTGATCTTAGGAAAAACATCACCCAAATTCCATTTCTCAGCCTTTTCCCTATTAGTTAGCATTATAGCCATGAGTAGATATCGTAATTTCTCCAAAAGTGTCACAATTGGCTTGTCCCGAGCATCAAGTATCATGCTATTAAATACTTCACACAAATTATTTAGTAAGGTGTCACACTTAGCATCTGAAGAAAAATACGACATAGACCATTCGCTAGGATCTTTATCAGATAAACAAGCAGTAACATTAGGATCTAACTTTAAAATATCTGCCATACAATCATTAAATTTTCTTGTAGTAGTAGCCTTTGCAGCAGCCCAAAGTGCTTTTTTAATGTGATACCGCCAAAGCCAGCCCTTTTGAAATTGTTATGGAGGTGTATTACACAGAACCTATGGTTAACATGAGGCAAAACTTTATTAAAAGCTTCAATAAGTCCTTTTTGTTTGTCTGACATAAAGGTCCAACGAATCTCATGTATATTCAAGTCAACCGCCAAATGATTCAAAAACCAAGCCCATGTATCTTTGTTTTCCTTTTCTACAATTGCATAGGCAACATGGAATATGTTGTGCAGATAACAATTGAGTTCCATACATTGGACCCTTCAACTAACACCCATCCACCCCTACTATTTTTCTACAACCCGCTCTAAACCCAATCTTGAATGCAGCAAAACAAATATATATTCTTTGAAATCTCTGTGGCTCATGGGGATCTCGTTATCAATGAACTTCATGTAAACTATGCTGTCTGGATTTGTCCTATCAATTTCATTGCAATAAGCCCACATCATTTTATATTGATCTTTAATGTCACCATCAATTAATGCAATAGCCTTCATCTTAGCTCTTTTAGCTTTAGATAACGTCACTTGAGCTCTAAGTTCAATGCTTACTCTATCCCTAAATTCAGCCACTTTCTAATCTCGATTTGATCTAATGTTTTTGAGGTATCTTCTTGCAATAAAAGATGACGTGATCGTTCTATTTTCATGATGCTACTTCTTAAAGGTATGTATGAGATTGTAAGTTTTAATCTGGAAAGCCTTGTCTCTTTGCATTCTAGAAGCCATGATTTCCATTTGCACTCTGGATGATGTTTACAACATGCCTCCATTCTTACACTATCGTTCCTCCTCCACTAGATATACTTTCTATTCTTAATCTCATGAGTTGCTACAACATTCTTAAATTCCTGCTTTGTCCCAAATGTATATTCTAAACATAATACTGGGTTATCTCTATTGGTCTTTGGATTGAACTAAGGAAAGTCAAACTTTTAGTTTTAGAATCACTATCCAAACTCTGCATATCTTCAGAATCAACACAATCAATATCCCCTTCTATGTCAACCATCTTTCTTTTTATTTCGTCGCTAAAGAGCTTTCTCTCTTCCAAAATGCTTTGGTTCCTTTTCTCAGGTGTATCAACCAACGCATCATCTAATAAATCAGCTTCCGAATCACTAAAATCATCACAAGATGAATTTTCACACATAAGTTGTCGCTTGTTATTTTATTTAATATTTGATTGAATTATTGAATCAACTTTGTCCATTTGAAAATAAGAGTCCAAGTGTTCAAAGTATATCTCAAGCACATTGTCCTTTTGGATTCTTTTACCAACTGCAGAGGCTTCAAAATCTGTAGAGACCAACTTCCATCTACTACCAGGCCTTTCACACTTGCGCCAAAAAGTTATCAAATCACTCAAATAACCACATATCTCTTCCATCTTCTTGAACTCAGCAATATTCAATTCTGCAGCATTTACATAATCAATGTAATCTATGTTTCCTCCAACATAGTGCTTATCAGGTATACGCTTCTGTAATGACCCGACTGGTCATTTTGAGCAATTGCATCCAGTTTGACAGTTTGAGGTCACGAGTAGCTTCACACAGTATATTATGACTTGTGTGCATCATCAGTTCGGGTTTTTGAGAAGTTCGGAAAGGAATTCTAGAAGTGACTTTCATTTAAGAAGCTTGAAGTTGAAATAATTGACCAAGATTTGACTTTTGAGTATTTGACCTCAAATTAGAATTTTGATGATTCCGATAGGATCGGGTTGTGATTTTGGACTTAGGCGTACGTCCGGATTTGGATTTGGAGGTCCGTAGGGTAATTTGAAGTATTTCGACGAAAATTGGAAAGTTAAAATTTTGGAAGATTGAAAGGTTTGACCGAGAGTTGACTTTGGTGATATCGGGGCCGGAATGCAATTTTGAGAGTTGGAATAGATCCGTTATGTCATTTAGGACTTGCCTGCAAAATTTGGTATCATTTGGAGTTGATTTGATATGGTTCGGACGCTTGATTGCGATTCTAGAAGTTCTCGAAGTTCATGGTGATTTTTCATGTGTTTTGGCATCTAATTCGTGGTTCTAGAGGATATTTTGGTGTTCCGATCGTGTAAGCGAGATCGTGTTATGTTTTCAGACTTGCGTGGATGTTTGGCATGGAGCTCCAAGGGCTTGGATGAGTTTCGTACGCGTTACAGAGTGTTGGAAGAAGGTTCAGCTGTGCTGGTGTCTTTGTTCTCACATTTGCGAGGATTTCATCGCATATGCGATGAACACATTTGCGAGATCATTCTCGCATTTGCGACGATGGTTTGGGTAGGGGAGTTCACATTTGCGAAGAACTTCATCGCATTTGCGACTAGGCAGCTCCGCATTTGCGGCACAATCAGTCACTTTTGTGAAAACACTGAGCTCGCATTTGCGAGTCTTATGTCGCATTTGTAAACTTTGACAGAGCTGGCCAGCCTTCGCATTTGTGATACTTTTATCGCATTTGCGAGCATCATATTTTATCATATTAAGACTTAGCTTCATTTTATCATATTTTGAACCCTAGGTCCGAGAGTGGACGATTTTGAGAGAAGATTTTCATATGAAATCATTGGGTAAGTACCTCTAATAAATTTCCAATTATATTTTATGATTATATCTTAGATTTAACATCAAATTCATGAGAATCTAAAGGAAAATTTGGGAAAAATTGTAAAATCTTTCAAAAATATAAAATGATGATTTGGAGGACGAATTGGTATCAGAACTTGATAATTTTTGTATGGTTGAACTCGTATCGGAATGGGTATTCGGGTTTTTTAAATTTTATCGGGTTTTGATATGCGGGCCCGGAGAATTAACTTTTGTTGACTTTTTGTAAATTGTGTAAGGATCATAGCTTTGTTAATTGATGTTGTTTTCTCTAGCATTGTTTGATGTATTTAAGTCGTCTTTGGTTAGATTGAGACGAGCAATGGTGAATTGGTAAAGAAAAAGATAAATTGAGTATTGAGTTGGCCAAATTGAGGTAAATGTCTTGTCTAACTTTGTGTGGTGGAAACCACCCCTTAGGAATTGAGTTAATTGTGTTATCTTGTTACGTGAAAGCCATGTACGCAAGGTGACGAGTGGGTACACAACCTATATATGGTATTGACCGGTTTAGATTATATAGTCTCTTTCCATGCTTTTGATTAAATTGTCATAACATGTGGTATCTCGTTGTTAGACTACTCTTACATGCTCTATATGAGGTGGTTAGCATTTATTTACCTCTTACTCGTTATTTGGCCCTTATATGCCTTGGTTGAAGTCATTGTCTTCCTTATTGTCTTGTTACCTCTTAATTGTTGAGTTCTTCTACGACTATGTGCACATCTGCTACATGTCCAAAGTGTTGTGATTGCCTGCTTAGTCATCACGTGCCTTACATGTCCTGTTATTTTGTATAGGTTGTTGTATTCCTTTTATTTTTACGTGGTTCCCTTGTTGCCGTGTACTTATACTCTTGGTTGTAAAAATTCTTGTAAATTAAGTTATTGAATAGTTGTTGCTGATTTAAATTATTGTACGGGGGATCAGGTTGCACGCCGCAACAGGTGAAATAAGGGAGGTGGTGAAATAAGGGAGGATATTTATATTGTGATATTGTTATTGTACGGTGGGATCGGGTTGCACGCCGCAACAGGTGAAATAAGGGTGGATTGTTATGGTGAAATAAGGGTGAATTATGATATTGATATTATATGGTGGGATCGGGTTGCGCGCCGCAACATATTATGTTTATTGTTATGATATTGATATTGTATGGTGGGATCGGGTTGCACGCCGCAACATGTGAAATAAGGGTGGATTATTATGGTGGAATAAGGGTGACTTATGAGATTGCTATTATATGGTGGGATCGGGTTGCGCAACATATCTTGTATTTTGGTATCCCCTGTCTTACTATATTGGCTTTAGTTTCTTCGTACGAGACTTTGATAATCTGTACTTCTGGTTTTCACTGTGTTATGAGGATCGAGTTATTGTCACTGACTTATTGCCTTGCCGTCATTTCCTGAGCTCTTTTCCTAACACTATTATTCTGGCGAATTGATTTTCAAAGTGAATTTACTACGTTGAGTCTTTACCTCTTGCCCTGCTGAGTTGTTAGTAATATAGTGCTTTAAAATGAAAGAATTAATATCATGCTACCTTGTGTGACTTATAAGTTAGAACTCGCCGTATATTTCAGTATTTACTATTTCTAATAGTTGTTATATTTTACCTCAATTGATTTCTCAACTTAATCTCCTTAACCTGTTTGAGGTTGTTATTATACTTAAAAAAGAATTATTATTATGTTTTAATTAACTAAATTCTATATTAAATACAATAGCTTATGCGATGTTGTATTTTATTTGAAAACGTTATATTTCTTCACCCAAATAATTTCTAAAATAAACTCATCTTTCTCGTCGATTTCCTATTTGGCCTAGAAACTGTAAATTTACTTTATGATATATGAACGGAATCTCCTGAACATCCTAATTAGCATTTAATACAGATATTATGTACCGAATAACACGTGGATTTTGCAGTGCAAAGTGAGATGGAAAGAAGTGGGCACAAAGTGCCAGGTGTGCTAAAGGTTTGGAAGTTGTGATTTATGGTATAAGATTACGAGTATTGGGATTGTAGGAATCGTGTATTAGAAATAATTTGATTGATCGAGTTGACATTGTTTTCCTTACTTGAGCACATTTACACATATCTGTATCCCAACTATGTTGTTGTTTAATTACTTGGTTATTTCTCGTTGCCATTCGTGTTTTCCCCTTATTGTCACTACTGTTTGTAATTTGATTTCTTCCTACTATTGGAATTACTTTGGTATCCCTATCTTGTTAGCTTTATATCATATCTTGCTCAGGTTTATATGTTCGTTAGGTATTTTGACCTGGCCTTGTCACTACTCTACCGAGGTTAGATTTGATATTTACTGGGTACCACCGTGGTGTACTCATGCTATACTTCTGCACATCTTTTTGTGCAGAACCAGGTACTTCGTATCGAGTTGGTTTTGAGACTTATTCTTGGTGTGGTTGGAGACTTCAAGGTACACCTGCCGGGTGTTCGTAGGCTCCGAAGTCAACTTCTAATTGTATTTATTTCCATTGTTTCCTTTTGTTCCAAAACAGTGATGTATTCATTATGTATAACTACTCCTAGAAAGGCTTATGACTTGTACTACCGGTTTTGGGATTGTAAATTGCACAGAGATTTCTATTTTGAAATTGTTCGATGTTAGTAAATATTGTCGTTATTTCTATTAATGTTAGGCTTACCTAGTTTTAGAGACTAGGTGCCATCATGACTCATTCGGAGGGATTTTGGGTCATGTCAAGTTGGTATGAGAGCTCTAGGTTCATAGGTGATATGAGTCATAAGCAGGTTTAGTAGAGTCTTGCGGATCGGTATAGAGACGTATGTACTTTTCTTCGAGAGGCTACAGAAATTATTAGGAAATTTCACTTCTTTCATTCCTTGTCGTGCGACATTGATTCAGCTCGAAGCATAAACCTTACGTTCATTTGCGTTCCCTCATGTATGGTATCGCGCTCTCGGTATCAGCGATGCGTGGTCCTTTTGAAAAGGAATTCTCTACTGGCATTTGTGGCAGTACTCTTGGGTTGGACGGTTTGTGTGACCCAGTTGAGTTGGGGAGATGCGGTCCTAATGGCTTATTTGCGTGCGGGCGGATCTCGGAGAGTTCTCGATGGTTTTGGCAACGGATTGAGTCGGCGATCTGCTATGGGCATAAGGAATATGTTGTATATTATGGTTTTCTCCTAGATGGATATGAGAGTTAATAGAATGTTGGCATTATTGGATATCATGTGTGAAGAGCGTGCATTTTAGGAAGGAACCTTGAGTTTTGGGTTGCGGGTGCGTGGCTAGTGGCATGGTGATTACTGGGTTTTGAGCCCTTTGAGGTTCAAGTTTTGTTACGCGGCCGGAAAATCTATATGGATTCTTCAGTAAGATGATGCGGTGTGAGTGATGTATCAACCATTCGAGTAGCGTAGTTAAGTTCGTATATGGAAATTTTGGTATTCATGAGGGTTTGGGGCTGGATGTCCTTATATGCAGACTATTTCTTGTTTGCGGATTGTGAAGGAATGTTGAGAATGTGATAACTGATGGTATAAATTGTCGATAGGTTACTATGGACTTTTGGGAATATATTTAACTATTTGGGAATGATCATGATTTGGTTTGGGGGCTATTCGAAAGCTCATTGAGAATGTGTACTTTATATCGGATCAGGTTTGGGTACTCTTGTGAAGTTGATATCACGGTTATGTTACCGGGCGAAATAGATATCATTTGTGCCCCTGGCCTATGTTCACATGGAGGTCCCGATATCTGGTTGATGAGTACGAGCTTGGGAAGGTTTAATTAGTTGACTAGTCATCGAGATCGTGGTGGGGTCACGAGGTGGATGTTGATTGAGGATAGTTGGTGGTATTGGAGACTATGTGGTTTGTATGGGATTTCTACTTAGTGAAAGGTACATGTTATCATTCAAGGCATTAAAGAAAGCGAGTTTGACTGTCACGAGAATGGACATGCGCTTAATAGATGACTTGGAGTAACTTGTGATTGATGTTGTACGAGCTATGAAGGTTAGTTTTGCGGATCATCAGATATTGTTTTCTATGGCTTCGCGCCAAGTGGGGGAGTCCACTAGCGGCATTCAGATTGCAGAGTCAGATTTACATCAGTATTGGCCTGAGATGTGTATATATGGTATTAAAAGGTTCCCCAAAATTTGTGTATGATTAAGATCTGAGATCTTGCATGGGATGATGTTGGGGCTTAAGGTGTTTCTACATCATTAATGGATCTATATTTCAGTATCAAAATGGGGTCGGAGGAACAACTTCAGATTCACAGAAGGTCTATTCAGTGAGGGCATCTTGGTTGCGGTATTACAAGGTGCTTCAAAAGAAATGCGGTGGTTTAAGAGCTTCTGGGCTACGTGATTCGTGCTAGGATTATCTACATTTGGGATTTGATTGTGATCATTGCATATCGACAGGGAGAAGTATTACCCCAGAGGAAAAACAAGGAGTATCCAAAGAAATGAGTCAGATCTGTGGTGTTGGGTCAGCATAGCAATGGAAGTAATTGGTCCTTTTGAATAGGAATTCTTTACTGGCATTTGTGGCAGTACTCTTGGGTTGGACGGTTTGTGTGACCCGGTTGAGTTGGGGAGATGCGATCCTGATGGCTTAGTTGCGTGCGGGCGGATCTCGGAGAGTTCTCGATGGTTTCGGCAGAGTTCTCGATGGTTTCGGCAACGGCTTAAGTCGGCGGTCTGCTATGGGCATAAGGAATATGTTGTATATTATGGTTTTCTCCTGGATGGATATGAGAGTTAATAGAATGTTGGCATTATTGGATATCATGTGTGAAGAGCGTGCATTTTAGGAAGGAACCTTGAGTTTTGGGTTGCGGGTGCGTGGCTAGTGGCATGGTGATTACTGGGTTTTGAGGCCTTTGAGGTTCAGGTTTTGTTACACGACCGGAAAATCTATATGGATTCTTCAGTAAGATGATGCGGTGTGAGTGATGTATCAACCATTCGAGTAGCATAGTTGAGTTCGGGTATGGAAATTTTGGTATTCATGAGGGTTTGGGGCTGGATGTCCTTATATGCAGACTATTTCTTGTTTGCGGATTGTGAAGGAATGTTGAGAATGTGATAACTGATGATATAAATTGTCGATAGGTTACTATGGACTTTTGGGAGGATATTTACCTATTTGGGAATGATCATGATTTGGTTTAGGGGCTATTCGAAAGATCATTGAGAATGTGTACTTTATATCGGTTTAGGTTTGGGTACTCTTGTGAAGTTGATATCACGGTTATGTTACCGGGTGAAATAGATATCATTTGTGCCCCTGGCCTATGTTCACATGGAGGTCCCGACATCTGGTTGATGAGTACGAGCTTGGGAAGGTTTAATTGGTTGACTAGTCATCGAGATCGTGGTGGGGGTCACGAGGTGGATATTGATTGAGGATAGTTGGTGGTATTGGAGACTATGTGGTTTGTATGGGATTTATACTCAGTAAAAGGTACATGTTATCATTCAAGGCATTGAAGAAAGTGAGTTTGACTGTCACGAGAATGGACGTGCGCTTAATAAATGACTTGGAGTAACTTGTGATTGATGTTGTATGAGTTATGAAGGTTAGTTTTGCGGATCATCAGATATTGTTTTCTATGGCTTCGCACCAAGTGGGGGAGTCCACTAGCGGTATTCAGATTGCAGAGTCAGATTTACATCAGTATTGGCTTGAGATGTGTATATATGGTATTAAAAGGTTTCCCAAAATTTGTGTATGATTAAGATCAGAGATCTTGCATGGGATGATGTTGGGGCTTAAGGTGTTTCTACAACATTAATGGATCTATATTTCAGTATCAAAATGGGGTCGGAGGAACAACTTCAGATTCACAGAAGGTCTATTCAGTGAGGGCATCTTGGTTGCGGTATTACAAGGTGCTTCAAAAGAAATGCGGTGGTTTAAGAGCTTCTGGGCTACGTGATTCGTGCTAGGATTATCTACAATTGGGCTTTGATTGTGATCATTGCATATCGACAGGGAGAAGTATTACCCCAGAGGAAAAACAAGGAGTATCCAAAGAAATGAGTCAGATCTGTGGTGTTGGGTCAGCATAGCAATGGAAGTAATTGGTCCTTTTGAATAGGAATTCTTTACTGGCATTTGTGGCAGTACTCTTGGGTTGGACGGTTTGTGTGACCCGGTTGAGTTGGGGAGATGCGATCCTAATGGCTTAGTTGCGTGCGGGCGGATCTCGGAGAGTTCTCGATGGTTTCGGCAACGGCTTAAGTCGGCGGTCTGCTATGGGCATAAGGAATATGTTGTATATTATGGTTTTCTCCTGGATGGATATGAGAGTTAATAGAATGTTGGCATTATTGGATATCATGTGTGAAGAGCGTGCATTTTAGGAAGGAACCTTGAGTTTTGGGTTGCGGGTGCGTGGCTAGTGGCATGGTGATTACTGGGTTTTGAGGCCTTTGAGGTTCAGGTTTTGTTACACGACCGGAAAATCTATATGGATTCTTCAGTAAGATGATGCGGTGTGAGTGATGTATCAACCATTCGAGTAGCGTAGTTGAGTTCGGGTATGGAAATTTTGGTATTCATGAGGGTTTGGGGCTGGATGTCCTTATATGCAGACTATTTCTTGTTTGCGGATTGTGAAGGAATGTTGAGAATGTGATAACTGATGGTATAAATTGTTGATAGGTTACTATGGACTTTTGGGAGGATATTTACCTATTTGGGAATGATCATGATTTGGTTTAGGGGCTATTCGAAAGCTCATTGAGAATGTGTACTTTATATCAGATCAGGTTTGGGTACTCTTGTGAAGTTGATATCACGGTTATGTTACCGTGCGAAATAGATATCATTTGTGCCCCTGGCCTATGTTCACATGGAGGTCCCGGCATCTGGTTGATGAGTACGAGCTTGGGAAGGTTTAATTGGTTGACTAGTCATCGAGATCGTGGTGGGGGGTCACAAGGCGGATGTTGATTGAGGATAGTTGGTGGTATTGGAGACTATGTGGTTTGTATGGGATTTATACTCAGTGAAAGGTACATGTTATCATTCAAGGCATTGAAGAAAGCGAGTTTGACTGTCACGAGAATGGACGTGCGCTTAATAGATGACTTGGAGTAACTTGTGATTGATGTTGTACGAGCTATGAAGGTTAGTTTTGCGGATCATCAGATATTGTTTTCTATGGCTTCGCGCCAAGTGGGGGAGTCCACTAGCGGCATTCAGATTGCAAAGTCAGATTTACATCAGTATTGGCCTGAGATGTGTATATATGGTATTAAAAGGTTCCCCAAAATTTGTGTATGATTAAGATCTGAGATCTTGCATGGGATGATGTTGGGGCTTAAGGTGTTTCTACATCATTAATGGATCTATATTTCAGTATCAAAAGGGGGTCGGAGGAACAACTTCAAATTCACCGAAGGTCTATTCAGTGAGGGCATCTTGGTTGCGGTATTACAAGGTGCTTCAAAAGAAATGTGGTGGTTTAAGAGCTTCTGGGCTACGTGATTCGTGCTAGGATTATCTACATTTGGGCTTTGATTGTGATCATTGCATATCGACAGGGAGAAGTATTACCCCAGAGGAAAAATAAGGAGTATCCGAAGAAATGGGTCAGATCTGTGGTGTTGTGTCAGCATAGTAATGGAAGTAATTGGTCCTTTTGAATAGGAATTCTTTACTGGCATTTGTGGCAGTACTCTTGGGTTGGACGGTTTGTGTGACCCGGTTCAGTTGGGGAGATGCGATCCTAATGGCTTAGTTGCGTGCGGGCGGATCTCGGAGAGTTCTCGATGGTTTCGACAACGGCTTAAGTCGGCGGTCTGCTATGGGCATAAGGAATATGTTGTATATTATGGTTTTCTCCTGGATGGATATGAGAGTTAATAGAATGTTGGCATTATTGGATATCATGTGTGAAGAGCGTGCATTTTAGGAAGGAACCTTGAGTTTTGGGTTGCGGGTGCGTGGCTAGTGGCATGGTGATTACTGGGTTTTGAGGCCTTTGAGGTTCAGGTTTTGTTACACGACCGGAAAATCTATATGGATTCTTCAGTAAGATGATGCGGTGTGAGTAATGTATCAACCATTCGAGTAGCGTAGTTGAGTTCGGGTATGGAAACTTTTGTATTCATGAGGGTTTGGGGCTGGATGTCCTTATATGCAGACTATTTCTTGTTTGCGGATTGTGAAGGAATGTTGAGAATGTGATAACTGATGGTATAAATTGTCGATAGGTTACTATGGACTTTTGGGAGGATATTTACCTATTTGGGAATGATCATGATTTGGTTTAGGGGCTATTCGAAAGCTCATTGAGAATGTGTACTTTATATCAGATCAGGTTTGGGTACTCTTGTGAAGTTGATATCACGGTTATGTTACCATGCGAAATAGATATCATTTGTGCCCCTGGCCTATGTTATGTGGTACTCTCTTATGCTGTGATGGGCTGTGAGGTTGTATGATTATTCTCCACGCATGTTGTAATTTGGTTCAGGCCTTATGGCGATGTGGGCGGGATGGCCCTCGTGCTGTTGATTTGCTCATTGCACATTTGTTGTGCTTTCTTTCTTCCATGTTTTATTAATTCTATTCATTTTCCCATAGTTATACTTGTGCACTCTACTGTGCATGATATCAGTATTCATGTGATCAGTGAACCCGAGCACTTTGGCTTGATGAGTATCTGGGAGCAGGCGGCACGCCGCATCAGATGTTATGTGGGATACCCTTTCCTTGTGTTTATTTGGTGTTTTGTTTTCCCTCTGTGGGATGATTTAATAAAACTGTACTTTTGTTATTACACATGTTGTACTTGTTAGATAATCCTCATACCTTGCTTTCTTTCTATTTGTTCTACATAACCGAGTTATTGCTGGTTGGGTGTATGAACCGTGTTGTGTGAGAATTTGTGTGGTTCAGTGATAAGTTGCCATTTGGGCTGCTTGCTTGGTGTATGGACGAGAGATCATTTTAACTTGTTGACTTCATGGGCAGCTATGAGTTCCCGCATGTTTCTTTATCTTGGGCAGTGTTGTGGAGGTCCAGAACAAGGTTCTATTCAATGGGAAGTGTATTGCCGACATCCAGAATGTTATTTGAGCAGCTATGGTGGTTAGAAGTTATTACTACGGGCATTTGAGTTGTGTGGAACATCATGCGAATGTACTATGGGTTGGAGTGTGGCTCGATTTAGCTTGATCAGGTTTATACGGTGTGATGATGCGAGATTCAGGTCCTATGATAAGTTTCAGATATTGAGGGGTGGGTTTTGTCCTAAGGCTACGGACTAAGGATGAAGTGAAAGCTTCAGTTAAGTTGCGTTGTCAGTCCTACAAAGGTTTGGGTGATGGGGAATCACCCCTGGGTGTATGTACTGTGAGATCATGCAGTGGTTTGATGGCTTTGGAATGACTCTGGGCACGTTCGAGGACGAACACATGTTTAAGTAGGGGAGGATGTAACGACCCGACTAGTCATTTTGAGCAATTGCATCCGGTTCAGCAGTTTGAGGTCACGAGTAGCTTCAGACAGTGTATTATGACTTGCGTGCATCATCGGTTCGGATTTTTGAGAAGTTTGGAAAGGATTTTTAGAAGTGACTTTCATTTGAGAAGCTTGAAGTTGAAAGAATTGACCAAGATTTTACTTTTGAGTATTTTACCTCGGATTGGAGTTTCGATAGTTCCGATAGGCTCGTGTTATAATTTTGGACTTAGGCGTATGTCTGTATTTGGATTTGGAGGTCCGTAGGGTAATTTGAAGCATTTCGGTGAAAATTGAAAAGTTGAAGTTTTGGAAGATTGAGAGGTTTGACCGAGAGTTGACTTTGGTAATATCGGGGTTGGAATGCAATTCCGAGAGTTGGAATAGCTCCGTTATGTCATTTGGGACTTGCCTGCAAAATTTGGTAGCATTTGGAGCTGATTGGATATGGTTCAGACGCTTGATTGCGATTCTAGAAGTTCTCGAAGTTCATGGTGATTTTTCATGTATTTTGGCATCCGATTCATGGTTCTAGAGGTTATTTTGGTGTTACAATCATGCGAGCAAGATCATGTTATGTTTTTAGTCTTACATGGATATTTGGCATGGAGCCCTGAGGGCTCGGATAAGTTTCGTATTCGTTTCGGAGTGTTGGAAGAAGGTTCAGCTGTGCTGGTGTCTCTATTCTCGCATTTGCGATGACCGCATTTGCGAGATCATTCTCGCATTTGCGACGATGGGCTGTGGTAGGGGAGTTCGCATTTGCGAACCACTTCATCGCATTTGCAACTAGGGAGCTCCGCATTTGCGGCACAATCAGTCGCTTTTGCGAAAACACTGAGCTCACATCTGCGAGTCTTATGTCGCATTTGTGAACTTTGACAGAGCTGGCCAGCCTTCGCATTACTTAGCTTCATTTTATCATATTTTGAACCCTAGGTCCGAGAGTGGACGATTTTGAGAGAAGATTTTCATATGAAATCATTGGGTAAGTGCCTCTAATCAATTTTCAATTATATTTTGTGATTATATCTTAGATTTAACATCAAATTCATGAGAATCTAAAGGAAAATTTGGGGAAAATTGTAAAATCTTTCAAAAATATAAAATGATGATTTGAAGGACGAATTGGTATCGGAACTTGATAATTTTTGTATGGTTGAATTCGTATCTGAATGAGTGTTCGGGTTTTATAAATTTTGTCGGGTTCCGAGGTGCGGGCCCGAAGAGTTGACTTTTTGTAAATTGTGTAAGGATCATAGCTTTGTTAATTGAAGTTGTTTTCTCTAGCATTGTTTGATGTATTTAAGTCGTCTTTGGTTAGATTGAGCCGAGCAATAGTGAATTGGAAGGGAAAAGCTAAATTGAGTATTGAGTTGGCCGAATTGAGGTAAGTGTCTTGTCTAACTTTGTGTAGTGGAAACCACCCCTTAGTAATTGAGTTAATTGTGTTATATTGTTATGTGAAAGCCATGTACGCAAGGTGACGAGTGGGTACACAGCCTATATGTGGTATTGACCGGTTTAGATTTTCTAGTCTCTTTCCATGCTTTTGATTAAATTGTCATAACATGTGGTATCTCGTTGTTAGACTACTCTTACATGCTCTATATGATGTGGTTAGCATTTATTTACCTCTTACTCGTTATTTGGCCCTTATATGCCTTGGTTGAAGTCATTGCCTTCCTCATTGTCTTGTTACCTCTTAATTGTTGAGTTCTTCTACGACTATGTGCACATCTGCTAGATGTCCAAAGTGTTGTGATTGCCTGCTTAGTTATCATGTGCCTTACATGTCCTGTTATTTTGTATAGGTTATTGTATTCCTTTGATTTTTACGTGGTTCTCTCGTTTCCGTGTACTCATACTCTTGGTTGTAGAAATTCTTGTAAATTGAGTTGTTGAGTTGTTGTTGTTGATTTAAATTATTGTATGGGGGATCGGGTTGCACGCCGCAACAGATGAAATAAGGAAGATGGTGGAATAAGGTAGGATATTTATATTATGATATTGGTATTGTACGGTGGGATCGGGTTACACGCCGCAACAGGTGAAATAAGGGTGGATTGTTATGGTGAAATAAGGGTGAATTATGATATTGATATTATATGGTGGGATCGGGTTGCGCGCAGCAACATATTATGTTTATTTGTTATGATATTGATATTGTACGGTGAGATCGGGTTGCACGCCGCAACATGTAAAATAAGGGTGGATTGTTATGGTGGAATAAGGGTGACTTATGAGATTTATATTATATGGTGGGATCGGGTTGCCCTCCGCAATATATCTTGTATTTTGGTATCCCCTGTTTTACTGTATTAGCTTTAGTTCCTTCGTACAAGACGGTGATAATCTGTACTTTTGGTTTTCACTGTGTTCTGTGGATCGAGTTATTGTCACTGACTTATTGCCTTGCCGTCATTTCCTGAGCTCTTTTCCTAACACTATTATTCTGGCGAATTGATTTTCAAAGTGAATTTACTACGTTGAGTTATTACCTCCTGCCCTGCTGAGTTGTTAGTAATATAGTGATTTAAAATGAAAGAAATAATATCATACTACCTTGTGTGACTTATAAGTTAGAACTCGCCGTATATTTCAGTATTTACTATTTCTAATAGTTTTTATATTTTACCTCAATTGATTTCTCAACTTAATCTCTTTAACCTGTTTGAGGTTGTTATTATACTTAAAAAGGAATTATTATTATGTTTTAATTTACTAAATTCTATAATAAATACAATAGCTTATTCGATGCTGTATTTTATTTGAAAACGTTATTTTTCTTCCCTCAAATGATTTCTAAAATAAACTCATCTTTCTCGTTGATTTCCTATTTGGCCTAGAAACTGTAAATTTACTTTATGATATATAAACGGAGTCTCTTGAACATCTTAATTAGCATTTAATACGGATATTATGTATCGAATAATACGTGGATTTTGCCGTGCAAAGCGAGATGGAAAGAAGTGGGCACAAGGTGCCAGGTGTGCTAAAGGTTTGGAAGTTGTGATTTATGGTATAAGATTACGAGTATTGGGATTGTTGGAATCGTGTATTAGAAACAATTTGATTGATCGAGTTGACATCGTTTCCCTTACTTGAGCAAATTTATATATATGTGTATCCCAACTATGTTGTTGTTTAATTACTTGGTTATTTCTCGTTGCCATTCGTGTTTTCCCCTTATCGTCACTACTGTTTGTAATTTGATTTCTTCCTACTATTGGCATTACTTTGGTATCCCTATCTTGTTAGCTTTATGTCATATCTTGCTCAGGTTTATATGTTCGGTAGGTGTCTTGACCTGGCCTTGTCACTACTCTACTGAGGTTAGGCTTGGTACTTACTGGGTTCCACCGTGGTATACTCATGCTACACTTCTGCACATCTTTTTGTGCAGAACCAGGTACTTCGTATCGAGTTGGTTTTGAGACTTATTCTTGGTGTGGTTGGAGACTTCAAGGTACATCTGCTGGGCGTTCGCAGGCTCTGAAGTCACCTTCTAATTGTATTTATTTCCATTGTTTTCTTTTGTTCCGGAACAGTGATGTATTCATTATGTATAACTACTCCTAGAAAGGCTTATGACTTGTACTACCGGTTTTGGGATTGTAAATTGCACAGAGATTTCTATTTCAAAATTGTTCGATGTTAGTAAATATTGTCGTTATTTATGTTAATGTTAGGCTTACCTAGTTTTAGAGACTAGGTGCCATCATGACTCCTTCGGAGGAATTCTAGGTCGTGACAACTTCATAAATCTCCCATGATATATTTTCACTGTGACAAACGAAGCCTCGGTTATCGAATCTGAAATTACAATTAGTAAATTTCTTAAGGTAATATTGTAGACAAGAATAATATAAAATAGTTGTTTGTCGAAACAACAGAATTAACAATTGAATAGTTCTTTCAGAAAGAGTAGAGAAATACAAAAAGGTTTAACAAAATCAAGATGAGAAAAGCAATGCTCATACTGTAACAACAAAAGTCTTCAATATGAAAATCGAGAGGAAACTCTCACCATAAAACTGAGGTGATTCTCTTCCGGTGTTGCGCCTTAAGAGCATTGTTACTTCCTAATAATTGATTCTGCTACAAATGCGATTATAAACTAGGGTTATGGAAATTGGGGGAAGAAATGGGAAAGAGAAGGAAGAGAACGTCGATCTTTTGCAGAGAAATCTATTTTTAAAAAATAGAAATCATGTGACAAGCACGTGAGGTGAGTCCCGTTAAAAACTAAACTGTGTTTAGGGTTGTGATTAAAAGTGCACCACTTTGCTAAAGAAAAATGACTATTAGTGCACCATGTTAAAGAATATGTATTATTTTAAGTCTAAAGCTATAGATGATGTATGATTTTGGGCTTTTTCTCTGATCTTGGGTTTGAGGAGGGTGGGGTGTGTAGACCTTGTGTTCTATATGCGAATTTCATCGTGAAATTTTGTCCGTCTGCAACCTGCTGACATGTTATCGAAGCAATAGAGCTGCCCACTAATTACCTCTGAAAACACCTGGTAATTTTCTATAAGAAACTGGGAAGTTCACATATCACTATCTTCTAATAGGTTCAACAGACAAGCACATGCAAAGGGACTTAGCACCAGACAAAAGTTGGTGTCATAAGTTGTTCAACACTTTCATACTGTTGATTATTTTTTAATTAACGGTGGCTTCCAAAATCAATAGGTTGATTGTTTTGCTCATGTATTTTTCCAAAGAAAAAAAGATTTCTGAGAGATTTTCTGAATCTAAAAGAGAGTATTTGGATTCTCTCAACAACTAAAAAGTATAACATGCCTGAATCTAACTGGGGTTCGCATTGATAGAGGAACTGGATCGAAATATTTTACAAAATTTATATTAACTGCATTCAATATAAGTTCAAGACACATAAAGGTTCTAACCATATTTAGACTTGTGATCAACCCATAGATACGATAGAAAATAAATAGGCACTCAAAAAGGTACTAGATTTTGACCCTTTTAGTATGAACAACAATTCAATCGATTTAATTAACTAGTATATAACAAGTATCGAAAAACAATATTGGTACTAGATTGACCTAAAGTCTTTATATTTATACAACATGAATTTCAAATAGAATTGATGGAAAATGAATGTGATAAGAGATACTCAAATTGGATCAGTGATCGATTTCTAGGTTTTGTCATAAACCTAATTGGTTATTTTCTATTACGCAAATCAATAGTTCAAACCGCACTCAAAGCTAGAGCTTTTCCCACTTTTATAGGAACTTCTGTACTAGAAATAATGGTATCTCCAATTATAGCCCCAATGAGATGTAAAATATATCTCTTCTCACCATCCCCATAGTGTATGAGACAAATATATGCATTTCAATTAAAGTCGTATTCTATAATGATAGACAAATGACAAACTTAATCTAGATTCTGATTCATCCACTTGAGATTTTTATTTTACAATAGGTTTGGTGAGTATGCAAATTCACCCAGTCTCCGTGAATAAGGATCTTAGAGTGTCTCGGGATGGCCAAGAGGGTCTAGGGATGGCAGTGGGGCGGAGCGCGAAGGTGCAGGGCTGGTTTGGAAAAACCCACAAAAATTTCAACCCGCCCCGCATAGCTATTTTTTCTGTCACGGTCCAATTCCCGCTATAGGCCGTGATGACACCCAATGTCGCCGTTAGGCAAGCCAACGATGAGCTCTCAACTTAGTTATTCATTTCATTACCTTTAAAATCATGAATTTTATTAAATAAAGAAATTTATGCATTAAAATCATGGATACAAACAATATTAGTGGGGTATAAAATAAAATTGTGACAATATTGAGCAAAATCATAAATATCTACTATAATATCCCAAAACCGGTATCACAAGGGCATGAGCATCTACTAGAACAATACAACACTACTATAACATCTGTCTGGAATATAAAATCGACAGGATTAAATAGTATGATGGAGACTCCGTGTGCTGCGGATCGTGGCATGGAATGCAACTCACCATAAAAGTCCCCTCAACAGCTGCCAATGCGCCAAGATAACCACCAAAATATATACCTGCACAATCAGTGCAGAAGTGTAGCATGTGTACATAAATCAATACGTACTCAGTAAGCATCTGTCATGACTCGAAATTCTCACCTTCGGACCGTGATGGAGCCTAACATTTCACTTGCTAGGCAAGCCAATGTTAGAATAATATAAACCAACTTTTAAACAATTTTTAAATTTATTAATAACAAAAAACGATTGTGGAAGTAACGTCTGAAATATAGTGCATAATTCATAAAAATAACGTTGTCTAAATACCATCCCAGAATTTGGTGTCACAAGTGTACGAGCTTCTAGAATAATACAAATAAGGGTCTGAATAAAATAAAGCTACCTGGAAATAAACACACAGCTAAAGTAAAGTAGACGGGGACTTCAGAACTGCAGACGTCGTGCAGTTATACCTCAAGTCTCCTATGAGTAGCTGAAATCTGAGCAAGTCTATGGTACGCCGCTGAGACCAGCTCTAAAATCTGCACAAGAAGTGCAGAGTGTAGTATCAGTACAACCGACCCCATGTACTGGTAAGTGCTGAGCCTAACCTCGACGAAGTAGTGACGAGGCTAAGGCGGGTCACTTACATTACCTGTACGCAATATTAGTAACAACAACAATAATAGAAATAAATCAGGTAACTCATTTATAATAATTGAAGCCAATTCAGCAGTCATAACCAATTATCATTTCCATCAATTCTGTTGCAGCATGCAACCCGCTCTCATAATATATTCACATTCAATTCTGTTGCAGCAAGCAACCCGCTCTCACAATATATTCACATTCAATTCTGTTGCAGCATGCAACCCGCTCTCATAATATATTCATTTTCAATCCTCTCATGTAATTATTTTTAATCAAGTATATATATTGACTTTTAAATAAGTCTATTGCGGCATGCAATCCGATCCCCCAAGTATTGACTTTTAATAAGTCTGTTGCGGCGTGCAACCCGATCCTTCAATAAATCCATTTCAATCAATTCTGTTGCGGCATGCAACCCGATCCTCCAATATATCCATTTACCAATTCTAATAGAAGAAATTTTCCCAATAAATGCAACAATTAATATAAACTTTTAAGACAACAAGCATACAATAATTATGATTTAATTATGAAACAAACAATGACAAATAGCAAATTATTATGAAAATCAGGAAGAAAATAAGCAGCTTAATATTTAATATACTAAATGTCAAATAACAATTAACAATCATAATTCAATTAACATGTAGCAATTAATGCAGAAATTCAAGAATTAATATTTGATAAAGAATATGAGAGAAATAATTATTATAATAATTAATTCATGATTAAAAATAGTTTATGATGTTTCAAGTAATTATGCAAATAATTAATTTGACGACGTATAGACACCCGTCACCTCGCCTATACGTCGTTCACAACATTTCATATAACAAATAGTTTAAGGGTTCTATTCTCTCAAGTCAAGGTTAACCACAACACTTACCCCGCTTTGCAAATTCCAATCAATTACTCCACCATAACTTTTTCTTTTAAATTTATCTCCAAAAGCTTCAAATCTATTCATAAACAATTCAATATACTCAATACAAATCATAGGAATAAATACTATATGAATTTACTAATTTTCCGAATAAAAATCTAAAATTCATTAAAATATTTAATAGTGAGACCCACATCTCAAATCTCAAATAAACTTACAAAATCCGAACACCCGTTCAGATACGAGTCCAACCATACAAAATTTATCAAATTCCGATGTCAAATGGGCTTTTAAATCTTAAATTTTCTTTTTTGGAAGATTTTATAAAAATCTGATTTTTCTTTCATAAATTCACGGATTCATGATATAAATGAGTATGAAATCATGAAATATAATCAATATAGGATAAGGAACACTTACCCCAATATTTTCCCGTAAAAATCGCCCAAGAATCGCCTTATCCGAGCTCAAAAATTGGAAATGGTTGAAAATGGGTCGAAACCCCATTTCCAGAACTTAAGTTTTGTTTTTCAGAATTTTATTCATCGCGATCGCGGAAATTCGTTCGCGATCGCGTAGAAAATTAGTTGCCCAGGTTTGTTTAACACTATGCTATCGCGTATAAGGCCAGGCGATCGTAGAGAACAATTTCTCAGCCTTACGTGATCGCGTAGCACAATTTCGGTGCTTCGACTTCTGCCTCATTCCTTCTTCACGATCAAAGCTTTGAGCTCGCGTTCGCAGTGCACTGGGAGCTAGCCTTTCACGTTCGCGTGCCTATCTTCGCGAACGCGAAGAGTAAAACTCACGGCTTAAAATTTTCTCTTCGCGATCGCAGGAATGGCTTTGCGATCGCGAAGCACAATGCACCAGATGACAACAGAAGCTCAAAAACCAGATTTTCTAAGTTCCAAATCATCCCGTAGCCTATCCGAAACTCACCCGAGCCCCCGGGGCTCCAAACCAAACATGCACCCAAGTCCTAAAATATTATACGAACTTGCTCGCGCGATCAAATCACCAAAATAACATCTAGAACTACGAATCGGACATCAAATCAAAGAAAGTTTTCAAGAAAACTTTAAAACTTATATTTTCACAACCGGATGTCCGAATCACATCAAATCAACTCTGATTCTCATCAAATTCGGCAGACAAGTCATAAATATTATAGTGGACCTATACCGGGCTCCGTAACCAAAATACGGACCCGGGATCAATAAATCCAACATCAGTAATTTCTTAAAAATCATTAAGCTTTCAAGCTTTTAATGTTTTATCAAAATTCCATATCTCGGGCTAGGGACCTCGGAATTCGATTCCGGGCATACGCCCAAGTCCCAAATCACGATACGGACCTACCGAAATTGTCAAAACACTGATCCGGGTCCTTTTGCTCAAAATATTGACCAAAGTCAACCTAGTTGAGTTTTAAAACTCTATTTCACATTTTAATCCATTTTTCACATAAAAACTTTCCGAAAAATTGTACGGACTGCGCACGCAAGTCGAGGAATGATAAATGGTGCTTTTTTGAGGTCTTAGAACACATAATTACTTATTAAATTTAAAGATGAAATTTTGAGTCATCACATTCTTCACCTCTAAAACAAACGTTCGTCCTCGAACGGAGTTAGAAAAAAGTACCCGAGCTGGTGAATAAGTATGGATATTTACTCCGCATGTCCAAATAGGATGCCCAGGTAGATGCCTCTACCGGTTGACCTCTCCATTGCAACCGAACTGAAGGATAACTCTTAGACCTCAACTGTCGGACCTGCCGGGCTAGAATAGCCACCGGCTCCTCCTTGTAAGTCAAATCTTTGTCCAATTGGACTGAGCTGAAATCTAACACATGGGACAGATCACCATGATATTTTCGGAGCATAAACACATGGAACACTGGATGAACAACTGATAAACTAGGTGGTAATGCAAGCCCGTAGGCTACTTCACCCACCCTTTCAAGAATTTCAAAGGGTCCGATATACCTAGGGCTCAACTTGCCCTTCTTTCCGAACCTCATTACACCTTTCATAGGTAAAACTCGGAGCAATATTCTTTCTCCAACCATGAATGCAATATCACGAACTTTACGGTCGGCATAACTCTTTTGCCTAGACTGAGCTGTGCGAAGTTGATCCTGAATAATCTTGACCTTATCCAATGCATCTTGTACCAAATCGGTACCCAATAACTGAGCCTCTCCCGGTTCAAACTAGCCAACTGGTGAACGACATCGCCTTCCGTATAATGCCTCATATGGAGCCATCTGAATGCTCGACTGGTAGCTATTATTATAAGCAAACTCCACAAGCGGAAAGAAATGATCTCAAGAACCTCCAAAGTCTATAACACAAACGCGAAGGATATCTTCCAATATCTGAATAGTGCGCTCTGACTGTCCGTCTGTCTGTGGATGAAATGTTGTACTCAATTCCACCCGCGTGCCTAACTCACGCAGTACAACCCTCCAGAAATGTGAGGTAAACTGCGTACCTCGATCTAAAATAATAGACACGGTCACACCATGAAGGCGGACAATCTCACGAATGTAAATTTCAGCTAACCTTTCTGAAGAATAGGTAACTGCCACTGGAATGAAATGTGCTGATTTGGTTAACTTGTCCCCAATGACCCAAACTGCGTCAAATTTTCTCTGAGTCCGTGGGAGTCTAACAAAAAAAATCCATAGTGATACGCTCCCATTTCCATTCTAGAATTTCTAACTTCTGAAGAAAATCACCAGGTCTCTGATGCTCGTACTTAACTTGCTGACAGTTCAGACACCGAGCTACATATGCAACTATATCCTTTTTCATTCTCCTCCACCAATAATGTTGCCGCAAATCTTGATACATTTTGGAGGTACCTGGATGAATAGAATACCTGGAACTGTGTGCCTCTTCAAGAATTAATTCATGAAGCCCATCCATATTAGGCACAAAAATACCACCCTGCATTCGCAGAGCTCCATCTTCCCCCACAACAACCTGTTTGGCATCACCATGCCGCACCGTGTCCTTAAGGACAAGTAAATGAGGATCATCATACTGCCTCTCTCTGATGCGCTCATATAAAGAAGACCAAGCGACTATGCAAGCTAGAACCCGACTGGGTTCTGAAACATCTAACCTCACGAACTGATTAGATAAAGTATGAACATCTACAGCTAATGGCCTCTCACCAACTGGAATATACGCAAGACTGCCCATACTCACAGCCTTTCTATCAAAGCATCAGCCACCACATTGGCCTTTCCGGGGTGATACAAAATGGTGATATCATAGTCTTTCAACAACTCCAACCATATTCTCTACCTCGAATTAAGATCTTTTTGTTTTAACAGGTACTGAAGACTACGATGATCAGTAAATACCTCACACGAGACACCGTAGAGGTAATGCCTCCAAATCTTTAGCGAATGAACAATGGCTGCTAGCTCTAAGTCATGAACAGGATAATTCTTCTCGTGAACCTTCAACTGCCGCGATGCATATGCAATCACCATGCCATATTGCATTAATACTGCACCAAGCCCAATGTGAGATGCATCACAATATACTGTATACGATACTGAACCTGTGGGTAATACCAACACTGGCGCCGTAGTCAAAGCAGTCTCGAGTTTCTAAAAACTCAACTCACACTCGTTTGACCATCTGAATGGGACACTTTTCTAGGTTAGTCTGGTCAATAGGTTTGCTATAGATGAAAACCCTTTCATGAACCGACGATAATAACCTGCTAAACCCAGAAAACTCCGGATCTTTGTAACTGAAATAGGTCTAGGCCAATCCTGAACAACCTCAATCTTCTTAGGATCCACCTTTATGCCTTCTGCCGATACAACATGCCCCAAAAAGGCAACCGAGTCTAACCAAAACTCCCATTTTGAAAACTTGGCATATAACTGATTATTCTTCAAAGTGTGAAGAACAATTCGAAGATGCTGCTCATGCTCCTCTCGACTGATAGAATAAATCAAGATATCATCAATGAATACAACAACAAAAGAATCCAAATAAGGCTTGAACACCCGATTCATCAAATTCATAAATGCTGTTGGGGCATTTGTCAACCCAAATGACATCACTAGGAATTGGTATTGCCCATATCGAGTCCGAAAAGCTTTTGTAGGGACATCAGATGCCCTAATCTTCAAATGATGGTAACCAGACCTCAAATCGATCTTCAAAAATACCTTGACACCCTGAAGATGATCAAATAAGTCATCAATTCTTGGCAGTGGATATTTGTTTTTGATAGTGGCTTTATTCAACTACCGATAATCTATACACATCCGCATAGAGCCATCTTTCTTCTTTACAAATAATACTGGTGCACCCCAGGGAGAGACACTGGGTCTAATGAATCCCTGATCAAGCAAGTCTTGTAACTGCTCTTTCAATTCTTTCAACTCTGGCGGGGTCATGCAAGATGGTGGAATAGAAATGGGCTGAGCACCCTGAGCCAAATCAATACAGAAGTCAATATCTCTGTTGGGTGGCATCCCCGGCAAATCTACAGGAAATACTTCTGGAAATTCATGAACAACTGGTACTGAGTCCATAGAAGGAACATCCGCACTAGGATCGCGAATATAAGCCAAATAGGCTAGACACCCTTTCTCTACCATACGCCGAGCTTTCATAAAGAAATAACCCTGCTGGCAGATTAACCAGGAGTTCCTTTCCACTCTAACTGAGGTGACCCCGGCATAGCTAGGGTCACTGTCTTGGCATGACAATCCAATATAGCATGATAAGGGGACATCCAATCCATACCCAAGATGACATCAACATCTACCATATCACGAAATAGAAGATCCACACTAGTCTCAAGATTACCAATAGTAACCACACACGAACGATAGACATGATACTACAACAGAGTCTCCCACCGGTATAGATACACACACAGAAGCACTCAGAGAATCACAAGGCACAACCAAATATGAAGCAAAATAGGAGGACACATAGGAATAAGTAGATCCTAGATCAAATAGAACTGAAGCATCTCTATGGAAAACTGGAATAATATGTGTGATCACAACATCAGATGACTCGGCCTCAGGCGTAGCTGGAAAAGCATAAAATCGGGGCTGGGCCCCACCACTTTGAACTGCGTCCCTGGGACAGCCTTTAACTGTCTGGCCTCCACCTCTAATGGCCTGACCTCCACCTCTAGCTGCCTGACCCCTACCTCTAGCTGGCTGAGCAGGCGGTGAAGCAACCGGTGCCGGTAAGATGGCACGAGAATCTTGCCGAGATCTGTTACTTTCCATTCTAGGGCAATACCTCCTAATGTGACCAATGTTCCCACACTCATAACACCCATCCTGTTGCCGTGGCTGCTGAAGCTGAAGTGGACCCAATTAGGCCGGATAACCGCTGTAGTAACTCTGGAGTGGCAGTGCACTGATAGGAGCTGAATGTGAACTAAATGCTGGCTATCCATAGTAAGGCATAATAGGGCCATGACTCCCTAAAGCACCGGGAGATGCATGAAGTGCTGAATGAAACGGTCTGGGAGGATGACCCCTACTAAAATTACCTCTGCCTCCAGACGAGGCACCACCAAAACCACCGAACTGACGAGGCCTCTTATCAAACCTCTGCCCTCTCTCCTGCGCAAGAACCATCTCGATCCTCCTTGCGACATTAGCAGCCGCCTTAAAAGAAATCTCACTTGCGGTCTCCTTGGCCATCTGAAGTCTGATAGGGTGAGTGAGTCCCTCAATTAACCTCCTCACTCTCTCTCCCTCTGTAGGTATTAAAAGGAGAGCATGACGGGCCAAATCCACAAAACGGGACTCATACTGAGTAACAGTCATACTGCCCTGCTGTAGACGCTCACATTACTTGTGGAATTCCTCTCTCATTGTGATAGGGAGGAACTTCTCCAGAAATAGCTGAGAGAAATACTCCCAGGTAAGTGCAGGCGATCCTAATGGTCGGGTGAATGTATAATCTCTCCACCACCTCTTGGCGGAACCCGTCATCTGAAATACAGCAAAATCAACCCCATTGGTCTCAACTATACCCATGTTTCGCAGCACCTCGTGGCAACGTTCAAGATAATCCTGTGGGTCCTCAGAAGGTGTACCACTGAAGTGAACTGGAAAGATCTTAGTAAACTTATCCAGTCTCAATAAGGCCTCAAAAGACATGGTGGGCCTATCACCGATTTATGCTGCAACAACTGGCTGAACTACCCCAACTGGCGGGGCTGCTGGAGCCTGATTCTGGGGAGCCATCTGCTCCAGAGCGGGAGTAGTGGGAGTTTGTGCTCCTCCCCCAGCCTGTGAGACGACTGGTGCCACTGGAAATGTACCATTCTGGGCCACGCCCTCCATAAGACTTACCAAACGGACTAGAGCGTCCTGAAGTACTGGAGTGGCTATGAATCCTTCCGGGACCTGAACTGGTCCAACTGGTACATTCTTAACTGGAACTTCCTCCTGAAGATCCACCTGAGGTTCTATAACAGGTGCAGTTGCTCGAGCTTTGGACTGAGCTCTACCTCTGCCTCGGCCTCTAGCACGACCTCGACTTCGACCTCTACCCCTGGCCATAGTTGCCACCGGAGGCTCTTGTCCCTGTCCATTGGTAGAGGTATTACGTGTTCTCAACATCTGCGAGAGAATAAGAGTAGAATGATTCAATCATCGATGATAGAATAAATTCGCACGACAGAGTAAGAAAGAAGTGATATTATTCCTAAACTTTATAGCCTCTGAGAGATAAGTACAGACATCTCCGTACCGATCCTTCAGACTCTACTAAGCTTGCTCGTGACTTGTGAGACCTATGTAACCTAGTGCTCTGATACTAACTGTCACGACCCGAAATTTCCACCTTCGGACCGTGATGGCGCCTAACATTTCACTTGCTAGGCAAGCCAACGTTAGAATAATATTAACAAATTTTTAAATAATTTTTAAATTTATTAATAACAAAGAACGATTGCGGAAGTAAAGTCTGAAATATAGTGAATAATCCATAAAAATAACGGTGTCTAAATACCATCCCAGAATTTGGTGTCACAAGTGCACGAGCTTCTAGAATAATACAAATAAGGGCCTGAATAAAATAAAGCTGTCTGGAAATAAACACACAGCTAAAGTAAAGTAGACGGGGACTTCAGAACTGCGGACGCCATGCAGTTATACCTCAAGTCTCCTCTGGTAGCTGAAATCCGAGCAAGTCTATGGTACGCCGCTGGGACCAACTCCAAAATCTGCACAAGAAGTGCAGAGTGTAGTATCAGTACAACCGACCCCATGTACTGGTAAGTGCTGAGCCTAACCTCGACGAAGTAGTGACGAGGCTAAGGCGGGTCACTTACATTACCTGTAAGCAATATTAGTAACAACAACAATATAGAAATAAACCAGGTAAGTCATTTATAATAATTGAAGCCAATTCAGCAGTCGTAACCAATTATCATTTCCATCAATTCTGTTGCAGCGTGCAACCCGCTCTCAATATATATTCACATTCAATTCTATTGCAGCGTGAAACTCGCTCTCACAATATATTCATTTTCAATCCTCTCATGTAATTATTTTTAATCAAGTATATATATTGACTTTTAAATAAGTCTATTGCGGCGTGCAATCCGATCCCCCAAGTATTGACTTTTAATAAGTCTGTTGCGGTGTGCAACCCGATCCTCCAATATATCCATTTACCAATCTCATAGAAGAAATTTCCCCAATAAATACAACAATTAATATAAAATTTTAAGACAACAAGTATACAATAATTATGATTTAATTATGAAACAAACAATGACAAATAGCAAATTATTATGAAAATCAGGGAGAAAATAGGCAGTTTAATATTTAATATTCTAAATGTCAAATAACAATTAAGACACATAATTCAAAAAGTATGTAACAATTAATGCAGGAATTCAAGAATTAATATTTGACAAAGAATAGGAGAGAAACAATTATTATAATAATTAATTCATGATTTAAAACGATTTATGATTTTTAATTAATTGTGCAAACAATTAATTTGTTGACGTATAGACACCCGTCACCTCGCCTATACGTCATTCACATGCATTTGACATAACAAATAGTTTAAGGGTTCTATTCCCTCAAGTCAAGGTTAACTACGACATTTACCTCATTTTGCAAATTCCAATCAATTACTCGATCGCAACTTTTCCTTTTAAATTTGTCTCCAAAAGCTTCAAATATATTCATAAACAATTCAATATACTCAATACGAATCATAGGAATTAATTCTATATGAATTTACTAATTTTCCGGATAGAAATCGAAAATTCATTAAAATATTCGATAGTGGAACCCAAGTCTCAAATCTCTGATAAACTCACGAAATCCGAACACCCATTCCGATACGAGTCCAACCATACAAAAATTATCAAATTCCGATGTCAAATGGACCTTCAAATCTATAATTTTTGTTTTTGGAATATTTTATAAATATATGATTTTTCTTCCATAAATTCACGGATTTATGATATAAATGAGTATGAAATCATGAAATATAATCAATATAGGATAAGGAACACTTACCCCAATATTTTTTCGTGAAAATCGCCCGAGAATCGCCTTACCCGAGCTCAAAAATGGGAAATGGGTCGAAACTCCATTTCCAGAACTTAAGTTCTGTTTTTCAGATTTTTATTCATCGCGATTGCGGAAATTCGTTCGCGATCGCGTAGAACAAAATTTTCTAGGTTTGTTTAACATTACGCGATCGCGTATAAGGCCATGAGATCGCAGAGAATAATTTCTCAGCCTTACGCGATTGCGTACAGGTTTATGCGACCGCGTAGCACAATTTCGGTGCTTCAGCTTCTGCCTCATTCCTTCTTCGCGATCGCAGCTTTGAGATCGCGTTCGCAGTGCACTGGGAGCTAGCCTTTCGCGTTCGCATGCCTATCTTCGCGAACGCGAAGAGTAAAACTCACGGCTTAAAATTTTCTCTTCGCGATCTGAGGAATTGCTTCGCGATCGCGAAGCACAATGCATCAGATGATAGCAGAAGCTCAAAAACCAGATTTTCTAAGTTCAAAATCATCCCCTAGTCTATCCGAAACTCACCCGAGCCCTCGGGGCTCCAAACCAAACATGCACCCAAGTCCTAGAACATCATACAAACTTGCTCGCGCGATCAAATCGCCAAAATAATACCTAGAACTATGAATCAGACATCAAATCAAAGGAAGTTTTTAAGAAAACTTTAAAACTTATATTTTCACAACCGGACGTCCGAATCACGTCAAATCAACTCCGATTCTCACCAAATTCGGCAGAAAAGTCATAAATATTATAGTGAACCTATACCAGGCTCTGGAACCAAAATACAGACCTGGGGTCAATAAATCCAACATCAGTAATTTTTTAAAAATCATTAAACTTTCAAGCTTTTAATTTTTCATCAAAATTCCATATCTCGGGCTAGGGACCTCGGAATTCGATTCCGGGCATAAGCCCAATTACCAAATCACGATACGGACCTACCGGAATTGTCAAAATACTGATCCGGGTCCGTTTTCTCAAAATGTTTACCAAAGTCAACTCGGTTGAGTTTTAAAGCTCTATTTCAGTATGCAAGTCGAGGAATGATAAATGGTACTTTTTCGAGGTCTTAGAACATAGAATTACTTATTAAATTTAAAGATGACACTTTGGGTCATCACAGCATTTAGCCTAATCCCGGTGAAGTAGTGACGAGAGGTTGACATTGACACTTACTAGTGGTCTAATAAATCAAATAGAATAGAAGTAAACAGGTACAAAGCATGGAAAGTAAAGCAGAGAATACTGATATATGTACATAATATGATCCTTAACAGAAGAAAAAACACGAGGTCCTTAATGACCGGACACTAACTCAAATGGAATACAAAATGATCAACACCAGATAAAATATCACGTCTCATGCCAGGAAAACCCATGGGTACACTGATTTCTTATCAAATATTATGCACGATTCTGCCAAGGTGGGCGACTCGATCCCATAAGGGTATTTCATAGAATTGTCGAGGCGAACTACATGATCCCATAAGAGTGTGTTACAATAATCCTGCCGAGACGAACGACCCGATCCCATAAGAATATGATACATGATACTACCGAGGCGAATGGCCTGATCCCTTATGAATACTGCTGAGCCTTTCAGCCCGATCCCATTAGAATATGAAACTTTGATGGCTCACTGGCCCCACTCACGAGCATACGTGTGAGTTGTGGAGTTCAAGTAAACTTTCAAACGAATACGTACAACACGAGAGATATCCCAAAAAAGGGAATGTAATCTATACTGATACTTAAGTATCTAACCATACATTAAAAAGTGTACGCCTGGTACTTTAAGCAAGCCATGTCTCAGACAAGAACATAAATTAAAGCAATTAAACAGGAAATAATAACTCAAATTTTATGTTTAAGACATCGGGTGAGTCCAAGTCTACTCAAACCTAATCATGAATTCTAGCATACGCACAGACACTCGTTACCTCATACGTGCGTAGCCCCCACAACATGTAGCACATAGCAATTATAATACCTATGAGGTAGATTTTCCCTCACAAGATTAGACAGGAGACTTATCTCGTTCTGAAATCCGATAATTGATTCCAATGCCCATCTAATTCCTTAAACCGATGTCAAATGATCCGAAACTAATCAAACAACGTGCAAATCAATCAATATATACTTACAATACTCGTAATTTAACAATTTATAACAATTCTCAACTCCGCTCGAAAAATCAACATAGTCAACCCCCGGACTCACGTACCCGGATTCCGAAAATTTTTGAAGATAAATATTACCCGTAACACAACAAACTCAAATATAAAATTTATTCCTAATTCCATGTCCAATTTCATGGTCAAAATCCAAATTTATTACTTTTAGATTTTCTTCCAAAATCCCAAAAATTCTACAAATTTCATATTTAAATCCACATATAATCCATGTATTTAACTCACAATAAGAGGGAATCACTTACCTTTCAATAGATGATGAAAAATTTCCCTCAAAGAGCTGCAAATATCGCCCAACCAAGTGAAAATATGAGAGAAATGGGCTAAATCCTGCATTAAAAATGCAATCTACCCAGGCATCCTTCTTTGCGATCGCGGAAGAACCATCGCTGATGTTTGTATATAATTATATATTTTTAGTGCATTACTTACCTTACATTTTGGTATTTTAATGCTTGATTGTACTATAATTGTGCTTAATTTATGTGTAGGTATTTTGGAGATGAAATTGGAAGCAAAGTAGAGATTTTATATGTACTTTATGCACTACAAGAATGACTCGTGATTATTTGATGATGGGAAATATTATAATGAGATAATGAAACAATGATTGAAGACAAATGATTGAAACAAAAGCAAAAGAAGAGAAAATGAAACAAGCAAAGGAATTGAAAATAAAGAAACATAAATGAAAACGTGAAAGAAGGAAAAGTTAATCAAAGCAGAGGAATTGAAACTAAGCAGAAATAGAACAGGCGTAGCAATGAATTTTGCTCGCGAAATACCTCACGTTGCACAGTGGAAACCGCGCGTCAGATGTTGCGCCGCCAGGGGTATAGCGAGGTGGACCAGCCGTTTTGCCTCGCGAGGCGAGGGTGTTCAGGATTTTTAAAGCCTATTTTGTCTCCTATTTGGTTTGGGACTTGGTTATTTTGTTTGGGTCTTTTTCCTATACATATAAATAGTCATTAAACACTATTTTTAGAAGGGGAGACCGAGATTAGACCTAGGGAGAGCACAGAACTGCCGTGGAGGCCAGAATTCATCAGATTCCATCTTTCTTCCATCAAATTTAGTAATCTTTACTTTTTCTTGATGATTTGTTATTTTTCTACCATGTCTATGTGGAGCTAAACTTCACGTTCTAGGGTTGTGGTTGTCATGAATATTGAAGTTTATTAATTATATTACCGTTAGTTTGAGTTATCATCTTTGGTTATTTCTCTAGTTCTGTGCATAATTGCTTAATTATTTGGCCAGTAGTTGACTTCTATTTACTATATATGCTATGCTTGGGAAAGCCATGCTTAGATTAGAGTATAATTGGAGAGAGCTTGTTTCTGAACCCGTGGCTCGGGAAAAGATTTTGCGGTTAGGATAGGAATATACCTAACAGTCTTGTTTAGTTGAATAACGTATTATATTCATTCATGATAGATTCAAGACCATAGGAATATAGGGTTGCTATATTATGGATAGACGGATTGTGTTGTGGGAACATGCTATTTATATAAACGATCTGGTCAACTAGAAATCATAGATAATTTGGATTAACAGGTGTAATTACAAACTCAATAGGATTGATAAACCGACCACAACCCTAGAATCTATATCTCCCTTGGTTACGTGTTTAATTTCCGCAATAGTAGATTAATAGAAAAACATCACTCTTAAATATCTTGAAAAATTAATTGATTTTAGTTTGCTTAGTTGAGAATTGATCTAAGTCTCTGTGGGTTCAACATTCGACTTTCGAGTCACTTTATTACTTGATGACCATGTATACTTGCGTGTACTTGGGGAACCAACAAGTTTTTGGCGCCGTTGCCGGGGACTTAGTCTTTGATTGTTTATCTAAGTTAAGCTTTTAATTGATTTCTATTCAAGTTTTTAATTTTCCTATTTAGTTATTTTTCTAGATTGGACTTTTACTTTTATCTATACAGGTTTTCCTTATTTTTTCTTTTTGTAAATATTTTTATTTTTATAAAAATTTTATTTTTCTCTTAGTGTGTTCATAGCTCTCTCAACATGATATCTAGGGATGAAATATCCAGACGTAAGGTTATTGATGAAGACGCTTGGTTGACGGAAGACTTTTATGGCCCGTCATTTTGGGCTTGTCATGACCTGAACTCTGGGAGATCTGAATTTGAATATGGAAGTAAGGGTTGGTATTGGGACGAATATTCACGATTAAGGGAATATAAGGAACGATGTTATCTTCTAACAAAGTTGGTGAATGACTAGTCGAAGGAGAGAGTTGATCTTGCACAAAAATTTGACAAGTTTGGCTTGGCTTTGCACAACTTGGATGCAGATTTGAGTGCAAAGGTTGATGCGTTCAACGCCCAACAATTTAATGATGAGTTGTGTGAAACTGAAAAAAATCTTCTAGACCAAATTGAGGAGCTAAAACGAGAATACCAAGCATTAGACCATATTTTTCTTGAGGATGCCAATGCTGAGAGGAGTGTTCTAGAGTCATGTGAGGAAGTAGATAATATTATATTTGAAGACTCTAGTGTGTGTACATATGAGGATGTAAAGAGTAATACAATTCTAGAATTATGGCGTATTGGTCCTCATTCCATACATCTTTCAACATTGTGTTTGGATGATGACATGGAAATCGAGTCATCTGAGCCTTTGGAGGAGCCAATGGATGAGGAACGCGATGCCTATATTCTTGAATTTGTTGTGTCAAAAAGCAAAAATTATATTCCTCATCTAAAGGTCAAGAGGTGGAGAGCGAAAATTTTATTGCTTGGCATGGTTTTCTTTGTAGCCCCACCAAAGGAGCATAGCCACAGACTGGATGCCCTATTGGGGGCTCTATTCATTAGTTCGAGATGGAGACAAAAATGCTACAAGTCGTGCCACGACATTAAATCGGGCGCTCGTTGGGAGGCAACCCAGCTTTACTACTTTCTTTTATTTTTATTTTTATCTTATTAATATTGTAGTGTCTGTTTTTGTTTTGTAGGATTATAAGCATAGGAGGAAAAGCCATTGGAAGAGTGAAAAAATGAGCTAGATGGTGAGAACTAATTATGGGGTGACCACACAAAGGACCATGCCTAGGGGAAGTCTGAGTATCCGTGAGCCGCTATTGCTTCGGCCTTTGGCCTTTCAGGGAGTTTCTTGTCCACCTTTGTTATTATTTTACTTTATTTGTGCATTGGGTACACTGCACTCCTTTAAGTGTAAGGTGGGAGAATTCCTCTAGATAATTAGAAGTGGTATGTTAAAAAATGTTAACTTCTTATTTTGATTTTAGCTACTTAAAAAATGTTAAGCTCTAGATAATTAGTAGCTTAATTTATTTTTTTTAATGTGGAAAATAAGAAAAATCAAAAAGAAAATCGAAAACAAAGTAGAAAAATTGGACTTTTCCCGACGATGGATCTCCTAAACAGTTTTCTTGAGGGATTAAAGTCTAAAAACAAAAATCCAAAAATATGTCTTTTAGCTGCCTTTAGTGTAACACCCCGAAAAAATTTCGAATTATTTTAAGACCATTAAGAAGATTGGCGGGTGCTAATTATATTAATTCGGGTATGAACAAGACTGATAATTTTAATGATATCAATTGATCTTGATAATATATGTATGAGGTGAATTAAGAATGGTTTATGGTCTAAGAAGATCCCTAAGGCTAAGTCAAGTTGAAAATTATATGATGGGACAAAGTTTCAAGTAAGTTCGCATAAGACCTAACTTCAAATGAGCATAACTCTCAGGATATTAAGAGTTATATAGTTTATAACCTATCAAATCAAATCCCTTTGAGTCTAGTTTACAATGCATCAAACCGTTCGTCATTTGGATAAGTATATAGAAATTTAAGGCTATTTTACCGGACCTGTGTTATACGCGCTCCCAGATGCGCGGCTGCGCATATTTGAGACTTTCTGCCTCAGGTGTTCCGCCGGATGCGTGACCACTTACCCAGGTGCACGGCCGCACACGTAAAAGCCCATTAAATAAATCCAAGGACGGGTAGAGAGAGGGGCTAAGTCATTTCTTCAAGACTAGGGCTGTCTCTCCATCACCCATCTGACCAAGGCTTCCAATACACACCTAAGGTGAGTTTTTAAGTGTGTTTTTATGATGATTCCACTTCTAGATCACTAGTTACAATAAGTTTTTGTATTGAATTCCATGGGATTTCTTCAAAATCTCAAGAACACCCCAAAAGTTGACTTTCAAGATTTGGTCTTCAAGAGGTAATCTTTCACTCTTAAACCTATAATCATGGATTGTTAGTGAATATATGAGCAAGAAATAAGCATTTGCACTTATTGGATGGTTCTTGGAAGCCATAAATGCTTCAACTAGATTATTGGGTGTTGTAGAGATTTTTGTAATGAATTAATTAGTAATAATTGGGTGGGTGTGAGTTCATTGATGATTATAACGATGCTAAGAAGGTAGTTATTGGACAAAGGATGTTGTATTATATCTTGTTGGTGGGAATGAGGGATTGTTGGTTGAAGAAAACACCATTACTACAGGAAGTAAAAGGATATGTGCCCTAGGTGTTTGATAAAATGCCTAAATGACCAAAAATCTGGAAATTTGTTACTAATATTGGTGCAATTGTGTTTCATTATTGTAGATTGAAATTTGTTTAGTGTTGTGGAGCATCGTAGTATTATTAAGGGGCCAATTTCAGATTTGAGCCGTCTGGAGGTGGCTTCACTCGCGAAGATCATTTAAAGCATTGATTTAGTTTCGTCGAGGTAATTATCTTGCCTAACCTCGAGTGGGGGAATTACCCCTTAGGCATTGAGTCTTATATGAAAATTATGTAATTGAAAATCATGTACGCGAGGTGACGAGTATGTACTTGGTTTATATGTGCAAATTATATCGGTTGAAATTCGTAGACGCCCTTAAGTATTAAGTTGAAAAATTGTTGTAACTTATTAAATCCCTTATTGTCATGCCTCGTTCCTTGTTTGCCGATGTTGTGTTTATATGATAATTTGGTGTGATTGCCACTTGATTTTTATATGAACTCTGTGTTTGTTTGAGTTGCCATTTTTATGGAAAATACTTTCATTATTGATTTTACCTACAGATAATTTAAATAGAAAATTTAGTTAATAGATGAATAAATCTATTTATTTCCTGAAGTTGTGATTTAAAATAGGTATTGTTCCTGGATGAATTACTTGTAAGTTCACGTTGTTGAAAATTTGGTATTGAATAATAAAGGCCGTGAATCATATTGAGGCAAAGTGCCAAACTGTGAAATATTATTCGGTTGAGTTGTTCACTCCCGAATATTTTGTTAAGATGTTGTGCATATTATGATCGAGTCGTGGCTCCTTATTGTGGAAAAATAATGTGTTGTAAGAATTGAGCACTTGATGTGGAATTTGTGATCTGTTGTAAGAATTGAGCATGTGATGTGCAATTTGTGATATATTGTAAGATTTGAGCACTTGATGTGCAGGTGATATGTTGTAAGATTTGAGTACTTGATGTGCAATTTGTGATATGTGGTAAGATTTGAGCACTTGATGTGCAATTTGTGATATGTAAGCACTTGAGGTGCAAGTTGTATTATGCTGTGATATTTGGGCACTTGAGGTGCGATTTGTGAAATAATGTGATATTGATATGCATGCGGTGAGATAAGGGTGGCTTGAAACGCTTGGCTAATAGGGGAACTACTAGAAGTCATGTGGTGATATAAGGTCAGGGTGTTGAAACACATGCGGTGAGATAAGGGTCGCTTGAAATGCGTGGCTAGTAGGGGAACTACTAGAAGTCATGTGGTGAGATAAGGGTGTCTTGAAATGCATGGCTAGTAGGGGAACTACTAGAAGTCATGCGGTGTGATAAGGGTGGCTAAAACGCGGAATGCTATTTCGGAAAAAATAATTTTTAAAGAATAACATGTGAAGGCTCCCGCGGTGATATAGGGAAAGATTGTGAATTTATTTATGATTTGGGACTACGAGGCGATACCTCGGGAGTGTCCTTTTGTTGATATTTCTCTATGGCTGCACTTGCCTTTGGTTATTTTATTTTTCTGCAATTTGTAAATTCTTATATTTTCCGTGATGTATTATTTGACTTAATATTAAGTATTTTGTATTTCTTGATGTATTGTGTTGACCTTAACTTCTTTGTACGAGATTTTGAGGATTTGTATTTTTGGGTTGTACTTATTTTTGATGATTGAGTTGTTTTAAATAAAAAAAATTTTCTAGTATGTTTTAATTTAATAAATTTTATATCCAAATCAGTAGTTTATCTGATGCTTTATTTTAATGGAAATGTCATTTTTCTTCACTGAAACGATTTCTAAAATAAACTTATCTTTTTGTTGATTTCTTACTTGATTTAAAGATTTTAACCTTACTTTATTGAAAATAAATTGATCCTGCGGATCTTATATACATTGATATTTTGGGACGTGAATTGTCCGTGCAGTTATGAAAATAATATGGGCATGAGGTGCCGAGGAAAATATGATGATTTTATTATTGACACGTGAGTTGTCCGTGTGATTTTGATAGAAATATGAGCACGAGGTGCCGTAAAAAATATGAAAGTGGGCTGAGACCCGTAATTTTTATGATTGTGAAATGAGGTGTCACATGGTGACTTTTACCTGAAAATATATTTATTTGAAAGAAGTATATTCGAAAGATATTTAGTCAAAAAGAAGTACATTTGAAAGATATTTATCTTAAAGAATAATATATGAAGGATTTATATTTGAAGGACTTGATTTATTGATTGTACTTGTATTCCTTATTCGCCTGAGCAATAATTATGATGTTTTGGTTGCATTGTTGTTATAAAACTAGTTGAGTTTGTTGTTATTATTGCTAGTTTTTTTCCAGTACTATTGTATATTGCTATATTGCACAGGTTATTTGACTAGTGAGTGTCTTGACTGTACTAAGGTGAGTCTTGATACTTACTGGGTGCCGACCGTGGTGTACTCATACTACACTTCTGCACATTTTTGTGCAGAGCCAGGTATTGGAGATATCGGACTTGAGCAGAGTTAAAACGGGATCGTAAGGATTCAAGGTAGAACTGTTTGGTCGTCACAGTCCCTTGGAGTCTTTTCATTTCATTGTACTGTTAATTTTTAATCAAACAATATTGTATATTCGGTCCTCGTAATTATTTCATGTATTCAATTAGAGTTTGTGACTCAATACTACCAGTCTTGGGAGGTTGTTATATTCATATTTATTTCGCTGTTGGTTTTGACACCAGAAAAAAAATGACTTCGAAATATAATGGAAATCGACTTACCTACTCTTAGAGACTATGTGCCATCACGATGCCGGTGGTGGGATTTGGGTCGTGACATTTAGGTAGTAATAATCCCCTGTGGTTTTTCTTTGTGCCTCGGTTCTTTTTCATGGGATGTAGTTTGAACCGGGTAGTAGTTTTTCCTTTTATTTTTTTTATTTTTAGAGTAGGTTAGAAATTAGGGAATAAATGGAGGAAGAAAGATGAAATTCCTAAGCTCCCTTGACTTGTTTGATAGTAGCATATTTAGGCTTTGGCATGCGTAGTATCTTCCCTATGTGCTAAAAGTGCTTATGATGCCTTGGTTATTTGGATAGCATGTTTTGTGATGCCTATGTCTCATTTTGTTGACTTATGTTCACTTTGTGCTTAATGCTTAACATCTCGTGGCTCCGTGGATACTTGCATTGGTTTGAGAGTCGGAATGAAACCTTCCTTAGTTAGTCATGTGCCATGTGTGGTGAGATTTTTGTATCGTCCATGTTATTGTTGTTGTATCTAGAACTTACCCGGTATGTGAGTCGAAGCAAAATTTTAGGTGATACTCGGTTTGAAAAATGATTTTAGGCTATCTTTATTTTTTTTGAGTTTAATGCTTATCACAAATAAAATATATCCCTAGTTAACCATTTTGAGCTTATAGACCTTTATTTGGCACCCACATTACAAGCCTAAACCTCTTTTGTTCTAAATTGATATTGTTTTGATCCTTTTACCTCTTAAAGTACTTTAATTGTGAGATGAGCGCTAAAAGGAGTAAGAAGGGACTAAGTGTGGGGTGGCTTTTGAGTGGAACCAATGAAGGGAAGAAAGGTGCACTTGTTTTGTAAAATAATACACCACTAGCACAAATTGAAAAAGAAAAAAAAGAGAAGAAAAAAATATAGGTGAATAAATTATTGTCTTGTTCTTGCTAGCGGAATATAATTTAAAGTAGTGCTTAAAGAAAGAGGGAACGTTATTAGGGATGATTTTAGTTGTGAAATTAAACTTGGGATTGAAGAATTTGCGCTTACAAATGATTATGTGATGTGTTAAAGTGCTTAGGAGAGTTAACCATTATTCCTAAATATATCCTTCTCGTACCTTAGCCCACATTACAACCATAAAAAAGTCCTACTTGATTTTAGATCGAGTGAGCTTGTATTAGTAGAGATTTATATCAAGGGCAAGCCTATGGTACCAATTGCATGCATGTGACTTCTTTTGTGAGAATGAGTGATATTCTTTGATATATATGAGTCCTTAAAATATATTTGAGTATTTGATTTAAGTGTGTGGATTCAACTTACTCTTTTGTTCTTGTTGTGAGGGCACATGGTTTCATGAGGGATAGGTAACGTTATTACACTTCTCTAGGATGTTGGGTGTGCAAGCCATGAGTGCATTATGACACTAAGTCGATTTTTGAGGCTATGTTTGTTATGAATATGTTGTACTTATTGTGAATATTTTTGAAGTATGGCATAAGAAAAGGGAAGTGTATGTGATTGCACATGCTAAAGTTTAATTGTTGCTATAAATCATGGTCATTGGTGTAGTGTGCCTCAATTGTGTAAAAATAAAGTGCTCAAGGATAGTGTGAATAGTTGGTTGACTCGAGGACGAGCAACGTTTAAGTGTGGGGTAGTGATATTTGGCTATAATTATATATTTTTAGTGCATTACTTACCTTATATTTTGATGTTTTAATGCTAAATTGTACTATAATTGTAATGACCCGACCGATCGTTTTGAGTATTACAACCCCGTTTTCTCATTTACTGCTCAAATTGGGCTTTACAGTTGTTGTGTGACTTGCCGGGGCAATTGGTTCGGGTGAGTTTCGGGGTGGTTTCGGACCATTTCTAGGCCATTCTTAGTTGCTGGTTTTTGGCCACAGAGGTATGCATCGCGATCGCGGACAAATGGTCGCGATCGCGAAGAGCAATTTTGATGTTTGGGCACTGTGAATCGCGATCGCGGAAGCCTTTTCGTGATCGCGTAGAGGAAAATCCTGCTGCACTGACCCGACTTTGGAAGCTTATATCTCGCAATCTATAAGGAATTTGGAGATGATCCAAAAATAAAAGTTGTAGCTATTTCTGTTATGGAATGTTTTAATCTATGGTTTTGAGCCAAGTGGGGGAGCCTGCTATTTATAATTCAATTTCATGATTATATGTAAAGGTTTAGTTTTGGGCTAAGGTATACTGGTGGGTTAGTTATGAGTTGCAAAAGTTGAGATCGATGATGACTCGAATAAGGAAATTCCTGGATACGGGTTATATTGCACTTATGAGTATATTAAAATCGTGGGATGAGTGAGTTGTTATTTGTGAACGATGTAGTATGCACGGAGTATGAATTTGATAGGTGGTAAAAAGTAGAGTTACTTTTTTGAGAGCTATTATGCTAATGGGGCACGTGTCTTTTGGCCCATTTGGGCGGTGTAATGTAGATTTGAACAAACGGGGTGATTCTCTAGAAAGTTCTAATGGATTCGAGATTTATATGTAACAATTGAGAATTTTTGGCGGATTTGTTTGCGGCTAAAATCTGAGATTTAAGTTGGATGGTGTCGAGACTTGTGACATTTTTGTATATCATTATGGATTTTATATTTAGGTATCGGGAAGGTGAATGAAATGGCCTTAGACTCAAATAAGGTATTTTCAGAGTGGGTGTTTTAGTTGTGGTATTTATATGGGTAATTATGATGTGGTGAGACTCTACAGATATTTTGGTGGTAATATTCATGGGTTTGGTGACCTAAGTGGTTTGGTCAAGTTAGAGGAATTTAGTTCTAATAGCTTGGTTATGTGCAGATGGATTTCAAAGTGTTCTTGATGGTTTCTACCATGGTTGGAACCGAATATTTTCTACTGGTATGAGAAACGTGTTGTGTATTGTGATTTTCTCTTGGAAGGAAGCAAGATAATGGTTTCTAACTAACCGGATATGTAATTTGCCGGTGACCAGAGTTGATAACTAGATTCTTGTGCTTTTCATATGATGGAAAGATAGATGTTATGTGTTGTGCGGAAGGTAGATTTACATGTACAAGGTGGCAGTTCAGTATTGAAGGAAGGTAACGAAAGTTGGGAAGAATGGTCATGAATTCTTAGACAACATGAGCGGTTCCAAATGACTAGATATATACGATTACTACTTGGTGTATGAGAAGGGTGCGTATTTCAAAAGGCGTATTGTATTTTGACTTATGGATGTTTAATTAGTATTGCGGTACTCACATGGTTGTCTGATGATATTCAAATTTTGCCAAGTGGTACAGAAGAACTTTTAAAGTATTTCTCGTGGGATGATCGTGTATGAGAGAGGTGTTAGGCATTCGGGCGATGGAGATGGAATCAAATATGGTGATTCGCGTGTTCTATGGATTTGGAGATTTGGGAGTTGTCAGGAGCAGATTGTTTCATGGTTGTGGACTGTGAAGTTATGGCCGGAGCTAGCCAGATGATAGAATGTGTTATGATTCAGTCATTATGGATTTTTGGAGGGATTTTTATCTATTTATGGGTAACCCGAGTTGATTTGGGGGTCCATTGGTAGTCCCAATTAAGATAGGTATTCTACACCGAGCCGGAATGGTTGGCTCCATACTACTATTGTTGAGGGATGTGTCATTCGGTTGATATTGAACTTATTCGTGTTCTGAAATGATTTTTGAGTTACTCCTTTATGCTACGAGGAGTTGTGATTCATTGGTTATGCGCACCGATGGTGCAGTTCTATTTCAGCTTTATAGCAAAATTTGAGCGTGATGAGTATTTGGGTATTGCATGATCGATTGTGTAATGGTTATGTTCTTGCATGTTTTGTGTGGCATTTTTTCGTCATTTGCCTCTCGGTGGTTATTGATTTTGAGCGGGGTGGCTCGAGGTATATATTATGGACCAGCATTTGGATGGGGTCACGCATTGCAGCGGAGTTATGTTAAGGTATGAACCTTGTGTTAGAATTGGGTGATGGTTCTACGGTGTATGATGAATTTTCAGTGTTTCGTTGTGGCGGTACTTGTTAATCTGGCGGGGCAGTTCTCTCATTTGAGTCATTTTCCATGACTGGGTACATTTGAATTACTGTGTATTGGTGCACGGATGGCACGTGATGTGGCTCTGAGTTATATTGGTGCGGCATGTCTATGGAACAGTTATGTTTAGTAATATAAGGTCATTGGACCTAGAATGGGTAGTATCAGGTTTGATTTTGGTATATTCGGGAGTATAATATTGAGAGTCGGCTCAGAAAGTGATTATTGTTCTGGTTGGGGCGAGAGAGCTCCGCGACTTGTTGATATGGTAAGTGGTCATGAAATTTCGCATGTTTCTTTTATTATCAACAGTGTACAAAGGTTTTGGGATGAGGTTTGGTTCGATATGGGTTTAATACTAGTATTTGGTTGGTTTTGGAGTAGTCACTGTGGTCAGGAATGGTGCTATGAGCATGCGAGTTGTGTAATATGTTAGGTGATTATGTCCATGGTTATGGTTATGGTTATGACTTGATACAACTTGTTCAAACTCATATAGGGAGTAAATGTAAGATTCATGTCTTGAAAGAAATTCTAAAGGTTGAAAATTAAATTCGAAGGTTTATGGGCTAAAGTTAAATCAATGATTTCAGTGGTATTGTGTTGTCAAACTCATATGGAATAGGGTGACATGGGTTCACCCCCGAGTACGTGTGTGGTAAGATGGAACAGTGATTTGATGGCTTGGAAATACCTCTTGGCACGTTCGAGGACGAACGTATGTTTAAGTGGGGGAGAATGTAATGACCCGACCGGTCGTTTTGACTATTACAACCCCGTTTCCCCATTTACTAATCTAATTGGGCTTTACAGTTGTTGTGTGACTTGCCGGGGCAATTGGTTCGGGTCCGGCGAGGTTTTGGAATGAATTGGAACACTTAGTTCCAAGGTTTAAAGCTTAAGTTAAAATGGTGAGCGGATGTCGACTTATGTGTAAACGATCCTGGAATTTAATTCTGTTGATCCCAATAGCTCCGTATGGTGATTTTGGACTTAGGAGCGTGTTCGGAAAATTATTTAGAGGTCCGTAGTGTAATTAGGCTTGAAATGCCGAAAGTTGAATTTTTGGAAAGTTTGACCGGGGGGTTGACTTTTGATATCGAGGTCGGAATCCGATTTCGGAAATTGGAATAGCTTCGTTATGTCATTTATAACTTGTGTGCAAAATTTGAAATCATTCTGGATTGATGTGATTCGAGGCTTCGACTAAGTTCGTATGATATTTTAGGACTTGTTGGTATATTTGGTTGAGGTCCCGAGGGGCTCGAGTGAGTTTTGGGGTGGTTTCAGACCATTTCTAGGACATTCTTAGTTGCTGGTTTTTGGCCACAGAGGTATGCATCGCGATCGCGGACAAATGGTCGCGATCGCGAAGAGCAATTTTGATGTTTGGGCACTGTGAATCGCGAATGCGGAAGCCTTTTCGCGATCACGTAGAGGAAAATCCTACTGCACTGACCCGAATTTGGAAGCTTATATCTCGCAATCTATATAGAATTTGGAGATAATCCTAAAATAAAAGTTGTAGCTCTTTCTGTCTAGTTTTCATAAAGATAAACCATTTGTCATTTGGAGTTTTGTACCAAAAGTTATGGTGGATACACTATAGGCTGTCCGGGAAGAGTTTTAAAATCTCTGTTGCACAGGACTGACTTTGGAAGCTTATATATAGCAATATATAAGGAATTGGGAGATGAGCAACAAATGAAAGTTGTATCCCTTGATGTCTAGTTTTCCAAAAGTTAAACCATTTACAATTTGGAGTTTTGTACAAACAGTTATGACCAATATACTAGAGGCTATCTGGAAGAGTTGGGGGAGTTTGTTCTTCGCGATCGCGATTGGTTTTCCGTGATCGCGAAGAGTAATGTTGGGGCTGAAAAATTTTGTGCTTCGTGACCGCGAAGCATTTTCTACGACCGCGAAGAGTAAATGCCAGGACAGAAGATATATTTTGAGGTTTTGGCCATTTTAATACATTTGGAGCTATGGAGCTCGGATTGAAGCGAATTTTGAGGCGATTTTCACCATATGGATTGGGGTAAGTGATTCTAACGCGGTTTTGGTTAAATTACACGAATCTATTATTATTTTTATCAACAAATTAGTGTTTTGGGTTGAAAATAGTAGAAAAATTTATAGACTTTAATTGAGGATTTGAAGGCCGAGTGGTGGCCGGATTCGAGTATTTTTGGTATGGTTGGACTCGTGGGTAAATGGGGGTTCGGATTTTGTGAGTTTTGTCAGATTCCGAAATATGGGCCCCGTGGGTATTTTTGGGGCGTAATTTCAGATTTTTGGAAAATATTAGTATTTTGATATGGAATTAATTCCTATAACTTTTGTGAGCTGAATCAAATTAATTATGACTAGATTCGAGCTGTTTGGAAGTTGATACGTGCAGAATGGAATTTCTGGAGCATTGCTTAGCTTGCTCGACATTGGATTTGGCATGTTCGAGATAAGTAACTCTTTTAATCTTGGAGCTGAGAGTATGAACCGTGAATATATGTATTATGTAAATCGTTGGGAGGTGACGCACATGCTAGGTGACAGGCGTGTGGGCGTGCACTATAGAAATTGTGACATAATTGTTTCTGTAGAATTTTGTAGTTAAATAATCTTGGCATTTTCCATACAGTTTTATGTGTTAAAGAAATTTAGCTGAAAAGCATATTAAAAATCATGTTGAGGCTATGTGCCAGTATTATTGGGACCCACAGAGGTCATATTGCTGTGAATTATTTGTTTAAATTGAAAATTCATACTCAGTCATATTCATTTCATTGCATATAGCCTATTGTGAGGATATTTTTGGGATCGGGCTGCACGCCGCAGCAGGCCATATTGGCTTTATATATATTATTACTATTATATGGATCGGGGTTGCCCGGCTTATTATGGCACTTGAGTTGTCCGTGCGGATTCTGATATGATATTATAGCACGTGAGTTATCCGTGCAACACGTGAGTTGTCCATGCAGATTATAGCGCTTGGGCTGAAGGAGCCCCTCCGGAGTCTGTACACACCCCCAGTGAGCGCTGCTACCTACTGAGTGCGAGGGCCGAGTGCTGAGTGATTGGAGGCATGAGAAATGGTGAGGCATGCCCGAGGGGCTATTTATAAGAGATGGTGAGGCATGCCCGAGGGGCTGTTTACGAGTGATTGTGAGGTATGCCCGAGAGGCTGTTTATGAGTGATTGTGAGGTATGCCCGAGGGGCTGTTTACGAGTGATTGTGAGGTAAGCCCGAGGGGCTGTTTATGAGTGATTGTGAGGTATGCCCGAGGGGCTGTTTACGAGTGATTGTGAGGTATGCCCGAGGGGCTGTTTACGAGTGATTGTGAGGTATGCCCGAGGGGCTGTTTACGAGTGATTGTGAGGTATGCCAGAGGGGCTATTTACGAGTGATTGTGAGGTATGCCCGAGGGACTGTTTATGATTTTATCACTAAGTTGCATCGCATTGGCATGCACACATGACATACATGCATAGAGATGTATTTTTCTCATGCTGTACAACATCACATCATTCATGATTTCTCACACATTTGGACAGATGGGCATAGTGATGCATTTTTTTTACACAGGTTATCTGGAAGGAAAATGAAACATCTCATTTATTATTGAAAGGATTTTTGGGAAAAATTATTGTTTTCAAACTTATTCATTTTTTTGACAACTTCGGCAAACGATTTGGGTTTTCACTGATGTACTTGAAAGGAAGAACTATTATTTTTGAAATCATGATTTGGCTGATCATTTATTCTCTGAGTTTCTGGTACTATTTGTTTTATATTGTTATGGACTGTTGTGGACTAGTGGTTTTGACCCGACCTTGGTAGAAGCTCGTCACTACTTTCAACCTAAGGCTAGGTTTGTTACTTACTCAGTACATGGGGTCGGTTGAACTGATACTACACTTCTACACATTGCGTGCAGATGTTGGCTGTTGTTGTTGCTGTGCTCGATGGTTGCGGGATTTGAAGATGTACCTGCATTCCTGTTGTAGCTGCCTCTTGTTCATGGTAGCCTTAGATTTATAAAAGCTCTGTTTATGTATTATTCAAACAGATTATGTATTTATTTCATTTCCGCTTTGTATACTCTATTCTTAGAAGCTTATGATTTGTACTACCATTTCTTAGGGGATGTATGAGATTAAGATTTTTATTCACTTAAATTGCTTTAATAATTATTATTGGAATTGGATAATTGAAAGTTGGCTTACCTAGCGGGTTGGGTTAGGTGCCATCACGACTAGTTAGATTTTGGGTCGAGACAATAATTGTGCTTAATTGAGTTTATTTTATGTGTAGGTGATGACGTCCAAATCCACTACTACATAGTAAATGGACACGGTCGCATGCAATATAATTTACCCAACTATGAATCAGGGTCGAATCCCACAGAGAACAATATGTAGGCGATTAGGCGTGTAAGAGAATTATCACTTATTATGCTAAGCCATCACTTAAAATATGATTGTGAAAATATTATAGCTAAATGCGGAAATATAAACTAACCTAGAAAGCAAATAAAATGATCAACAGATACAAGTACGGATGCACAGGGAATTACACTAAAGTAACGATCCAATTTATTTCACGATTTTACAAATATGAGCGAGTTTATATTAATTAGCCTCGGGTAATAATTCTATATTAGCTTCTTCCCAAGACTAACAAGACTTGCTAATTAAATTATCCCTAAAACAATTAAGAGATTAAGCACACTCGGATATGGCTACAAGTAGTTCAATCCTATCCCTAGGTAGAATCTATAAAGTGATGGTTAAAGCCTCAAGTTCTTGTTAATTAATCTTTTCCAACCCCAAATAATCTTTTTCAAAATTAATTCGAGGTTAATGGGCGAGTCCTAGGGTTAGCTAATCCCTTTGAAAATATTAAGGAACACGAATAATTAAAGAAATAATAACTCACTTCATAATAAATAAAAATCGTTCAATACATAAGCACAACAAGATATTTAATCCACACTTTAAATTTGAATATTTCCATAAACAAGATTCAAGTGTTGGAATAAATACTACACACTTAGATATACAATACAAAGCAAGAAAATGAAGAAATAAACATAAATGGGTAAGAAATTCTCAACCAAAAGTTTCAAATCTTCAAGACCCAAGTGTGTGTGTAAGAACCCTAGCTCCAAAACTTGTCTTCTCTAGTCTAGGAACTGAAAAATAAGCCAAATATATGCCAAAGATGTTTTATAAATGAGCTAGGTCGTGTATTAAATGGTTTGGGATCAAAATCGTGAAATTTCAGAACTGCCCAGATTTATCAATCGCGATCGCAAAAAGAGGCCTGCGATCGCGAAGAGTTATGCTGTAAAGCATTGCGATTATAGACCAGATCACGCGTTAGCGTAGAGCACTTGGGAGCAGTCGACCAGCCTCTTCTTCGCGTTCGCAGATTTTGCCCTGCGTTCGCGATGTATTATTTCCTGGCCTTCCGCGACCGCATGTCAATGTTCGCGATCGTGAAAAGCATTATCTGGCAGCAGTCATTTTCCTCAATTTAGCACATTTTGACTTGGTTTCTTCCGTATCTCTTCTAAATCACTTGATGCCTAAAATATGCCAATAAACCTCAATAAATGCCTTAGTTTCTCAACAAAATCATCCAAAAGCCTAAGTATCAAGAAGAGATAAGTTGGTAAAATACCAACTTATCAAACCCCCAAACTTAAACTATTGCTTGTCCTCAAGCAATTTAAAAACTAAGAACATCCTTCAATAAAATCACCAATTAAGCTCAATGTCATACCCAACATCATTTCAAGTCAAAAAGGTTCAAATTAAACACAATCTAGTGACTTTGGTTGGTACCAACAATTAATCTAAAGCATATGAATCACCAACTTCTCACAAATTTCGTTTCAATTCAAGTGTTCAAACACCACATTAATCAAAGTGGCAACCAAGTCATGACACTAAAGCTTCAAAATTTGTCTCATTATCACAAACAATTTTCTTTTGTTCATTCCTCCCAATAGGAGATTGGATTAAGTTCACAACTCAAAATTTTCATGTTCCCTCACACTTAAGAGAGAATCCCAACTTATAAATTGCAATTTAAACATATATGGGATATTAAATGGAAAGAATTAACTCTCACTCTCACAAAGATATTCAAATGTACAAAAGTAGTGCCATAGGCTTTCCCTTAATATATTTCTCCACTAATGTAGACAAACTTGGTTCAAAATCAAGTAGGACTTAAAGGATTTGTAATGTAGGTTTTGGTTAAGGTAGGGCACAATTCGGATAAGAGTGACTTAAAACCTCCCTAAGCACTACACTTTGCAACAATTAAAGCACACTTCCTTCAAAAATATTTTCCATCCTTTCTTCACTTTTCATTCCACACTTAATCTTCCCTTTATTCACAACTCCTTATTTTTCCTTTCTTTTTTTTCTTCTTTCTTACTCATCATTGTTTTTAATTACCATTCACCTTTTAAGCAACTTCTACATCATAACTTTTCCAACCTTCACCCCCAAACTTAGGCTTTTAGCCTATTTTTACACATTCAAAGTACTTAGGGATGTAGGGTGCCAAAAATTGGTCAATAAAGAATAAAGGGTTAAAGCTTGTAACATGGTTGCCAAAGAAAAAGTTTAAATGCTCAAAAGGGGTTGATTAGAGAAAATATGCAAGGGTAGGAAATTTAAGGCACAATAACGGTCCAAGGAAGACCTAACATCATTTTAAAACCAAGTTAATCTAGGATTTTTCCTTGAAGCACATTCCGGGCAAGTTCTAGACTACAAATAATGCAAAAGAACTCATACAAATCTTACCACACATGGCACATGCAAACACGAGTGACATATAAATCCAAAATCCAATTAACACCAATGAACCAAAGAAAATCACATATAGCCTCAAAGGCTATTTAATGAATCAAAGAGTTAAAAATAGAACCTAAAAATCACAACAAAGATTATCACTTCAATCATTTTTCATTTTAAAGATCAAAACTTCATACGCTACAATTTAAATCATGTTGGTACCAAACAAGTCACATGTTGGTTTATGGACAAAAGATCACACCCAATAACCAATTTATTCACTACTAGCTATTAAACTAACTAGAAAAAAAATATTTACCTAAAAAAAAAAGAAAAAAAAACCAAACAAGACTAATCCCTTAAGAAAGTTGTCACGCCATCCAATATAGGGAAAAGTCATCCGGTTCAATACAAATCAATTCCTTGGAAAAACTGCGGTATAAAGAAAAACCAAGAAGAAAAATGAAGGGGTTTCATTAATACTACTATGAAAAATAAAAAGTAACAGGAAAATAATAATGCTAACATGCTAGAATTAAACTACAAAATATTACTAATAAACTACAAATGTCAACCAATCTACACAAGTTCACAAAAAATGATCATGCTCCACATACATCCATCATATATGAGCCACCCCAACCTAAAGTGTTGCATTGTCACCAATGCAACTAAACAAAGCAAGCTAAAATGAAAGAGGGGCACCCTAAATGGCATCACTCCGAGCTGGAGGTACTGGGAACTGAGAGCTCCAAGTCATCCTCGTCGTTGTCATCTGATCCACAAAACTTCCTCAAGGTGTTCATCATCTTTGTCAAGAACTTGCTTTTCTTCTTTTCATGCTCTCTTTGCTTTCACTGCCTCCGCTCAATCTTACCCAATTTGGCTTTAATGGTCTGCTGCTCCTTAGCAAGATCTGACAAAGTTGGACCCTTTCCTTGGCCAGCTGGACCTGCAGATGTGCTCTCTCCAGACGGTTCATAAGTGAGACCAGTTATAAGCTGGCGGACCTGTGTCTCCATGCCATAGACCTGGCGAGAGATATACATGAGTGTGAGAGGTCCCTGATCAAGTGGTACAATAGCAGTACAAGGCCCTGTGGCATCTGTGGCAGGATCGGGTATCTCAGTGATGGTGTCAGCACACTAGCCAAATGAGGGAGATGGTACATCAATCTTTCTTTTCTTCTGTGCATTCCCTTCTCCCTTTCTCAGCAATGGATGAATGAGCTTCTCTAGGTTCTTTTCCTTCTCTGTAGGACTCTTCTCCACCCTGGCCTCATAGCATAAATGAGTGACCAGGAATGGGAAGAATAAACTCTTATTCCTCTCTGCAACAACCTCTGTTTTCTCATCAATAATAAGTTGTCCCACATTCACTGCTTTGCCCTCTATGATTTCGCAAATTGCCCTTGCCTTCTCAAGTGTCACCTCGGTCTCATTACGTGAAGGCATGACTCGAGCACAGATAATGGGGAGCCAAGTTTTGGCCTCGGCAATGAATTCAGAAGACTCGATCCTTGAGTAATTTCTTATCTAGTTTGGCATCTTTCCACCATGCAAATGGTCTACAAACCACTATGAGCCCAAGTCTTTTGCTCTATCCTTGTACACTTGTTGTCAGCATTGGGAAGATTGTAATATGCATTTATCAGCTCTGGATCAAAGCGGACTTGTTTGCCCCTGACAGTAACAACCAAATCATTCTTGAAGTCGGTCTCTACAGCATTTGCATAAAATTCTCTTATCACTTCATGATTGGCTATTCTTGGTTCTTCCGCAAAGCAAGTCCATCCGCTCGATATTAATCTTCCATGGAACTCGGACCATCGACCTTCAAGGTCGGTCAAGAGAATTCCTCTTTCTTTAATCATACTTCAACACAGTTGTTTGTCATAGCGGTGGGAACATCTTAATGATGAGAATATATCCTGATCAAAGTACTCCTCTTCGGTAACTTGTTCGACATATTCTTGAACATTTTCATTTGGTGCCGAATCCATTTTAGAGCTCAAAGTACCTACAAAAGGAGTAAACATGTTAAATACATGTATGGACACTTAAAGCATTGTATTAGGATGTATTTAGGCTAAAGAAAGAGATCAAAAGGCCTTAGGATAAAAAATGGTGAAGCTATTGTTTTGCTGCCTGGGCTTCAATGAATCGCGATCGCGGAATTGGGCATGCGATCGCGAAGAAAAATTGGGTTTCCAGCTGTAATAAAGCTACGCGATCGCAATGTGCAACTTTGGTTCTCAGCAGAATTAGACCTACGCGATCGCGGGATGGGCATTGCGATCGCCAGGGTCTTCTTCCTCGCCCAGCAACAGTTCGTTTGGGCATTCCATCAATCAAGTTGTGTGCACCAATTTTGTGTTCATTTTTGTCAATCAGTTAAGCACACATCTCACCCAAAAAAGCTTTCAACAATAAAACCCTCACACTAAACCAACCTCACCCAGCAAGCAAGAACATATAAAGCACACAAGATTTCTATTTTAAAATTTTAACTCAAGCCCTAAAATCTCAAGAGTTTCTGCCATTTATCATTTCACACTAAGCAGAGGAGCAGAAGAAACAAAAAGAAATCCAAGAGATAGGAGAGAAATGCACATACCTTGAGAGTGATAGGTGAAAATTTTGCAATGGAATTGAAGCAAGAAGAGGATTAGAGATGGTTTCCAGGGGTTAGGGGAGTATGAGAAAGTCGTTTCTTTGTTTTGAGTAAAAGTGGGCGTTCTTTGTTATTTCCAGTGTTTTAAAGTTTAGAACTTACCTGTTAACCGCGATCGTGTGAAAGTTCATGCGTTCGCGTAGAATAAATTTACCAAAATGACGCGACCGTTTCTTTGTTTACGCTATCGTGTAGCGATAGAAAAATTTTGTTCTCTGCGAACGCGTGGCTTTTTATGCTATCGCGATTATCTCCAATTTTCTGTAATTTTTCATCAGCTACTGGTTTGGACTGCCCGGACCATGCAACCTACTCAAAACAACTCCAAAAAATGTAAAACTTGGCAGATTAGTCAAAAATAATAAACTAAGCTATTCTAAAAAAGAAAATTTCAAAAAAACGACTACACATTTTGAAAACGATGGGTTGCCTCCCACCAAGTGCCGCATTTAACGTCGTGGCACGACGCGCATCAACATTACCACTTTTCTCGCCACTTGGATAATATGAATTGGGAACCTAACTTGGAATCAAGTTTGTGACCACGAGCGATGAGGGGTGGTAAGTAGATGATCAAGCCAAGCATTAACTTCTTCATTTTGCACTTCTTGGCTTTCATGTGAGGAATGCCATTTTGCTTCTTTGTACCTTCAAACTGTAAAATGTATGGCCTTCGTCTTTCCTCCTCGTATTCCCTTATTGACTCATGTAGTTCAATTCCTATATCACCACACAATTCTAATGTTGAGAAATGCTTGGAATATGACCTCAAGCCTCCAAAGTGCAATTCTTTCCAGATTTTGACATCCTCTTGGTCCCCTGAACTAGAGTTCTTTTCAACCATCTCTTCAATTTTTTTAGTTGACTCTAATTCCATATTTTTCTTGGCATCACTAATACTCATGGAGTCGGTTGGCGGATGTTCAATTCTTGATTCCTCAAAATAAAGCTCACTTTCTTCCTCGGAGTTGGACTCTTCTTGACCTCTTTCCACACTTTCAAATTGATAGGCATAATGAGCCTCAATCAATGATTTAATTTGATCTTCCAAAGTGCAGATAGTCTCATCATTTCGATGTAGTGCTTGTTTTAAGTCCTCGAGTGCCAAGCTTTGCTTCTTCTCATTTTCAAGAACGGCCTCCAACATGAGCATCATCCTCTCATTTTTAGCATTTTGAGAGTTCTTCTTGGTTTTGATCAAGTGCCAAGGAAGGATTTTCGGCGTCCACATCTAAGGAAGGTTCTTGGCTATCATTCACTTCCGAAGGTTTTTGGACCTCTAAAGTTTCAAGCATTTCTCCCATTTGTAAGTTCAACCTTTCAAGCACCAAATCATTTAGGAGACTATTTTTCAAAAGCTCCTCCAAGGCATTTTGCTCTTTATTTCCTCCTTCAAGTAGACATTCTAACATGAGCTTAAACTCTCCATTTTGACCATGCTCAATTTCTTCCACTTCCATATCCCTATAATTTTCATCACAAAAAGTACAATCATCATAGCGGGGGCTTGGGAAAGGGAAGGACAAATAAGCACAATTATCCCAATGACCATTTTGACGACCACACTTTTTACAAATACTCCACTCATGGATTTGAGATTGTGCGCACAATCCGCCCCCGAGAGAATTTAAACAATTTTGCCACGAGTGTGGTCCTCTACAATAAGGACAAGGGTCATCAAAGTATGAACAATTGCCATCCGACCAATTTTCATTATATGATGCCATTTTTCAAAAACTAAGAAAATAAACAAGAAACAAACAAGAAGATAAACAAAGATAAGAAAATAATTACACAAATATTCTCAAGTTTGGACCAAAGCACTTACGCTTACTTCTCAAACAACCTAAATACGCCAAATTGTTCCTCGGCAATGGCGCCAATTTTGATGACGTCCAAATCCACTACTAAAAAGTAAATGGACACGGTCGCATGCAATATAATTTACCCAATTATGAGTCGGGGTCGAATCCGACAGAGAACAATATGTAAGTGATTAGGCGTGTAAGAGAATTATCATTTATTATGCTAAGCCAAACACTTAAAATATGATTATGAAACTATTATAGCTAAATGCGGAAATATAAACTAACCTAGAAAGCAAATAAAATGATCAATGGCTACAAGTATGGATGCACGGGGAATTACACTCAAGTAACGATCCAATGTATTTCATGATTTTACAAATATGAGCGAGTTTATGTTAATTAGCCTCGGGTAATAATTCTATATTAGCTTCTTCCAAAGACTAACAAGACTTCCTAATTGAATTATCTCTAAAACAATTAAGAGATTAAGAACACCCAGATATGGCTACAAGTAATTCAATCCTATCCCTAGGTACAATCTATAAAGTGAGTGTTAAAATCTCAAGTTCTTGTTAATTAATCTTTCCCAATCCCAAATAATCTTTTCCAAAATTAATTCGAGGTTAATGGGCGAGTCCTAGGGTTAGATAATCCCTTTGGAAACATTAAGGAACAAGAATAATTAAAGAAATAATAACTCACTTCATAATAAATAAAAATCGTTCAATACATAAGTACAACAAGATATTTAATCCACACTTTAAATATGAATATTTTCATAAACAAGATTCAAGTTTTGGAATAAATACTACACACTTAGATATATAATACAAAGCAAGGAAATGAAGAAATGAACATAAATGGGTAAGAAATTCTCAACCAAAAGCTTCAAATCTTCAATACCCAAGTGTGTCTGCAAGAACCCTAGCTCCAAAACTTGTCTTCTCTAGTCTAGGAACTGAAAAATAAGCCAAAGATATGCCAAAGATGTTTTACAAATGAGCTAGTTCGTGTATTAAATGGTTTGGGGGTCAAAATCACAAAATTTCAGAACTGCCCAGATTTATCAATCGCGATCGCGAAAAGAGGCCTGCGATCGCAGACCAGATCACACGTTCACGTAGAGCACTTGGGAGCAGTCGACAAGCCTCTTCTTCGCTTTCACAGATTTTGCCCTGTGTTCGCGATGTATTATTTCCTGGTCTTCCGCGATCGCATGTCAATGTTCGTGATCGCGAAGAGCATTATCTGGCAGCAGTCATTTTTCCTCAATTTAGCACATTTTGACTCGATTTCTTCCGTATCACTTCTAAATCACTTGAACCCTGAAGTATGCCAATAAACCTCAATAAATGCCTTCGTTTCTCAACAAAATCATCCAAAAGCCTAAGTATCAAGAAGAAATAAATTGGTGAAATACCAACTTATCAGTAGGTATTTTGGAGATGAAATTGGAAGCAAAATAGAGATTTTATATGTATTTTATGCACTACAAGAATGACTCGTGATTATTTGATGATGAAAAATATTATAATGTGATAATGAAACAATGATTGAAGACAAATTATTTAAGACAAAAGCAAAATAAGACAAAATGAAACAAGCAAAGGAATTGAAAATAAAGAACCAGAAATGAAAACGTGAAAGAAGGAAAAGTTAGGCAAAACAAATGAATTAAAACTAAGCAGAAATAGAACATGCATAACAACGAGTTTTTCTCGTGAAATACCTCGCGTAGCACAGTGGAAACCGCGCGTCAGAGGTTGCACCGCCAGGGGTATAGCGAGGTGGACCAGCCGTTTTGCCTCGCAAGGCGAGGCCTGTAGCGAAGGTGTTCCGAATTTTTAAAGCCTATTTTGTCTCCTATTTGATTTTGGACTTGGTTATTTCGTTTGGATCTGTTCCGTACATATATAAATAGTCATTAAACACCATTTTTAGAAGGGGAGACCGATATTAGACCTAGGGAGAGCACGGAGCCGTCGTGGAGGCTGGAATTTATCAGATTTCATCTTTCTTCCATCAAATTTAGTAATCTTTACTTTTCCTTGATGATTTGTTATTTTGCTACCATGTCTATGTGGAGCTAAACTTCACGTTCTAGGGTTGTGGTTGTCATGAATATTGAAGTTTATTAATTATATTACTGTTAATTCGAGTTATCATCTTTAGTTGTTTCTCTAGTTCTGTGCATAATTGCTTAATTGTTTGGCCAGCAGTTGAGTTCTATTTATTATCTATATTATGCTTGGGAAAGCCGTGCTTAGATTAGAGTAGAATTGGAGATAGCTTGTATCTGAACCCGTGGTTGGGGGAAAGATTTTGCGGTTAGTATATGAATATACCTAACAGTCTTGCTTAGTTGAATACCGTATTATATTCATTCATGATAGATTAAAGACCATAAGAATATAGGGTTTATATATTATGGATAGACGAATAGTATTATGGGAACATGCTATTTATATAAACGATCCGGTCAACTAGCAATCATAGATAATTTGAATTAACAGGTGTAATTACAAACTCAATAGGATTGATAAACCGACCACAACCCTAGAATCTATATCTCCCTTGGTTACGTGTTTATTTTTCGCAATAGTAGATTAATAGAAAAATATCACTCTTAAATATCTTGGACAATTAATTAATTTTAGTTTGCTTAGTTGACAATTGATCTAAGTCTCTGTGGGTTCGATATCCGACTTTCGAGTCACTTTATTACTTGACAGCTACATATATTGCGTGTACTTGGGGAACCAACAATCGCGATCGCGAAAGCTAAATTCACCTCTGCCTAGATATCCTCAGTCGTGATCGCGTACATACACCCACGATCGCGAAGCTTTATCTTCCAGAACTACGCATCCGCGATGACCAAATATCTTCCTAGCCATGATCCCTTCTTCGCGTTTGCGGTTACCCTCCGCATTTGCGAGGGGCAAACTGCCCGACTTCTACTCCTCGCGTTCGCGACCCACATGTCACGCTCGCATAAGGCAAAATCCCCTGGCCCATCACCCCTTCTTCGCGATCGCGGTTTCCATGTCGCGATCGCATGGCACAAACTAATAGTTCCCAAATTCCTTGTTCGCGATCATGTACATCCTCTCACGATCGCGATGTACATCACCCACACCAGCAACCATCGACAGCCAAAGCACCCAAACTTGATCCAAAATCACTCTGAATCTCACCCAAGGTCCCTGGGACCTCGTCCAATCATGTCAACTAGTCCCAATATCTTATCCAATCATATTCAAAGGCTCAAAATGTCATGAATAACATCAAAACTACGAATCGACGATCAAAATCCTTCTTTTCACTTTCAAACATTCAAACTTCGCCGAAAGCGTCCGAATCACACTTAAACATTTCAGAATGACGCCAAATTTTATGTACAAGTCTCAAATCATAACATGAACCTATTCCAAGGCTCAGAATCCCAAACGTATATCAATAACACCAAAGTCTACTTCAAATCAAATTTAGAAAATTCTAAAACCTTCAAAATGTCAACTTTTCACATTAAGCGCCGAAACTCTCCCGGTCCATCCGAAACTCCTTTCGAACATACGCCTAAGTCCAAAATCATCATATGAATCTATTGGAACCTTCAACGCTTCCAACTTAAAGCTTAAATCATGAATTCCAATCTTCCAAATCGATTCCGAATAACCTGAAAATCAAAACCAACGATTCACTCAAGTCATAATACATAATACAGAGCTACTCATGCCCTCAAACTACCGAGCGAAGTGCAAATGCTCAAAACGACTTGTCGGGTCGTTATATTCTCCCCCACTTAAACAAACGTTCGTCCTCGAACGTGCCAAGAGTTATTCCAAAGTTGTCAATCACTATGTAACACCTCGTGCACCTACCCACCCGATCCAAATAAGCACATTAGCTCAAGCCAGACTGAAGATCCTTCCTACTACCTTGGCCCCCAAGCCTTAGAACCAAATTCCAATATCTGGAATTCTCTACCAGGTCTGATTCTAACATACGTACTCCGTATCAAACTCAACATGTTAAACCAAAACATGATCATGCACCCATATTGTAATTACACAATGCACCGCATAAATCGTATGCCCCTAATAACATCCTCCAACCATAATAGCTACAAATTCCTAAACTCGATGTCTATAATATACCGCATAACACCTATAAGTATTGTTCCAACCCTCACAATATTGCAACGATGAAACAGATGTGTAGAAATTCATAACCACCTGCCAAATCAATAACTCATGGAGTCTCTCTGCTCGAAAGAACCATTGCCTCATTATGAATTGTTTAGTGACATTTTCCACCCCAACATCCCTTATACAAATGCGATCGCACTAATTTCAGGTCCAACAACCTCGTCTCACCCAGTACAAGCTGTTGGGGCAATAATCCATCTCAAACATCATCTAAAGTCTCATACGACGCCATCTATGCACCAACAAGCCATGATTTAAACATGACCAATAAGGAAAAACGAGCTCGGGTAAAGAACTAACCAGCACACATAATATATAAAACAACCAGACAAACACTATGAACCTATTTTAGAGATGAGGAACAAGACACACAAAATAAGTGAAAGGAACCTCACCCAACATCTTACTGTTGCGATGTGCAAACCGATCCACACATGACACCCATGGCGGCATGCCACCAGATCCACACATAACAATCAATAAGGAAATACCCATCGAGTCAAAACGCTCATACCCCCTAAACACACGTACGCCAACCACAAGCACTCCAAGTATGTAAATATAACCCTGGGGAGACAGATAGCGCCATGCGCTACAAAAGCTAAGCACGACTAAGGTGCATCAAACAACAGACATCTCGAGAGCCATTTCGCTCATATAATACCACAAGCTACACAGGATCACAACACATGTGTAAATAATCAAGCCGTTTCATAACCCACATAGCATAAGAGAGTAACACATGAAATAGACGGCAACAGGGATAACATACACCACGCCCGAAGACTCATCCATAAGCAATGCTATGCCGAATAAGCATATTTGATCTGATGTAGAATATACATTCACATTCGGTCTAACAACGGACTCCCAAGTCGATTCCGATCATCCCAAAATAGGCCAATAACCTTGAAAAGATCCACAATGACCCTATCATGACACATACGATCAACTGTCATATCAAGAACAAACTTTCACAGTTCACAACCAAAGGAACGGAGCACCCCTCAGACATAAACCCTCAAATCAACGACTGAACCAGAATCGTCATACCTAATTTAAATATCTACTAATTAAATGGCTGACACACCATACTTATACTATCATCCCGTGAGCGATACTCCCACAACCTTCCGCACCTGGTAGAAAAGTCTGCACATCCATGGCTACCAACCGTATTATACAATAAAAAATTCGCAATTCAATACAAAATGCCCCTTCCACAGAACACCATTCTCGGGCGACACTAAAATAGCGCCAGCATACCCTTGACATCTAAAATCATTCCCCGCTCTTCCGAGCTCGTGACATCCCAGTCAAAACTGGACCGTAACCAAATTCCCATAACCGTAGAAGACACAAACCTTAAGTCGTGGCCTAAACCGCCATAATTCTTTTGAGACCCATTTATACATAACCAAATCATCAAAATTGAATCCCTCCGAATCAACCAAATTATAGATATTGCCAAGCCTACAGTAAAGCCACGAAACACCTGTATAGACTTATTGTCTCGAAGGAACCGATCACTTCCTTTACCATGCCGACCCAAACTGCTACTAAACTGACTCAACTCCTCAGTTTTCTCTTGGACCTGCCTTCAAAACAATACCTCTATTCAAATACATAACGGACCTTAAACAACACTCATCTCCAGTGACCCTAATCATGAGACTGCATTGTCTCAATACCCATAAGCCATTTTATACTCTCCTCATGCACTCAATAGTATCTCAAACTGATATACCCGTTTTGAAAAGATCTTCTGCAAATATGAAGTTGTTTGTTCCATCTCTCTAACACTGCACCGCAGACCTGATGACATTCATAGGAATACTCCAAGTCTCTTTCACACTCTGCTGCAAAACTAATTCCTTAGCCATACGACGAACCTGAAAATCCTTAGGTACCATACTTTAATTCTTGAATCACTAGAACCATCATTAAGAGTCGCCCACTCTGACCTGGTTTCGAATATATAGCCAACAACCAGTGCTCCGTTAGCACACAAATACTCTAGAAGAAGAAACCGAATAAATCCCTTCTCTTTCACATCACGTTCACAAGGAAATACCCGATTGGAGTTATTCCACAACCTCCACACATCAACAAGGTGAAATGTAGCACACATCCATCAAATTCCTTGCTCGAATTATCCCTGATGTTCTCTTCCCTTTGTTATAACTAACCCACCAACATACCGATAACCATAAACTGCAAAGGCACATAACCACATGAACTAATCATAAACGGTAGGCTCGCCCACTTATCTTTAAGCCACAAAAACATAAATCAAGGACACATAATGACTTCTACTTCTAGCTACCATGATCTTACACCGTTATTTAGCCATATATCTTGCAAGCTCTTGTTGTACTTATCAGAACACATCCCGAATTATCAATCCAAAATGCACACTCGACTTCATAATAGTTGCATGTCTCTCTCAGGCGACACAAACCTACACCGCCGTACCTGTCTCATGTTGGATAGAAAGTAGAACTCTTCATAGAAAATTTATCCGAAATCATGCAATCCCTAACCTTCTCACAGGAGATAGCCCACCTGTGTAACCTCATATCGACCTCCTCCAACATTTTTGCCATGGTTACATCCATCCTGAAATCAATTAATCTCCCTAGGTCCACCCTCATCCGCGAGCCGTAAGAATCCCTTCATTCATTAATATCACCCGAAGGTCCAACAAGATGTTTAAAATTCGTAGCCATATTGCATCCCAAACAATAATCAAATATTCACATTTCCTACATTCTGATCAACCCCTTCTCATCACATTCGAACTTCCTAATCACAGAACCACCACAAGGATCATCTCCCTCGAACCATCAATACTGGAAACACCAATTCGATTCTGAAGTCACAACACACTGCCATCTCTGATAACTGCTTCTTAGGTACCATTTCACAACATCGTGCCCAGAGGCAAATAAATAAAGACCAACATACCGACGAGCCTTAATGTGTTCAATCGAGGACGCTGACACCACAAAATTAATAAGAATTCCACCAAATTCAGAAATATCCAATATCGCTACTCCGTCAACCAAAGCATGAACATCCATAGTCCAATTGCCTCTTCTCCACTGGAATTAAATGCCGAATCTCCCAATCGTGAACCGAATAACCCTTCAGCCAAATCATCCACTATCGTGACACATGATTAAGTATCCTACTATTTACACCAGCACTACACGATAACAACGCATGAACATCACAATACACCGTGCATAGCCTCGAAACTGTAGGTAACACTAACACAGGGGTGAAATGATAGAACACCCCTCCACAAGGCGACGATGATAGTCTGTGCACACATGCATCGAAAGATATCCTGTACCATATCTGTAACATCTCCACAACCCGTCGGTGCCCAATTGATAACAAGCGCTCAACATCATATAAGAATGAGTAGGAAGAAAATGAAGACATAAGCTCCAATGAAATCGAATCGCATGACGAGGAATCAAGAAGGGAAGTTCTCCTAACAGCCTTGTAGCCTCTCGAAGATAAGTACAGATGTCTCTGTACCGATCCGCAAGACTCTACTAGACTTGCTCATGACTCGTGAGACCTAAGTGAACCTAGTGCTATGATACCAAGCTATCACGACCCTATTCCCACTATAGGCAGTGATAGCACCCAACGTCGTCGTTAGACAAGCCAACGGTGAACCCTCAACTTAGTTATTCATTTTATTACCTTTGAAATCATGAATATTGTTAAATAAAGAAATTTATGCATTAAAATCATGGATACAAAATATTAGAGGGGTATAAAAAAATGGTGATAATATTGAGCAAAACCATAAACATCTACTTGAATATCCCAAAACCCGGTGTCACAAGTGCATGAACATCTACTAGAACAATACAACACTACTACAACATCTGTCTGGATTATAAAATAGATAAGATAAAATAAATGGATATGATAGAGACTCTGTGTGCTGCTAATCGTGGCATGGAATGCAGCTCACCATAAAAGTCCCCTCAGCAGCTGCGCTAGTGTGCCAAGATGACCACCAAAATGTATGCATGCACAATCAGTGCAGAAGTGTAGTATGAGTATTTAAATCAATGCGTACCCAATAAGTAACTAGCCTAACTCCGGAGAAGTACTGACGAGGGGTAGATATTTACACTTACTAATGGTCTAATAAATCAAATAGAATAGAAGTAAACAGGTACGAAGCATGGCAAGTAAAGCAGAGAAAACAGATATATGTACATAATATGATCCTCAATAGAAGAACAAATATGAGGTCCTCAATGACCGGACACTACCTCGAATGGAATACAAAATGATAAACACCAGATAAAATATCACATCTCAAGTCGGGAAAACCCACGGGTACACTGATTTCTTATCAAATATTTATGATTCCGTCGAGGCAAGCGGCCCGATCCCATAAGAGTATTTCATAGAACTATCGAAGCGAACGGTCCGATCCCATAAGAGTGTGTTACAATAATCCTGTCGAGGCGAATGATCCCATAAGAGTATACTACAATTATCAAGCTAAGGTGAACGACCCGATCCCATTAGAATATGATACATGATACTGCCGAGGCGCACGACCCGATCCCATAAGAATATGATACATGATACTGCCGAGGCGAATAACCCGATCCCATAAGACTACTGCTGAGGCATTCAGCCCGATCCTATTAAAATATGAAATTTTAACGGCTCAGGGGCCCCACTCATGAGTATACGTGTGAGTTGTTGAATTAAGTAAACTTTCAGACGAATACATACAACACGGGAGAAATTCAAAAAAAAAAAAAAGGGAGTGTAATCTCTATTGTTACTCAAGTAGCTAACCATATATTGCAAATTGTATGTCCGATACTTTAAGCAAGCTAAGTCTTAGACAAGAACATAAATTAAAGCAATTAAACAGGAAATGATAACCTAAATATTATATTTAAGACATGGGGTGAATCTATGTCTACCCGTAGCTAATCCTGAATTCTAGCATACGCACGGATACTTGTTACCTCATACGTGTGTAGCTCCCACAACATGTAGCGCATAGTAATTATAACACCTATGGGGTAGATTCTCCGTCACATGGTTAGACAGGAGACTTACCTCGCTCCGAAATTCGATAACCAGCTCCAACGCCTCTCTAACTCCTCAACCGATGTCAAACGTTATGAAACTAATCAAACAACGTGCAAACCAATCAAAATATACTCCAATACTCGTAATTTAACAATTTATAATTCTCAATTCTGCTCGAAAAGTCAATATAGTCAACCCCTGAACCCACATGCCCGGATTCCAAAATTTTTTAAAGATAAATATTACTCGTAACACCACAAACTCAAATATACAATTTATTTTTAATTCCATGATCAATTTCGTGGTCAAAATGCTAATTTACCATTTCTAGGTTTTCCGCTAAAATCCCATAATTTCTACAATTGTTCATGTTTAAATCCACATATAATCCATGTATTTAACTCACAATAAGTGGAAATCACTTACCTTGCAATAGTTTTGATAAAAATGTTACTTCAAAGAGCTCCAAAAATCGCCCAATCAAGTGAAAATGTGAGAGAAATGGGCTAAGTCCCGCATTAAAAATACAATCTGCCCAGGCATCCTTCTTTGCAATCATGGAAAAGCGATCACAGAAGCCAAATTCACCTCTGCCCTAATTTTCTCAGTCGCGATCGCGTACATACACTTGCGATCGCGAAGCTTTATCTCCCAGAACTACGTATTCGCGAAGACCAAAATTCTTCCCAACCATGAGCTCTTCTTCGCGTTCGCGGTCACCCTCCGCGTTCGCGATGGCAAATTGCCCGGCTCCTACTCCTCACGTTTGCGTAAGGCAAAATCCCCTGGCACATCACCCCATCTTCGTGATCGCGGTTTTCATGTCGCGATCGCATAGCACAAACTAACAGCCCCCAAATTCCTTCCTTACAATCGCGTACATCCTCTCGTGGTCGCAAAGCACAACACCAGCACCAGCAACTTGCAACAGCCAAAGCACCCAAACTTGGTCCGAAATCACCCAGAATCATATTCGAGACCCTCCGGACCCCGTCCAATCATGCCAACCAGTCCCAATATCTTATGCAATCTTATTCAAATGCTCAAAACATCAAGAATAATATCAAAACTACGAATCAACGATCAAAATCCTTCTTTTAAACATTCACGAATGACGCCAAATTTTACGTACAAGTCACAAATCACAACACGAACCTATTCCAAAGCTCGAAATCCCAAACAAACATCAATAACACCAAAGTTCACTTCAAATCAAATGTAGAAAATTCTAAATCCTTCAAAATGCCAAGTTTTCATATTAAGCGTTGAAACGCTCCTGATCCACCTGAAACTCGATTCGAACATATGCTCAAGTCCAAAATCACCAAGCCTATTGGAACCTTCAAATCCCGATTCCGAGTTCGTTTAATCAAAAGTCAAACCTTGGTCAACTCTTCCAACTTAAAGCTTCTAAATTGAGAATTATTCTTCCAAATCAACTCTGAACTCCTCAAAAATCAAAACCAACCACACGTGCAAGTCATAATACATAAAGTAAAGCTACTCAAGGCCTCAAACCGTCGAACGGTGTGCTAGAGCCCAAAGCGACCGGTCGGGTCGTTACATTTTCAGTTTTCAACCCGCCCTGCCCCGCCTCGCTTGGACCCGCCCTGCCCCGCCTCGCTTGGACCCTCCCTGCTCTTCTCCAGTTAAGTTTTTTTCTTTTATCTTTTATTTATTTTCTAAAACAAACTAGTTTAACATTTTATTATTTTATAAAATGAAGAGTTTAATATTATTCATGCAATTATGTTTTTCTCTTTGTCGTAGTATGACATTACATGCTCATACCAATTAATCTCATTAGTAGTAACATAGTTTTTCAAATGTATAAAGTTAATCACGCACTGCCCATGAAATAAGAAATACAAGATTCTTTCACCTAATCAGTCAGTTGCTATATGCATAATACATCCCTTTTCAATTTTGCGTTCATCCTTAATTAGGAATATTTAATTACTACTAGCAAAATATAGGTGAAATAAAATAAATCTTAAAAGTTTTATAACCATTCTTTTTAACCGTTCATAATGTATTACACTGCTATGTTTCTCGCTATGAACGCTCTAAAATAGTAACCATTGTCATTTTTAAATATGAAAAGATTAATGAAAATAAAATAACTACAAGATAAAGATGTGAGCACTTAATTTTTTACCGTGCTTGAATATTTCTCGCTCCCATCTTTCCACGCGTGTCCCCACTCTTTGTCCCCCACACTTTGTCCCCACTTCACTTTTCCTTGTCCCCCACGCTTGCCCCCCATGTTTGTCCCCACTCACAAAGACTATACCCTATTTTCAGCCATTAAAACACACACATGCAGACCAAAAAAGAGAAGGAGGGACGGAAGACCTTTCTCCGATTTTTTTTTAAAAAAAAAACGATCCCCACCCTTTCCGTTCACTCCTATCCAAACACACTTTGACTTCTCTCTCATTTTTCTTCGAAAAGACAAAAAGTCGAATTCTCGGATTGACAGATTTTGCTGCATGAGCTGCTAAATCTCTCGTTTTCTGCTTCTTCTTAGTAGAGTTCTCATGTTTTTCTTATGGAATAAAAAAAATGGAAATCGATACCTAAAAGAGGGCTATTCGAACTTCTGCTTTTTACTTCATTTTTCTGGAATTTCAAGTGATATTTGAGTTGAAGAAGTATTTTTGGTCACTGAATCTGCCGCTACTATTTTGCTGAACTGCTGCTGATTTCTGACTCAGTCGATTTAGCTTCTATTTGGCTTTCTTTTCCTCAAACTCAATTCTAGAGAAATTAGGTATGTCTCTTCTCATATCTGTATTTTCATTTTCAGCTTTGTTTAATATGAAATCGCAGGTGTTTTAGCTCTTTACCCATGTCATGTTTGGATTTGCTGCGTTGGATCTGTAAATCCTAAACTAAATAGAGCCTTTTTCTCAACCCTCATCTTAAGTAGTCAGAAGCAGAGGGAATTTTTTTAATTATAGTGAGCATGTGATATTGTGGCAGAAACAAGTACAAGAAAAACTTAAGTTTCCAATACTTAAGGTTTTATAACTGTTATATCTAGCAAAAGTTGTGGCCGTATGCATAAATATATTCAGTTAATACACAATGAAGTGTTGTTCAATGTCCGATACTTTTAGTTTTTTTTTTATTTATTTTTATTATTTTCTTTTTTTGTTGTTTTGGTTAATTGGGTGAATGGTTTTATAAATTGTACTATGGTCTTTTGATTATTTTAAGTTGTCATCCAGTCTAGAAAAGCTGATATTCCATGTATTGTTGAAGACAAACAGTCGAAAGATTATGATACTCTATTTTTATAATACTAACTGCTTACTGCCTAATGTAAAGCTCATATGATGAAACCTCTCTAGTTTTGAAATTAAATGGGTTCCTGTCCTTTTCTCTTTTCCTGTTAAGCTTGTTCTTCTAATTACCAGTTTATTTACATTGCAGGACTTTGAATGTTTTTCCATGTAATATCATTAATTCGTGTGTTGCATGCATGCTTAATGTATAAATGGCTTTAATTGATCATTTTTCTTAGACAATTAGGCAGCTCCAAATATGACAATAAGTTGAGTAATATTATCATGATTGTGTACACGTTCGCGTGATATATTTATGATTTTCAAAATAAATCAAGGTACGCGTTTGCGCTACTTTGGCCAAAAAATAATATTAATCATTAATAAAGTGTGATTAATTGTGTACACGTACGCATGACATGATTTTTGCGCACCAAATAAAACGGATTTACACACATGTGATCCGTTTCAAAGATAATTCAATATTTTAGTAATTAAAAATGGATAGATAAAATATGAAAACCAATAAATCATGTTATGTCTAAATTTAATCAAAGTCAAGTTGTAGTCAATAAAGCGGCCGTGCTAGAACCACGGGACTTGGGGAATGCCTTACACCTTCTCCCCGGTCAACAGAATTCCTTATCCGGACTTTGTTTTCGCACACCAACAATAAAGGAGTCAAATCTTCCTTTGAATAGGGATTCAAATAAAAGGTGACTTGGAACACCGGCAAAAAATCAATTCCAAGTGGCGACTCTGTAAATAAAATAATTTCTATTTCAAAAATTGTCACTTTAATTGGAAAAATTCTTTAACCCACAATCCAAACACATTATCGTTTTGGGAGGGCATAAAAGGGGTGTGACAGCTCTGGCGACTCTGCTGGGGACTTCAAAAATTCGAGCTTGTACATTGACTTTATTTGGCTTTATTAATTTTTGTATATATTGTGATTTATTTGGGACTAATGTGCTACTTGTCCATTTTTTATTGTCTTGATATTGTTGAACTGTACATATAAATTGTATCCTCTCTCGCATCCTACTGAGTCTTCTGATAATTAGTTATGTTGTGTTTGCCTACCAGCATCACAAAATTTCTGTCTTGAGATAAAGCAGTTAGCCTACCAGCTTCTGGTAAAGGATTTAGTCACACATGTTTAGGCGGGAGAGCCGTTAGCTAGTCAGTGCTGTTCTACTACTGGTAATGCTTGACGCTCCTCGGCTCGGGTTGTCCGCCCGGGTAAGCCAGGTCTAGATACCATCTCCTTTAGGATGTACAAACTTAGAAGAACAAGCCACAAGCAATGAATATCCCTAGTAGGCTACGCTTTATTTGCATCATGTGCATTTGACTTAGCAGCGCTCGACTCATGGGCCGAGTTTCTGTTTTAGGACAAGTACCTTGTTGAGACCATTATGTCATGTTATGTGCTACTTGTTGTATTATTTGGGAGGCTTGCATGTCGACCGACTTTAGCATATATCGGTTGAACGAACAGAGAAAAAATGATAGTGGTCTAGTGCGTATGGTTTTTAAAGATTAATTTTCATTAAAAAAAAACAAAAAAGAGAAAAAAAACATAGTCGATTTTAACCGAACTACGCGGGTCTGATTCTCACCGGATGTGAGATACGTAGGCAAACCTCATCGGTTCCGGCCCCAATTTTCAAAAATATTTTCCTTTTCCTTAATTCCCTATTAATAATTCTTTCCTTAGAAAATCAAAAAAAAATACTAAATCCAAAAATATTTTTTTTTATATAGTCCCACAATTTAGCTTTTATTTATTTATTTATTTATTTATTTATTTATAGAGTCAAAACCCGAGAAATCGGAATTTTTGTGTGTTACTAATATGTTAGATCAAAGGCTAACCCCGTGTCTGGGTAGACAGGTATACCATGAGTGGGGAAAGAGGTAAGTCTGAAAAGAGGCCCAGATTAGAAGGATACCAGATTTTCTCATTGTCGATAAGATACCACAGTTGTTGTGGGATTGGTGGAGAGACTTTAAGGAATATGAGTGAAACCAGATAAAGAAATACTTGGGACATTTGGTTCACATGATTACGATAAAGCCCAGGAGAGATGTGATTGAAGCTTTGATTCCGCACTGGATCCTGAAAATAATGTGTTCCGTTTTACCGACTGTGAAATGACTCCGACCTTGGAGGAAATCGCCCATTTCCAGGGGTGGGGCCGCAATCTTCACCGCCAAAGGCCCATAGTACCAAAAAATGTGAACGAAGGTAGGTTTCTGAAGATTTTGAACATAAATTACGGACAATATGAAGGTCTAGGAGGCAAATGGGTTAAGTTGGGCTTTTTGTTTTAGTTGTATGGCCTAGAATGCAATTTTGAAAGGAATATGGGAAAATTGAAATCAAAGGAAGATAAGGAAACATGGAAGGTACATAGAAGGTTTGCATTTATGGTCACTTTTTTGGGGTGTGTAGTTTTCCCGGAAAGGGAGGGACGCATTGACATCCGCTTGGCAGGTGTAGTTGAGGCTCTAACCTCAGGAGGGGGTAATTATACTTTGGTACCTATGATTCTTTCTTGCATTTTTCGTGCTTTAACTAAATGTAAAATGGGCGCGCAAAACTTTGATGGTTGCAACATTTTGTTACAGATATGGTTTTTGGAGCATTTCTATCGTCATCCTACGATCATTAATTTTAGTGAGCTATGGCCCAATCATACTTATGATCACCAGAAAAGAATTGACGAATGTGACTTACCAGAGGGGATTGGCGCCTGGAAAGAACTACTTTTTACTCTGTCTGCCAAACGGATCACTTGGAACTACGATTGGTTCTCCTCCAAAGAGGCCATTTGTGAGTCTGCATACCACTCTTATTTGGTACTCATAGGATTGGATGGTGTTCAGTTTTATGCTCCACTTCGGGTAATGCGCCAATTTGCACGACTACAGGAGGTGCCACCAACACGAGATATGAGCAAGTTCTGTTATGATTTTAGTAAAGATCAACCTCATGACGAAGAAGAAATTATGAAAATTTGGTATGCAAGTAAAGTACCGGAGTTGAATGATATGGTAGAAGACCGATATCATGGAAAGGTGATCCCTGAATATATTACCTGGTTTCATGACCCTTCGTTACATAGAGATATGCCTGAAGGATCCAACAGGAGGAGAAATGATCAAAGAGCTATAGAAAAGTTAAAAGAGGAATTGGAGCGTTCCCGGATGACCATAGCTAAACAACAAGCCCAACTGCAAGCCGGAGTCGCTCAGATTCGTTTAAATATTGAGAAAGATTATCAATCGGACTTACGGGGCATGTATAAAGATCTAAAGCATGCTAAAAATGAGGCGGCCCGCTTAGAAGAAGAATTGGCAAGCACTATTGGTTTAGTTAGAAGAGTTGAGGCAAATAACAATGTTGAAATGCACAAGCTGCAAGAAGACTTGAGTGTCATTGAAGAGGATGCGCACCAGCAACAATTGGAGTTTGATCAGCAGAGAGAGCAGTTTGATAGAGAAAGGGCCCATTGGATACGCTCAAAGGGTCAGTTTCTTTCACAATTGGAAGAAATAAAAAGGCATAAGGGAGGTCATCAACATGCAGATTTTGAGGTAGAGCGACGTCAGTGGATGATTGAGAGAGCTGTGCTAAACCACCGTATTGAAGAATACGAGGGATGTGAGAGTGAGACGGGTAACGCCCCCAACACTACCCAGATATGGTTGCAGAATTGTTACGTGAATATAGGGCTTGCTAGAGAGCAAGTACTTCAATTGGCGGAGAAAGCAGCATATATTCATGACGATCATCGTCATCTAAACAATGAGAAAGTTGGTCAACAGGCACGTGCCCTCGTTCCACAATTGCCGGGAGTGTTTCAGAATTTGTACGAGATGTTGGGGGGAGAGTGGAGGCCAAGGGATGCAGACCATTGATCATATCAGTTTAAGAAAGAATGCCATTGAAGATTAAAGTTTTAGTGCAGTCAATTAGTTTTTAGTTTCATTTTGCATTTGTCGTATTTTAAATTTTATATTTGCCGCATTTTCAGTCATATTTATGTCTTTAGAGTCATTTTGAAAAAAAAAATCAAAATCAAAATTGTTATTATGTCCCCCTGAACTGCGTAATGATCTGATTCATGCGGCAACATGATACGTAGGCAACCCACAAAAGGTTCGATCAAAATATTTTTCAATAATTCTAAGATGAGGGATCAAAATGAGGCGTGAGTAAAAAAAAATGAGAAGAAAATAAGAGCGTCAATAAGAAGCAACCTCATAAGCCGGAATGAAACATGAAGCCTCCAAAAGCATGTTAGAAATAGTGACAATGATAGGAGCATGGCACATTATGTGTGATTTCATATCTATAAAATGCTTAACCCTAACACATTTGCTGTCTCTTACTAGTAAGCTTAAGGTGGTTGGTTTGTGGTGAAACTGGCAACATGCCATTACTTCACTAGATCTAAGGGAGCAGTAGTAATGGCCAATGATGATGAGATCGAGCTAATCAGTGACGACCCCCAAGGTCAATCAGTTGAACAAGAGTCAGAGGAAATAAGAAAATTGAGACAGCAATTGTCTGATGTATATCAAGCTTGGGTGTCTGGTCAGCCTCCACCCCGTGGTCCCTCAGAGGGAACTTCCACCGTACCCCTGGCTACTCAACCACCGCTCCATGCAACGAGTGACCACATCCTACCACCAGGGTATGTGCCAAACTACAGCCTCCACATTGCTCCTGGTACCTCTAATGTGCGACCTCTAGCCGCACCGGTCAGGAACACTCCTCTAGTCGTGTCTGGCACACCGGCATACACAATCCCGCCTCCAACTCCTGTGACGAGGCCAATCAATGAGCCACCATCTCATGCTTATGATGGCCAATACTACTCTCCAAATATGGCTTTCGGGGTCTCGGCTCCATATAATCAGACTCCTCAGTACGAGTCACCAGTGGAAAATGAAAAGCTTGCCAAGACGGTTGAGCCAGATGAGATGGCCAGGAAAATGAAAAGTCTTGAACAGAACATAAAGAACATACAGGGCCTAGGGGTTCACAAAAGTGTTTCGTTCAGTGATTTATGCATGTTCCCTCACATTTATTTGCCACCAGGGTTCAAGACCCCAAAATTCGAGAAATATGATGGACACGGCGACCCTATCGCCCATTTGAAAAGGTACTGCAACCAGCTGAGGGGTGCAGGTGGAAAAGAAGAATTGCTGATGGCTTATTTTGGAGAAAGTCTAGTGGGGGTAGCCTCCGAATGGTTCATTGACCAAGATATCTCTCACTGGCATGTCTGGGACGACATGGCCCAAGCCTTCGTCAAACAATTTCAATACAACATAGATATTGCGCCGGATCGCAATTCTCTGTCCAATATGAAGAAAAAGCCGACTGAAAGGTTTAGGGAGTATGCGATCAAGTGGAGGGAGCAAGCAGCTAGAGTTAAGCCACCCATGGATAACCACGAGTTGATTACTATTTTTCTGGAGGCCCAAGAGCCTGATTACTTTCAGAACATGATGTCCGCAATGGGTAGGCCTTTTGCGGAAGCGATCAAAATAGGAGAAATGGTCGAAAATGGCCTCAAGACTGGCAGAATTGTAAGTCAAGCTGCTCTCAAAGCCACCACATAAGCTATCCAAAATGGGTCGGGAAGTTTGGCAAATAGAAAGAAGAGAGATGAAGGGTCCATGATGACTTCGGGATCCAGGGAAGTTCGAAGAGGGGCATCGCACCCTTATGTGCAAGCTCAGCAGGGGCAATCCAGCTACCCTCAACATTACTATCCCCCGCCAATTTCTCAGTACTCCGTGGGACCGCCACAATATACAGTGTTTAATGCTCAATCATATGCTAGTTCTCCCAATCAACAGGTACGGGCACCAGCTCCAAGATTCCCCCGACCTCAGCAGCAAAATTTTTGGGCACCCTACAATGCTTGCCCTAAGCAGGATTATGGTCGAGAGCAGAGGCCGGTGGAAAAATTTACTCCATTGGCTGAATCATACTCTAGTCTGTTCCAGAAGTTGAAGCAGATGGGCGTGATTGGACCCATCGCTCCCCACCATATGCATCCTGATTCGCATGGATTTCAAGCAAATGCTAGATGTGAATACCATTCAGGTGCTCCGGGGCATAACACTGATGACTGTTAGACCCTGAAAAGAGCCATAGAAAGACTCATTGTTGAAAAATTGATTGTAGTCATGAATGGCGAGGACCCTCCTAATATGACCAATAACCCGTTGCCAGTACACAATGATGTTCATTTTGTGGGAATGATTGGACGAGATCATGTATACAAGCCGGTTGGTCGAGCAGAAATGACAGTGGTAACAATTCAAGAGGGAACCAAACTGGAAGTAAGTCCAAGCCTAGATGCACCGTTGGTTGTGAAAGGTGCCTAGAGCTCTGAGAGGGCAACTTTATTTGTTCCAAAAATCTCAAGGTTGGAGTTTCGCTCCAATGCTCCAAGCCCAAAGTTATACGTCCTTGGAGGTCACCCCATCACAAAGGAGAATCAGGGCGGTACGACGGGTATAATAGAGCCGATCATAATCAAGCCTGCCATACAACCCCGTATAACAAATACGAAAACCATCCCTTGGAACTACAACAAAACTGTAGTAACCTACAAAGGTAAGGAAATCATAGAAGAAGTGGGGGAAATTGGAGGTTGACTCCATCAGGGAGGTGTTACTCTCCAGAAGAGTTGAGGAAGGATAAGCAAATCAGAGAAGGCCAAATGCCAATAAAGAAACCGGTCACTGAAGAAGAGGCGGAGGAGTTTTTGAAAAAGATAAAAGTTTAGGATTACTCAATCATTGACCAGCTGAGAAAGACTCCTGCCCAAATCTCTCTATTATCTCTGCTTATACACCAGGAGAGCATTCCCGTGTACTAATCAAAATCCTGAACAAGGCACATATCTCAGAGAATACCACTGTGAATCAGTTAGAGAAGATGGCCAATAGATTTTTTGAGGTGAACAAAATTTCCTTTACTGATGATGAACTTCCTGAGGAGGGATCAGGTCACAATAGGGCTTTGCACTTGATTATCAAATGTGAGGGGCATTATATGAAGCGAGTCATGGTTGATGGAGGCTCGAGTGTAGATGTATGCCCCCTCTCTACCTTGCAAAGTATGAAGATCAATACAGACAGGATCCGACCCAGCAATGTTCGCATCCGGGCTTTTGATGGCTTAGCGAGAGATACCATTGGGGAGATCAACCTCACCATGACGATTGGTCCTGTTGATTTTGAAATTGTCTTCCAAGTAGTGGACATGGAAACTTCTTATAACTTTCTTCTTGGAAGGCCATGGATCCATACAGCCCGAGCTGTGCCATCCACCTTGCATCAGATGCTCAAATTCGAGCACGACAGGCAAGAAATTATTGTTCACGGAGAAGACGAGTCATCCATTTGTAAAGACCCGTTAATCCCATGTATTGAGGCCAAGGAAGGATGTGAGTCTATTGTCTATCAGGCTTTCGAAGTGGTTGTTGTGGACCATGTTGAGGAAGGAAAACCCATTCTACATCCGCGTCTCTCCGCCACATCTGTAATGGTGGCTGCACTTATGATGAGACAAGGTTATGAGCCAGGAAAAGGTTTGGGGGCATCATTGTAAGGAATTTCAGAACCCATTTCTCCGTTCAGTAACAGAGGTACTTTTGGTTTAGGCTTCAGGCCAACACAAGCAGATGAAGACAAAGCCAAGCACCGCAAAAAGTATGGTTTTGTTAATGCCGGCTTTAATAACATGACATGCATGCGGAATTCACGCCCAGATCTCAAAAAGCTATCTAATTTCGAAATAATGCATCAAGAGGTCGAATATGATGAAGATAAGGTTTTTGATGAAATAAAAAGAGAGTTGGAACAATTTGAAAACAAGCCTATGCCCAACCTCAATGAAACTGAGCTAATTAATATCGGAGGTCATGAAGAAGTCAGAGAAACGAAGATAAGCATTCACACTGAACAAAAAACCAGAGATACCTTGATTCAACTTTTATTTGGGTATAGATATGTGTTTGCCTAGTCTTATGCTGACATGCCTGGTTTAAGCGTCGATTTAGTGGTTCATAAGCTTCCCACGTATCCTGTTTTTCCACCAGTCCAACAGAAGCAACGAAAATTTAAAACGAACATGAGTGATAAAATCAAAGAGGAAATAATGAAGCAATTGAGCGCCAATGTTGTTATAGCCATACGATACACCACCTGGGTGGCAAATGTTGTGCCCGTGCCAAAGAAAGATGGAAAAACTAGAGTCTGTGTTGACTACAGAGACCTGAACAAAGCAAGTCCGAAGGATAATTTTCCTTTGCCGAACATCCATATTCTTGTAGATAATTGCGCAAAGCATGAGATACAATCGTTCTTGGATTGCTATGCTGGGTACCACCAGATTCTAATGGATGAGGGTGATGCAGAAAAGACCGCTTTCACCACTCCGTGGGGTACCTATTATTACAGGGTCATGCCATTCGTTTTAAAGAATGCAGGGGCAACTTACATGAGGGCCATGACCACCATTTTTCACGACATGATGCACAAAGAGATTGAAGTATATGTCGATGATGTCATCATAAAATCAAAGACACAGGCTGACCACGTGAATGATTTGAAAAGGTTCTTCGAACGGCTTTGAAGGTATGACCTTAAGCTCAATCCAACCAAATGTGCGTTTGGAGTTCCATCTGGGAAACTCCTCGGTTTTATAGTCAGTCGGAGAGGCATCGAATTGGATCCATCTATAATAAAGTCCATTCAAGATCTGCCACCCCCGAAGAACAAAAAGGAGGTCATGAGTTTGCTTGGAAGGTTGAACTACATCAGTAGGTTCATTGCTCAGCTCACAACCATGTGCGAGCCCATCTTCAAGTTGCTGAAAAAATATGCTGCAATCAAGTGGACAGACGATTTCCAAAATGCTTTTGACAGGATCAAAGATTATCTATCAAAACCCCCTGTACTGGTCCCACCTAAACCTGGTAGGCCTTTGTTTTTATATCTATCGGTGATGGATAATTCCTTTGGATGCGTTCTAGGGCAACATGATGCGACAGGTAAAAAGGAACAAGCAATATATTATTTGAGCAAGAAGTTCACCAATTATGAGGTTAAGTACACCTTTTTAGAAAGGACATGTTGTGCCTTGACTTGGGTCGCTCAGAAGTTGAGACATTATCTTTTGGCCTATACCACTTACCTCATATCCAGAATGGATCCTCTGAAGTATATCTTCCAAAAGCCAATGCCCACCGGCAGGCTCGCAAAATGGCAAATCCTGCTCACAGAGTTTGACATCGTCTATGTCACTCGCACCGCGATGAAAGCACAGGCTCTGGCCGATCATTTGGCAGAGAATCCAGTTGATGATGAGTACAAGCCACTTACCACATACTTCCCAGACGAAGAGGTCAACTCAATAGAGGAAGTAGTTCCATACGACAACCCTCTATGGAAAATGTATTTTGATGGAGCTGTCAATATCAAAGGAGTTGGGATCGAGGCAATCCTCATCTCACCTATTGGACAGTATTACCCTGCAACAGCCCGACTTCGGTTCTTCTGTACCAATAATACGGCAGAATATGAAGCCTGTATCATGGGTTTGAAAATGGCCCTCGATCTGGATGTGCATGAACTATTGGTTATGGGAGATTCTGACTTGCTTATCCGGCAAGCCCAAGGTGAATGGGAGACTCGAGACATCAAGCTTATTACATACAGACAATGTGTACAAGATTTGAGCAAAAGATTCAAATCCATCGAGTTCAGGTACATTCCCAGGTTTCACAACGAGCTAGCCGATGCTTTGGCTACTTTAGCCTCGATGCTCCCTTATCCGGGAAACACCCATATCGATCCACTAGAAATCCAAGTTCGGAATCAACACGGTTACTGCAATACAATTGAGACAGAACCAGATGGTGAACCATGGTATCATGACATAAAACGATTCCTGAAAATGATAGAATACCCAGAGCACGCCAAGGGAGATCAAAAAAGAACTATAAGGAGGCTCGCTAGCGGTTTCTTCCTGAATGGGGAAATTTTGTACAAAAGGACCTCAGATTTGAACTTGTTGAGATGCGTCGATGCCACAGAAGCTGAGCGGATCATGAGTGAAGTGCATTCAGGGGTATGCGGACCTCACATGAATGGATATGTTTTGGCGAAGAAGATTCTGCGGGCATGGTATTATTGGCTTACAATGGAGCGAGATTGCTTCAGTTTTGTTCGCAAGTGTCACCAATGCCAGATTCATGGCGACCAGATTCACTCGCCACCTTCGGAGTTGCATCCCATGTCCTCTCCTTGGCCTTTCGTTGCATGGGGAATGGATGTTATTGGGCCAATTGAGCCAAAGGCTTCAAATGGGCATAGATTCATTTTGGTTGCAATTGATTACTTCACCAAGTGGGTTGAGGCCGTCACTTTCAAAGCAGTCACCAAGAAAGCAGTGGTAGACTTTGTTCATTCCAACATCATCTGCCGCTTTGGTATCCCAAATACCATTATCACCGACAATGCAGCCAATCTCAATAGTCATTTGATGAAGGAGGTATGCGAGCGATTTAAAATTATGCATCACCATTCTACCCCTTACCGTCCAAAAGCCAATGGAGCCGTTGAAGCAGCGAACAAGAACATCAAGAAGATTCTTAGGAAAATGATCCAAGGTTCGAGACAATGGCATGAAAAGTTGCCTTTTGCTCTTTTGGGATACTGCACGACTGTTCGCACATCTGTTGGTGCAACTTCTTATCTATTGGTATATGGGACGGAAGCTGTAATACCGGCTGAAGTCGAAATTCCCTCTCTTCGAATCATTGTGGAGTCGGAGATTGAAGACGCAGAATGGGTAAAGACCCGATTAGAGCAACTAATGTTGATTGATGAGAAACGGCTAGCAGCAGTGTGCTTTGGCCAGTTATACCAGCAAAGAATGGCACGCGCTTACAATAAGAAAGTGCGTCCAAGACAATTCGAGGTAGGCCAACTCGTTCTGAAACACATTCTTCCACACCAAGTAGAAGCTAAAGGAAAATTCGCCCAAACTGGAAAGGACCCTACATTATCAAGAAAGTGTTACCAAAAGGGGCCTTACACTTGGTAGATGAAGAAGGACGGGTACCAGACATGACTATTAATGCAGATGCAGTCAAAAGATATTATGTCTGATATATACCCACTGTGGAACTTTCGCGCATGATTTTCTTAGATCGAGATGACGAAGGCTACCATTGCTCGCTATTCCAATAAAGTGTCACCCTTTTGTTACCCCTTTTAAGTTGTATTTTTCTTCTTCCTTTGTTTTCCACTTTTTGGAACATGTGTACTTAAAAAAAAAAATCTGAGTCATTGAACAAATTTTCTGAGTCATTGAACTACGTCCGACCTGATTCCGAAAGGATACGTAGGAAGCCTTACCCTGGGTTCGGTCCCATTGCAACAAAAATCGATATTCCCAATACTCCAAATCTGGGGCAGAAGTTTGTTTTTATCTTACGGTTTTTCCTGTAGAAACAGTTCCAAAGGTTGTAATTCAGTTCAAGGTTCCTTTCGCCTTTTCCTGTTAAGAACTTCTGATCGATCTTTGAGAATACTTGAAGTCCCCATGCCAGGGGCATTAGCCAACCTTCCGCGTGTCGTATCTTAAAAAAAAAAGAAAAAAAAAAGAAATAAGAGAGTCTTATCGGTGAAAACCCGTATGGGCACTGTAAGGCGATAATGATTAGAGAAATGAGAGAGGTCAGTTAGCAAAACCCGCAAAGGGCGCTACTATCCCGATGAGGGTCTTCCATGCTCCGGCATGAGCACAACTAAGACAGTTTCAAGATGAACATTTGCGACGTATTTTGAGAATTAGACAGCTCAGACAAATCAGGCGTCCAGTCCAAAATGCATGTCATGATTCATTGAAGTCGGCACATATCTCCAGATAAGTCTCCTTATTTCTCTCCCCGAAAGGGACACCTTTTATTTAGACACAATTCCTTTTTCATTTCCAATTGCTCTTCTATTCTTTTCCATAATTTTTCTTAAATTCCCTTTCGGTCTAATCTTGCATCAAAAGCAAAGCAAAGATGGCTGCAAAACTGGCTACAGTTTCCCCGTAATACCGAGCATAATTTGGAGCATATACGGCATTGACGAAGGCAGGAATCCATATGTGATCTCTTTTGATAAGGCGGACAAAGTGTCTCAAAGAAACTGAAAAGGTCGCCTAAGCAAGACTTGCTTCATGGGAAAAGTTGATAAGCACTACAGTGAGAAATTGGTTCTAGGTGAAAGACAACTAAGTTTGATTTTAAAGGAAAATTGCCTTGCCTTAGGGACAAGGATTAGCGGTACCATGGACATCCGGGTATGAAACAGCCAGGGGCAACGTCAGAAAGACAATGTCTCTAGAAAGCGATACAAAGTATTCGGGAACCTCGGTATCACACTGACAAAATCAGTTCTTCGACAGCGGAGGGGTGAATTCAAACTACTAAGGGCATCAAGGCCACAAACTAACCACCACATTAAAAACTCACAAATTTTTCTTTGTTTGAAGCAGGATCAAAGCAGTGCAGAATGGCGATTTTCAAAGGGCGAATGTCACCAAAGGTAAGTTTTCGCAAAATCTCAACTTTTCTTTATTTTGCAGCATGCATCATTACTGTCCATACCTCCCATTTTCGTAGTTTAAATCGGGTAGAACCTTTTCGTCTTGGGGGATCTAGTTCATAGTTCCGGGTAGAAGTACTCTTCGCTCAGGATGTTTTACGTAGTTTAACCCAGGTAGAACCTTTTTCGCCTCGGGGGATCCAGCTTATAGTTCCGGGTAGGGCACCACTTCGCTCCTGTTGTTTTTCGTAGCTTAACCCAGGTAGAACCTTTTCGCCTAGGGAGATCCAGTTCATAGTTCCGGGTAGAAGTACTCTTCGCTCAGGATGTTTTACGTAGCTTAACTCAGGTAGAACCTTTTCGCCTAGGGGGATCCAGTTCATAGTTCCGGGTAGAAGTACTCTTCGCTCAGGATGTTTTACGTAGTTTAACCCAGGTAGAACCTTTTTCACCTAGGGGGATCCAGCTCATAGTTCCGGGTAGAAGTACTCTTCGCTCAGGATGTTTTACGTAGCTTAACTCAGGTAGAACCATTTCGCCTAGGGGGATCCAACTCATAGTTCTGGGTAGAAGTACTCTTCGCTTAGGTTACTTTTCGTAGCTTAACCCAGGTAGAACCATTTCGCCTAGGGGGATTCAACTCATAGTTCCGGGTAAAAGTACTCTTCGCTCAGGTTACTTTTCGTAGCTTAACCCAGGTAGAACCTTTTCGCCTAGGGGGATCCAGTTCATAGTTCCGGGTAGGAGTACTCTTCGCTCAGGATGTTTTACGTAGCTTAACTCAGGTAGAACCATTTCTCCTAGGGGGATCCACCTCATAGTTCCGGGTAGAAGTACTCTTCGCTCGGGTTACTTTTCGTAGCTTAACCCAGGTAGAACCATTTCGCCTAGGGGGATTCAGCAAATAGTTCAGGGTAGAAGTACTCTTCGCTCAAGTTGCTTTTCGTAGCTTAACCCAGGTAGAACTTTTTCGCATGGGGGATCCAGCTCATATTTCCAGGTAGAAATACTCTTCGCCCAGGTTTGCTTAATTTGGTTTAATCCGGGTAGCAGTACTCTTTGTCCAGTCTTGTTTTTCATAGTTTAACCCAGGTAGAACTTTTTCGCTAAGGGGATTCAACATTCTTTTTCCCAGTAATATAGGGCGTCAACCCTTGGTTACATTTCCTTTTCATTAATACAGGGCACCAACCCCTGGTTACATTTCCTTTTTAGTAATACAGGGCGCCAACCCCTGGTTATATTTTCTTTTTTAGTAATACAGGTCGCCAACCCCTGGTTACATTTGCTTTTCAGTAATACAGGGCGCCAACCCCTGGTTACATTTCCTTCTCAGTACTACAGGGCACCAACCCCTGGTTATATTTCCTTTTCAGTAATACAAGGCACCAACCCCTGATTATATTTCCTTTTCAGTATAGGGTACACCAATCCCCGATCTCCTTACCAGTATAGGCTACACCAATCCCTAGCTGTGTTATCCAATATAGGATACTTTATTCCCTAGTTGATTTGAGCTTAAATACGTGGTACACCACTCCCTGATATCATTGCCAATATAGGGTATCCCATTACCTTGCCATATTTTCCCAACATAAGGTACACCAATACTTAGTTGAGATATTCTTTTGGGATCATAACCTTTTCAGGATACACCATTCCCGTTTTTTTATTGCTTTCAATAAACAAGTAGTTTAGAATTTTGTTACAATAACTCACGAAATTTTTCTAGTGAAAACTAGGGCAGAAAAATTTCGTTCGTTTGTTTGTTGTGATGTCTGAGCAGGTTTTACCTCGAGGCACAGTGTTCGAGATGAACAAAAGAAAAAGTCTCAATCCAAAATAAAGAAAAGAAAAGGAAAAGAAAAGGAAAAGAAAGTGAATCCAAATGCAGAAGCAGATAGAAATGATACGGACTATTCAAGACATGACTGAAGTTACGAGCTTCATATTTCCCCTTTTTCTCAGAAGAAGTCGTAGAAGAATGAACTAGCATTTACAACTAGCAAGCATCAAGGTTCATATCAGAGTTTGCATGAACAACCAGTCAAGATTCAAGATCAAGCTTCAAAAGACTTATAGATAGGAATCTTGTAACTCATAGTTGATAGGCTTGTTTAGTTTCTTTCAATTTTGATGTAATAGCAAGACCACAGACCGGAACCTCGACGGAACCTCACTCGACTCTCCAACTCATCATTCCATCACTTTCCTTGAACTACACGTATCTTGATTCCCTTATAACCCGGAGATATGTAGGCTGTCCAAAACCAGGACTTGGTTGCACCTTTTTCTTTTATTTTCTTCCTCTTTTGAATAACGATGTGGTCAAAACTCAGTCACATGGCTCACTTTATCTTTGCCTGAAAACTTTTAATGTTTCCAAGCAAAGAGGGGCATGCTGTGAGCACTTAATTTTTTACCGTGCTTGAATATTTTCCGTTCTCATCTTCCCACGCGTGTCCCTACTCTTTATCCCCCACACTTTGTCCCCACTCCACTTTCCCTTGTCCCCCACGCTTGCCCCCCCATGTTTGTCCCCCATACTTTGTCCCCCATTCACAAAGCCCATACCCTATTTTCAGTCATTAAAACACACACATGTAGACCAAAAAAGAGAGGGAGGGACAGAAGACCTTTCTTCGATTTTTTTTTAAAAAAAAAACGACCCCCACCCTTTCCGTTCACTCCCATCCAAACACACTTTGACTTCTCTCTCATTTTTCTTCGAAAAGACAAAAAGTCAGATTCTCGGATTGACAGATTTTGCTGCATGAGCTGCTAAATCTCTCGTTTTCTGCTTCTTCTTAGTAGAGTTCTCATGTTTTTCTTATGGAATAAAAAAAATGGAAATCGATACCTAAAAGAGGGCTATTCGAACTTCTGCTTTTTACTTCATTTTTCTGGAATTTCGAGTGATATTTGAGTTGAAGAAGTATTTTTGGTCACTGAATCTGCCGCTACTGTTTTGCTGAACTGCTGCTGATTTCTGACTCGTCGATTTACCTTCTATTTGGCTTTCTTTTCCTCAAACTCAATTCTAGAGAAATTAGGTATGTCTCTTCTCATATCTGTATTTTCAGCTTTGTTTAATATGAAATCGCAGGTGTTTTAGCTCTTTACCCATGTCATGTTTGGATTTGCTGCGTTGGATCTGTAAATCCTAAACTAAATAGAGCCTTTTTCTCAACCCTCATCTTAAGTAGTCAGAAGCAGAGGGAATTTTTTTAATTATAGTGAGCATGTGATATTGTGGCAGAAACAAGTACAAGAAAAACTTAAGTTTCCAATACTTAAGGTTTTATAACTGTTATATCTAGCAAAAGTTGTAGCTGTATGCATAAATATATTCAGTTAATATACAATGAAGTGTTGTTCAATGTCCGATACTTTTATTTATTTATTTTATTTATTTTTATTATTTTCTTTTTTTGTTGTTTTGGTTAATTGGGTGAATGGTTTTATAAATTGTACTATGGTCTTTTGATTATTTTAAGTTGTCATCCAGTCTAGAAAAGCTGATATTCCATGTATTGTTGAAGACAAACAGTCGAAAGATTATGATACTCTATTTTTATAATACTAACTGCTTACTGCCTAATGTAAAGCTCATATGATGAAACCTCTCTAGTTTTGAAATTAAATGGGTTCCTGTCCTTTTCTCTTTTCCTGTTAAGCTTGTTCTTCTAATTACCAGTTTATTTACATTGCAGGACTTTGAATGTTTTTCCATGTAATATCATTAATTCGTGTGTTGCATGCATGCTTAATGTATAAATGGCTTTAATTGATCATTTTTCTTAGACAATTAGGCAGCTCCAAATATGACAATAAGTTGAGTAATATTATCATGATTGTGTACACGTTCGCGTGATATATTTATGATTTTCAAAATAAATCAAAGTACGCGTTTGCGTTACTTTGGCCAAAAAATAATATTAATTATTAATAAAGTGTGATTAATTGTGTACACGTACGCATGATATGATTTTTGCGCACCAAATAAAACGAATTTACACACTCGTGATCCGTTTCAAAGATAATTCAATATTTTAGTAATTAAAAACGGATAGATAAAATATGAAAATCAATAAATCATGTTATGTTTAAATTTAATCAAAGTCAAGTTGTAGTCAATAAAGCGGCCGTGCTAGAACCACGGGACTCGGGGAATGCCTTACACCTTCTCCCCGGTCAACAGAATTTCTTATCCGTACTTTGTTTTCGCACACCAACAATAAAGGAGTCAAATCTTCCTTTGAATAGGGATTCAAATAAAAGGTGACTTGGAACACCGGCAAAAAATCAATTCCAAGTGGCGACTCTGTAAATAAAATAATTCCTATTTCAAAAATTATCACTTTAATTGGAAAAACTCTTTAACCCACAATCCAAACACATTATCGTTTTGGAGGGCCTAAAAGAGGTGTGACAAAAGAAACAAGAATGCTTACTAGGAAAAGACCGAAAGTTAAATTGCTAGTAAAAAAGAATGTAAATTTGTGGTTGAAGTGATTGCTTTGTTTCAAAAAAGATAAAATTTAAAGCCGCCCCGCATTGAACCCGCAACCCGCCCCGCCCCACTTTAAAAAAGTTTAAAAACTGTTTTACCCCGCCCCGCATCAAACAAAAACCGCCCCTTTACATCTCTAAAAGGGTCTCTTAATGCCTTCTTTAATTTTTTTGCTCATAGGAGTTATTTTACAAAGACTAGGAACTAGCATACTTGGAGAGTACAGTACATTAGAAAATTATATACTACTTGGAGAGTACAGTACAATAGAAAATTATATACTGTGTTCGGGAAGGATGAAACGCTCCCGAAAAGGGATCTAGAAATTCTCTCCCGGAACTTTATCCACACAAACAGACACAAAAGAAGAAAGAAAAAAAAAAAAGAAAAAAACAATGATTGTCTAGGATCCTTGATGCACCTAAAAGTGACTTATTTTATTTGAAGCTAGCTCTATGGGTGTGCAACATGATGAATATTTTTGTTATTTTTAACCATTGATGATTGACTAAATAAGTTAAATTCTTGGATAACTTAAGATTGCCTTTTCATTTCATTTGATTGTAAATTTGTAACCATCGTTCTAATGTACATTCAGTGATATGTCAAAATAGCGTCTCCTTTAACATAGGCGGATGTAGTCTTGTGATACCAAAAACTTTCGACGAGGATTAAAAATTATTTATAAAAATTTACTAAAATTATATCAAATATAATAAATATGAATCCATAATTTTGAATATATATGAACTCATGCTAAAAATCTTAAAAATTAAAATCCATAAAGCTAAATTCCCAGACTTTTATCTCCATTACGTCTTGGAAATTTTATCAAATATTTTACTCTTCATCTCGAATTGAACTCTCAACGAAAGTTTTAGCATACTTACTATGGATAGAAATTTAGACATTTCGCTGGTCTAAAAATAACGACTCCAATTTCAAGGGGATAGATTGAGTTTCATATAAGTTCCTCAAGTTCCCATTCCTTTGTTTATCAATTCTCATTATTTGACAGCTTTTCCATAAATTTATTCAGTACTTTTAGTAAATTAGTTATATCAGTCATAATTAATTTTACTAAATAAGTATTTTTTAAGAGATAAAAAAAAGATTATTGGGACTCTAAAATATAATAATAATAATAATAATAATAATAATAATAATAATAATAATAATAATAATAATAATAATAATAATAATAATAATAATAATAATAATAATAATCTGTTTGAACGACTTGCTGAAATAGTTTGTTGGAGAACTTTCTGAAAAAGGAGAAAAGAATTCCATGTTTTTTCTATGGTTTTTACAAACTATTGTGCATTACAAGTCTAGGGGTGTTCATGGCTCGGTTTGGATCAGTTTTTCCCTAAAAAGAAATCAAACAAAGTAAGTCGGTTTTTCAAATATTGGAACCAAACCAAACCAATTAAATTGGTTTTTATCGATTTGGTTTTTGTCGGGTTTTGTTAGTAGTTTTTTTATTTTTTTCGATTATTTATCGGTTTGTTTTCTTAAATATGAGACATACACTACCAAACACATATTCCAGCGACTACATTTTCAACGTAACACTATCAAACCAATTATTCTTTGAGAAATCTATCATTTATCAAGATATATTGATGATAATTGAATCAAATAGTGATGAATAATTTAAGCACTTAATTAAAAATCAATTATCTTTAACATGAAATAAATTCTTGTACTTAGCAAAAGAAAACTATCAATCAAATATTAGATTATTATAATAGCAAAGAACTAGACTAAAAATACAAACGACTAATATGTACCATAAAAATTTAGAAACTTATATATATATATATATATATATATATATATATATATATATATATATATATATATATATATATATATATATATATGTGTGTGTGTGTGTGTGTGTGTGTGTGTGTGTGTGTGTGTGTGTGTGTAATAATAAATTTAAATAGCTACTTCTACAGTCGGTTGAATTCGATTTTTTCGATTAATTTTTTTATTCAAATCAAAACCAAACCAAATTTGATCGATTTTTAAAATTCAAAACCAAAACTAACCTAAAAAGTATCGGTTTTTCGGTTTTTTTGGTCGTTTGGTTCGTTTTTTTGGTTATTTTTTTATTAAAATCAAAATCAAATCATATTTGATAAGCTTTTAAAATTCAAAACCAAAATCAAACCAAACCTAAAAAAAATCGTTTTTTTTGGTCGGTTTGATTCGATTTTTCGGATTTTCATGAACACCCTTAATTACAACAAAAACACAAGTATGTATTGAGCTCCTAGATTGAAGTAGTCTTTTGTCGTCCTACCAAACGAAGGCAATCATATAAATGAATTCAAGTCGATACATTATAAATAAAAAAGAGAGGTTTCAATATCTATAATAATTTACCCCAAGGTACATTTCAATCAAAGAATTTTCAGATATTTAAAGAAAATGTACACAAGCAAACACCCCAGAGAAGTTTACATGACCAAATGCCTATAGTTTATATGAAGTGGCCTCTATTGGCTACGTACATTCTGATTAACTCGTTAGACTGAAGAAACTGTTGATGGTAGAGGATAACTATCAATCTATCCTAATTCTGCATATTTTATATATTTGATAAAGGATTTTCGACAATTTGATTACATTATTTGAGGAATTCAAAGTAAATTGCGTTGCTTCACATTAAAGCTAGCACACAATGTGGATTGCTAAGAAGCGTATGTAAGGATCATGCTATCATTTCTTGAAAGGCACAAGTAATTGAAGTCCACAAATTTAGGGGGAATTGTTTTTTAGTAAAGATACAAAAGCAAAACCAGATTCACATTTTTAATGAGATTTAAGTTATATTCACATTTAACAATTTTGTTAGTTTATTTGGCAACTATCACCCATTTAATTATCAACAGGTACTGCTTACCAAATGCCGTTCCTATAAATGTTCAAATTGCCCACTACGTACATCAATCTTCTTCTGAACTTAATTCTCGGCTGCTTTTAGACTTGTCCTATGTCAATTGAACTCCCAAAAATCATGATTATAGTGAATGAACATAGAATTTTAAACTTTGAGGTGCCAAAAGTCACAAAAAGACAGCTATTATTAGATTAAGATTTAAAACAACTTACTTGTCGTTAATTCGCGCCGTTTTCCTGGCCCCAAAAAGAAAAGGAACCAGTAGTTTTTCACAAAACTTTGGATATTTGAAACCCTTCAATTATCTTTGCATTATTACTACTACGAACCCAATTTGTTTGAGGATAGGACCTAGGGTCGAATTTATATGCAAAAATATGAGATACGTGAATTCATAATCTCTCCGTAAAATTAATATTTTATGTACATATTTTTTAAAAATGGTATAATATTAACTCTTGGCATCCATGCTCCAAGAAGGGTGAATGGTGCACTTGGTTGAAGATTGGGTTAATTATCAAGAGAAATATGGATCAATTGTCACTTAATACATTTTTTCCTCATTATCTTTTAGTAGTGCATCCATGTACTATGAATCCTAGATTCACCTCCGGATAGGAGCCCCTATAAATTTGAGAGTTTCCTTTTCACGATAAAACTCTGAAATTGTGCACACAACTATTTCTTCAATTCGATAGAGATGAACAATCGATTTTTCTTTTCTATTGTTGGCACGAGAATCTCTCTTAGTGGGAAGAATTAAATTCTATCTCTGGACTTATAACCAACTTATGCACATGGACATGTCTCGTTTAACTAGTCTCTTAATAGACATCAAGAGTCATCAATCAATAGAAAACTCTCTTGCCAATGTAGTCTTACGAATAGATACCGAGTAAGCATTTAAAGTTTATAGGTTCAGTACTTATCATCGTATTCATAATTTGTCATAATAATTGGATTTACAGTTAAAGGGGGGACAGATAGATTAGAGAAGTCTTAGTGGATTAGTCAGGCAGGTTAACTGTAAACTCCTAACAGGATATTCATGAGGAATCACCTCAGGAGTTAAAATACCCGTCATGCTCCTCTAAAATTGGAAGAGCTGCATATAAAGTGAAAAAAAGAATTCCAACCAATTATAAGAGTAATCTACGATGTACTGATTCACACATAAGCGAACTCAAGATTTAGAATAAGTAAATTCAAAATTAATGTATATGTTTTATGTATATACCTCAGAGACTAAAGAAACATATTCAATTGTATCCATAAAACCTGTACTAAATCAGTCTGTTTACACGTACTCCCACTGCATCAAAATCATAAACAGAACACGGTCATATATATTTTTACATTTTCTGGTAATATCAATTAGCTAAAATCATACCATGATGATTTCTGTACGGTTATTTCTTTTTCTTAATTACATTTGATAATTTGATTTGGTCAAATTTTCTAGTCCCAATAAAACATTCAAACTCTTTTCAATACTTCTCACATTTCCCTGATTCAGACATATTTATCTTGACCTAACATGCACGCATATTAAGAATAAAAAATTACCGAAATTTAAGAAAATATAGAGGACTTTTGTACTTATGGTGTAAAATAAGGCACATATATTTTGTGTGGTTATAAATCATTGCATAAAGGTAAATTATTTCCAAATAAGGAAAGTGGTCATTCTTTTTGGCACGGACTAAAAAAGAAATAGGTTCACATAAATTAAAACGGAGGGAGTATAAATCAGCGCAGAAGTGGGATCTTAAAAAATTTCTTTTTTGAGATTTACTTATATACGCGGATGGTATAAAAACATTTCACACTATTAACGTATTTTATTTATTTAGTTATAGAAAATTATTTTTTTCGTTTCCTTTGTTACCAAACCGAGCTTACTATATACTGATACAACAACAATTATGCTTCAGTGTCAAAATTGGGATCGTCTATATGAGCTCTCACTAACTATGCTATACCTTGTATACAGTCGAAATAGATTTCGGTCTTCGTACGATTAATCGGGGTCGAAACATAATGGATCAAAGAAAGATTTTGTAATATCGAGATGGGTTCCGAAGGTGGTACAAATAAGCTTCAGATTTCGGGTATAGATCAAGCACCGAGTTCGAAGTCATTATCGAGCTCGGGTCTGAATCGAACTATGATGAGATAATTTCGAGCTTAAGGGGCAGAGGCCAATCGGGATCGAGTCTGAATCATCATCTGATCCCGAGTCCATATCGAGTTCTAGAAGCAATACCGACCAGCACCGAGGCCGATCGAGCTCGAGCTCACAGACAAGAGCCATAGCAAACACACTAAGGAAGAGAATCTCAGCAGAAATTAGGGAAAAGTTAATTTATTATGAGTTCTCCACTATGTACTTTTAATTATATTTAAAGTAAGATCCTCCACTATAAAGAGGATGGCTACATTTTTGTAGATGGCCGTTTTTGGCTTACATTGTAATTCAAGCACCACATTCTCCTATATTCAAGGATTATTCTTTTGAGCTTTATTAATTGATTCATTGTGCTTAGTCCTAAAAATCATCTTCTTTCCAACCTTGTTTATTTTGTGTTCTCTGCAATCCATATTTGATATTTTTATTTATCCCTACGATTTGTATCAAGATATACCACGTATCCTTAGAATTGCATACAAATTCAACTCTACCCGTTTTTCGGGTAAACAGTTTGGCGCCCACCGTGGGGCTAAGGATAACAGTGGTTATTTGATACGAATCTACAAAAACACATCATTTTGCGCTTGTTTCCGAAAGTATCTTGAATTTCGGATTAGCAACGACTAACTACCAATCAAATCGCCTCACCTATCGACAATAAAGCCGGTCTTCAAGATGAGAATAACAACTTGACACCCAGTACCAAAAGACCATTTGTCAACGCCGTTGGAGCTCGAATCGAAGTGCCGATAGATATCAATTCGCATGTGGCCATTGAGGCGAACCTACATTCTGAACCTGAAAATAGCATTCATGGTGGCACTCGGTCTGCAACTCAAGATACCCATAACGTCGAGGAAAACGACGTTAGCTTGCATATAATTTTCGAAATGTTGCAATCTCAACAGGCAGCAATAGCTCAGTTGCAGAGCCAAACCCAGCTACCGAGCAGGTCGGAGCCCAGTTCACCTCGAGAAATTGCCCACAGAAAGGAGCCATCCATAGTAAGGCCAAATGAGCAAAAATCGGGGACTACTCCCGAAATTGCTAAAATACTCAAGGAGCTCACAAAGCGAGTCGAAGCCAACGATAAAAAAGTAAAAACATATAACTCCAGGGTCGATCAAATCCCGGGAGCTCCACCAATGATAAAAGGGTTGGATTCCAAAAAAATCATGCAAAAACCTTTTTCCCTCGAGCGCAACCCTGAAACCAATCCCCAAAAACTTCCGTATGCCCGAAATTCCCAAATATAACGGAACGACCGACCCCAACGAACACGTCACTTCTTACACGTGTGCCATCAAGGGCAATGATTTAGAAGATGATGAAATCGAATCTGTGTTGTTCAAAATATTCGGAGAGACCCTCTCGAAGGGAGCAATGATTTGGTATCACAACCTACCACCGAATTCCATCGACTCGTTTGCCATGTTAGCAGATTCTTTTGTAAAAGCACACGTCGGCGCCATAAAAGTCGCAACAAGGAAATCAGACCTTTTCAAGGTAAGACAAAAGGATAACGAGGTGCTAAGGGAGTCCGTATCTCGTTTTCAAATGGAACAAATGGATCTGCCACCAGTCACAGACGATTGGGCTGTTCAGGCTTTCACTCAAGGATTGAACGAATGAAGTTTGACGGCTTCACAGCGGTTGAAGCATAACCTGATCGAATACCCAGCCATCACGTGGGCCGACGTGCACAATTAGTACCAATCAAAAATTAGGGTCGAAGATGATCAGTTGGGGGCTGAACCCGCTACTTGAAGGGATATTAATCGAGAACAAGGTCCGATCAGGGATCAATGCCGACCGTATAATGAAAACCACAGAATCGGTGAATCAAGACATAACCCTGGACAAAATAACAAAAGAAGTGATTGAGGTCAAGGGTCTCGGGGGCTGATGAACAGAAGTAGGTTCGACAAGCCTGCCAGATCTAAGGAAACGCCTTGATTATCGGAGTATAACTTCAGCATTGATGCATCCGCCATCATGTCGGACATCGGACGCATCAAAGACACTAAATGTCCTCGATCCATGCAGATCGATCCTGCCCAGAGGAATCCTAATAAAATGTGCAAATATCATGGCACCCATGGTCACATACAGAAGATTGCAGGCAACTAAGAGAGGAGGTACCCCGGTTATTCAACAAAGGGCACTTTCGAGAATTTTTAAGCGATAGGGCAAAGAACCATTTTAAAAATAGGGATTTCAGTAAGCAAAACGAACAAGAAGAACCACAGCACGTCATTCACATGATCATCGGCGGCGCCGATACCCCTCAAGGACCGGTGCTTAAACGCATGAAGACATCGATTGTGAGAGAGAAGCGATCTCGAACTCAGGATTACGCACCCATAGGAACTTTATCCTTCAATGATAAAGATGCAGAAGGAGTCATACAACCTCATAACGATACATTGGTAATATCCATACTTATGAATAAAACTAAAGTTAAGCATTTATTAATTGATCCAGGTAGCTCGGCCAACATCATTAGATTGAAGGTCATGGAACAGCTCGGTCTACAGGACCAGGTCGTACCCGCAACCCTGGTTCTAAACGGATTCAATATGGCATGTGAATCCATCAAAGGCGAGATAATTCTACCGATAAGTGGGGCCGGGACCATCCAGGAAACGAAGTTCCACATAATCAAAGGCGACATGAGGTACAACGCCCTTTTTGGAAGGCCATGGATCCACATAATGAGAGTTGTACCTTCGACCCTACACCAGGTCCTTAAATTCCCAACATCAAGGGGAGTCAAAACAATGTACGGAGAACAACCGGCCGCAAGAGAAATATTTGCCCTTGAGGAAGCGAATCTGATATCCCCGCCTTCGCCAATAAAGGGATCGGGCTCAAAGGGGGAACGAGATGCCAAATAACAATCACAGACATTAGCTTTAACCCGAACAAAAAATCAGAAGATCGATGAAGATGATGATCAAAGGATCCCTCGATCCTTCGTGGTTCCCGATGATTCCGATGCTACCAAATCAATGGTTGAGGAATTGGAACAAGTCATACTAATCGAGCACTCGCCCGAACGAAAGGTATACCTCGGAACAGGGTTGACCCCCGAACTCAGAAAAAAACTTATTCAATTTCTTATCGATAACGTAGATTGTTTTACCTGGTCCCATTTAGATATAACAGGGATCCCACCGGATATAACGACACATCGGCTAAGCTTGGACCCTAGGCTCAGAACGGTGAAGAAAACGAGAATACCCTAGTCTGAGGTAAAGCACGCATTCATAAAGGACGAGGTAACCAAACTTCTCAAAATAGGGTCCATTCGGGAGGTGAAATATCTCGAATGGTTAGCCAATGTAGTTGTAGTGCCTAAAAAGGAAACAAACTTAGAATGTGTGTAGATTATAAGGATTTGAACAAAGCATGCCCCAAAGATTTCTTTCCGCTGCCCAACATCGATCGCATGATTGATGCCACGGCCGGCCACGAGATTCTTACTTTTCTCGATGCCTATTCCGGGTATAATCAAATCCAAATGAACCCGGAAGACGAGGAAAAGACTTCATTTGTCACCAAGTATGAAACATATTGTTATAATGTGATGCCCTTCGGGCTAAAACATGCAAGAGCTACTTACCAACACCTAGTAAATAAAATGTTCGAGGAACAAATAGGTAAATCAATGAAAGTTTATATTGATGACATGCTAGTTAAGTCCCTGCGTGCAGAGGACCATTTGACCCATTTGCAGGAAAAGTTGTAAGAGCTAAATGGTCAAAACGAACCATGCTCATGTAGTTGGCCCGAGCCCTGGCGCAAAATATGAACACATGTATAATGACTTGCAAAGAAAATTCTCTTCTTTACCGATATCTTATATCCAAGAAATATTCCTCTATTTCAAGATTTATTATGCAAACAGGATTGAGATAAATCTCCGAGTCCGATCAAGCACTTACTCGACCATTATGCCTACATGCTACATTACTTCGAGTTCAAAACGTTCACTCGACTACTAAGCCTACGTGCTACATTACTTCGAGTTCAAAAACATTCACTTGACTATTACGCCTACGGGCTACATTACTTCGAGTTCAAAAATATTCACTCGACTATTAAGCCTACGTGCTACATTACTGCGAGTTCGAAAATATTCACTCGACTATTAAGCCTATGAGTTACATTACTTCGAGTTCGAAACATTCACTCGACTAATAAGCCTACAGGCTACTCTTATTCCGAGTTCGAGCAAGCACTCACTCGACCATTACGCCTACGGGCTATATTACTTCGAGTTTGAAAATATTCACTCGACTATTAAGCCTACGGGCTACATTACTTCGAGTTCAAAACATTCACTCGATTAATAAGCCTATGGGCTACTCTTATTCTGAGTTCAAGAAAGCACTCACTTGACCATGACGCCTACGGGCTACATTACTTCGAGTTTGAAACATTCACTCGACTACTAAGCCTACGGGCTACATTACTTCGAGTTCGAAAACATTCACTTGACTATTATGCCTATGGGCTACATTACTTCAAGTTCGAAACATTCACTCGACTAATAAGCCTACGGGGTACTTTTATTTCAAGTTCGAGCAAGTACTCACTCGACCATTACGCATACGGGCCATACTACTTCGAGTTCGAAACATTCACTCGACCATTACACCTACAGGCTATATTACTTCGTGTTCGAAATAGTCACTCAACTATTATGCCTATGAGCTGTATTACATCGAATTCGAATCACTCAACTTGACTACTAAGCCTATGAGCTACCTTATTTCAAGTTTGAATAAGCGCTCATCAGTTATAAAGGTTACGAAGTCCGAATTCGATCAAATTGCCTAAATACTTGTGAAAACATTCATAAGGCATGAATAAAATCTTCACAAGGCAGGAAACAAAACAGAAGCAAGTCGGTAAAAGAAAAAGATATTTTTATATATACAAGATTGTTTACATGATTGATTGCAACGTAGAATCTAAGGGCTAAGTTTCTTGGTTATCTCCGGGAGCGATCTCTTCTCCACCGGGCTCCCCCCATTCTCGGACCCGCTCTTACTCCCGTCATCATCATCATCATCATCGAAAGCCAAGGCTTCAGCATCGGAATCCAAGGCTTCAACATCGGCTTCGAGTTCTTTAGCCCTTTTTATCTCTTTAGCGATATCGAAACCTCGAGCATGGATCTACTCGAGGGTCTCCCTCCGAGATCGGCACTTAGCAAGTTCAGTAACCCAATGTGCTCGCGTATCGGTGGTCTCGGCTGCCTCTCTTGCTTGGACCTGAGCAGCTTCCACATCGGCCCGATAGACGGCCACGAGTGCATCCGTATCGGCCTTTGCCTTTTCGGTGTCAGATTCGGCCTTGGCAAGTTCAGATGCCAAACGAGCCTCGAGCTCCTCTATTCTTCTTGCTTGAACCGAGCCTTTCTCCTTCATTTTTTGGAGTTGGTTTTCGGCCGATGATAATTGGGCTCGAGCAGCTTCTTTATCTGCAGCAAAGCAGTCCATACCTTCTTTCCACTTCAAAGACTCCTCCTTTATCACATCGACTTCTTCACAGAGTTTTCCGATCATCTCAGTTTTTTGCTGCAGCTGTGAGACCGAAAAATTTGCCATCGTTCTGGTATCGAGCCCATAGGCTTTTAAAAGTATTATTACCTGCTCGGACATATCGTTCTGATCTTGATGAGCCTTGGCCAACTCAGCTCAGAGGTCTTTTTTTCCCTCTCCCCTTTGCCTTAAGAGGAGTTTTAGGGAGTTCCTCTTCTCTATAACCCGTTGAAGGTCGGCCACGTATCGACGCAGCTCGATTCGAGACCGAGAACATGCTTCTCGATGAACTGCCATGGCCTGCAAAGAAATAAGAAACGAATTTAGAAAAGAAAAGCAAACATAAAGGTAATACTAAGAAAATAATTTAAGGCTTACCCAATTCAAAGCTTGCTGCACCCCATGAAAAAGATTCGATGCATCACTAGTACCGGCAACGTCCTCGACACCGGTAAACAGGTCACAAAAAGAATCCTCTCCATCATGAGGCCTGTCTAGTTCGAGGGCCCCTATAGAAAAAGCAGGGAAGGTGGGTAAGTCTTCGATTGCTACTTCCCCAAGTGAATCACTTGGAGCATTCTCTTCGGTTCGAAGAGATTCGAGAAGAGACCCTTCAGACATATATCCTATTTGTTGGCTTCGATGGGAAGCATATTTGATCTCTAACAACTTGGGGACTCCTCCCGAATCTTTCTCCGATGTATCCTCAGTTCGAGGAGGATCCTTATGAACCACCATCGATCCAGTTGTCTGTGGAGCGTCGGTGATCTTCTTCGTTCGGGCCGCCAGCGCGGACCCATCATTTTCCTCTTCTTCTTCGTCTTCATCCCTTAGACGCAGGACTGATTCTACTGTCAAAGGAATGGTATTCTTGTTCGGCTTATGAGCCGTCCTCTTCTTCAGTTTTGGATCTTCGGGAATGGAGGCTCTTTTCCTCTTATTATCTTTCACCGGCTTGGGGACAGAGGCCAAAGACTCTTCCTCGACGGACAAAGGCCTCAAAATCACATCTTTGCCCATACCTACATATGGGAAATTTTATTAAAGTATACGGAAAACATCTCGTTTGAACTACCAAAAAATACTAGAAAGGGGTTTACCATAATTTTTGGCCTCCCGTCGGCCCTTTGACAAATCACGCCATGAGCGCTCGGCGTATGTGGAGGTCGAAGCCAGAGCTCGTACCCAATTCTTGAGATCGGGAACTGCTCCGGGCATCTAGGGAACCGCTGCATCACAAAAAGAGGAATATCGGTGAGAAGAGAAATGAAAGGGCAAAATAGAAGGAAGTAACAGCAGAATTACACTTACGTTTCATATTCCACTCCTCGAGAAAAGGCATCTTTTCAGTCGGAATCAGGTCTGAAGTCCTTACTCGAACGAACCTGCCCATCCAGCCTCGATTCCTGTCCTCGTTAATACTCGAGAACAGAGTCTTGGTAGCCCGACGCTGAAGTTTTAATAACCCTCCTCAAAAAAAGCGAGAACGGTATAATCAGATGAGATGGTCGAGGGTGAACGACATCCCCTCGATTTTGATCACAAAATATCGAATCAAAATAACGATCCACCAAAAAGAAGGATGGACCTGACCTAGGGTTATTTGGTATTGATGGCAGAAGTCAATAATAACAGAGTCGAGGGGACCTAACGTGAAAGGATAAGTATACATACTTAAAAACCCTTTCACGTAAGTGGTGATATCATCGGTAGAAGAAGGGATTATTATTTCTTTATTCTCCCAATTACAATCTTTATTTAGCTATTTGAGGTGCCTCTCGGTTATCGAACACATGTACCTCGATACTGGCTCACATAGGCCGGGAACCGATGAGCCTTTATCGACCTTAAAATCAGAGGTAAGAACACACGCCCAAGGAACGCACTCCTCAGGCCGTGACTCTACCGCTGTTTCGTCGGTGGCAGACTGTGAAGATGAATCTTTCTCTTTCTGAGGAATGGTTTGTGATGTTTTCACCATTTTCGAATTTAAAGGTCGAGAATAGAAGAAAGTGACAAAGATTTGGTAATTTTGAAGAAGGGCTTTTGCAAAGAGGAATCACGGATTTGCGAATAAACTCAGAGGATACAAAAAAGAACTTGGGAAATTTGAAAGATTGAAGATGTAAAAGTGGTAAATGGTAAAAGAAAGGGCTATTTATAGATTAAAGCAGTAGAGGTTCAGTGTCAGCGGTGGCCGACCACCGTCTGACATGCATTAAATGCCTTAAAAAACTAAATCGACGGGACAGATATCACATGCGTCATGATCGAGCCCAATGTGAACGTCAACTTATAATCCAATCGAGCCATTGAGAAATCATATCATTTCTCACTACATCCTTCCCGAGAAACGAGGGGACTATCTGTATACGATCGAAATAGATTTAGGCCTTCGTACGATTGATCGGGGTGGAAACATAATAGATCAAAGAAAGACTTCGTAATATCGAGATGGGTTCCAAAGGTGGTACAAACAAGCTTCAGCTTTCGGATATAGATCAAACACCGAGTTGAAGTCATTATCGAGGTAGGGTCCGAATCGAACTATGATGAGATGATTTCGAGCTTAAGGGGCAGACGCCAACCGGGATCGAGTCCGAATCATCACCTTATCCCGAGTCCATATCGAGTTCTAGAAGCAATACCGACCAACACCGAGGCCGATCGAGCTCGACCTCACAGATAAGAGCCGTTGCAAACACACTAAGGAAGAGAATCTCGGCGAAAATTAGGGAAAAACTGATTTATCATGGGTTCTCCACTATGTATTTTTAATTATATCTAAAGTAGGATCCTCCACTATAAAGAGGATGGCTACATTTCTGTAGATGGCAGTTTTTGGCTTACATTGTAACTCAAGCACCACATTCTCTTATATTCAAGGATTATTCTTTTAAACTTCATTAATTGGTTCATTGTGCTTAGTCCAAAAAATCATCTTCTTTCCAACCTTGTTTATTTTGCGTTCTCTACAATCCATATTTGATATTTTTATTTATCGCTACGATTTGTATCAAGCTATTCCACGTATCCTTAGAATTGCGTACAAATTCAACTCTACCCGTTTTTCGGGTTAACACACCTTTAAACTTCTTTCTCACACAAAGTGAATATACACTTAACAAAATTACTTCTTTGAAGAGTAAAAAGATAAACAAATAGAAAAAAGGATCTGAGCCTCCTTATTCCGCTGATTGTGATAGGAAATTTTAGAAGAATTAGGTTCAAAATAAATTTTCTAGGATATATAGCCTCTCTCCTGGGGTTAGTTTTTTCATCTGATCCTAAATCATACAACAACCTAAGTGTTATAGTTCTCTTTCGTGGCTACTATACGAGGAGTTGGGTAGAGAGATAATAGATCTTCCCTAGAATAGTACTATGTCTGTATAGGGTAAAATATGCTTTGATAATTGGCCACCCAAAAAAGGGACACGTGGAACTCAAGATCGGGTATGGCTAAGACCGAAGGCAGCTGTTCCGTTTGTCACCGGAAAGAATAACGCTCATAAAGATGTGATAAATACTTTTTGCCCGATAGTATTTAATAGAGAATATTCCGTGGCATTAAGAACGATTACCTGTTATAGGGAATTTAGAATTTATGGTCACCATTACATCTTCATCAATGACCCTTATAATTGACATTAAAGAGATGTACGATCCTAGGACCTCATTCCCTAGACGTAGTTATAAATATTGAGCTCAGTTATCATTGGAAGGGGCACGAATTTTCTGACAAACTTATGCTACTTTCTATTCAAAGTTTAATACAATCTTATCTTCTTGCTTTTCGATTTCATTATTATTGTGCCCGGAAACCCTGTTCCCGGAACTGTTGTTTCTGTTATTTCGTCTCCATCTGAAGGTTAAGTATTGCATAATTTTTTAATAATTTTATTATTATATGATCAAATTAATTTACTTGTCTAGAAACTACGTAAAAATTTAATTGTACTGTTTTACATGTAAACAATATCATAACAATTATGCAAATACTATTTCTAAAGTAACTGAGGATTCATAATGAAATTGGTTAGTTTTGAGCCTGTTAACCTACCACAACTCTCATCTTTTATATATCCGAACTTGTGAGTTGTGATCCGCGGATAACATAAGTTTTAAACAGCTGAAACTCTTCATTTCTTTCCATTTTGGTCGGCAAGTTCTTCCGACAAAAGTGGATATTTATAATATATAGGATGTACATGGACAAAATAAGACAAAGATATAGGACGACAAAAATAATACGAGTCCGGAACCAAAATGTGGTTCTTTTGGACTTAAAAAACTAAAATATGTGGGAAAAAAATTTGGTGACTATTTTATATATAATGCCCTTTTAAAGGGCGTTATACCTTAACGGCCGTTTGCCCAGTTAAGTATAGTACCCTTATAAAAGGAGCTATATGTATAAAGCCTTTTTGAAAGGCGTTATATGTATAAAGCCTTTTTGAAAGGCTCTATATATATTATGTGGGCCCACCAATAATTCTTCTCGGCTTAACTAATTAGTTTAATTACTAACATTTTTATGATGTTTTTATTTCATGTATAATATTATTTTTTCATCAATGTTAGTATTTATTTCTTTTTGATTATTAAAATAAATATTTTTTTCATTTTACATGGTACTTGCTATATGACATGCTTTTATTATTTTTGTTATCATTAGTTATATACATACACGGCTTTGGGAATTTTTTCAAATGAACTAATAATATTAAACATAATAAAAATACATTAGCTCAAATCATTTTTTATATACTAATTGACATTGCAATAATGATTCATATGTATAAGAAATACTAAAAATGTATTTACATACTTAATTATTTATGTGTCACCATTAATAATTAATTGAACAGTATTATCAAAACAAATAACTTTTCAAATTTATATTATTAAATTATTCACAATTTTATCTCCGGCGCTATTTTATATTAATAACAATACATAAAAATATAATTCTCACAATAAATAATTTATGCTACATGCTTTGTCTGACCTTGTAAGTATTTATTTATTGTCAAGCTCTACGTCTATGCATAATTATACGTACTATATCTTTCCGCAATTAACTTATGCACAGTATTATGAACTATTGGTGCGGTGAACGTGGATTAGGTATTTGATGTTAATAGTAAAAAAATTTATAGATAGCTAAAAAAAGAAACATAATATGATGTTTTAAATATTTATAAAGTTGTATTTATCAGATGTTATTGTGAAAAAATTATCTCCAGTGATGTTAAGTAATATCACTTATTATCACTTCATTTCAAATACCTAGTGTTATGTATGTGTATTTTATGTAAAAATTAATTCTTATTATTTATTATATCAAAAAATATAATATATTAATATACTATTAATTATATTATTTTAATGAATAGATATAAAATACTTTATTGCTATTCACAGAAATTTTATTTAATATGAAACTTTATTAAAATATTTCATTAATTGTTATACAATACGATTCAAAAAAAATCAAACTATTTCTTATGTCTGTATAATAATGTTTGCTTAATATAAATAAATACTATGGTAATTAGTAATAGTATGTTAAAATTTGCAATAGTATATCATTGAATCATTTATATAACGTTGACCTTTTTTTACCATTTCATCTTTAAATATGACAAAAATCTTTTATGATCAATAAAATATGTTAACAAGATATGTATGAAACAACAAAATGTAAAACAATTTAACGAATAAATATTTCAGAAGACTTGAGAATATTTATGAATGAATTTTTATAAAATCCTTAACCTCTTTAAATAAGGCAAAAATCAATCCGGGGGTATAATTATTTGAGGTATAGAGCATTGTTATACCCAGTTGAACTATTGTTATGTCAGTTAAGCCCAGAAGAATTATTATTGGGCCCACATAATATATATATATAGAGCATTTCAAAAAGGCTTTATACATATAGCGCATTTCAAAAAAGCTTTATACATATAGCGCCTTTTAAAAGGGCGTTATACTTGGGCAAACAGATGTTAAGGTATAGCGCCCTTTAAAAGGGCGTTATATATAAAATGATCACCAAATTTTTTTCACATATTTTGATTCTTTGAGTCCAAAAGAACCACATTTTAATTTCTGACTCCAAACTACTTGGACTTGGGAGTAATGAGCTAACCGTACTGACAGCACTTGTAATTAAATTGGACCAACTACCACAAGAAACTCTCAAAGTCAAGTTTTCATTTGCTTTTATTACTTCCGTACACGGAAACTCCGCTTGTGTAAATCAAATGAAAGACCACAAAAATTAAGATTCATTCACCAAAAGTACTACTGCAGTCCATTTGATCATTACACCTTTTATGGCAGGTAGCATGGGCGGATCTATAATGTAATTCATGAGTAACGTAAATCCACTAGCTTTTATTCAGATTTTGCATATGTATTAAGAAATTTATTAAATATTTATAAATATTTTTTATTGTATTCAATTTTTATTATATATTAATTTATTTAGATTTTGTATATGTATTAAAAAATTTATTAAATATTTATAAATATTTTTTGTTGTATCCAATTTTTATTATATATTAATTTAAGATTGTTGTACAAAATTTAAATTCTGAATCTATCTCTAATCTTTGTCATATGTTAACCTCTCAATTTTCTCATAATTCAAAGGAAACCATAAAAACATTGCCGGTATATATATACAATGTAGTATTGTCATTCCAGCAAATTAAACTTGAAAGAAAAGGTAAGAATTTCTAACAAATGTTATATAGTAACTAGTTTAACATTTTATAGTTTCTTTTTAATTTTTACTTTTCTCTTCAAGATGTCGGATTTTTTTTTAGAATCTGTCACGACCCAATTTTCTCTCTGTGTGATGTCGTGACGGCACCTAGTCTCTACAACTAGGTAAGCCTAACATTTTCCGGAATAATGAAATAAAAATATAAATTTAACCAACTATTCAAAAATACACAACAAATCCCAAAACCCGGAATATCGTGAATCACAAACTACAAAAGGAAAGATCTAGTATCTATATACATGAGAGTCTAACAAGGAAAAACACAGAAGATAATGGACATGGGAAAGACTAGAAAGGGACTCCGAGGTCTGCGGACGCGGCATATATACCTTGAAGTCTCCAAAATTGTCCCGGTTCACTGATAGTGAGGCTGAAAAGGTGCACCTAGATCTGCACACGAAAAAACATATGCAGAGAGTAGCATGAGTACACCACAATGGTACCCAGTAAGTGCCAAGCCTAATCTCGGTCGAGTAGTGACGAGGTCAGGTCAAGGCCCTACCGGAGTAAATATAATAAATTAAACAGTGAAAGATATAAATAAAATTTACAGTAACACAGTTAAAGAAATTCTCGAAAATTTAACAGTTAAGGGAGCCCTCGGCTTAGAACAAGATAAACATAATGGGGAATCTCCCGGGATATCATCCCGTAGCTCCGAATGAATATGTAGTACAAGGGGATCTTCCGGAATACGTCCGTAGTCCCAAAGTAAATATGCAGTGCTGGGGGATCTCCCACAATATGTCCGTAGTCCCAAAATAAATATACAAGATAGGGGGATCTCCCGGAATATGTCTGTAGTCCCAATTTAAATATGTAACGCAAGATGAAATGGCAGGTAAGACATCGAGTTATATAGTTTATACATAACACAGATAAGGAAAGTAGGGACTTAACTAAGCATGCCGCACAGAATGTCAAATAGGCAGTTTTAACGCGTAAGCATGCTTCTCTAATCTAAGCTAAACAATTAAACGTATTAGTATAATTTAATAAGGGAAAATGATTTATGATTTAGAAAGGAAAGACGGGATTTTTGCAATAATAGTCCGTGTACGTACTCGTCACCTCACATACACGGCGCCCACACATCAATTAATATCAAACATCCTAAGGAAAAAGTCCCCAACACAAGGTTAGGCAAGCCACTTACCTCGAACCAAGCTCAATCAATCGGTCACAATGCCTTTCCCACGAATATCCGGCTCTGAATGGACCAAATCTAGCCAAAAGCAATTACATATCATAAAAACAACCATAATAGACTCATCTAATTAATGAAATCAACACTTTAACAAAAAATTCGAAATTAACTCAAAAATGGCATGTGGGGCCCACATCTCGGAATCAGGTAAAGGTCATAAAATACGAACACCCACTCACTCACGAGTCTAAACATATAAAAATTTCTCAAATCCGACCACAAATCCCCTTCAAAACTCGAAATCTTTGTTGAAGAAGTTCTTCCAAATATTTTCCCAATTTTAACCCTAAAATCCGAAATCAAAGAGAAAATTAATGATAGATTAGTGGGATATAACCATAAAGAAGTTAAGAATCGTTACTCAATCGATATCTCTGAAAATCCCTCAAAATCTCGTCCAAATCTGAGCTCCCTATCTCAAGTTTTTGGTAAAATGGCAAAACCCCCATTTTTTGGAAACTTTAACACTGCCGAGCGATTCCTTAATTGCGATCGCGGAAATAGCCTCACGATCGCGAAGAACAACTTTGCTGCCCCAAAAATTAATCTACGCGATCGCGTAAAACACCACGTGAACGCGATGCTCTTGCTTCCCTACGCACGCGATGGCGAACATCCGCACGTGTTCGGGATGAGCAAAGCGTGTGGTCCAGCTTTGGTACACTTAACCCTACGCTATCGCGACCTTGTCTCTACGTTCGTGAACCACCACCTCACATCACTACGCGTTCGCATGCCCATGTCCGCGAACGCGAAGAACACTTCCATCCTTTGCCCAACTAAGCCGACGCGATCGCGGATCACCCCACTCGATTGCGTATAAGGAAACCAGAACTCAGACACGAGAAAACTTCAGCAACCTCCTAAGTCCAAAAATCAATCTGTTGGGCGTCCGAAACTCACCCGAGACCCCCGGTACCTCCACCAAACATACCAACCAATCCTAAAACACCATACAAACTTAGTCGAGCTCTCAAATCACATCAAACAACGCTAAAATCACAAATTTCCTTCCAATTCAAACTTAAAGAACTTGAAACTTCAAAATTCTACAACCGATGCCGAAACCTATCAAATCACGTCTGATTGACCTCAAATTTTGCGCACAAGTCATAATCAACATTACGGACCTACTCCAACTTCCGGAATTGGAAAACGACCCCTATATTAAAAATTCCACTACCGGCCCAAAACTCCAAAAATTCGGCTTTCGCCATTTTAAGCCTAAATGACCTACGGAACTCCAAAACACAATCCGGACACGCCTCTAAACCCGAAATCCCCTAATGGAGCTAACGGAACCGACGGAATTATATTTCGGAGTAGTCTTCACATAGTTCCAACTACAGTCTAAATTCTAAGGCTTAAGCTCTCATTTAGGGACCAAGTGTCCCAAAACACTCTGAAACTCAAAACCAATCATCCCGACAAGTCACAATAGCAGAAATAGATATGGGGAAAGTAGTTAATAGGGGTTCGGGGCTCTAACTCTAAAAACGACCAGTCGGGTTGTTACATCCTCCCCCTCTTAAAGCAATTATTCATCCTCGAACGAGCATAGAGACATACCTGAAGTGGTGAAAAGATGAGGATAACGGCTGCGCATATCCTGCTCGGTCTCCCAAGTCACCTCCTCGACCGGCTGTCCCCTCCAATGAACCTTCACGGAAGCAATGTTCTTTGATCTTAGCTTTCTGACCTGCCTGTCTAAAATAGCCACTGGCTCCTCAACATAAGATAGATCCTTGTTGAATTGAACTGAGTTGAAATCCAACACATGGGACGGATCGCCATGATACTTCCGGAGCATAGAAATATGGAATATCGGATGAACTCCTGCTAGACTGGGAGGCGGGGCGAGCTCAAAAGCAACCTCCCCAACTCGACGCAACACCTCAAATGGACCAATGAACCTTGGGCTCAGCTTGCCCTTCTTTCCAAACCTCATAGTGCCCTTCATAGGCAAAACCCGGAGCAAGACTCGCTCTCCAACCATGAATGCCACATCGCGAACCTTCTGGTCTGCATAACTCTTCTGTATGGACTGGGCTGTGTGAAGTCTATCCTGAATCATCTTCACCTTTTCCAAGGCATCCTGAACCAAGCCCGTACCCAATAATCTGGCCTCGCCAAGCTCGAACCAACCCACTAGGGACTGACACCGCCTACCGTACAGAGCCTCATACGGTGCCATATGAATGCTGGACTGATAACTGTTATTGTAAGCAAACTCCGCAAGTGGCAAGAACTGGTCCCAAGCACCCCCAAAATCTATCACACACGCACGGAGCATATCCTCTAATATCTGAATAGTGCACTCGGACTGCCCGTCCGTCTGAGGGTGAAATATTGTGCTCAACTCAACCCTAGTACCCAACTCATGTTGTATAGCTCTCCAGAACCATGATATAAACTGCGTACCCCAGTCAGAGATAATAGATACCGGTACACCATGAAGCCTGACGATCTCACGGATGTAGATTCGAGCTAGCTGCTCGGAAGAATAGGTAGTTATCACAGGAATGAAATGACCCGACTTGGTCAGCCTATCCACAATCACCCAAACTGCATCAAACTTCTGTTGAGTCCGTAGGAGACCAAAAACGAAGTCCATAGAGATCCGCTCCCATTTCCACTCCGGAATCTCTATCTTCTGAAGCAACCCACCTGGTCGTTGATGCTCATACTTCACCTTCTGGCAATTTAGACATTTAGCCACATACTCTACTATGTATGTCTTCATCCTCCTCCACTAATAATGTTACCTCAGGTCCTGATACATCTTCGCGGCACCTAAATGAATGGAGTATCGCAAACTGTGAGTCTCCTGAAGAATCAACTCACGCAAACCATCTACATTGGGAAAACATAGCCTTCCCTGCATCCTCAATGCACCATCATCTCCGATAGTGACCTCCTTAGCATCACCGTGCTGGACCGTGTCCTTAAGGACAAGCAAATGGGAGTCATCATACTGACGCTCCCTGATACGATCATAAAGAGAAGACCGAGAGACCATACAAGTTAATACTCGAATCGGCTAAGAAATATCCAATCTCACAAACTGGCTGGCTAAGGCCTGAATATCCAACGCCAATGGCCTCTCTGCTGCTGGTAGATATGCTAAACTCCCCAAACTCTTTGCCCGGCGACTCAAAGCATCAGCCACCATATTGTCCTTCCCAGGGTGGTACAAAATAGTGATATCATAATCCTTAAGCAGCTCCAACCACCTCCGCTGAAGTAAGTTAAGATCTTTCTGCTTAAACAGATGCTGCAAACTCTGATGATCGGTGTAAATCTCACAAGGAACACCATACAAATAATGTCGTCATATCTTCAAAGCATGAACAATAGTTGCTAACTCAAGGTCATGGACATGATAGTTCTTTTCGTGCACCTTCAGCTGTCCGGACGTGTAGGCAATCACCCTACTGTCCTGCATCAACATCGTGCCGAGATCAATCCGTGATGCATCACAATAGATAGTGTAGGACCCCGAACCTGTAGGCAGTACTAATACTGAGGTTGTAGTCAAAGCTGTCTTGAGCTTCTGAAAGCTCTCCTCATACTCCTCGGTCCACCTGAACAGAGCACCCTTCTAGGTCAGCCTAGTCATAGGTGCTGCAATGGATGAAAATCCCTCTATAAAACGACGGTAATACCCCACCAAACCAAGGAAACTGCGGATCTCCGTAGCTGATGACGGTCTAGGCCAACTCTGTACTGCCTCCACCTTCTTCGGATCTACCTTGATCCCATTACAAGACACTATGTGGCCCAAGAATGCTACTGAATCAAGCTAGAATTCACACTTAGAAAATTTTGCATACAACCTCTTCTCCCTCAAAGTCTGAAGCACAGTCCTCAGGTGCTGCTCATGATCATCCCGAGACCGGGAATATACCAGGATGTCATCAATAAATACAATGACGAAGGAATCAAGATAAGGCAGGAACACACTGTGCATCAAATGTATAAAGGTTGTTGGGGCATTGGTCAGCCCAAATAACATGATAAGAAACTCACAGTGACCATATCTAGTCCTGAAAGCAGTCTTCGGGATATCCGGCTCCCGAATCTTTAACTGATGATAACCTGAACGTAAGTCAATCTTGGAAAACACTCTGGCACCTTGTAACTGATCAAATAAGTCATCAATACGAAGCAATAGGTACTTGTTCTTCACTGTGACTTTGTTCAACTGGCAGTAATCAATACACATCCGCATAGAACCATCCTTCTTCTTCACAAATAAGACAAGAGCACCCCAAGGTGACACACTGGACCGAATAAAGCCTTTATCAAGCAATTCTTGTAACTTCTCTTTCAACTCCTTCAATTCAGGAGGAGCAATACGATATGGAGGAATAGAGATGGGCTGAGTGCCTGGCAACAAATCAATGCCAAAATCAATATCTCTGTCGAGCGGCATGCCCGGAAGATCAGCTGGAAACACATCTGGAAAGTCCCTCACTACTGGAACTGACCCAACTATAGGGGTATCAATACTGACATCTCTCACATAAGCTAGATACGCGTCACACCCCTTCTCAACTATTCGTTGAGCTTTAAGAAAAGAAATAACTCTGCTGGGAGTATACTCTAAGGTATCTCTCCACTCTAATCGCAGAAAACCTAGCATAGCCAACGTCACGATTTTAGCGTGACAATCAAGAATAGCATAATGGGGTGACAACCAGTCCATGCCCAAAATAATATCAAAGTCCACCATGCTGAGCAATAATAAATTGGTTCTGGCCTCAAAACCACTAAGAGCAATCAAACACGACCGATATACACTGTCCACAACAAGAGAAATAGGGAAACTCAAAGAATCCTGAGATATCCCCAAATGTGGAGCAAAATAAGAAGACACATATGAATACGTAGAGCCTGGGTCAAATAATACTGATGGATCCCTATGACAGATAGGGACGATACCTGTGTTGACTGAATCTGAAGCAACGGCCTCTGAACGGGCTGGAAGGGCATAGTACCTGGCCTGGCCTCCCCCTCTGGGCAACCTTGACCTCCCCGACCTCCATATCGAGCTAGATGAGGAGGTGGAGTGGCAGCTGGGGCTGGAAGAATGGCCGGAGGACCCGGTGGAGCACGTGGAGGCTGATAAGTCTGTGGAGGTGCACCCCTCCTAGCTCTGGGGCAATCTCTAACCATGTGACGAGTGTCACCACACTCAAAATAACCCCTCGGAGGACGCGACGGCTGAGACTGGCTCGGACCTGGCCTGCTGGACTGGCCGGTAATAGCACCTCGAGTAGGAGGCATACTGGATACTGGCAGTGCATAATAGGGCTCCTGAGGTCTAGGAGGAGCTGGAACACCGCTGGCTCCTGGAAGAGCTGAATGAACAAGGTGACTCACAAAACCCCTACCATTGCACGAGCTCCTAAATAATGACCAGTCTCTCGAGACCTCTTGGCCTCTCTCTCCTCTCTGTCCTGGGTGAACATGCCCTCCACTCTCCTGGCAATGCTCACTGCCTACTGATAAGTGATGTCCATCTCCAACTCCCTGTCCATACTGGTCTGAATACTGGGGTGGAGTCCCTCAATGAAGCAACGAACCATATCTCTAACTGTAGCAACCACAGCCAGTGCATGGTGAGCTAAGTCATTGAAACAGATTGCATACTCTGACACAGTCATAGCACCCTGACGCAGCTGCTCAAACTCTGCGCGCCAAGCATCCCTGAGGCTCTGAGGAACATACTCACACAAGAACATCTCTAAAAACTGAGTCCAAGTGAGTGAGGCTGCCTCGTCCGGACTACTCAGCTCATAGGCACGCCACCACTGATATGCCACTCCCGTCAGCTGGAAAGTGGTGAAAGAAACCCCACTCGTCTCCACAATACTCATAGTGCGAAGAATACGATGATACTCCTCAAGAAAACCCTTAGCATCATCTAAAGCTAGTCCGTTGAAAGTAGGTGGGTGGTACTTCTTGTACCTCTCAAGTCTGAACTGTTATGCCTCAGAAGCATCTACCCTGGTCTCATGCGGAACCGGAGCCACTAGGGGCATAGAAATATACTCTGGGGCCTGATCAACCTGGACCCTCTGCTCAGGAGTGCGGGTTGCGGGAGTCTGTGCCCCTCCCCCGGCCTGAGATGTAGCAGGAGCTATTGGAAATAGTCCAGCTTGAGCCAGAGTACTAAACATGCTCATGAACTGAGCTAAAGTCTTCTGGAGGGCTGGAGTAGCAATAGGGATCTCCGGTGCTGGCCCTCCAGCTAGAGCTGCTAGGGTATCCTCTGATGCAGCTCTCGTAGGTGCTCGAGTTGCACCGCGTGGTCGTCATCTACCCCGACCCCGGCCTCTGACGGCTCTGACAGGGGGCTCGGGTGCCTCATTGTTGGTCCTCCCGGTACGGGTCCTCACCATCTGTGAGAAAGAATAGAATAGAATTTTTGATATCAATAACTCGCACGACAAGGAGATCAAAGAAATATGATTGTTCTTAATAGTTACAAAGCCTCCCGAAGATAAGTACGGACGTCTCCGCACCGATTCACGAGACTCTAATAAACCGGTTTGTGAATCACGACACCTATGAACCTAGAGCTCTGAAATCACCTTGTCACGACCTAATTTCCCCTCCGTGTGACGTCGTGATGGCACCCGGAATATCGTGAATCACCAACTACAGAAGGAAAGATGTAGTATCTCTATACATCAGAGTCTAACAAGGAAAAATACAAAAGATAATGGACATGGAAAAGAGTAGAAGGGGACTCCGAGGTCTGCGGATGCGGCAGATATACCTTGAAGTCTCCAAAATTATCACGACTCACTGATAGTGCGGTTAATAAGGTGCACCTGGATCTGTACACGAAAATAATATGTGCAAAGAGTAGCATAAGTACACCACAATGGTACCCAGTAAGTGCCAAACCTAATCTCGGTCGAGTAGTGACGAGGTCAGGTGAAGGCCCTATCGGAGTAAATATAATAAATTAAACAGTAAAAGATATAAATAAAATTTACAGTAACACAGTTAATGAAATTCTCAAAACTTTAACAGTTAAGGGAGCCCTCGGCTTAGAACAAGGTAAACACAATGGGGAATCTCCCGGGATATCATCCCGTAGCTCTGAATGAATATGTAGTACATGGGGATCTCCCGGAATACGTCCGTAGTCCCAAAGTAAATATGCAGTGCTGGGGGATCTCACGAAATACGTCTGTAGTCCCAAAATAAATATGCAAGATAGTGAGATCTCCTGGAATACGTCCGTAGTCCCAATTTAAATATGCAACGTAAGATGAAATGGCAGGTAAGGCATCGAGTTATACAGTTTATACATAACACAAATAAGGAAAGTAGGGACTTAACTAAGCATGCCGCACAGAACGTCAAATAGGTAGTTAAAACACGTAAGCATGCTTCTCTAATCTAAGCTAAACAATTAAACGTATTAGTACAATTTAATAAGGGAAACGGTTTATGATTTAGAAAGGAAAGACGGGATTTTTGCAATAATAGCCCGTGTACGTACTCATCACCTCACGTACACGGCGCCCACACATCAATTAATATCAAACATCCTAAGGGAAAAGTCCCCAACACAAGGTTAGGCAAGCCACTTACCTCGAACCAAGTTCAATAAATCAGTCACAATGCCTTTCCCACAAATATCCGGCTCCGAATGGCCCAAATCTAGCCAAAAGCAATTACATATCATAAATACAACCATAATAGACTCATCTAATTAATGAAATCAACACTTTAACAAAAATTCCGAAATTAACTCAAAAATTGCCTGTGGGGCCCATGTCTCGGAATCGGGTAAAAGTCACAAAATACGAACACCCATTCACTCACGAGTCTAACCATATAAAAAATTCTCAAATCCGACCACAAATCCCCTTCAAAACTTGAAATCTTTGTTGAAGAAGTTCTTCCAAATGTTTTCCCACATTCAACCCCAAAATCCGAAATCAAAGAGGAAATTAATGATAGACTAGTGGGATATAACCATAAAGGAGTTAAGAATCGTTACCCAATCGATATCTCTGAAAATTCCTCAAAATCTCGTCTAAATCCGATCTCTTTATCTCAAGTTTTTGGTAAAATGGCAAAACCCCCATTTTTTGGAAACTTTAACACTGCCCAGCGATTCCTTAATCGCAATCGCTAAAATAGCCTCGTGATCACGAAGAACAACTTTGCTGCCCCAGAAATTACTCTACGCGATCGCGTAAAACACCATGCAAATGCGAAGCTCTATCTCCCCTACTCATGCGATCGCGAACATCCGCACGCGTTCGCGATGAGCAAAGTGCGTGGTCCATCTTTGGTACACTTAACCCTACGCGATCGCGACCTTGTCTCTGCGTTCACCAACCACCACCTCACATCACTACATGTTCGCATGCCCATGTCCACGAACGCAAAGAACACTTCCATATTCTTCCCAGCTAAACCTACGCGATCGCGGATCACCCCACGCGATCGCGTATAAGGAAACCAGAACTCAGACACCAGAAAACTTCAACAACCTTCTAAGTCCAAAAATCGATCCGTTGGGCGTCCGAAACTCACCCGAGGACCTCGGGACCTCCACCAAACATACCAACCAATCCTAAAACACCATATGAACTTAGTCGAGCTCTCAGATCACATCAAACACGTCCGATTGACCTCAAATTTTGCGCACAAGTCATAATCAACATTATGGACCTACTCCAACTTCCGGAATCAGAAAACGACCCCGATATAAAAAATTCCACTACCGGCCCAAATCTCTAAAAATTCGACTTTCGTTATTTCAAGCCTAAATGAGCTACGGGCCTCCAAAACACAATCCGGACACGCCCCTAAATCCAAAATTACCTAATGGAGCTAACAGAACCGACATAATTCCATTCCGGAGTCGTCTTCACATAGTTCCAACTACGGTCCAAACCCTAAGGCTTAAACTCTCATTTAAGGACTAAGTGTCCCAAAATACTCCGAAACTCAAAACCAATCATCCCGGCAAGTCACAATAGCAGAAATAGATATGGGGAAAGCAGTTAATAGGGGTTCGGGGCTCTAACTCTCAAAATGACCGACCGAGTCGTTATAGAACCCTACAAAAATGTTCAAAATAAGTCCAAACGTACCACCTCTAGCCATTAATTACAGATTTACCAAAACTAGGCAAATAAGAATTTTTTCTCTCTAAGAATCACACAGAAAAAATCTCTTTCCATATTTTTAAGCGTGATCTGCAACAATAGATGCAAGAAGAAAAAGAAATTTTAAGGATGATGTAGAAAATAAGGTGATGAAACACAATGAAAACTATATACAAGATTCCAAAAACCTAAGCAAAACGGAACCTTTTTCGATGGGTGTGGTTGAAATTCATTGAAAACATATAGATGAGTCAATACATAAAATTTGAGGAAGATTGGAAGTGAGATAGACTTATTTGGTATCAAAATTTGTAGTTAAAATCGAGTTTTAAATAATTCTTCTACTACACATGTATCATGCATGTATCTCACACACAAATATATATGGATATACATGTGATACATATTTGATATGCATATGATACATACGTGATAGATAAATGATACACAATGTGATACACATATCATCTTTTTCCATTTCATCTCCTACTTCAAATTTTTAACTCAAACTACCTCAAAACTTCACCAAATCATCTCAAAACTAAGATTCAAACTCCTTAATGTACTCAATCTATTCCAACAACACCCACTCAAAAGAAAGCAAATTTTTGATTTTATTTGTTGCTACAAATAGCTAATAGGCTAATATTGATAGCATTTGACTAATATTAATAATATTTTTTGAATTGACTAATTTTTATACTAATTTGCTTATGGACAGACATAAATAGTAATTTTTTATTTGGGGGGGGGGGGTGGGGGTGGTGAAAGTTTTAACATTGCTAGCTATAAGCACCATCTACTTTTATATAACATCTTACATGCATGCCTTTAGAATTAAATATATCTTTTCTATCTTAGGAGTTAATAAAACTTAGGGTAATAAATTAAATATCTTACAATCTTTTGTAAGCGAAGATAGTCAAATTGACTATATATTGAAAATTAGGGGTGTTCAAATCGAACCAAAAAGCCGCACCAAATCAAAAAGATAAATCAAACCGATTAAAAAATTCGACAAAGTTTAGTTTGATTTAGTTTAGTATTGAGTAAAAATTTCCAAACCAACCCAATATATAAATATATATAATATCTATGTATACTTTTAAAACTGTATATAGTATTTTCTTTTAAAATGTCTAGAAATATTAGTGATCTTCTCATAGGATGTTATTTAATAGAATTGTAAAGTACATATGTTTTTATTTGCTTTTAATAATGCTTGATCGTAACATGTCACGACCCCAAATTCCCTCCGTAGGAGGTCGTGATGGCACCTAGTCTCTAAGACTAGGTAAGCCTATCAATGCGGAATAATAATAAATATCTAAAATAAATAAACTATAATTCAAATAATTACAACTCCCAAAATCCGGTAGAAATAAGTCACAAGCTTCTAAGAATTTATTCTCTATGTCTCTATACATCAGAGTCTAAAGTAAATCAGAAAGACAACATAGTAAGATAGAAGGGCACTCCGGAGTGTGCGGACGCTGGCAGATATACCTCAAAATCTCCTCGTACAACTAGTTTACTGATGCCTGATCTGAGGAAGTAATTGGATCTGCACAAAAAGATGTGCAAAAGCGTAGTATGAGTATACCACAGCGGTACCCAGTAAGTGCCAAGCCTAACCTCGGTAGAGTAGTGATGAGGTCAAGCCACCCTTATCTCACAGCATGCGTTTCAACACCCAAACCTTATACCACCACATGCGTATCAATATCACAATATATCACAATTTGCACCTCAAGTGTCCAAATATATTAATTTGCCAAAATAAATCAACAATAATATTTTTTCATAATAAAGAGCTCACGGCTCATGCCAAAATAATTCAATAATAATATTTTTCCACAATAAGGAGCTCATGGCTCATGCCAAAATAATTCAACAATAATAGTTTTCCACAATAAAGAGTTCACGGCTCCATTACAATGAGTACGAAAATCTCACCAAAATATTCGAGAATAAATAACTCAACAAAATAATATTTCAAAATTTTAATACGTTGCTTAAATTCCAAATTTAAAATGTCAAATAATTCATATTAATAATATTTAATTAAAAAAATCAACCTTCAAATAATGCACCGAATAAAAGAAACCAAGTTTTAATTAAAGAGGTAAAATAATTAGCAGGAAAAGATCAAGCAAATTTAAAGTATAAACATTTAAATCAATGATGAAGAATATAACAAGGTAAAATTATTTAATTGATATATAACAATGATCTACACAATTTAAAGACATAATCTTTCACATTTAGCCCGTGTACACACTCGTCACCTCGTGTACACGACTTTCAACACATTTCAATTTATCACTTTAATACCAATCCTAGGGAAAATTTTCCCCACACAATGTTAGATAAGTCACTTACCTCGACTTGTTCCAATTTAACCAAATAGTATATCTTTTCTTCGATTTTTCGACTCCGATCGACTCGTATCTTGTCATAATTAATTCGATACAGCAACAAAAATTATAGGAATCAATTTCATAATAAGATACTATATTTTTCAATAAAATCCGAAATTAGCTCAAAATTCGCCCGTGGGGCCCATGTCTAGGAATCCGGCGAAAGTTACGAAATATGAACGCCCATTCAACCACGAGTCTAACCATACCAAAATGACTAAATTCAAATAACAATTCAATCTTCAAATCCTCAAATCTATCCAAGAGGGTTTTCAAAAAATTTCAACTTAATTCACCAATTAACCCTACGCGAGCGCATACCTTCTCACGCGATCGCGTAGAAGGAAACCAGAACCTGCAGAAACCAGAACTTCATCTATCAAGCCAAGTCCAAAAATGATCTGTTAAGCATTTGAAACTCACCAGAGCACCTCGGTACCTCAACCAAATATACCAACAAGTCCTAAAATATCATACGGACTTAGTCGAGTCTTCAAATCACATCCAACAACACTAAAAACACGAATCATGCATAGATTCAAGCCTAATAAACTTTGAAACTTTTAATTTCTACAAACGAAGCCGGAGCCTATCAAATCAAGTTCGATTGACCTCAAATTTTGCACGTAAGTCATAAATGACCTATCGGAGCTATGAAAATTTTCAGAACTAGATTCCAACCCCGATATCAAAAAGTCAACTCCCTGGTCAAACTTCGAAGCTTAACTTCCTATTTTATCCATTTCAAGCCTAATTTAACTACGGACTTCCAAATAAAATTTCGAACACGCTCCTAAGTCCAAAATCACCATACGGAGCTGTTGGAATCATCAAAATTCTATTCCTGGGTCATTTTCTCAAAAATGTTGATTGAAGTCAAACTTAGAATTTTAAGGCCAACTTAAGGAACCAAGTGTTCCGATTTCAACCCGAACACTTCCAAATCCCGAACCAACCATTCCCGCAGGTCATAAATTAATAAAAGCACATACGGGGAGTTTTATTTTGGGGAACGGGATTTTAAAAGTCAAAATGACCAGTTGGGTCATTACATTTTTCACCTCTTAAACAAACGTTAGTCCTCGAACGGGTTTAGAATTATACCTGGAGTGGTGAAAAAATGAGGATAACAGCTGCGCATAACATGCTCGGTCTCCCAAGTCACCTCCTTGACCGGATGACCTCTCCACTGAACCTTTACGGAAGCAATGTTCTTTGACCTCAGCTTTCGAACCTGCCTTTTCAAAATAGCCACCGGTTCCTCAACATAAGAGAGATCCTTCTCCAACTGAACTGAATTGAAGTCTAACACATGAGAAGCATTGTCGTGATACTTCCGGAGCATAGAAACATGAAATACCGGATGAATTGCAGAGAGACTAGGTGGTAGTACAAGTCTGTAAGCCACCTCTCCAACTCTTTCAATAATCTCAAAAAGCCCAATATACCTAGGGCTCAACTTGCCATTCTTCCCGAACCATGAATGAAACATCATGAACCTTCCGATCCGCACAGCTCTTTTGTCTAGATTGGGCTGTACAAAGTCGATCCTGAATTAATTTAACCTTTTCCAAGGCATCCTGAACCAAGTCTGTACCCAATAGTCTAGTTTCGCCCGGTTCGAACCAACCCACTGGAGACGGCACCGCCTACCATACAAGGCCTCATACGGAGCCATCTGAATGCTCGACTGATAACTATTGTTGTAAGCAAACTCCGCAAGTGGTAAGAAATGATCCCAAGCACCCCCAAAATATATCACACACGCACGAATCATATCCTCCAATATCTGAATGGTGCGTTCAGACTGCCCGTCTGTCTGAGGGTGAAATGTTATACTCAACTCTACCCGAGTACCACACTCACGCTTTACGGCCCTCCAGAACCGTGATGTAAACTGTATACCCTGGTCAGAGATGATAGATACCGGTACACCGTGAAGTCTGACAATCTCGCGAATATAGATTCGAGCCAACTGCTCAAAAGAGTAGGTAGCCATCACAGGAACGAAATGAGCTGACTTGGTCAGCCTATCCATAATCATCCAAACTGCATCAAACTTTCGCTGAGTCCGTGGAAGTCCAACAACGAAATCCTTAGTGATCCGCTTCCATTTCCTGTCCGGAATTTCTAACTTCTGAAACAGTCCACCTGGCCGCTGATGCTCATATTTTACTTGCTGACAATTAAGGAACTGAGCTGCATACTCCACTATGTATTTATTCATCCACCTCCACCGACAGTGCTGTCTCAGGTCGTGATACATCTTTGTAGCACCCGGATGAATGGATTACCACGAACTGTGAGACTCTTGGAGAATCAACTCACGTAAACCATCTACATTAGGCACACATAGCTTACCATGCATCCGTAATACATCGTCATCTCCAATAGTGACTTTCTTGGCATCACCGTGCTGAACTGTATACTTAAGGACAAGCATATGAGGGTCATCGTACTGACGCTCTCTGATACGATTGTAAAGAGAAAACTGAGAAACCACACAAGACAAAACTCGGCTCGGCTCGAAAAAAACCAACCTGACAAACTGGTTGGCCAAGGCCTGAACATCCAAGTCTAAAGGCCTCTCTATTACTGGTAGATATGCTAAGCTGCCCAAACTCTCCGCCTTACGACTCAAGGCATCGGCCACTACATTAGCCTTCCCCGGATGATAGAGAATGATGATATCATAATCCTTAAGCAACTCCAACCATCTCTGATGCTGCAAATTAAGATCCTTCTGTTTAAACAGATGCCGTAGACTTCGGTGATCGTTGTAGACCTCACAATGGACACCGTACAAATAATGCCGCCAAATCTTCAAGGCATAAACAATAGCTTCTAACTCAAGGTCATGGAACGGATAATTATTCTCATGTACCTTTAATTGTCTGGACGCGAAGGCAATCACCCTACCGTCTTACATCAACACTGCGCCGAGACCAATACGCGATGCATCACAATACATGGTATAAGACCCTGAACCCATAGGTAATACCAACACTAGGGCTGTAGTCAAAGCTGTCTTGAGCTTTTGGAAGATCTCCTCACATTCCTCGATCCACCTGAACGGAGCACCCTTCTGGGTCAATTTAGTCATAGATGCACCAATATAAGAGAAACCTTCTACAAATCGGTGATAATACCCTGCCAAACCAATTAAACTCCGGATCTCCGTAGCTGAGGACGGTCTGGACCAACTCTGCACTGCCTCAATATTCTTCAAATCTACCTTAATCCCCTCGCACAAAACTATATAACCCAAAAATCCCACGAAATCAAGCCAGAATTCACACTTTGAAAATTTTGCATATAACTTCTTTTCTTTCAAAGTCTGAAGCACAGTCCTCAGGTGTTGTTCATGATCTTCCCGACTCCGGGAATACACTAGAATGTCATCAATAAACACAATGACAAAATAATCAAGATAGGGCTAAAATACATTATTCATTAAGTACATAAATATTGTTGGGGCGTTGGTCAGCCCAAAAGACATCACAAGGAACTCGTAAAGACCGTACCGAGTCCTGAAAGAAGTCTTCGGGATATCTGGCTCCCGAATCTTCAACTGATGATAGAAATAGGTTGAGTGCCCAATAACAAATCAATAGGACAGATACGCATCACACCCTTCTCAACCATTCGTTGAGCTTTAAGAAATGATACAACCCTGCTAGGAACATGATCTGAGGTACCTCTCCACTCTAGCCACAGTAGACCTGGCATAATCAACGTCACCGTCTTGGCGTAAAATCAAAGATAGCGTGATAGGGCGACAATCAGTCCATGCCCAAAATAATATCAAAATCCACCATACTGAGCAATAATAAATCAGCTCTGATCTCAAAACTACTGATAAAATTAAACACGACCGATACACGCGGTCCACAATAATAGATTCACCCACCGGTGTAGATACATAAATAGAAGAACTCAAGGAATCACGTGATAAGCCCAAATACAGGGAAAAATAAGGTGACACATAAGAATAAGTGGAGCCTGGATCAAATAAGACTGATGCATCTCTATGACATACCATAATAATACATGTGATAACAGAATCAGATGCAACGGCCTCTGTCCTAGCAGGAAGGGCATAATATCTGGCCAAGCCTCTTCCTCTAGGGCGACCTCTACCTGCCCGACCTCCACCTCTGGCTGGCAGTGCAGGTGGAGTGGCAACTGGTGCAGTAATCATGGCCTGAGAAGGTTGAGGGCCCTATGGAATTGGTGGGTCCTGAGAAATCTGTGGAGGTGCTCCCATTCTAAATCTGGGGTAATCTATCACTATATGACGAGTGTTACCACACTCAAAACAAGACCAAGGAGGACGTGGCTGCTGAGACTGGCTCGGACCTGATCGACTAGATTGTCCGATGAAAGCACCCCGTACAGGAGGTACAGTGACACTGGCGGTGCATAATATGGAACCTGAGGTCTAGGAGTAGCCGAAACACCACTGGAAGCTGGAAGTTCTGAATGAATAGGACGGCTCACATAACCTCTACCATGACGGGCTGCAACTGGGGCACGAAAATTATTATATGTTCCAGAATCTCAAGGTCTCTTAGTTTCCCCCTCTTCCCTCTCCCAAGTCCGCATACCTTCCAATCTCCTAGCAATTAACAACACCTGTTAGCATGTGATGTCCATCTCTAGCTCTCGGGCCATACTGAATCTGATACTAGGGTGAAGACCCTTAATAAATCTGCGAACCCGCTCTCAAACAGTAGCAACTAAGTTTGGTGCATGCCTAGCCAAATCACTTAATCGGACCGCATATACTGACACAGTCATAGAACCTTGGCACAACTGCTCAAACTCTATGCGCTATGCATCTCTAAGACTCTGAGGAACATACTCCCTTCAGAACATATCTGAAAATTGAGTCCAAGTGAGTGAAGATGCCTCAGCGGGACTATCCAACTCATATGCCCGCCACCACTGGTAGGCTACTCCTCTAAACTGGAATGCATTGAAAGAAACACCACTGGAATCCACAATACCCATAGTACGAAGGATACGGTGACTTTCCTCCACAAAACCCTGAGCATCCTCTGAAGCTAAACCTCTGAAAGTGGGAGGGTGGTACTTCTTGTACCTCTCGAGCCTGAGCTGCTCCCCCACTGCAACTGGTTGTACTGGTATAACCTCTGGGTCATGGTCAACTACTGGTGGCTCTGGTGAAGTAGCTCGTGCAGGTGCTCTGGCTGCACCACGTGGTATTCCTCGGCCTCTGGCTCGGCCTCTGCCTCGACCCCAGCCTCTTGCGGCTCTAATAGGGGGCGCGAGTGTCTGATCATCGGATCCAGTTGAGCGTGTCCTCACCATCAGTGATAGAATAGAAAGATAATGGTTTAGAACTTTGAATTCATTAATTGCGCACGATAAGGAATCAAAGAAGTGAATATTTTCCTAACAGTTCCATAGCCTCCTAAAGATAAGTACAGACGTCTCCGTACCGACCCGCAAGACTCTACTAAACCTGCTTGTGACTCATAACACCTATGAATCTAGAGCTCTGATACCAACTTGTCACGACCCCAAATTCCCTCTGTAGGAGGTCGTGATGGCACCTAGTCTCTAAGACTAGGCAAGCCTATTAATGCGGACTAATAATAGATATCTGAAATAAATAAACTACAATTCAAATAATTACAACTCCCAAAACCCGATAGAAATAAGTCACAAGCTTCTAAAAATTTATTCTCTATGTCTCTATACATCAGAGTCTAAAGCAAATCAGAAAGACAACATAGTAAGATAGAAGGAGACTCCGGAGTGTGCGGACGCTAGCAGATATACCTCGAAATCTCCTCGTACAACTAGTTTACTGATGCCTGGTCTGATAAGATGTGTCTGGATCTGCACAAAAAGATGTGCAGAAGTGTAGTATGAGTACACCACAGCGGTACCCAGTAAGTGCCAAGCCTAACATCGGTAGAGTAGTGATGAGCTCAGGTCAGGCCCTACTGGAAAAAATAAATAATGGCATGGTAAAATGTTTAACAATATAATAAGATAAAATGACAATAAAAATGAATCAAATAGTATGTCACCATTTAATTACACAAAATAATGGCAATTAATACCTCGTGAAAACGAAATAGAATTCTTTTCAACTTTAAGAAAATCACAATAATAATCAAAGGCAATTGCGGCCATAAATCAATATCAACAAAGGCACTTCCGAGGTACCGCCTCATAGTCCCAAATAATAAATAAATTCACAATATCTCATTTACTTATATCACCACGGGAGCCTTCACAATTTATTTTAAAGAAAACTTTTTTTTTCCGAAATAGCATCCCGCGTTTTAGCCATCCTTATCACACTGCATGACTTCTAGTAGTTTCCCCTACTAGCCACTTGTATCAAGCCATCCTTAACTCACCGCATGCGTTTCAACACCCAAACCTTATACCACCACATGCGAATCGATATCACAATATATCACAATTTGCACCTCAAGTGCCCAAATATTTCAATTTGCGAAAATAAATCCACAACAATATTTTTTTCATAATAAAGAGCTCACGGCTCATGCCAAAATAATTCAACAATAATATTTTTCCATAATAAGGAGCTCACGGCTCATGCCAAAATAATTCAATAATAATATTTTTTCACAATAAAGAGCTCACGGCTCCATCACAATGAGTACGAAAATCTCACCAAAATATTCGAGAATAAATAACTCAACAAAATAATATATCAAAATTTTAATACGTTGCTTAAATTCAAAATTTAAAATGTCAAATAATTCATATTAATAATATTTAATTTAAAGAAAATCAACCTTCAAATAATGCACCGAATAAAAAAACCAAGTTTCAATTAAAGAGGTAAAACAATTAGCAGGAAAAGATCAAGAAAATTTAAAGTATAAACATTTAAATCAATGATTAATAATATAACAAGGTAAATTTATTTAATTGATATGCAACAGCGATATACACAATTTAACGACATAATCTTTCACATTTAGCCCGTGTACACACTCGTCACCTCGTCTACACGACTTTCAACACATTTTAATTTATCACTTCAATACCAATCCTAGAGGAAATTTCCCTCACACAAGGTTAAACAAGTCACTTACCTCGACTTGCTCCAATTTAACCAAGTAGTATGCCTTTTCCTCGATTTTTCGACTCCGATCGACTCATATCTAGTCATAATTAATTCGATACAGTCAACAAATATTATAGGAATCAATTTTATAAGAAACTACTATATTTTTCAATAAAATCCGAAGTTAGCTCAAAATTCGCTTGTGGGGCCCATGTCTCGGAATCCGGAGAAAGTTACGAAATATGAACGCTCATTTAACCACGAGTCTAACCATACCAAAATCACTAAATTCCAATAACAATTCGACCCTCAAATCCTCAAATCTATCCAAGAGGGGTTTCAAATATTTTCAACTTAATTCACCAATTAACTAATAAAAGCAGTGATGGATTCGGGTAATCTAATCAAGATTTAGTTAAGAACACTTACCCCGATGTTTTCTCTGAAAATCTGCCAAAAATAGCCTCAATCCGAGCTCTAATTCGTTAAAATGGAAAATGGGACGAAGTCCCATTTTCAGAACTTAAACATTATGTCCAGTGATTTCTTCTATGCGATCGCGGCCAAAGGCACGCGATCGCGAAGAACAAAATAAGGTTGCCCAGAATTAAGCTTATGCGATCGCGGATAACTCCACGCAATCGCGAAACACATCATTCCTAGACCTATGCGATCACATACTCATCCACGCGATCGCGAAGGGTTAAGCGCGTGGACCAGGTTCTGCTTCATTTCCTCTTCGCGAACGCGGTCTTAGCCACGCGTTCGCATAACACAGTTTGCCAATCCTATGAGATCGCGGACTCGCCCGCGCGATTGCATAGCACAAAATTTCAGCTTCCCAATTAACCCTACGTGATCGCATACCTTCTCACGCGATCGCGTAGAAGGAAATCAGAACCTGCAGAAACATGAACTTCAGCTATCAAGCCAAGTCCAAAAATGATCTGTTAAGCATCCGAAACTCAACCGAGTTCCTCGGGACCTCAACCAAATATACCAACAAGTCCTAAATCATCATACAGACTTAGTCGAGTCTTCAAATCACATCCAACAACACTAAAAACACGAATCACATATAGATTAAAGCCTAATGAAGTTTAAAACTTTCAATTTCTATAAACGACACCGGAACCTATCAAAACAAGTCCGATTGACCTCAGATTTTGCACGCAAGTCATAAATGACCTAACGGAGCTATGAGAATTTTTAGAACTGGATTCTGACCTCGATATCAAAAAGTCAACTCCTTGGTCAAACTTCCAAGTTTAACTTCCTATTTTAGCCATTTCAAGCCTAATTTAACTACGGACTTCCAAATAAAATTCCGAACACTCTCCTAGGTCCAAAATCAACATATGGAACTGTTGGAATCATCAAAATTCTATTTCAGGGTCATTTTCTCAAAAATATTGACCTAAGTCAAATTTAGCATTTTAAGGCCAACTTAAGAAACCAAGTATTCCGATTTCAACCCGAACACTTCGAAATCCCGAACCAACCATCTTTGCAAGTCATAAATTAATAAAAGCACATACGGGAAGTTTTATTTAGGGGAACGGGGTTCTAAAAGTCAAAATGACCAGTTGGGTCATTACATAATATATATAATCACTTTCTTATTAAGTGTTATTGAAATGCGTCAATCTCTTTGTTCTTCAAGATCTATTAAACTCTTATATCTTTTTCGAATTTGAAATGATATTTTATTCGTAATTTTTAAAATATAATAAAATATATCATTATTATCACGAGCCAAATTCCCTCCTAAGAAGTCGTGATGGCACCTAATCTCTAAAACTAGATAAGCCTAGCACCTACCGAAGTAATAACAAATTCTACTAAACAACTATTAAACATGAACCAGAAATTTCTACATAAGCCAACAATCTCAACATGATACATTATCCCAAAACCGGTAGTACAAGTCATAAGCTTTTTTAAGATTCAATAGAAATAACAATACATCACATCACCGGAATAATAGGAAACAATGGAAATAAAATACATCAGAAGGTGACTTCAGAGCCTGCGAACGTCAAGCAGATATACCTTGATGTCTCCCGCCGCACGGACATAAGTCACAAACCAACTCGATCATAAGTACCTGGATCTGTACAAGAATATGTAGAAGCGTAGCATGAGTACACCATAATGGTACTCAGTAAGTATCAAGCCTAACCTCGGTAGAGTAGTGACGAGGCAAGGTCAAGACACCTACCAGACATGTAACCTGTGCAGGATATAACTTAAAGCTAACAATGGAAAAAACGTCAATATAAGGCCAATAGCAGAAGGATCACAAATTACAATCAATAGTGAAAATAATGGGAGCACGAATGACAACGAGAAACAACCAAGTAATTAAGCAACAACATAGTCGGGGTACAGAGAAAATATGAATGAATTCAAGTAAGGGAAATTGATGACTACTCAATCAATCAAATCATTCCTAATGCATGAATTTCAACAGGGATTACCCCAGATATCACTCCTCATAATCTCAAATCATAAGTCACAACTTCCAAACCTTACACACATGGCACCTTGTGCCCACATTTTTCAAATCACTCCGCACGGCGAAATCCATGTGCTATCAGGTATATAGTATCCGTGTCAAATGCTAATAAAAAATGTTCGAGGGATCTGTTTGTATACAATAAAGTATAATTACAGTTTTTGAATCAAGTAGGAAATCAATGAAAAAAAGGCCTTTATTTTAGCAATCATTAGGGTGAAGAAAATAATATTTTCAAATAAAATAAAGCATCGGATAAGTTACTGAGTTTAATATAGAAATTTATTAAATTAAAACATAATAATGAGTTTTAAGTAAAGTACAAGCATCGGAAAGATTAAGAAATTTAAGTTGAGAAGTGAAATATGATAACTATTAAGAATAGTAAAGTACCGAATGAAACGACAAGTTTAACTTAAGAGTCACATAATGAAAACATGCCCAAATTCTTTCATTTAAAAATGTTATGTTACTAACAACTCAACAGAATATGAGATAATAACTCAACGTAGTAAATTCATCTTGAAAATCAATTCACCAAAATAATAATGATAATAGGGGAAAAAAATAGGAAATGACGGTAAAGCAGTAAACTAATGAAAACAACACAATCCTCGAAATCAGTAAATCCAAAGATATCAGTCCTCAGAATCTCATATGATAAATGTCGAAAGTTAACATAATACAACAATGAATACAACACACACAATCTGTTGCGGCGCGCAACCCGATCACACCGTATCAATATCGAATCCTCCCATATTTCACCATATCACATAATCCTCCCTTATTCCACCCGTTACGGTGTGCAACCCGATCCCACTGTATCATCATATATCAATATCATAATCCTCCCTTATTCCACCCGTTGTGGCGTGCAACCCGATCCATAAGCAATTTAAATTAACAACAATCCAATAACTCAATGTACAAGAATTTCTACAATCATAGAGTACGAGTACACGATAATAAAGGAACCACGTAATAATCAGAGGAATGCAACAATTATTACAAGACAACAGGACAAGTGAAGCACCTGACAACTACGGTGTGCAAGTACAACAGTTAAAGCAAGTAGCAGATAAGCACGGAGTCACGGAAGGAACTCAACAAGTAAGAGATAACAAGATAATAAGGAAGGCAACAACTTCAACTAAAGCATATAAGGGCAAAATAACAAGTAAGAGGTAGAACAAATGCTAACAACGTCAAACAGGGCATGTAAGAGTAGATTAATAATGAGAGATATCACATGTTATGACATTTCAAAGAAAGGTATGGAAAGAGTCTAGATAATCTAAACCGGTCAAATACTATATATAGGCTATATACCCACTCGTCACCTTGCGTACACGGCTTTCACATAACAAGAATAGCATAATTAACCCAAATCCTAAGGGGTAGTTCCCCCCCCCACACAAAGTTAGGCAAGATACTTACCTCAAAGAAGCTAAACGGATACTCTAAAATGATCTTCTTGTGTGAAACAAGATCCACACCGCTCAAATCTAGCCAAAATAACTTTATATCATAAATAAAAACTATAGGAAACAATTTCGAATAATAAAGCTTCGATCCTTAAAGAAAACTAAAAAAAGTAAACCTAAAAAGTCAACCCCGGGCTCGCACCTCGGAATGCGACAAAATTCACAAAATCCGAACACTCATTCCGATACGAGTCCAACCATACCAAAATTATTCAATTCCAACATCAAATCGGCCTTCAAATCCTCATTTTACATTTTTGAAATATTTTACAAAAATTCTCATTTTCTCTCATTCAATTCACTAATTTAATGATAAAAATAAATATGAAATCATGAAATATAATAAAATCTTGGTAAAGAACACTTACCCCAAACCAAAGTGTGAAAATTCTCTCCAACATCGCCCAAATCCGAGCTCTCTAACAGAAAAAGTGATAAAATAACAAAAGCCCTCGAAATAGAGTACTTATATTCTGCCCAGCGATTCCTCTTACGCGAACGCAGAAAACGTTTCGTAATCGCGATGCACAAAAATATACGGTGCCAAAAATTCCTGCGCGAATGTGACACACACATCTATGGCACACTTCGCGAACGCGTTGAAACCCACATGAACACGAACAGCAAATCTTGATGCCCCCTCCAGCTCTATCTCTATGCAAAGGCAGAATTCACATCACGAACGTGGAACAAGGCCAACTGGACCTTCGTGATCACGTGCACATAGTCGCGACCGCGATGAACAAAAACGTTGAGCGCCTAGAAACCTTTCAAGAACGTGATCGCCTCTTCGCGATCGCGAAGAACAAAGTACCTGAGACCACCATAACACTACGCGAATGCGGAAGAAAAGGCGCGAACACGATGAAGAACACCAGATGACAGAAACCAGCAGTCCAAAAATAGAAGGAAATGGTCCATAGCCCATCCAGAACACACCCGAGGCCCCCGGGACCCCGTCGAAACATACCAACATGTTCCATAACATAACGCAGACCTGCTCGAGGCCTCAAATCACATCAAACAACATCAAAACTATGAATCGCACCTCAAATCAAACTTAAAAAACTTATGAAATTTCAACTTCTAAAACGCGTGCCGAAACATATCAAATCAACCTAAAATGATGTCAAATTTTGCATGCAAGTTCCAAATGACACAACAGAGCTATACCAACTCCTGGAATCAAAGTTTAAACCCGATATTAACAAAGTTAACTCCTGATCAAACCTCTCATCCTTCCAAACCTTCAACTTTTTAATTTTTGCCAACATGTGCTGAAACCTTCTAGAAATATCCAAATGCAAATCTGGGCATATTCCCAAGTCCAAAATTACCTTCCGGACCTAACGGAACCATAAAAACTTCGATCCGGGGTCAAACACATAAAAGTCAAACTTGGTCAACTCTTCTAACTTAAAGCTTCAACAATGAAATTCATTCTTCCAAACTAATTCTAAATCGCCCAAAAACTGAAACTGACGAAACACACAAGTCGTAATGCATCATACGGAGCTACTCATGCCCTCAAACACCGAGCGAAGTGAAAATGCTCAAAATGAACGGTCGGGTCGCTATAATTATTTAGGTTTCATATTGATTTTATGTTTAATTATTAAAATTTGGTTAAGATTGAAAGTGTACATCAATATAAAATTATTGTTATATTAAGAAAATAACTATCATGTGTTACCAAAATAATTCTCCCATAAGAATATTTTAATAGATTATATGTTTGTCAATTTATTCAATTCTTACTAAACATATACTCTAACTTATCAAAATTTTATTTATAACACTAACAAAATAAGATTGAAATAATACGTATGTGATAAAAAAACCGAAAAAACTAATAGAATCGAATCAACCAAACCGATATAATTGGTTTAGTTTTATTTTAATAAAAATCGAACAAACCCGACTTATGTAAACCCCTATTGATAATCACCAAGTCTTTCAATTAGGCATATATGAAATGAATTGTATTTGATTAATGTAAAAAAAACATTCTAAATGATGACTTATTGTAACAACCCGACCAGTCATTTTAAAAGTTGTAGCCCCATTCCTGTATTTACTGCTCATTTTGTGCTTTATAACTGTTATGTGACTTGCCGGGGTAGTCGGTTCGGGTCCGAAAAGATTTTACAATGAATTGGAATACTTAGTTCCAAAGTTTAAAACTTAAGTTGAAAAGGTTGGCTGGATGTCGACCTATGTGCAAACAACCCCGGAATAGAATTTTGATGATTCCATCAGCTCTGTATTTGGAATAAGGAGCGTGTTCGGATTTTATTTGGAAGTCCGTAGTTAAATTATGTTTGAAATGGCTAAAATAGAAATTTAAGTTTGGAAGTTTGACTGGGGAGTTGAATTTTTGATATCGGAGTCGGAATCGAGTTTCTAAAATTTTCATAGCTTAGATATGTCATTTATGACTTGTGTGCAAAATTTGAGGTCAATCGGACTTAATTTGATAGGTTTCGGCATCGAATGTAGAAGTTGGAAATTTTTAAGTTTTATTAAGCTTGAGTTGGAGTGTGATTTGTGATTTTAGCGATATTTGACGTGATTTGAGATATCGACTAAGTCTGTATGATGTTTTAGGACTTGTTGGTATATTTGGTTGAGGTCCCTAAGGGCTCGGGCGTGTTTCGGATGGTATTCGGATTGTTTTTCCTACATTTTTGCACTGCTCGTAGCTGCTGATTTCTGACATTTCAAACCTTCATCGCGATCGCAAGCATTGGGACATGATCACATAGGCTTAGTTGAGGCAGTGTTGATTTTGTTCTTCGCGATCGCATGAGGTCAACCGCGATCTCGTAGGTTAGGCCAGTCTGTGCATCGCGATTGCGTGGCATTGTTTGCGATCGCGTAGGGGAAACCTTGAGAGGAAGGTGGACCACGCATTTGCTCTATGCGATCGCATGAACAGGGATGCATGTCACGACCCAAATTAACCCTCTGTAAGGTGTCGTGATGGCACCTAGTCTTTACGATTAGGGAAGCCTAACATTTGCAGAAAATATAAAGAAAATACAACATTTTTAAGATAAACAGTATATTTTAAATAGCCAAGGGTAGTACCACTCGGCATATACAAAATAATTTTCCAAGACCCGGAATATCACTAAGTCATAAGCTGCTATAATCTATGTAGCTCTATACAAAAGTCTAAGGATAATAAAGAAAGTATCTAGGCGAGGGAGTAGAAGGGGACTCCGAAGATCTGCAGACGCAAGCACAAGTACCTTGAAGTCTCCTAGAATCAGCAGCACGTACTAACCCTGAGGCTGATAGCTCGCACCTGGATCTGCACACGAAAACATGTGCAGGGAAGGGCATGAGTACACCACAATGGTACGCAGTAAGTGTCAAGCCTAACCTCAGTCGAGTAGTGATGAGGTCAGGTCATGGACCTACCAGAGTAAATATAATAAATTAAACAGCAAAAATATATAAGTAGAATTTACGGTAAAACAGTTAAAGAAATTTTCGAAAATTTAACAGTTAAGGGAGCCCTCGGCTCAAAACAAGGTAAACACAGTGGGAAATCTCTAGGGATACCGTCCCGTAGTTTCAAATGAATATGCAGTACAGGGGGATCTCCCGGAATACGTCTGTAGTCCCAAAGTAAATATGCAGTGCTAGGGGATCTCCCGGAATACGTCTGTAGTTTCAAAGTAAATATGCAGTACAGGGGGATCTCCCGGAATACGTCCATAGTCCCAAAGTAAATATGCAGTACATGGGGATCTTCCGGTAAATATGCAGTATAGGGGGATCTCCTAGAATACGTCTGTAGTCCCAAAGTAAATATGCAGTGCTGGGGGATCTCCCGGAATACGTCTGTAGTCCCAATTTAAATATGCAACGCAAGATGAAATGACAGGTATGACATCGAGTTATACAGTTTATACTGGACACAGATAAGGCAAATAAGGACTTAACTGAACATGACGCATGGAATGTCAACTAGATAGTTAAAACACGTAAGCATGCTTTTCTAGTTTAAACTACACAATTAAACATATTAGTATAATTAATAAGAGAAGAAATTTATGATTTAAAAAGGTTAAACATGATTTTTTTTTTTGCAATAATAGCCTGTGTACGTACTCATCACCTCACGTACACGGCGCCCACACACCAAATAATATCAAGATATCTTAAGGAAAAAGTCCCCAACACAAGGTTAGGCAAGCCACTTACCTCGAACCGCTCAAATCAACCTGATATCACGTTCTTGCCACGAGTATCCGACTCCAAATGGCCCGAATCTATTCAAAACAGTACAATACCATCAATACGCGCTAATGGAATGAATCCCACAAGAAAAACTACAAAATTAGGCCAAAACCCGAAATTGGCTCAAACCCGACCCCCGGGGCCCACGTCTCAAAACCCGACAAAATTCATGAAACTAGGAAGCTCATTCACCCACGAGTCTAACCATATCAAATTTACTAAAATCCAACACCAAATGGTCCTCCAATCCACAATTCAAACTCCCAAATCCCTAGTCTCCAACTTCAAATTTCCACCTTAAATACACATTAACTAGGTGGGAAAATACATGGCAAGGCAAGATTATTGACCAAAAATAAGCACAAGGAACTTAACTCAAGAAATTCCTCGAAAATGCTCTCAAAAATCGCCCTAACCCGAGTTTGCAAAGCCAAAAATGATAAAAATCGCGAAGCCCTTCAGTTTTAATCACTGCCCAGGTATTTCCGCACCTGCGGAACCTGGGCTCGCACCTGTGGGTGCACTTGTGCGGAAAACGTGCGCATCTGCGCAACTCACTTACCACATCTGCCTTCGCACCTGCGATGAAAGGGCCGCATCTGCGCCCTCGCGCCTGCGGAGTCCCTTCCGCTTCTGCGCATCTTGCGCATATACGAACATCCTTGCGCATTTGCGGGGATCGCAGATGCGGAAACTTCCTCGCACCTGTGACCCCAGGCCAACTCTCGATTTATCGCATCTGCGCTTCCATCTCTGCATGTGCTGCTCGCGCACCTGCGGTCTCTTCTCCGCAAGTGCGAAAACACTAGAACCAACAAGGCTCAGAAATTCCTCTAAGTCCAAGTTTTCACCCGTTAAGTATCCGAAACACACCTGAGGCCCCCGGGACCTCGACCAAACATACCAACCAATCATAAAATACCATACAAACTTAGTCGAGCTCTCAAATCCCATCAAACAACGCTAAAATCATGAATGACCCTCCAATTCAAACTTAAAGAACTTGAAACTTCAAAATCCTACAACCGATGTCAAAACCTATCAAATTACGTCCGATTGACCTCAAATTTTGCGCACAAGTTATAATCAATATTACGGACCTACTCCAACTTTCGGAATTGGAAAAAGACCCCGATATCAAAAATTCCACTACCGGCCCAAAACTCCAAAAATTCGACTTTCGCCATTTCAAGCCTAAATGAGCTACGAACCTCCAAAACACAATTCGGACACGCTCCTAAATCCAAAATCACCTAACGGATCTAATGAAACCGACGGAATTCTATTCCGGAGTCGTCTTCACATAGTTCCAACTATGGTCCAAATCTTAGGTCTTAAGCTCTCATTTCGGGACAAAGTGTCCCAAAACACTCCGAAACTCAAAACCAATCATCCCGGCAAGTCACAATAGCAGAAAACGATTTGGGGAAAGCAGTTAATAGGGGATCGGGGCTATTACTCTCAAAAAGACCGGCCGGGTCGTTACATCCTCCCCCTCTTAAAATAATCGTTCGTCCTCGAATGAGTATAAAGACATACCTGAAAATGTGAAAAGATGAGGGTACTGGCTGCGCATATCCTGCTCAGTCTCCCAAGTCGCCTCCTCGACCGGCTGACCCCCTCCACTAGACCTTTACTAAAGCAATATTCTTTGACCTGAGCTTTCTAACCTGCCTGTCCAAAATGGCTACTGGCTCCTCAACATAAGATAGATCTTTGTCCAAATGGACTGAGCTGAAATCTAATACATGAGTCGGATCACTGTGATACTTTCGGAGCATGGGCACGTAAAATACCGGGTGAACTCCTTCTAGGCTGGGAGGCAAGGCAAGCTCATAAGCAACCTCCCCAACTCGCCGCAATATCTCAAAAGGACCAATGAACCTCGAGCTCAGCTTGCCCTTCTTCCCGAACCTCATGACACCCTTCATAGGCAATACTCTAAGGTACCTCTCCACTCTAATATCGGCAAACCTGGCATAGCCAGCGTCACGGTCTTAGCGTGACAATCAAGAATAGCATAATGGGGCGACAACCAGTCCATGCCCAAGATAAAATCAAAATCTACCATACTGAGAAATAACAAATCGACTCTGGTCTCAAAACCACTAAGAGCAATCAAACACGACCGATATACGGGGTCCACAACGAGAGAATCTCCCACGGGAGTAGATACATAAATAGGGGAACTCAATGAATCCAGAGATATCCCCAAATGTGGGGAAAAATAAGAAGACACATATGAATACGTAGAGCCTGGGTCAAATAATACTGATGCATCCCTATGACAAATGGGGATGATACCTGTGATAACTGAATCTGAAGCAATGGCCTCTGAATGGGCTGGAAGGGCATAGTACCTGGCCTGGACTCCCCCTCTAGGGCGACCTCGACCTCCCCGACCTCCACCTCGAGCTGGCTGAGGAAGTGGGGTAGCAGCTGGTGCTGGAAGAATGGCCGGAGGACCCGGTGGAGCACGTGGAGGCTGATAAGTCTGTGGAGGTGCACCCCTCCTGGCTCTGGGGAAATCTCTAACCAGGTGACGAGTGTCACCACACTCAAAACAACCTCTTGGAGGACGCAGCGGCTGAGACTGACTCAGACCTGCTTGCTGGACTGGCCGGTAATAGCACCTTGAGTAGGAGGCATACTGGATACTAGCGGTGCATAATAGGGCTCCTGAGGTCTAGGAGGAGCTGGGACACCGCTGGCTGCTGGAAGAGCTGAATGAACATGGCGACTCACAAAACCCCTACCATAGCATGCTGCTGGTGTATGAGCTCCTGAATAACGACTAGTCTCTCGAGACCTCTTGGCCTCTCTCTCCTTTCGGTCACGGGCGAACATGCCCTCCACTCTCCTGGCAATGCTCACTGCCTGCTGATAAGTGATGTCCATCTCCAACTCCCTGTCCATACTGGTCCGAATACTGGGGTGGAGTCCCTCAATGAAGCGGCGAACCCTCTCTCTGACTGTAGCAACCAGAGCCGGTGCATGGCGAGCTAACCCACTAAAACGGACTACATACTCCGACACAGTCATAGAACCATGACGCAGCTGTTCAAACTCTGCGTGCCAAGCATCCCTGAGGCTCTAAGGAACATACTCATGCAAGAACATCTCTGAAAACTGATTCCAAGTGAGTGAGGCTGCCTCGTCCGGACTACTTAGCTCATAGGCACGCCACTACTGATATGCTTCTCCCCTCAGCTGGAAAGCGGTGAAAGAAACCCCACTCATCTCCACAATGCCCATTGTGCGGAGAATACGATGACACTCCTCAAGAAACCCTAGAGCATTATCTGAAGCTAGTCCGTTGAAAGTAGGTGGGTGGTACTTCTTGTACCTATCAAGTCTGAGTTGCTCTGCCTCAGAAGCAGCTACCCTGATCTCATGCTGAACCGGATCCACTGGGGGCATAGGAATATACTCTGGGGCCTGATCAACCTGAACCCTCTGCTCAGGGGTGTGGGCTGCGGGAGTCTGTGCCCCTCCCCCGGCCTGAGATGTAGCGGGAGCTATCGGAAATAGTCCAGCCTGAGCCAGAGTGCTGAACATGCTCAAGAACTTAGCTAAAGTCTCCTGGAGGGCTGGAATAGCAATAGGGATCTCTGGCGCTGGCCCTCCAGCTGGAGCTGCTAGGGGCTCCTCTGATGCAGCACTCGCAGGAGCTCGGGCTGCACTGCGTGGTCTTCCTCTACCCCGACCCCGGCCTCTGGTGGCTCTAGCAGGGGGCTCAGGTGCCTGATCGTCGGTCCTCCCATTGCGGGTCCTCACCGTCTGTGAGAAAGAAAAGAATAGAATCTTAGAATATTTGGTATCAATAACTTGCACGACAAGGAAATCAAAGAAATATGATTGTTACTAACAGTTACATAGCCTAAGGTCTGAGGATAATAAAGAAAGTATCTAGGCGAGGGAGTAGAAGGGGACTCCGAAGATCTGCGGACGCAAGCAGAAGTACCTTGAAGTCTCCTAGAATCGGCAGCACGTACTAACCCCGAGGCTGATAGCTCGCACCTAGATCTGCACACGAAAACATGTGCAGGGAAGGGCATGAGTACACCACAATGGTACCTAGTAAGTGCCAAGCCTAACCTCGATCGAGTAGTGATGAGGTCAGGTCAAGGCCCTACCGGAGTAAATATAATAAATTAAACAGTAAAAGATATAAGTAGAATTTACGGTAACACAGTTAAAGAAATTTTCGAAAATTTAACAGTTAAGGGATCCCTCGACTCAAAACAAGGTAAACACAGTGGGAAATCTCTCGGGATACCGTCCCGTAGTTTCAAATGAATATGCAGTACATGGGAATCTCCCGGAATACATCCGTAGTCCCAAAGTAAATATGCAGTGCTAGGGAATCTCCCGGAATACGTCTGTAGTCCCAAAGCAAATATGCAGTACAGGGGGATCTCCCGGAATACGTCCGTAGTCCCAAAGTAAATATGTGGTACAGGGGGATCTCCCGGAATACGTCCGTAGTCCCAAAGTAAATATGCAGTACAGGGGGATGTCCCGGAATACGTCCGTAGTCCCAAAGTAAATATACAGTGCTGGGGGATCTCCCGGAATACATCCGTAGTCCCAATTTAAATATGCAACGCAAGATGAAATGACAGGTATGACATCGAGTTATACAGTTTATACTGGACACAGATAAGGAAAATAAGGACTTAACTGAACATGACGCATAGAATGTCAATTAGGTAGTTAAAACACGTAAGCATGCTTTTCTAGTTTAAACTACACAATTAAACATATTAGTATAATTAATAAGAGAAGAAATTTATGATTTAAAAAGGTAAACATGATTTTTACAATAATAGCCCGTGTACGTACTCGTCACCTCACGTACACGGCGCCCACACACCAAATAATATCAAGATACCCTAAGGGAAAAGTCCCCAACACAAGGTTAGGCAAGCCACTTACCTCAAACCGCTCAAATCAACCTGATATCACGTTCTTTCCACGAGTATCCCATTCCAAATGGCCCGAATCTATTCAAAACAGTACAATACCATCAATACGCGCTAATGGAATGAATCCCACAAGAAAAACTATAAAATTAGGCCAAAACCTGAAATTGGCTCAAACCCGACCCCCGGGGCCCACGTCTTGAAACCCGACAAAATTCATGAAACTAGGAAGCTCATTCACTCACGAGTCTAACCATATCAAATTTACAAAAATCCGACACCAAATGGTTCTCCAAGCCACAATTCAAACTCCCAAATCCCTAGTCTCCAACTTCAAATTTCCACCTTAAATACACATTAACTAGGTGGGAAAATACATGGCAAGGCAAGATTATTGACCAAAACTAAGCACAAGTAACTTACCTCAAAAATTCCTCGAAAATGCTCTCAAAAATCGCCCTAACCCGAGTTTGCAAAGCCAAAAATGATAAAAATCACGAAGCCCTTCGGTTTTAATCACTGCCCAGGTATTTCCGCACCTGCGGAACCTGGGCTCGAACCTGCGGGTGCGCTTGTGCGGAAAACGTGCACATCTGCGCAACTCACTTACCACCTCTGCCTTCGCACCTGCGACGAAAGGGCCGCATCTGCGCCCTCGCGCCTGCGGAGTCCCTTCCGCTTCTGCGCATCTTGCGTATGTGCGAACATCCTTGCGCATTTGCGGGCATCGCAGATGCGGAAACTTCCTTGCACCTGCGACCCCAGGCCAAATCTCGATTTATCGCATTTGCGCTTCCATCTCCGCAAGTGCGGCTCGCGCACTTGCGGTCTTTTTTCCGCAGGTGCGAAAACACCAGAACCAGCAAGGCTCAGAAATTCCTCTAAGTCTAAGTTTTCATCCGTTAAGCATCTGAAACACACCCGAAGCCCCCGGGACCTCGACCAAACATACCAATCAATCCTAAAACACCATACGAACTTAGTCGAGCTCTCAGATCCCATCAAACAACGCTAAAATCACGAATCACCCTCCAATTCAAACTTAAAGAACTTGAAACTTCAAAATTCTACAACCGATGTCGAAACCTATCAAATCACGTCCGATTGACCTCAAATTTTGCATCAAAATATCCACTACCGGCCCAAAACTCCAAAAATTTGACTTTCGCCATTTCAAGCCTAAATGAGCTACGAACCTCCAAAACACAATCCGGACATGCTCCTAAACCCAAAATTACCTAACGGAGCTAACGGAATCGACGGAATTCCATTCCAGAGTCGTCTTTACATAGTTCTGACTATAGTACAAATCCTAAGGCTTAAGCTCTCATTTAGGGACTAAGTATCCCAAAACACTCAGAAACTCAAAACCAATCATCCCGGCAAGTCACAATAGCAGAAAAAGGTTTGGGGAAAGCAATTAAGAGGGGATCGGGACTATTACTCTCAAAACGACCGGCCGGGTCATTACAATATGATCGCGTAGAGTTGGAATCTTGTGCATCGCGATCGCGTGGCATTGTTTGTGATTGCATAGGGTTAAATCTGGGCAGTGGAAATTGTGCTTCGTGATCGCGTGTGGATGTTCGCGATCGCGAAGAGTAAAAACCTGGGCAGTGAGTTTAAGTTCTTAATTTTTTGATGGATTGGAGCTCGGGAAGAGGCGACGTTTGGGAGATTATCAGAGAAAACATCGGGATAAGTGTTCTTAACTCAATTTTGGTTAGATTACCCGAATCCATCACTGTTTTTAACATTTAATTGGTGATTTAAGTTGGAAAAATTTAAAAACCCTCTTGGATAGATTTGAGGATTTGAGGGTCGAATTGTTATCGAAATTTAGTCATTTTGGTATGGTTAGACTCATGGTTTAATGTGCGTTCATATTTCATAACATTCGCCGGATTCTGAGGCATGGGCCCCACGTGCAATATTTGAGTTAATTTCGGATTTTTATTGAAAAATATAGTATTTTCTTATGGAATTGATTCTATAATTTTTGTTGACTGTATGGAATTAATTATGATTAGATTCGAGTCAATCGGAGTCGAAAAATCAAGTAAAAGGCATACAACTTGATTAAATTGGAGCAAGTCGAGATAAGTGACTTGTCTAACCTTGTGTGGGGGAAATTCCCCTAGGATTGGTATTGATGTGATAATTGCAATGTGTTAAAGTCGTGTACATGGACTAAATGTGGAAGGTTATATTTTTTTTTATTTGTGTAGATCACTGTTGCATATTAATTAAATCATTTATTCATGTTATATTCTTCATCATTGATCTGATTTTTATACTTTAAATTTGCTTGACCTTTTCCTGCTAATTATTTTACTTGTTTAGTTGAAACTTGGTTTCTTTTATTCTGTGCAATAATTGGAGGTTGATCTTCTTTAAATTAAATATTATTAAAAATGAAGTATTTTACATTTAAAATTTTGATATTTAGATAAGGTGTTAAATTTGTAAAATATTATTTTTGCTGAATATTTTGTGAGATTTTTGTACTCATTGTGATGGAACTGTGAGCTCTTTATTGTGGAGAAATATTATTATTGATTTATTTTGGCATGAGCCGTGAGCTCTTTATTGTGGAAAAATATTGTTGTTGATTTATTTTGGCATGTTCAATGGTAAGACTAACGGTTTAAGGGCATTTGTGGTCCAAAATATAGACGGCAGGGATATTTTTGGTACCAAAAATAAAAAGAGGGCATTTTTGAGCTATTTTGAAATAGTTCAAGGGCATTTTTGGCCTTTTTTCGTTGATTTATTTTGGCAAGTTAAATTATTTGGACACTTGAGTTACAAATTGTGATATATTGTGATATTGATACGCATGCGGTGATATAAGGTCTGGGTGTTGAAACGCATGCGGTGAGATAAGGATGGCTTGATATGCGTGGCTAGTAGGAAAACTACTAGAAGTCATGCGGTGTGATAAGAGTGGCTAAAACGCGGGATGTTATTTCGGGAAAAAAATATTTTCTTTAAAATTAAATATGAAGGCTCCCGTGGTGATATAAGAAAATGAGATATTGTGAATTTGTTTATGATTTGAGACTACGAGGCGGTACCTCGGGAGTGCCCTTGTTGATATTTATTTATGGCCGCAGTTGCATTTGATTATTGTCGTGATTTTCTTAAAGTTGTAAATTATTGTTTTCTTTCCACGGGGTATTATTTGCCCTTATTCTATGAAATTTAATTGTGACATGCTACTTACTTGATTCATTTCCATTGTCATTTTATTGTTATTATATTGGTAAATATTTCACCTTGTCTTTTATTATTCCAGTAGGGCCTGACCTGACCTCGTCACTACTCTACTGAGGTTAGGCTTGGCACTTACTGGGTACCGCTATGGTGTACTCATACTACGCTTCTGCACATTTTTGTGCAGATCCAGGTACATCTTACCAGCCCTGACATCAGTGAGCTACCTGTGTACGGAGACTTCGAGGTATATCTGCCATCATTCGCAGATTCCGGAGTCCCCTTCTATCATTATTATGTTGCTCCCTTATTTTTCTTTAGACCCTGATATATAGATACATTGAGGATAAATTCTTAGAAGCTTGTGACTTATTTTTATCGGGTTTTGGGAGTTATAATTATGTGAATTTGCAAATTTATTTATTTCATATTTTTATTGATATTCCGCATTGATAGGCTTACCTAGTCTTAGAGACTAGGTGCCATCATGACATCCTACGGAGAGAAATTTGGGATCGTGACAAGTTGGTATCAGAGCCCTAGGTTCATAGGTGTTATGAGTCACAAGCAGGTTTAGTAGAGTCTTGCGGATTGGTACGGAGACATTTGTACTTATCTTCGGGAGGCTATGGAACTGTTAGGAAAATATTCACTTCTTTGATTCCTTATCGTGCGCATTTGTTGACTTCAAAGTTCTAAACCATTATATTTCTATTCTATCACTGATGGTGAGGACACGCACAACTGGATCCGATGATCATACACCTGCGCCCTCTGTTGGAGCCACAAGAGGTCGGATTCGGGGCAGAGGCCGAGGAAGACCACGTGGTGCGTCCAGAGCACCTGCACGAGCTGCTGCAGCAGAGCCACCAGTAGCTCCAGTTGGAGAGCAGGCACCTGAGACGCCTGTTACTACTCCTGCACTTCAGGAGAACCTTGCCCAGGTTCTGAGCATGTTTGGCACTCTAGCCCAAGCAGGGTTGATTCCACTTGCTCCTGCCACATCTCAGGCCGGGGGAGGCGCACAGACTCCCGCCGCCCGTACTCTAAAGCCACGGGCCCAAGTTGACCATGCCCCGGAGGTTATACCAGTGCAGCTAGTTGTCCCAATTCGGCCCGAGGTTAGGGCAGTAGTTTCAGAAGGGGAGCAGCTCAGGCTCGAGAGGTACAAAAAGTACCACCCTCCCACATTCAGCGGTTTAGCTTCAGAGTATGCTCAGGGTCTTCTGGAGGAATGTCACTATATCTTTCGTACTATGGGTATTGTGGATTACGGTGGAGTTTCTTTCACGGTATTCCAGCTTAGAGGAGCATCTTACCAGTGGTGGCGGGCATATGAGTTGGATAGTCCGGTTCAGGTAGCTTCACTTACTTGGACTCAATTTTCTGATATGTTCTTGAGGGAATATGTTCCTCAGAGTCTTAGAGATGCATGGCACGCAGAGTTTGAGCAGCTACGCTAGGGTTCTATGACTGTGTCGGAATATGCGGTCTGATTCAGTGATTTGGCTAGGCATGCACCAGCCTTAGTTGCTACTGTTCGAGAGCGGGTTCGCAGATTTATTGAGGGTCTTCACCCTAGTATCAGATACAGTATGGCCCGAGAGCTAGAGATGGACATCACATACCAACATGTGGTGTCAATTGCTAGGAGATCGGAAGGTATGCGGACCTGGGAAAGGGAAGAGAGGGAAGCTAAGAGACCCCGAGATTCTGGCACATATAATAATTCTCGTGCCCCAGTTGCAGCCCGTCATGGTAGAGGTTATGTGAGTAGTCCTATTCATTCAGCACTTCCAGCTTCCAGTGGTATTTCGGCTACTCCTAGACCTCAGGTTCCATATTATGCACCGCTAGTGTCTTTTGTACCTCCTGTACGGGGTGCCTTCAGCGGGCAGTCTAGTCGATCAAGCCCGAGCCAGTCCCAACAGCCACGTCCTCCGAGGGCTTGTTTTGAGTGTGGTGACACTCTTCATATCATGAGGGATTTCCCCAGACTTAGGAGGGGTGCACCTCCACAGATTTTTCAGGCCCCACCTATTCCACAGGGGCCTCAGCCTTCTCAGGCCATGATTACTGCACCAGTTGCCACCCCACCTGCACATCCAGCTAGAGGTGGAGGTCGGACAGGTAGAGGTCGCCCTAGAGGGGGAGGCCAGGCCATATATTATGCCTTTCCTGCTAGACAGAGGCCGTTGCATACGATTCTATTATCACGTGTATTATTCCGGTCTGTCATAGAGATGCATCAGTCTTGTTTGATCTAGGCTTCACTTATTCTTATGTGTCATCTTATTTTGCCACATATTTGGGCGTATCTCGTGATTCTTTGAGTTCTTCTGTTTATGTATCTACACCCGTGGGTGAATCTATTATTGTGGACCATGTGTATCGGTCGTGTTTGATTGTTATCAGTGGTTATGAGACCAGAGCTAATTTATTATTGTTCAGTATGGTGGATTTTGATATTATTTTGGGCATGGACTGGTTGTCACTCTATCAAGCTATTTTTGATTGTTACACCAAGACAATGATGTTGGTTATGCCAGGTATACCGCGGCTAGAGTGGAGAGGTACCTCGGATCAGGGTTGTTTCATTTCTTAAAGCTCAATGAATAGTTGAGAAGGGGTGTGATGCGTATTTGGCCTATGTGAGAGATGTTAGTATTGATACTCCTACTGTGGAGTCAGTTCCTGTAGTGAGGGATTTTCCTGATGTATTTCCAGCAGATCTTTCGGGTATGCCACCCGATAGGGATATTGACTTTGGCATTGATTTGTTATTGGGCACTCAGCCTATTTCTATTCCACCATATTGTATGGCCCTAGCAGAGTTGAAAGAATTAAAAGAACAGTTACAGGAGTTACTTAATAAGGGCTTTATTCAGCCTAGTGTATCGCCTTGGGGTGCTCCTGTCTTATTTGTGAAGAAGAAGGATGGTTTTATACGGATGTGTATTGATTACCGCCAGCTGAACAAGGTTACAGTGAAGAACATGTATCCATTGCCACGTATTGATGACCTATTTGATCAGCTTCAGGGTGCCAGAGTGTTCTCCAAGATCGACTTACGTTACAACTATCATCTGTTGAATATTCAGGAGCTAGATATCTCGAAGACTGCTTCCAGGACTCGGTACGGTCATTACGAGTTCCTTGTGATATCTTTTGGGCTGACCAATGCTCCAACATCATTTATGCACTTAATGAATAGTGTATTTCAGCCCTATCTTGATTCTTTCATCATTGTGTTTATTGACGACATTCTGGTGTATTCCCGGAGTCAGGAGGATCATGAGCAGCACTTGAGAACTGTGCTTCTGACTTTGAGAGAAAAGAAGTTATATACAAAAATGTGTGAATTATGGCTTGATTTAGTGGGATTTTTGGGTCATATAGTTTCATGTGAAGGGATCAAGGTGGATCCGAAGAAGATTGAGGCAGTGCAGAGTTGGTCCAGACCGTCTTCAGCTACGGAGATCCGGAGTTTCCTTGGTTTGGCAGGATATTATCGCCGATTTGTAGAGGGTTTCTCTTCTATTGCTGCACCTATGACCAAATTGACCCAGAAGGGTGCTCCGTTCAGGTGGACCGAGGAATGTGAGGAGAGATTCCAAAAGCTCAAGATAGCTTTGACTATAGTCCCAGTGTTGGTATTACCTACGGGTTCAGGGTCTTATACTATGTATTGTGATGCGACACGTATTGGTCTCATGAGAAGAATTATCCTGTCCACGACCTTGAGTTAGCATCTATCGTTCATGCCTTGAAGATTTGGCGGCACTATTTATACGGTGTTCATTGTGAGGTCTACACCGATCACTAGAGTCTACAGCATATGTTTAACTAGTAGGATCTTAATTTGCGACAGCGGAGATGGTTGGAGTTGCATAAGGATTATGATATCACCATTCTTTATCATACTGGAAAGGCCAATGTGGTGGCCGATACCTTAAGTCGTAAGGCGGAGAGATTGAGCATCCTAGCATAATTACCTGTAGCAGAGAGGCATTTAGCCTTGGATGTTCAGGCCTTGGCCAACCAGTTTGTTAGATTGGATGTTTCAGAGCCGAGCCGAGTTTTGGCTTGTGTGGTTTCTCGATCTTCTCTTTATGATCGTATCAGAGAGTGTCAATGTTACAACCCAAATTCGCATACCATAGATCACGTCGTAAGTTAGTCGAAGGAAGTCACTATTGGAGATGACGATGTATTACGCATGCAGGGCGGGCTATGTGTGCCTAATGTAGATAGTTTGCGTGAGTTGATTCTCCAAGAGGCTCACAGTTTGCGGTACTCCATTCATCCGGGTGCTACAAAGATGTATCAGGACTTGAGACAACACTATTGATAAAGGCGGATAAATAAAGATATAGTGGAGTATGTAGATCGGTGTCTAAGTTGTCAACAGGTGAAATATGAGCATCAGCGGCCAGGTGGACTGCTTCAGAAGTTAGAAATTCCAGAGTGGAATTGGGAGCGGATCATTATGGATTTTGTTATTGGACTTCCACGAACTCTGCGGAAGTTTGATGCAGTTTGGGTAAATATGGATAGGCTGACCAAGTCAGCTCATTTCATTCCTGTGATGACTACCTATTCTTCCGAGCAGTAGGCTCAAGTCTATATTCGCGAAATTGTCAGACTTTATGGCGTACCGGTATCTATCATCTCTGACCAGGGTACACAGTTTACCTCATGGTTTTGGAGGGTTGTACAGCGAGAGTTGGGTAATCGTGTGGAGTTGAGTACAACATTTCACCCTCAAACGGACGGGCAGTCTGAACGCACTATTCAGATACTGGAAGATATGCTTCGTGCATGTGTGATAGATTTTGGGGGTGTTTGGGATCAATTCTTACCATTTGCGGAGTTTGCGTACAACAATAGCTACCGGTCGAGCATTCAGATGGCTCCATATGAGGCCTTGTATGGTAGGCGGTGTCGGTCTCCAGTGGGTTGGTTCGAGCCAGGCGAAGCTAGACTATTGGGTACAGACTTAGTTCAGGACGCCTTAGAAAAGGTTAAATTAATTCAGGATCGACTTCGTACAGCCCAATCTAGACAAAAGAGTTATGCGGATCGGAAGGTTCGTAATGTTGCATTCATGGTTGGTGAGAGGGTCTTGCTCCGGGTTTCGCCTATGAAGGGTGTGATGAGGTTCGGGAAGAAGGGCAAGTTGAGCCCTATGTATATTAGGCCTTTTGTGATTCTTGAGAGAGTTAGAGAGGTGGCTTACAAACTTGCACTACCACCTAGTCTCTCTGCAGCTCATCCGGTATTCCATGTTTCTATGCTTCGGAAATATCACGGCTATCTGTCTCATGTGTTAGACTTCAGTTGAGTTCAGTTGGACAAGGATCTATCTTATTCTGAGGAACCAGTGGCTATTTTGGACAGGCAGGTTCGAAAGCTAAGGTCAAAGAACATTGCTTCTGTCAAGGTTCAGTGGAGGGGTCATCCGGTCGAGGAGGCGACTTGGGAGACCGAGCAAGATATGCGCAGCCGTTATCCTCATCTTTTCACCACTTAAGGTATGTATCTATGCTCGTTCGAGAATGAATGATTGTTTTAAGAGGGGGAAGATGTAACGACTTAGCCAGTCATTTTAAAATTTGTAGCCTCATTCCCTTATTTACTGCTCATTCTGTGCTTTATAACTATTATGTGACTTATCAGGGTAGTTAGTTCGGGTCCGGAAAGATTTTAGAATGAATTGGAACACTTAGTTCCAAAGTTTAAAACTTAAGTTGAAAAAGTTGGCTGGATGTCGACCTATGTGCAAACAACCTCAAAATAGAATTTTGATAATTCCAACAGCTCCGTATGGTGATTTTGGACTCAGGAGTGTGTTTGGAATTTTATTTGGAAGTCCGTAGTTAAATTAGGCTTGAAATGGCTAAAATGAGAATTTAAGTTTGGAAGTTTGACCGGGGAGTTGACTTTTTGATATCGGGGTCGGAATCTAGTTCCGAAAATTTTTATAGCTCCGATATATCATTTATGACTTGTGTGCAAAATTTGAGGTCAATCGGACTTGATTTGATAGGTTTCGGCATCGAATATAGAAGTTGGAAATTTTTAAGTTTCATTAAACTTGAATTGGAGTGTGATTTGTGATTTTAGCGATATTTGACGTGATTTGAGATTTTGACTAAGTCCATATGATATTTTAGGACTAGTTGGTATATTTGGTTGAGATCCCGAGGGGCTCCAGCGTATTTCAGATGGTATTCGGATTTTTTTCCCTTTATTTTTGCACTGCTGGTAGATGTTGATTTCTGATATTTCAAACCTTCATCGTGATCGCGAAGATTGGGACGCGATCGCGTAGGCTTAGTTGAGGCAGTGTTGATTTTCTTCTTCGCGGTCGCGTGAGGTCAACCGCGATCGCGTAGGTTGGGTCAGTCTGTGCATCGCGATCGCGTGGCATTGTTTGCGATCGCGTAGTGGAAAACTTGAGAGGAAGTTGGGCCACGCGTTTGCTCTATGTGATCGCGTGAAGAGGGATGCGATCACGTAGAGTTGGAATCTTGTGCATCACGATCACGTGGCATTGTTTGCAATCGCGTAGGGTTAAATCTGGGCAGTGAAAATTGTGCTTCGCAATCGCGAGTGGATGTTCGCGATTGCGGAGAGTAAAAATTTGTGCAGTGAGTTTTAGTTCTGAAATTTTTGACGGATTTGAGCTCGGGAAGAAGCGATTTTTGAGAGATTTTCAGAGAAAACATCGGGTAAGTGTTCTTAACTTAATTTTGGTTAGATTACCCGAATCCATCACTGTTTTTAATATTTAATTGGTGATTTAAGTTGGAAAATTTTGAAAACCCTCTTGGATAGATTTGAGGGTCGAATTGTTATCGGAATTTAGTCATTTTGGTATGGTTAGACTCGTGATTGAATGAGAATTCATATTTCTTAACTTTTGCCAGAATCCGAGACATGGGCCTTACGGGCAATTTTTGAGTTAATTTCGAATTTTTATTGAAAATATAATATTTTCTTATGGAATTGATTCTATAATTTTTGTTGAGTGTATCGAATTAATTATGACTAGATTCGAGTCGATCGGAGTCATAAAATCGAGGAAAAGGTATACTACTTGATTAAATTGGAGCAAGTCAAGGTAAGTAACTTGTCTAACCTTGTGTGAGGGAAATTCCCTTAGGATTGGTATTAATGTGATAATTGCAATGTGTTAAAAGTCGTGTACACGAGGTGACGAGTTTGTACACAGACTAAATGTGGAAGTTTATATTTTTTTTTATTTGTGTAGATCACTGTTGCATATTAATTAAATCATTTATTCATGTTATATTCTTCATCATTAATCTGATTTTTATACTTTAAATTTGCTTGACCTTTTCCTACTAATTATTTTACTTGTTTTGTTGAAACTTAGTTTCTTTTATTCTGTGCAGTAATTGGAGGTTGATCTTCTTTAAATTAAATATTATTAAAAATGAAGTATTTTACATTTAAAAATTTGATATTTAGACAAGGTGTTAAATTTTGTAAAATATTATTTTTGCTGAATATTTTGTGAGATTTTTGTACTCATTGTGATGGAGCTGTGACCTCTTTATTTTGGAGAAATATTATTGTTGATTTATTTTGGCATGAGCCCTGAGCTCTTTATTGTGGAAAAATATTGTTGTTGATTTAGTTTGGCAAGTTGAATTATTTAGACACTTGATGTGCAAATTGTGATATATTGTGATATTGCTACGCATGCGGTGGTATAAGGTTTGGGTGCTGAAATGCATGCGGTGAGATAAGGGTGGCTTGATACGCGTGGCTAGTAGGGAAACTACTAGAAGTCATGCGGTGTGATAAGGGTGGCTAAAACACGGGATGCTATTTCGGGGAAAAAATATTTTCTTCAAAATTAAATGTGAAGGCTCCCGTGGTGATATAAGGAAATGAGATATTATGAATTTATTTATAATTTGAAACTACGAGGCGGTACCTCGGGAGTGCCCTTGTTGATATTTATTTATGGCCACAGTTGCCTTTGATTATTGTCGTGATTTTTTTAAAGTTGTAAATTGTTGTTTTCTTTCCACAGAGTATTATTTGCCCTTATTCTGTGAAATTTAATGGTGACATGCTACTTACTTGATTCATCTCTATTGTCATTTTATTGTTATTATATTGGTAAATATTTCACCTTGTCTTTTATTATTCCAGTAGAGTCTGACCTGACCTCGTCACTACTCTACCGAGGTTAGGCTTGGCACTTACCGGGTACCGTTGTGGTGTACTCATGCTACGCTTCTGCACATCTTTTTGTGCAGATCGAGGTACATCTTACCAGCCGAGACATCAATGAGCTACCTGTGTACGTAGACTTCGAGGTATATCTTCTAGCGTCCGCAGACTCCGGAGTCCCCTTCTATCATTATTATGTTGCTTCCTTATTTTTCTTTAGACCCTGATATATAGATACATTGAGGATAAATTCTTAGAAGCTTGTGACTTATTTCTACCGGGTTTTGGAAGTTATAATTATGTGAATTTGCAAATTTATTTATTTCATATTTTTATTGTTATTCCGCATTGATAGGCTTACCTGGTCTTAGAGACTAGATGTCATCACGACATCTTACGGAGGAAAATTTGGGATCGGGACACTTATTTATTATTCTTATTGACAATAACAGATATATTTTCAGAGTATTTCACAAGTCACATTTTGAAAACATAAGACAACCAGACTAATTGTACGATGGAGGTATTTTTAACATAGAACATTAAAAAGTATATAAGAAATTACTAAAATATTAAAAATATGACATTCGAACTCATAATTTCAAAAGGGCGAATTAATGTAAGAATTTAATTCTGAATTCGCATTTGATATAAGCTAATTCCAATACATAAGAATACTAGTAAAATGTTTCCTTTTTCTTCTTTCGAATATTTTTTTATTTTAAAAAGTACTGGAGTGTTCTATTTCAGTAAAATATGGTAGGTTAGACCAAGTATAGACCAATAAAATATTATATTGGTAAAACCTTCCCTTACCAAATATTTATAGAGTTTTGCCACATAGGTTTATTTTCTTTAGAATTGCATGTATAAGTAGATGACCTTTCGCATGCAACAAAAATAGAAAGAACCAAGGGAAAGAAAAGAGGATAAGAAAAGTCAAACCAAATCAAAGAGCATTTATAAAAAGTTGAGTTTCCCCTGACCATTCATGTCTTCATATGAAACTTTAGTGTCACAAGGAAAAAACAATAAAATAATTCTAATAGCATTACTTTTTCAATCTACCATAGAAAATATCAACAACTTGCGTGTACTCAATCTCATTTACAGTATATAAAATGAATGCCACCCTAGTTCTTTGCTTTGTTGTGGTTTCTCCTGGCTAATTCTGCTCTCCTTACTACACAATATTAAGTGTTTTCTTGTCTTTCTCTTGTATTATCTTTCTTGAGTTACTACAATGGAGTTAACAAGTGTTCTCAAGTTTCTTGAGAACAGAACCATTCTTGTTACGGGTGCCACTGGCTTTCTTGCAAAAAGTACTTTTAGTTTATAAGCTACATTTCTTCTCTGTGTCTCTCTCTTGTGATTCTCTTAATATTAGGTGTTTAAAGTTTTTTTTTTTGGGGGTTCTTGGTTGTAGTTTTTGTGGAGAAGATACTCAGAGTACAACCAAATGTGAAGAAGCTCTATCTGCTTTTAAGAGCTAAAGATAACAAGGCAGCTTTGCAACGTTTCAATACTGAGGTACGCGCAACTATAAGCTAGTGAAAATGTTCTCCATCCTGTCTTTGAAAAACGAAAATTTCCTTCTCTTTAATTTGTTCTTTAGTTTTTCATGAAAAGAAAAAAATTGCTATTCAGAAAATTTCTTCCGTCTATCTCCACTTCAAAAGCAAATTTATATAGTCAAAAAGATTGTCCATAATCATATAAGGAGATCATATCTCATACGCTCAACAAATTAATATAAGACTCTACCGCCCACCTCGGACGTCCAAATCTATTTGGGGATTGAAGTGTGGACAATATGAGGGTTCAATATTAAATAAACCATGTTAAGAATAGGGATGGCTTTGAGATTAATACCATATTATTGTTAAGAAAATATACCTTGAAACTATAGCCCATATCCTCTACTAATATGGGACATTTAACCCGGAAGAATATAATCTAAGTTGAGGTCGTTGAAAATTTTCACAAGAATGTTATCATTCTTCTCTCCAACATACAATTCTTTTTTTAAAGAAAATCATGATTAATGCGAGATGAAAAAACTAAAACATAGGAAAAACTTATTCTTTAAGGAGAGAGAGAAGTAAAGAATCTAATGAGACACAAGTTACTTTTGCACGAACTCAAGTCCAGGTGCAGAATATGATAGTTGAAAAATGAGCAGTAAACTGAAGATATGTTTTTTTATATAATAAGGGGAACATCCCTTTCCTTGGATTTTAAAGTTAAATCTACAATTCTACATACCATATTTGGTTGTCTTCCTTTAAAAAAAAATTCTTTTTAATCCTTGTACTTGATCTTGTCGGGCCAACAATAGCTATCAAGATATAAATTCATTCAACTAAATTATAACATTATTTCCGGAGGATATACATCACACCACTCATCATTAAGTCAATTTCTTCGATGGCCTATTTCACGAATTAATTTCTTTCCATATTTTCTTACCATGCCTTGCAAACATTCATAAAATGAGGGGGAAATATGTATTATATCTTTAAAAGGTTAGTCCATTAGTAAATAGAACACATATACTATGAAGAGAGCATGGTTCAATTACTAAAAGTACATGATACAATCAGGAGCGGAGCTAGGTGCACTACTAGAAATTCGACAATAATCGATCGCGGCCCATCGACCGACGTTTTTCAAATATATTTTTTTCAATTATTTTTTTACAAAATCGACCGAATCCGGTCGTTTTTTTTTGCGCCAAAATGCGGAAAATTATTTTTTGCATCCTGTAAAGTTTATTTTTCATGAAACTAACTAACATAAATTAAAATTAATATTCAAAAAATAACCGAAATTGGTCGGTTATTTTGGTCTGTCATTTTAAACAACCGACCGATTTCGGTAGGTAATTTTAATTTTTTAAGAAAACCGACCAAAATCGATTGATTATTTTCATGCGAAAATGCAAGTAAAGAGTATAAATAAAATATAAGAAAGTCTTAAACCAAAAAAAAAAGCACCAATAGTTTAGTGGCAGAATCTCATCCTTCCATAGTATAGACACCGGCTCGATTCCCAAATTGTGCATTTTTTTAATTACATAATTTAAAAGACGATCGAAATCGGTCGATTTTTTCGATAGATTTTTTTTAACAGTTGTGAAATTTAATTGACCGACCGAAATCGGTCAATCACAACCGACCGAAGCTCTACCGACCTCACAGTTACCTGCTGCCAAGAATCAGTTGATTTTAATCGAGTTTTACCAATGACCGACTAACATCGATCGATTTTAACGGTCGATTTTTGCCCTATTTTTAGTAGTGGTAGCGTAAGCATGTTCAGTTCAGCTGAATTCCTTTGCTAGAAAAAATTCATTTTATATACTGAATACAATAACTATAGTATAAAAATACATTCATTTTATGTATATATATATTGTAGATGTTGAATCCCTTTGGGTTCTTCATGTGCTTACTTCTTTATATTTTAAATCTTCTTAGTGAAAATCATGAATACAACTACATAAATTTCAACTTTTAATAAACAGGCTGTGGCAAAGGACTTATTCAAGCTTCTCAGGGAAAAATACGGGGCAAATTTGAATACGTTTATCTCAGAAAAGGCCACGATTATACCTGGTGATATCACATGTGAGAACTTGGGGGTGAAAGACCCTAATTTGGTGGAGGAAATGTGGAGGGAAGTAGATGTTATTGTTAACATAGCTGCGACTACCAATTTTGATGTAAGGTACGTACTACCAAGTTCTTTTAGTTTTACTTATTAGTCAAATTCAGGTCAGTGTAATTTATACCTTGATAGTGTGAGACATGTAATGTTCATAATAAATGAAACTAATTGTCTAAAAAATAAGGCGGATAACCAGCAGTAAAAAGATTTACAAGTTTTCAGCCAATGCAAATTAAATTATATGTGAATTAGTCTTATACCAATAGTTTTCAATTCTCAGATACGATGTGGCGTTGGATCTCAATACGTTTGGAGCTATATTCGTACTCGACTTTGCCAAAAAGTGTAGTAAATTAAAGGTTCTTCTTCACGTGTCAACTGGTTGGTACCTTCCACCTCATTTTCTTGGGTCCTTTTTTCTCATCTAACTTTTTGCTATGTTTATCCTTTAATATTGATTAATCTATTGCGATGATTTATTCTTATCATCCAGACTACAACAAAACTGAAGTGTAATATTGCATTTAGAACATTAAGGTTTTTGTGCTTTAATTTGTTACTTTTCCTTTAAAAGGGATTAATGGATTATAGTATTAAGTACTTGTTTATTAAATTCCAATAAGTAAAGAAATACATGCAAGAGAGAGGAATACGGTACCTTACCTCTTTCAATTATTAATTCTCGAGTCTGCTAGTGTTATGACTTTCTTTTTGAAAACAAATGATGAACATTTCTAATTGATAAACCTAGAAACTAGTTACTCTACTAGATTGATTCTATTTCAAGGAGAAGGAAAAGTAATTAAGAAGTTGACTAATTAATTACATTTGTAATATTCTATAGCATTTGTATCTGGGGAGAAGGCAGGGTTGATATTGGAGACGCCCTATAACATGGGGGAGACCCTGAACGGTACGTCAGGACTAGATATTGATAAAGAGAAGAAAGTTTTGGAGGAAACATTGAAACAACTCAAAGTTGAGGGTTCTTCTGAAAACTCTATTACTTCAGCCATGAAGGAGCTTGGCATTGAAAGGTATCTTCCCTAAACAATTACTAATTTCTATTTTTTTTTTTATAGTTGTGGTGTTCGGGCGCAACTAGTTCCTTAGGGTACCTGGCTACCTGCTACCTCCACCAGCATAGATCGTGATAATATCAAACTAGACTAACATTTCGCTAATATATTCTCTTGACCTTGATTTGTGAAGAGCAAGAAAGTATGGATGGCCCAACACCTATGTATTCACAAAAGCAATGGGAGAGATGCTATTGGGAAACTTGAAAGAAGATATACCTCTTGTAATCCTTCGTCCTACTATAATTACTAGTACCTTCCAAGAGCCTTTCCCTGGTTGGGTTGAAGGTATAAGGTATATAAATATTGATCAATACTCCACGTATTATTTTATTTTATTTGTTGAAAATTTTCATGAGCTTTAATTGGTGTTATTCCATTGAGATATATAAGTGAGTCTTCTTCTTTGGGGCATGCAGAACCATTGATAGTTTAGCAGTTGGATATGGTAAAGGAAAACTAACATGCTTCCTCGGCGACCCTAAAGCCGTTATTGACGTAGTAAGTATTAACACTACATATATTGAAGCATATTTCAATGAAGATAACGACTTATGAATATCATTTTACGTATGATGCTCGACTTTAATTAATTTATAGAGGGCTCAACGGGTGTATATATTATGTGCAGATTCCAGCAGATATGGTGGTGAATGCAATGATAGTAAGCATGATGGCTCATGCGGACGAAAGAGGAAGTCAAATAATATACCAGGTCGGATCGTCAGTGTCTAATCCTATAGATTTCACTAGTCTTCAGGACTATGGATTGCGTTACTTCAGAGAGAATCCATGGATTAACAAGGATGGAAAACCAGTCATTGTTGGAAAAGTTACTGTTTTAAGTACAATGGATAGCTTTCACAGATATATGGCTCTTCATTACTTGCTTCCTTTGAAGGTTTGGTTTCATTTTCACTTATGCCAAACAGATAGACCTAAATGAATAACAAAAAAAGATATTTTCTTGTTCGAAATGGTATAATTATCTGTAATTAGTAGTATTTAAAACTGTTCATCTACAGGTATTAGAAATAGTGAACACAACACTCTGCCAATACTTTCAAGGCAAATATTTGGAGCTTCACCGGAAAATCAATTTTGTGATGCGGTTGATAGATCTTTACGGGCCCTATTTATTCTTCAAAGGAATGTAAGTAAATACGTACATATCTTTATATACAGAGTCAAACTCATCTTTTTGTTTAATCAAGATCTCTCTCTGCATTGATACGTAATAATGTTGGAAATTTTATGACAGATTTGATGACATGAACACAGAAAAATTACGTAGAGCAGCGAAGGAGGCTGGTATTGAAATAGACGTGTTCAATTTTGATCCCAAGAGCATCAACTGGGAGGATTATTTTATGGACACTCACGTACCTGGCGTTGTAAAATATGTATTTAAGTGATTAAAGAGGGGGGGGGGGGATTGTTTACCACTTCAAACAATTTATGTTTCTACTTTGACGGTTTAATTGATAAGGCGTGAAGAGTGTACCACGTCTCCTTTGTTTATGATACTTATCACTTTCAATTCAATGTATCCATTTTTAATTTGTTGTATCCGTAGGGATACATAAACCAATTGTTCCTGTAGACGAATGTTATTTCGATCGAAAGCACATCTATATGAAATTCTTCTTCAAGCTGTCTTCTCTTTTATATAAGTAATTCACATTTTTTAATATCTAAAGCATTCTTATTTCCACAATTAAGGTTGCGGTTCCATATCAATTTTGGAAGCTTGAAAGTTGATAAACAACATCCATTGCAACAAGAATTTATAGGCTTCGCACACCTCATATTACATGCTAAGACGGAAACTGTGTCCGAATTACTTTTTTGCTAAGACGTAAACTGGGATAATCACAGCCTTGCATATTAGAATTTCAAAGAATAGGTAATAACAAGATAAAACCCCTGCAAGCAAATACTTAAATATGTAGGGTTTTTTTGTAGTAGGAAAAAACCCGAGTGGTGATAAAGATATGTATCCCTGTGGCAGTCAATCATATTGATAATGTTTCAGCTTTGACATCTCAAATAAATTAATTTAGTACAACAGTCTTGACCAGAAGCTGCATTACATGATGGGATTATGCAACATTTCAAATCTTGTGTTCATTTGAAGAACACGTACACAAGTAAATTTTCCCCAGTTCATTAATTTGAGGGGTTTGGGGAGGAGTTAACTTGGTGAGGAAACGGGTTGAATTGCTGTGACTGGGGAACCCATAATGCAATGCAGTTGGTAAGGTTTTGAAAAGGTATCACCTTTAAATTTTCAAGATTGTAGACTGGAGTGAGATGGAGATGGGGACCTCTCTTTCCTCTTACCAGCCAAACCAGAACATGTATTTAAGCCATTCTGACTTGCAAAACTATCTGAATGGCAAGAGTCTTCAATTTGATCACTGCATACAAGTTCACTAACTTCGGCAGCTTCTACACTTGTATGCTGCTTATCGTGTCTGCTCATGCAGAGCCACGACCTTGAAGACTCCTCAGCAACTTCACCCGCCAAAGGCACATGCCACGACCCATTCTCGGATTCCTGAGATAGACGTAAAATAATATATGAGATGTAAACATCCAAACACTAACAATACTGTCACATTATTACATTTAATTGGAAACTCAAAATATACTAAATAACTTAAGCTAACTTAAGTAAAACTAGGAATTAACAATAGGTCATACTAGATCATTGTCCGTTTACCAATCCAAAAAATTTAAAGTTATGTCATCCAGAAATTTGTGAAGGGATATCCAATATGGTATTAGATGAAAGTTAAGGAAAAAGATCAAACTCCCCAAGAATTGATACAAGTATTAATCACTTAGGTGAGGTATCAACAGTTAAAGATATCTTGATCATTTCAACTCACTACTCAGCAAAAAAGAAAGATGTCACTTTTTTTCTTTTTTGACAAAGAGACAAAAAAACTGTATAACTTCATCCACATTACCCCTTTTAAACCACTCCAATAAGCATCAAGCACGTTAATAGAATTGGCTGGGTCATGGGAAGTGAGAGCCTATATCTATAGCATATAGATTTTTATTAGTTTATCATCTGGCCTCAAGAATCAGATGAAACCCAGCTTGCTGCATTTATTCTCTTTCCCAAAACACCAGGAAAATAAAAGAAAATGTATATTTAACATTAAGTGAATAATAGGAGACACAAAGAAAAGACATAATCGAGATGCTGACAGTCACCCTTTGCATAAACTAGTACGTATCAAGAACAAGAAACATCGGTCAAGGAAAGAACATAGTTTAATAGGGAATGAGAACAAGATAGAATACCTGAATGACAACAGAATATGTGGGTGGCATCAGAAGCTTTGGCTCCCCTTTAACAAAAGTGTATTTGACCTACAAAATTACCATGATACATCAACTTGTCAAAAGAATTTCTTTTTTCCCAGAGTAATAGGGTGTGCCACTGCCACGTTTATCATAATTATGAAACATCATCTAATAAAATACCCACTAAGTAAAAAGAATTGTAAGAGGGGAGAGCATAAAAAGCCTACAGACAAATTATGAAGGAAAGAAAACCTAGATAGAGACAGACTCACCTATAAAGTCAAAAATGGATGGATGGATGGATGGATGAAACAATTTTCAAAGCCTTTACGACATAGATAAGACCATAACTGACCCTCATCCATATTGTCAATGGCCCATTACAAAACTTACGATAATCAGGTATTCACATACCTCATATCAAGCCAAATTTGGTTCAATCCATCCAAAACGGTGACAGTGATAATAGAGAGGAACTAATCTAGTTTAGGTTGGTTGAGTAATGGGATAAAATAATGCCAAAACAAGGATCACAACTCACAGAAACATCAGCAGCATGACCGGCATAAGATCACAAGTTACTAGACCAATTTACATGCAAAATACGGATCAAGTTTTTTTTTAGTGGTGTCCGGACCAGCTTCTGTGTGGAAAATATGGATCAAAATTAATTGGCTCGACTAACTAATGTGTCTTCCTATAGCTTAATCATGCCACTGGATAATGTTCTTTTGCTGACTTGATCTACTATGATGAATTACATCTACTTAACATTTTCGATGGAGAGGAAAAACAGAAATGCAAGGCACCAAGAAGTAAATTTTCTGATTCATTTCATTTGTTCCGGAAAAAATAGACAGCCAACCGTTTCTGCCATTGAAGGTAGTTTGAGATAAATTTTTAATAACCTGATAGTATTTTTAATTCAAGAACTCAAGGGATTTAAAGCCTTTCTATTACATATCAATTGATAACATTTTTTCCCAAATTAGAAGAAGAAAATAAACTATAACATCATCCAAATCCTATCAATTTTCACATTCAATCTATCATCTGAACAATGGAGTTCAATTGTAGGAAAAGTATGAAAACAAAAGTTATAGGACATAAATTAACTTTTAAGAATCCATAAAAACATAAAATGAGTATAAAGAATGGAATCAATATTTGGAAGAATAAATTCTTTAAGCAATTGAACCTGATGTCTTTCTTTCCATATGGCAAAAAAGCTACTCCCCAGGAGCTCAAAAATATGATCTCTCATTTCATCATTTGTCACGAGCAAACACTTACGTTTAACTGCTGCATAAAGCCAGTACCTATATCATATTGCACTATGTCAGATAGCGTAGATTTACTGAGATTCTATAGGAAAATAATATGACCAGTCAAATGGACAAGAAAAACGGCGTTTTCCCAATTCTCAGGTAAAAAACTAAGTGTTGCATATTCTCGCAGGAGGCACAAGAAAAGCTAGACAAATGATGACTACAAGAGGTCTCAACAATGTAAAAAGGTGAAGTGATAAAGGTGAAGGAAATCAATGTGATACAACATTGCTAAATTCAATTTTTGTTGATCATTATAATATTTTAAAAATAAACCTAGTGAAGAGGGGAGAACATAGGTTCATAAAGTCTTCGGCTTTTACCAGTCATCATTGGATCCAAAGGGTGTTCCATAAAGTACTTTTTCATTTATCCACTCCTCAAGCAACTCTCTATAGTAAGCATTCTCAAGAAGTGCACGAAGACGCTTCTTATGTAATACAACCAGTGGCCACTTGTTGCTTCTGCTATGCAATTCTTTCACAACAGTGACAAGCTGCTCTATTGCAATACATGATGGAACATGAGTCAAAATGCTGTCTTAACAACATTAAATGGAGGAACCAAATGAAAGGTCAGTAAATAGCAAACTTAATATTTACAACCTGTGCAATACTAAATCCACCCTCAGCAAAGTTCTGCTGATAGAGCCCAACATTTGCTGCATCCACTACAGCATCATATTCTGAATGCTTTTCCAACCAGTCCTAAGCAATTCACGGAAAAGTTAGGTAAAAACTCTGAAAATAAATGAAAGATGCAGCATATATGTCACGTTTGAATGACATAACTTCCTCACCTGAAATTCCTTAAAATTGGAATGGACTTCCCTTTCCATAGCCAAAGAAGCAACTGCCTCCGCAAATCTTTCTGTCTCTGCTTTGTCAATATCAACACAAACCAACCGTTCCTGACAAGTTAGACACCTCCCATCTGGAGCTATTTGGGACCTCTGTACAATCCATTTACCCTTTCCAAGCCATCCACGACCGTGCCACCCTCCTCCATTTTGTAAAATTGCTTCTTTCACCTGACCCATGTCCCAGTCGGATAACCCCAACTTAGCTGCCATTTCCCCTCCAAACCAACTCTGTATGATTTCTGCTGCTGACGCACTTACACTCCTAACTGACATTCTCAGTTTATGTAAATATTGATAGACCTTCTCTTCCCTTTCTTTCACGACACTCGCCTGAAAGAAGGTAAAAGTACAATCAACAAACTATGCCTCAATCCTAAATAGTTGGAGACAGCATTATGAATCCTATATAACTATTCCTCTCTATTAGCCCCCATTTCATTCCTATACCGAATAATGTGAAGGTTTAAATACAAACGTTAAACAGAAATCAGTATATTACAACTTACTGAACTATTGACCGGTGTATACGTTCCTCTTTCCCACTAAACACCAACATGGTGCATTCTTCTAGTTGAGTACAACCTAGCAATCCCACCCCACCCACACTCCAACCATAAACAGAATTGCAGCCTAACCCAGAGATCTTAATAAACAGCAAAACCAAGAGACAAAAAGTTTTGACAAATGTCAAATGCAAAGCAGTGCAAAACTAGTCTGGATTAGCTATATGAATCATGTTTAACCATTCCACTCTATTCGGCCCCAACTATTCCAATATGTAATAACTTGGAAGATAAAAGTACAAACATAAAATAAAAATATGCATATTACAATTCATTGAACCATCAACCAGTGTACCAATTAGTCTTTTCCACAAACAAAATACATGGTGCAAAAAGACTATATCTTGAATCACCATCTAAACAAACTACAACTGAAATTACCAAAACGCTCATTAATTAGCTAATTAGCAATAACTAGGAAAATATAAAAACAAAGAAAGAACTCACTTTTAACAAACCAACAAGCTCAGCTTCCTCAAGTTGTAATCCAATAGACCTCATGTGATCTTCCACCTGATAGGCCTTATCAGCCTCACCCATCTTACAATAACAAAACAAAGCCGGCCCATAAGTCCTTAACTTCCCACAATTCCCCACTCCTTTAGCTAACTCAAACGCTTTATCACCATCATCAGTTGCAGCCGCAAGCCTAGCAACAGCCGTGACAGTAGCCTCATTGGGGGTTACATTACTCGAAACCATATGATCAAAGATTCGAAACCCGAATTCGATAGCGGGATTTTTAGTTGATGGGTCTGAAACAGCGTTGGAGCAGATGTAAAGAAAAGAGTTAAAGTGGTTATTGGAAAAGCGGATTGTTGAAAGAGCAGATTCATATAAGGAGATGGCAGTTGAAAGATCTTTGGTTTTTGAACAGTTGTCTAGGCTTAAGCGAAATTGGACTTCTGGGGTTAGGTTTTTCTTCTTTTTGTTTTTGTCCATTTTTTCCGGTAGTGCAGGGCTGCGACGGCGGAGGTAATAGACCTGGGAATGGAGCTATTATTGATTTTGGTTTTGGGATAATGTGAGGGTTAGTGCCCTACTCTCTTTTACTTCAAACTTTTTGCACACCCTACAACAAAATATTAGTACTAATATCAAGGTTTATTTGATTAAATTGTTTTTATTTATTCTTTAATCGATTTTTTTTTATTTCTGTAAGATAATTATTAGGACAGTAAGGATAAAATATAAAAAAAATACTTTTTATTTTTTACAATGATAAGTATTTTGTAGTAATAATTATTTTTAGCAAAAGTAACAAACAAATACGAGCAAAAAGAATATTAATTTGTAAGACTTAAATTATATACACTGATAAACCCGTAATTAACAATTTAAATAATCTGTTTATGCAAATTGTTTTTTAACAACATAGAACTTAAGCTCTTGTTTTAAAGCATTGGGAGCTCAAAATAGACTTTTTATAAAGAAGTTATGACTTTCTCAGATTCAATTATTTTTGACGGAACACAACATTTGGAGAAAGATAGATTTTGACTGATAAACCCGTCGAAAACTTCGGCTCATAGATTCGTCAAAATTCACTGTTTTCTTCTTGCCAATATATGCATAGTTAAATATTTTTCAAAATATATATTTAACTATGATCACATATTTCATCAATCGCCGTAAAAGAGTAGCAAATATAGTAAATTCAATACTTATTACTCAGAAATTTATTAGTGTTCCTTCCTAGACAAAATCACCTTAAGACCTAAGAAATCGTCTCTTCGACTCATTGCATGAGAAAACTTTTCCAAACTTTGACATTTGTCAAGCTAGAGATTCACAATACAGATATTTCCTCAACTGTGCAAAGAATTTGTTGACGGGGAAGAATTTGAAATAAGCATGATGAGCGAGTTGAATTTTTTTTTGGGTTACAAATCAAGCAGATATCTATTAGAATCATGATTCACCGGCAAAAATATATTAAAGAACTCTTGAAGAAATTCAATATGGTTTCTTCAAAGTCAATTGATACTCCTATTGTCAATGCAACAAAGCTTGATCTAGATGAAGAAGGTGAAAATGTGGAACAAAAATTGTACAGAGGAATGATTGGTTCATTGTTATATCTCACTGCAAGCACGCCTGATATTGTGTTCAGTGTGGGTCAAGCAGGCCTGATATTGTGCTCAGTGTGGGTCTATGTGCAAGATTTCAGGCAAATCCCAAGGAGTCTCACTTAAAGACGGTCAAAAGAATACTCAGATACCTTAAAGGAACTCATGATTTGTGTATGTGGTATCCAAGAGGATTCAACTTTGATTTAGTTGGTTATGTTGATGTTGACTATGCAGATTTTCATATTGACAGGAAAAGCACGTCAGGAACAACTCACTTCTTTGGTTCTTGCCTTGCCTCTTGGTGAACAAAGAAGCAAAACTCAGTGGCCCTATCTACATCTGAAGTATAATATATAGTTGCAGCATCTTGTTGTGCTCAATTGGTATGGATAAGACAATAGCTCAGGAACTATGGTATCTTTGTTAATTGTGTTCCTACCTTTTATGACAACACCAGTGCTATAATCATTGCTAAAAATACATGTCAGCATAAGAGAACTAAGCACATTGATATCAGACATCACTTTCTCGGAAATAATATTGAAAATAGAAATATCTCAATAAACTTCTGTAAAACTGAAGATCAAATTGCTGACATTTCCGCTAAGGCACTGAGTGGTGACTACTTTGAAAGAAACGGGCTAGAACTAGGATTAATCAAAGTCCTCCGACTAGGTTGAACCCCAATTGGCTAGGAAAATGGTCGATAGTTGTAGATGTTTTGAGGTATCAAATACTTGATTTAGTCTCATACTTGCTCTAAGTATATATACTTGCCTCGAAAATCTAACTGATGATTGTGTCTTATGATATTTACTTATTGTGTCTGAAGCTTTACTGCGAAAACGACTAAGGAATTGCATAAGAGTTGGTTCTCAGACTCAGGCACGTGTCATCTTGTCTAAAAGTATTAAAACTTAATAACTGAAATTATTGTTGCTTTCAGACTTCCTTAATCAAGTAAACATTAATTCTATTCGTTATCAAAGTCAAGGATCAAGGGGTAATTTTGTTGAAATAAGACACCTATTAATTCTAAAAGTTCGTTTGTCAAATGTAACCATTGTTAGAGTCCCGTTAGAACTCAAATCAGTCTCTCTCTCTCTCTCTCTCTCTCTCTCTCTCTCTCTCTCTCTTCGAGTCAAATTAGGACTACTTCTTTTAAAATCATCTCTTAGCACCTCTCTCAAGTTCATTATTTCTCTTCTACCCTAATCAAGAACCAAAGTAAATTACCTCGTCCTCTCTCCACCATGACTAAGCCTAGCCAGACTCCATAAAAGACAAAATTATCTTCAAAAACTGGGTCAAAATCCGAAATTGAGAAGTCTAAGCCAAAGAAAGGTGTAAAATCGGTTATTAGTTCTGAATCCTCACCTGCTATTTCTCAACCTATACCCTCTGATATCCTTGCACCACCAACAACTGTCATTGTTCCACCTCCAGCCTCTACCATCTTTGTACCCCCATCTCCAAAACCAACCACCCAAGCAACTGTAATTATCCCAAAGATCACCTCCAAACCCACAAAGGTCACGGATACTATCAAGACCCAAAATCCAACTAGCCGTGATGGCACCTAACCCAACCCGTTAGATAAACCAATTTACAAATATCCGATTAAAATAATATTTAACTGAATCTAATACATTCTCCAAGGACTGGTAGTACAAATCATGAGCTTCTAAGATTTAGTGTTTACAAAGCTGGTATAAAATGAAATACAACATCTGTTTAAAATATACATGAATAGATTAAAATTCTAAAGCTACCATGAACAAAAGGCAAAAATGACTGGAACGCAGGTACATCTTCAGATCCAGCTCCCTCCATGTACAGGAACATCAACATCCAAAATCTGCACGCAAGGTACAAAAGTGTAGTATGAGTACAATCGACCACATGTACTCAATAAGTAACAAACATAAACTTAGGTTGAAAGTAGTGACGAGCTGGAACACAGGTCGAGGTCTAACACCAATAACCAACAACGGTTCATAACAACATAATGGAAGTGATAAAAGAAGTAGCTCAGAGATAAAATGCTCAGCTCGTTCACAGTTACAGAAAAATAGGCATGCTTTTCAAGTATATCAGTGAAAACTCAAATCTTTTACCGAAATCACCAAAATATGAGTACGTTTTTGTAAAAACTATGATTTTTCCCAAAAACTTTTCAAAAACAGATAGGATGTTTCATTTTCAAATGACATAAGGAAAATACATCTTTATGCCAACATGTCAATGAGTATGTGGAGTCATGAATGGTGCCATATCGTACAGCATGAGGAAAATACATTTCTATGCTTGTATGTCAAGTGTGCATGTCAATGCGATGCAACTCAGTGATAAAACCATGTGCATACTATCAGAGTATCAATTCACTCAGTCCTCTCAGTCACTCAGTCCTCCCAGTCACTCGGCACTCGCACTCAACACTCGCACTCAGTAGGTACTTGCGCTCACTAGGGGTATGTATAGACTCCGGAGAGGCTCCTTCAGCTTAAGCGCTATAAACCGCATAGATAACTCACGTGCTGCATAGACAACTCATGTGATAGAGTATAAATATCTGGATCCGCACGGACAACTCACGTGTTGCACGGATAACTTATGTGCTATAATATCAATAGCTGGATCCGCACGGACAACTCACGTGCTGCACAGACAACTCATGTGTTGCGGTATCAATATCTGGATCCGCACGGACAATTCACGTGCTGCACGGACAACTCACACGCTATAGTATCAATATCTCAAAAATCAGGCCATCGGCCTCACTCAGTCATCAATCTCTCCAGACTCTTGGGCTCACAGTGTCATTAAACTAGCCCAAAATGATGATATAATGTATCAATAAATAACAACAGAGACTGATATATGATATGCAATGAATGTATATGATTGAGTACGAAATTATAATTTAAACATATACTTCGACAGCAGAACTGACCTTAGTGGGTCATAATAATACCAATATTTTCCTAAGCATGATTTCTAACATGAGTCATAACTAAATTTCTCTAACACATAAAAATACATGGAAAAATACAAGTTAATTGACTATACAGCTCTACTGAATCAACTGAGTCTCAATTTCTACGGTGCACGCCCACACGCCCGTCACCTAGCATGTGTGTCACCTTCAAACAATTCACATAACACGTATAATCAGGGTTCATACCCTCAGCACCAAGTTTAGAAGAGTTACTTACCTCGAACAAGCCGAATCCATTGCCGAGCAAAATAAAAAATACTCCAGAAATTCCATTTCGCGCATATCAACCTCCATACATCTTCCTGTCTCCTCAATTCAAGCCAAACAATCCGTATCTAATTAAATAACGTGCAAATAATCAAATTTACTCCAATTCTTACAAATTAACAATTTATGAAAATTCCCAACTCCGCTCGAAAAATCGACAGTGGGGCCCATGTCTCGGAATCCGGCGAAACTCACAAAATCTGACAACCCGTTCAATTACGAGTTCAACCATACTAATTTTACTCAAATTCGACTCCAAATCGGTATTCAAATCCCAAATATTTGTTTCATGAAATTTCTGCAATTTCTCCCAAATTTTCATCTCAAAATACTGATTAAATGATGAAAACAATGAAATATTCGTGTATATTAACCAAATCCGAGTTAGAATCACTTACCCCGATGAATTTTTTGAAAATCTCACGAAAACTCGCCACAAACCGAGCTCCCAAAGTCCAAATATGAAATAATAATCTAACCCTTGTTTATAAAGTACAAAACTCTGACCTCCAAATGTGCTGACCGCACATCCTAGGTTCTGCGGTCGCAATCCAAATTGTGCGGTCGCACTTCAGCAGCTTTGCACTACCAGGTTTCAGTAAATTGATCATAACTTTCTCTACAAATGTCCAAATGATTAATGCTACACTTTTCTGGAAACTAGACTCAAAGGGCTACAAATTCGTTTTTAAATCATCTCCAAATTCCTTGTATATTAAAAGATATAAGCTTCCGAAGTCGAACCATCGAACCTGCAAAATCTCCTTTCTGCGGTCCGCACTTTTACTTTGCCTTAGCACTCCAAAATGTGCCCCCCCCCCGTACTTCAAAAGTTCTAGAACAATATTAGAGTGCCGAAATGCCCAAACTCGCTCAAAACTCATCCCAAAACACACCCGGGCCACTCGGGACCCCGTCTGAATGTACCAACAAGTCCTAAAACACGATACAAACTTAGGCAAGCCTTCAAATCACATTAAACAACATCAAAAACACAAATCGCACTCCAATTCAAGCCTAATGAAAACCAACAATTTTCAACTTCTACATTCAATGCCGAAACCTATCAAATCAAGTCCGATTGACCTCAAATTTTGCACACCAGTCATAAATGACATAACAAAGCTATTCCAATTTCCAGAATTGGATTCCGATCCCGATATAAAAAAGTTAACTCCCCGGTCAAACTTTCAACTTAAATTTCTATTTTTAGTCATTTCGAGCCCAATTCAACTATGGACTTCCAAATAATTTTCCGGACACGCTTCTAAGTCCAAAATCACCATACGGAGCTATTGGAATCATCAAAACTCTATTCCGGGGTCGTTTACATATAAGTCAACATCCGGTCCACCTTTTCAATTTAAGCTTTAAACCTTGAATTTCATTCTTCCAAACTAACTCTGAAATACCTAAAAACCAAAACCGACAATTCACACAAGTCATAATACATCGTATGAAGCTATTAAAGACTTCAAATAGTAGAAAGGAGTGTAAATGCCCAAAACGACCGGTCGGGTCGTTACATTCTCCCCCACTTAAACATACGTTCATCCTCGAACGTGCCAAGAATTGTTTCCAAGCCATCAAATCACTATTCCGCCTTACCACACACATACCCGGGGATGATCCCATGCCACCCTATTTCATATAGGCCTCACGACACAAAATAAATGAAGATTATTAATTTCACCTTAGCTCAAAAACCTTGAAATTCAATTCCCAACATTCAAAATTTCTTACAAGACCCGAATCTCACATCTACACATTGTATAAGTCTGAACAAGCTGTATCAAGCAATAATCATAACCCCGGATATAATCACATAACATACTACACAACTCGCATACTCGTAGTGCCATTTTCGATCACAGTAACTACTCAAAACTAGCCAAGTACTAGTATAAAACCCCACATTCAACAGAACCTTGTTTCGAAACCTTTGTACACCACCGATAACGAAAGAAACATTCGAAAACTCATAACCGCTCATCAGATCAACCAGACATGGAGCTCTCTCTCCCAACTAGAACCATAATCACTTTTTGAGCCGACTTTTGCTATTATCCTCCCAAGTATACCGTAATAAAATTTGATAAACACATTCTCGGTCCGATGGCCTTATATTATCAAACACAACTATTCCACATACATGCCACACTAATATATCTCAAGCCAAAAACTATGCAATCTGTGCACCCAAAAATGGAAAAATATCACAGAGAAGAGAACCGTTTCGCAAGTTCAGCTAGCACCACCACAACCTAATATTTACAACCAACTCCTCAAATTTCGTGAAGAGGATAATCGTAGGCGCATGTGCACAATTTCTCAAATACGCTTCTCCAGTAATATATTTTTCGTAGAGGAAGGAAAGCAATGAAATCAGATAAATTTTCAAGGAAATAAAATTCCTACACACTGCTTAAATATCAATTGGACCGCCCAAACGGGATGAACTAACTATGCTCAATTAGCACAACAATACCCCAAAGAAGTAACCATGCCTTAACGCAACCGAGCAAATTCATACATCATGCACACTACTCAACTCATTTTGTGATTTTCATATACTCATAAAGTGCAATATAACCCATATCCGGGAATTTCCTTACTCGACTCATCCTCTATCTCAACCTCTGGAAGTCATAACTAATCCACAAGTATGCCTCAGACCAACGCATAACCGTGCAATCAAATCGATGATAGAAGACTCCCTCACTTGGCTCAAAGCCATAGAACAAAACATTCCATAACTCATAATATTCGTACTCTATTACTGTCATAATACCACAGTCATTTCAACAAAAATTCTTCTCAAGCTCATGCAACACCAACCATAAAATACCTAAATTATCCGCTAAGCTCGCATTTATTTCTCTTGACAGTCAAGTCAACTTTCTCAACCAGATTCAAATTCAAATATCAACATATACACCCCGCTGGTAGAAAAGAAACTCTCCGCTCAACATTATAAGGGGTACACCTCCGTAGATTACTCTGCATGAGATAACCCACATGTTTTGCCTAAAATTGGCATCTTGATATACCCTTTCGCAGCCACAATCACTACGCGATCACTTAGTCTCCCTAAGTCCGAACTCATCAACGAGACATGAAAATCTACTTCGCTCCACAATTAAACAACATGAAAGATACTTCAACACATTCATACTCGAGACTATACGTCAAACCAAGACAGACACCAAGCACCCAATGGCCCTTTTTAACATCTCAAGCAAACTATTCTCGTCACAATCAAACCATCTGAACACATTCTGCAGTCACGTCATGCTCATCATATAGCTATTCAACCGCTCATCGAGCCACAAATTCCACTCATAGGAACATTACCAGACATATGAGTCCAAATGTACAAGTTTACACAACTGAAGCTACCGAGCCTAAGTTGTGGTCTAAACCTGGCCTCAAGTCCTCCAGACTGGCCAATCACCAAATCACAGAATACACATCTCGAACCTCGTTCATGGAATCACAAGCCGGCGATGCACATCTAATACCGAGCGCTCACATGCGCACACGAATGCGTTGAAGGAATTCAAAGAGTTATGTTTCAAACCGAATTAATTTCGTACGATAAGGAAAGAAAGATGGGAAATTATCCAAAATGCCCTATAACCTCTCGAAGATAAGTATGGACGTCATCATACCGATTCACAAGACTCTACTAGACACTTGCTCATGACTTGTAGAACCTATGAACCTAGAGCTCTGATACCAACTTGTCACGACCCAAAATCCAACTAGCCGTGATGGCACCTAACCCAACCCGTTAGGTAAGCCAATTTAAAAATATCCGATTAAAATAACATTTTTACTGAATCTAATACATTCTCCAAGGACTGGTAGTACAAATCATGAGCTTTTAAGATTTAGTGTTTACAAAGCTGATATAAAATGAAATACAACATCTGTTTAAAATATACATGAACGCATTAAAATTCTAAAGCTACCATGAACAAAAGGCAGCAATGACTAGAACACAGGTAGATTTTGAGATCCAACTCCGGCCATGTACAGCAACATCAATATCCAAAATTTGCACGCAAGGTGCAGAAGTGTAGTATGAGTACAACCGACCTCATCTACTTAATAAGTAACAAACCTAAACTTAAGTTGAAAGTAGTGACGACCTGGAACACAGGTCGGGGTACAACACCAATAACCCACAACGGTTCATAACAATATAATGGAAGTGATGGAAGAAGTAGCTTAGAGATAAAATGCTCAGCTCGTTCACAGTTACAGAAAAATAGGCATGCTTTTCAAGTATATTAGTGAAAACTCAAATCTTTTACCGAAATCACCAAAATATGAGTACGTTTTGTAAAAACTGTGATTTTTCCCAAAAACATTTCAAAAACAGAAAAGATGTTTCATTTTCAAATGACATGAGGAAAATACATCTCTATGCCAACATGTCAATGAGTATGTGGAGTAATGAATGACGCCATATCATACAACATGAGGAAAATGCATCTCTATGCCTGTAAGTCTAGTGTGTATGTCAATGCGATGCAACTCAGTGATAAAATCATGTGCATACTATCAAAGTATCAATTCACTCAGTCCTCTCAGTCACTCAGTCTTCCCAGTCACTCGGCACTCGCACTCAGTAGGTACCTGCGCTCACTGGGGGTGTGTACAAACTTCGGAGGGGCTTCTTCAGCCCAAGCGCTATAAACCGCACGGACAATTCACGTGCTGCATGGACAACTCACGTGCTATAGTATAAATATCTGGATATGCACCGACAACTCACGTGCTATACGGACAACTCAGTTCCTATAATATCAATATCTGGATCCGCACAGACAACTCACGTGCTGCACGGATAACTCACGTGCTATAGTATCAATATCTCGATTCGCACAGACAACATACGTGCTGCACAGACAACTCATGTGCTATAGTATCAATATCTGAATCCGCACGGACAACTCACGTGCTATAGTATCAATATCTCAAAAATCAGGCCCTCGGCCTCACTCAGTCGTCAATCTCTCCAGTCTCTCAGGCTCACAATGCCATCACAATGTCATGAAACTAGCCCAAAATGATGATATGACGTATCAATAAATAACAACAGAGACTAAGAATGATATACAATGAATGTATATGACTGGGTACGAAATTATATTTTAAACATATACTTCGACAACAGAACTGACCTCAGTGGGTCCCAATAATACCAACATTTGCATAAGCATGATTTCTAGCATGAGTCACAGCTTAGTTTCTCTAACACATAAAAATACATGGAAAAATACAAGTTAATTGACTATACAGCTCTATTGAATCAACTGAGTCTCAATTTCTACGGTGCACGCCCACACGCCCGTCACCTAGCATGCGCGTCACCTCTAAACAATTCACATAACACGTATAATCATGGTTCATACCCTCATCTCCAAGTTTAGAAGAGTTACTTACCTCGAACAAGCCGAATCCTATATCGAGTAAGATAAACAATACTTCAAAAATTCCATTCCACGCGTTATCAACCTCCATACGTCTTCATGTCTCCTCAATTCAAGCCAAACGATTAATATCTATTCAAATAACGTGCAAATAAATCACAATTTACTCCAATGCTTACAAATTAACAATTTATGAAAATTTCCAACTCCGCTCGAAAAATCGACAATGGGCCCTACGTCTCAGAATCCGTCAAAACTCACAAAATCCGACAACCCATTCAATTACGAGTTCAACCATACTAATTTCACTCAAATCCAACTTCAAAACGGTATTCAAATCACAAAAATTTATTTTATGAAATTTCTACAATTTCACCCAAATTTCCATCTCAAAATACTGATTAAATGATGAAAACAATGTAATATTCATGTATATTAACCAAATCCGAGTTAGAATCACTTACCCCGATGAATGTTTTGAAAATCCCACGAAAAACTGCCACAAACCGAGCTCCCAAAGTCCAAATATGAAATAATGCTCTAACCCTCATTTATAAAGTACAAAACTCTGACCTCCCAATGTGCTGACTGCACATTTTTTTGTGAAGCCGCACATCCCAGGTTCTGTGGCCGCAATCCAAATTGTGCGGTCGCACTTCAGCAGCTCTGCACTACCAAGCTTCAGTAAATTGACCATAGCATTATCTACATATGTCCAAATAATTAATGCTATATTTTTCTGGAAACTAGACTCAAAGGGCTACAACTTTCGATTTTAAATCATCTCTAAATGCTTTGTAGATTAAAAGATATAAGCTTACGAAGTTGGACAATCAAACTTGTAGAATCTCCTTTCTGCGGCCGCGAGAGGAATTCTGCGGTCCGCACTTTTCCTCTGTGGTCCACACTTTTTCTCTGCGGTCCGCACTTTTACTTTGCCTCAGCACTCCAAAACACCCGGGCCACTCGGGACCCTTGTCTGAATGTAGCAACAAGTCCTAAAACATGATACAAACTTAGGCGAGCCTCAAATCACATTAAACAACATCAAAAACACAAATCGCACTCCAATTCAAGCCTAATAAAAACTAACAATTTCTAACTTCTACATTCAATGCCGAAACCTATCAAATCAAGTCCGATTGACCTCAAATTTTGCACACCAGTCATAAATGACATAACAAAGCTATTCCAATTTCCAGAATTGGATTCCGATCCCGATATAAAAAAGTTAACTCCCCAGGCAAACTTTCAACTTAAATTTCTATTCTTTTAGCCATTTCAAGCTCAATTCAACTACGGATTTCCAAATAATTTTCTGGACACGCTCCTAAGCTCAAAATTACCATACTGAGCTATTGAAATTATCAAAACTCTATTCCGGGGTCATTTACATGTAAGTTAAAATACGGTCCACCTTTTTAACTTAAGCTTTAAACCTTGAATTTCATTCTTCCAAACTAACTCCGAAATACCTGAAAACCAAAATCGACAATTCACACAAGTTATAATATATCGTATTTAGCTATTCAAGACTTCAAATAGTAGAAAGGAGCATAAATGCCTAAAACGACCGGTCGGATTATTACAGATACTTCAAGGAAATCAGTAAAAGGTGAAAAACCAGTTGATAATGATGTTGCTAAGGGAGAACCATAGGTTAAGGGGGATACTGCTCAAGGGGACCTGCAATCACCAAGATACTCAGGTAAAACCCTCCCCATCAAAACTTGATGTTCTGGCATCTACCATTGAGTTGTCCTCGTTATATATTGTTGAACCCCTGAGAGACATACCACATGTAGAAAGTTCTGTAGTAGAAAAGGAAGTAGTAGCTCAACATGGGAACTTAGAAATAGTTACAAACATGTCTGTGGTCGAGGGGGAAGATGAGAAAGAAACAGGGGATAATGATAGTTTTTATGGAAGTTCTTATAACTAGACTGGTGATGAGGAAACAAATAAGGATGGAGAAGGGGAACAAGAGAAAGATCACAATAAGAAAAGTGAGGATGAGCGTGAATTAGAAAAAGGGAATGAAGGTGAAATGGAAGCACAACAAGGTGAACAAGTGAGAGATTCAGAAGTAGAAAAGGGAAGTGATGGAGAAGAAGATTCTAAGAGTGGGGACAATGAGGGCGTAAAAGATAAGGAAAAAGAAAGTGAAGGTGAGGATTCTGAATCTGAAAGTGAGGAAGAAAATGCTAGTGAAGAATCTGAAGGCTCTATGACTATTGAAAATAGAGTCATGCTCCCTTTGGAATAAGTTAATGAAGAGGAAAGGTCGAAGGAACCCAGGCCTTCCTTAACTCCTTTCGTAGGAGATGATGAGGTTGAAAGTGATGAGGATGACATGCCACTATCTGAGGTGGGAAAGAAGAAAAAGAAAGCCCCTGCAAAGCCTACAAGAACAACTTCACATGCAAGAAAGGAAGTGGCTCTTCCTACTAGGACTCCTCTCACCAGGAGCAAGAGAAAAGTTGTTGATGCACAAATGATCAAAGAGGCTAGGAGTGCCAAGAGGACAAGAAAGCCAGTCACTGTTGCTGAAGCTGCTGTTGAGTTGGATGAGGATGATGAACCTGATTCTTCCCTTAAGGGTAAGAAACCATCAGTGAAGAAGAATGTTGTCAAACCCACAAAAGCAACTGCATCCACTTAGAAGAATATCAAAGGGAAAAAGAAAAGGGTTGAGTTAGAGGTAGTTGACAGGATGACAAAGTTCAAAAATAGAAAAGTCTTGAATGGGAAGATCTTGTCAACATTGATGAAAAATGTATGGCACAGTTGGTAGAGAAGCTTGACTCGTAGGGATGGACACACATGTCTGTCAAATCCTTTCCCTCTATTTGTGTACCAGCAGTGGTTGAGTTCTATGCCAACTTTCAGGTTGATGGCAAAGTGGTGAAGATCTCTATGAGAGATTTTGAGTTGGAATTTGACGCTGAAGAACTTCTGCTGCTGCTAGGGGTGTTCATAAAAACTCGAAAACCCGAACCAAATCGAAAATTGAAAACAGAACTAAACCGACCAAAAAAACCAATACTCTTATTTTTGGTTTGGTTTTGGTTTTGAATTTTAAAAACCGATCAAATTTGGTTTGGATTTGGTGTTAACAAAAAATTAGCCGAACCAAACTGACAATAGAAGTAACTATTAAATTTATTATTACACTGTAACGATCCGGTCAGTCATTTTGAATATTATAATTTCGTTCTCCCATTTACTGCTCAAGTTATGCTTTACAATTATTTTATGACTTGCCGGATTAGTTGGTTCAGGTCTGGATGGATTTCGAAGTGAAATGAGATACTTAGTCTTATAATTGAAAACTTAAGTTGGAAAAGTTGACCGGATATTGACTTATGTGTAAACGTCCTCGGATTTAAATTCTTATGATTCCAATAGCTCTGTATGGTAATTTTGGACTTAGGAGCGTGTCCGAAAAATTATTTGGAGGCCCATAGTGGAATTAGGCTTGAAATAGCAGAAGTCAAATTTTTTGGGAAGTTTGACCAGGGGTTTGACTTTTTGATATTGGGGCCGGAATCCGATTCTGAAAATTAGAATAGGTCTGTTATGTCATTTATGACTTGTGTGCAAACTTTGAGGTCAATCGGATGTGATTTGAAAGGTTTCGGCATTGAATGTAGAAGTTGGAATGTCTTAGTTTCATTAAGCTTGAATTGATGTATGATTCGTGGTTCTAGCATTGTTTGACGTGATTTTAAGTTTTGACTAAGTTCGTATGATATTTTGGGACTTATTAGTATGATTTGACCGGTCCCGAGGGGCTTGGGGTGTATTTTTGGATCATTGGTTGAGAGACTAGTAAAGTTAAGAAATTTGGGAGTTTGACCATGGTCAATATCTGGTCAAGACGACCATTTTCAGCATTTTGAGTGCGCGAGAAGGTCCGTAGCGTGTTTTATGATTGAAATTCATATATGGTTTGTGTCCAGGATGTTCCGGATGAGTTTCAGGGTAGTTTCGGATTATTTCAGAGAAATTTGAGTTTGCTGGTTTGTGGTGAGGTACTGTTCATTCGCAATTGCGAACAATTTATCGCAATTGCGAACACTGTTGCGATGACCCAAAATATCATCTTATGTTTTAGAACTCGAATCTGCGCTCTTAAATCTTATAAATCTCATTTTTACGCTCCTCGATTTGCGTGCGTAGTCCGGGCATGTTTCTGGAAAGCCTTATGTTGAAAATTGATGAAAACAAAAATTTATGCCTTAAAAAATTGATTTTATTTGATTTTGGTCAACATTTTTGGTAAACGGGCCCAGGTCCGTGTTTTAACAGTTTCGGTGAGTCCGTATCGATTTATGGGACCTGGGTGTATGTCCGGAATCGAATTCGGAGGTCCCTAGCTTGAGTTATGAATTTTTGATGAAAATTAATAGTCTAAAAATTAATTATTTTTAAGAACTGATTGGTGTTTGGCATTGTGAGTACCGGGTCCGTATTTTGGTTTCGGATCCCGGTACAGGTTCATTATGATATTTAAGACTTGTCTGTGAAATTTGGTGAGAAACGGAGTTGATTTGACGTGATTCAGACGTCCAGTTGAGAAAATAGAAATTTTAAAGTGTTCTTGAGAATTTCATTTGATTTGGTGCTAAATTCGTAGTTCTAGATGTTATTTTGACAATTTGATTGTGCAAGCAAGTCCGTATGATGTTGTTAGACTTGTGCGCATGTTTGGTTTGGAGACCCGAGGGCTCGGGTGAGTTTCAGATAGGCTACAGGGTGATTTGCACTTAGAAAATCTGAGATTTTTGCTGCAGCAGCTGTTCTGGTGTGCACATCTTCGCGTTCGCGTAGGTAGTGTCGCGAATGCGAAAGGTAAAATGGGGGCAGGGGTATTTTCTTCTTCGTGAACACGAAGGACTGGTCGCGAATGTGTAGCATTGGTGGTGGTACCCTTCGCGAACGCGATAGTTTAAGGGACCTGAGGGAGGGGGTCATGTTCTTCTACGCGAACACATCCATTGGATCGTGAACGCAAATGCTTGGGGGATCTGCCTTACGTGAACGCGTAGAAAGACTCGCGAACGCGAAGGCCTTAGGCCACTGTGCATCGCGATCGCGATAAGCCTCTCGCGAACGCGATGAAGGCATGTCCAGTGTTTTAAAACAGACTGCAAAGACGGGATTTGTTCAAAATTTCACATTTTCTTCACTTGAACTCAACCTTGGGCGATTTTTGAAGTGGGAATTCAACACCAAATCATAGGTTCGTGTTCTTAAACTCATTCCTTTCAATTTCCATCAACACCCACTAGATTTCTAGGCCTAAATCTTGTTCTTTAAGGGTAGAAATTAGGGATTTTAGGAGAATTGGGGATTTTGTAAATTTGGGAATTTAGACCTCGATTTGGGGTCGGATTCCGGAACTAATGACATATTCAGGCTCGAGGGTGAATGGGTAAACGGAGTTTGGTCCGAACCTCAAGTTTGGACCAAGCGGGCCCGGGGTCGGTTTTTGACTTTTTTTGAAAAAATTTGGGAAATTTAATTTATGCAATATTATTGATTCCTTTTGCAATATTTGATATTATTGAGTCATTTTTGAATAGATACGAGAGGTTTGGAGGTGAATTCTAAAGAAAAAGCTGTGATTGAGAATTTAGTGGCCTTCGGAATAAGGTAAGTGTTGTGTCTAACCCTGACTTGAGGGAATTAGGAACCTTAGATTATTTGCTAAGTGAAATTCATGTGAGCGGCGTATATGTGAGGTGACGAGTACTTATGCGCCGCCAATTTACCTGTTTTTTCATGTTTCTTCCGTTTTTCTTATATTGTCTCTTTCCTATGCCTAATTGCTACATATTTATACTAGTGTTGTTATATTGATCATCATTATCATGTTTACGGATTTTCTGTTGGTAATCGAGTATTTATTTAAAAGTTGAGATTTATATTGTGGAACCAAATATTGAAGTAAGGTCTGTACTTGTTATTCTTTCTCCCTATTGTTATTTATTCATTGCATTATGGTAAGGGAGAGTGTTAATGCACGAAGGGTGATGTCGTGCCATATTATGAGTGTTAATGCACGAAGGGTGATGCCGTGCAATATTGTGAGTGTTAATGCACGAAGGGTGATGCCATGCTATATTGTGAGTGTTAATGCACGGAGGGTGATGTCGTGCTATATTATGAGTATTAATGCACGAAGGGTGATGACGTGCCATATTGTGAGTGTAAAAGCACGAAGGGTTATGTCGTGCCAAGATATGAGAATTAATGTACGAAGGGTGATGCCGTGCCGTTTCTATTGGTTTTTATGGTGAGATTGAGAGTAAAAGCACGAAGGGTGATGCCGTGCATTTTTCCTGTACAGTATTCACTATTCCTATTGATTCATGGTATATTAACTGATCCAGTTATCATTCTGTTGTAGTTCTCTATCTCGTTTTCCCCTCAGTATGTTCCCTTCCCGACATTTCCTGTCTAGTTCTTCATTTCTGTTATTTGTATATACACTGTTAAATTGTACAAGTTGATTCGTAGGTGCCTTGCCTTAGCCTCGTCACTACTTCGTCGAGGTTAGGCTCGACACTTACCAGTACATGGGGTCGGTTGTACTGATACTGCACTCTGCATTTTCTGTGCAGATTTTGATACGGGCTCGGGTTGATCGAGATTTTGCTATTGGTCCGCTGTCCGGAGACTCAAGGTAGATCTGTCGGCGTTCACAGACCTTGAAGTCCCCGTCTATCTTTTCTGTTCTATTGTTTCTTTCATTCAGATAGTTGTATTTCTTTCAGACTATTACTTGTGGTAAATTCTAGAATGCTCATGAATTGTGACTCTAAATCCAGGTGGTAGTGATTAATACAGTTTTATAATATTTCGCACTGATTATATTTCATCTTAGTTAACTATTGTTATTTACTGAATGAAAATAAGCAATTGGTTTAATGATTCTCTAACGTTGGCTTGCCTAGCAAGTGAAATGTTAGGCGCCATCACGGTCCCGTTGGTGGGAATTTTGGGTCGTGACAGTTGGTATCAGAGCACTAGGTCGCCTAGGTCTCACGATTCACGAGCAAGCTTAGTAGAGTCTGGAGGATCGGTACGGAGACGTCTGTGCCTATCTTCCAGAGGCTATGAAGTTTAGGAACAAGTTTCACTTCTATTCTTCACTGTCGTGCGATTTTGCTTTCTCAATAGTGATTGTACTCTTCTACTCTTATTCTCTCGCAGATGGCGAGCAGCCAGAGCCTCCAGTGGCAGATCCTATACGGGGCAAAGGTCGAGGCTGAGTCCATGCTAGAGGACGAGGCAGGGGCAGGGCTCAGCCTAAAGCCCAAGCAGCAGCCCCAACAGTGGAGCCTCAGATAGAGCTTGACGAGGAGGTTCCAGCCCAGACTGTTCCTGCCGGACCAGCTCAGGTTCCGGAGCGGTCCATAGCTACCTAGTAATTCAGGACGCTTTGGTTCATTTGGTGGGCCTTATGGAGAGTGTGGCCCAGACTGGCGCATTTCCCATGGAACCAATAGTCTCTCAGGCTGGAGGAGGAGCCCAAACTCCCACCACTCCTGCTCCAGAGTAGATAGCACCCCAGTATCAGGCTCCAGCAGCTCAGTCAGTCGGATTAGTTCAGCCGGTTATTGCGGCACAGGTCGGAGATGGGCCAGCTATGTCTTCTGTGGCTTTATGGAGATTCGACAAGTTCACCAAGCTCTTTCCTGTTCACTTCAGGGGTGCGGACCCCCAGGAATATCTTGACAGCTGTTACGAGGTCCTAAGAAACATGGGTATAGTGGAGACTAATGGGGTCGATTTTGCTACATTTCAGATGACTGGTTCCGCCAAGAAATAGTGGAGAGATTACTTGTTGACCAGACCAACTGGGTCGCCTGCTCTTACTTGGGACCAGTTCTCTCAGCTCTTCATAGAGAAGTTTCTACCTATCACATTGAGAGAGGAGCGTCGCCGTCAGTTTGAGCGTCTCCAGCAGGGCAGTATGACTGTTACTCAGTATGAGACCCATTTTGTGGATTTGGCCCGTCATGCTATTCTGTTACTCAGTATGAGACCCGTTTTGTGGATTTGGCCCGTCATGCTATTCTTCTGCTTCCCACCGAGAGAGAGAGGGTGAGGAGGTTTATTGATGGACTTGCTCAGCCTATCAGATTGCAGATGGCTAAGGAGACTAGGAGTGAGATTTCTTTTCAGGCGGCTGCTAATGTCGCCAGACGAGTCGAAATGGTTCTTACTCAGGGAGGTCAGGGGTCTTCTAAGAGACCTCGTCATTCCGATGAGTTCAGGGGTGCCTCATCTAGAGGCAGGAGTACTTTTGGTAGAGGCCATCCTCCCAGGCCATTTCATTCAGTGCTCCAGGCATCCAACGGTGCCTCAGGTGGTCGTGGCCTCAAATGTATTATTCCGACCAGCTAGCCTATAGTGCACCACCAGCTCCTATTAGTGCACCTCCACTCCAGAGTTATCAAGGTGGTTATTCAGGTCGACAGGGTCAGCAGTGACAGCAACCGAGGTTATGTTATACTTGTGGTGATCCGAGGCACATTGCTAGATTTTGCCGTCGGGCAACGGGCAGCTCATAGCATCAGAGTTCTCGTGCCATGGTTCTGGCACCAGTTGCTGCGCCACCTACACAGCCAGCCAGAGGCAGGGGTCAGACAGCCAGAGGTAGAGGCCAGACTGTTAGAGGTGGAGGTCAGGCCGTTAGAGGTGGAGACCAGCCAATTAGAGGCCGTCCCAGGGACGTAGTTCAGGGTGGTGGGGCCCAGCCCCGATGTTATGCTTTCCTAGCCAGGCCTGAGGCTGAGTCATCTAACGTTGTTATCACAGGTACTGTTTCAGTTTGCAGTAGAGATGCTTCAGTTCTATTTGACTCGGGATCTACTTACTCCTATGTGTCATCTTATTTTGCTTCCTATTTGGTTGTGCCCCGTGATTCTTTGAGTGCTCCTATGTATGTGTCCACACCAGTAGGGATGCTATTATTGTAGATCGTGTTTATCATTCGTGTGTGGTCACCATCGGGATTCTTGAGACTCGTGTTGATCTTCTACTTCTCGACATGGTTGATTTTGATGTCATACTGGGTATGGATTGGCTGTCACCTTATCATGCTATATTAGATTGTCACGCCAAGACGGTGACCTTATCATTGCAGGGGTTGCCTCGATTAGAGTGGAGAGGGAATCTTGGCCATTCTACCAGCAGGGTTATCTCTTATATGAAGGCTCGGCATATGGTCGAGAAAGGGTGTCTAGCTTATTTGGCTTATGTCCGCGATTCTAGTACGGAGGTTCCTTCCATGGATTCAGTGCCGGTTGTTCGTGAGTTTCCAGAGGTGTTTCCTGCAGACCTGCCGGGGATGCCACCCGACAGGGATATTGATTTCTGCATTGATTTGGCTCCGGGCACTCAGCCTATTTCCATTCCTCCATACCGCATGGCCCCGCCAGAGTTGAAAGAATTGAAGGAGTAGTTGCAAGATTTTCTTGATAAGGGCTTTATTAGACCTAGTGTCTCGCCCTGGGGTGCACTTGTGTTGTTTGTGAAGAAGAAAAATGGATCGATGAGGATGTGTATAGATTATCGGCAGTTGAACAAAGTCACTATCAAGAACAATTATCCATTGCCGAGGATTGATGATTTATTTGATCAGTTTTAGGGTGCCCAAGTGTTTTCGAAGATTGATTTGAGATCCGGCTACCATCAGTTGAGGATTAGGACATCTGATGTCCCTAAGACAGCTTTTTGAACTCGGTACGAGCATTTAGAGTTTCTAATAGTGTCATTTGGGCTAACAAATGCCCCAACAGCATTCATGGATTTGATGAACCGGGTGTTCAAACCCTACTTGGATTCCTTTGTGGTTGTGTTTATTGATGATATCTTGATCTACTCCCACATTCGAGAGGAGCATGAGCAGCACCTTCAGATCGTTCTTCAGATTCTGAGAGATAGCAATTATATGCTAAGTTCCCAAAATGCGAGTTTTGGTTGAGTTCATTTGCTTTCTTGGGTCACGTTGTAACAGCAGAGGTTATTCAGGTGGATCCTAAGAAAATTGAGGCAGTTCAGAACTGGCCTAGACCCACATCAGCTATATAGATCCGTAGTTTCCTGGGTTTGGTGGGCTATTACCGCCGATTTGTGGATGGGTTTTCATCCATAGCAGCCCTGTTGACCAGATTGACCTAGAAGGGTGCACCGTTCAGGTGGTCAGACGAGTGTGAAGTGAGCTTTCAGAAGCTCAAGACAACTTTGACTACGACACCGATATTGGTGTTACCCACAGGTTTAGGATCTTATACAGTATATTGTGATGCATCTCGTATTGGTCTGGGTGCTGTATTGATGCAGGGTGGCAAGTTTATTGCATATGCTTCACGGCAGCTGAATGTTCACGAGAAGAATTACCCTGTTCATGATCTAGAGCTGGCAACCATTGTTCACGCGCTAAAGATTAGGAGGCACTATCTTTACAGCGTGCCATGTGAGGTATTCACTAATCATCGGATCTTGCAGTATTTGTTCAAGCAGAAGGAACTCAATTTGAGGTAGAGGAGGTGGCTGGAGCTATTGAAAGACTATGATATCACCATATTGTATCATCCCGGGAAGGCCAATGTGGTGGCTGAGGTTTTGAGTAGAAAGTCAGTCAGTATGGGTAGCCTTGCAAATATTCCAGTTGGTGAGAGACCGCTTGCATTGGATGTTCAGGCCTTAGCCAACCAGTTTGTGAGGTTGGATGTTTCTGAGCCTAGCCGTGTTCTAGCTTGTACAATTGCTCGATCTTTTTTGTTTGAGCACATCAGAGGTCGGCAGGATGACGATCCTCATTTACTTGTTCTTAGAGACACAGTGCGGCATGGTGGTGCCAAGCAGGTTACTGTTGGAGATGACAGAGTTTTGAGGATGCAAGGTCGTATTTGCGTGCCTAATATTGATGGACTTCGTGAGTTAATTCTTGAGGAGTCCCACAGTTCTCGATATTCTATTCATCCGGGCACCGCCAAGATGTATCAGGACTTGAGAGGCAGCATTATTGGTGGAGAAGAATGAAGAAAGACAGTTGCATATATAGCTCGGTGCCTAAATTGCCAGCAGGTAAAGTGTGAGCATCAGAGACCTGGTGGTTTACTTCAGTGGTTAGAGATTCCTGAGTGGAAGTGGGAGCGCATCACTATGGATTTTGTTGTTGGACTCCCACATACTCATAGGTAGTTCGATGCAGTTTGGGTCATTGTGGTCAGGCTGACTAAGTCAGCGCATTTCATTCCTGTGGCAGTTACCTATTCCTCGGAGTGGTTGGTAGAGATTTACATCCGGGAGATCGTCCGTCTTCACGGCGTGCCTGTGTCTATTATATCTGACCGAGGTACGCAGTTTACCTCGCACTTCTGGAGGGCAGTACATCGTGAGTTAGGTACGCGAGTTGAGTTGAGCACAACATTCCATCCTCAGACGGACGGACAGTCCGAGCGCACTATTCAGATCTTAGAGGATATGCTGTGTGCTTGTTTTATAGACTTTGGAGGTTCTTGGGATCAATTCTTTCCCCTTGCAGAGTTTGCCTATAACAATAATCACCGGTCGAGCATTCAGATGGCTTCCTATGAGGCATTATATGGTAGGCAGTGCCGGTCGCCAGTTGGGTGGTTCGAGCCGGGAGAGGCTCGGTTGTTGGGCACAGACTTAGTACAGAATGCCTTGGATATGGTTAAGATTATTCAGGATCAACTTCGCACAGCTCAATCCAGGCAGAGGAGTTATGCCGATCGTAGAGTTCATGATGTTGTATTCATGGTCGGAGAGAGAGTGTTGCTCCGGGTATCACCCATGAAGGGTGTAATGAGGTTCGAAAAGAAGGGCAAGTTGAGCCCTAGGTATATCGGACCTTTTGAGATTCTAGAAAGGGTAGGAGAGGTGGCTTACAGGCTTGCGTTACCTCCTAGTTTAGCAACTGTTCATCCGGTATTCCATGTGTCCATGCTTCGAAAGTATCACGGTGATGCATCCCATGTGTTAGATTTTAGCTCTGTCCAGTTGGACAAGGATTTGACTTACGAGGAGGAGCCGATGGCTATTCTAGCCCGACAATTTCTCCAGTTGAGATCAAAGAGTTACCCTTCAGTTCGAGTGCAGTGGAGAGGTCAGCCTATTGAGGCAGCTACTTGGGAGTCTGAGTCCGATACGCGGTGTAGATATCCCCACCTTTTCACCAGCCCAGGTACTTTTCTATGTCCGTTCGAGGACGAACAATTATTTTAGAGGTGGAGAATGTGTTGACCCAAAATGTCATCTTATGTTTTAGAACTCGAATCTGCGCTCTAAAGCCTTAAAAATCTCATTTTTACCCTCCTCGATTTGCGTGCACAGTTCGAGCATGTTTCCAGAAAGCCTTATGTTGAAAATAAGAATTTATGCCTTAAAAAGTTGATTTTATTTGACTTCGGTCAATATTTTTGGTAAACGGATCCGGATCCATATTTTGATCGTCCTGCTGGGCCCGTATTGAATTATGGGACCTGGGCATATGCCCGGAATCGAATTTGGAGGTCCCTAACTTGAGTTATGAATTTTTGATGAAAATTATAAGTGTGAAAATTAATTATTTTTAAGAATTGATTGATGTTTGGCATTGTGAGTACCGGGTCAGTATTTTGGTTTCGGAGCCCGGTACAAGTTCATTATGATATTTAAGATTTGTCTGTGAAATTTGGTGCGAAACGGAGTTGATTTGACGTGATTCGGACGTCCAGTTGAGAAAATAGAAATTTTAAAGTGTTCTTGAGAATTTCATTTGATTTGGTGGTAAATTCGTAGTTCTAGGTATTATTTTAGCGTTTTGATCGCGCAAGCAAGTCCGTATGATGTTGTTAGACTTGTGCGCATGTTTGGTTTGGAGACCCGAGGGCTCAGGTGAGTTTCAGATAGGCTACTGGGTGATTTGCACTTAGAAATCTGAGATTTTTGTTGCAGCAGCTGTTCTGGTATGCCCTTCTTCGCGTTCGCGTAGGTAGTGTCGCAAACGCGAAATGTAAAATAGGGGCAGGGGAATTTTCTTCTTCGCGAACGCAAAGGACTGGTCACGAACGCGTAGCATTGGAGGTGGTACCCTTCGCAAACGCGATCAATCTCCCGCGAACGTGATAGTTTAAGGGACCTGGGGGAGGGGTCATGTTCTTCTACGCGAACGCGTCCATTGGGTCGCGAACGCAAAGGCTTGGGGGGAGCTGCCTTACGCGAACGCGTAGAAAGACTCGCGAACACGAAGGCCTTAGGCTGCTGTGCATCGCGATCGCTACAGGCCTCTCGCGAACCCGATGAAGGCATGTCCAGTGTTTTAAAACAGACTTCAAAGACGGGATTTATTCAAAATTTCACATTTTCTTCACTTGAACTCAACCTTGGGCGATTTGTGAAGTGGGAATTCAACACCAAATCATAGGTTTGTGTTCTTAAACTCATTCCTTTCAATTTCCATCAACACCCACTAGATTTCTAGGCCTAAATCTTGTTCTTTAAGTGTAGAAATTAGGGATTTTAGGAGAATTGGGGATTTTGTAAATTTGGGAATTTAGACCCCGATTTGGGGTCGGATTCCGGAACTAATGACGTATTCGAGTTCGGGGGTGAATGGGTAAACGGAGTTTGGTCCGAACCTCGAGTTTGGACCAAGCGGGCCCGGGGTCGGTTTTTGACTTTTTTTGAGAAAATTTGGAAAATTTAATTTATGCAATATAATTGATTCCTTTAGCAATATTTGATATTATTGAGTCATTTCTGAATAGATACGAGAGGTTTGGAAGTGAATTCTAAAGGAAAAGCTGTGATTGAGAATTTAGTGGCCTTTGGAACAAGGTATGTGTTGTGTCTAACCCTGACTTGAGGGAATTAGGAACCTTATATTATTTGCTAAGTGAAATTCATGTGAGCGGCGTATATGTGAGGTGACGAGTACTACCGCCAATTTACCTAATTTTCCATGTTTCTTCTGTTTTTCTTATATTGTCTCTTTCCTATACCTAATTGCTACATATTTATACTAGTGTTGTTAAATTGATCGCCATTATCATGTTTACGGATTTTCTGTTGGTAATCAAGTATTTATTTAAAAGTTGAGATTTATATTGTGGAACCAAATGTTGAAGTAAGGTCTGTACTTGTTATTCTATCTCCCTGTTGTTATTTATGCATTGCATTATGGTAAGGGAGAGTGTTAATGCACAAAGGGTGATGTCGTGCCATATTATGAGTGTTAATGCACGAAAGGTGATGCCGTGCCATATTGTGAGTGTTAATGCACAAAGGGTGATGCCGTGCCATATTGTGAGTGTTAATGCACGAAGGGTGATGCCGTGCTATATTGTGAGTGTTAATGCACAAAGGGTGATGTCGTGCTATATTGTGAGTGTTAATGTATGAAGGGTGATATCGTGCCATATTGTGAGTGTAAAAGCACGAAGGGTGATGCCGTGCCATGATATGAGAGTTAATGCACGAAGGGTGATGTCGTGCCGTTTCTATTGATTTTTATGGTGAGATTGAGAGTAAAAGCACGAAGGATGATGCCGTGCATTTTTCCTTTACGGTATTCACTATTCCTGTTGATTTATGGTATATTGACTGCTCCGGTTATCATTCTGTTGTAGTTCTCTATCTCGTATTCCCCTCAGTATGTTCCCTTCCCGACATTTCCTATCTAGTTTTTCATTTCTGTTATTTGTATATACACTGTTAAATTGTACAGGTTGATTCGTAGGTGCCTTGCCTTAGCCTCGTCACTACTTCGTCGAGGTTAGGCTCGACACTTACCAGTACATGGGGGTCGGTTGTACTGATACTGCACTTTGCACTTTCTGTGCAGATTTTGATACTGGCTTAGGTTGATTTTGCTATTGGTCCGCTGTCCGGGGACTCAAGGTCTGTCGGCGTTCACAGACCTTGAAGTCCCCGTCTATCTTTTCTATTCTACTGTTTCTTTCATTCAGACAGTTGTATTTCTTTCAGACTATTACTTGTAGTAAATTCTAGAATGCTCGTGAATTGTGACTCCAGATCCAGGTGGTAGTGATTAATACAGTTTTATAATATTCCGCACTTATTATATTTCATCTTAGTTAATTATTGTTATTTACTGAATAGAAATAAGGAATTGGTTTAATGATTCTCTAATGTTAGCTTTCCTAGCAAGTGAAATGTTAAGCGCCATCACGGTCCCGTTGGTGGGAATTTCGGGTCGTGACACTGTTCATTGGAGATTACTGTTCACTCGTAATTTAGAACAATTTGTTGCAATTGCGATGATTTTGAATTTTTGTGCAGTTCGCAATTGCGAACAATTTATCACAATTGCGAACACTGTTCATGGGAGGTACTGTTCATTCGGAAATGCGAAGTTTTTGTCCACAAATGCAAACCTGGACAGAATGTTTAAGATCTGAAAATCTATTTTTACCGATTTAGAGCTCGGATAGAGGCGATTTTTGGGAGATTTTCAGAAAAAATAACGGGGTAAGTATTCTCAACTCAATATCTGTTAAATTACCCAAATCCTTGGTTGTTTTTAACATTTAATGGGTGAATTAAGTTGGAAAATTTAGAAAACCCTCTTGGTTTAATTTGAAGATTTGAGGGTCGAGTTGAGGTCAGATTTTGGTAAAATTTGTATTGTTAGAGTCGTGGTTGAATGAGTTTTCGGATTTTGTAACTTTTGTCGGGTTCCGAGATGTGGGCCCCACGGGTGATTTTTGAGTTAAATTTAAGATTTTATTGGAAAATTAGTATTTTCTTATGGAATTAATTCCAATAGTTTGTATTGACTGAAACGAATTAATTGTGACTAGATACGAGGCTTTCGGAGACCAATTCTCAAGGCAAGGGCATAGCGGAGTGAGAAATTACATAGTTTGAGGTAAGTAACACTTTTAAACTTGGTTCTGAGGGTATGAATCCCCGAATTTGGTGTTATATAAATTGTTTAGAGGTGACACACATGATAGGTGATGAGCGTGTGGACGTGCACCATGAAAATTGTGATTTTAATAAATCCGGTGAAGTTGTAAAATTACAAAATCATGTTATTATCTAAACATTTTCCATATGTTATGGAAATTGAGCTAAGGCTCTTATTAAAGATCATGTTTAGGCTACGTGCCAATATTTTTAGGACCCATGAGGTCGTGTTGCTGTTGAATTAATTATTTTAAAAATGTACATTTCACACTTTGTCATATTCGACCATTGTGAGGATATTTATGGGATCGAGCTGCGCGCCGCAGCAGGCCATATTGGCTTTATATATATTAATATTATTATTATGAGATCGGGTTGCACGCTGCAGCATGCCTTATATGCTTTATTGTTCTGGATTGGGGTTGCACGCTGCAACAGCCCTTATTGGCTTTATTATTATTATGGGAACGGACTGCAAGCCGCAGTAGGCCATATCGACTTTATATAGTGCTTGGGCTGAAGGACCCCCTCCGGAGTCTGTACACACCCCCAGTGGAGCATAGATGATTATATATATATATATATATATATATATATATATATATATATATATATATATATATATATATATATTCGGATCGACTTCCCAGGGCATGGACTTGCCTTACTTATTTATATTGTGATAAATTTCCCTAGACATGGATCTTGTCCGTATCATTTACATTTGGGGATAAATTTTTCAGGGCTGGATTGGCCTTATACGATACTGAATGACTGACTGTCAGTCGATGTGTATATATATACGGGATGGAATATCCCTGGGATGAATTGACCATAAACAGTACCGAGTAACCGAATGATTTGTGACCAGTATTTACATGAGGTCTTTCTACTGAGATGTCATATTCCTCATAATATGTAGTATTGATCTATTTTACTTGTACTGAATTTAACTGTTGAACTTGAAAGCATGCCTACATTTTTGTACCACTATTTATACTAGACTGTACCTGCGGAGCTCGTCACTACTTTCAGCCCAGAGGTTAGTCTTGTTACTTATTAAGTTGGTTGTACTCATACTACACTTTGCACTTCGTGTGTAGATCTAGGTGCTTCCGGACACGACAACTATTAGACCTTAGTGTGTTACCAGTTGGAGACTATCAAGGTAGGTGCTTGGCGTCCGCTGACCTTGTCTCTCTTCCTCGTAGATATTCTATTGTTCTATATTTTCAGACATTGTTTTTAATTAGTCAGGTTTTGTATTCATTTAGATGCTCATATACTAAGTGACACTGGGTTTTGGGAGTATTTATATCTATATTTGTGAGATTTCTTCCGCTGAATTTAAATATTATGTTTTCAAATTTAAAAGATATGGTGTTTTATTGAGAATGTCGGCTTGACTAGTATTGAGATAGGCGCCATTACGACATGTGAGATTTTGGGCCGTGACAAGTTGGTATCAGAGCTCTAGGTTACATTGGTCTCACGAGTCATAAGCAGGTTTAGTAGAGTCTTGCGTATCGGTACGGAGACGTCTGTACTTATCTTCTAGAGGCTGTCAAACCCTTAGGAAAAAAAATTTCACTTTCTTGTATTCTATCGTGCAGAATTGATTTAACTTGAAACATAACTCTTTGAATTCCTTCCACGCATTCGTGTGCGCATGTGAGCTCTCAGTATCAGTTGTGTATCACCGGCTTGTGATTCCATGAACGAGATTCGTGATATGTATTCTGTGTTTTGGTGACTTGAGGCCAGGGTTAGACCGCAGCTTAAACTTGGTAGCTTCAGTTATGTGAACTTGTACATTTGGACTCATATGTCTGGTAGTGTCCCTATGAGTGGAATTTATGGCTCGGTGAGCGGTTGAATGGCTATATGACTACAGGATGTGTTCAGATGGGTTGAATGTGACGAATAAAGTTTACTTGTGACTCAAGAGTTTGCTATTGGGTACTTGATTTCTGTCTTGATTTGACGTATAGTCTTGAGTTGTGAGGGTATTGAAGGATCTTTCATGCTGTTAAATTGTGGGAAAAATTAAATTCTCATGTCTTGTTAATGAGTTTGGACTCAGAAAGATTAAGTGATTGCGTAGTAATTGTGGCTGCGAAAGGGTATAAAAAGATGTCAATTTGAGGCTAAGCAGGTGGGTTATCTCTTGCAGAGTAATCTACATAGGTGTGTTCCTTATAATGTTGAGTGGAGTGTATGTGTTGAGATTTGAATTTGAATCTGGTTAAGAAAGTTGATAGGACTGTCACGAGAATGAAGGCGAGCTTAGCAGATGAATTGAGAAATTTTATGGTTTGTGTTACCTGAGCTTGTGAAGAATTTTCATTGAATTGACTGCAGTATTATGGCAGTAATAGAGTATGGATATTGTGAGTTATATAATGTTTTGTTCTATGGCTTTGAGCCAAGTGGGGGAGCCTGCTATTGATGATTTGATTGCACTGTTATGTATTGTATTGGTTTTGGTTTGGGGCATACTTATGGATTAGTTATGACTTGCGAAGATTGAGATCGAGGATGACTCGAGTAAAGAAATTCCTGAATACAGGTTATATTGCACGTTATGAGTATATGAAAATAATGGGATGATTATTGTTAGATGTAGTACGCACGAAGTATGAATTTGATTGGCGACGTTAAGGCAGGGTTACTTCTTTAACTGTGCTCAAGCTAAGGGAGCACGTGTCTTTCGGCCCGTCTGGACGGTGCAATTTAGATTCGAGCAGAGTGGAGGACACTCTAGAAGGTTCTAATGGGTTCAAGATTTATATATAGCAATCGAGAATTTTTCCGAATTCGTGTATGGATAGAATCTGGGATTTTTATTTGATGGTGCCGGGACTTGCGGTAATTCTGTATGACTATGGATTCTATATTCCAGTATAAGAAAGGTTAAAGAACAATTTTAAATTCACATAAGGTATTTTCAGAGTGAGCGTTTTAGTTGTGGTACTTATGGGGGTGTTTAAGAAGAATACAATGGCTTATGGGCCTTAGGGCGATGTGGTTTTATGTTAGGATGTCTTGTAGTGAACTTTGGGTAAGGATCGTGAAGTTCTGACAGGGAGAAGTGTCAATTTGAGGGTAATTCAGAAGAAACTCGGAGAAAAATAGGAAGTCTGGGTAGTAGGCTGGACTAGTATGGTATGATCGGTTCCTTGGGTACCTATGAAGTAGTGAGGCTCTACGGATATTTTAGTGGAAATATTCTTGGGTTGGTGACCTGTGTGGCTTGGTCGAGTTAGAGGAATTCAGTCTGATATCTTGGTTGTGTGCAAATGGATTTCAAAGTATCCTTGGTAGTTTCTACCATGGTTTGAGCCGGATATGTCCTACCGGCGTGAGGAACATATTGCGTATTGTGATTTCCTCCTATTTGGGAGCAAGAGGAAGGTTTCTAACTAACCGGGTACGTAAATTATTGGTGACTCAAAGTTGATAATGAAATTCTTGTGCTTGTCACATGATGGCATGATAGATGTGGTGTGTTATGCGGGATTAAGTTTTACATGTACAAGGTGGCAGTTCATTTTTTAAGGGAAAGTCACGAATTCTGGACAGAATGGTCAATGTTATATATTTAGATAAATGTTATAATTGCTCGGTAATCCCTGAGGAGGGTGCGCATTTCAAAAGGTGCATTGTGTTTTGATTTACGTATGTTCATTGGTATTGCGGTACTCACCTGGTTGATAGACTGCTGATATTCAAATTTTTGCTATGTGGCACGGAAGAATTATGAAAGTATTCCTCGTGGGATGATTGTGAATGATAGATTAGTTAGTCATTCGAGTATTGGAGTTGGGATCAGTTACGATGGTTCATGTATTCTATGAATTTGGAAACTTGGAGTTCTCCAAAGCATATTGTTTCAGGGTTGCGGCCTGTTTGAGGTAGGTGTTTTATTTAAACTCAGTGGAGGCACTAGTTGCGCTAATTATTTGTGATAGCTACACGCTATGAGTGTGCGTATATATAAGGTTTGAGCCCATATGCCGGCATCAGAGCAAGTATTCATACTAGGAAGAATGCTTAGGCTATGATATGCCTAGCGTTGACTGTTAAGCGTAAAGTTATAACGTTTCTCGTATTCGTACCTTTGTTGAGAATTTTTGGGCTATACTTGAGGTTACAAAGAAGCTAATTCCCTGAATAAACTGGGTAGTTACTATTTCTGCGTTAACTTGCCGATTTGAGTTGTGATAGCACACTTTACACATTCCTACTCTATGGCGTATTATTTATACCAGTCTAGGAGCATGTGAATCTTATTTCATTTATCATATACATGTGTACTTATTTGATTGATCATGTATGATATGCTTGGACTAGAGGCCTGTGACCATGCCAGGCAGATTATGTTATTGGCATGTGAGTTGTCCGTGCGGATCCATATACTGATATTATTGGCATGTGAGTTGTCCATGCGGGTCCAGATATTGATATTATAGCACGTGAGTTATCCGTGCGGGTGATGTTAATGTTAGCTCTAGAGCTGGTTACTGCTATTAGATTCGTGTGTCTTGTTTCTACTATACATGATAAGCTCATAGCATTACGGTTGTGGTGGTGCTAGTTGAACCTGCGAAAACGGTTCTCTTATTTGAGACAGTTTCCATTTTGGGTACACGTGTTGCGCAGTTTGTGGCTTGAGTTATATTGGTGTGGCATGTCTGTGGAATAGTTATGTTTAATAATATAAGGTCATTGGACCTAGAATGGGTACTATCAGGTTTGATTACGGTATATTCGGAAAGATAATATTGAAGGCCGGCTTAGAAAGTGATTATGGTTCTGGTTGGGGAGAGAGAGCTCCATGACTTGTTGATTTGATAAGAGGTCATGATATTCTGCGTTTTTCTTTCATTATCAGCAGTGTACGAAGGTTTGGGAACGAGGTTTTGTTTGATATGGGGTTTAATACTAGTACCAAGTTGGTTTTGAGTAGTTACTGTGATCGGGAATGGTGCTGCGAGTATGCGAGTTGTGTAGTATGTTATGTGATTATATCTGGGATTATGGTTATGGATTGATACATCTTGTTCAGACTTATATAGTGTGTAGGTTTGAGATTCGGGTCTTGAAAAGAATTCTGGATGTTGGAAATTGGGTTCTAAGTTTTACGGACGAAGGTTAAAGTAATGATCTTTAATTATGTCGTGTTGTCAGGCCTATATGGAATAGGGTGGCGTGGGATCACACCCGGGTATGTGTGTGGTAAGGTGGAATAGATATTTGAAGGTTAGGAGCAACTCTTGGTACGTTCGAGGACGAACGTATGTTTAAGTAAGGGAGAATATAACGACCCGGCCGGTCGTTTTGAGTATTATAACCCCGTTCCCCCATTTACTACTCAAGTTATGCTTTACAGTTATTTTATGACTTACCTGATTAGTTGGTTCGGGTCCGGAAGAATTTCAGAGTGAAATGAGACACTTAGTCTCATAATTAAAAACTTAAGTTGGAAAAGTTAACCGGATGTTGACTTATGTGTAAATGATTTCGGATTTGAATTCTGACGATTCCAATAGCTACGTATGGTGATTTTGGACTTAGGAGCGTGTTCGAAAAATTATTTGGAGGTCCGTAGTGGAATTAGGCTTGAAATGGCGGAAGTTGAATTTTTGGGAAGTTTGACCGGGGGTTGACTTTTTGATATTGGGGTTGGAATCCGATTCTGGAAATTGGAATAGGTCCGTTATGTCATTTATGATTTGTGTGCAAAATTTGAGGTCAATCAGACGTGATTTGATAGGTTTCGGCATTGAATGTAGAAGTTGGAATTTCTTAGTTTCATTAAGCTTGAATTGATGTATGATTCATGGTACTAGCGTTGTTTGATGTGATTTGAAGTTTTGATTTAAGAAATTTGGGAGATTGACCATGGTCAACGTTGGGTCAAGACTACCTATTTTTTGTGTTTTGAGTGCGCGACCAGGTCCGTAGCGTATTTTATGATTGAAATTCATATATGGTTTGTGTCCGGGAGGTTCCGGATGAGTTTCAAGGTGGTTTCAGATCATTTCGGAGAAGTTTGAGTTTGATGGTTTCTAGTGAGGTACTGTTCATTCGCAATTGCGAACAATTTATCGCAATTGCGAACAATGTTCATTGGAGATTACTGTTCACTCGCAATTGCGAACAATTTATCGCAATTGTGATGATTTTGGATTTTTGTGCAGTTCGCAATAGCGAACAATTTATTGCAATTGCGAACATTGTTCATGGCAGGTACTGTTCATTCGTAAATGCTACGTTTTTGTCCGCAAATGCGAACCTGGACAGAATGTTTAAGATCTGAAAATCCATTTTTACCGATTTGGAGCTCAGATAGAGGCGATTTTTGGGAGATTTTTAGAGAAAACAACGGGGTAAGTGTTCTCAACTCAATATCTGTTAAATTACCCAAATCCATAGTTGTTTTTAACATTTAATGGGTGAATTAAGTTGGAAAATTTGAAAAACCCCTTGGTTTAATTTGAAGATTTGAGGGTCGAGTTGAGGTCGGATTTTGGTAAAATTGGTATTGTTAGAGTCGTGGTTGAATGAGTTTTCGGATTTTGTAACTTTTGTCAGGTTCCAAGACGTCACAAGTGATTTTTGAGTTAAATTTCAGATTTTATTGAAAAATTAGTATTTTCTTATGGAATTAATTCTAATAGTTTGTATTGACTAAAATGAATTAATTGTGACTAGATACGAGGCTTCCGGAGACTAATTCTCGAGGAAAGGGCATAGCAGAGTGAGAAATTACACGGTTTGAGGTAAGTAACACTTCTAAACTTGGTTCTGAGGGTATGAATCCCCGAATTTGGTGTTATATAAATTGTTTAGAGGTGACACACACGATAGGTGATGAGCGTGTGGACGTGCACCATGGAACATGTGATTTGAATAAATCCGGTGAAGTTGTAAAATTACAAAATCATGTTATTATCTGAACATTTTCCACATGTTATGGAAATTGAGCTAAGGCTCTTATTAAAGATCATGTTTAGGCTACGTGCCGATATTTTTGGGACCCATTGGGTCATGTTGCTGTTGAATTAATTGTTTTAAAAATGTACATTTCACACTCCGTCATATTCGACCATTGTGAGGATATTTATGGGATTGAGCTGCGCGCCGCATTAGACCATATTGACTTTATATATATATATTATTATTATTATTATGAGATCGGGCTGCACGCCGCAACAGGCCTTATAGGCTTTATTGTTTTGGATCGGGGCTGCACGCCGCAGCAGCCCTTATTGGCTTTATTATTATTATGGGATCAGACTGCACGCCGCAGTAGGCCATATCGACTTTATATAGCGCTTGGGCTGAAGGACCCCCTCCAGAGTCTGTACACACCCCCAGTGAGCGTAGATGATTTTATATATATATATATATATATATATATATATATATATATATATATATATATATATATATATATATATATATATATATATATATATTCGGGATGGACTTCCCAGGCATGGACTTGCCTTACTTATTTATATTGTGATGAATTTCCCTGGACATGGATCTTGTCCGTATCATTTACATTTGGGGATAAATTTCCAAGGGTTGGATTGGCCTTATACGGTACTGAATGACTAACTGTCAGTCGATGTGTATATATATATACGGGATGGAATATCCCTGGGCTGAATTGGCCATAAATAGTACCGAGTGACCGAATGATTTGTGACCAGTTTACATATGAGGTCTTTCTACTGAGATGTCATATTTCTCATATCATGGAATATTGATCTATTTCACTTGTACTGAGTTTAACTGTTGAACTTGAAAGCATGCCTACATTTTTGTACCACTATTTATACTGGATTGTACCTGCGGAGCTCGTCACTAATTTCAGCCCAGAGGTTAGTCTTGTTACTTATTGAGTTGGTTGTAGTCATACTACACTCTGCACCTCGTTGCAGATCCAGGTGCTTCCGGACATGACGGCTGTTAGACTTTAGTGTGTTACCAGTTGGAGACTATCAAGGTAGCTGCTTGGCGTCCGCTGACCTTGTCTCTCTTCCTTGTAGATATTGTACTGTTCTATATTTTCATACAGTGTTTTTAATTAGTCATGCTTTGTATTCATTTAGATTCTCATGTACTATCACGACCCAAAATCCAACTAGTCGTGATGGCACCTAACCTCACCCGCTAGGTAAGCCAAATAACACAATCTGATTCAATTAATAATTAACTGACTATAATACACTCCCTAAGGACTGATAGTACAAATCATGAGCTTCTAAGATTAGAATTTACAAAACTGGTATGAAATAAATACATCATCTGTTCGAAATGTAGATAAACAGATTCTTATAAATCTAAGGCTACCATGAACAAGAGGCAGCTACGATCGGAATACAGGTACATCTTCAAATCCAGCTCCTGTCGATCACAACAATATCAACATTCAATATCTGCACACAAGGTGCAGAAGTGTAGTATGAGTACAACTGACCCCATGTACTCAATAAGTAACAAACCTAACCTTAGGTTGAAAGTAGTGACGAGCTGGAATACAAGTCAGGGTCCAACACCAATAGCCAACAACATTTCATAACAATATAATTTAAAGAAGCACAAGTAATAATTCAACAATAACATGCTCAACTTAATAATGATTTCTGAAAATAGCTCTGCCTTTCAAGTGTATCAGTGAAAACTCAAGTCTTTTACCGAAGTTGCCAAAAATATGAGTAAGTTTGAAAATAGTAATTTTTCCAAAATTCCTTTAAACAATAAATAAGATATTTCATTTTCTTTCCACATAGCGTGTGGAAAATGCATCAATATGCCCATATGCCAATATGTGTGAGAAGTCATGAATGACGTGATACCGTACAACATGAGAAAAATACATCTCTATGCCTGTATGTCAAGTGTGCATGTCAATGCGATGCAACTCAGTGATAAAACCATTTGCATACTCTCAGAGTATCATTTCACTCAGTCCTCACAGTCACTCAATCCTCGCAATCGCTCGGCACTCGCACTCGGTACTCGTCACTCGCACTCAGTAGTTACCTGCGCTCACTGGGGGTGTGTACAGGCTCCGGAGGGGCTCCTTCAGCCCAAGTGCCATAAACCACATGAACAACTCACGTGCTGAACGGATAACTCACGTGCTATAGTATAAATATCTGGATCCGCACGGACAACTCACGTGCTATAGTATAAATATCTGGATCCGTACAGACAACTCACGTGCTGCACAGACAACTCACGTGCTATAGTATCAATATCTGGATCCGCACGGACAATTCACGTGCTGCACGGACAACTTACGTGCTATAATAAGCCAATCTGGCCTGCTGCGGCGTGCAACCCGATCCCATAATTATCCTCACAATCAGGCCCTCGGCCTCACTCAATCATCAATCTCTCCAGTCTCTTGGGCTCACAATGTCATGAAAATCAGCCAAAAATGATGATATGATGAATCAATAAATAGCAACAGAGACTGAAAGATGATATGAAATGAATGAACATGACTGAATTTTAAAATTTCAATTTAAATAAATTCAACAACAATATGACCTCTGTCGGTCTTAATAATACTGGCATATAGACTCAACATGATTTTAACATGATTCTCAGCTCAATAGCTTTAGTACGTAGAGATTTTCATGATTTTAGATAAGTTTAGGTAACTACACAGTACCACAGGAATAACGGAATCACAGTTCACATGGTGCATGCCCACACGCCTGTCACCTAGCATGTGCGTCACCTCAACACCAAATACATAATACGTATAATTCAGGGTTTATACCCTCAGCTCCAAGATTAGAAGAGTTACTTACCTCGAACAAGCCAAATCCAATACTGAGCAAGCTGTACAATACTCCGAAAATTCCATTCCGCACGTATCAACCTCCATACGCCTTCCTATCTCCTCAATTCAAGCCAAACGACTCGTATCTATTCAAACAACGTGCAAATTAATCACAACTTACTCTAATGCTTATAATTTAACAATTTATAAAAATTTCCAACTCCGCTCTAAAAAATGACAGTGGGACCCACGTCTCGGAATCCGACGAAACTCATAAAATCCGAACACCCGTTCTAATACGAGTCCAACCATACAAAAATTATCAAATTCCAACATCGGATTGACCTTCAAATCTTCATTTTACATTTTTGGAAGATTTTATAAAAATCTGATTTTTCTTCCATAAATTCACGAATTCATGATGTAAATGAATATGGAATCATGAAATATAATCAATATAGGATAAGGAACACTTACCCCAATATTTGCCCGTGAAAATCTCCCAAAAATCGCTTAAACCGAGCTCCATAAACTCAAAAATGAGTAAAAATGGAAAGAACCCCATTTTATAGATCCTCTGTTGTTTTCGAGCGCCACAGGTAGCGTGGGGTGCTGCCTGTGGCACAGTTTCCGGCACCCCAACAATTCCAAGCGCCAGGGCTAGCGCCCCACGCTGCCCTGGGCACTAGCGGTGATGAAAAATTATTTCTGACACGGAAATGGGCATAACTCTCTCATACGATGTCCGAATTCGACGATTCTTTTTGCTATGGATCCGTAATTTCAATACGGATCTAATGCTTCAATCAGAACTGAATTTGGAGCTCATTTTCTTAATGTGATACCACTTATTTCTCGAAGAATCGATGTAGAACATTCTCGGAATATCCAACTTAAATTCCGTTAACCATCCGAAATCCACCCGAGGCCCTTGAGACTTCAACCAAATATACCAACAAGTCCTAAAATATCATACAAACTTAGTCTATGCCTCAAATCACATCTAATAATACTAAAACCACGAATCATACCCCAATTCAATATCTATGAACTTTGAAACTTGAACTTCCACAACTGATGCCGAGACCTATCAAATTACGTCCGATTGAACTCAAAATTTTCACGCAAGTCACATTTTACATTACGGACCTATCCCAATTTCCATAATCGGATTCTGACCCCGATATAAAAAAGTCAACCCCTCGGTCAAACTTTCCAAAAATTCAACTTTCGCCATTTCAAGCCTAATTCCACTACGGACCTCCAAACAATTTTCCGGACACGCTTATAAGTCCAAAATTACCATACAGAGCTACTAGAATCATCAGAATTCAAATTCGAGGTCGTTCACACATAGATCAATATCCGATCGACTTTTCCAACTTAAGCTTTCCATTTAAGAGACTAAGTGTCTCATTTCACTCTAAATTCTCTCCGGACCCGAACTAACTAACCCGATAAGTCATATAATAGCTATAAAGCACAAATGGAGTAGTAAATGGGGGAACGGGGTTGAAATGCTCAAAATGACCGGCCGGGTCATTACATGTACTCAGTGACACCGGATTTTGAGAATGTTTATATCTATATTTGTGAGATTTCTTCCGCTGAATTTAAATATTATGTTTCAAATTTAAAAGATATGGTATTTTATTGAGAATGTCGGCTTGCCTAGTATTGAGATAGGCGCCATTACGACAGGTGAGATTTTGGGTCATGATTATATATATATATATATATATATATATATATATATATATATATATATATTATATATATATATATATATATATATATATATATATATATATATATATATATATATATATATATATATATATAATGGAATAAAAAGAATATTTGAATAGTCCAGAAGAAGTTGATCTAGGTGTAGTAAATACAGATAATAGGTTTGATTATATAAGTTTTCTTATTAGGGAAATTCAACAAGTTACTAAAGATATTATACAAGAAAAAGAATATATTAGAACACTTAAAAGTAAAATAGAACACATTCCTTTAGGATAGACTATATGAGACAACATCCTCTAACTAAACAAATAGCTAGTAATTATTGGCTTTTAAACAAAGAAATAGCAAGAAAACTAGAGTTGATAAAAGTACTTAAAAAAGTTAAAAAACTCTTAAAAGCAACTTTAGAATTAGCCCAACAAAGAACAGAATTAGAATTAAGAATTCATCTAACAACAAATCAAATAGTAGAAAATATTATTAGTGAAGAAAATATATCCGCATTAGACTGAGAAATACAAGGATTAGAAGGTGATATAAATTATCAAGAGCAAAGGATAAAATTCTTCAAACATAGAAAAATTTGGATACCGCTAGGATAATTAACGACAATAGATAAATTAAAGAATCTTGTGATGACCCAATATGTTATGTTTAATTTTAAACATTCATTTCTATATTCTGAGACCTCGAATAACACCCTTCAGCATCACTCGACTTGCGGGCGCAGTCTGTAAATTTTTCCGAAAAGTTTTTGTGTGAAATATTGATTAAAATGTGAAATGGAGCTTCAAAACTCAACTGAGTTGACTTTGGTCAATATTTTGTGCAAACAGACTCGGATCAGTATTTTGATAGTTCCGGTAGGTCCGTATCGTGATTTGAGACTTGAGTGTATGCCCGAAATTTAATTTGGAGGTTCCTAGCTTAAATTATCGCCATTTAACGGAAACTAGAAATATAAAGGCTAAAGATTTCCAAAGTTTGACCGTGAATTTGAATTTATCGATATCGAACTTGGATTGGGATTTCGAGAGTTGGAATAGCTCCATTATATCATTTATGACTTGTGCGCCAAATTTGAAATCATTCTGGATTCATTTAATACGTTTCGGTGCGGGTTTTGTAAAGTGAAAAGTTTGAAACTCATAAGTTCGTATCGAGGTGTGAATTATAATTTTGACATTATTTGACGTGATTTGAGACCCCAAGTAAGTCTGTCTTAAGTTACGGGACTTGTTGGAATATTTGGTTGAGGTCCAGAGGGGCTGGGGTGGATTTTGGATGGTTAACAAAATTTAATTTGGATATTCTAAAATATTTCGACGTCATTTCTTAAAGAATAAATGGTATCATATTAAACAAATGAGCTCCAAATTAAGTTTTGATTGAAGCATTAGATCCGTATTGAAATTTCGGAGCCATAGCAAAAAGAATCGTCGAATTCAGACATCGTATGAGAGAGTTATGCCCATTTTCGTGTGAAAAATGATTTCCCGTCGCCGCCATACCCCAGGGTAACGTGGGGCGCTAGCCCTGGCACTGGGAATTGTTGGGGTTCTGGAAACTGCGCGGGCGCTGCATGTGGCGCTCGAAAATAGCAGAGGCTCTATAAACGGGGTTTTATTGCCATTTTTGACAAAAATAGAGTTGGGGAGCTCGGTTTAGGCGAGTTTTGGGCGATTTTCACGGGAAAATATTGGGGTAAGTTTTCCTTATCCTATATTGATTATATTTGATGATTCCATACTCATTTACATCATGAATCCGTGAATTTATGGAAGAAAAATCAGATTTTTATAAAATCTTCCAAAAATATAAAATGAAGATTTGAAGGTCAATCCGATGTCGGAATTCGATAATTTTTGTATGGTTGAACTCGTATCGGAACGAGTGTTCGGATTTCGTAAGTTTTTTGGGGATTTAAGATGTGGGTCCTACTGTCGATTTTTAAAATGAATTTTGGATTTTAATCCGGAAAATTAGTAAATTTATATGGAATTAATTTCTACGATTCGTGTTGAGTATATTGAATTGTTTGTGACTAGATTTGTCACGACCCAAAATTTTCCACCGACGGGACCGTGATGGTGCCTAACATTTCACTTGCTAGGCAAGCCAACGTTAGAAAAATTGTTAAACCAATTCCTTATTTCCATTCAGTAAATAATAATAATTAACTAAGATGAAATATAATAGGTGCGGAATATCATAAAATTGTATTAATTACTACCACCCGGATCTGGAGTCACAATTCACGAGCATTCTAGAATTTACTACAAGTAATAGTCTGAAAGAAAACAGTAGGACATAAAAGATAGACGGGGACTTTAAGGTCTGTGAACGCCGGCAGATCTACCTTGAGTCTCCGTACAACGGACCAGTAGCAAATCTCGATCGACCTGAGCCGGTATCAAAATCTGCACAGAAAGTGCAGAGTGCAGCATCAGTACAACCGACCCCATATACTGGTAAGTGCCGAGCCTAACCTCGGCGAAGTAGTGACGAGGCTAGGACAAAACACCCACATATAACCTGAACAATATAATCATGCTAGTGGCAACAACAGTAAATAAAGAAAATAACGCATAAATAATGGGAAGGGACATACAGTGGGGGAATACAATATAAAGAGTGAGAATAATGAAAAGATAGAATTAAAACGAAAATCCTTAAACGAATTGAGCAAATAAAATAGCAAAAGAAAACTGCACGGCATCACCCTTCGTGCTTTTACTCTCAACCTCACCAAATAAATAAATAGAAAGTGTCACGACATCACCCTTCGTGCTTTTACACTCAACCTCACCAAATAAATAAATAGAACGCGGCACGGCATCACCCTTCGTGCTTTTACTCTCAACCTCACTAAATAAATAAATAGAATGCGGCACGACATCACCCTTCATGCTTTTACTCTCAACCTCACCAAATAAATAAATAGAACGGCACGGCATCACCCTTCGTGCATTAAACCTCTCATAATATACACGGCATCACCCTTCGTACTTTACACTCTTCCTCACAATATGAATAATTTATGCACGACATCACCCTTCGTGCTTTACACTCCTCCTCACAAATCACAGAATCAATAACAACGGATAGATAGGAGTATCACAAAGAAACCAGTATTTTACCCATAATCAATAGCACGATGTAACCTCAACCTTGAACCAATATTCGAAAGTTATCAAATCTCAGTGAAACCACATATAAGTCACCCAACATTTCAAATAACCTGCTAAGCATGGATAGTAGAATTTAAGGCTACAAAATAGACAATAATAGAATTTCACTCGCATGCTATGACTCGACAACGATGCATAGATGCTCGTCACCTAACCTATACATCGCATTTAACAACCAAACACGTAGCAAACAAACACATAATACCTATTCCCTCAAGCCAAAGTTAGACACGACACTTATCTCGCTCCGAAGGCCACTTAATTCTCAATCACAGCTTTTCCTTTGGAATTCACCTCCAAACCACTCGTATCTAATTCAAAAATGACTCAATAATATCAAATATTGCTAAAGGAATCAATTATATTTCATAAATTAAATTTCCCAAATTTTCCTCTAAAAAGTCGAAAAATCGACCCCGGGCCCGCTTGGTCAAAACCCGATGTTCGGACTAAAATCTTTTTACCCATTCACCCCCGAGCCCGAATATGTAATTAGTTTTGGAATCCGACCTCAAATTGGGGTCTAAATCCTTAAATTTCCGAAATCCCTAGTTTCTACCCTAACCCCTAATTCTACCATGAAAACTCTAGATTTTAGGTTGATAATTCATAAAATGTAACAGGTAATTGAAATACAATGGTTTAGAATCACTTACCAACACTTTGGGGAAGAAAATGACTCCTGAAAATCGCCTCTGCCCATTTGGTTCTTGAAAAATATTGAAGAAATGGCTTAAACCAGTGTTTGGAGTCTGTTTTAAGTCACTTGATAGGCCTTCATCGCGTTCGCGAGAGGCCTGTCGCGATCGCGATGCACAACGGCCTAAGGCCTTCGCTTTCGCGAGTCTTTTCTCCCCCCCAAGCCTTCGTGTTCGCGACCCAGTGGACGCGTTCGCGTAGAAGAACATGACCCCCCTCCCCTAGGTCCCTTAAACTATTGCATTCGCGTGAGACAGATCGCGTTCATGAAGGGTACCACCCCTAACGCTTCACGTTCGCGACCAGTCCTTCGCGTTCGCGGAGAAGAAAATTCCCCTGCCCCCATTTTACCTTTCGCGTTCGTGACACTACCTATGCGAACGCGAAGAAGGGCACACCAGAACAGCTGCTGCAGCAAAAATCTCAGATTTTCAAAGTTCAAAACATCCCGTGGCCTATTCGAAACTCACCCGAGCTTTCGGGACTCCAAACCAAGCATGCACACAAGTCTAAAAACATTATACGAACTTGCTCACGTGATCAAATCACCAAAATAACACCTAGAACTACTAATTTAGTACCAAATCAAATGAAATTCTCAAGAACACTTTAAAATTCATATCTTCTCAACTGGACATCCGTATCACGTCAAATCAACTCCGTTTCTCACCAAATTTCACAGACAAGTCTTAAATATCATAATGAACCTGTATCGAGCTCCGAAACCAAAATACGGACCCGGCACAATGCCAAACATCAATCAATTCTTTAAAATAATTAATTTTCAGACTTTTAATTTTTATCAAAAATTCATAACTTGAGCTAGGGACCTCCGAATTCGATTCCGGGCATACGCCCAGGTCCCATAATTCGATACGGACCTACCGGGACCTTCAAAGCATGGATCCGTGCCTGTTTACCAAAAATGTTGACCTAAGTAAACTAAAATCAACTTTTAAGGCAAAAATTCTTATTTTCATTAGTTTCAACATAAATGCTTTCCGGAAATATGCCCGGACTGCACACGCAAATTGAGGAGGGTAAAAATGAGATTTTTAAGGCTTAAGAGCGCAGATTCAAGTTCTAAAATATAAGATGACCTTTTGGGTCATCACAAGATTTGAAGCTTTCAGACATGAATTCGCGAGGCAAAGGTTTATTGGAATCTTGAAATTAGTTGCGAAGCGAGGTAAGTGTCGTGGTTAACATTGACTTGAGGGAATAGAACTCTTGAATTATTTGTTATGTGAAAGTCATGTGAACGACGTATATGCGAGGTGAAGAGTGTCTATACGTCGTTAAATTAATTGTTTGCCTAATTTTTTGAAAATATAAATTATTTTAAATCATGAATTAATTATTATATTAATTGTTTCTCTCATATTCCTTGTTCAATACTATGCCTTGAATCCATGATATACTTGCTATATGCTTATTTGATTTATGTGACTTAATTTCTACTTGACATTTAGTATACTAATTACTAAATTGCCCGTTTCCTCCACAATTTCCATAATTAATTGCTACTTGCCATCACTTATTTCTAAACAAATCATAATTATTATATACTTGTTGTATTATAATTTCATATTAATTGTTGTATTTATTGGAGTAATATTTTTTTTATAAGAATTGGTAAATTATATTATTTGAGGAGCGGGTTGCACGCCGCAATAGAAATGAAATGAATATATTGGAGGAGCGGGTTGCACGCCGCAACAGAAATGAAAGTGAATATATTGGAGGAGCGGGTTGCACGCCGCAACATAATTGATTGAAAAGATATATTGGGATCGGGTTGCACGCCGCAACGGAATTAAATATGAATATATTGTGGGATCGGGTTGCACGCCGCAAGAATTGAATATGTCACGACCCCAAGTTCACTAGTCGTGATGGCACCTAACCCAACCTGCTAGGTAAGCCAACTAGTAACTACCCAATTCCAATGATATTAACAAGTCAAATAAACAATAGTAATTTACTGAATTTTATTCATTTTCCAAGGACTGACAGTACAAATCATGAGCTTCTAAGAACAGAGTTTACAAAGCTGGTATGAAGTAAATACATCATCTGCTTGAAAAGTACATAAACAGAGTTTTATGAATCTAAGGCTACCACGAACAAGAGGCAGCTACAACCAAAACGCAGGTACATCTTCAAATCTAGCTCCCGTCGATCACAGCAACATCAATATCTAATATCTGCACGCAAGGTGCAGAAGTGTAGTATGAGTACAACCGACCCCATGTACTCAATAGGTAACAAACCTAACCTTAGGTTGAAAGTAGTGACGAGCTGGAATACAAGTCAAGGTCCAACACCAATAGCCAACAACATTTCATAACAACCCAAAGCAAGTAATAAAAGGAGTAACCCAGATATAAGATGCTCAGCTGAATCATGATTTTTGAAAATAGTTCTGCCTTTCAAGTACATCAGTGAAAAACCCAAATCGTTTACCAAAGTTGCCAAAAATATGAGTAAGTTGAAAACAATAATTTTTCCAAAAATCCTTTCCACAATAAATAAGATGTTTCATTTTCTTTCCAGATATCCAGTGAGAAATGCATCATTATGCCCATAGGCCAGTAGGTGTAAGAAGTCATGAATAACGTGATACCGTACAACATGAGGAAAATACATCTCTATGCTTGTATGTCATGTGTGCATGTCAATGCGATGCAAATAAGTGATAAAGACCATATGCATACTCTCAGAGTATCATTTCACTCAGTCCTCCCAGTCACTCAGTCCTCCCGGTCACTCAGTTCTCACGGTCACTCAGTCCTCACAGTCACTCAGTCCTCACAGTCACTCATTCCTCCCAATCGCTTGGCTCTCGCACTCAGTAGGTACCTGCGTTCACTGAGGGTGTGTACAGACTCCAAAGGGGCTCCTTCAGCCCAAGCGCTATAATCTGCACAGACAACTCACATGCTGCACGGACAACTTACGTTCTATAGTATCAATATCTGTATCCGTATGGACTACTCACGTGCTATAATAAGCCAATCTGGCCTACTGCGGCGTGCAGCCCAATCCCATAATAATAAAGTATATAAAGCCAATATGGCATGTTGCGGCGTGCATCCTGATCCCATAATTATCCTCATAATCAGGCCCTCGGCCTTACTCAGTCATCAATCTCTCTAGTTTCTCGGGCTCACAATGTCATGAAAATAGCCCAGAAATGATGATATGATGTATCAATAAATAACAACAGAGACTGAGATATGATATGCAATGAAATGAATATGACTGAGTATGAATTTTTAATTTAAAATAAATAATTCACAGCAATATGACCTCTGTGGGTCCCAATAGTACTAGCACATAGCCTCAACATGACTTTTAATATGATTCTCAGCTAAATTTCTTCAACACATAAAACTGCATGAAAAATGCCAAGATTATTTGACTACAAAATTCCACGGAATAATTACGTCACAATTTCTATGGTGCACGCCCACACGCCCATCACCTAGCATGTGTGTCACCTACAAACAATTTACATAAAACATATATTCAGGGTTCATACCCTCAGCTCCAAGATTAGAATAGTTACTTACCTCGAACAAGCCGAATCCAATATCGAGCAAGCTAAACAATGCTCCAGAAATTCCATTTTGCGCGTATCAACTTCCAAACGGCTCGAATCTAGTCACAATTAATTTGGTTCAGTCAACACAAATTATAGGAATTAATTTCATATCAAAATACTAATTTTTCCACAAAATTCGAAATTACACTCAAAAATCGCCCGTAGGGCCCACGTCTCAGAACCCAACAAAAGTTACAAAATATGAACGCTCGTCCAACCACGAGTCCAACAATACAATTTTTACTAAATTCTGACATCAACTTGGCCTCCAAATCATCAATTAAAGTCTATGAAAATTGCTACCATTTTCCACTGATTTCGGGCTAAAAACAACTATGGATTCAGGTATTTTAACCAAAGATGAGTTAAGAACACTTACCCCGTGGTTTTCCTTGAATATCTCCCAAAATTCGCCTCTTCCCGAGCTCCAATTCGTCAAAAATGGAAAATTCTCATTTTCAAATCTTAAAAATTCTATCCAGGTTCGCATTTGCGGACAAAAACTTTGCATTTGCGAATGAACAATACCTCCCATGAACAATGTCACGACCCAATTTCACCTATAGGTCGTGACGGCGGCCAACACTACAGCTAGGCAAGCCAACTAGTAATTTAAATCCATAATTAATTCTTTTAAAATTAACTGAGTAATTAAACTCTTCTTAATTGCAGGAATTTAAAACAATATGAAAAGATTCTAGTAAATTAAAAATAATCAAGTCCAAAAATTCTACTAGTGTGCTTGCCAAGACCTGGTGTCACAAGTATTTGAGCATCTAGTAGATTATACAAAATATATAAATACTGTCTGGAATGAAATAGACAGAATAAAAATTCAGGAAGAGGCGCTAGTTGCTGCAGAATGGCTCAGAAGGGCAGCTCACCACTAAGCCTCTGGATATCGAGGGTGCGCGCCGATAGGTCCAACAATAGCACCTGTCTCAGATCCTGCACAAAAAGTGCAACAAGTGTAGCATGAGTACGTAAACAACGTGTACCCAGTAAGTATCAAGCCTAATCTCGAAGAGGTAGAGACGAGATGGCCGACTTTGACACTCACTAAGGGTCAATAATAATAATGGAAGTAAAACTAGAATATCTAAATCAACATGATTCATAGAGTTAACAATAATTTTATTTAACCAGCAGAAATAATTAAATTCCTTCAAATGCAACAATTTCCAATCTACTAATTAAATTCACAAACTGCAATTAAAATATCAAGGCATTGTGTAACTATTATTATTATTAGGCATGATTTCTGTCGAGGTCGTACGGCCCGATCCAGAGTGTCGTGTACACTGCCGAGGGACGTGCGACGCGATCCATAGATGCATCTATACTGCCGAGGCATTCGGCCCGCTCCACAAGAAAGGAGGACATTTTCTTATGTACCTCCGAAAGGAGAGTATATTTATTATAGGTAAATTTGAGAGGATGAATATTTCTTTTAACAATTAATTAATTAAGCAGAAAATTAAGTATATAAGATTTCCATCTTTTTCTATCTTTCCCTAACAATTCATAATATATTTCAAATAATTTAATTAATAAAGGATAACATTTACACACATAATTCATGCTTTGAGTCCTAAACTACCCGGACTTAGCATATATAGTAGCTACGTACGGACTCTCGTCACCTCGTGCGTACATAGCCCCCACAATTAGAAATAATTATTACTTTAATCACCTATGGGGTAATTTCCCCCTCACCAGATTAGACAAGAGACTTACTTTGTCTTAAAGTCCACTTTCCGATCAAAATATCGCGTAAAAACCTCAATTCGGTGCCGAAAAATTCGAAACTATCCAAAAGTTATATAAAATAATTAATACATGTTCAATAATTCAAAATTCATCTATTAAATAAATTACCCTATCCAAAATGATAAAATTCTTAAAATTCACCCGGGGGCCACGTACCCGGATTCCGGAAATTTTCGGATGAATACGTTACCCATAATCTCAAGAACTCAAATATATAATTTCTATCCAATTGCATAACCATTTTCGTGGTCAAAATCTCATTTTTATAAAAATCTAGGTTTTTCATCTAAACCCTTGATTTCTAAGATTTACCGGTTATAATCTACCCATAATCTATGTATTTAACTCAAGGGGTGTAGAATTAACTTATCTCCAAGTTGTTAGTTGAAATCCCCTCTCAAAAAGCTCTGAAATCGCCCAAACATGGAAGCAAAACGGACAAAAGTGGACTGAGCTTCATCCGTTTTAAGGTTCTGTCCAAGTAGCTTTTTCGCACATGCGAAGGAGTGACCGTACCTGCGGAAGTTCCTCACAGGTGGGAGTTTCACTCGTCTGGACCAGCTTCGCATATGCGCACCTTGTCTCGCACCTGCGTATTCGCAGGTGCGCCAAAGGTTCCGCACCTGCGGTGGCAGACTAGCTCCTCATCTTCGCATTTGCGGCTGGTGGCTCGCACCTACGGCTGACCAAGCGCAGGTGCAATCATACCAGAAGCTGGAAGCTTCAGCTCTTCTTCAAAATTCCAAATTGATCCGAGCCTCGTCTGGTTAACACTCAGGGCCTCCGGAGCCCCGCCCGAACATACCAACAGGTTTAAAATCATAAAGCGAACTCGCTCGAACTCTCAGAACGTGTAAAATTACATCAAATCTAAGAATAATACCTCAAACCAAATTGATTCAACTTAGATATTTCAAATTCTTTAAATTTACTCCGAATGCGCCGAAATATACTTATACTACTCGGAATGACACCAAATTTTGCGTGCAAGTCTTAAATCACTATACGGAGCTATTCCCAGACTCAGAATTCCTAATGGACCTCGATTACTCAAAACCTATTCCTAACCAAATTTAAAGAACTTTAAACCTTCAAATAGTTGATTTTCACTATTAAGCGCTACAACTCTCCCGGGTTATCCAAAGCCCGATTCGAACATACGCCCAAGTCCGAAATCATCATACGAACGTATTGGAACTGTCAAATCCCAATTCCGGGGTCATTTTCTCAAAATGTTGACCGAAGTCAAACTTGGCCTTTTAAAGCCAAACTAAGGAACCAATTGTTCTGATTTCAACCCGATCACTTCCAAATTCTGAACTAACCATTCCCGCAAGTCATAAATTATTAAAAACACATTCGAGAGGTTTTATTTAGGGGAACGGGGTTCTAAAAGTCAAAATGACCAGTTGGGTCATTACATTCTCCACCTCTTAAACAAACGTTCGTTCTCGAATGAGTTTAGAATTGTACCTGGAGTGCTGAATAAGTGTGGATATCTGCTCCGCATGTTTTCCTCGGCCTCCCAAGTCGCTTCCTTGACTGATTGGCCCCTCCACTGGACTTTTACTGCAGAAATCCTCTTGGACCTCAACTGGCGAACCTGTTTATCAACAATGGCAACTGGTTCTTCTTCATAGCCCAAACTATTATCTAGTTGAACTGTGCAGAAGTCTAGCACATGTTATAGGTCGGCATGATACTTCGGGAGCATAGATACATGGAAAACCGGATAAACTCCCGATAGACTGGGAGGGAATGCCAGCTCATAGGAAACCTCCCCAACTCGTCTCAACACCTCAAATGGGCCTATAAATCTTGGGCTCAACTTGCCTTTCTTCCCGAATCTCATGATTCCCTTCATCGGCGAAACCTTCAAGAGGACTTTTTCACCTATCACAAATGATAAATCACGCGCTTTCTGATCTGCGTAACTTTTGTGTCCAGATTGCGCTGTACAAAGTCGCTCCTGAATCAACTTTACCTTTTCCAAGGCTTCCTTCACCAAATCAGTACCATATAACTTAGCCTCACTGGGCTCAAACCATCCGATGGGTGAACGATATCGCCGACCATATAAAGCCTCAAATGGAGCCATCTCGATGCTGGATTGGTAACTATTATTATAAGCAAACTCGGCCAAAGGCAAGAAAAGATCCCATTGACCTCCAAAGTCAATCACACATGCCTAAGCAAATCCTCCGAAATCTGAATTGTCCGCTCTGACTGCCCGTCGGTCTACGGATGAAAGGCTGTGCTGAGCTCTACACGGGTCCCCAATTCACTCTGTACTGCTCTTTAGAAATATGAAGTAAACTGAGGGCCTCTATCTGATATGATGGAAATTGGCACACCGTGCAACCGAACTATCTCTTGAATATAAATCTGGGCCAACCTCTCTGAAGTATACGTAGTCACAATCGGAATAAAGTGTGCTGACTTGGTCAACCAGTCAACAATCACCCAAATTGCATCAAACTTCCGCAAGGTCCATGACAACCCAACTACAAAGTGCATAGTGATACGCTCCCAATTCCACTCTGGTATAGTTATCTGCTGAAGTAGGCCACCTGGCCTCTGGTGCTCATATTTAACTTGCTTGCAATTAAGACACCTAGCTACATACTCAACTATGTCCTTTATCATTCGTCGCCACCAATAATGCTGCCTCAGGTTACGATACATCTTCGTAGCACCTGGATGAATAGAATACCGAGAACTGTGTACCTCCTCTAGGATCTTTTTCCTCAGTCCATCCACATTAGGAACACATAGACGATCCTGGAGTCACAGAACACCGTCCGCGCAAATAGTAACTTCCTTGGCACCATCCCGTAGTACCGTTTCTCGAAGTACCATTAAGTGTGGATCCTCATACTGGCGAGCCTTGATATGTTCAAATAGTGAAGACTGAACTACAACACATGCAAGAACTCGGCTGGGCTCTGAAATATCCAGCCGCACAAATCTGTTGGCCAAGGACTGAATTTCCAAAGCTAATGGCCTCTCCTCTGCTGAAATGAAAGCCAACTACCCATATTCCCCGCCTTTCTACTCAAGGCATCTGCAACCACATTTGCTTTACCCGGATGATATAAGATAGTAATATCATAATCTTTCACTAACTCCAGTCATCTGCGCTGCCTCAAATTTAGGTCCCTCTGCTTGAACAAATGCTGCAAACTGCGATGATCAGTGTAAACTTCACAAGACACCCCATAAAGATAATGCCTCCAAATCTTAAGAGCATGAACAATCGCAACTAACTCCAAATCATGCACTGGATAATTCTTCTCGTGGGGCTTCAGCTGATGTAAAGCATATGCAATAACTCACCCTTCCTGCATCAATACACAACCCAAGCTAACGCGTGAAGCATCACAATACACTGTATACATCCCCGAATTGGAAGGCAACACTAACACTGGTGCTGTAGTCAATGCTATCTTTAGCTTTTGAAAGCTCTACTCACAATCATCGGACCATCGTAACGGAGCACCCTTCTGGGTTAATTTGGTCAAAGGTGCTGAAATAGATGAAATATTTTCCATGAACCGACGATAATAACCTGCTAAACCCAAAAAACTCCTAATCTCAGTCGCCGAAATGGGACGATGCCAATTCTGAACTGCCTCAATCTTTTTGGGATCAACTTTAATGCCCTCGCCCGATACAATATGCCCCCAAAATGCTACAAACTCTAGCCAGAACTCACATTTGGAGAACTTAGCATATAGCTTTTGTTCCCGCAGCGTCTGAAGCACCACTATCATATGCTGCTCGTGCTCCTCCTTACTACGCAAGTAGATCAAGATATCATCAATGAAGACAATGACAAAGAAATCAATATATGGCCTGAATACCCTGCTCATCAAATCAATAAATGTTGCCGGGGCGTTAGTCAAATCGAAGGACATCACTAGAAACTCATAATGACCATATCTAGTCCGAAAAGCAGTCTTCGGAACATCCGAATCCCGAATCTTCAACTGATGGTACCCCGACCTCAAGTCGATCTTAGAGAATACCCTAGCACCCTGCAACTGGTCAAATAGATCATCAATACGCGGCAACGGGTACTTGTTATTAATAGTGACTTTGTTCAATTGGCGATAATCAATACACATCCGCATTGTTCCATCCTTCTTTTTCACAAATAATACTGGTGCACCCCAAGGCGATACACTCGGTCTGACGAACCCTTTGGCTAGTAACTCCTCAAGCTGTTCTTTCAATTCTTTCAGAGGCATATGATATGGTGGAATAGATATAGGCTGGGTATCTGGTACCAAGTCAATACAGAAATCAATATCACGATTAGGTGGCATGCCTGGAAGATTTGAAGGAAATACATCGGAGAACTCTCGAACTATGGGCACTGAATCAATAGTCGGAGTCTCTGCAGTAGTATCCCGAACATATGCTAGATAAGCTAAACAACCCTTCTCAACCATGTGTTAAGCCTTCATAAAAGAAATAACCCGATTCGATGCACTAACAGACGAACCCTTCCACTCCAACCTAGGAAATTCTGGAATAGCCAAGGTAATAGTCTTGGCATGGCAATCTAGGATGGCATGATATGGAGATAACCAGTCCATGCCCAGGATAATTTCAAAATTGGTCATCTCAAGCAATAGGAGATCTGCTCTAGTTTCATAACCACAGAATGTAATAATACATGATCGGAAGATCCGATTCACAACGACAGAATCACCCACAAGAGTGGACACATAAACAGGAGTACTCAAGGACTCATGAGAAACACCCAGAAATTGAGCAAATAGAGATGACACATAGGAATATGTAGATCCTGGATCAAATAATATAGAGGCATCCTTGCCGCAAATAGAAATAATACCTGTAATCATGGAATCTGAGGTCTCTGCATCTGCTCTGGACGAAAAAGCATAGAACTGAGCTGGAGCGCCAATTGGCTAGCCTTCACTTGGCTGACCTCCACCTCTAGGACGACCCCTACCCACTTGCCCTCCACCTCTTGATGGTCGGACTACTAGTGGAGTAACTGGTGTGGTAATCATAGGCTGCTAACCCTGCTACACTGGTCTACCCCGAAGTCTGGGGCAGAATCTCCGTATGTGACTAGAATCCCCACACTCGTAACAACTCTTAGGTACAATGGGCTGCTGATTAAGAATCTGGCCTTGGTGACCTGAATACCCACTGGAAGAACCCTGAATAGCTGGTGGGCGATAAGAACTCTCTGGTATAGCACTGAAATAAGGTCGCACTGGAGCACCCCAAGGAGGTGGTGGTGCTGGATATGGGGGCCTGTTGGACTGCCCTCTCACGAACTGACCTCTACCCCCAGACGGAGCACCTCTGAACTCTCCAGAATATCTTAACCGCTTATCTCTCATAACCTGCTCTCGGCTCCGCTGACGCACACCCTCAATCCTCCGGGCTATCTCCACGACTACCTCATAAGATTTACCCATCTTAACTTCTCGAGCCATAGTGTCCTGAATGCCAGTAGGTAAATTTGAGAGGATGAATAATTCTTTTAACAATTAATTTAGAAGAAAATTAAGTATATAAGATTTCTATCTTTTACTATCTTTTCCTAACAATTCACAATATATTTTAAATAATTTAATTAATAAAGGATACAATTTACACACATGATTCATGCTTTGAGTCCTAAACTACCCGGACTTAGCATAGATAGTAGCTACGTACAGACTCTCGTCACCTCGTGCGTATGTAGCCGCCATAATTAGCAACAATTATTAGTTTAATCACCTATGGGATAATTTCCCCCTCACAAGATTAGACAAGAGGCTTACCTTGTCTCAAAGTCCACTTTCCGATCAAAATGTAGCATAAAAACCTCAATTCGGTGCCGAAGAATCCGAAACTATCCAAAAGTTATATCAAATAATTAATACATGTTCAATAATTCGAAATTCATCTATTAAATAAATTACCCTATCCAAAATGGTAAAATTCCTAAAATTCACCCCGGGCCCATGTGCCCGGATTCCGGAAATATTTGGATGAAAACATTACCCATAATCTCAAGAACTCAAATATATAATTTCTATCCAATTCCATAACCATTTTCATGGTCAAAATCTCATTTTTATAAAAATATAGGTTTTCATCTAAACCCTTGATTTCTAAGATTTACCGGTTATAATCTACCCATAATCTATATATTTAACTCAAGGGGTGTAGAATTAACTTACCTCCAAGTTGTTAGTTGAAATCCCCTCTCAAAAAGCTCTGAAATCGCCCAAACATGGAAGAAAAACAGACATAAATGGATTGAGCTTTGTCAGTTTTAAGGTTCTGTCCAAGCAGGTTTTTCTCACATGCGAAGGAGTGGCCGCACCTGCGGCTTTGCACCTGTGGAAGTTCCTCGCAGGTGCGAGTTTCACTCACCTGGACCAGGTTTGCATCTGCGCACCTTGTCTCGCACCTGCACGTTTGCAGGTGCGCCAAAAGTTCTGCACCTACGGTGGCAGACTTGCTCCTCATCTTTGCACCTGCGGCTGGTGGTTCGCACCTGCGGCTGACCAAGCACATGTGCGATCATACCAGAAGCTGGAAGCTTCAGCTCTTCTTCAAAATTCCAAAATTGATCCGAGCCTCGTCTGGTTAACACTCGGGGCCCCCGGGGCCCCGCCCGAACATACCAACAGGTTTGAAATCATAAAACGAACTCGCTCGAACTCTTAGAACGTGTAAAATAACATCAAATCTAAGAATCATACCCCAAACCAAATTGATTCAACTTAGAAATTTTAAATTCTTCAAACTTACTCCGAATGCGCCAAAATATACTTTTACTACTCGGAATGACACCAAATTTTGCGTGCAAGTCTTAAATCACTATACAAAGCTATTCCCAGACTCGGAATTCCAAACGGACCTCGATTACTCCAAAACCTATTCCAAACCAAATTTAAAGAACTTCAAATCTTCAAATAGTTGATTTTTACTATTAAGCGCTAAAACGCTCACGGGTTATCCAAAATCCGATTCGAACATATGCCCAAGTCCGAAATCATCATACGAACGTATTGGAATCGTCAAGTCCCGATTCCGGGGTCATTTTCTCAAAATGTTGACCGAAGTCAAACTTGGCCTTTTAAGACCTAACTGAGGAACCAATTGTTCCAATTTCAATCCTATCACTTCTAAATTCTGAATCAACGATCCCTGCAAGTCATAAATTATTAAAAACACATTCGAGAAGTTTTATTTAGGGAAACAGGGTTCTAAAAGTCAAAATGACCAGTTGGGTCATTACTAACAGTGTTTTCGCAATTGTGATAAATAGTTCGCAATTGCAAATGAATAGTGTTTTCGCAATTGCGAATGAACAGTACCTCAACAAAAACCAGCAAACTCAAACTTCCCCGAAATGATCTAAAACCACCCCGAAACTCATCCAGAAACTCTCGGACACAAACCATATATGAATTTCAATCATAAAATATGCTACGGAGCTGCTCGCGCACTCAAAATACTGAAAAGATGTCATCTTGACCCGATATTGACCATGGTTAAACTCTCAAATTTCTTAACTTTACTAGTCTCTCAACCAATGATCTAAAAATTCAACCAAGCCCCTCGGGACCCGTCAATTCATACCAACAAGTCTTAAAACATTATACGAACTTAGTCGAAACTTCAAATTACATCAAACAATGCTAGAACCACGAATCACACATAGATTCAAGCCTAATGAACTTTGAAACTTCCAATTTCTACAAACGACGCCGTAACCTATCAAATCACGTCCGATTGACCTCAAATTTTGCACACAAGTCATAAATGAATAACGGAGCTGTGAAAATTTTTAAAACTGAATTCCGACCCTGATATCAAAAAGTCAACCCCCTGGTCAAACTTTTCAAAAATTCGACTTTCGCCATTTCAAGCCTAGTTCCACTACGGACTTCCAAATAATTTTTCGGACACTCTCCTAAGTCCAAAATCACCATACGGAGCTATTGAAATCATCAGAAATCAATTCCGAGGTCGTTTACACATAAGTAAATATTCGGTCAACTTTTTCAACTTAAGTTTTTAATTATGAGACTAAGTGTCTCATCTCACTCCGAAATCCTTCCGGACCCAAACCAACTAACCCGCTAAGTCATAAATCAACTGTAAGGCATAAATTGAGCAGTAAATGGGGCAACGAAGCTGTAATACTTAAAACGACCGGCTGGGTCATTACAAATATATTGTATTATTATTATTATTATTATTATTATTATTATTATTATTATTATTATTATTATTATTATTATTATTATTATTATTATTATTATTATTATTATTGTTATTATTATTATTATTATTATTATTATTATTATTATTATTATTATTATTATTATTATTATTATTATTATTATTATTATTATTATTGCGTACCAGGTTAATGTAAGTGACCTGCCTTAGCCTCGTCACTACTTCGTCGAGGTTAGGCTCGGCACTTACTGGGTATATGGGGTCGGTTGTACTCATACTACACTCTGCACTTGTTGTGTAGATACCGGAGTTGGTCCCAGCGGCGTATAGTAGATTTACTCGGATTCAGCTATTCGCAGGAGACTTGAGATATAACTGCATGGCGTTCGCAGTTCTGAAGTCCCCTTCCACTTTATCATAGCTGTGTATTTCTTTCAGACAACTTTATTTTTATTCAGACCCTTGATTGTATTATTCTAGAAGCTCATGCACTTGTGACACCAGTTCTGGGATGGTATTTAGACATCGCTATTATTATGGATTATTCACTTTATTTCAGACTTTATTTTCGCATTTGTTTCTTTGTTATTAATTAATTTAAAATTATTTAAAAATGGCTAATATTATTCTAAAGTTAGCTTGCCTAGCAAGTGAAATATTAGACACCATCACGGTCCCGAAGGAGGGAATTTCAGGTCGTGACAAATCTAGAATATTTAGACTTAAGAATATATCTAGAAAAGAAATATAGAATATTAAAAGATAAATCAGTTATAAAGTGTAATTTCAGTAGCGGAGAACATGTATTGCATACAGACGATAAGCAATATAATACTTTGGCAGATTTAATAATTAATTTTAGTAAAAAATCGCAAAAAAATAATAAAACCATAATAAGAACAATAGAAATAATAGAATCCCTACAAAACAAACAAAGAAAAATCTTAGAAAGATTAGAACAAAACTTTGACTTTTTAAAATCACAAGAATTAGAAATAGATAGAAAGATACAATTTTTGAATAATAAATTTAATCTAGAGAAGATACCTACAAAAAATAAAATAGAAAAACTAATCAGAATCTTTACAGAAAAGACAAAAGAATTAGAAATTCAGACAACTAGGTTATTAGAAAAAATAACATATAAGGTAGAAGCCTTAAAAAGCGATACTTTCATGAAAGATGTATACCCACTATATGATAGAGTCTTAAATTGTACAACAAATTTTCAGCCTAACCCACAAGGATTCACAGACCATATTCCTCAAAGAAGATCAGACCAGATAATAATTAAATAAAATAATACTATAATAGCATTACTATTAGAAATTAATAAAAAATTAGATAAGATCATCAAAGACAAAGAAGTAAAACCAGAAATAAAAATTCCAAAAGTAGAAGATTTGATAGAATAATTAAAAAGGGTAGAAATAACACCTCAAAAAGAAAAATTAGTAAGAAAACCTCAAAAATGGACCCTTTTTTAAGTAGGACCAGAACAACAAACGAAGAAAGACCCAGAGTAAGTTTTTTAGACAATAGGATTGGTAATAATATGTTATCTCGAATCATAACGAGAAGAAGACAAGAAGAGAATCAAAAGTTAGATCAAATAATAGATATAGACAAGGATATACAAATTTTCCAACAAAATCAACTAAGGTTACTCAACCCAAAAACATTATATGATGTAGGGTACTTTTCAAATAGTTCACAATTATATAGACATTATCGAGAAGAATAATTATCAGCCATAGAAAATAAAGTTGCAACGATAAATCTTATTAATCCTGAATCAATAAGACAAATAAAAAATTATAAAAGGAATTTAATGCATATAGGATTAATAGTAATAGGATTAAAAGGACTAACAAGAAAGAACTTAGGAACTAAAGTATTAGTTGTAGTACATGATGATAGATGATCAGACTTAAAGAAATCTATAATAGGTTTAACAGAAGTAGATATGACAAATAATGGAGGAATATTTTACATAAGTCCAGATTTTATGATAAACATGACCTAATTTGGAAAAAATATTAAAATAGGAATACAAACAAAAGGATATGAAGAAATGAATAATGGAAATAATTTATTAATATGCGTAGGGTTCATAAGAAAAATGGCAACTAATAGCAACACGAAATTCAAAATAAAAGTAGATGATGTAGTAGAAGTAATGGAAAATAAAGGTATAACATTAATAAAACCCATAAAAACAAACCCAGAAGAATATGCAGGATTAGAATGAAATTTAGAAGATTTTGCAAAACCAAAAATACTATAACCAGAATCTCATTTAATGTATACAAACTCACAAGGAGAGACCTCAGTTAGGTTTACAAATTATAATTATACAAATCAGAAAGAACTAGATGACGAAACAAAAAGTACATTAGAAAATACTGAATTTATGAATGAAGAAATAATACAAGATGACTTTGAAGTAGATATAGCCTTAGAAGAAGCAAGAGAACTCACTAAGAGAGATAAAAATATAACTTTCAAATGTAAAGGATGTAAACAAGGAAGACTAAACTTAGAAAAAACAGAGGAACATTTTAAGAAATGCGAATTAAGATCAGACAATTGGGGATATATGGCAGAAAATATCTCACAAAAGAAATTAGAAAGCTTTGATAAAATTCTAGAAGAATTACAAGATAGTTTTGATAATGAAGAAACAGAATCCTTAATAAGCCAAAAAAAATTAATAGAGTCATCCAGTTCTAGTCCCAGTCTATTCCAAAGGACAACTCAACAACATACAACAGATAATAGCACTGAAAATATACCTAGAAGAAGAGTATATAGAACAGGACAAGAAATACAAACAGAAAATATAAAACCAGCAGAAAAAAGAATACCTATAGAAGAACCTATCCAATTACAAGAAGGAAGTAGTAAAGGTAAAATATTAAATATAGCAGCTCATGATCCACAAATGTGGAACTCTGTAATAGATCTTTTGAAAGGTATAGTAGTAGCAGACTATATAAAAACCTATCATGAGACAAATGCAGAAACAATGTATAAATATATGGAAACTTTCTTTGGAGAATCAGCAAAAGGATTATGGGAAGCCTACAAGTCTGATTTCCACAAGAATTTCAAGCTTTATTACCAATGGGACCAAATCCCTATTATTTTACAAATAAAATACATAGTTTAATAACATGAGAGGATCCAAATAGTGGATTAGTCATACTACAGAAAAATCATTAATAAGATTAGAACAATTAAGTATAAGTAATTGGCATCATATAAAGAAATTTCTAACTGAATATTTCTATTATTATAATATTAGTGGAAATGCTGTCACGACCCAAATCTCCCTCCGTAGGATGTCGTGATGACACCTTGTCTTAGGGACTAGGTAAGCCTAATGTTCACCGAAATAATAACAATATTAAATAACGATTGATAAATGCGAAGTAGAGATTTCTATACAATACTTATAATACCAAAACCCGATAGTACAAGTCATAAGCTCTAATGAGTTACTAGAAAGCCTACAAATACAACTATTTAAAGTAGAGATAAAACATTGCAAGTACAATATCAAAAGGTGACTCTGAAGCCTGCGAACGCAGCAACAAGTTTACCTTAAGTCTCCACAGCAGGATCCGTACAGCTAGCTAGCGATCAACTGACTCCAATTTACCTGGCTTTGCACAAAAATATGCAGAAGTGTAGTATGAGTACACCACAGTCGATACCCAGTAAGTATCAAGACAAACCTCGGTGGAGTAGTGACGAGGTACAGTCAAGACACTCACTAGTCAAATAACTTGTGCAATATAGCATACAAAAATAATAGGGAACAAATAGAAATGATAGCAACAATAACCAACTAGTGACATAAACAGCAAGATAACAAGAACACCATAATTATTTCTCAGACGATTAAGAAACACAAGTACAACCAATTAAACAAGTCCTTCAAATATAAATCTTTCACATATGATTCTTTCGAATAAATACCCTCCGAATATATTTATTCAAATAAATAATTCTTATATAAAAATCATAAAATACGGGTCTCAGCCCCCTTTCATATTCTCACGGCACTTCGTGCCCATATCTCTATTACAACCGCACGGATAACTCTCGTGTCAAATATATCAATACATAAAATCTGCACGATCAATTTATTTTCAATACAGGGATATACCTTTCTCTTCTGTTACAGGTTTTGAGTTTATGATAAATTACGCAAAATTATGGCTGAAGTTCAGAAGACTGAAGAGGAATCCAGTTCTTCTAGTTTGGCACAGTTTGATGTTTTCTTTCTTGGTCTTTAGGAGAAATCTTGATTGAATAGTGCGTATCTATCTGCTTTCTTGTTACGATCTTTGAACTTTCGGTCCAAACTCCGACGAACATTCAGTGCAAATTCCGCTGCGTAAAGTGGTGATGATCGCCGCCGGGAACTCTTCGCTCATCTTCAATACATCGGGTTTCAGTCTCATTTGCTTTGTTGAATCAATCCAATTACTTACGGTTGCTGATTTCAGGAGAAACTTTTCGTTCTTGATTCCTCAGTCAAAACATCAATTGGGAAGATTTCAATTCGAGTTCTCCCTGAAGCCGCCATTATTGCTTCCCCTTGTCCGTTTGCAATCCAGGTTCTACTGTTCCTCTCTTGTTTTGATATTTTAATAGTTTGATATTTTAGCATAATTGTATCTCCTTGCCTGCCTATTTTGTTCTTGAATTTTTAATTAGTATTTGCCCTAGTATTGTCAAATTAATTGCAGTAGTGATAGCTTTGCCTACTTGTTTATACTGTTATCTACCTGTTTACATCTTTATTTTGAATCTTTTTATTTTGGATCTTTATTGCACATTTTCTTGTGACCTTTAGTTGTAGATTATAGCCCATTTAGCTCTTGTATTATATTTCTTCACCTATTTTTCTATTCTTTAGTTGTAGATTATAGTTCGTTTAGTTCCTTTGTTTTATTTCTTCACTTGTTTGTCTGACCTTTAGTTGAGATTATAGTTCCCATTAGTTACTTTATTTTATTTCTTAACCTGTTTTGCGACCTTTAGTGATAGATTATATTTCGGTAATTCATTTTATTTTTGTCTCTTATTTTCGGGATAGTGCTTGCGTAGTGACTCAGAGATTATAGTGGCTTTGGTGAACGATGGTAGGGTAAGGTCTTGTCCTCGGGTTTGTCAGCGCGGGAGAGGGGGTGCGGGGGGAGGGGGGGGTAATAGGTCTAAGGGAGCTACTAGGCTGAGAGTGGGGTCTTGGAACATAGGAACTTTGATTGGAAAATATGTAGAGTTAGCGAAAATTCCCAAGAAAAGGAATATTAATATAGTTTGTGTATAGGAGACTAGGTAGGTAGGGGATAAGGCGCGAGATGTAGGCAGTTTCAAACTTTGGTATTCTGGGAGGGTGTGTCACGACCCAAAAACCAACCGTCGTGATGACGCCTATCGTGGAACTAGGCAAGCCACTACTCAACTATCTCAACATAGTAGCCCATTTTTGGAACAGAAATAAACCCGCAACACAATACAATCTATCCCAAAACCAGGGTGTCACTGAGTACATGAGCATCTATGTCAGAATACAGTCTACTACAATATCTAAGGAGTAAAAAAAAACTGAAGTACAGATAAAGATAATGAAGGAGATTCAAGGCCGGCGAACTCCATGCAACAACCTCGATAGTCTCCGAGATCCTATCTCCTCAATCAATAGCCGTCGTAACCAGATGTACCTGGATCTGCACACGAGGTGCAGGGTGTAGCGTAAGTAAAACCAACTCAGTAAGTAACAAACCCAAACTATGGGCTAAAACTATTGACGAAGTCAACCGGCACAATTCAATACAGAAAATAACAGTGCCGAAATGTAGACATGCTTTCAAGTTCGATGGATATCTTAAAACAGTAAAATCGATCAAATCTGAATGATATGAAGATTATAACTCCTCTACTTCTACCATGCCAATGCACATGCTGTATGTGATGTACCATGCTGACAGATTCATGTGCTCACACTCTCAAATGCTCAATCACTCGGTACTGTATATGGCCCAAATAGCCTAGGGAAGATCCATCCCCGAATATATACATCACTGATCATCAGTCACCCAGTACCGGGTAGGGCAAACCCAGCCTGTGGAGAAGATCCATCTCCAGGTATAAAATGCTTCGGACAAGATCCATGTTCAGGGAAGATCCATCCCTCCATAATATCAACCGCGCTCACTAGGGGTGTGTGCAGACTCCGGAGGGGCTCATTCAGCCCAAGCGCTATCATAAATCAGTATAACCACTACGGCGTGCAGCCCGATCCCATACATGTCACTCATAATCAGGCACTCAGCCTTACTCAGTCATTAATCTCTCCAGTCTCTCTCTCACGGGCTCACAATGTCATGATACTAGCCCGAAAACAATGATATGATGCATCAATAAATAACAATAGAGACTGAGATGAGATATGAAATGAATGAATATGACTGAGTACGAAATATTAATGAAATCAGTAAGACAACAGCAAGAAACGACCACTATGGGTCCCAACAGTACCGACATAAAGCCTAAACATGAAATCTAACATGAGTGACAGTTCAATTACTTTATCACATGATGAAAATACGGATATCAACAAGATAGAACCACTATACGGTACAATGAAATCAACCAGGTCACAATTCTCACGGTGCACGCCCGTCACTTGGCCTGTGCTTCATCTCAATACCAATCGCATAACACATAATTCGGGGTTTCGAACCCTCCGAACTAAATTTGAAAGTGTTACTTACCTTAATTCGGGCTAAATTCTACTCCAAAATGCCCTTGCTTCTCAAATCCATCTCCAAACATCCCAAATCTAGCCACAAGCAGTACAATACAATCAATATAGGCTAAAGGAATTAATTCCATAAGAAAAATACGAAATTATAGCCAAAATCCGAAATCAGTCCAAACCCGGCCCCCGGGCCCACGTCTCAAAATCTAACAAAAGTTACAAAATCTGAAAACCCATTCAATCACGAGTCTAACCATATCAAATTCATCAAAATCCGACACCAATTGGTCATTCAAATCCTCAAAACCAACTCTCCAAATCCCTAGCCTCAAAACCCTAAATTACACCTCAAATACACACCATCTAGGTGGAAAATTAGTGGAGAAACATAATTATTGAAGAAAAATGAACACAAGGAACTTACCTTAAGAATCCCTTTGAAAAATCCTCTCAAAACCTCCTAAATATCAGAGCTCAAATATGTTGAAATGAGTAAAAATTGCGAAATCTCGCATTTAAGGACTCTGCCCAGGCCTTCCGCACCTGCGACAACTTGGCCGCTTTTGCGGTCTCGCAGGTGTGCCCCTTGCCGGCTTCTACGCCAACCGCATATGCGGAAATACCCACGCATCTGTGCCTTTATCCGCATCTGCGCGACTGTGTGCACTTTGGCGCAAGTTGCTTCTGCACGCGAATGGCCGCATCTGCGGCCCATGACCAAAGCATCCCTGGCCACTTCTGCGTCCCCCTTTCTCGCCTTTGCGGACACGCACCTGTGATGAGACTTCTATAGGTGCGATTACACCAGCTGAGTTCAAACTTCAGTAGCCTTACAACTTCGAATCTTGATCCGTTAACCACCCGAAATCAACCCGAGGCCCCCAGAACCTCAACCAAACATACCAAGAAGTCTTATAATATCATACGAACTTAGTCAAATTTTCAAATTACCTCCAACAACATCGAAAACACGAATTATACACAGATTCAAGCCTAATGAACATCGAAATTTCCAAATTCTACAAACGATGCCGAAACCTATCAAATCACGTCCGATTGACCTTAAATTTAGTACACAAGTCATAAATGACCCCACGAACCTACTACAACTTCCAAAATCAGAATCCGACCCCGATATCAAAAAGTCACACCCCGGTCAAACTTTCCAAAGATTCGACTTTTGCCATTTCAAGCCTAATCCCACTACGGACCTCCAAATAATTTTCCGGACACGCTCCTAAGTCCAAAACCACTATACGGAGCTACTAGAATCATCAAAATTCGAATCCAAGGTTGTTTACACACAGATCAACATCCGGTCGACTTTTTCAATTTAGGCTTTCCATTTAAGAGACTAAGTGTCTCATTTCAAACTGAATTCACTCCGGACCCAAACCAACTAACCCGATAAGTCATATAATAGCTATAAAGCACAAATGGAGTAGTAAATAGGGGAACTGGTCTACAACTCTCAAAATGATCAGCCGGGTCGTTACATCCTCCCCCTCTTAAATAAACACTCGTACTCGAACGGGTCTAGAAACATACATGGAGTCTCAAATAGGTGTGGATATCTGCTCCGCATCTCCCTCTTGGTCTCCCAAGTAGCCTCCTCTACGGGCTGACCTCTCCATTGCACCTTCATTGAAGCTATATCCTTTGACCTGAACTTTCGAACCTGCCGATCTAAAATGGCCACCGGCTCCACATCATAACTCAAATCATCATCCAACTAAACCGTACTGAAATTCAAAACATGAGACGGATTGCCGATATACTTCCGGAGCATAGAAACATGAAATACCGGATGCACACTCTACAAGTTAGGTGGCAGAGAAAGCTTGTAAGACACCTCCCCAATCCTCTGAAGTACCTCAAAAAGCCCAATGAATCGAGGGCTCAACTTGCCCTTCTTCCTGAGCCTTATAACACCCTTCATGGGTGAAACCTTCAGCAGAACCTTCTCCCCAACCATGTAAGATACATCATGGACCTTCCTGTCGGTATGGCTCTTCTGTCTGGACTATACAGTGCGAAGCCGCTCTTGAATCAATTTAACCTTGTCTAATGCATCCTGAACTAAGTCTGTACCCAAAAGCGTTGCCTCACCGGGCTCAAACTAAGCCACCGAAGATTTACACCGCCTCCCATAAAAAGCCTCATACGCGACACTTGGATGCTCGACTGATAACTATTGTTGTAAGCAAACTCCGCGAGTGGCAGAAACTGATCCCAAGAACCCCCAAAATCAATGACATAAGCGCATAGCATGTCCTCCGATATATGAATAGTGCGCTCGGACTGTCCGTCCATCAGATGATGAAATATTGTGCTCAGCTCAACCTGGGCACCCAACTCACGCTGTACGACTCTCCAAAACTGCGATGTAAACTGCGTGCCTCTATCTGAAATGATGAAAATTTATACACCATGAAGGCGAACAATCTCTTGGATGTAAATCTCAGCCAACCGCTCCGAAGAATTGGTAGTACCAACTGAAATGAAGTGCACGAACTTGGTCAGTCGATCCACAATCACCCAAATAGCATCAAACTTCCTCGAAGTCCGTGGGAGTCCAGCTACAAAATCCATGGTGCTCCGCTCTGTGACATCTCACGTTTTCATATGTTAAAGTTTCGTCGTAAGTTAATCGACATAAGTTTAGGAAGGAAATTATTTTGAGATTACAAGTATTATGCTATTTCAAACAACAGATAATTAAATTCGTGAAGGTGAGAGAGTAAGCGAATCGAAGAAAATAAGTTTTGTCAAAGTTTGGCAATTTGGGTAAAATACGGTCCGAGCTATAATACCCGGTATTTATGGACTAGTGCCATACTAGGTATCATATGACCATGATAGTATGATGTATAAAGTGTATTAAAAATGAGTAGTATTTTAAGTAATTTGAGATAATTCTTAATTATGTGTATAATTGGTTAAATAATGGATTAGTGGGGAATAAATAAATTGATTAAGGAGTTGGTGGAGATTAAGGTCTTTGGATAAAGACCAAGGGATCTAACGTGGTAGCAAGACTTTGTCCAAATGATGACTCTTACATTATGAGTGAAAAGGTGGCATAATTATGTAATATGTGGCTTAGTCATACTACTTAAGGCAATGAATATTCAGACGATAATTCAAGTAAGAAAATTCCTTAAGCATCTTAGCAACGTGACTCTAAAGAAGCCCGGTATAATTTTTCTCAAGAATATCATACGTATTTTTCCCTACTCCGATCTTGCCGTCACGAGTTTTGTCGCAATTGTCGTGTGTTAGAAGGATTGTCCAGAGAACCGGCTCAGGTATGTTAAGGCTAAACCTTTCTTCATTTTGGCATGATCTGGTAATTACATGTATTTGATAACGAGGCATAAAGAGAAGTTCATACTCTCGAATTTATATACATTATCCTAGTCTCATAAATTATAATATTCTCCTTATCGAGACTTCATATTTAATTTAGTATTGTCTTCCTCTAGTCAAGAGAGCAAAGTGCCTATATATACAGTATTACAGTATTTTCATTACCATCGAGCTATAATCGATGGACAAACACTTATTGGGCAACCTCTGATCAGATGGTAAGTTATACACAGAGCCTATTGTGGCCGAGCGCCTATGAGCGAGCCCATCATGGCCGAGATACAGAGCCTAGTAAGGCCGAGCGCCTATGAGCTAGCCTACTACGGCAGAGCAATTATATATATACTGAGCCTTATAGGGCTGAACAATTATTTTACTTACTCTATTGAGAGAGTGGAGTCAATATCAACAGGTAAGCATATATTCAGATTATCTTTGACTCCCAGTTACTTTCAGTTATTATATTATCAGTTCAGTTTCAGCTTTCAGTTATTCTGTTGCCTTACATACTCGGTACATTATTTCGTACTGACGTACCTTTTCTGGGGGCACTGTATTTCATGCGTGCAGGTTCAGACAGACAGACGGGTAGACCTCCTCAGTAGGTGTTGCTCTAGTTCAGCTTTATCGATAAGCTCCACGTCCTTCGGAGTTGCCGGGTCTAGAAGTTTTGTGTACATATTGTGTATATATGTATATAGGTTATGGGTAGGTCAAGGAACTATTATGATCACAGTACATCCAGCAGTAGAGGCTTGTGGACATAACCTATCAGTTAGTACAGTATGTTGGGCTTGTAGGCCTTGTATGTATATTTTATTGGTTTTTCAGCTGTAATAGTTATGACGAACTTGCCGGCCCAGCTTTATATTGATGTTTAGTCCACGTTGGTTTCCATTCAGTTTTATATTTTGCTTCGCAAATTGTCTTGCAATGTGGCCCATGGCCAAAGTATGACATTATATGTTCAGAGACCCTTAGTCTCAAGTTAGTACGCAAGGATAGATGAGGCACCGAGTGCCGGTCATCGCCCCCAGGCTTGGGGCATGACAAAAGTGGTATCAGAGCAGTTCTGTCCTAGGGAGTCTACAAGCCGTGTCTAGTAGGGTCTTGTTTATTGATGTGTTATGCACCACATTAAATAAGCATGGGACTACATGGCATTTAGGAGTTGGTTACCTTTTTTTCAAATCTAAATCATGCTGCAGAACTGAGTTATAGGAAATTTGAGTTAAACTTACGCGTTGGCATTTGCATGCACAAATGACGATGACTATGAAGACTACGGCTAGCCAGAGGAGAGATACAACAGTAGGTGAGGGGACTAGCAGGGTACCCCCAGTAGATGGGGCCCAATCGAAGGCCTAGGGAGAGACCCCTACTCAACCATTACCGGCTCCTCCACCATCTGAGGAGATTCCTAGGGAGACCGCACATCCAGTTCTCCCTCCACTTCCATCAGATCAGGACTTCAGGAGTGCGGTGCATTTGTTGACACAGTTGGCAGCTAGCCAGTAACAGGCTAGGGCACCCACTAGTGCAGGACCTTCTGAGGAGTCTGGTAGTTCAAGGGTCCGAGAGTTTATTGCTTTGAGTCCCCCAGAGCTCACGGGGACAGATCAGAGGGAGGCACCGCAAGATTTCATAGATCAGCTTCACAGGATCTTTCGGGTTATACATTCCACAGAGAAAGAGGCAGTTGAGCTAGTAGTTTTTCGACTCCGAGATATAGCCATCCTTTGATACGAGGGATGGGAGAGGTCCAGGGGACGTGATGAATCTCTAGCTATTTGGGAGAAATTTTTGGATGCCTTTCTTGACCAGTACTTACCGCGGGAGATCAAACAGGCTCGAGTCGATCAGTTTCTAGCCCTCAAGCAGGGCAATATGAGTGTTCAAGAGTATAGTCTCCATTTTGACTCATTGGCCAGATATGCACCATCCATAGTTGCTACTTTGCGGGACAGGATTCACAGGTTTATAGCAGGGTTGGCCCCAGAGTTGACCAAGGCATGTGCCACCACTGCATTGCAGGATAGTATGGATATCTCCCAGATTCAGGCATTCGCCCAGAATATAGAAAGGGGTCGGCGTCGGCAACAGGGTACAAAGAGGACTGAGTCAGGACAACGTAAGAGGATGAGATTTTCCGAGTCACAGGAGCAGTCTCAGGGTAGTTATAGGCCCCAGTACTTCAAACAGCCACCTAGGACTCCGCCACCTTAGTTACAGGGTTACAGGTATGACCGTTATACTCAGTCAGGACCAGGTGAGAGCTCACGGGCGTCGGGTTTACAGCGACAGCGAGGTTCAGGGCAGATATGGTCATTTCTGCCACGGTGTGACATCTGTGGTAGAGGACATTTGGGATAATGCTGAGCCGGTTCCGATGCTTGTTATGCATGTGGACGTCTGGGGCATATGATGTGAGATTGCTCAAATAGAGATTCTGGGGGTATGAAACAACCAGCGAATTCAACAACAGGATCATCTATGTCTGTGCATCCTTCCGGGCGCGAGTCTCAGCCTTTGGCAGGTAGAGGTCGAGGCAGAGGTAGAGGTTCCAGTTCAGGTGGTAACTAGAATCGTAGCTATGCTTTAATGGGTCATTAGGACCAGGAGTCTTCACCAGATGTTGTGACAGGTATGTCGACCATTTTCTCTCACGATGCTTATGCTTTGATAGACTGAGGATCTACTTTATCTTGTATTACCCTATTTGCCGCGGGGAAGTTTGGTATAGTGCCTGAAATACTAAGTGATCCTTTTGCGGTATCTACATCTGTCAGAGAATCGATTATTGCTAGATGGGTTTACCGAGGTTGTACGATGACAGTTTGTGGTCGTCAGACCTCAACCGACCTAGTTGAGCTAGAGATGTTGGATTTTGATGCTATCATGGGCATGGACTGGTTGGCAGCTTGCTATGCCACAGTTGATTGTCAAGCACTATCCTACTTTTGTCGTCGATTAAAAGTCAAACTTTTAAAATCAACTTACTTTGAAAAGTATTTTTAAAAAAATATTTTTCGAAAAAGGACTTTTGGAAAAAAAAAACAGTTTATATTTGGCTAACCAATTTAAAAAATAAATTTGAGTAACAATTTGTATTTGGCTAACCTTTTCAAAAAGTGCATTTTAAGTGTCAAATTATGAATAAGAACATGAAAAGATTTACTTATCTGAAGGCGAGGAAAATGATCGCAAAAAGGTGCATTTATCATATTGTGCGAGTTAGAGATGTAGATACTGAGATACCTACACTTTAGTCTATTCCAGTAGTAAAAGAGTACGCAGATGTATTTCCATATGAACTTCCAGGTGTTCCTCTAGAGCGAGAGATTGATTTTGGCATCGATTTGCTTCCGGGATCTCAACCAATATCCATCCCTCCGTATAGAATGGCACTTGCTGAATTGAAGGAGTTGAAGGAGCAGTTAAAAGATTTTGCTGGAGAAAGGTTTTATCAGGCCCAGTACCTCACCTTGGGGTGTACCGGTACTCTTTGTACGGAAGAAAGACGGCTCGCTGAGGATGTGTATCGATTATAGGCAGCTGAACAAGGTAACTATTAAGAATAAGTATCCACTTACAAGGATAGATGACTTGTTTAATCAGTTGCAGGGAGCTAGATGCTTTTCAAAGATAGATTTGAGATCGGGGTACCACCAGGTCAGAGTTCGGGAGAAAGATATTCCCAAGACAGCCTTCAGGACCCGATATGGCCACTTCGAGTTCCTTGTCATGTCCTTCGGGTTGACGAATGCACCTGCCGTATTTATGGACTTAATGAATAGCCTATTCCAACCATTTTTAGATATGTTCATGATAGTATTTATTGATGATATTCTAGTTTATTCATGTTTAGAGGATGAGAATACGGACCACCTGCAAGTGGTGCTCCAAACCCTCTGTGATAGTAAATTATATGCTAAGTTTTCTAAATGTGAGTTCTCGTTGAAATCTGTAGCATTCTTGGGGCACATTGTATCCGATAGAGGTATAAAGGTAGACAATCAGACGATTGAGGCTGTGAAATCCTGGCCTAGACCTACCACTCCGATAGAGGTTCGTAGCTTTCTAGGCTTAGCAGGATATTACCGGAGGTTCGTAGAGGGTTTTTCTTCACTTTCGGCACTATTGACAAAGTTGACGCAGGAAGTAACTAAGTTTCAGTGGACAGAGTCTTGCGCGTAGAGTTTCTAAGAGCTTAAGAATAGGTTGACCTCAACACCAATTCTAGCACTTCCAGAGGGTCCAAATAGTTATGCCATGTATTGTGATGCCTTAGGTGTCGGTTTAGGATGTGTCCTGATGCAACATGGGAAAGTAATTGCGTATGCTTCAAGGCAGTTAAGGAAGCACGAGCGGATTTATCCGACCCATAACCTCAAATTAGCTGTAGTTGTCCATGCACTTAAGATATGGCAACATTATTTATATGGCGTTCATGTTGATGTATTTACAGATCATAAAATCCTACAATATATCTTCAAGCAAAAAGAATTGAATTTGCGACAGAGGCGATGGCTTGAGTTATTGAAAGATTACGATGTTAACATTCTCTACCATCCAGGCAAAGCTAATATGGTAGCAGATGCCTTAAGCCACATGTAGTGGCCGCAAAAAGAAAATTAACTAGAGAGATTCATCAATTAGCTTATTTGGGGGTCTGGTTAGTAGACTCTGGCGATGGTGGAGTTGTACTCCAAAATACTGTAAAATCACGTCTCATAGCTGAAGTAAAGGAGAGGTTGTATGAGGATCCAGAGTTGCTCGAGTTGAGAGAGCGAGTTCCGCAGCAGAAGAAGCCATTGTTAGATATGAAGGGAGATAGAGTTCTTAGATATAGGGGTCGTTTGTGTGTTCCAGATGTAGCAGGGCTACGAGACAAGATTATGTCAGAGGCACATTATTCATGGTACTCAATTTATCTTGGGTCGACGAATATATACCATGACATTAAGGATGTGTACTGGTGAAACGATATGAAGAAGAACATTGCTGAGTTTGTCGCTCAGTGTCCTAGTTGCCAGCAGGTGAAGGTAGAGCACCAAAAGCGTGGAGGGCTAATGCAGACTATAGAGATCCCGACGTGGAAATGGGAGGCGATAAAAATGGACTTTATCACGGGTTTACCTCGTTCTCATCATAAGTTCGATTCCATATGGGTGATAGTCGATAGGCTCACAAAATTAGCTCATTTCCTGCCGGTCAGATCTACATATATAGCAGAAGACTATGCAAAGTTATATATTAAGGAGATAGTGCGGCTATATGGGGTACCAGTATCTATTATATCTTGACGTGGGGCCCAGTTTACAGCACATTTTTGGAGGTCATTACAGAAAGGTCTAGGGAGTTAGGTGAATCTCAGCACAACTTTTCATCCACAGACTGATGGACAAGCCGAGCGCACAATTCAGACGCTCAAAGATATGTTACGAGCATGTGTGTTGGATTTTAAAAGAAGTTGGGATGAACATCTACCTCTAATCGAGTTTTCATATAATAACAGTTACCACTCCAGTATCCAGATGGCTCTGTACGAGGATTTGTATGGTGTAAGTGCAGATCTCTTATAGGGTGGTTTGATGTTGGAGAATCTGGGTTACATGGGCCAGACCTAGTTCAGCAAGTCATAGAGAAAGTAAAGCTTATCCGGGAGCGACTGTCAACATCCCAGAGTCATCAAAAGTCATATTCTGACGTGCGGCGACGAGACTTAGAGTTCGGGGTTAATGACTGGGTATTCTTAAAGGTGTCGCCTATGAAGGGCGTGATGAGGTTTGGCAAGAAAGGCACGCTTAGCCCACGGTATATTGGACCTTATAGGATCATTCGGAAAGTGGGCCAAGTAGCTTATGAGTTAGAATTGCCGTCGGAATTGGAGTCTGCCCATCCGGTTTTTCACGTATCTATGTTACGGAAGTTCATTGGTGATCCTACTCGGGTGGTGCCCACGGATGATGTACATATTACAGAGGACTTTTCATACGAGGAAATTTCGGTTGCCATCCTAGACCGACAAATCCGCAAGCTACGGAATAAGGAGGTAGCCTCCATGAAGGTTTTATGAAGAAGCAAGAATGTGGAAGAGATGACGTGGGAAGCGGAGGAAGAAATGAAGTCTAAATACCCCCACCTATTTCAAACTGAAGATATGGCTCGAGGTGGGATACCTCAGCACAACTTTATTTAGGCCAGTAGGTCATCAGGTAAGCTCTTATTGTTGATTTTCAGAATTTATAATGGACAGCTGTGTGAAGCCAAGTGTTTCTATTTATAGACATTGACCATGTATGGCATGTATAGTATGTTTTCTGGCTGCGTACAAGTTGGTTTTAATCTAATGTACGGAAGAGACTCTAGTAAAGTTTTCCAAAAGTTTCTAAGAATAAACATTCGAGGATGAATATTTCTAAGGGGGGTAGAATGTGATATCTCGCGTTTTCATACGTTAAAGTTTCGTCGTAAGTTAATCGACATATGTTCGGGAAGGAAATTATTTTGAGATTACAAGTATTATGCTATTTCAAACAAGGGATAAGTAAATTCGTGAAGGTGAGAGGGTAAGCGAATCGAAGAAAATAAGTTTCGTCAAAGTTTGGCAATTTGGGATAAAATACGGTCCGAGCTATAATACCCGGTATTTATGGACTAATGCCATACTAGGTACCATATGACCATGATAGTATGATGTATAAAGTGTATTAAAAATGAGTAGTATTTTAAGTAATTTGAGATAATTCTTAATTATGTGGGTAATTGGTTATATAATGGATTAGTGGGGAATAAATAAATTGATTAAGGAGTTGGTGGAGATTAAGGTCTTTGGATAAAGACCAAGGGATCTAACGTGGCAGCAAGACTTTGTCCAAATGATGACTCTTACATTATGAGTGAAAAGGTGGCATAATTATGTAATATGTGGCTTAGTCATACTACTTAAAGCTTAACACCTCTCTGATCTAGGAGAATGTCTTATATCAAAGTAGGAAACGAATATTCAGACGAGAATTCAAGGATTCAAGAATTTAAGCAAGAAAATTCCTTAAGCATCTTAGAAACATGACTCTAAAGAAGCCCGATATAATTTTTCTCAAGAATATCATACAGAGTTTTCCCTACTCCGATCTTGCCGTCACGAGTTTTGTCGCAATTGTCGTGTGTTAGAAGGATTGTCCAGAGAACCGGCTCAGGTATGTTAAGGCTAAACCTTTCTTCATTTTGGCATGATCTAGTAATTTTATGTATTTGATAACGAGGCATAAAGAGAAGTTCATACTCCCGAATTTATATACATTATCTTAGTCTCATAAATTACAGTATTCTCCTTATCGGGACTTCATATTTAATTAAGTATTGTCTTCCTCTAGTGAATATAGAAAAGAGATTATATATACATTATTACAGTATTTTCATTTCCATCGAGCTATAATCGATGGGTAGGCCCCTATTGGGCAACCTCTGATCAGATGGTAATTTATATATCGAGCCTACTGTGGCCGAACGCCTATGAGCGAGCCCAGCATGGCCGAGATACAGAGCCTAGTATGGCCGAGCACCTATGAGCGAGCCTACTACGGTAGAGCAGTTATATATATACCGAGCCTTATAGGACCAGACCGTTATTTTACTTACTATATTGAGAGAGTTGAGTCAGTATCAGTACGTAAGCATATATTCAGATTATCTTTGACTCCCAGTTACTTTCAGTTATTATATTATCAGTTCAGTTTTAGCTTTCAGTTATTATGTTACCTTACATACTCGGTACATTATTTTGTAGTGACGTCCCTTTTCTGGGGCCGCTGTATTTCATGTGTGCAGGTTCAGACAGACAGATGGGTAGACCTCCTCAGTAGGTGTTGCTCGAGTTCAGCTTTATCGGTAAGCTCCACGTCCTTCGGGGTTGCCAGGTCTAGAAGTTGTGTGTACATGTTGTGTATATACGTATATAGGTTATGGGTAGGTCGGAAAACTATTCCGATCACAGTACATCCAGCAGTAGAGGCTTGTAGACATAACCTGTCAGTTAGTGCAATATGTTGGGCTTGTAGGCCTTGTATGTATATTTTGTTGGTTTGTCAGCTGTAATAGTTATGATGGCCTTGCCGGCCCAGCTTTATATTGATGTTTAGTCGGCATTGGTTTCCATTCAGTTTTATATTTTGCTTCGCAAATTATCTTGCAATGTGGCCCATGGACAAAGCATGGCATTATATGTTCCGAGCCCCTTAGTCACAAGTTGGTACGCAAGGATAGATGAGGCACTGGGTGCTGGTCTCGCCCCCAGGCTCGGGGCGTGACACGCTCCCACTTCCACTCTAGATTCTCTAACCTCTGAAGCAATCCACCCGGTCTTTGATTCTCATACTTCACCTATTGACGGTTAAGGAACCGAGCTACAAACCCCACTACATCTTTCTTCATTCTCCTCCACCAATAGTGCTGTCTCAAGTCCTGATACATCTTCACGACACCAGGATGAATGGAATACCGCGAACTGTGGGCCTCCTCAAGAATCAACTCACGTAACCCATCCATATTGGGCACACAAATCCGACCCTGCATCCTTAATAACCCATCATCTCCAATAGTCACATCTCTGGCATCACCGTGCTGAACCGTGTCCTTAAGGACAAGTAAATGGGGATCATTATACTGGCGCTCTCTGATGCGATCATATAAGGAAGACCGAGAAACCACACAAGCTAGAACCCGACTGGGCTCTGAAATATCCAATCTCACGATCTGGTTGGCCAAAGCCTGAACATCGACTGCAAGAGGTCTCTCCCCAACAGGATTGAATGCAAGACTACCCATACTCACCGCCTTTCTACTCAAAGCATCGGCCACCACATTGGCCTTCCTGGGACGATACAGAATGGTGATATCATAGTCTTTTAGCAGCTCCAACCATCTCCGCTGTCTCAAATTTAGATTCTTTTGTTTGAACAAGTGCTGGAGACTCCGATGATCCGTAAATACCTCACAAGACACACCGTAGAGATAATGCCTCCAAATCTTCAATGCATGAACGATGGCAACAAACTCCAAATCATGAACATGGTAGTTTTTCTCATGAGGCATCAACTGACGCGAAGCATAAGCAATCACTCTACCCTCCTACATCAACACATACCCAATGCTGATCCGAGAAGCATCACAATACACTGTATAAGAGCCTGAAGCTAACGACAAAACTAGAACTGGAGCTGTGGCCAAGGCAGTCTTGAGCTTCTAAAAGCTCTTGTCACACTCATCCGACCACCTGAAAGGAGAACCCTTTTGGGTCAATTTGGTTAAGGGTGACGCAATAGACGAGAAGCCCTCCACGAAGCGACGATAATAACCGGCCAAGCCGAGAAAACTCCAAATCTCCGTAGCTGAGGACGGTCTGGGCCAACTCTGAACCACCTCTATCTTCTTCGGATCCACCTGAATACCCTCACTGGACACCACGCATCCCAAGAATGCCACTGAACTGATCCAAAACTCAAACTTGGAGAACTTGGCATAAAGCTTCTCCTCCCTCAGCCGCTGTAGCACAATCCGCAAATGCTGAGCATGCTCTTCCTGGCTACGAAAGTACACCAGGATATCATCAATGAATATGATAACAAGAAAGTCGAGATAAGGCTGAAGCACACTGTTCATCAGATGCATAAACGCTGCTGGAGCTTTGGTCAGCACAAAAGACATCACAAGAAACTCATAATGACCGTAATAGGTCCTGAATGCTGTCTTTAGGATATCCGAATCCCGAATCTTCAACTGGCGATACCCACACCTCAAATCAATCTTAGAGAACACCCTCGCTCCCTGAAGCTGGTCAAACATATCATCAATTCGCAGCAAAAGATACTTGTTCTTGATTGTAACTTTGTTCAACTGCCTATAATCAATGCACATTCTCATAGTACCATCCTTCTTTTTCACAAACAACACCGATGCACCCCAAGGTGACACACTGGGCCTAATAAACCCCTTATCAAGGAGTTCCTAAAGCTACTCCTTCAATTCCTTCAACTCAGCTGGGTACCATGCGATATGGTGGGATAGAAATGGGCTGAGTGCCCGGCACCAAGTCAGTACCGAAGTCAATATCTCTATTGGGCGGCATGCCCGGCAAGTCTGTAGGAAACACCTCCGGAAATTCCCGCACCACCAAAACAGAAGCAATTGTAGTAGCATCGGCACTAACGTCCCTCACAAAGGCCAAATAAGATAAACAACCCTTCCCAACCATCCACTGGGCCTTCAAATATGAAATCACTCTATTGGGAACATAGTCTGGAGAACCTCTCCACTTAATTATCGGAAACCGCGGCATCGCCAACGTCACAATCTTAGCGTGACAATCTAGAACATCATGACATGGAGACAACCAATCCATACCCAAGATCACATCAAAATAAACCATGCTAAGCAACAAGAGATCAACTCTAGTATCCATACTCCCAATGGTCACTACACATAACTGATATACACGGTCCACAATAATAGTATTGCCCACCAGCGTAGAGACATGAACAAATGAATCTAAGGACTCACAGGGCATATCCAAATGATGAGCAAAGTATGATGATACATATGAATAATTGGAACCAGGGTCAAATAGTACTGAGGCCTCTCTGTGGCAAATTGAGACAATACCTGTGATCACTGCGTTTGAAGCAACATCATCTGGTCTGGAAGGAATAGCATAGAATCGAGCCAGACCACTGCCTGATTGGCCTCCCCCACTAGGGCGACCCCTAACTGACTGAGCTCCACCCCGAGCTGGCTGAGCGGGTGGTGAAGTAACGGGATCCGAAGTCGTAGGCTGACTCCTCTGCTGAGCTGGACCTCCCGTAAGGCGGGGACAATACCTCTTGATGTGAACCATATCTCCGGACTCAAAACAACCCCTCCCTGTGAATGGCGGTGGGGACTGGAGATAGCCCCGAGCACCAGAATACCCACTAGAAGTACCCGGTGCCGATGAGCCCTGAACTGAAGGTGCATGGGATGAACTTTGAGCTGGTAGAGCACTGATAGATGACTGTCCCTAATGATAACTATATGAACCATGACTGGATGATGCACCATGGTGAACTGGACGACCCGTCTGAGCGTGCTTGTAAGGTCGACCCCTGCCGCGGTAAAACTGACCCCCTGAAGGAACACCGCTGAAATTACCTGATCCACGAGGACTCTTGGCCTTCCTCTCACCCCGCTCTTGACTGCGTACGGTATCTATCTGCCGAACAATGTCGACAACCTCATCAAAAGTAGCACCAAATAACCTCTCCATAGTCATAAGCAACCGTAACTGATATGTGAGTCCATCGACGAACCTCAGAATCCTCTCCCTATAAGTGGGAACTAGCCAAACTGTGTGTCGATCCAACTCAGAAAACCTCATCTCGTACTGCATCATAGACATGCCATCCTGATGAAGCTGCTCAAACTATCTACGTAGATCCTCTCTGTGAGACTGCAACACGAACTTCTCCAAGAAGAGAACGGAGAACTCCGACCAAGTAAGTGGTGCTGCACCGACCGGCCTGCGCCTCTCATAAGCCTCCCACCATCTGAAGGCAGCTTTAGAAAACTAAAAAATAGTGAATGAGACCCCATTGGTCTCCAGAATACCCGTTGTCCGAAGCATCCGCTCACACCTATCTAGAAAACCATGAGCATCCTCTGACTCAGCACCACTAAATGATGTATGTTGAAGCTTCCCAAATATCTCAAGCCTCCTTTGCTCATCGTCTGCCATAACGAGGACTACCAGGGCCTGAGCAGCTGCAGCCAGCTGAGTTGGTAATGCCCCCAGTTTCTGAAGTACCTGCACTACCTGATCCGGAGTACGGGCAAAAGGGGTATGAGTACCTCTCTTGGCCTGAGAAGTGGCTGGGGCGGTATGAGCCGAAACCACCTGAGCAAGGCTAGTACAAACTGTCAAAATCTGGGCTAAAGTCTCTTGAAGGCCTGGAATCACAATGGGCACAGCTGGTGCCTTAGCTGGTGCTGCTAGAGCGTCCCTAGCTGCTGCGCAAGCTGTACCTCTGCCCCTACCGCGACCTCGGCCTCTTGCGGCCCTGACTTGTGGTACCGGTGGCTGTCCACAAATTCGCACGACAGAGAATAGAATAGCAGAAATTTAGTTTTCGGAATCAAGAAATTCGCACGACAGAGTACAAGAAAGTGAAATTTTTCCTAAGGGTTCGGCAACCTCTCAAAGATAAGTACAGATGTTTCCATACCGATCCTCAAGACTCTACCAAACGAGCTCATGACTCGTGAGACCTATGTAACCTAGGATCTGATACCAACTTGTCACGACCCAAAAACCAACCGTTGTGATGGCGCCTATTATGGAACAAGGCAAGCCACTACTCAACTATCTCAACACAGTAAAAGCTTTAAAAAAAATATAGGCGGAAGCAATTAATATTTAAAAAAACCCATTTTTGGAAACGAAATAAACCCGCAACACAATATAATCTATCCCAAAACCGGGGTGTCACCGAGTACATGAGCATCTATGCCAGAAGATAGTCTACTACAATATCTAAGGAGTAAAAAAAACTGAAGTACAAATAAAGATAATGAAGGAGAGTCAAGTCCTGCGAACACCATGCAGCTACCTCGATAGTCTCCGAGATCCTATCTCCTCAATCAGCAGCCGCCGTAACCAAAAGTACCTGGATCTGCCCAGGAGGTGCAGGGTGTAGTGTGAGTACAACTAACTCAGTAAGTAACAAATCCAAACTATGGGATAAAAGTAGTGAAGAACTCAATAGGCACAATTCAATACAGAAAATAACAGTGCAGAAATGTAGACATGCTTTCAAGTTCGATGGATATCTTAAAACAGTAAAATGGATAAAATATGAATGATATGAAGATTATAAATCCTCTACTTATACCATGTCAATGCACATGCTGTGTTTGATGCACCATGCTAACAACCTCATGTGCTCACACTCTCAAATGCTCAATCACTCAGTACTGTATATGGCCTAAACGGCCCAGGGAAGTTCCATCCCGAAATATATACATCACTGAAAATCAGTCACCCAGTATCGAGTAGGGCAAACCCAACCCGTGGAGAAGATCCATCTCCAGGTATAAAATGCTTCGGACAAGATCCATGTCCAGGGAAGATCCATCCCTCAATAATATCAACCGTGCTTACTGGGGGTGTGTGCAGACTCCGTAGGGGTTCCTTCCGCCCAAGCGATATCATAAATCAGTATAACCACTGCGGTGTGCAACCCGATCCCATAAATGTCACTCATAATCAGGCACTCAACCTCACTCAATCATCAATCTCTCCAGTCTCTCTCTCACGGGCTCACAATGTCATAATACTAGACCGAAAACAATGATATGATGCATCAATAAATAACAACAGAGACTGAGATGAGATATGAAATGAATGAATAAGACTGAGTGCAAAATATCAATGAAATTAGTAAGACAACAGCAAGAAATGACCATTATGTGTCCCAACAGTATCGGCATAAAGCATAAACATGATATCTAGCATGAGTGACAATTCAATTACTTTATCACATGATGAAAATGCGGATATCAACAAGATAGAACCACTATATGGTGCTATGGAGTCTACCATGTCAAAATTCTCACGGTGCACGCCCGTTACTTGGCATGTGCGTCACCTCAATACCAATCACATAACACATAATTCGGGGTTTTGAACCCTCAGAACCAAGTTTGAAAGTGTTACTTACTTCAATTCGGGCTAAATTCTACTCCAAAATGCCCTTGCCTCTCAAATCCCTCCAAACATCCCGAATCTAGCCACAAGCAGTACAATACAATCAATATAGACTAAAGGAATTAATTTCACAAGAAAAATACGAAATTATAGCCAAAATCCGAAATCGGCCTATTCACTCACGAGTTTAACCATACCAAATTCATCATATTTCAACACCAATTGGTCATTCAAATCCTCAAAACCAACTCTCCAAATCCCTAGCCTCAAACCCCCAAATTATACCTCAAAACACACCATCTAGGTGGAAAATCAGTGGGGAAACATAATTATTGAAGAAAAATGAACACAAGGAACTTACCTTAAGAAACCCCTTGAAAAATCCTCTCAAAACCTCACAATCATCTGAGCTAAAAAATGTTGAAATGAGTAAAAATCACGAAATCTCGCATTTAAGGACTCTACCCAGGCCTTCCGCACCTGCGGCAACTTGGCCTCTTCTGCGGTCTCGCAGGTGCGCCCCTTGCCCGCTTCTGCGCCAACCGCATGTGCGGAAAAACCCACGCATCTGTGCCATTATCTGCATCTGTGTGCCTGTGTGTGCTTCTGCACAAGTTGCTTTTGCATGCGAATGGCCGCATCTGTGGCCCATGACCAAAACATCCCTGGCCGCTTCATGCGGCCCCCTTTCTCGCCTCTGCAGACATGCATCTGCGATTAGACTTCTGCAGGTTCGATTACACCAGCTGAGTCCAAACTTTAGCAGCCTTACAACTTCGAATCTTGATCCGTTAACCACCCGAATTCAACCCGGGACCTCAACCAACTATACCAACAAGTCTTATAACATCATACAAACTTAGTCAAATCTTCAAATCACCTCCAACAACATCAAAAACATGAATTACACACGGATTCAAGCCTAATGAACTTCGAAATTTATAAATTCTACAAACGACCCTGAAACCTATCAAATCACATCCGATTGACATCAAATTTTGCACACAAATCATAAATTACCCCACGAACCTACTCCAACTTCTGAAATCGGAATCCGACTCCGATATCAAAAAGTCAACCCCCTGGTCAAACTTTCCAAAAATTTGACTTTCGCCCTTTTTAAGCCTAATCCAACTGCGGGCCTCCAAATAATTTTCCGGACACGATCCTAAGTCTAAAATCCCTACACAGAGCTACTGGAATCATTAGAATTCGAATCTGGGGTCGTTTACACATAGATCAACATCTAGTTGACTTTTCCAACTTAAGCTTTCCATTTAAGAGACTAAGTGTCTCATTTCACACTGAATTCACTCCGTACCCGAAACAACTAACACGATAAGTCATATAATAGCTATAAAGCATAAATGGAGCAGTATATGGAGGAAAGGGGATACAACTATCGAAACGACCGGCCGGGTCGTTACAGGGTGGGGGCAAGAACGGGGTAGGATTCTTAGTTGATAAAGACCTCCGTGAACTAGTGGTGGAGGTTAGGAGGGTGAATGATAGGGTGATGACTATTAAACTAGTTGTTGGAGGTTTTACTTTGAACATAATCAGTACGTACGCACCCCAATCGGGCTTGGATGAGGAAGTCAAGAGGCATTTCTGGGAGGATTTGGATGAGATGGTCCGTGGTATCCTGCATACCGAGAAGATTTTCATAGGAGGAGATTTCATCGGCCACATTGGAGCGACGTCTTAGGGCTATGATGATGTGCATGGTGGCTTTGATTTTGGAGATGGAAACGGAGGAGGAACATCTTTGCTGGACTTTGCTAGAGTATTTGATCTGGTGATAGCAAAATCGAGTTTCCCAAAGAAAAGGGAGCACTTGGTCACCTTACGGAGTTCGGTGGCCGAGACTTACATAGATTATTTACTCTACAGGAAGTTCGATAGAGGTATTTGCACGAATTGCAAGGTCATCCCGAGTGAGAACCTCTCGACCCTTCATAGGCTCCTGGTCATGGACCTTGAGATCACGATAAAGAGGAGGAAGAGGGCGATATATAGCCAACATATGATCAAGTGGGGAGCCTTGACGGAAGCTAAAGCGCAGGAGTTGGGGGGTCAAGCTGGTGACTATGGGGGCTTGGAGGAGTAGTGGGGACGCAAACGCTATGTGGACCATGACTGCGTAGTGCATTAAGGAAGCTGCGAGAGAGGTATTAGGGGTCTCAAAGGGTTACTCTGGTGGTCACAAGGGATATCGGTGGTGGAATGGAGAGGTGTAAGGAAAGGTGAAAACCATAAAAATAACATATATGAAGCTAGTGGAAAGTGTAGACGATGAGGAGAAGAGGGCGAATAGGGAGCATAATAAGTTGGCTAATAAAGAGGCAAAGCTAGCAGTTATGGCGGCCAAGACTGCAACTTTTAGTCATTTATATGAGGAACTCGAGGGCTGATGTGGGTATAAGAGGTTGTTCAGGTTAGCCAAGGCGCGAGAAAGGAAGGCGCGTGACTTAGACCAAGTGAAGTGTATCAAGGACGAAGAAGGTAGAGTTTTGTTAGATGAGGGGCTTATCCGTCGGAGATGGAAGACCTACTTCCATAGTCTCTTGAACGAGGAGGGGGACATGAGCATTGTACTTGGTGATTTGGAACTCTCCGGGAGTCATTGTGATTTTGGGTATTGTAGGAGGATTATAGTTGATGAAGTTGAGGGGGCTATGCGTAATATGAGCAGGGGCAAAGCGACCGGACCGGATGAAATCCCGGTGGAGTTTTGGAAGAGTGCGGGCAAAGCAGGCTTGGAGTGGCTCACTAGGTTATTTAATGTCATATTTAGAACGAAGAAGATATCTGAAGAGTGGAGGGGGAGCACGATGGTTCCTGTATACAAGAACAAGGGTGATATCCAAAATTGCAATAACTATTAGGGTATCAAGATGCTTAGCCATACTATGAAAGTCTTGGAGAGAGTGGTAAAGCTAAGGGTGAGGAGGAGTGTGTCTATTTCTTAGAATCAGTGTGGGTTTATGCCGAGACATTTGACAACAAAAGCCATCCACCTTGTTAGAAGATTGATAGAGCAGTATAGGGAGAAAAAGAAGGACTTGCATATGGTGTTCATCGACTTAGAAAAGGCGTATGATAAAGTTCTGAGGGAGGTTTTGTGGAGATGTTTGGAGGCTATAGGTGTACCTGTTGCCTACGTTAGGTTGATTAAGGACATGTATGATGGAGTAAAGACCCGAGTGAGGATGATGGGTGGGGACTCAGACCATTTCCCAGTTATGATGGGGTTGCATCAGGGGACGGCACTCAGCCCTTTTTTGTTTGCTTTAACGATGGACGTACTGACGTGCCACATCCAAGGGGAGGTGCCGTGGTGCATGCTATTTGCAGATGATATTGTATTGATTGATGAGACGCGAGATGGTGTCAATGCGCAATTAGAGGTATGGAGGCGACCCTGGAATCTAAAGGTTTCAAGTTGATCAGGACCAAGACAGAATACTTGGAGTGTAAGTTCAGTGTCGAGACTCAAGGAGGGGAAGGGGAGGTGAGTCTGGACTCGCAGGTCATCCCTAGGAGAGGAAGTTTTAAGTACCTTGGGTCTATTATTTAGGGGGATGGGGAGATTGATGAAGATGTCACACTTCGTATTGGGACGGGATGGGTGATATGGAGACTCGCTTTCGGTGTTTTGTGTGACAAGAAGGTTCCACTAAAACTTAAGGGTAAGTTCTACAGAGTGGTGGTCAGACGAACGATGTTATATGTGGCTGAGCGTTGGCCAGTCAAGATCGCTCATGTCCAGAAGATGAAGGTAGCAGAGATGAGGATGTTGAGATAGATGTGAGGGCACACCGGGTTAGATAGGATCAGAAATGAGGTTATTCGCGACAAGGTGGGTGTGGCCCCTATTGAGGACAAGATGCGGGAAGCGTGGCTTAGGTGGTTTGGTCATGTGAGGAGGAGGAGCAAAGATGGCCCGGTAAGGAGGTGTGAGAGGTTTACATTGGAGGGCCTACAAAGAGGTAGAGGTAGGCCAAAGAAGAGATGAGGAGAGGTGATTAGGCAAGACATGGCGCAGCTTCAGCTGACTGAGGACATGACCCTTGATAGGAAGGTATGGAGGTTGAGGATTAGGATAGTAGAGTAGGTAGTCTACAGTGTTCATAACAGTAGTACTGGCATTCAGTCTCGCTTTTTGTTGGTAGTAGGTTTTTATGACTAACCGTTGTTTCCTTCATTGTTGATCACCTTACTATCTTTTTATTTTTATTCTGCTTTTATATGGCTTTTTGGTACTGTCCCTTCTTGTCTATATTTTCATTAATGTGGTGCTTATGTTTGCCTGAGCCGAGGGTCTATTGGAAACAATATCTCTATCCTCACAAGGTAGGGGTAAGGTCTGTGTACACACTACCCTCCCAGACCCTATGGTGTGGGATAATACTAGGTATGTTGTTGTTGTTTTTGTAAAGTAAGGTTACAATTTATAAACCAAGTAAGAATTCAACAAATAAATGAGTTTATTTTTGAAATAGTTTGAGTGAAGAAAATGACATTTCAGTTAAAATAAAGCATCAGATAGGCTACTGATTTGGATATAAAACTTATTAAATTAAAACCTAATAGTAATTTCTTTTATTTAAAACAACTCAATCATTAAGAACAAGTACAAACCAGAAATACAAATCCTTAGAGTCTCGTACGAAAAATCCAAAGCCAACACAATAAAACAAGAAATACAAAAAATAAATCTTAATATTAAGTAAAATAATTACATCACAGAGAACACACGAATTTACATATGACGGGAAAAACAAAATAACCAAAGGCAAGTGCAGCCATAGAGAAATATCAACAAAAGGGAACTCTCGAGGTACCTCCTTGTAGTTCCATATCATAAATAAATTTCAACAACAATGCCCCCAGGCCATCACAAATCAATCCCCGACATAGCCCACCTTGTCTCGCCACATGCGCAATAATAAAATAAATGCCCGCCTTGTCTCACCGCATGCGCATAATAATATTCCCACCTTGTCTCGCCACATGTGCAAACCCTTTGCCTTGCAGATTAGCCTCTGAAAGTCTCGTATCTAGTCACAATTAATTTGATCCAGTCAATATAAATTATTGGAATTTATTCCATATGAAGATACAAATTTTCCAACAAAAATCCGAAATTTAACTCAAAAATCACCCGTGGGACCCACGTCTCAGAATCTGACAAAACTCACAAAATCTGATATCATTCAATTACGAGTCGAACCATACTAGTTTCACTCAAATCCGACTCCGAATCGACATCGAAATCTCAAGCATTTGTTTTATGAATTTTATCCAATCTTTCCCAAGTTTCCATCTCAAAACACTAATTAAATGATGAAAACAATGATATACTTGTGTATATTGACCAAATCAGAGTTAGAATTACTTACACCGATGTTTTTCCTTTAAAAATCTCTCAAAAATCGCCTCTCCCCAAGCTCCAATTTGTCAAAAATAAAAAATGGGACGAAGTCCCCTTTTTATAACTTAAAGTTTCTGTCCACGCGCTGCCCTCAATTTCCTGCCTTGATTTCCAGCCTCGATTTCCTGCCCTCGATTTCTTGCCCTCGATTTCCTGCCTCGATTTCTGTAATGACCCGGCCGGTCATTTTGAGCATTACAGCTACGTTCCTTAGTTTACTGCTCAATTTATTCTTTATTGTTGTAGTATGGCTTGCCGGGGTAACTGGTTCGGGTCCGGAGAGATTTCGGAATAAATTGAGACACTTAGTCTCTTAATGGAAAGCTTAAGTTGGAAAAGTCGACCGGATATTGATTATGTGTAAACGACCTTGGATTCAAATTCTAATGATTCTAATACCTCCGTATGGTAATTTTGGACTTGGGAGCATGTCCGGAAAATTATTTGGAGGTCCGTAGTGGAATTAGGCTTGAAATGGAAAAAGTCAATTTTTTGGAAAGTTTGACCGGGGGGTTGACTTTTTGATTTTGGGGTCCAATTCCGATTCTGAAAATTTTAATAGGTCCATTATATCATTTATGACTTGTGTGAAAAATTTGAGACCAATCGGACTTGATTTGATAGGTTCCGGCGTCGTTTGTGGAAACTTGAAATTTCAAAGTTCGTTAGGCTTGAATTAGGGTATGATTCATGGTTTTAGCGTTGTTTGAGGTGATTTGAGGCTTCAACTAAGTTCGTATGATGTTTTAGGACCTGTTGGTGTATTTGGTTGAGGCTTCGGGGGCCTCTGATAAGTTTTGGATGGTTAACGGGTTGGATTTTGGACTTGGAACTCTCCTGGAATTTTTCTGATGCACCATCTGGTTTTCATCATCGCGTTCGCGAGTGGAGCCTCGCGTTCGTGAATAGGAACTGAGAGGCTGGAAATATTTTCTCTTCGCATTCGCGAAGGGTAGATATGGTGTGCATCGCGAACGCGAGAGGTGTTACGCGTTCGCGAAGAAGAGAGGAAGTAGCTGAGGACCCAGGGCAATTGGTCTACGCATTCTCGTAGGGGGTGTCACGTTCACGTAGTGAGGGGAAATGAAGCACCGCATTCGCGATTGGTTGAATGCATTCACATAGAAGGCATTCGGGTAGAGGCACTTTGTGCTTCGCGACCGCGAGGGGGATGCCGCATTCGTGAAGGAGGAAAATGGACGGGATTAATTTCGTGTTTCACGAACGCGAGGCACTAACCGCGTTCGCAAAGAAGAATAGCCTGTGCAGTGAGTTTAAGTTCTGAAAATGGGACATGATTGGAGCTCGGGAAGAGGCGATATTCGGGAGTTTTTCAAGGGAAACAACAGGGTAAGTGTTCTTAACTCAATATTGGTCAAATTACCCGAATCCATGGCTGTTTTTAACATTTTATTGGTGAATTGAGTTGAAAAATTGTGAAAACCCTCTTGGTTTAGTTTGAAGATTTGAGGGTCGATTTGAAGTCGAATATGAGTAAAATTTATATGGTTGAACTTGTAATTGGATGGGTTATCGGATTTTGTGAGTTTCGTCAGATTCTGAGACGTGGGCTCCACGGGCAATTTTTGGAGTGTAATTTCGGATTTTGTGGGAAAATATTAATATTATGATATGGAATTAATTCCTATAAATTGTATGGACTGAATCAAATTTAATGTGGCTAGACTCGAGCCTTTCAGGAGTTGATACGCGCAGAATGAGATTTCTGGAGCATTGTTTAGATTGCTCGGCATTGGATTCGTCTTGTTCGAGGTAAGTAACTCTTCTAATCTTGGAGCTGAGGGTATGAACCCTGAATATACGTATTATGTGAATTGTTTGAAGGTGACAAACATACTAGGTGACGGGCGTGTGGGCGTGCACCATAGAAATTGTGACGTAATTAGTTCCGTGGGACTTTCTAGTCATAATCTTGGCATTTTTTATGTAGTTTTATGTGTTAAAGAAATTGAGTTGAGAATCATATTAAAATTATGTGAGGCTATGTGCCGGGGTAATGACCCGGCCGGTCGTTTTGAGCATTACAGCTACGTTCCTCAGTTTACTGCTCAATTTATTCTTTATTATTATAGTATGGCTTGCCGGGGTAACTGGTTCGGGTCCGGAGAGATTTCGAAATAAATTGAGACACTTAGTCTCTTAATGGAAAGCTTAAGTTGGAAAAGTCGACCGGATGTTGATTATGTGTAAACGACCTCGGATTCGAATTCTAATGATTCTAATAGCTCCGTATGGTGATTTTAGACTTAGGAGCGTGTCCGGAAAATTATTTGGAGGTCCGTAGTGGAATTAGGCTTGAAATGGAAAAAGTCAAATTTTGGGAAGTTTGACCGGGGGGTTGACTTTTTGGTATTGGGGTCGAATTCCGATTCTGAAAATTTTAATAGGTCCATTATATCATTTATGACTTGTGTGCAAAATTTGAGACCAATCAGACTTGATTTGGTAGGTTCCGGCGTCGTTTGTGGAAACTTGAAATTTCAAAGTTCGTTAGGCTTGAATTGGGGTATGATTCGTGGTTTTAGCGTTGTTTGAGGTGATTTGAGGCTTTAACTAAGTTCATATGATGTTTTAGGACCTGTTGGTATATTTGGTTGAGGCTTCGAGGGCCTCGGATAAGTTTCGGATGGTTAACGGGTTGGATTTTGGACTTGGAACTCTCCTGGAATTTTTCTGATGCACCATCTGGTTTTCATCATCGCGTTCGCGAGTGGAGCCTCGCGTTCATGAATAGGAACTGAGAGGCTGGCAATATTTTCTCTTCGCATTCGCAAAAAGAATAACGCATTCGCGAAGGGTGGATAGGGTGTGCATCACGAACGCGAGAGGTGTTACGCGTTCGCGAAGAAGAGAGGAAGTAGCTGAGGACCCAGGGCAATTGGTCTACGCATTCTCGTAGGGGTGTCGCGTTCGCGTAGTGAGGGGAAATGAAGCACCACGTTCGCGATTGGTTGAATGCATTCACATAGAAGGCATTCGGGTAGAGGCACTTTGTGCTTCGCGACCGCGAGGGGGATGCCGCATTCGTGGAGGAAAATAGACGGGATTAATTTCGTGTTTCACGAACGCGAGGCACTAACCGCGTTCGCGAAGAAGAATAGCCTGGGCAGTGAGTTTAAGTTCTGAAAATGGGACATGATTGGAGCTCGGGAAGAGGCGATATTCGGGAGTTTTTCAAGGGAAACAACGGGGTAAGTGTTCTTAACTCAATATTGGTCAAATTACCCGAATCCATAGCTGTTTTTAACATTTTATTGGTGAATTGAGTTGAAACATTGTGAAAACCCTCTTGGTTTAGTTTGAAGATTTGAGGGTCGAGTTGAAGTCGAATATGAGTAAAATTTATATGGTTGAACTTGTAATTGGATGGGTTATCGGATTTTGTGAGTTTCGTCAGATTCTGAGACATGGGCTCCACAGGCAATTTTTGGAGTGTAATTTCGGATTTTGTGGGAAAATATTAATATTTTGATATGGAATTAATTCCTATAAATTGTATGGACTGAATCAAATTTATTGTGGCTAGACTCGAGCCTTTCAGGAGTTGATACGCGCAGAATGGGATTTCTGGAGCATTGTTTAGATTGCTCGGCATTGGATTCATCTTGTTCGAGGTAAGTAACTCTTCTAATCTTGGAGCTGAGGGTATGAACCCTGAATATACGTATTATGTGAATTTTTTGAAGGTGACACACATACTAGGTGACGGGCGTGTGGGCGTAAACCATAGAAATTGTGACGTAATTAGTTCCGTGGGACTTTCTAGTCATAATCTTGGCATTTTCTATGTAGTTTTATGTGTTAAAGAAATTGAGTTGAGAATCATATTAAAATTATGTGAGGCTATGTGCCAGTATTATTGAGACCCATAAAGGTCATATTGCTGTGAATTATTTGTTTAAATTGAAATTTCATACTCAGTCATATTAATATCATTACATATCATATCTCAGTCTCTATTGTTATTTACTGATACATCATATCATCATTTTCGAGCTATTATCATGACATTGTGAGCCCATGAGAGAGAGACTGGAGAGATTGATGATAGAGTGAGGCTGAGGGACTGATTGTGAGGATAATAATAGGATAGAGTTGCACGATGCAGCAGGCCATATTGGCTTTATATACTTTATTATTATGTGGATCAGGGCTGCCCGCCTGCAGCAGGCCACGTGAGTTGTTCGTGTGGATACATATATTGATACTATAGCACGTGAGTTATCCATGCAGCATATGAGTTGTCCGTGTAGATTATAGCGCTTGGGCTGAAGGAGCCCCTCCGGAGTTTGTACACACCCCCAGTGAGCGCAGGTACCTACTGAGTGCGAGTGCCGAGTGATTCGGAGGACTGAGTGACTGTGAGGACTGATTGGTTGTAAGGACTGAGTGAAATGATGCTCTGAGAGTATGGATATGATTTTTATCACTGAGTTGCATCGCATTGACATGCACACATGACATACAGGCATAGAGATGTACTTTTCTCATGCTGTACAGTATCACATCATTCATGATTTCTCACATATGTTGACAGATGGGCATAGTGATGCATTTGCTTTCTACGAGCTATCTGGAAAGGAAATGAAACATATGATTTATCGTTGAAAGGATTTTTTTTTTGGGAAAATTACTGTTTTCAAACTTACTCATATGTTTGGAATTTTCGGTAAAAGATTTGGGTTTTCACTGAGATAATTGAAAAGATATGCCCATTTTTCTGAAACTGTGAACGAACTGAGCATTTTTATTTCTGTACTATGCTGTTATGAACTGTTGTGGAATATTGGCGTTGAATCCGACCTTTGTGTTAGCTCGTCACTACTTTCAACCTAAGGTTAGGTTTGTTAGTTATTGAGTACATGGGGTCAGTTTTACTCATACTACACTTCTGTACCTTGCATACAGATGTTGGCTGTTGTTGTTGTTGTGCTCGTTGGGACCTGGATCTGAAGATGTACCTACGTTCCGGTGGTAGCTGCCTCTTGTTTATGGTAGCCTTAGATTCATAAATCTATGTTTATGTACTTTTCAAACAGATGATGTATTTACTTCATACCAGCTTTGTAAACTCTATTCTTAGAAGCTCATGATTTGTACTACCAGTCCTTGGGGAGTGTATTAGAGTTAGTAAAATATTAATTGAATCGAATTATTTTTATTTGGCTTACCTAGCGGGTGAGGTTAGGTGCCATCACAGCTAATTTGATTTTGGCTCGTGACAAGGTGGTATCAGAGCTCTAGGTTCATAGGTTCTACGAGTCATGAGCAAGTGTCTAGTAGAGTCTTGCTGATCGGTATGATGACGTCCATACTTATCTTCGAGAGGCTACAGGGTATTTAGGATATATACTTCCCATCTTTCTTTCCTTATCATGCGGAATTGATTTAGCTTGAAATATAACACTTTGAATTCCTTCCACATATTCGTATGTGCACATGAGCGCTCGGTGTCATCTGTGCATCGCCGACTTGTGATTCTATGAACGAGGTACGAGATGTGTATTCTGTGTTTTGGTGATAGGCCAATCTGGAGGACATGAGGCCAGGTTTGGACCGTAGCTTAGGTTCGGTAGCTTCAGTTGTAACTTGTACATTTGGACTCATATGTCCGGTAATGTCCCTACGAGTGGAATTTGTGGCTCGATGAGCGGTGAAATCGCTTTGTGATGAGTATGATGTAACCGCGGGATGTGTTAAGACGATGTGAATGTGGCGAGAAGTATTTCCTTGAAGTGTAAAGGAAGGCCATTGGGTGCTTGATTTTCGTTTTGATGTGACGTACAATCTCGAGTGTGAATGTTTTGAAAGATCTTTCACGCTGTTAAATTTTGGGGAAAATTAAATTCTCGTGTCTGGTTAATGAGTTTGGACTCAGAAAGATTAAGTGATTTCATAATAATTATGCATGCGAAAGGGTATAACAAGATGCCAATTTGAGGCTAAGCAGGTGGGTTATCTCCTGCAGAGTAATCTACGTAGGTGTGTTCTTTATAATGTTGATTGGAGAGTTTCTTTTCTACCAGCGGGTTATATGTGTTGAGATTTGAATATGAATCTGGTTGAGAAAGTTGACTTGACTGTCAAGAGAATAAATGCGAGCTTAGAGGATGATCAAGGTATTTTATGGTTGGTGTTACATGAGCTTGAGAAGAATTTTCATTGATGTCACGGCCCAAAAATCTCACCTCAGGCACCTAGTCTCTAAGACTAGGTAAGCCAATTTCAATTACATTTTTGGAGCCATTTTGTTTAATTAAATAAGTAACCAAAATTAACAGCAGAACAAATATGAATGTACAACCTCCCAAGACTGGTAGTACTGAGTCACAAACTCTAATTGAATACATGGAATGATCACGAGGACCGAATATACAATACTATTTGATTAAAATTAACAATGCAATGAAATGAAAAGACTCCAAGGGACTGCGACGACCAAGCATCTCTACCTTGAATCCTTACGATCCCGCTTTAACTCTTCTAAAGTCCGATGTCTCCAAGACCTGGCTTTGCACAAAAATGTGCAGAAGTGTAGTATGAGTACACCACGGTCGGTACCCAGTAAGTATCAAGACTAACCTCAATGGAGTAGAGACGAGGTACAGTCAAGACACTCACTAGTCTAATAACCTGTGCAATATAATATACAAAATAATATGAAACAAATAATAATAAGGGCAGGATAAAACAACCAGTGATATGCACAACAGACAACAAGAATACCATTAATATTACTCAACAATTAATAAACACAATTACACCCAATTAAATCAAGTCCTTCAAATAAATGTCTTTCACATATAATTCTTCGAGATAACTCTCTTTCAAATATAATTTTCTCAAATAATTATTTTTCAAATATAATTCTTTCAATAAATCTTTTCAAATATAATTTCCTCAAATAAATATCTTTCAAATACAATTCTTTCATATAATACTTTCTAAGTAAAAATCCTTCCAAATAAATATTTTGAATATAATTCTTACAATTAAAAAGTCACCATGTGACACCTCATTTCATAATCATAAAAATACGGGTCTCGACCCTTTTTCATATTTCCACGGTACCTCGTGCCCATAATTAAATCATCATATTTTTCCGGCACCTCGTGCCTCATTTCATATCTTAATTGCACGGACAATTCACATGCCAATTATCATTATCATTTCATCATAGCACCTCGTGCCCACATTTCATATCACAACTGCACGGACAATTCACGTGCCAAATATCCTCATTATTTACTCACGACACCTCGTGCCCACATTTCATTTTATAAACCGCCTGGCAATAGCCACATGCTCTCAATTTCAACATAAATCAGATTGTTATCAATTTACCAACAACAAGACAAATTGCATACGGTATAAAATTAAACACAAGAAAATCACAACATCACATGAAAATTATCAACACCACAACCCCATATCATCACATATCGTCCCTGATAATAGCCACCCTTATCCCTCCTATTGCCACCCTTATCACTCCTATAGCCACCCTTATCGCTCCACCCAGACAATACCAATATCCACCCTTATCGCTCCTATTGCCACACTTATCGCTCCTATAGCCACCCTTATCGCTTCGCCCATACAATATTCCAACAAACACAACAGTGAAATACCACCCTTATAACCACATAATATCAACAGTGAAATGCCACCCTTATCTCCCCAAAATAACAACTCACACAACACAACAATTTACACGGGAAATTATCACAGCAACATAACAAAATCAATTCATATCACAATTTTTCCAATGGCCACAACCAAATTCCAAAGCTACAACCAAGTCAATTAATTTCACAACAAATAGCCAAAAGCTCCACACAATGTGTACAACACCCAAAAACAATCAATAGAGATAGAAATTACTCAACATAAAGCAAAGTCTTCATTAAATTCAAATTTTCAATAATTATATAAACACATTTTCTTAAGCTCATTTAATTAATTATTTGCAGAGGGAAAATCTATAATGAAATTAAATTCCAATAATTATCAAACCAACAAATTCACGGAATTACATAAATAATCAAGTAACAATAACATAAAATTATCATATAACAACAGATTCAACAACAACAAGGATTTAGGCACGGCAATTAGATGATTAAATATATACCAACAATTACCCAATTTACCACACAATATGCTCAGGATTTTAACTCAATAAAATTTACACATATAAGCCGAGTACGTACTCGTCACCTCGCGTACACGGCTTTTCACATTTCACAAATGGCACATAAGACTCGATGCCTAAGGGGTAATTCCCCCACTCGAGGTTAAGCAAGACACTTACCTTTTTGAAATTAGGCCGATATTCCAAAATAGCCTTCTTGCTTGAATTGACCTCTGGATAGCTCAAATCTATCCAAATTAATTGTATAACTTCATTAAAATTCATCGAAAATAATTCCGGATAATAATACATCGACTTAAAACTTTATTCCAAAAAGTCAACAAAAGTCAACGCGGGGCTCGCCCCTTGGAACCCAACATAATTTTCATAAAATCCGAACACCCATTCCGATACGAGTTCAACCATACCAATTTTATCGAATTCCAATAACAAATCGACCTCCAAATCTTAAATTTAAACCAAGAGGGTTTTCTAAATTTTTCAACCCAATACACTAATTTAGTAATAAAAACAATAATAGATTCATGTAATTTAACCAAAATCAAGTTAGGAATTCTTAACCCAATGTTTTCCTTGAAAAACTCACGAAAAATCACCTCACCAGAGCTTCCTTGGTCCAAAAATGGAAGAATGACACGAATTTGGATTTTATTTTACTGCCCAGGGGTTTGTTCTTCGCGTTCGCGAGACTCCCCTCGCGTTCGCGATGAACAAATTCTTCAAAAGTTATTTTCGAACTCTTCTCAGATAGCCTCTAGTATAATGACCATAACTATTTGTACAAATCTCTAAATGATGAATGGTTTGCCTTTCTGAAAACTAGACTCCAAGGACTATAACTTTCATTTGTTGCTCATCTCCCAATTCCTTGCAAATTACGAGATATAAGCTTCCAAAGTCAGATGACGAACAACAAAATTTCCTTCTTCATGAACGCGAGAACCTCTTCGCGAACGCGAAGAACAAAGTCCTAATAGCAAAATCCTTCTTCGCGAACACGAAGAACAACACTAGAACTAGCAACCAGCAGCATCAAAACACCCAAACTTGGTCCAGAACCATCCCGAATCAAACCCGAGGCCCTCGGGATCCCGTCCAATCGTACAAACCAGTCCCAATACATAACACTATCCTGCTCAAGGCCTCAAATCACATCAAACAATATCAAAGCCACGAATCATACCTCAATTCAAGCCTAATGAACTTTGAAATTTCAAATTCTATATCTTGTGCCGAAACACATCAAATCAATTTGGAATGACTTCAAATTTTGCATACAAGTCATAATTGACATAACGAAGCTATTACAATTTCTAGAATCGGATTCCGGCCCCGATATCAAAAAGTCAACCCCCCGGTCAAAGTTTTCAAAAATTCATCTTTCGCCATTTCAAGCCAAATTCCTCTACAGACCTCCAAATAATTTTTCGGATATGCTCCTAAGTCCATAATCACCATACGGAGCTATTGACATCATCAAAATTCCATTCCGGAGTCCTCTTCACATAATTCTGACTATGGTAAAAAATCCTAAGACGTAAGCTTCCGTTTTGGGGACCAAGTGTCCCAAATCACTCAGAATCATTCGGTAACTGAATTCAAACACACACGCAAGTCAATATACATAATAAGAAGCTGATGAGGGCCTTATGCCATCAGACGGGGCTTAAATTCTTAAAACGATAAGTCTGGTCGTTACAATTGAACTGACTGCAACATCATGGCAGTAATAGAGTATGGTTATTGTGAGTCATCGAATGTTTTGATTTATGGCTTTGAGCCAAGTGGGGGAGTCTGCTATTGACAATTTAATTCATGGCTATGTGTCAAATTTTGTTTTGGTCTGAGGTTTACTTGGGAATCAGTGATGACTTGCAGAGGTGGAGTTCGAGAATGACTCGAGTAAGGAAATTTTTGGACACGGATTATATTGCGCTTTATGAGTATATGAAAATTGTGGGATGAGTGAGTTATTATTTGTGAATGATGTAGTGCCCACGGAATATGAAATTGATCGGTGGTATTAAAGTAAAGTTAATTATTTGAGTGTTGTTATGCTAATGGGGCACATGTCTCTTGGCCCATTTGGGCGGTGTAATTTGGATTTGAACAAAGGGGGTGACGCTCGAGAAAGTTCTAATAGTTTTTAGGTTTATATATAGCAATTGAGAATTTCTCCGGACTTGTGTATGGATAAAATCTGAGATTTGTATTTAATGGCGACTGGACTTGCGGAAATTCTGTATGACTAGGGACTCTGTATTTCAGTATAAGAAAGGGAAGGGGGACAGTTTTAAATTTACATAAGGTCTTTCAGAGTGGATGTCTAGTTAGTGGTGCTTTTGGGGTACTTAAGAAGAATACATTGACTTATGGGCCTTAGGACGGTGTAGTTTTATGCTAGGGTGTCTTATAGTGAGTTGTGATTAAAGATCGTGGTGTTTTAGCAAGGAGAAGTATCAATCAGAAGACAAATTCGGAAGGGACTCGGAGAAATAAGACAACTGGGTAGTAGACTGGACCAGTATGGTAATGGTAGGATCGGTCTTTTGGGTAATTACGATGTGGTAAGACTTTGCAAATGTCTTGGTGGCAATATTCTTGGGTTTGGTGACCTGCATGGCTTGGTTGAGTTAGAGAGATTCATATAGAAGAACGAAATCAACTAGACTCCTCAGAATCAGAAGACGAAGAATTAATAAATGAGACAGGAATAGAAAAATTGAATTTAGAAGAATTACATGCAACCGCTCCCTTAAAGTCCTTTATAGATTTCTAGTCGGGAATAGAGCTGTGACTTAGATCATTAGTAAATATATCTGAAGAATGTAGCCATGAGTTTGAAAGAAATAAAGGATTAGATAGTAGTCAATGTTTTATATGCAAATGGTATCCTAGCAGAAATAATAGAGCTAAGTGTAGGTTATGTTACTTAGAAGGATGTATTATGTATATAGAAAAATAATATGAAATAAAATTAAATAGAGAAGAAGAACATAAAGAAATAAATGACCTTACACTCAATTTAAGAATAATGACATTAGTAATGAGAATAAATGAATTAGAAAAAAGAATACAAAATTAGAAAAAGGAAAGCAAAAACTGGAAGAAAGTGATAAAATTGTTGAACATATACATGATAAAGAATTAATGAGTGTAGAAGATCATGGTGTGTTAATATGTAATGAAGACAAAAAATTAAGTACAATAAAAATACTTGCAAAAATCAAACTAGAAGATTATGAAATAGAAACAATGGTCATAGTAGATTCTGGATGTACGAGATGTATAATAAAAAAAAGAATAGTCCCACAAGAATTCATTAAAACTTTAGATAAACCAGTAGCAGCAATGCAAATGGATAGAACACATAATATATATAGACATTATATAGATAAATCGCAAATCAGTTTTGAAAATACATGTCTAGAATTTTATAAGCCTAGTTACAAGCTAGATAAAATATGGGTAAGAGATTTAAATATAAATGCAGATTTCGTATTAGGATTAATTTTCATATTACATAACAACGACAATTATTTACTTAGTAGAGATGGTGTAATATTTTTCAAAAATATTACTCATACACTAGTACAAACAATAAACACTGGAACGAAGATAAGAACAAAACTAAAATCAGATCAGAAAGATCTGCAAGAAACACAAAAATAATGTTGTGAGGAATGTAAGGATAAAAACACATGTTGTAAAATAAGAAAAGAAGAATCTAAAGTTCTACTATTAGAAGATGATGAAAGATATACTAGAAAAAGATTATACTTTAATAGATATTGAAACAGAGTTATATAATTTCAGAACGGGAATAGAAAAAATAAGAATAATAAAAAATCAAAAGGATTTAGATAATATAATAAAAATATTAGACGAAATAGAAATAATAGGAGAAGAACCTTTAAAATATTGGAAAAATAATAAGATTATGTGTAAATTAGACATAATAAATCCAGAATATATAATCAAGACAGACTCAATAGAAACCACAAATCAAGATTTAGAAGACTTTAAAATCCAAATTAAAGAACATATGAATTTAGGTGTAATAAGGAGATTTACTTCTAAACATAAGTCGACTGCTTTTATGGTAAGAAATCAAAGTGAAATCATAATAGGAAAGGTAAGAATGGTAATAAATTATAAAAGTCTTAATGATAATACTAAAACATATGGATATAAATTACCTGATAAAACAGAGTTAATCAATAGAATACAAGGAAAAATGATATTTAGTAAATTCGACTGTAAATCCGGATATTAACAAGTAAAAATGCATGAAGAAAATATAGAATGGATGGCATTCACTTGGCCCGAAGGACATTTTGAATGGTTTGTAATGCCATTTGGATTAAAAACAGCTCCACCTATCTTTCAAACAAAAATGGATAGCATATTTGGAGAATATAAAAGATTTGTTTTAGTATATGTAGATGATATATTGTGATGACCCAAAATGCCATCTTTAATTCAAACATTCACTTATTTTCTCTAAGACCTCGAAAAATACTATTTATCATTCCTCGACTTGCGAGCGCAGTCCGTAAATTGTTTCGCAATGTTTTTATGTGAAAAATGGATTAAAATGTGAAATAGAGCTTTAAAACTCAACTGAGTTGACTTTGGTCAATATTTTGAACAAACGGACTCGGATCAGTATTTTGACAGTTTCGGTAGGTCCGCATAGTAATTTGGGACTTGGGCGTATGCCCGAAATTGGATTCGGAAATCCCTAACTCAAATTATCGCCATTTAACGGAAACTAGAAATCTAAAGGCTAAAGATTTCCAAAGTTTGACCGTGAATTTGACTTTATCGATATCGGACTCAGATTGAGATTTTGAGAGTTGTAATAGCTCCGTTATGTTATTTATGACTTGTGCGCCAAATTTGAAATCATTGCGGATTCATTTAATACATTTCAGCACGAGTTTTGTAATGTGAAAAAGTTTGAAACTCATAAGTCCGAATCGAGGAGTGAATTATAATTTCGACATTATTTGAGACCCTGAGTAAGTTTGTATGATGTTGTAGGACTTGTTGGTACATTTGATTGAGGTCCCGAGTGCCTCGGGTGGATTTCGGATGGTTGACGGAACTTACTTTGGATATTCTAGAACGTTTCGACGTCATCTCTTCAAGAATAAGTGGTATCATATTAGTAAAAGGAACTCCGAATTCCGTTTTTCTTGAAGCATTAGATGCGTATTGAAATTTCGGAGCCATAGCAAAAAGAATTGTCGAATTCGGACATCGTATGAGAGAGTTATGCCCATTTCCGTGTCGGAAAATATTTCCCATTGTCGTCGGCGTACAGGGTAGCGTGGGGCGCTATCCCTGGCACTGGGACTGCTGGAGGTACTGGAAATGGCGCTACAGGCAGCGCCCCATGCCACCTATGGCCCCACAGACATAAAAACCCCATAAAACGGGGAGTTTTGCTATTTTTACTCATTTTTGAGTTTGGGGAGCTCTGTTTAGGCGATTTTCATAAGAAAACTTTGGGGTAAGTGTTCCTTATCCTATATTGATTATATTTCATGATTTCATACTCATTTATATTATAAATCCGTGAATTTATGGAAGAAAAATCAGTTTTTTATAAATTTTTCCAAAAATATAAAATGAAGATTTGAAGGTCAATCCGATGTCGGAATTCGATAATATTTGTATGGTTGAACTCGTATCGGAACGGATGTTCAGATTTTGTGAGTTTTTCCGGGATTCAATACGTGGGTCCCACTGCTGATTTTTAAAATAAATTTTGGATTTTAATCCGAAAAATTAGTAAATTCATATGGAATTAATTCCTACGATTCGTGTTGAGTATATTGAATTGTTTGTGACTAGATTTGAAACTTTCGGACACGAATTCTCGAGGCAAAGGTTTATTGAAATCTTGAAATTGGTTGCAAAATGAGGTAAGTATCGTGGTTAACCTTGACTTGAGAGAATAGAACCCTTGAATTATTTGTTATGTGAAATTCATGTGAACGACGTATAGGCGAGATGACGAGTGTCTATACATCGTCAAATTAATTGTTTGCCTAATTATTTGAAAATTATAAATTATTTTAAATCATGAATTAATTATTATATTAGTTGTTTCTCGCATATTCCTTGCTCAATATTATGCCTTGAATCCATGCTATAATTGCTACATGCTTACTTGATTTATGTGACTTAATTGCTACTTGACATTTAGCATACTAATTATTAAATTGCCTATTTTTCTCCCTAATTTTCACAATTAATTGCTACTTATCATTACTTGTTTCCTAAATAAATTATAATCATTGTATGTCTTGTTGCCTAATAATTTCTTATTTAATGTGATATTATCGGAATATTTAATTTACATATAAGAATTTTTAAATTATATTTTTAGAGCGGGTTGCACGCCGCAATGGATTTATTTAAAGTTTATATTATTGGAGCGGGTTGCACGCCGCAACAGATTTATCTTAAGTTTATATTGTTGGAGCGGGTTGCACGCCGCAACGGATTTATTTTAAGTTTATATTATTGGAGCGGGTTGCACGCCGCAACAGATTTATTGAAAGTTTATATTGTTGGAGCGGGTTGCACGCCGCAACGGAATTTAATTGAAAGATTATATTGTTCGATCGGGTTGCACGCCGCAATGGAATTTATGTTAAGTTTATATTGTTGGAGTGAGTTGCACGCCGCAACATGAATTAATTAAGTGATTATGACTGCTGAATTGACTTCAATTATTGATATGATTTAACAGTCTTCCTTCTATTATTATTATTATTATTATTATTATTATTATATTATTATTATTATTATTATTATTATTATTATTATTATTATTATTATTATTATTATTATTATTATTATTATTATTATTATTATTATTATTATTATTATTATTATTGCGTACAAGTTAATGTAAGTGACCTACCTTAGCCTCGTCACTACTTCGTCGAGGTTAGGCTTGACATTTACTGGGTACATGGGATCGATTGTACTCATACTACACTCTGCACTTCTTGTGCAGATACCGGAGTTGGTCCCAACGACGTATAGTAGATTTTCTCGGATTCAGCTATTCGTAGGAGACTTGAGGTATAACTGCATGGCGTTCGCAATTTTGAAGTCCCCTTTTACTTTATTTTAGCTGTGTGCTTTCTTTCAGACAATTTTATTTTATTCAGACCCTTGTTTGTATTATTCTAGAAGCTTGTGCACTTGTCACTCCAGTTCTGGGATGGTATTTAGACATCGCTATTATTATGGATTATTCACTTTATTTCAGACTTTGTTTCCGCATTTGTTCCTTTGTTATTAATTAATTTAAAATTGTTTAAAAATGGCTAATATTATTCTAACGTTGGCTTGCCTAGCAAGTGAAATGTTAGGTGTCATTACAGTCCCGAAGGTGGGAATTTCGAGTCATGACAAGTTGGTATCAGAGCACTATGTTACCTAGGTCTCACGAGTCACGAGGAAGCTTAGTAGAGTCTAAACGATCAGTATGGAGACGTCTGTCCTTATCTTCCAGAGGCTACAGAGTTTAGGAATAATTCCACCTATTTCATTCCTTATAGTGCGACATTGATTTAGCTTGAAACATATATCTCATATTCTTTTGTATCCACTCGTGTATGATATTGCGTACTCGGTATCAGTTGTGCGTCGACGGTTCGTGAGGACGCAGATGGACTATGAGGGAGCCAGAAATGCTCAAACATTGCCTCAACGTGTGGTTCCGACTGAAGATGCGGGCGTACTGAGAGATCACCCAGTGAATCATGTCGGGGGAGTGCAACGGACCTTGGCATCTGGTTGATTTATACGAGCTGTGAAGGTTATTATTGTGGATCATCAGACGTTGTGACCTATGACTTCGCGCCGAGTGGGGGAGTCCTCTATCAATGGATAGATTGCGGGGTCATGTATTATATCAGTTTTGGCCTGAAATGTATATATGTGGTTCTAAAAGGTTCCCCAAAATTTACACATGTTCGAGGTGAGGAAAAAGGAAACTAAGGAGACCAAGAGGTCTTGAGGTTCTGGAGGATTCAGTGGATTCTACTCTGCAAGTATAAATCATTATGGCGGTGGCTCGAGCAGTCGGTCATCCCAGTCCGCATATCAGATTACTCGGGGTGCTCCAGTAATTTCTTTTAATGCACCACCGACATGAGTTTCCTACAATGGTTATTCCAGTTATCTGGCACAGACTCAGTATGAGTAGCCAAACCTGCAAAGGGGTTGTTATGAATGCGGTGATACTAGGCACATCATGAGAAAATTGTCCCAGACCTGGGAGAGACATATTTCATCAAAGAACTCAGGCTACGTACCCCATTGCAGTTACTACACCACCTACACGACCAGTTAGAGGGCGTCCTAGAGGTGGAGGCCCAACCGTTGATATATTCTTTTTATGGTATGGCTGAGGTCGCTACATCAGATGGTGTCATTACTGGTACGACCTCGATTTAGTATAAAGGAATAATTTCCTTAACTTGATTCGGTTATGAGTATCGAGACGAGTCCTCCTATTGTGCTCCACTTATGAGTGAGTTTCGTAATTTTATAATCTACTTATGTGTTTACTCATGTTGGGAGATTCTATGGAGATACATATGCCTATCATTCCGTGTTGGTCACTAATAAGAGCTGCGAGGCTAAAAGTGTCTTTCCGTTACTCATTTCGGTAAGTTTTGATGTAATTTTCGGATAATTAATTACAAATTGTGAATTATATTCCCTACCAGTGTGGGGTTCATTATGTGTTGTGTTTTTATTTAACGAAAATTATTTAAAAGGAGAAAATGGAAAGTTTCGATTGGCACGATGTTCATATTACTTGTGATTCAGAACTGAGGACGAGATCCTCGTATTTTAATATAAATCGATATGTTTAAACTGGGCTACGAGTTGCGGTAAAAGTTCAACACTGATGATTATTGGACTCTGAAAAGAACCATAGAAAGATTCATTGTTGAAAAATTGATTGTAGTCATGAATGGCGAGGACCCTCCTAATGTGACCAATAACTTATTTCCAGTACACAATGATGTTCATTTTGTGGGAATGATTGGTCGAGATCAAGAATAAAAGCCGGTTGGTTGAGCAGAAATGACAGTGGGAACGATTCAAGAAAGAACCAAACTGGAAGTAAGTCCAAGCCAAGATGCGCCATTGATTGTGAAAGGCACCCCGAGCTTAGAAAAGGCAAATTTATTTGTTCCCAAGGTCTCAAGGTTGGAAGTTCGCTCCAATGTTCCAACCCCGAAGTTGTATGTCCTTGGAGGCCACCTCAAACGAGATCCCTGTGATGAAAATTCTTGTGTTTAAGTTCTCCCTTGTTAAATTAAATTTGTACTATAGTACTAATAAGGAGTCATTCATGTTAGTCTTATTTGAAAATTCTTGTATGAAACTCTCTATGCACACTTGCCAAATTCATGTTGTAATTATTGAGTTTTAACCTACGAGGTAGGTGCCCACCCAGGTGGCGTTAAATGTGACTTGTTAATTCGGATAGGCCTCGGGTGGAGTTTGGATGGTTATTGGATTTAACTTGGGCACTTCAAGAATGTTTTGATGTCGTTCTTCAAGAATAAGTGGTATCACATTAAGCAAATGAGCTCCAAATTCAGTTTTGATTGAAGCATTAGATCTGTATTGAAATTCGAAGCCATAGCAAAAAGAATCGTCAAATTCGGACATCGTATGTATGCTCTTTTCTACTATTTAAAGCCTTGAATAGCTTCATATGATGTATTATGACTTGTGTGAATTGTCGGTTTTGGTTTTCAGGTATTTCAGAGTTAGTTTGGAAGAATGAAATTCAAGGTTTAAAGCTTAAGTTGAATAGGTGGACCGGATGTTGACTTACGTGTAAATGATCCCGGAATAGAGTTTTGATGATTTCAATAGCTCCGTATGATGATTTTGGACTTAGGAGCGTGTCCGGAAAATTATTTGGAAGTTCGTAGTTGAATTGGGCTCGAAATGGCTAAAAATAGAAATTTAAGTTGGAAGTTTGACTGTGGAGTTGACTTTTTGATATCAGGATCAGAATCCAATTCTGGAAATTATAATAGCTTCGTTATGTCATTTATGACTTGTGTGCAAAATTTGAGGTCAATCGGACTTGATTTGATAGGTTTCAGCATTGAATGTAGAAGTTTGAGATTATTAGTTTTCATTAGGCTTGAATTGGAGTACGATTTGTGTTTTTGATATTTTTTTGATGAGATTTGAGGGCTCGCCTATGTTCATATCGTGTTTTAGGACTTGTTGATACTTTCGGACGGGGTCCCGAGTGGCCCGGGTGTGTTTTGGGGTGAGTTTTGAGCGAGTCTGGGTATTTTGGCACTCTGATGTTGTTCTGGAACTTTTGAAGTGCGGGGGGCACATTTTGGAATGTTGAGGCAAATTAAAAGTGCTGATCGCAAAAGAAATATGCGGACTGCAGAAGAAATGTGGGGACCGCAGAATTCCTCCCGCGGCCGCAGAAAGGAGATTCTGCAGGTTCGATAGTCCGATTTCGGAAGCTTATATCTTTTAATCTATAAGGAATTTGGAGATGATTCAAAAACAAAAGTTGTAGACCTTTGAATCTAGTTTCCAGAAAGGTATACTATCACTCATTTGGACATTTGTAAAGAAAGTTATGGTCAATGTACTGAAGTTTGATAGTGTAGAGCTGCTGAAAATGCGGCCGCACAATTTGGATTGCGGCCGTAGAACTTGGGATGTGCGGTCGCACAAAAAAATGTGCGGTAAGAACAATGGGAGGTTAGATTTTTGTACTTTATAAACTAGGGTTAGATTATTATTTCATATTTGGACTTTGGGAGCTCGGTTTGTGGCGATTCTTTGTGGGATTTTAAAGAAATTCATCGGGGTAAGTGATTCTAACTCGAATTTGGTTAATATACATGAATATATCATTGTTTTCATCATTTAATCAGTATTTTGAGATGGAAATTTTTGGTAAATTGTAGAAATTTCATAAAATGAATTTTTGAGAATTTGAATATCGATTCGGAGTCGGATTTGAGTGATATTAGTATGGTTGAAACTGTAATTGAATGGGTTATCGGATTTTGTGAGTTTCGTCGGATTCCGAGATGTGGGCCCCACTGCCAACTTTTCGAGCGAAGTTGGAAATTTTTTTAAATTGTTAAATTGTAACCATTTGAGTATATTTTGACTAATTTGCACGTTGTTTGACTAGTTTCGAATCGTTTGGCTTGGAATTGAGGAGATATGAAGGCGTTCGGAGTTTGAGACGTGCGGAATGGAATTTTCGGAGTATTGTTTAGCTTGCTCAGCATTGGATTCAGCTTGTTCGAGATAAATAACTCTTCTAAACTTGGAGCTGAGGGTATGAACCCTGATTATATGTGTTATGTGAATTGTTTAGAGGTGACGCACATGCTAGGTGATGGGCGTGTGGGCGTGCACCATAGAAATTGAGACTCAGTTGATGCAGTAGAGGTGTATAGTCAATTAACTTGTATTTTCAATGTATTTTTATGTGTTAGAGAAATTGAGTTGTGACTCATGTTAGAAATCATGCTTATGCAAATGTTGGTATTATTGGGACCCACTAAGGTCAGTTCTGTTGTTGAAGTACATGTTTAAATTTTAATTTCGTACTCGATCATATACATTCATTGCATATCATATCTCAGTAGATGTTGTTATTTATTGATACATCATATTATCATTTTGGGCTAGTTTCATGACACTGTGAGCCCGAAAGACTGGAGTGATTGATGACTGAGTGAGGCCTAGGGCCTGATTTTTGAGATATTGATACTATAGCACGTGAGTTGTCCATGCGGATCCAGATATTGATACTATAGCACGTGAGTTGTCCGTGCAGATTCAGATATTGATACTATAGCACGTGAGTTGTCCGTTTAGATTCATATATTATATCTAGATATTTATACTATAGCACATGAGTTGTCTGTGCAGCACGTGAGTTATCCATGCAGTTTATAGCGCTTGGGCTGAAGGAGCCCTTTCGGAGTCTGTACACACCCCTAGTGAGCGCAGGTACCTACTGAGTACAAGTGCTGGGTGCGAATGCCGAGTGACTGGGAGGACTGAGTGACTGAGAGGACTGAGTTAATTGATACTCTGAGAGTATGCACATGGTTTTATCACTGAGTTGCATCGCATTGACATGCACACTTGACATACAGGCATAGAGATGCATTTTCCTCATGCTGAACGATATGGCGTCATTCATGACTCCACATACTCATTGACATGTCGGCATAGAGATGTATTTTCCTCATGCCATTTGAAAATGAAACATCCTATCTGTTGTTGAAAAGTTTTTGGGAAAATCACAGTTTTTACAAAACGTACTCATATTTTGGTGATTTTGGTAAAAGATTTGGGTTTTTACTTATATACTTGAAAAGCAGGCATATTTTTCTGTAACTCTGAACGAGCTGAGCATTTTATCTCTGAGCTACTTCATTTATTAGTTCCATTATGTTGTTATAAACTGTTGTTGTTAATTAGTGTTGGACCCCGACCTGCGCTCTAGCTCGTCACTACTTTCAACCTAAGTTTAGATTTGTTACTTATTAATACATGGGGTCGGTTGTACTCATACTACACTTTTGCACCTTGCGTGCAGATTTTGGATGTTGATGTTGTTGTACAAGGAGGGAGCTGGATCTGAAGATTTACCTGCGTTCCAGTCATTGCTGCCGTTTGTTCATGGTAGCTTTAGAATTTTAATCTATCCATGTATGTTTTAAACAGATGTTGTATTTTAATCACATATTAGTAAATTGGCTTACCTAGCGGGTTGGGTTAGGTGCCATCACGGCTAGTTTGATTTTGGGTCATGACAAGTTGGTATCAGAGCTCTAGGTTTATAGGTTCTACAAGTTATGAGCAAGTGTCTAGTAGATTCTTGCGGATCGGTATGATGACGTCCATACTTATCTTCGAGGGGCTACATGGCATTTAGGATAATTTCACATCTTTCTTTCCTTATCGTGCGGAATTGATTCAGCTTGAAATATACTCTTTGAATTCCTTCCACGCATACGTGTGTGTATGTGAGTGCTTGATATCAGATGTGCATCGCCGGCTTGTGATTCCATGAATGAGGTTCGAGATGTGTATTCTGTATTTTGGTGGTTGGCCAGTCTGGAAGACTTAAGGCCAGGTTTAGACCGCAGCTTAGGCTCGGTAGCTTCAGTTGTGTGAACTTGTACATTTGGACTTATATGTCCGATAGTGTCCCTATGAGTGAAATTTGTTACTCGATGAGCAGATGAATGGCTATATGATGAGTATGATGTGAATGTGTTTAGATAGTTTGATTGTGACAAGAATAGTTTGCTTGAGATGTAAAAAAAAGAGCTATTGGGTGCTTGGTGTCTGTCTTGATTTGATTTATAGTATCGAGTATGAATGTGTTGAAGGATCTTTCATGTTGTTTAATTGTGGAGCGTAGTAGATTTTCACGTCTTGTTGATGAGTTTGGACTTAAGGAGATTAAGTGATCGCGTAGTGATTGTGGCTGTGAAAAGGTATATCAAGATGCCAATTTTAGGCTAAACATGTGGGTTATCTCATGCCGAGTAATCTACGAAAGTGTACCCCTTATAATGTTGAGAGGAGAGTTTCTTTTCTATCAGCGGGGTGTATGTGTTGAGATTTGAATTTGAATCTGGTTGAGAAAGTTGACTTGACTGTCAAGAGAAATACATGCGAGCTTAGCAGATGATTATGTATTTTATGGATGGTATTGCATGATCTTGAGAAGAATTTTTGTTGAACTGACTGCCGTATTATGGTAGTAATAGAGTATGGATATTGTGAGTTATGGAATGTTTTGTTCTATGGCTTTGAGCTAAGTGGGGGAGTCTTCTATCACCGATTTGATTGCACGGTTATGTGTTGTATTGGTTTTGGTCTGAGGCATACTTGTGGATTAGTTATGACTTGCAGAGGTTGAGATGGAGGAGAGTCGAGTAAGGAAATTCATGGATACGAGTTATATTGCACTTTATGAGTATATGAAAATCACGAAATGAGTTGAGTTGTTATTCGTGACGGATGTAGTGTGCACAGTGTATGAATTTGCTCGGTTGCGTTAAAGCATGGTTACTTCTTTGGGGTGTTGTTATACTAATTGAGCATAGGCAGTTCGTCCCGTTTGGGTGGTGCAATTGATATTTGAGCAGAGTGGATGACTCTCGAGAAAGTTCTAATGGATTCAATATTAATATGTAGCAACTCAGAACTTTTGGCGGATTTGTATATGGCTAGAATCTGAGATTTAAGCTGGATGGTATTGAGACTTGTGGCATTTGTTTTTATCAATTTGGATTTTATATTTCGGTATCAGGAAGGTGAATAAAACGGCCTTAAACTCAAATAAGATAATTTCAGAGTGGGTGTTTCGGTTGTGGTATTTATGGGGGTAATTATGATGTGGTGAGATTTTACAGATGTCCTGGTGGCAATATTCTTAGGTTTGGTGACCTGTGTGGCTTGGTAGAGTTAGGGAGATTCAGTCTAATAGCTTGGTTATATGCAAATGGATTTCAAAGTGTTCTTGATGAATTCTATCATGGTTATAACCAGATATTTTCTACCCGCGTGGGAAACATATTGTGTATTGTGATTTCCTCATGGAAGGAAGCAAGAGAAAGGTTTCTAACTAACCGGGTATGTAATTTGTTGGTGACTCAAAGTTGATAATGAGATTCTTGTGCTTGTCACATGATGGAATGATAGATATAGTGTGTTGTGTGGGATTAAGATCTACATGTACAAGGTGGTAGTTCAGTATTGAAGGAAAGGTCACGAATTTTGGACAACATGGTCAATTTCATATGTTTAGATGAATGTTATAGATGCTCGGTAATTCCTGAGAAGAGGGCGCATTTCAGAAGGCGTATTGTGTTTTAACTTACAAATGTTTCGTTGGTATTGCGGTACACACCTGGTTGATAGACTGCTGATATTCAAATTATTTCTATGTGGAACGGAAGAATTATGGAAGTATTCCTAGTGGGATGATCGTGCATGAAGGGTGTGTTAGTCATTCGAATGCTAGAGTTAGGATCAGTTATGATGATTCATGTGTCCTATGAATTTGGAGACTGGGAGTTCTGAGAAGCATATTGTTTCAAGGTTTTGACCTGTTTGAGGTGAGTATTTTATTTAAATTCAGTGGATGCAATAGTTGTGTTAATTATATGTGATATCTACGCGCTATGAGTGTGCATATATGTAAGGTTTGAGCCCATGTGCAGGCATCTGGGAAAGTATTCATACTCGGAAGAATGCTTAGGCTATGATATGCCTAGAGTTGACTGTTAAGCATAAAGTTATAATGTTCTCGTATTTATACCTTTGTTGAGAACTATCTTAGTCATACTCGAGGTTACAAAGAGGCTAATTCCCTGGATAAATTGGAAAGTTACTATTTCTGCGTTAATTTGCCGATTGGAATTGTGATAGCAGACTTTGCATATGCCTACTTTCACGACCCTATTTCACCTATAGGTCGTGATGGCGCCCAACACTACAGCTAGGCAAGCCAACTAGTAATTTAAACCCATATTCAATTCTTTTAAAATTAACCAAGTAATTAAACTCTTCTTAATTGCAGAAATTTAAAACAATATGAAAATATTCTAGTAAATTAAAAATAATCAAGTCCAAAAATTCTACTAATGTGTGTGCCAAGACCTGGTGTTACAAGTGTATGAGCATCTACTAGATTATACAAAAATTATAAATACTGTCTGGAATGAAATAGACAGGACAAGTGTAACTTCCTTGGCACCACCCCGTAGTACCGTTCCTCGAAGTACCATTAAGTGTAGATCCTCATACTGGCGAGCCTTGATCTATTCAAATAGTGAAGACTGAGCTAAAACACATGCAAGAACTCGGCTGGGCTCTGAAATATCCAGTCGCACATGTCTGTTGGCCAAGGACTGAATATCCAAAGCTAATGGCCTCTCCTCTGCTGAAATGAAAGCCAAACTACCCATACTCTCCACCTTTCTACTCAAGGCGTCTGCAACCACATTTGCTTTGCCTGGATGATATAAGATAGTAATATTATAATCTTTCAGTAACTCCACCCATCTGCGCTGCCTCATATTTAGGTCCCTCTAGTTGAACAAATGCTGCAAACTGCGATGATAAGTGTAAACTTCACAAGACACCCCATAAAGATAATGCCTCCAAATCTTAAGAGCATGAACAATCACAGCTAACTCCAAATCATGAACTGGATAATTCTTCTCGTAGGGCTTCAGCTAACGTGAAGCATATGCAATAACTCACCCTTCTTGCATAAATACACAACCCAAGCCAATGCGTAATGCGTCACAATACACTGTATACATCCCCGAACCGGAAGGCAACACTAACATTGGTATTGTAGTCAATGATGTCTTGAGCTTCTGAAAGCTCACTTCACAATCATCGGACCATCGGAACGGAGCACCCCTTCTGGGTTAATTTGGTCAAAGGTGCTGCAATAGATGAAAAACTTTCCACGAACCGACGATAATAACCTGCTAAACCCAGAAAACTCCTAATCTCAGTCGCCGAAGTGGGACTTGAACTGCCTCAATCTTTTTGGGATCAACTTTAATGCTCTCACCCAATACAATATGCCCCAAAAATGCTACAAACTCTAGCCAGAACTCACATTTGGAGAACTAGCATATAGCTATTGTTCCCGCAGCGTCTGAAGCACCACTATCATATGATGTTCGTGCTCCTCCATACTGCACGAGTAGATCAAGATGTCATCAATGAAGACAATGACAAAGGAATCAATATATGGCCTGAATACCCTGTTCATCTAATCCATAAACGTTGTCGGGGTGTTAGTCAATCCGAATGACATCACCAGAAACTCATAATGACCATATCTAGTTCGGAAAGCTATCTTCGGAACATCCGAATCCCGAATCTTCAACTGATGGTACCTCGACCTGAAGTCGATCTTTGAGAACACCCTAGCAACCTGAAATTGGTCAAATAGATCATCAATACGCGACAATGGGTATTTGTTCTTAATAGTGAATTCACATAGTAACATCCTTCTTCTTCACAAATAATACTGGTGCACCCCAAGGCGATACACTCGGTCTGACGAACCCTTTGGCTAGTAACTTCTCAAGCTCGTCTTTCAATTATTTCAATTATTTCGGAGCCATGCGATACGGTGGAATAGATATAGGTTGGGTATCTGGAGCCAAGTCAATATAGAAATCAATATCACGATCAGGTGGCATGTCTGGAATATCTGAAGGAAATACATCGGAGAACTCCCAAACTATGGGCACTAAATCATTAGTCGGAGTCTCTATAGTAGTATCCTAAACATAGGCTAGATAAGCTAAACAACTCTTCTCAACCATGTGTTGAGCCTTCATAAAAGAAATAACCCGATTCGATGCACTAACGGATGAACCCTTCCACTTCAACCTAGGAAATTCTGGAATAGCTAAGGCAACAGTCTTGGCATGGAAATCTAGGATGGCATGATATGGAGATAACCAGTCCATGCCGAGGATAATTTCAAAATCGGTCATCTCAAGCAATATGAGATCTTCTCTAGTTCCATAACCACATAATGTAATAATACAGGATCGGTAGATATTCACAATGACAGAATCGCCCACAGGAGTAGACACATAAACAAGAGTACTCAAGGACTCACGAGAAACACCCATAAATTGAGCAAATAGAGATGACACATAGGAATATGTAGATCCTAGATCAAATAATATGGAGGCATCCTTGCCGTAAATAGAAATAATACCTGTAATTACGGCATCTGAGGCCTCTGCATCTGGTTTGGCCGAAAAAGCATAGAACCGAGCTGGAGCGCTAACTGGCTGGCCTCCACCTAGTTGACCTCCACCTCTAGTGGTGGAGCAACTGGTGCGGTAATCATAGGTTGTTGGCCTTGTTGCACTGGTCTACCCCGATGTCTGGGGCAGAATCTCCGTATGTGACTGGGATCCCCACACTCGTAACAACTCTTAGGTCCCGACTAAGAATCTGGCCATGGTAACCTCTGGTATAGCACTAAAATAAGATCGCACTGGAACACCCCAAGGAGGCGGTGGTTCTGGATATGGGGGCATGCTGGACTGCCCTTTCACGAACTAACCTTTACCTCCATACGAAGCACCTCTGAATCTCCAGAATATCTAAACTGTTTATCTTTCATAACCTGCTCTCGGCTCCACCAACACACACCCTCAATCCTCCGGGCTATCTCCACGACTAGCTCATAAGAAGTACCCATTTTAACCTCTCGAGCCATAGTGGCCTGAATGCCAGTATGTAAACCCACAACAAACCTCTGCATTCTCTCTGCCTCAGTAGGGAGTATCATAAGTGCACAGCGAGATAACTCAGAGAACCTCGCCTTATAACCGGTCACTGACATCTGACCCTGCTGGAGCTGCTCAAACTGAAACCGCAACTCTTCCCTCTGGGAGGGGGGAATATACCTGTCCAGGAAGATACAGGTGAACCTGTCCTAAGTCATGGGAGGAGAATCTACTGGTCTACCAAGAAGATAAGACTTCCACCATCTACGGGCTCTGCCCTCTAGCTGAAAAGTAGCAAAGTCAACCCCATGAGACTCCAATATCCCCATATTGTACAGTCTATCCTTCCACCGATCAATGAAATCCTGGGGATACCCATATCGCTCTCCCCAAAGACAGGAGGATGCAGTCTAGTCCATATATCCAATAGTTTTTTGCGGATCAGCGGCTGCAGTTGGACTGGGCTCAGGTGTAGCTGCTGCCATTAGTTGGGCTCCAACCATGGGTAGTGCACCCTAGGTCTGATATACAGCAGCTGCCTGTCCATGAACCTGTGCGGTCGGAGTCTGGTTCTGCCGGAAATAAACTGGTCTAGGTCATAATGTCCATGAACCGGAGCATACAACCCATGACATCTTGGAATCCCGGAGCAGATGTGAAATCCACTGGAGCTGGCTCTGCCACAGGCACCTCGCCCTGTTCCTCAATTATGGGATTCTCTGTTGGACCCACTGGCGGCATAACTGGAACACTCCTGGGACGTCCTCGCCCCCTACCACGGGCTGGAGCCCTCCCTCGGCCTTTGCCTCGGCATCTAGCAACTGGTGGAGTTGCTCTTCCCTGGTCTGGAACCTCATTAGAGCGCGTTCTCACCATCTGTGAGAGAATAAGAGAAGGATATTTAGTACTACATCAATTGCACGATGGAATGTGAAGAAAGGTAGTTTCCTAACACCATATAGCCTCTCGAAGATAAGTACAGATGTCTCTGTACCGATCCGCAAGACTCTATTAGGTCTGCTCATAACTTGTGAGACCTATGTGAACCTAGTACTTTTATACCATGTTGTCACTGCCCAATTTCACCTATAGGTCGTGATGGCACCCAACACTACAGCTAGGCAAGCTAACTAGTAATTTAAACCCATATTCAATTCTTTTAAAATTAACCGAGTAATTAAACTCTTCTTAATTGCAGGAATTTAAAACAATATGAAAAGATTCTAGTAAATTAAAAATAATCAAGTCCAAAAATTCTACTAGTGTGTATGCCAAAACTTGGTGTCACAAGTGTTTGAGCATCTAGTAGATTATACAAAAATTATAAATATTTTTTGGAATGAAATAGACAGAATAAAAATTCAGGAAGAGGCACTAGTTGCTGCAGACTGGCTCAGAAGGGCAGCTCACCACTAACCCTCTGGGTATCGAGGGTGCGCACCGATAGGTCCAACAATAGCACCTGTCTCAGGTCCTGCACAAAGAGTGCAGCAAGTGTAACATGAGTACGTAAATAACGTGTACCCAGTAAGTATCAAGCCTAATCTCGAAGAGGTAGAGACGAGATGGCCGACTTTGACACTCACTAAGGGTCAATAATAATAATGGAAGTAAAACTAGAATATCTAAATCAACATGATTCACAGAGTTAACAATAATTTTATTTAACCAGCAGAAATAATTAAATTCCTTCAAATGCAATAATTTTCAATCTATTAATTAAATTCAGAAACTGCAATTAAAATATCAAGGCATCGTGTAATTATTATTATTATTATTATTAGGCATGATTTTTGCCGAGGTCGTACGGCCCGATCTAGAGTGTCGTGTCACTGCCGATGGACGTGCGGCGCGATCCATAGATGCATCTATATTGCTGAGGCGTTCAGCCCGCTCCACAAGAAAGGAGAACATTTTCTTATGTACCTCCGGAAGGAGAGTATATTTATTATAGGTAAATTCGAGAGGATGAATAATTCTTTTAACAATTAATTAATTTAAGCAGAAAATTAGGTATATAAGATTTCCATATTTTACTATCTGTACCTAACAATTCACAATATATTTCAAATAATTTAATTAATAAAGGATACAATTTACACACATAATTCATGCTTTCAGTCTTAAACTACCCGGACTTAGCATAGATAGTAGCTACATACGAACTCTCGTCACCTCGTGCGTACGTAGCCCCACAATTAGCAACAATTATTAGTTTAATCACCTATGGGGTAATTTCCCTTTCATATGATTAGACAAGAGACTTACCTTGTCTCAAAGTCCACTTTTCAATCAAAATGTCGCGTAAAAACCTCCACTCGGTGCCGAAAAATCCGAAACTATCCAAAAGTTATATAAAATAATTAATACATGTTCAATAATTTGAAATTCATCTATTAAATAAATTACTCTATCCAAAATGGTAATATTCCTAAAATTTACCCAGGGTCCACGTACACGGATTCCAGAAATTTTTGGATGAAAACGTTACCCATAATCTCAAGAACTCAAATAAATAATTTCTATCCAATTCCATAACCATTTTCGTGGTCAAAATCTCGATTTTATAAAAATCTAGGTTTTTCATCTAAACCCTTGATTTCTAAGATTTACCGGTTATAATCTACTCATAATCTATGTATTTAACTCAAGGAATGTAGAATTAACTTACCTCCAAGTTGTTAGTTGAAATCCCCTCTCAAAAAGCTCTGAAATCGCCCAAACATGGAAGAAAAACGGACAAAAATAGACTGAGCTTCGTCCGTTTTAAGGTTCTGTCCAAGCAGGCTTTTCGCACCTGCGAAGGAGTGACCGCACCTGCGGAAGTTCCTCGTAGGTGCGAGTTTCACTCGCCTGGACCAGCTTTGCATCTGCACACCTTGTCTCGCACATGTGTGTTCGCAGGTGCGCCGAAAGTTCTGCACCTGCGGTGGCAGACTTGCTCCTCATCTTTGCACCTGTAGTTGACCAAGCGCAGGTGCGATCATACCAGAAGCTGGAAGCTTAAGCTCTTCTTCAAAATTCCAAAATTGATCTGAGCCTCGTCCGGTTAACACTCGGGGCCCCGCCCGAACATACCAACAGGTTTGAAATCATAAAACGGACTCGCTCAAACTCTCAGAACGTGTAAAATAACATCAAATCTAAGAATCATACCCCAAACCAAATTGATTCAACTTAGAAATTTTAAATTCTTCAAACTTACTCCGAATACGCCAAAATATACTTATACTACTCGGAATGACATCAAATTTTGTGTGCGAGTCTTAAATCGCTATACGGAGCTATTCCCAGATTCGGAATTCCAAACAGACCTCGATTACTCCAAAACCTATTCCAAACCAAATTTAAAGAACTTTAAACCTTCAAATAGTTGATTTTCACTATTAAGCGCTAAAACGCTCCCGGGTTATCCAAACCCCAATTCGAATATACGCCCAAGTCCGAAATTATCATACGAACCTACTGGAATCGTCAAATCCTGATTTCGGGGTCGTTTTCTCAAAATGTTGACCGAAGTCAAACTTAGCCTTTTAAAGCCAAACTAAGGAACCAATTGTTTCGATTTCAACCCGATCACTTCCAAATTCTAAAACAACCATCCCCGCAAGTCATAAATTATTAAAAACATATTGGGGAAGTTTTATTTAGGGGAACAGAATTCTAAAACTCAAAATAACCGGTTGGGTCATTACACCTACACTATTGTGTGTTATTTATACTAGTCCAGGAGCATGAGAATCTTATTTCATTATCATATGCATGTGTACTTGTTTAATTTCTCATGTATGAGATGCCGGGACTGGAGGCCTATGTCCTTGCCAGGCTATTTATATTATTGGCACGTGAGTTGTCCGTGCGAATCTACATATTGGTATCATTGACACGTGAGTTGTCCGTGCAGTGTGTGGGAATTTTATTTCTTTGATAATTTATCTGATTTCATTGCTTCCCTTCCTCTACAAAAAAAAATACCGGAGCAGCTTATTTGAGGAATTGTGCACATGCGCCTACGATTATCCACTTCATGAAATTTGAGGAGTTGGTTGCAAATATTAGGTTGTGTGGTGCTAGCTGAACTTGCGAAATGGTTCTCTTCTCTCAGATGTTTTTTTCATTTTTGGGTGCACGGATAGCACAGTTTTTTGCTTGAGATATATTGGTGTGACATGTATGTGGAATAGTTGTATTTGATAATATAAGGCCATCAGACCTAAAATATGTACTATCGAATTTTATTACGGTATACTTGGGAGGATAATCGCGAAAGTCGACTTAGAAAGTGATTATGGTTCTAGTTAGGAGAGAGAACTCCATGTCTAGTTGATCTGATTAGCAGTTATGAGTTTTCTAATGTTTCATTTGTTATCGTTAGTGTACGACGATTTCGGAACAAGGTTCTATTGAATGTGGTGTAATGACCCCACCGGTCGTTTTGGGCAATTGCACTTCGCTCAGTAGTTTTTGGGCATGAGTAGCTCCGTATGATGCATTATGACTTATGTGAATCGTCGATTTTGATTTTTAGGTTATTCGGAATCAAATTGGAAGAATGGATTTCATTGTCGAAACTTTAAATTGGGAGAGTTGACAAAGTTTAACTTTTTGTGAATTTGAACCCAAAAAAGAGTTTTGATGGTTCTGTTAGCTCCGTTGGATGATTTTGGACTTAGGAGCACCTCCATATTGTGATTCGTACGTCCGTAGTGGAATTTGGCTTGAAATGACGAAAGTTGAAATTTTGGAAAGTTTGACCGTGAGTGGACCTTTTGATATCGGGGTAGGATTCTGATTACGGAAGTTGGAGCAAGTCTGTAATGTCAAATGTGACTTGTTTGAAAAATTTGAGGTCAATCGGACGTAATTCGATAGGTTTCGGCATCAGTTGTGGAAGTTGAAGTTTCAAAGTTCATAGATTTCGATTTGAGGTATGATTCGTCGTTTCGATATGGTTATGCATGATTTGAGGCCTTGAGTAGGTTCGTGTTATGTTATTGGACTTGTTAGTATATTCGGACGGGTCCCGAGTGGCCCGGATGAGTTTTGGACGAGGTTCGGATCATTTTCACTTCATGTGCAAAGCTGGAGGCTGCCGGTTCTGGTATGATCGCACCTGCGGTTGGTTTGTGCAGGTGCGATGGCCGCAGAAGTGACAAAGGCATCGCAGATGCGAGAATAGTGTTGGGTCAGGAAGACCACAGAAACGAAGATTTGTGCGCATATGCGATGCCGCAGGTGCGGCAGCTCGAGCGCAGATGCGGAGTTGGAGGTTGTCAGCAGGGTTCACGATTTTGGCTTCATTTTTACATTTTCAAGCTCGGATTGAGGCGATTTGTGGAGAAATTTAACCATATGAATTGGGGTAAGTATTCTCTACTCGGTTTTGGTTATATTCCATGAATCTATCTTCGATTTTTGCTTTTGGTTGATGATTTTTAAAGAGGAAATTGGGGGTTTTGGTCTAAAGTTTCATAATATGAATTTTCGAGTTTTGAACATTGAATTGGAGTCGGATTTGAGTGAAATTAGTATGGTTGGACTCGTAATTTAATGGGTTGTTTAATTTTGTAAATTTTGTCGGGTTCCGAGATACGGGCCCGGGTTGGACTTTTGGCCTATTTCGGGCTTTTGCTTCAAGATTTGATCTTTTTCGATCGGGATTGGTTCCTTTAGCATTGTTTGATGTACTTGAGTTGTTTTTGGTTAGTTTCTAGCCGTTCGGGTGTCGAAATGCGCGAGATGGCATCTTTGGAGCACCGCTTTGCTTGTTCGGCAGTGGTATTAGCTTGTTCAAGATAAGTAACTTTTCTAATCTCAGTGCTGAGGGTATGAAACCCTGAAATACGTGTTATGTGATTGGTATTGAGGTGACGCACATGCTAGGTGACGGGCGTGTGGGAGTGCACCATGTGAATTGGGACTCGGTTGTTTCCATGGCACTGTATAGTGGACCTACTTTGTTGATATCCGTGTTTTCACCATGTGATAAAGTAGTTAAGCTGTCAATCATGCTAGATATCATGTTTAGGCATTATGCCGATATTGTTTGGAACCATAGTGGTAGTTTCTTACTCTCATCTCACTGATTTCATTGATATTTTATACTCAGTCATATTCATACATTCATATCATATCTCAGTCTCAGTTATTTATTGATACATCATATTATTGTTGTCGGGCTAGTTTCATGACATAGTGAGCCTGTGAGTGAGACTGGAGAGATTGATGACTGAGTGAGGCCAGGGGCCTGTTTGTGAGGATGTTGTCACTATAACACGTGAGTTGTCCGTGCGATTCCAGATGTTGATATTATAGCACGTGAGTTGTCTGTGTGGCACATGAGTTGTCCGTTCGATTCCAGATATTGATATTATGGAACGCGAGTTGTCCGTGTAGATTATAGCGCTTGGGCGGAAAGGAGCCCCTCCGGAGTCTACACACCCCCCAGTGAGCGCAGTTGACTATAAATATGGATCGGGTTGCACGCCGCAACGGGTATGGTACAACACTGAGTGTTTGAGTGTGCTGAGCATAGTGAGAGAGAATGCAAGACAGTGAGATTGAGTACCTTGAGAGTGTGAGTACATGAGCTCGTCATCGAGATGCATTGCATTTTACATGCGTACTTGAGATACATGCATAGAGGTGTATTTCCTTCTGCTACCCAGTTTTGGGGACATTTATGATTTTACCTGTATCTTGACAGGTAGGCATAGAGAAGTACCTTCATCATGCTATCTGAAAATGAAACATCTTACTATTTGTGGAAAGGAGTTTTGGGAAAAATCACACTTTTCAAACTTACTCGTATATTGGCTTTTCGGTAAAAGATTTGGATTTTCACTGAGGTACTTGAAAAGAAATGCCTATTTTTCTGGAACTGTGAACGAACTGAGCCTTTTATTTCTGAGATACTCGTTTGTTACTTTTACTATGTTGTTATGAACTATTGTGGAATATTAGTGTTTGACCCGACCCCTTTTTGTTAGCTCGTCACTACTTTCAACTCAAGGTTAGGTTTGTTAGTTATTGTGTACATGGGGTCGGTTGTACTCACACTACACTTCTGCACCTTGTATGCAGATATTAGTTGCTGGTGTTGTTGTGTTCGATGGGAGCTGGATTAAAGATGTACCTGTGTTCCGGTTGTAGCTTCCTCTTGTTCGTGGTAGCCTTAGATCTATAAAACTTTGTTTATGTACTTTTCAAACAGACTATGTATTGATTCCATTTTGGCTTTGTAAACTCTATTCTTAGAAGCTCATGATTTGTAATACCACTTCTTGGGGAATGTATCAGATTCAGATTCAGATTTTTCTTTACTTAATTGATTTATTAATTATTATTGGAATTGGTTATTGGTTAACTGGCTTACCTAGAGGGTTGGGTTAGGTGCCATCATGACTAGTCAGATTTTGGATCGTGACAAGGTGGTATCAGAGCTATAGGTTCATAGGTTCTACAAGTCATGAGCAAGTGTCTAGTAGAGTCCTGTGGATCGGTATGATGACGTCCATACCTATCTTCGAGAGGCTACAAGACATTTAGAATATACTTCCCATCTTTCTTTCCTTATCATGCGGGATTGATTCAGCTTAAAGCGTAATTCTTTGAATTCCTTTCACGCATTCGTATGTGCATGCGAGCGCTCGGTATCAGCTATGCATCGCCGTCTTGTGATTCTATAAATGGGGAGTGAGATGTGATTTCTGTGTGTTGATGATGGGCCAGTCTGGAGGACTGGAGGCCAGGTTTTGACTGTAGGTTGAGTATGAAGATTTTGGTTGTGAGAGCACGTGCTTTTGGGACTTATACTTTCGGTAGTATTCCTATGAGTGGTGTAGAATGACTATGTGGTGAGTATGATGAGACTGCGAGATGTGTTCAGATTATTCGAATGTGACGAGAAGAGTTTACTTGAGATGTAGCAAGGACTATGGGGTGTCTGATTTATGTCTTGATTTGGCGTATGGTCTCGAGTTATGGGTGTGTTGAGGGATCTCTCGTATTGTTTAGTTGTGGAGTGAAATAGATTCTCATATCTTGTTGATGAGTTCAGAATCGAGAAGATTAAGTGATTGCGTAGTAGTCGTGACTATGGAAGGGTGTAGAGAGATGTTAGTTTGAGGCAAAGCAGGTGGGTTATCCCCTACGAGGTGTCCTGAGGTTGTGTGATCCCTAAGATGTTTTGTAGAGAGTTCTCTTTTACCAGCGAATGACATATGTTGCAATTTGAGTTTGGATCGCCTGTGTAAGTTGGCTTAACCATCACGAGGATGAACGCAAGATTTGCAGATGATTTGAGGTACTAGGTGGTTTGTGTTGCATGAGCGGATGAAGGATTTAATGGAATCTCACTGTGGTATTATGGTAGTAATGGGGTATGGTTATTGTAAGTAGTCAGATGTTTTATCCCATGGCTTTGAGCCAAGTGGGGGAGTCTGCTATCGACGAGTTGATTGCACGGATATTATATTGGTTTCGGTTCGGGGTATACTGGTGAATCAGTTATGACTTATAGAGGTCGATATCGAGGATGACTCAGGTAAAGGAATTTCTGGATACGGGTTGTATTACACTCTATGGGTATATAGGAATCATAAAATAATTGAGTGGTTATTCGCAAAGGATGTAGTGTACATGGAGTAGGAATTTGCTCAGTTGCTTAGGAGTGGGGTTACTTTTTATTCCCTTGGGTGTTGGTGTGCTAATGGGGCACAGGTCGTTTGGTCTGTTTGGTCGGTTTAATTGAGATTTGAGTAGAGTGGATGACTCTCGAGAATGGTTCTAATGGATTCAAGATTTATATGTAGCGATTTGGAATTTTCAAGATTTATATATGGCTAGAAACTGGGAGTTGCATTGGATGCTGTCAAGACTTGTGGCATTTTTTTTTATCATTGTGAATTATGCATTTCAGTATCAAGAAGGTGAAGAAAACAGTTTTAGGTTCACATAAGGTCTCTTTAGAGTGGGTGTCTCGGTTGTGGTGCCTTGGGGTTCTTAAGAGGGGAGTCAACGGCTTATGGGCCTTTGGGCGTTATGGTTTTATACTAGGGTCTCTTGTGTGGTGAATTTTGGTTAGGGATCGTGGTGTTCTAGCAAGGAGAAGTATCAATTTGCAGGCAATTTGAAAAGGACTTGGAGAAATAGGACAGCGTGGTAGTAGGTTGGGTTAGCACAATAGTGGGGATGATCAGTTCTCTGGGTACTTATGACGTGGCTAGTCTCTCGGGTGTTTTGTGGCAATGCTCTTAGGTATTGGCAACCTGCGTGGCTAGGATGAGTTAGAGAGATTCGGTTCTGATACCTTGGTTGTGTGCAAATGGGATTCGATGAGTTCTCAATGGTTTTTACTAGGGTTCGAGGAGTATATTTCTTATCGGCGTGAGGAATATGTTGCGTATTGGGATTTTCTCCGGGATGAGATCAAATGGAAGGTTTCTGACTGATCGGGTATGTATTCTACTTGTGACTCAGAGTTGATTATGAGATTCTTGTACTCTTCACAGGATGGCATGGTAGACGTGATGTATTTCATGGAGTTGAGATTTGCATGTGCAAGATCATAATTCAGTTTTGAAAGGAAGGTCCTGAATTCTTAGGAAGCATAGACGGTTTCAGATGACTAGGTAAATGATATTACTATTTGGTATTGCTTGATGACAGTGTATATTTCAGAAGGGGCGTGATTTGAACTATGGATACTTCACTGGTACTGCGGCACTCTCCTGGTTGATTGACTGCTGATATTCAAATTTTGCTATGTGGCACTGTCACGACCCAAAATCCTAACATGTCGTAATAGCTCAACCACTCGGCTCTCAGCCCTCAGCACTCACACTCAATGGGTACTCGCGCTCACTGGGGGTGTACAGACTCCGGAGGGGCTCCTACAGCCCAAGCGCTATAATCTGCACGAACAACTCACGTGCCATAATATAAATATCTGGATTCGCACGGCCAACTCACGTGCCATAATATAAATATCTGGTATTGCACGGCCAACTCACATGCTATAGTATAATATAAGGATCCATACGGCCAACTCACGTGATGTGGTATAATATCTCACAATCAGGCCCTCGGCCTCACTCAGTCATAAAGCTCCCCAGTCTTTCGGCCTCTCAACAATCATAAAATCAGCCCAAACAATAATGATATGATACATCAATAATGAACAATAGTGACTGAGATAAAATAATCAAGTAAGTTGTGACTGAGTACCAAACAACAATTTAAGCAGATAATTCAACATGTACACGACCTCTTTGGGTCCCAACAATACCAACATATAGCCTAAACATGATTTCTAGCATGACTTATAGTCAAGTTTCCACAACACATAGAGAGCACAAAACTATCAACAAGTTATTCAGCTTTACAGTTTCCACGGGACAGACCAAGTCACAATCCCATCGGTGCATGCCCACACGCCCGTCACCTAGCATGTGCGTCACCTCCACAGTAATCACATGATACCAACTTCCGGGGTTTCATACCCTCAGGACCAGATTTAAAATTGTTACTTACCTCAAGCCGTGAAATTCTTATTCTGCAATGTCCTTTCCTCGTGAATTGGCCTTTAAACGCCTCGAATCTAGCCATAAATAATTTGTTTCAGTCAATAAAATTCATTGGAATTAATTCCATAAGAAAATGCTAATTTTCCATAAAAATCCGAAATTTTGGTCAAAAATCACCCATGGAGCCCATGTCTCGGAACCCGACAAAAGTTACAAAATCCGGAAGCCCATTCAACCACGAGTCTAACCAAACCAACTTTACCAAAATCTGACCCCAACTTGACCCTCAAATCTTCAATTTAAACCAAGGGGGTTTTCTAGATTTTTTAACTTAATTCACCCATTAAACGATAAAAACATCCATGGATTCGGGTAATTTAAGCAATATTGAGTTAAGAACACTTACCCCGTTGTTTCCTCTGAAAATCTCTCAAAAATTGCCTCTTCCTGAGGTCCAATCCGCCAAAAATAGAAAATGGGACGAAGTCCGATTTTCAAAACTTAAACTCACTGCCCGGGTTTTCACTCTACGCGATCTCGAACATTCACACGCGATCGCGAAGAATAATTTTTCCACTGCCCAAATTATCTCTACGCGATCGCGGACTTAACCACGCGATCGCGATGCACAACATCACAGACATACGCGATCGCGGACCTAACCACGCGATCGCAAAGCACAAATGCGTGATTTCTGTTTCTGCCCCATTTCCTCTACGCGAACGCGACCTTCTTCACGCGTTCGCCAATAACAACCTCACATAGCTATGCGATCGTGTCCTGCTTCACATGAACGCGGAGCACAAAATATCACTGCCTCATTAACCCTACGCGATCGCAGATATCCCCACGCGATCGCGTAGAACAAAAACCTCCACTGACCAACTAAGCCTACGCGATCGCAGATACATTAACGCGATCGCGTAGAAGGAAAACAACATCAAATATCAGAAAATTCCAATAGCTATTCAAATCCAAATTTTTGATCCGTTAACCATCCAAAACTCACCCGAGCCCCTCAGGACCTCAACCAAATATACCAAAAAGTCCTAAAACGTCATACGAACTTAGTCGAACCCTCAAATCACCTCAAAGAAAGCTAAAACCATGAATTACACCCCAATTCAAACCTAATGAACTTTGAAATTTCTAATATCTTCAAACGACTCCGGAACCTATCAAATCACGTCCGATTGATCTCAAATTTTGCATACAATTCATGAATGACATAACAGAGGTATTCCAATTTTCAGAATCGGATTCCGACCCCGATATCAAAAAGTCAACCCCCCCCGGTCAAACTTCCCAAAAATTCAACTTTCGGCATTTCAAGCCTAATACCACCACGGACCTCCAAATAATTTTCCATACGCGCTCCTAAGTCCAAAATCACCATACGGAGCTATTGGAATCATCAAATTCAAATCTGAGATCATTTAGGCATAGGTCCATATCCTGTCAACTTTTCTAACTTAAATTTTCAATTATGAGATTAAGTGTCTCATTTCACTCAGAATTCCTTCCGGACCTGAACCAACTAACTCGATAAGTCACATATCAACCTATAAAGCACAAATAGATCAGTAAATGGGGCGACGAGGATGTAATACTCAAAACGACCGGTCGGGTCATTACATTCTCCCCTACTTAAACATACGTTCGTCCTCGAACATGCCAAGAGTTATTCCCAAGCCATCAAATCACTATTCTATCTTACCACACGCGTACCCGGGGGTGATCCCACGTCACCCTATTTCACATAGGCCTGACAACATAATACAACTGGAAATCCTTAATTTAGCCTTAGCCCAAAAACCTTGGAATTCAATTCCCAACCTTCGGAATTTCTTTTCAAGACACGAATCTTACATTTACACATTGTATGAGTCTAAACAAGCTGCATCGAGCTATAACTATAATCACGGATATAATCACCCAGCATATTACATAACGCGCCCGCTCGTAGCACCATTCATAATCACAGTAACTACTCCAAACCAACCAAGTACTAGCATTAAACCCCATATCGAACAAAAACTCATCCCAACACCTTTGTACAGTATTGATAATAAAAGAAACACGCAGAAACTCATAACCATTCATCAGATCCACTAGTTGTGGAGCTCCCTCTCCTTCGACAAGAACCATAGCAAATTTCTAAACCAACTTTCAATATTATCCTTTTGAATATACTGTAATCAAACATAATGGTACCCATTCTAGGTCCGATGACCTTATATTATTAAACCCAACTATCCCATCGACATGCCATATCAATATAACTCTAGCCACCACTGCGCAGTCTGTGTACCCAAATATGGGAGATGTCTCAAGGAAGAGAACCATATTGCAAGTTCAACAAGCACTACCACAACCACAATGTTACAACCAACGCCTCAAATTTCGTGAAGAGGATAACCATAGGTGCATGTACACAATTTCTCAAATACGCTGCTTATGTAATTTTTATCGCAGAGGAAGGAAAGAAATGAAATCCGATAAATTATCAAAGAAATAAAATTTCCACACATGGCACGGACAACTCACGTGCCAATAATATGAACCGCATGGCATGGTCACAGGCCTCCAGTCCCAGCATATCATACATAAGTAATTAAACAAGTACACTTCTATATGATAATGAAATAAGATTCTCATGCTCCTGGACTGGCATAAATAGCACGCCATAGTGCAAGCATGTGTAAAGTCTGTTATCATACTTCAAATCAGCAATTTTACGTAGAATTAGTAACTAACCCGCTTATTTAGGGAATCATCTTCTTTGTAACCTCAAGTATAGCCCAGATAGTTCTCAACAAAGGTACGAATACGGGAAACATTATAACTTTACACTTAACAGTCAACTCTAGGCATATTATAGCCTAAGCATTCCTCTGAGTATGAATACTTGCTCTAATGCCCGCACATGGTCTCAAACCTCACATATATGTATACTTATAGTGCATAGCTATCATAAATAATTAACGCAACTAGTGCCTCCACTTAGTTTAAATAAAATACTCACCTCAAATGGATCGCAACTCTGAAACAGTATGCTTCTGAGAACTCTCAGTCTCCAAATTCATCGAACATATGAATCACCATAACTTATCTCAACTCCAGCACTAGAATGACTAACACGTCTTCCATTCATGATATTCCTATGAGGAATACTTTCATAATTCTTTTGTGTCACATAGAAACAATTTGAATATCAGCAGTCTATCAACCAGGTGAGTATTGCAAAACCGATGAACATCCGTAAGTCAAAACATAACGCGCCTTCTGAAATGCGCACCCTTCTCAGGAATTACCAAGCAGTTATAACATTAATCGAAATATCTGTAACTACCATGCTGTCCAACATTCCTTACCTTCTCTTCAAGACTGAACTGTCATTTTGTACATGCAAATTCTAATCCCACACAACACACCACATCTATTATGCCATCATGTGACAAGCACAAGAATCCCATTATCAACTTTGAGTCACCAGCAAATTACATACCTTATTAGTTAGAAACCTCTCTCTTGCTCCTTTCCAGGAGGAAATCACACTACACAACACGTTCCATACATCGCTAGAAAATATCCGATTCAAACCATGGTAGAAACCATCATGAACACTTTGAAATCCATTTGCACATAACCAAACTATCAGAGCTGAATTCTTCCAACTCTACCAAACCACACAAGTTGCAAAATCCGAGAGTATTACCACAAAACACCCGTAAAGTCCCACAACATCATAAGAACCAAAAGAACCGAGCATACCATTACCATACTGATCCAGCATGTTACTAATTTGTCCTATTTTCTCCGAGTTTCTTCTGAATCACCCTCAAGTTGACATTTCTCCTTGTCAAAACACTACTATCCTTACCCAAAGCTCACTACAAGACATCCTAACATAAAACTATATCGCCCTAAGGCCCATAAGCCATTGTATTCTTCTTAAGCACCTTCATAAATACCCCAACCGTAACACTCACTCTGAAAATACCTTATACAAATTTAAAATTGTTCCTCTTTCCTTTCTTATACTAAAATGTAAAATCCATAGTTAAACAGAATTACCGCACGTCCCGATACCATCCTTTGTAAGTAACTGATTCTAGTAATGTACAAATTCGAAAAAATTTTAATTTCCACATATACATTTTGAACCCATTAGAACCCTCTCGATAGTCATCCACTCTGCTCAAATCTAATTTACTCCACCCCAAACGGGCCGAAAGACATGTCCTCCTTTAGCACAATCAACACTCAAATAAGTAACCCTGCCTTAAAACGACCAATCAAATTCATACTTCATGTGCACTACATCCTTCAAAATAACAACTTAATCGTTCTATAATTTTCATATTTCTATAAAGTGCCATATATCCCTTATTCAGGAATTTCCTTACTCGGGTCATCCTCGATCTCCATCTCTGCAAGTCATAACTGATCCACAAGTATGTCTCCGACCAAAACTAAAATTTAACACATAACCATGAAATCAAATTGTCAATAGCAGGCTCCCCCACTTAGCTTTAAGCTGCAATTATATAAAATTAGAACCCGCAAGAATTTCTCCTTCTCAATTACCAAGATCTCGCACCGTTAACCCGTCATACTTCTCGAAGTCTTTTGTTAAGCTTTTCATGAACATTCTGAATCACCAGCCACAGTCACACACTCGACCTCTTACCAGGTAGCAACTAATATTTCTCACAGACGTTTCATCAACATCACGCCATCGCTAACTACTCACCGGAGATAACCCACCTGTGGAATTCCTTACCGACAACTTCCAACGACGCTGCACTGGGTGCAACGACCACGTAATCAGTAAATTCTCCTGAGCGCATTCTCGCCCACCATTTGTATAAGTTTGCACTTTCCCTATTGACATTAACTGAAAGTTCAACAATGACTTCCGACCTTTCTGCCATATTCAATCTTTCTCCGTACAGTAACCATCACTCCAAATAAAGTTCGTAGGCCAAATCACATTCTATTACGATTCCAAACCGTTCTACACTTTCTCAAGGCACGAGACTATCCTACCACAGAATTTATATGCTAATCTGTCACTCTTACTTTGGTTAAACCATCTCCTTTAAGCAACTTCTCAACCTCTACTTCTCGTACTTGACTTGCTAGTACTTCAACCACCGCGAAACACTTCCCGTCATGTCTTCCCTTACACTTTGTTGCCCAGCTGCTGCATCAAATCAAAATGCATCTATGTCGCACCTGAACCAATAAAATATTACCGACTCTAAGCCTCTTCGAAGATCATCTTTCTCGAGCCATCAACATTAGAAATATCCATTCGCAACCATAATTACTACACAATCACTTATTCTTCTTGAATCCAAACTCATTGACAAGACATGAGAATTTAATTTGTCCCACAATTTAACAACGTGAAAGATCATTTAATATACTCACAACTCGAGATCATACATCAAATCAAGACAGATATCAAGTACCCAATAGCAAACTCTTGAGTCACAAGTAAACTTTATTTGTCTCATTCAACCCATCTGAACACATCCCGCATTCACATCATACTTATCATATAGTCATTCTACCGCTCATCGAGCCACAAATTCCACTCATAGGGACACTACCGAACATATGAGTCCAAATGTACAAGTTCACATAACTGAAGCTATCGAGCCTAAGCTGCGGTCTAACCATGGCCTCAAGTCCTCCAGATTGGCCCATTACCGAAACACAAAATACACATCTTGAACCTCGTTCATAGAATCCCAAGCCGGCAATGCACACCTGATACCGAGCGCTCATATGCGCATACGAAATCCGTGGAAGGAATTCAAAGAGTTATGTTTCAAGCTGAATCAATTTCGCACGATAGAATACAAGAATGAAAATTTTCCTAAGGGTTTTGCAGCCTCTCGAAGATAAGTATAGGCGTCTCCGTATCTATCCGCAAGACTCTACTAAACCTGCTCATGACTCGTGAGACCTATGTAACCTAGAGCAATGATACCAACTTATCACAACCCAAAATCCTAACCTGTCGTGATGGCTCCTATCTCGATACTAGGCAAGCCGAAAATCTCAATAAACCACAATTTCGTTTAAGTCTGAAAATATAATATTTAAATACAATACATAATCCTACAAATACTGATACGAACACTCCCCAAAACCTGGTGTCACTGAGTACATGAGCATCTAATTACGAAAACAAGTCTGAAAAATAAAGTCCATAATAGTCTAAGACCAAATGCGGTAAATAATGAGATAGGGAAGGAGAGGCAAGGTCTGTGAAACACAACAGCTACCTCAGAATCTCCGAAAAATTAGCTGTGCGAAAGAATCAACACCCGCTATGTCCGGGAATACCTAGATCTGCACACGAAGTGTAGGGTGTAGTATGAGTATAACCAACTCAGCAAGTAACAATAATAAATAAAGAACTAAAGATAATGACGAGCTACACAGTTATAGTTCACTTTCAGTAATCCCAGCAAAGAATAGACATGCTTTCAAATCCTGCAGTTTAAGTCAAATTGATTTTATACAGTTCAAGTTCATGTAATCCGAATATAAAATCCTTCAGAGATTTCACAACAATGGCATATAGCAACCAAGTGCAACAACAAATGCAAAGCAAGTACAACCTCTCAGGCAATAGTCACTCAACTCATCACAACAGCTCAACCACTCAGCCCTCAGCACTCACACTCAATGGGTACCCGCGCTCACTGGGGGGTATACAGACTCCGCCTTCATCCCAAGTGCTATAATCTACACGGACAACTCACGTGCTGCACGGACAACTCATATGCCATAATATAAATATCTGGATCCGCACGGCCAACTCACGTGTTGCACGGCCAACTCACCCGCTATAGTATAATATAAGGATCCGCACGGCAGCCTCACGTATTGCACGGCCAACTAACGTGTTGTGGTATAATATTTTACAATCAAGCCCTCAGTCTCACTCAGTCATAAAGCTTCCCAGTCTTTCGGGCTCTCAACAATCATAAAATAAGCCCAAAAAATAATGATATGATACATCAATAATGAACAATAGAGACTGAGATAAAATAATCAAGTAAGTTGTGATTGAGTACCAAACAACAATTTAAGCAGATAATTCAACATGTACACGACCTCTTTGGGTCCCAACAATACCAACATATAGCCTAAACATGATTTCTAGCATGACTTATAGTCAAGTTTTCACAACACATAGAGAGCACATAACTATCAACAAGTTATTCAGCTTTACAATTTCCACGGGACAGACCAAGTCACAATCCCATCGGTGCACGCCCACACACCCGTCACCTAGCATATGCGTCACCTCCACAATAATCACATGATACCGACTTCCAGGGTTTCATACCCTCAGGACCATATTTAAAACTGTTACTTACCTCAAGCCGTAAAATTCTTATTCTGCAATGTCCTTTCCTCGTGAATTGGCCTCCAAACTCCTCGAATCTAGCCTTAAATAATTCGTTTCAGTCAATAAAATTCATAAGAATTAATTCTATAAGAAAATGCTAATTTTCCATAAAACCCCAAAATTTAGCTCAAAAATCACCTGTTGGGCCCACGTATCGGAACTCGACAAAAGTTACATAATCCGGAAGTCCATTCAACCACGAGTCTAACCATACCAATTTTACCAAAATCCGACCCCAACTCGACCATAAAATCTTCAATTTAAACCAAGAGGGTTTTCTAGATTTTTCAACTTAACTCACCCATTAAACGATAAAAAAAAACCATGGATTCGGGTAATTTAACCAATATTGAGTTAAGAACACTTACCCCATTGTTTCCTCTGAAAATTTCCCAAAACTTTCATCCAAGCTCCAATCCGCCAAAAATGGAAGTCCCATTTTCAGAACTAAAACTCACTGCCCGGGTTTTTACTCGACGCGATCGCGAAGAACAATTTTCCACTGCCCAAATTATCTCTACGCGATCGCGGACTTTCCTACGCGATCGCGATGCATAACATCACAGACATACGGGATCGCGGACCTAACCACGCGATCGCGAATCACAAATGTGTGATTTCCATTTTTGCCTCGTTTCCTCTACGCGAACGGGACCTTCTTCACGCGTTCGCTAATAACAACCTCACATAGCTATGCAATCGCGTCCCGCTTCACGCGAACGCGGAGTACAAGATATCACTGCCTCATTAACCCTACACGATCGGAGATATCCCCACACGATCGCGTAGAACAAAAACCTCCACTGACCAACTAAGCCTACGCGATCGCAGATACATTCACGCGATCGCGTAGAAGGAAAACAACATCAAATATCAGAAAATTCCAGCAGCTATTCAAGTCCAAATTTTTGATCCGTTAACTATACAAAACTCACCCGAGCCCCTCGGGACCTCAACCAAATATACCAACAAGTACTAAAATGTCATACAAACTTAGTCGAACCCTCAAATCACCTCAAACAATGCTAAAACCATGAATTACACCCCAATTCAAGCCTAATGAACTTTGAAAATTTTAATTTCTACAAACGACTTCGGAACCTATCAACTCGTATCCGATTGACATCAAATTTTACATACAAGTCATGAATGACATAACAGAGGTATTCCAATTTTCAGAATCGGATTTCGACCTTGATATCCAAAACATCAACCCCCGGTCACACTTCCCAAAAATTTAACTTTCGGCATTTCAAGCCTAATTCCATCACGGACCTCCAAATAATCTTCCGGATGCGCTCCTAAGTCCACAATCACCATACAGAGCTATTGGAATCATCAAAATTCAAATCCAAGGTCGTTTACATATAGGTCCATATCCGGTCAACTTTTTTAACTTAAATTTTTAATTATGAGATTAAGTGTCTCATTTCACTCTGAATTCCTTCCGGACCCAAACCAATTAACCCGATAAGTCACATATCAACTGTAAGTTATAAATTGCACAGTAAATGGGGAAATGGCGCTGTAATACTCAAAAATGACCGGTCGGGTCGTTACAGGCACAGAAGAATTTTAGAAGTATTCCTCGTGAGATGATCGTGTATGAGAGATGTGTTAGACATTCTGGCGATGGAGTTGGGATCAGATATGGGATTCGTTTGTTCTATGGATTTGGAGACTGGGAGTTCTCAAGAGCAGGTTGTTTTCATGGTTGTGGACTATGAAGTCATGGCCGAAGCTAGCTAGATGATAGTATGTGTTATGATTCAGTCATTGTGGGCTTTCGGAGGGTTAAATATCCATGTGTGGGTTCCCGAAGTTGATTTGGGGGCCCATTGGTAGGCCCAATTAGGATGTGTATTCTACACCGAGCCGGATTGATTGACTCCAAACTGCTATTGTTGAGGGATGTGTCATTCGGTTATTGTTGAGCTTATTCGTGTTCTATTATGTTCGGTGATTTACTCTTCTATGCTATGAGGAGTTGTGATTCGTTGGTTATAAGCACACTTGGTGCAGTTCTATTGGGGCCTTATAGCAAAATTTGTGCGAGATGGGTATTTGGGTGATGCATGAGTGGTTGCGCATTGGTTATGTTCTTTAGGGTTTGTGTGGCATTGTGTTATTTTCTTCTCCATGGTTATGGTAATGCACTGTGAGTACCTGATGTCGGATTGCATGTTGTTATTGATTTTGAGCATGATGGCTGAGGTATTTCATATGGAACAGTGTTTGGATGGGGTCGCGCATTGCGGCAGAGTTATGTTGAGATATGATCCTTTGTGTTAGATTCGTGTGTTATGGTTCTACGGTGTGTGATGGCTTCTTAGCATTGCGTTGGGGTGGTACCCGTCGAGCTTGATGAACGGTTCTTTTGTTTGAGTCCTTTTCGTGATTGAGTACATTTGGAATATTGCTTATTGGTGCACGAGTTGTGGCTTTAGATAGTATTGGTGTGGCATATCAGTAGAGTAGCTGGTATTTGATAAGACGAAGTCATCGGAGGGGTGCTATCAAATTTGATTGTGGCATATTTGGAAGGATAATATCGAAAGTCGGCTTAGAAATTTACTGTAGTTCTTGTCGAAGGAGAGGGAGTTCCATGGCTGGTGGATCTGATGTATGGTTACGCGTTTCTTCGTGTTTCTTTCATCATCGGTAGTGTATGAAAGTTTTAGAATTGAGTCTTGTTTGACATGAGGTTTATTACCGGCATTGGGTTGTTTTGAGCAACTACTGTGATTAGAAATCATTGCTTCGAGCATTTGAGCTATGTGGTATTTGAGTTATGGTTATGGCTTATGGTACAACTTGTTCAAACTTATACAGTGTGTAGGTTGCGGGATTCAGATCTTATAAGAAATTTCGAATGTTGGAAATTGGATTCGACGGCTTGTGGGCTAGGTTACATTGAGAAATTTTGGTTATGTTGTGTTATCGGACCTTATGGGATAGGGTGACATGGGATCACCCCCGGGTATGTACATGGTATGGTTATACGGCCGTTTGATGACTTTGAGAACAACACTGGACACATTCAAGGACGAATGTATGTTTAAGTGGGGGAGGATGTAACGACCCGACCGGTCGTTTTGAGCAATTGCACTTCACTCGGTAGTTTTCGGGCATGAGTAGATCCATATAATGCATTATGACTTATGTGAATCATCGGTTTTGATTTTCATGTTATTCGGAATCGAATTGGAAGAATAGATTTCATTGTCGAAACTTTATTTTGGGGAGAATTGACCAAGTTTGACCTTTTTTGAATTTGAACCCCGGAAAGGAGTTTTGATGGTTCCGTTAGCTCCGTTGGGTGATTTTGGACTTAGGAGCGCGTCCGGATTGTGATTCGGAGGTCCGTAGTGGAATTTGGCTTGAAATGGCGAAAGTTGAAATTTTGAAAAGTTTGACCGGGAGTGGACTTTTTGATATCGAGGTCGGATTCCGATTTCGGAAGTTGGATCAGGTCCGTAATGTAAAATGTGACTTGTGTGCACAATTTGAGGTCAATCGGACGTAATTCGGTAGGTTTCGGCATCCGTTGTGGAAGTTGAAGTTTCAAAGTTCATAGATTTCGATTTGAGGTGCGATTCGTCGTTTTGATGTGGTTATGCATGATTTGAGGCCTCGAGTAGGTCTGTGTTATGTTATTGGACTTGTTAGTATATTCAGACGTGGTCCCGGGTGGTCCAGATGAGTTTTGGACGAGGTTCAGATCATTTTCACTTCATGTGCGAAGCTGGAGGCTGCTGGTTCTGGTATGATCGCACATGTGGTTGGTTTGCACAGGTGCAATGGCCGCAGAAGCGACAAAGGTGTCGCAGATGCGAGAAGAGTGTTGGGTGAGGAAGACCGCAGAAATGGAGATTTGGGCGCATATGTGATGCCGCAGTGCGGCAACTCGAGCACAGGTGCGGAGTTGGAGGGTGTCAGCAGAGGTCGCATGTGTGATTTGATTTTTGCACCCGCGATGGCGCAAATGTGGGCAGCGAGTCGCAGAAGCAAAAATGGTGAGGAAGCGGGGCAGCGCAAGTGCGAGGTGTTTCCGCAAAACCGGTGGTCGCAGGTGCGACAAATTTTCCGCAAATACGGATGTGCTGGGCAGAATGTTATATACAAGGGTTCCCGATTTTGGCTTCATTTTTACATTTTTCAAGCTCGGATTGAAGCGATATTTGGAGCAATTTTTATCATATGAATTGGGGTAAGTATTCTCTTCTCATTTTTGGTTATATTCCATGAATCTATCTTCGATTTTAGCTTTTGATTGATGAATTTTAAAGAGAAAATTGGGGGTTTTGGCCTAAAGTTTCATAATATGAATTTTCGAGTTTTGTACATCGAATTGGAGTTGGATTTGAGAGAAATTAGTATGGTTGGACTCGTAATTGAATGGGTTGTTGAATTTTGTAAATTTTGTCGGGTTCCTAAGTGCGGGCCCGGGTTGGGATTTTGGCCGATTTCGGGCTTTTGATTCAAGATTTGATCTTTTTCGATCGGGATTGGGTCCTTTAGCATTGTTTGATGTACTTGAGTTATTTTTGGTTAGTTTCGAGCCATTCGGAGGTCGGAACGCGTGGGATGGCATCTTTGGAGCACCGCTTGGCTTGTTCGGCAGTGGTATTGGCTTGTTCAAGGTAAGTAACTCTTCTAATCTTAGTGCTGAGGGTATAAAACCCTGAAATACGTGTTATGTGATTGGTATTGAGGTGACACACATGCTAGGTGACGGGCGTGTGGGCGTGCACCATGTGTATTGAGACTCTGTTGTTTCCATGGCACTGTATACTAGTCCTACTTTGTTGATATCTGTGTTTTCACCATGTGATAAAGATGTTAAGCTATCAATCATGCTAGATCTCATGTTTAGGCATTATGCCGATATTGTTTGGACCCATAGTGGTCGTTTCTTATTGTCATGTCACTGATTTCATTGATATTTCGTACTCAGTCATATTCATGCATTCATATCATATCTCAATCTCAGTTATTTATTGATACATCATATCATTATTGTCGGGCTAGTTTCATGACATTGTGAGCCCGTAAGTGAGACTGGAGAGATTGTTGACTAAGTGAGGCCGGGGGCCTGTTTGTGAGGATGTTGTTACTATAGCAATTGAGTTGTCCGTGCAGCACGTGAGTTGTCCGTGCGATTCCAGATGTTGATATTATAGCACGTGAGTTGTCCATGCGGCACGTGAGTTGTCCGTGCGATTCCAAATATTGATATTATGGCACGTGAGTTGTTCGTGCAGCATGTGAGTTGTCCGTGCGGATTATAGCGCTTGGGCTAAAAGGAGCCCCTCCGGTGTCTGCACACCACGGTATCCTTCAACCCTTTTTCTACTTCTGAACTACACGTGACCTGATTCCCTTATAACCCGGGATATGTAGGCTCTCCAAAACCAGGACTCGGTCACATTCTCCTTTCTTTTAGTTCTATTCTCTTTAAATAAGGGTCGGGTCAAAGAACTTGACTCATCGTTCTTTGTCTGAAAACTATTCGTGTTTCCAGTCAAAGAGGGACAGTTGTAGACATGTAATTTTTGACCCTTCCTGAAATTTTATAATTTTTAGTGCTTAGATATTAGTTTTAGGTCTAATAGTACTATTTTCATTATTTTTATAACTTTTTTGCTTTATATTATCTTAAAATCAAAAACTACAAAAATATATTTCCTAATTTTAACTTATTGGTATGTTATCTAGTTAGTTTTATTTTATTTTTACAAAAGATAAAAGAAAAGTTTCAAAAAAATAAAATATTTTTCACTTGGTTTAGTATGATTTTAATTTGTACGTAAACATTAAGTAATATTTTATACTTCTTTAATATAGTAATGTTTATTTTTTTATTTGTTATGAAAACTTCATATAAGTAATGGTATTCTACTTAGCTATTTTTGTTTAAAAATGAAAAGAAATAGAAAGGATCAATTAACCAACTCACATGGCATACTACACACATCATTTTTACTTTTCAGTATACAATGGCACACACACCACTTACTTTATTTTGCCATAAATCATTTCATTTTAGACATACACGATACAGACACTGTACACTCTTAATTGTTTTGTCTTCGTTCGCCTCAGGTCAGGAGCACTTTACAGGTCTACACATTTGTTTTTATGCAAGAAGACACCCATTTTTGATGAAGGGGGCCCACACATCTTTTCTGACTTCTTGCAACTTCCTCTCCAAGCAAAAAGAATAGGAAAAGACAAAAGATAATTGAGAATTGAAGAGAGAGGAGGAGTGGGGACACCACTTATTGGGGAGGAGAGGATTTTTGGGAAGAAAGAGAGGGAGAGGGGGATAATATAAAAAAATAGAAAAAAAGGAAACTTTTTTGCATAAAGGCGCAGGGGGTGGGGGAGACGGAAAGGGGGGGAGAGAGAGAAAAGTTTTAGGGTTCTATTCAATTTTTAGATTTTTCTAAGTTTAATTTGAATACCAGAAAAACGAAAATACAAAAAAAAAAAAATGAGTTTAGATTCTTGTTCGAGTTTTGTTTCTATTTCGAAAAATCAAAAAATACAAAAATATTTTCAGTTTCTTCTCTTGGATTTCCATTTCAAAACGATGGAGTTTGATTGAGGTCGTTTTGGTTTTGAGCTTTCCAGTGCGGATTCGAGTTTTCATTCGCGGTTCGTTACATTTTTGAGTTTAAAGTAGTGAAACAATCAATTTCCAACTATTTTGAGGTCCACTTTTTCCTCTGTACTTAATTTAATGTCAGATTTTTATCATGTGAGTAATTTGTGTTTGTTTGCATAACATGCCTCAATTGTTATTGTGTGAATAATTTGCTATGTCGGTTGACATATGTTTGAGTTTAATATTTGATTTAATCTCCAATGGTAAATTTTGAGTCCATGTTTTGCAAATCTGTGCTAACATGTGCTTACATGAGTCATGTGAGCTTGGTTTGTATGAAATTGTAAGAGAGGTATATGGTATTGAGTGGTGAGCTAATTGTCTATTGCACTAAAAAATAGTGAATGAAGAAGACCAATATTCTGGTTTTGAATTTTCAGAATTAAAAAATGGCATTAGGAACTCGTGAGATATAGTTGGGGTTTAGATATAGCTTTCATCATGCTTGCAATCCACCTTTCGTCATCCTATCTTATTTGGTTATTTTCATTTCTAGTTCCGTAATTGTGTGTTTGTTAGTTTTGTGTATTCGGTAGCTTACATGTTGTAGATATCACTTTTATTTAAGCATGTTTATTAGATGAGTTTAGCGGAGGGGGTGTGGGTTGAAAAATGAGAAAGAAGTGCGATTTTAAAAGAAATTAAATCTCGAGTATTTTATTACCTTTATTTTATTACTTACTCGCTATGTGTGTGTTTAGGCCTACCACATTTGGGTAGGCAAATTTTAAGACTTTTCATTTCGTTTGGGGTTAGAGGTTGTCCCTTAGTTTGTTATTTTGGACGGAGAATGCCTCGAGGAGCTTGTAAATATTTTAATTCGGGGAATGCCCTGTAGTGAATGTAATTGGAGGCTGTGACGGACATCGTGGAGTAAGCATAGTATAGACTTTTGGTATTTTCCCATTATTTTATTTTCTTTTATTTAGGTGGGGATGACCTCGAGTCTCTTGTGTGTTTATTTTTATTTCGTGTGTTTTTGCCTCATTTTGAGTATTCTATAAAGCCAACTTGATCAAGTATGCAACTGTACTATTTACGGGACTCGGAAAATGTCTAACACCTTCTTCCCTAGTCAAATGAACCCCCTTACTTAGAATTCCTGGTGCAGACTTTTGTTTTAGAGTCTAAATGTATTTTAAAAGAAAATTTATTTTTAAAAAATGGTGACCCGGCACACCGAAACCAAATGTCAGATGGCGACTCTGAAAAATCCTTTGAAACACAATATTTTGTCACTTTTAAAGTTGAAAAGCCCTTTTGAGATTTAAAATCATGTTATCTCTTTTAGAGAGGGTTAAGGTGAATAAAAGGGGGTGTGACAAGCGTAGTCGACTATAAATAGGGATCGGGCTTGTAACGACCCGACTTGTCATTTTAAGAATTAATATCTCGTTCAGCGACTTAAGGTCTCGAACAGCTTCATAATATGTATTATGACCCGCGTGTGTGGTCGAATTTGATTTTCGAAAGATTCGGAACTAATTCAAAAGAACAATTCTCATTTTTGAAGCTTAAATGGAAATAGTTGACTGGAGAGTTGAATTTTGAGCAAATGACCCCGGAATGGAATTTTGATGATGTTAATAATTTCGTATGGTGATTTCACACTTATGCGTATGTCCGGATTAGAATTTGGAAGTCCGTAGGACAATTCAACGCATTTTGGCGAAAGTTAGAAAATAAAAGATTTTTGGAGATGTTCGACCGAAGGTTGAACTTTTGATATCAGGGTCAAAATTTGATTCTGAAAATTTGGAATAGCTTCGTTATTTCATTTATAACTTTTGTGCAAAATTGAAAATCAATTCGGGTCTATATTATAGCAAGGTATCAAATGATGGTGAGTCAAGAAGCAAGAAATGGAAAAGAAAAGAACTGGGAAAAATTTTGTTAATAAGATGAATAAATTTATTTATTTCCTGAAGTTGTGATTTAAAAGAGGTGTTGTTCCTTGATGAATTACTTTTCAGTTCACGTTGTTGAAAATTTGGTATTGAATTATAAAGGCCATAAATCATATTGAGGCAAAATGCCAAATTGTGAAATATTATCCGGTTGAGTTGTTCACTCCCGAACATTTTGTTAAGATGTTGTGCACATTATGATCGAGTCGTGGCTCCTTATTGTGAAAAAATAATGTGTTGTTGATTTCTGTGGCAAGTTGTAATATTTGAGCACTTAATGTGCAATTTATAATATGTTGTAATATTTGAGCACTTGATGTGCAATTTGTGATATGTTGTAAGATTTGAGCACTTGATGTGGAATTTGTGATATGTTGTAATATTTGAGCACTTGATGTGCAATTTGTGATATGTGAGCACTTGAGATGCAAGTTGTATTATGTTGTGATATTTCGGCACTTGAGGTGCGATTTGTGAAATATTGTAATATTGATACGCATGCGGTGGTATAAGGTTTGGGTATTGAAACGCATGCGGTGAGATAAGAGTGAATTGATGCGCGTGGCTAGTAGGAGAAACTACTAGAAGTCATGTGGTGTGATAAGGGTGGCTAAAACGCGTGATCCTATTTCGGAAAAAATAATTTTTAAAGAATAATATGTGAAGGCTCCCGCGATAATATAAGGAAAGATTGTGAATTTATTTATTATTTGGGACTACGATCCGGTTCCTCGGGAGTGCCCTTTTGTTGATATTTCTCTATGGCTGCACTTACTTTTGGTTATTTTATTTTTCCGTAATTTATAAATTCTTATGTTTTCCGTGATGTATTATTTGACTTAATATTAAGTGTTTTGTATTTCTTGATGTATTGTGTTGACCTTGACTTTTTCGTACGAGACTTTGAGGATTTGTATTTTTGGGTTGTACTTATTTTTGATGATTGAGTTGTTTTAAATAAAAAAAATTCTAGTATGTTTTAATTTAATAAATTTTATATCCAAATCAGTAGTTTATCTGATGCTTTATTTTAATGGAAATGTCACTTTTCCTCACTCAAACGATTTCTAAAATAAACTTATCTTTTTGTTGATTTCTTACTTGATTTAAAGATTTTAACATTACTTTATTGAAAATAGATTGGTCATGCGGATCTTATATACATTGATATTTTGGTACATGAGTTGTCCGTGCAGTTATGAAAATAATATGGGCATGAGGTGCCGGGGAAAAATATAATAATTTTATTATTGACACATGAGTTGTCCGTGTGATGGTGATAGAAATATGGGCACGAGGTGCCGTGAAAAATATAAAAGTGGGCCGAGACCCGTAATTTTTATGATTGTGAAATGAGGTGTCACATGGTGACTTTTACTTGAAATATATTTATTGAAAAATATTATATCCTGAAAATTTTTATTTGAAAAACATACAAGTGAAAGAATTTATATTTGAAGGACTTGATAAATTGGTTGTACTTGTGTTCCTTATTCGTCTGAGCAATAATTATGATGTTCTTGTTGCATTGCTGTTATATCACTGGTTGATTTTGTTGTTATCATCACTAATTGTTATTTGTTTCCTATTATATCATATACTATATTGCACAGGTTATTAGACTAGTGAGTGTCTTGACTGTACCTCGTCTCTACTCCACTGAGGTTAGTCTTGATACTTACTGGGTACCGACCGTGGTGTACTCATACTACACTTCTGCATATTTTTGTGCAGAGCCAGGTATTGGAGATATCTGACTCAGACAGAGTTAGAGTGAGATCACAAGGATTCAAGGTAGAGCTGCTTGGTCGTCGCAGTTCTTTGGAGTCTGTTCATTTCATTGTACTGTTATATTTTAATCAAATAGTATTTGTATATTTGGTCCTCGTGATCATTCTATGTATTCAGTTAGAGTTCGTGATTCAGTACTACCACTCTTGAGAGGTTTTCATATTTGTTTTCACTGTTTGTTTCGATTAAAAAAATAGTTTAAAATGTAATTGTAATCGGCTTACCTAGTCTTAGAGACTAAGTGCCATCACGACGCCTGTGGTGGGATTTTTGGGTCGTGACAAGTTGGTATCAGAGCTCTAGATTCATAGGTTTTACGAGTCACGAACAAGTCTAGTAGAGTCTTGAGGATCGGTACGGAGACGTCTGTACTTATCTTCGAGAGGCTACAGAACTGTTAGGAAATTTCTACTTCTTTCATTCCTGTCGTGCGGAACTTGTTGAATTTGGAATTTGAGCCTTTGTATCTCTATTCTCTCATAGATGGTGAGGACATGTGCTACCGGGTTAGCTGAGCAGGCATCTGCACTACTGCTAGGGATGCAAGAGGCCGGGGTAGAGGTCGAGGACGGGCACGTGCTGCGACTGGAGCACCTGTCAGAGCAGCAGTTGAGGAGCCGCCAGTAGCTCCAGTTGGGGGACAGGTTCCAGAAGCACCTGTTTTTACCCCCGGACTTCAGGAGACTTTAGCACAGTTCCTGAGTATCTTTGGTACATTAACTCAGGGGGGATTAATCTCTGTTGCACCGAATATTCGCAAATTGGGGGAGTAGCTCAGACTCCTACCACAACTCCTGAGCAACAGGTTCATGTTGGTCAGGTTCCGGGTGTAGTACCGGTATAACCTGTTATTCCGGTTCAGCCTGAGGTCAGGCCAGAGGCATCAGAAGAAGAACAAAAGAGACTTGAGAGGTTTAAGAGGTATAATCCACCTACTATCAGTGGCACAACTAAAGAGGATGCCGAAGAATATCTAGAAAATTGTCACTATATTCTCTGCACCATGGGTATTGTGAAAGTGAGCGGAGTTGCCTTTACTACATTTCAACTGTCAGGCGCAGCGTATCAGTGATGACAAATCTATGAAGAAGGTAGACCAGCCGATGCAACACCACCAACTTGGGCTTATTTTTTGGAGATGTTTTTGAAAGAGATTGTTCCCCAGATTCTCCGGGATGCATGGCACACAGAGTTTGAACGGTTGCGTCAGGGCACCATGACGGTGTCAGAATATGCTATCAGGTTCAGTGACTTAGCCCGCCATGCACCTATCTTGGTTCCTACAGTTAGAGAGCGAGTCTGCAGATTCATTGAAGGGCTCGATTATGATTTTAAAATATGTATGGCTCGAGAGTTTCAGACTGACATTCCATTTCAGCAAGTAGTAGTGAATGCCAGGATGTTAGAACATGTTCGAAGTGAGGAGAAGGAGTCTAAAGAGGCCAGAAGGTCTCGGAACTCTGGAGGATTTAGTAGATTCTACTCTACAGTTATGACTCATCATGGCGGAGGCTCGGGCAGTCGGTCAGCCTGGTCCACAATTCAGAGTACTCGTAGTGCTCTAGTTAATACCTTTAGTGCACCACCGACACGAGATTCTTACAGTGGTTATTCCAGTTATCCGGCACATACTCAGTACGAGTAGTCGCGACCTCAGAAGGGTTGTTATGAGTGTGGTGATACTAGGCACATTATGAGAGATTGTCCCAGACTTGGGAGGAGTGGATTTTATAAGAACACTCAGGCTATGGGCCACAATGCAGTTACTACCCCACGTGCACAGCCAGTTAGGGGTGGAGGACAGGCGGGTAGAGGGCACCCTAGAGGGGGAGGCCTAACCCGTTGATATATTTGCTATCGTGTGGCTGAGGCCACTACACCAAATGGTGTCGTTACAGGTACGATCCCGATTTGTTATAAAGGGATATTTTTCCTTAATTTGATTTGGTTATGAATATTGAGGCGAGTCCTCCTATTATGATCCGCTTATGGGTGAGTTTCGTAATTTTATGAACCACTTATATGTGTATCCCTGTTGGGAGGTTTGATGAAGTTAGCCAATGTCTATCATTTTTATTTTTTACACCATTGAGGGCTATAAGTCCAAACATGACTTTTTATTACTCACTACAGTGGGTTTTGATGTGATTTCGGAATAATTGATTTCAATTTTATGAATTATATGCCCTACCGGTATGAGGGTTCATTATGTGTTGTGAAAACTGTTTACGGAATGTATTAAAAAGAAGAAAGAATGGAAATTGAAATTTCAGTTGGCACAATGTACAAAATACTTGTGATACGGAGTTGAGGACGAGATCCTCGCATTTTTATATGATGTGAAATATTGAAAGTGGGCTACAATCTACAGTGGAAGTTATATAAGGACGAGGTCCTTGTCGTGAAATATTTATGAGTTTAAATTCTCCCTTTGTGAAGTTTAATTTGTACTATAGTACTAATAGGGAGTTATGCCTGATAGGTTTTTTGGTTTTTTTAGCAAATATTCTACTAGGTTATTCACCTAGTAGCTCTTATATATAACAAATCCCAACTTGGGTAGAAATTACAAATTGTTCAAGTGAACTGCAAACAAACAATACGCCAAAGAAATCCAATGGCTACAAATACAGTGTAGCAGTAGCATAATGAAACTTGAAAAGTACACAAATATTAATTTGAAACATCCAATTATTGCCGACGATAATGAATTCACATTCCTGTTGCAAATAATTCCTTGTAGCACCTCCTCACCCGGCGCCATTTGTTGCAATCCTAAGGATAGGTATGTATAATCCATTAGTTGAGGAGCAAATCAGTTTGGACATCTGCATTTTGGGCCTGCGTTACTTCAGCAGCATTGTTGCTTCAATGGATCTTCAAATGGATTTTCAATGAGGACTCTACAGCAAAGTGACAGTACTGTAGTATGCCATGTGAAACCACAAGGCTGATCATTTGTGCAGACTTTATGTTGCAGCAGAGCAGTCCTGTTGTTGAGCATAAGCAACTTCGAGACAGCAGAAGCATCTAACAGTTGTTGTGCGAAGCTGTGAAGCTTGATCTTCCGTTTTTTGCCTCTTTTGTAGTTAGAGATCTTCCCTGTTGATAAGTCCATGTTATATTTGGCTGTGTAGCAGCTGTAATGGAGGCAATAGTGGCAGATGAATGCATACCGACTACAGTACTACATGCTTTGTGATATAAGGACCATATAGTGTTCTCTCATCTCCAGATTGAGCATGCATGCACACTAATACCACTGGATAATGATAAAACCCTATACTGTGTTTAAACAATAACATGATGAAGCAATAGTTTTGTCGCATTTGGTGTGAACAGATGTACTCCAATTGACATTTCGACTCTACTAAGTCTGATCATATGTAGTAAGACAGTCTCATGATATAGCTGATACATGTCTTCCAATTGTGTGCACCTTTTGTATACTGTTTGCTGCCTTATTGAGGTAGTGCCAATTGATTGTTATTGTGCACAAATAGTTGAGGTAGTACCTGTAAAAAAGAACATTGTGTTAGTCCAAAAAATGTATGCTAAGACCTCCTCCCTAAGGATTCGATCACATCATTTTATATGTCCTTCCATTCTCTTATTGATTCCCCGCTTCATCATTCCTATTGCAAAGCGGTCCCTCCTACTCTCCTCCTCTAAGATTTGAGTATGGGATTCCACTAATACTACTCCAGTTGCCGCCTGCTTGCTATTCCACCTTGTTGCCTCCTCTCCTCCTAACTTATTGCAGCTCTTTTTGTTGCCCTTTGTGCTCCTCTTTTCCTCATTTTCTATGTTCCAACAACTCTGATTCTGAGATATGGACATTGTGATTTATCATCGTTCACTATCCTCCTTCCTTGTATATCCAAATCGCCAAACACAAGTGCATTCAATAGGACCAACATCCAGTGCGTAATTAGCAAGGTGATCTGCAAGTCTATTTCCTTCTCTAAGTGTATGTGAAATTGTAATATTGCTTCTTGTCATCGGTTGTTTGATTTCCTCCACTTCTCTTGCTATAGACCAAGGAACAGACCATTCACCTTCTATTGCCTTCTTCACTATCATTGAATCTGTGTGTAAATCAATAAGGATATAGTCATTTTCAATACAATATCTAAGAGCCTCGACTACAGCCTTTGCTTCTGTCTCAGTATTAGTTCCTTCAGCAATTTCTTTACCACTCGCATACATCACATCCCCCTCTTCATTTCTCAATGTAAAACCAATAGCACTTCTCCCTGGGTTGCCCCTGCTAGCCCTATCAGTGTTCACGTTAATCCATCCTGCTTCTGGGAATTTCCATAACACCTTTGTTGTCTTCAATTTAGGAAGATACTGCTCCATTATCATAACTAAATTTGGCCATTTATGAGGTGCATGAATGAGGCTAGGCTTCCTAAATTTGACCAGCGATTGTAGTGTAGATGCTACCTGGTAAATCACCCTACTCATAGTTACAACATCTCCATATTTGAATCTATTCCGTCTCTTCTACAACTCCCATATGATAATTGCTGGTAGTACTTGAATTATGGACTGTAATCTTGGAAATCCTTCAACAGTCCAACACTTAATTATAGCTTGATGAAATGTGAGCCCGTCTATTCCAATTCCTGCATGAGACAGAAAATATGACCACACTCTTCTAGCTGCATTTTGAAGTGAAGAACAAGTGTTGCATTGTTTCCTCCCTAGGTTCAGTACAACACCAGTGCCTAGAAGCCATCAAATAGCAAAGTCTTCTCATGAAGTCATCTAATGGTAGTTTATTCTTCCATACTTTCCACTTGAAGAAGGCTATTTTAAAAGGTAAACCTTTCACCCAAATTTTTTTGTAAGCATTAAATGGCTCATTTCTCCTTCTCACATACTCCCACGCTGACTTTACGCTAAATTCTCTATTAGGCTCCAATATCCAATATGGTTTATCGAGTACATCTGGCATCACTCGTGGTCTACAATTCTCCAGAATATGATTTGCAATCTCCTCTGGTAGGATTTGTCGAATCAGATTTTCATCCCACAGCCCTTCTTGCACCACATCACTCACATTATGTATTGTTTCATTAGAGAAAAAATTTGGAGGTGTGACAAAATATAAAGCCCCTAAAACCAGTCCAATTTTCAAACTAGAAAAGAGAAGATCCCATCTTCATATGCCATACAATTTGATGTTCAGTCAAATCACGACACTCGATCATTTTACTCCAAATTTGTGCTCCCTGCCTCCATGGCACCAATATAGAATTCAATTTTTTACAGTATTTTTGGCTCATAAATGAGCTCCACAAAACTCGGCTTCGTTCTAAAGTTCCATCACAATTTACAAAATAAAGCTTTTGATACATCATGAAGCGATCTAAATCCAACTCCCCCCTCCTCGCAAGGCATACATAACGTGGTCCACGATGCCCAGTGCCTACTTGCTCCACCAACAAAATTATGCCAAAAATATTGAACAAATATCTTATGCAATTTACTAATCACACAAGCAGGAGGGTTAACTGTTGAAAGGAGATGATTGGTAGACTTTGAAGAACATGCGAGATCAAAATTGCCCTACCTCCAATTGACAATAGTTTGCCTTTCCATGCTTGTTGTCACGACCCAATTTCACCTATAGGTCGTGATGACGCCCAACACTACAGCTAGGCAAGCCAACTAATAAATTAAGCGTATATTGATAAAATTTAAAACCAAAAATAATAATAAAACATCAAATTCTACCAATGTGTGTGCCAAGACCTGGTGTCACAAGTGTATGAGCATCTAGTAGATTATACAAAGCCTCAAATACTGTCTGAAATAAAAATAGACAGAATGAAAAAAAATACAAGGAGAGACACTAGTAGCTGCAGAACGGCTCAGAAAGGCAGCTCACCACTATGACCCTGGATAACGTGGGTGTAAGACGATAGGTCCCCCACTAGTACTTGCCTCAGATCCTGCACAAAAAAAGTGCAGCAAGTGTAGTATGAGTACGTAAACAACGTATACCCAGTAAGTATCAAGCCTAATCTCGAAGTGGTAGAGACGAGATGGCCGACTTTGACACTCACTATGGGTCAATAATAATAACTGAAATACAACTAGAATATCAAAATCAACATGATTCACAGAATTTACAATAATTTATTTAACCAGCGGAAATAATTAAATTCCTTCAAATGCAACAACTCTCAATATATTAATTAAATTCCTTCAATTCAAATAATTTCTAATTTATCAATTAATCTCATTTACAGGAATAACAATTAATTCCTTAACAAGCAGGAATAATAATTCATTAAATTTCAAGGATTCTCCAATTTATCAATTAGCTTCGCAAGCTGAAATAACTATTAAAGTATCGTATAATTAGTATTATTAAGCACGATTTCTGCCGAGGACGTACGGCCCGATCCAGAGTGTCATGTACACTGCCAAGGGACGTGCGGCACGATCCATAGATGCATCTATTCTGCCGAGGCGTTCGGCCCACTCCACAAGAAAGGAGGACATTGTCTTATGTACCTCTAGAAGAAGAGCATATTTATTATAACATAAATTCGGGAGGAAGAATAATTTCTTTTAACAATTAATTAATTTAAACAAAAAATCAAGCATATGAGATTTCCATCCTTTAATATCTTTATCTAACAATTCACAATATATTCATATATATCAATTAATATTAATTAAACAAAGAATATAATTTACACAATTAATTCAAGCTTTGAGTCCTAAACTACCCGGTCTTTAGCATTAATAGTAGCTACGCACGGACTCTCGTCACCTCGTGCGTACGTAGCCCTCGCAATTAGCAACAATTATTCAATTTAATCCCTATGGGGTAATTTCTCCCTCACAAGATTAGACAAGAGACTTACCTAGTCTTGCTCCAATTTAATCCACTAGAAGGACCTTTCCACGATTATCCAACTCTGTGTGGCTCGAATCTAGCCAAAATAATTCGATACAATCACTAAAAATTATAGGAATCAGTCCGAAATAAATTAAAAATTCGTCCATGGGACCCACGTCTCGAAATCCGGCGAAAGTTATGAAATATGAACGCCCACTCAACCACGAGTCTACCCATACCAAAAACACTAAATTCCGCTAACAATTCAGCCCTCAAATCCTCAAATCTATCCAAGAGGGTTTTCAAACTTTTCCAACTCAATTCACCAATTAAATGATAAAAACAGTGATGGATTCGGGTAATATAACCAATATTGAGTTAAGAACACTTACCACATTGTTTTCTCTGAAAGTCTCCCAAATATCGCCTAAATTCGAGCTCCAAATCATTAAAAATGGAAAATGGGATGAAGTCCCATTTTCAGAACTTAAACTCTCTGCCCAGTGATTTCTTCTACGCGATCACGAACTTCCTCACACGATCGCGTAACACAAATTTTACTGCCCAAACATTAACCCTACGCGATCGCTGAAAATCCCGCGTGATCTCGAAGCACAGCCTCCGCAAGCCTATGCGATTGCGAGCCTCCTCACGCGATCATGAAGCATTAAGCGCGTGGCCCAACTCCTCCCCAGTTTCCCTACGCGATCGCAAACAACTACACGCGATGGCGATGCACAAGCTGGCCTAACCTACGCGATCGAAAGCGTGCCCACGCGATCGCATAGAACTAATTTCCAGCTGCCCAAAATAAGCCTACGCGAACGCAATTCCATTCACGCGATCGCGTAGAACAAATCCACCTCTGTCCAAATTACTCTACGCGATCGCAGACCATATTACGCGATCGCGTACAAGGAAATCAGAAGAAAATACCAGCAGTTATCAGCAGTGTTTCAAAGGCCAAAAGTGATCTGTTAGTCGTCAGAAACTCACCCGAGCCCCTCGGGACCTCAACCAATTATACCAACAAGTCCCAAAACATCATACGAACTTAGTCGAACCCTCAAATCACACCAAACAAGGCTAAAACCACGAATCATCTCTCAATTCAAGCTTAATGAAACTTAAGATTTCCAACTTCTATATTATGTACCGAAACCTATCAATTCAAGTCCGATTGACCTCAAATTTTGCACACAAGTCATACATGACATAACGGAGCTATGAAAATTTTTGGAACTGAATTCCGACCCCAATATCAAAAAGTCAACTCCCCGGTCAAACTTCCCAACTTAAATTCTTGTTTTAGCCATTTCAAGCCTAATTTCACTACGGACTTCCAAATAAAATTCCGAACACGCTCCTAAGTCCAAAATTACCATACGGAGCTATTGGAATCGTTAAAATTCTATTCAGGGGTCGTTTTCTCAAAATGTTGACCGAAGTCAAACTTGGCCTCTTAAAGCCAACTTAAGGCACCAAGTGTTCCGATTTCAACCCAAACACTTCCAAATTCCAAAACAACCATCCCCGCAAGTCATAAATCATTAAAAGAATATACGGGAAGTTTTATTTTAGGGAACGGGGTTCTAAAAGTTAAAATGACCAGTTGGGTCATTACATGCAACTTGTCTAATGCCTTGTTCATCAGTCCTTGATAGTAGTATGTCCTTCTTCGAGCATAAAAGATCGGGCAACCAAGGTAGGTAAATGGGAATTCCTGCTTGTGTATCCCATTTATCCTTTCGACCTTTTCCACCACCTCTGGACTGGTTAAGTGATGCATGTAGATAGCAGACTTGTTCTTGTTAATGAGCTGCACAGATGCAACTTCATATGCAGCTAAGACTTCCATCACCAAATACAGAGAAGTAGCATCAGAGGAGGAAAATATGATCGTATCAGCAACATAAGCTAAATGATTAATGTTAGGGCTCCACTTAGGCAATCCAAAACCACAGAAGTAAAGGTTCAGAATTGTACCTGGAGTGTTGAATAAGTGTGGATATCTGCTCCGCATATTTTCCTCGGCATCCCAAGTTGCTTCCTCGACTGGTCCTCCACTGGACTTTTACTGCAGAAATCCTCTTGGACCTCAACTGGCGAACCTGTTTATCAACAATGGCAACTGGTTCTTCTTCATAGCCTAAACTAATATCTAGATGAACTGCGCTAAAGTCTAGCACATGTGGTAGGTCCGCATGATACTTCCAGAGCATAAATACATGGAAAACCGGATGAACTCTCAATAGACTAGGAAGCAATGCCATCTCATAATCAACCTCCCCAACTCGTCTCAACACCTCAAATGGGCCTATAAACGTTGGGCGCAACGTGCCCTTCTTCCAAATCCCATGATTCCCTTCATCGGCGAAACCTTTAAGAGGACTTTTTCACCCATCATAAATGATAAATCAGGCGCTTTCTGATCTGCATAACTTTTCTATCTTGACTGCGCTGTACGAAGTCGCTCCTAAATCAACTTTACCTTTTCCAAGGCATCCTTCACCAAATCAGTACCATATAACTTAGCCTCACCGGGCTCAAACCATCTGATGGGCGAACGACATCACTGACCATATAAAGCCTCAAATGGAGCCATCTCGATGCTGGATTTGTAACTGTTATTATAAGAAAACTTGGCCAAAGGCAAGAAACGATCCCACTGACCTACAAAGTCAATCACACATGCCCTGAGCATATCCTCCAAAATATGAATTGTCCTCTCTGACTTCCCGTTGGTCTGTGAATGAAAGGTTGTGCTGAGCTCTACACGGGTCCCCAATTCACTCTGTACTGCTCTCCAAAAATGTGAAGTAAACTGAGGGCCTCTATCTGATATGATGGAAATTGGCACACCGTGCAACCGAACTATGTCCTGAATATAAATCTGGGCCAACCTCTCTGAAGTATACGTAGTCACAACCGGAATAAAGTGTGCTGACTTGGTCAACCTGTCAACAATCACCCAAACTGCATCAAACTTCTGCATGGTCCATGACAACCCAACTACAAAGTCCATAGTGATGCGTTCCGATTTCCAATCTGGTATAGCTATCTGCTGAAGTAGGCCACCTGGCCTCTGGTGCTCATATTTAACTTGCTGGAAATTTAGACACCTAGCTACATACTCAACAATGCTCTTTTTCATTCGTCGCCAACAATAATGCTGTCTCAGGTCACGATACATCTTCGCAGCACCTAGATGAATAGAATACCAAGAACTGTGTGCTTTCTCTAGGATCTTTTTCCTCAGTCCATCCACATTAGGAACACATAGACTATCCTGGAGTCGCAGAACGCCATCCGCTCCAATAGTAACTTCCTTGGTACCACCCCGTAGTACCATTTCTCGAAGAACCATTAAGTGTGGATCGTCATACTGACGAGCCTTGATCTGCTCAAACAATGAAGACTGAGCTACAACACATGCAAGAACTCGGCTGGGCTCTGAAATGTCCAACCTCACAAGTCGGTTAGCCAAGTTGAATATCTAAAGCTAATGGCCACTCCTCTGCTGAAATGAAAGCCAAACTATCCATACTCTCCGCCTTCCTACTCAAGGCGTATGCTACCAGATTTGCTTTGCCTGGATGATATAGGATAGTAATATCATAATATTTTAGTAACTCAAGCCATATGCGCTGTCTCAAATTTAGGTCCCTCTGTTTGAACAAATGCTGTAAACTGTGATGATCAGTGTAAACTTCACAAGACACCCCATAAAGATAATGCCTCCAAATCTTAAGAGCGTGAACAATCACAGCTAACTCCAAATCATGTACCAGATAATTCTTTTCATGGGGCTTCAGCTGACGTGAAGCATATGCAATAACTTTCCTTTCTTACATCAATACACAACCCAAGCCGACGCGTGAAGCATCACAACACACTGTATACATCCCCGAATCGGAAGGTAACACTAACACTGGTGCTGTAGTCAATATTGTCTTGAGCTTCTAAAAGCTCACCTCACAATCATCGAACCATCAGAACGTACCACCCTTCTGGGTTAATTTGATCAAAGGTGCTGCAATAGATGAAAAACCCTCCACGAACCGATGATAATAACCTGCTAAACCCAAAAAACTCCTGATCTCAGTCGCCTAAGTGGGACGATGCCAATTCTAAACTGCCTCAATCTTTTTGGGATCAACTTTAATACCATCACCCGATACAATATGCCCCAAAAATGCTACAGACTCTAGCCATAACTCATATTTGGAGAACTTAACATATAACTTTTGTTCCCGTAATGTCTGAAGCACTACTCTCATATGCTGCTCGTGGTCCTCCTTACTGCGCGAGTATATCAAAATGTCATCAACGAATACAATGACCAATGAATCAATATATAGCCTGAATACCCTGTTCATCAAATCCATAAATGTTTTCGGGGCATTAGTTAAATCAAAAGACATTACCAGAAACTCATAATGACCATATCTAGTACGAAAAGCAATTTTCAGAACATCCGAATCTCGAATCTTCAACTGATGATACCCTGACCTCAAGTCGATCTTAGAGAACACCCTAGCACCCTGCAACTAGTCAAATAAGTCATCGATACACGGCAACGGGTACTTATTCTTAATAGTAACTTTGTTCAATTGGCGATAATCAATACACATTCGCATTGTGCCATCCTTCTTCTTCAAAAATAATATTGGTGCACCCCAAGGCGATACACTCGGTCTGACGAACCTTTTGGCTAGTAACTCCTCAAGCTATTCTTTCAACTCTTTCAATTCTTTCAAAGTCATGCGATATGGTGGAATAGATATAGGCTGAGTATCTGGAGCCAAGTCAATAAGAAATTCAATATCACGATCAGGTGGCATACTCGAAAGATATGAAGGAAATATATCGGAGAACTCCTGAACTACAGGCACTGAATCAATAGCCGGAGTCTCTGCAGTGATATCCCAAACATAAGCTAAATAAGCTAAACAACCCTTCTTAACAATGTGTTGAGCCTTTATAAAAGAAATAACCTGATTAAATGAACTAACCAACGAACCCTTCCACTCCAGCCTAGGCAAAGATGGAATATCCAAGGTAACAGTTTTGGCATGACAATCTAGAATAGCATGATATGGAGATAACCAGTCCATACCCAAAATAATTTCAAAATCGGTCATCTCGAGCAATAAGAGATCTGCTCTAGTTTCATAACCACTGAATGTAATAATACAAGACCGGTAGATCCGGTTCACAATAACAGAATCGCCTATAGGAGTGGATACATAAACAGGAGTACTCAAGGACTCACAAGAAACACCCAGGAATGGAGCAAATAGAGATGACACATATGAATACGTGGTTCCTGGATCAAATAATACTGAGGCATCTTTGCTGCAAATAGAAATAATACCTGTAATCACAGCATCTGAGGCCTCTACACCTGGTCTAGCCGGAAAAGTATAGAACCGAGCTGGAGCGCCAACTGGCTGGCCCCCGCCTGGCTGACCTCCACCTCTAGGACGGCCTATACCCACCTGTCCTCCACCTCTTGGTGGTCGGACTACTGGTGGAGCAACTGGTTCGGTAAGCATAGGCTACTGACCCTGTTGTACTGGTCTACCCCGAAGCCTGGGGCAAAATCTCCGCATATGACTGGGATCCCCGCACTCGTAACAACTCTTCGGTGTGATGGTCTGCTGACTAAGTGTCTGGCCCTGGGGAACTGAATACCCACTGGGAGAACCCTGAGTAGCTGGTGGGCAGTAGGAACTCTCTGGTATAGCACTAAGATAAGGTCACACTGGAGCACCTCAAGGAGGTGGTGGTGTTGGAAATGGGGGCCTACTAGACTGCCCCTTCACGAACTGACCTCTTCCCCCAGACGGAGCACCTCTGAACTCTCCAGAGTACCTGAACCGCTTATCTCTCATAATCTGCTCTTGGCTCCTCTGACACACACCCTCAATCCTCCGGGCTATCTCCACAACTAGCTCATAATAAATACCCATCTCAACCTCTTGAGCCATAGTGGCCTGAATGCCAGTATGTAAACCGGCTACAAACCTCCGCACTCTCTCCACCTCAGTAGGGAGTATCATAAGTGCATGGCGAGATAATTCAGAAAACCTCTCCTCATTATCGGTCACTAACATCTGACCCTACTGGAGCTGCTCAAACTGAAACCGCAACTCTTCCCTCTGGGAGGGTGGAATATACCTGTCCAGGAAGATACGGGTGAACCTGTCCCAAGTCATCGGAGGAGAATCTGTTGGTCTGCCAAGAACATAACACTGCCACCATCTACAGGCCCTACCCTCTAGATGAAAAGTAGCGAAGTCAACCCCATGAGACTATAATATCCTCATGTTGTGCAGTCTGTCCTTGCAACGATCAATGAAGTCTTGTGGATCCTCATGTCGCTCACCCCCAAAGACAAGAGGATGTAGTCTAGTCCATCTGTCCAATAGTTTCTGAGGATCAGCGGCTGCAGCTGGACTGGGCACAGGTGTAGCAGCTGCCACTGGTTGGGCTCTTCCCACGGGTAGTGCACCCTAGGTCTGATATACAGCAGCTACATGTCCATGAGCCTGTGCGGTAGGGGTCTATGCTCCCCCGCCTGCCTGAGATGTGGCTGGGTCTGCCGAAAATAAACCGGCATGAGTCATATTGTCCATGAACCGCAGCATACGACCCATGACATCCTGAAATCCCGGTGTAGATATGAAATCCACCGGAGCTGGCTCTTCCACAGGCACCTTATTCCTGTTCCTCAACAATGGGGTTCTCTGTTGGACCCACTGGCGGCATAACTAGAATAGTCCTGAGACGTCCTCGCTCTCTACCATGGCCTAGAGCCCTCCCTCGGCCTCTGCCTCTGCCTCAGCCTCTAGCAACTGCGGGAGTAGCTCTTCCCTGGTCTGGAACCTCATTCGAGCGCGTTCTCACCATCTGTAAGAGAATAAGAGAAGGATATTTAGTACTACATTAATTGCACGATGGAATTTGAAGAAAGGTAGTTTCCTAACACCCTATAGCCTCTCGAAGATAAGTATAGACGTCTCTGTACCGATCCGCAAGGCTCTATTAGGTCTGCTCATAACTTGTGAGACCTACGTGAACCTATTGCGCTGATACCATGTTATCACGAACCAATTTCACCTATAGGTCGTGATGGCGCCCAACACTACAGCTAGGCAAGCCAACTAATAAATTAAGCATATATTGATAAAATTAAAAATCAAAAAAAATAATAAAGCACCAAATTCTACCAATGTGTGTGCCAAGACCTGGTGTCACAAGTGTATGAGCATCTAGTAGATTATACAAAACCTCAAATACTGTCTGAAATAAAAATAGACAGAATGAAAAAAAATACAAGGAGAGACACTAGTAGCTGCAGAACGGCTCAGAAAGGCAGCTCACCACTATGACCCTGGATAACGTGGGTGTAAGACGATAGGTCCCCCACTAATACTTGCCTTAGGTCCTGCACAAAAAAGTGCAGCAAGTGTAGTATAAGTACGTAAACAACGTGTACCCAGTAAGTATCAAGCCTAATCTCGAAGTGGTAGAGATGAGATGGCCGACTTTGACACTCACTATGGGTCAATAATAATAACTGAAATACAACTAGAATATCAAAATCAACATGATTCACAGAATTTACAATAATTTATTTAACCAGCGGAAATAATCAAATTCCTTCAAATGCAACAATTCTCAATATATTAATTAAATTCCTTCAATTCAAATAATTTCCAATTTATCAATTAATCTCATTTACAGGAATAACAATTAATTCCTTAACAAGCAGGAATAATAATTCATTAAATTTCAAGGATTCTCCAATTTATCAATTAGCTTCGCAAGCTGAAATAACTATTAAAGTATCGTGTAATTAGTATTATTAAGCACGATTTCTATCGAGGACGTACGGCCCGATCCAGAGTGTCGTGTACACTGCCAAGGGACGTGCGGCACGATCCATAGATGCATCTATTCTGCCGAGGCTTTCAGCCCGCTCCACAAGAAAGGAGGATATTTTCTTATGTACCTCCAGAAGAAGAGCATATTTATTATAAGATAAATTCGAGAGGAAGAACAATTTCTTTTAACAATTAATTAATTTAAACAAAAAATCAAGCATATGAGATTTCCATCCTTTAATATCTTTATCTAACAATTCACAACATATTAATTTATATCAATTAATACTAATTAAACAAAGAATACAATTTATACAAGTAATTCATGCTTTGAGTCCTAAACTACCCGGACTTTGGCATTAATAGTAGCTATGCACGGACTCTCGTCACCTCGTGGGTACGTAGCCCCTGCAATTAGCAACTATTATTCAATTTAATCCCTATGGGGTAATTTCTCCTCACAAGATTAGACAAGAGACTTACCTCGTCTTGCTCCAATTTAATCCACTAGAAGGCCCTTTCCGCGATTATCCAACTCTGACTGGCTCGAATCTAGCCAAAATAATTCGATACAATCACTAAAAATTATAGGAATTAGTTATATAAGAAAATACTACATTTTTAATAAAATTTCCGAAATTAATTAAAAATTTGTCTGTGGGACCCATGTCTCGGAATTTGGCGGAAGTTACGAAATATGAACGCCCACTAAACCACGAGTCTACCCATACCAAAATCACTAAATTCCGCTAACAATTCGGCTCTCAAATCCTCAAATCTATCCAAGAGGGTTTTTAAACTTTTCCAACTCAATTCACCAATTAAATGATAAAAACAATGATGGATTCGGGTAATATAACCAATATTGAGTTAAGAACACTTACCCCATTATTTTCTCTAAAAGTCTCCCAAATATCGCCTAAATTCGAGCTCCAAATCGTTAAAAATAGAAAATGGGACGAAGTCCCATTTTCAGAACTTAAACTCTCTACCCAGTGATTTCTTCTACGCGATCGCGATTGCGAACTTCCTCACGCGATCGCGTAGCACAAATTTTACTGCCCAAACATTAACCCTACGCGATCGCTGAAAATCCCGCGCGATCTCGAAGCACAGTCTACGCAAGCCTAAGCGATCGCGAGCCTCCTCACGGGATCGCGAAGAATTAAGCGCGTGGCCCAACTCCTCCCCAGTTTCCCCTACGCGATCGCAAATAACTACACACGATCGAGATGCACAAGCTGGCCGAACCTACGCGATCGCAAGCGTGCCCACGCGATCGCATAGAACGAATTTCCAGCTGCCCAAAATAAGCCTACGCGATCGCAATCCCATTCACGCGATCGCGTAGAACAAAACCACCTCTGTCCAATTTACTCTACGTGATCGCAGACCAAATTATGTGATCGCGTACAAGGAAATCAGAAGAAAATACCAGTAGTTATCAACAGTGTTCCAAAGGCCAAAATTGATCTGTTAGTCATCCGAAACTCACCCGAGCCCATCGGGACCTCAACCAATTAAACCAACAAGTCCCAAAACATCATAAGAACTTAGTCGAACCCTCAAATCACACCAAACAATGCTAAAACCACAAATCATCCCTCAATTCAAGCTTAATGAAACTTAAGATTTTCAACTTTTACATTATGTACCGAAACCTATCAATTCAAGTTCGATTGACCTCAAATTTTGCACACAAGTCATAAATGACATAACGGAGTTATAAAAATTTTTGGAACTGGATTCCGACCCCGATATCAAAAAGTCAACTCCCCGGCCAAACTTCCAATCTTAAATTCTTGTTTTAGCCATTTCAAGCCTAATTTCACTACGGACATCCAAATAAAATTCCAAACACGCTCCTATGTCCAAAATTACCATACAGAGCTGTTGGAATTGTAAAAATTCTATTCAGGGGTCGTTTTATCAAAATGTTGACCAAAGTCAAACTTGGCCTCTTAAAGCCAACTTAAGGAACCAAGTGTTCCGATTTCAACCCAAACACTTGCAAATCCCGAACCAACCATCCCCGCAAGTCATAAATCATTAAAATTATATACGAGAAGTTTTATTTTAGGGAACGTGGTTCTAAAAGTTAAAATGATTGGTTGGGTCATTACATGCAACTTGTCTAATGCCTTGTTCATTAGTCCTTGATAGTAGTCTGTCCTTCTTCGAGCATAAAAGATCGGGCAACCGAGGTAGGCAAATGGGAATTTTTGCTTGTGTATCCTAGTTATCCTTTCGACCTTTTCCACCACCTCTGGACTAGTTAAGTGGTGCATGTAGATAGCAGACTTGTTCTTGTTAATGAGCTCACAGAAAATAAAGAGAAGTAACATCAGAGGAGGAAAATATGATCGTATCAGCAACATAAGCTAAATGATTAATCTTAAGGCTCCACTTAGACAATCCAAAACCACATAAGTAAAGGTTCATATGTAGTGCTTTGAGTCCCCTCGATAATGCTTCAACAACAAGAATAAATAAGGTTTGTGATAAAGGATCACCCTACTTCAAACCTCTTGTCGACTTAAAGAAACCATGTGATTGTCCATTAAGCAAGATGAATACCAATTATTAGAAATAATTCCGAAGATTATGCCAATGAAACTTTCTCCAAATCCCATTTTTCTCAAAACCTTAGTCAAAAAGAGCCAAGATAGCCTATTATAGGCTTTTGTCATATCTAGTTTGATCACAACGTTTGGCCCAGCCTTATTCCTCAACCTTATATCAGTGATTATTTCTTGCGTCAACAGGATATTTTCAACTATGCTTCTGCCTTTCACAAATCCTGCATGCTCGTCTGAGATCAGATTAGGAAGATAGCCTACTAGTCTCTCATGAATAACTCTTGAGAAAATCTTGTTGACAAAGTTGCTGAGACTAATTGGTCGCATATCTGAGAATGAGATCACATCTTTCTTCTTAGGTAACGATACCCAATTCGTATGAGTTATGCATCTGGGAAGCTCTTGACCATTGAAGAAAGCCTTCACCATTTCCACAATATTCTCCCCTATTATATCCTAACATATATGAAAAAAACAACCAGTAAAGCCATCTGCCCTCCTGCACTATCTCCATTAAGCCCATAGACAACCTTTTTTACTTCCTCTCTTGTAGGTTGTTTTATCAATTCTTGATTCTGCTCGTAATTAACTATTGTTGGAACATGTTCAATAATTCCAAGTATTGTAGGCACCTGCTCTTCATGAAATTGTGCCTCATAAAACTTGATTGCTTCTTCTGCCATGGTTTCATTATCTTCTAGCCAATTCCCATCACTATTTTGTATTCTTTTAAGCTGTAACCTTTTCCTTCTGCCATTTACCTGCGCGTGAAAAAACTTTATGTTTCTATCTCTATCTTGAAATCAATTCATTCCTGCCTTTGGTTTCCAAAACTCCTCCTCCAAAGCCAAATATCTTATCAACTTTGCTTGTACCTTCTGAATCCTTGCTCTATTCTCTTATGTTGGATTCTGTTCGAATTGAGATTCATGGACTAATACCACCTCTTCTAAACTTGCAATCTTCTAAAAGATATCCCCATATGTAGCTCTACTACACAAAGATAAGGCTCTCTTCAGCTTCTTTAATTTGTGATTAAACACAAAAAAAGGATTCACAGTAAATTCAACAGTCTAGTTCTCCCTAACAACTTCCTTAAAAGTTGGATGCTTAGTCCAGGAATTTAAAAATCTGAATGCTTTCTTAATAGGCACTGTTGTAGGATTGCATGTGAGCAGCATTGGAGAGTGATCATATCCTATTTTTGATAGATGAGTGATCTCTACTCCAGGCATCATCTGTTGGAATTCGATGTTTGCCAAACATCTATCTAATCGTTTAAATATACAATCCTCCTCTGCTCTTCCATTCCACCAAGTATAAATTCTTCCTTTAAATCCCAAATCAAATAAATTACATGTGTTGATACAATGTCTGAAATCATTGACTACATTTAGAGACACTGGCAGCCCACCAAATTTTTCTTCTTCATCCCATATAACATTAAAATCTCCAGCTACCAACCATAGCAAAGTCATATCTCCAGATAAAGTATCCCACAATTCGATCCTTTCTATTGAGTCACATTTTGCATAAACCAGTGTGACAATGAAACTTATTTGAGTGTCCATGTTGGTTAGTTTCATTGTTAGTTGTTGTTCTAAGTCAAAAATTATATCCACCATGTGATCTTCATCTACAAAGGCCCATATTTTGTTATTGACATTAGCAAATTCTTGTGTTAGACCAATCCTTCTTTTGTATCTCTCTAGCTTCCTCTTCTACTGCATAGGTTCCATTAGCCCAATAAATTGAAAATGTTGATGCCTATTCATATTGTCAAGCCTTTCAAAAACATTCTTTGTATTAACCGACCTCACATTCCATATGATAGCATTCATATTTAATTATGAGATTTAGTTTGAGCCCTTCTTGTTTGAACGCCTCCTGTTTGCACACTCGAAGCCTCTTTTTGCTGCTTTTTTCTTCCACGACCAGTTGATTTCACCTTGTCTAGTACCCTTGGAGATAAATCTCCTTGCTTGGCTATGTTGAGAAAATTTTGAGCTGTAGATTCTTCATCAATATCCTTTCCAGTTCTGCCCAAATTCTCCACTACTTCTTTAGTATTTATATGAGCTTCAATATCAGTTCTCACAGGTTTAGGAATTAGAATTCCACCTCATTTTTCCTTCATAGCATGCTGTTGTAATTGAGAGTTTAGCACATGATCCTTTTGCAGCCTATTTACTGCCAATCCCTCTTCATTATCTGTAATGATGAGTGCATCTTTGTTCAGCTCATTTGCCTCATTCCTCACCATTGTTGCATCACCATTAGTTCCTCCTGGATAAACTGCGTCTACCTGATCTACTGCAGAGCTAATAATTTCTGGTTGTATGTTCTGCACCACCTTAGGATCTAATTGTATACTTGCATTGTTGTCATCATCACCCTGCATTGGCTTTGTACCAGTAGATTCCTTGGCCTTTCCATTAGCACTTTGTTCTTCTTCCTCCACCTCTTCTTCAGTATGCAAATCATCTTCCTCCATTGCACCTGGAATTTCCCCTTCTTCAGAATCCTCCCCTATTTGATAACTCCACAGTTTTTCTCCACTTAGCTGCAACCTCTCTTTTTCAGCAAGTGCTTCAATTAACTTTGTTGTATCAGTAGTTTGTGTAAGAATTACCTGGCAAGATCGATTAGTAGCCACTAATTTGTCACCTCCAAAAGTCATATTTACCCATTGAGCAGTCGGCTCCTTTTGCACCTTAGGTGCACTGCCATTCCCTTTGTCATTAAAATTTAAAGCAGGTGCCTTAAGATTCAATTTGTTAGCTCACTTTGGAGTACCATTCCTAGTCACACTAGGAAATACAATAGGGTTGTGATTATCATTACTGTTTTCCACCAATACCAGCTGGTTATTATCATGTTTATCTCCCTCATCAACTTTAAGAACAGCAAACTTATTTGCCACATCGGCCTGCTGATTTCCCACAGTTGGCTTCTCCACTGAAAATATTTCCTTTCCAGTTTTAGTTTGTATTTGTTCCTGCTGTCCAGATTTCTTTACTCGATTGTCTCACACTTGTTTCCATTGTTCATCTACATTCCCCACAACTTTACCACTGCTAAGAATCATAAAAAATCCTTATTCCTTGCCCTTGTTTCTCCCTTGATGATTGGTACCCTGTTGCTTCAAATTTGCTGCTATATTGGTCTGATCAACCTGTGTCACAGCTTCATTCCCAGTCTGTTGCTCTACTGATTTATTTTCCATTAATTCTGGATGAATCCTCCAACACTAAATCATGTCATGGCCCTTTAGTTTACACTATTTATAGTATTTTGGCAAGTAATCATATTTAATAGTTACCCATTCATTCCTCACGACTCCACTATCTTTATTCTCAATGTCCATACACACCTTCTTAGGTAACTCGGCTAGAAGATCAACAAGAACTTTTACACGCGCACAACTGAGCCTCGTTTTATGAATAGTAGCCATGTCGAGGTGAATAGGCTTACCCACAGCAGAAGCTAATAAAAATAGGCACTCCTTGAAGAAAAAAGTTGGCACCAAATTTGGAAACGAAATCCAAGCTATTACCTTTGGTGTTTCCTCGCTGGCCTTGAATTTTGCATCATAAATCAACGTCCTTAATTGATATTCATAGCCAGTCTTGTCTTATACATAATACACATTCTTTGCCATAAAATCAATAGAATCTTGCCATAATATCAATCGAATTAATACATGCCTGTCGCGAAGGTATCCAATGTTACACTCGCCTTTAATTCCACATTGAAGAGGGACAATTCGAGGTAGTTCATTAAGCTCTGGCCATCCATATGAGAATTTGCAAGCTACTGCATATTGCAATCCTTCAATCATATTTATTCGCTCCACCTCTGCTTCAGTAAACTTAATAACATGTTGTCCATTAAGCAAACTAGCTCGACGAAGTGCAATTGGTTCAACATAATTGGCCCGTTCCTGTAGGGCACTGTTCAGTGTTGAAGTTTTCAGGATTTTTGAGAAATATAAAGGCTAGGGATTGGATTTTGTGGTCATATTTGTTAGGGCGATTGAGGGAGAAGGCTGACCAGCCGGAAGAGATGGCTGGCCGCCGGCCATTGTGGCCATAGAAGCTCAAAACTCCAGATTTCTGTGATGAACAGTAACTCGCATGCCACTGTTTACGGCACTGTTCACAGCACTGTAGCAGCTTGAGAGAAAAAATTCTAGAGAGAGAATTTTTAGGGGGGTTTTGAGATGTCGTATGTTGAAGTTTAGTCATGGGCATATTTTTTTTCTTTTTTGCTAGTTTTTTTTTGTTAAAAGAATGTTTAAATTTATAAGTATTAAATTAGTATTTATAAGTGGAATCCTCCTAGGGGGTTGCTACACTTCCGTCGCCTTGTGGAAGTTGGGTTTAGCATCAGGATATCAAGGTATGATTTCCTCTACAGTAGGTAAAGTTTCCTCATCAACGACAGCTCTGCCGTCTTCCCCCTGGTCAGGAAAAACAACATCTAGAGGGATGGTATGATCTTCCATATGGATATCTGATGGGAGGTTCGACATTGTTGTGGAAAAAGATAGAGAAGCAAAGAAAACAACAGAAAGGTAAAAGGGTTCTACGAAGAAGAAGAAGCTCTGCTTATGAAGTAGAATAAGTGTGGGAAAGTTTCAAAATCAACGAACCACCCCCTATTTATAAGACTCGGGGGCACCAGAATTGAAACGCAAGCCATGATTAGCATGAAGATCGAAACAGCAGAACCAATCAAGGGTCACACATGAATCGACACAACACGTCGGGAAAAGGCGTCATCATAATGCATGACGTCACTCTTTCGCTTGGACCGGATGGCTCCAACAGACTTCCCAAGAGATTCAAAGAATTCAAAATGTGTGGACCTCAGAGAGCCACGTTTCATGATCGGTACGACAACCATATCCTGTATAGCTAGTTAAGTAAGCTCGACCACAAATGACATTATTCACTCATCGACCTCGCCCGTGAGGAAGACCTCGATAAGCATAGGGACTAACTGTATGGGCTAAAAAATATCTTTGATATAGGAAGCCACGTCAGCACCATGAAATCCTTCGTTGGCTACCACGTGCTATCAGTAAGGTCTCCACAAAGATCTGCTCTAGGTCGAAGTAGCCTCGAAGCGATGAAGGGTGCGGTCGAAGAGTCAGCAAAGATCAAGGTCGTGAAGCCATCGTAGTTCAAGGTCGAGGTCGATCATCTTAGACAGAGTTATGACGGTTAGATTTAAGATAGGACACAAAAGAGAATATTCTAGTAGATTCTTGTCTAGAATTTCTACTGGATCCAAAAACAATCTAAGTGTTCAAAGGCTTATTAATCATTCATCATTGTGAAATAGAATATGCACAGATCTCATCCCTTTTTGGGTGACTCACACGTTTCTATTTACTTAAATGCCATTTATTTCCACTGATTATTATCTAATGTCATATTCTATCTTTTTGGATCATTGAACACTGTCATTATTACTTACATTCATTGTCATTCTAACAAACATACAAGTTATTTGTCATAAAACCGATAACTTTGTTTTTGGATATTATTATTAGCTAAGATTGACTCTTCTTTATTTAAATCTAACTAGTTGAACCAAGATGTACATTTTTGGTCAAACAATATATAACTTGATCTGAGTTGCTAATATTGACTTGGGAGTGTGTGTGTGTGTGTGTGTGATGAGCTAAAGGCAATGAAATGAGCTAAGGGAGGAAATGCATCATAAGTTCGAAGCTGAGTGCTTGTACTAATCACAAGGATGAGCAATGTGAGGTCGACTCTAGTGGCGAGATAGAATTAGCCCTACTATATGCCAACATACTTATATTTTTCTATATAGGGACTCTAACTAACAATGTTGTTGCCATAACTATATGTTATTTTAGGATGCACCTAGACACAAGAGGAGGATGAATTATGTCATACTCATTTTTCATGAGTCAAAGAACCTGGTTCTTTGACGGACCTGATTCAGACACAAATAGCTGGTAAAATGCGAATTTATAGATAAAATAATTTTACGTGGAAAACCTCCTTGCTCAAGGGAGTAAAAATCATGACTTACCCTCGTAAGATTTACCTTCGAAACTTCACTAACTTCAAAGAGCAATTTTAGGTTACAACTCAATAACCAAGGAGACTAACTCTAGTACTCTATCCCTACAATCAACCTAATTGTAGCTAAGTTTTAGGTTATAAGTCTATAACCAAGGAGACTAACTATAATACCTTTCCCCTACAATCAACACAATTGTTATGTGTTTGAGGGCGAACCCTACTTCTCATTTGAGGACGAATGATCCTAAGTGGGGGAAAAGTAATTAAGTGTTATTAAGAAAGTTGATGTGTGCGTAGGCACGAGTTACTATAGCCAGTTAAAACCAACACAATGTGTTAATATGAAAAATCAGGCATTTGAAATTGATTGGAGTGTAAGGAGTTGGCTTTAAAGCTTATAAGTGTAGATAAAAGAAATAATCTTCACTGAGATGGTGTTGTCAGACTTCTGTTAAGCTTGCGGTAACATAGAATCACCCGAGTATGTGTGTAGTAAATACACTTAGTAAATTAAAGTCCTCAAAAAGATTCTTGGCACGTTCGAGGACGAACGTATATTTAAGAGGGGGAGAATGTAACGACCCAACTTGTTATTTTAAGAATTAATGCCTCGTTCAGCGACTTAAGGTTTCGAGCAGATTCGTAATATGTATTATGACCCGCGTGTGTGGCCGAGTTTGGTTTTCGGAAGATTCGGAATTAAATCAAAAGAACGATTCTTATTTTTGAAGCTTAAATGGAAAGAGTTGACTGGAGAGTTGAATTTTGAGCAAACGACCGCGGAATGGAATTTTGATGATATCAATAATTTTGTATGGTGGTTTCGGACTTATGCGTATGTCTGGATTTGGATTTGGAAGTCCGTCCGTAGGATAATTCGACGCATTTTGGCGAAAGTAGAAGATTTTTGGAGATGTTCGGTCGAAGGTTAAACTTTTGATATCAGGGTCAAAATTCAATTCTGGAATTTTGGAATAGCTTCGTTATTTCAATTATAACTTTTGTGCAAAATTGAAAGTCGATTCGGGTCCATATCATAGCAAGGTATCAAATGATGATGAGTCGAGAAGCAAGAAATGGAAAACAAAAGAACTGGGAGCGTGCTAGGGTTCGTGTAACGCGCGGATTGTGGCACGCCAGCCCTCACAGCAAGTTTGAAAAACCAGTGAAGTATAGAATTTGGCACTAGCACGGGCACGCTACCCCTACCTGAAGCCTTTTTAAGTACTCACCTTGGGGGTTCTTTTCCCCCATTTCACTTGGACGGATTTTAGAGCTCTTCTCCACTCTCTCAAGACCACCAACTCCTCTCTTATTCAAGGTAAGCAATCCCCATTATCTTGGTATGAAATTCCATCATTTCTACACTAGTATTAATGAAATCTACACATAAAATACATAGATCTTCAAGAAATTCCTTCAAGATCTCAAAGGAGGGTTTTGCAAGATTTCTTCCAAAAAGGTAATCCTACACCCTAAGGCTTACATGTATGGATTTTTCATTGGAATATGAGTATGAATTAAGTATTGTAACTCATGGTATGGTGATTGGAAGCCATAAATTATCAAGTTAAATGAATACCCATTGTAGAGATTGTAAAATGAATTAATTGATAAGATTTGTGGGTTAGAAATAAATTGTTAGGCATGCATGTGCTAAAGGAAGTTATGGATGGAATAGAGATGATGGTGAGGTGAATCATTGTGTGAAAGGTGCTTCTTAGGTGAAGAAATTCCATTGAAGTAGGTTGTAGAGAATTATGCACTCTAGGTGTTTGACAAAATGCCTAAATGACCAAAAATCTGGAAATTTGTTACTAATATTGGTGCAATTGTGTTTCATTGTTGTAGATTGAAATTTGTTTAGCATGGTGGACCACCGTAGTATTATTAAGGGGCGAATTTCAGATTTGAGCCATCCGGAGGTGGCTTAACTCGCGAAGATCATTTAAAAGCATTGACTTAGTGTCGTCAAGGTAAGTATCTTGCCTAACCTCGAGTGGGGGAATTACCCCTTAGGCATTGAGTCTTACGTGGAAATTGTGTAATTGAAAATTGTGTACGCGAGGTGACGAGTATGTACTTGGTTTATATGTGCAAATTATATCGGTTGAAATTCGTAGACACCCTTAAGTATTAAATTAGAAAATTTTTGTAACTTATTAAATCCCTTATTTGTCATGCCTCATTCCTTGTTTGCCGAGGTTGTTTTTATATGATAATTTGGTGTGATTACCACTTGACTTTTATGTGAACTCTGTGTTTGTTTGAGTTGCCATTTTTATGAAAAATACTTTCATTATTGATTTTACCTACAGATAATTTAAATGGAAAATTTAATTAATAAGATGAATAAATCTATTTATTTCCTGAAGTTATGATTTAAAAGAGGTGTTGTTCCTTGAGAAATTACTTTTTAGTTCACGTTGTTGAAAATTTGGTATTGAATTATAAAGGTCGTAAATCATATTGAGGCAAAGTGCCAAATTGTGAAATATTATCCGGTTGAGTTGTTCACTCCCAAATATTTTGTCAAGTTGTTGTGCACATTATGATTGAGTCGTGGCTCCTTATTGTGGAAAAATAATGTGTTGTTGATTTCTGTGGCAAGTTGTAATATTTGAGCAGTTGATGTGCAATTTGTGATATGTTATAATATTCGAACACTTGATGTGCAATTTGTGATATGTTGTAAGATTTGAGCACTTGATGTGCAATTTATGATATGTTGTAATATTTGAGCATTTGATGTGCAATTTGTGATACGTTGTGATATGTGAGCTCTTGAGGTGCAAGTTGTATTATGCTGTGATAGTTGGGCACTTGAGGTGCGATTTGTGAAATATTGTGATATTGATACGCATGCGGTGGTAAAAGGTCTGGGTATTGAAACGCATACTGTGAGATATGGGTGGCTTGATACGCGTGGATAGTAGGGAAAACTACAAGAAGTCATGCGGTGTGATAAGGGTGGCTAAAACGCAGGATGCTATTTTGGAAAAAATATTTTTTAAAGAATAATATGTGAAGGCTCCCGCGATGATATAAGAAAAGATTGTGAATTTATTTATTATTTGGGACTACGAGGCGGTACCTCGGGAGTGTCCTTTTGTTGATATTTCTCTATGGCTGCACTTGCCTTTGGTTATTTTATTTTTCCGTAATTTATAAATACTTGTGTTTTCCGTGATGTATAATTTGACTTAATATTAAGTGTTTTGTATTTCTTGATGTATTGTGTTGAACTTGACTTTTTCGTACGAGACTTTGAGAATTTGTATTTTTGGGTTGTACTTGTTTTTTATGATTGAGTTGTTTTAAATAAAAGAAAATTTCTAGTATGTTTTAATTTAATAAATTTTATATCAAAATCAGTAGTTTATCTGATGCTTTATTTTAATGGAAATATCACTTTTCCTCACTCAAACGATTTCTAAAATAAACTTATCTTTTTGTTGATTTCTTATTTGATTTAAAGATTTTAGCCTTACTTTATTGAAAATAATTGATCATGTGGATCTTATATACATTGATATTTTGGTACGTGAGTTGTCCGTACAGTTATGGAAATAATATGGGCATGAGGTGCCGGGGGAAAATGTGATGATTTTATTATTGACACGTGAGTTGTCCGGGTGATGATGATAGAAATATGGGCACGAGGTGTCGTGAAAAATATGAAAGTGGGCTGAGACCCATAATTTTTATGATTGTGAAATGAGGTGTCACATGGTGACTTTTACTCGAAAATATATTTATTGGAAAATATTATATCCTAAAGATTTTTATTTGAAAAACATACATGTGAAAGAATTTATATTTGAAGGACTTGATTAATTGGTTGTACTTGTGTTCCTTATTCGTCTGAGCAATAATTATGATGTTCTTGTTGCATTGCTATTTTATCACTGGTTGATTTTGTTGTTATCATCGCTAGTTATTTTCCAGTATTATTTTGTATACAATATTGCACAGGTTATTAGACTAGTGAGTGTCTTGACTGTACCTCATCTCTACTCCACTGAGGTTAGTCTTGATACTTACTGGGTACCGACCGTGCTGTACCCATACTACACTTCTGCACATTTTTGTGCAGAGCCAGGTATTGGAGGTATCAGACCCGGATAGAGTTAGAGTGTGATCACAAGGATTCAAGGTAGAGCTGCTTGGTCGTCGCAGTCCCTTGGAGTCTGTTCATTTCATTATACTGTTAATTTTTAATCAAACAGTATTGTATATTTGGTCCTCGTGATCATTCTATGCATTCAGTCAGAGTTCATGACTCAGTACTACCAGTCTTGGGAGGTTTTCATATTTGTTTCCACTGTTTGTTTCTATTAAAAAAAATGGTTTGAAATGTAATTGTAATTGACTTACCTAGTCTTAGAGACAAAGTGCCATCACAACGCCTGTGGTGGTATTTTTGGGTCGTGACAGGGCTGCACGCCGCAGCGGGTATGGTGCAGCGCTGAGTGTTTGAGTGTGAGCATAATGAGGAAGAATGCGAGACAGTGAGATTGAGTACTCTGAGAGAGTGAGTACATGAGCTCATCATCGAGATGCATTGCATTTGACATGCGTACTTGAGATACATGCATAGATTCCTTCTGCTACTCAGTTTTGGGGGCATTTATGATTTTACCTATATCTTGACATGTAGGCATAGAGAAGTACCTTCCTCATGCTATCTGAAAATGAAACATCTTATTATTTTTTGAAAGGAGTTTTGTGAAAAATCACAGTTTTCAAACTTACTCGTATATTGGCTTTTCGGTAAAAGATTTGGATTTTCACTGAGGTACTTGAAAAGAAATGCCTATTTTTCTGGAACTGTGAACGAACTGAGCCTTTTATTTCTGAGATACTCGTTTGTTACTTTTACTATGTTGTTATGAACTATTGTGGAATATTAGTGTTTGACCCGACCCCTTTTTGTTAGCTCGTCACTACTTTCAACTCAAGGTTAGGTTTGTTAGTTATTGTGTACATAGGGTCGGTTGTACTCACACTACACTTCTGCACCTTGTATGCAGATATTAGTTGCTGATGTTGTTGTGTTCGATGGGAGCTGGATTAAAGATGTACCTGTGTTCCGGTTGTAGCTGCCTCTTGTTCGTGGTATCCTTAGATCTATAAAACTCTGTTTATGCACTTTTCAACAAACTATGTATTTATTCCATTTCGGCTTTGTAGACTTCATTCTTAGAAGCTCATGATTTGTACTACCAGTTCTTGGTGAGTGTATCAGATTCATATTTAGTTAATTTCTTTACTTAATTGCTTTATTAATTATTATTGGAATTGGTTAGTGGTTAAATAGCTTACCTAGCGGGTTGGGTTAGGTGCCATCACGACTAGTCGGATTTTGGGTCGTGACATGTGGGGTTTTATACTAGTACTTGGCTGGTTTTGAGTAGTTCCTGTGATCGGGAATGGCATTGCGAGTATGCGAGTTGTGTAGTATGTTATGTGATTATATCTGGGGTTATGGTTATTGCTTGATACCGCTTGTTTACACTTACACAATGTGTAGATGTGAGATTCGAGTCTTGTAAGAAATTTTGAATCTTGGGAATTAAATTCTAAGGTTTTTGAGCTAAGGTGAAATTAATGATCTTCATTTATGTTGTGTAGTCAGGCCTATATGAAATAGGGTGGTGTGGGATCACCCCCGGGTATGTGCGTGGTAAGGTAGAATAGTGATTTGATGGCTTGGAAATAACTCTTAGAACGTTCGAGGACGAACGTATGTTTAAGTAGGGAAGAATTTAACGACCCGACCAATCGTGTTGGGCATTTACACTCCTTTATACTATTTGAAGCCTTGAATAGATTCATACGATATATTATGACTTGTGTAAATTATCGGTTTTGATTTTCAGGTATTTCAGAGTTAGTTTGAAAGAATAAAATTCAAGGTTTAAAGTTTAAGTTGAAAAGGTGGACCGGATGTTGACATACTTGTAAACGATCCCGGAATAGAGTTTTGATGATTCCAATAGCTTCATATGGTGATTTTGGACGTAGGAGCGTGTCCGAAAAATTATTTGGAAGTTCGTAGTTGAATTGGGCTTGAAATGGCTAAAAATAGAAATTTATGTTGGATGTTTGACCGGAGAGTTGACTTTTTTTATATCGGGATCGGAATCCGATTCTGGAAATTGCAATAGCTTTGTTATGTCATTTATGACTTGTGTGCAAAGCTTGAGGTCAATCGGACTTGATTTGATAGGTTTCGTCATTGAATGTAGAAGTTGGAAATTGTTAGTTTTCATTAGGCTTGAATTGGAGTATGATTTATTTTTTTGATATTTTTTTATGTGATTTGACGGCTCGCCTAAGTTTATATTGTGTTTTAGGACTTGTTGATACATTTTGACACTCTGATGTTGTTCTGGAACTTTTGAAGTGCGGGGGGCACATTTTGGAGTGCTGAGGCAGAGGAAAAGTGCGGACCGCAGAATTCCTCTTGCGGCCGTAGAAAGGAGATTCTGCAGGTTCGATGGTCTGACTTCGGAAGCCTATATCTTTTAATCTAGAAGGAATTTGGAGATGATTCAAAAACAAAGGTTGTACCCCTTGGAGATTACTCTTTTGGACATTTGTAGAGAACATTATGGTCAAAATACTGAAATATGGTAGTGTAGAGCTGTTGAAGTGCGGCCGCACAATTTGGACTGCAGCTGCAGAACGTGGGATGTGCGGCCGCACAAAACAATGTGCGGTCAGCACAATGGGAGGTTAGATTTTTGAACTTTATAAATGAGGGTTAGAGTATTATTTTATATTTGGACTTTGGGAGCTCGGTTTGTGGCGATTTTTTGTGGGATTTTAAAGAAATTCATCGGGGTAAGTGATTCTAACTCGGATTTGGTTAATATACATAAATATATCATTGTTTTCATCATTTAATTAGTATTTTGAGATGAAAATTTTTGGGAAATTGTAGAAATTTTATAAAACAAATTTTTGAGAATTTGAATACCGATTCAGAGTCGAATTTGAGTGAAATTAGTGTGGTTGAACTCGTAATTAAATGGATTGTCGGATTTTGGGAGTTTCCTCGAATTCCGAGATGTGGGCCCCACTACCAACTTTTTGAGCGGAGTTGGAAATTTTTATAAATTGTAACCATTGGTGTATATTTTGATTAATTTACACGTTGTTTGACTAGTTTCGAATTGTTTGGCTTGGAATTGAGGAGATATGAAGGCGTTCGAAGGTTGATACGCGCCGAATGGAATTTTTGGAGTAATGTTTAGCTTGCTCAGCATTGGTTTCGGCTTGTTCGAGGTAAATAACTCTTCTAAACTTGGAGCTGAGGGTATGAACCCTGATTAAACATGTTATGTGAATTATTTGGAGGTGACGCACATGCTAGGTGACGGGCGTGTGGGTGTGCACCGTAGAAATTGAGACTTAGTTGATTTAGTAGAGCTGTATAGTCAATTAACTTGTATTTTTCCATATATTTTTATGTGTTAGAGAAACTGAGTTGTGACTCATGTTAGAAATCATGCTTAGGCAAATGTTGGTATTATTGGGGCCCATTGAGGTCATTTTTTGCTGTCGAATTATATGTTTAAACTGTAATTTCGTACTCAATCATTCACATGCATTGCATATCATATCTCAGTACCTGTTATTATTTATTGATACATCATATCATTTTGGGCTAGTTTCATCACACTATGAGCCCAAGAGACTGTAGAGATTGATGACTGAGTGAGGACGAGGGCCTGATTGTGAGAATATTTATGGTATCGGGAGTTGTCCGTACAAAATGTGAGTTGTCCGTACAGATCCAGATATTGATACTATAGCATGTGAGTTATCCGTGCAGCGTGTGAGGTGTTCGTGCGGATCTAGATATTGATACTATAGCACGTGAGTTGTCTGCGCAGCACATGAGTTGTCCGTGCGGATCCAGATATTTATACTATAGCACGTGAGTTGTCCGTGCAGCACGTGAGTTGTCCATGCAGTTTATAGCGCTTGGGCTGAAGAAGCCCCTCCGGAGTTTGTACACACCCCAGTGAGCGCAGGTATCTACTGAGTGCGAGTGCTGGGTGCGAGTGCCGAGTGACTGGGAGGAATGAGTGACTGAGAGGACTAAGTGAATTGATACTCTGAGAGTATGCACATGGTTTTATCATTGAGTTGCATCGCATTGACATGCACACTTGACATACAGGCATAGAGATGCATTTTCCTCATGTTGAACGATATGGAGTCATTCATGACTCCACATACTCATTGACATGCAGGCATAGAGATGTATTTTCCTTATGCCATTTGAAAATGAAACATCCTATCTGTTGTTGAAATGTTTTTGGGAAAATCACAGTTTTCACAAAACGTACTCAGATTTTGGTGATTTCGGTAAAAGATTTGGGTTTTCACTGATATACTTGAAAAGCAGGCCTATTTTTCTATAATTGTGAACGAGCTGAACATTTTATCTCTGAGCTACTTCTTTTATTACTTCCATTATGTTGTTATGAACTGTTGTTGGTTATTGCTATTGGACCCTGACCTTCATTCCAGCTCGTCACTACTTTCAACCTAAGTTTAGGTTTGTTACTTATTGAGTACATGGGGTCGGTTGTACTCATACTAGACTTCTGCACCTTGCGTGCAGATTTTGGAGTTGATGTTGTTGCGAGTGGTGGGAGCTAGCATTGAAGATGTATCTGCGTTTCAGTCATAACTGCCTTTTGTTCATGGTAGCTTTAGAATTTTAATCTGTTCATATATATTTTAAACAGATATTGTATATCATTTTATACCAGCTTTGTAAACAGTAAATCTTAGAAGCTCGTGATTTGTACTACCAGTCCTTGGGGAATGTATTAGATTCATTTAAATATTATTTTAATCAGATATTGGTAAATTGGCTTACCTAACGGGTTGGGTAGGTTCCATCACGACTAGTTTTATTTTGGGTCGTGACAGGTTGGTATCAGAGCTCTAGGTTCATAGGTTCTACAAGTCATGAGTAAGTGTCTAGTAGAGTCTTGCGGATCGGTATGATGATGTCCATACTTATCTTCAAGAGGCTATCGGGCATTTAGGATAATTTTCCATCTTTCTTTCCTTATCGTGCAGAATTGATTCAGCTTGAAACATAACTCTTTGAATTCCTTCCACGCATTCATGTGCACATGTGAGCGCTCAATATCAGATGTGAATCGCCGGCTTGTGATTGCATGAACGAGGTTCGAGATGTGTATTCTGTGTTTTGGTGATTGGCCAGTCTGGAAGACTTGAGGCTAGGTTTAGACCGCGGCTTAGGCTCGGTAGCTTCAGTTGTGTGAACTTGTACATTTGGACTCATATGTCCGGTGGTGTCCCTATTAGTGAAATTTGTTGCTTGATGAGCAGTTGAATAGCTATATGATGAGCATGATGTGACTGCGGAATTTATTCAGATGGTTTGATTGTGACGAGAATAGTTTGCTTGAGATGTAAAAAAAAAAAGGGCTATTGGGTGCTTGGTGTCTGTCTTGATTTGACATATAGTCTCGAGTATGAATGTGTTGAAGGATCTTTCATGTTGTTTAATTGTGGAACGAATTAGATTTTCACGTCTTGTTGATGAGTTCAGACTTAGGGAGATTAAGTGATCGCGTAGTGATTGTGGCTGCGAAAGGGTATATCTCAAGATGCCAATTTTAGGCTAAACATGTGGGTTATCTCATGCAGAGTAATCTACAGAGGTGTATCCCTTATAATGTTGAGCGGAGATTTTCTTTTCTACCAGTGGGGTGTATGTGTTGAGATTTGAATTTGAATCTGGTTGAGAAAGTTGACTTGACTGTCAAGAGAAATAAATGCGAGCTTAGCGGATGATTATCTATTTTATGGTTGATGTTGCATGAGCTTGAGAAAAATTTTCGTTGAAATTACTGCGGTATTATGGTAGTAATAGAGTATGGATATTGTGAGTTATGGAATATTTTTTTCTATGGCTTTGAGCCAAGTGGGGGAGTCTGCTATCACCGATTTGATTGCACGATTATGTGTTGTATTGGTTTTGGTCTAAGGCATACTTGTGGATTAGTTATGACTTGAAGAGGTTGAGATGGAGGAGAGTCGAGTAAGGAAATTCATGGATACGGGTTATATTGCACTTTATGAGTATATGAAAATCACGGAATGAGTTGAGTTGTTATTCGTGACGGATGTAGTGTGCACAGTGTATGAATTTGCTCGGTTGCGTTAAGGCATGGTTACTTCTTTGGGGTGTTATTGAGATAATTGAGCATAGGCAGTTCGGCCCATTTGGGCGGTGCAATTGATATTTGAGCGGAGTAGATGACTCTCGAGAAAGTTCTAATAGATTCAAGATTAATATGTAGCAACTGAGAACTTTTGACGGATTTGTATATGGGTAGAATCTGAGATTTAAGTTGGATGTTGTCGAGACTTGTGGCTTTTTTTATCATTATGGATTTTATATTTCGGTATCAGAAAGGTGAATGAAACGGCCTTAGACTCAAATAAATTAATTTCAGAGTGGGTGTTTCGGTTGTGGTATTTATGGGGGTAATTATGATGTGCTGAGATTTTACAAATATCTTAGTGGCAATATTCTTGGGTTTGGTGACCTGCGTGGCTAGGTAGAGTTAGGGAGATTCAGCTCTAATAACTTGGTTATATGCAAATGGATTTCAAAGTGTTCTTGATGGTTTCTACCATGGTTATAACTATATATTTTCTACCGGTGTGGGAAACATATTGTGTATTGTGATTTCCTCATGGAAGGAAGCAAGAGAAAGGTTTCTAACTAACCAGGTATGTAATTTGTTGGTGACTTAGAGTTCGTAATGAGATTCTTGTGTTTGTCACATGATGGCATGATAGATGTGGTGTGTTGTGTGGGATTAAGATCTACATGTACAAGGTGGTAGTTCAGTCTTGAAGGGAAGGTAAATTTTGGACAGCATGGTCAATTTCAGATGTTTAGATGAATGTTATAGATGCTCGGTAATTTCTGAGAAGGGTGCACATTTCAGAGGGTGCATTGTGTTTTGACTTACAAATGTTTCGTTGGTATTGCGGTACTCACCTGGTTGATAGACTGCTGATATTCAAATTATTTCTATGTGGAACGGAAGAATTATGGAAGTATTCCTAGTGGGATGATCATGCATGAAGGATGTGTTAGTCATTCAAATGCTAGAGTTGAGATCAGTTATGATGATTCATGTGTCCTATGAATTTGAAGACTGGAAGTTCTGAGAAGCATATTGTTTCAGGGTTTCGACCTGTTTGAGGTGAGTATTTTATTTAAACTCAGTGGATGCACTAGTTGCGTTAATTATTTGTGATAGCTACACGCTATGAGTGTGAATATATGTGAGGTTTGAGCCCATGTGCGGGCATCGGGTTAAGTATTCATACTCGGAAGAATGCTTAGGCTATGATATGCCTAGAGTTGACTGTTAAGCGTAAAGTTATAGCGTTCTCATATTTATACCTTTGTTGAGAACTATCTTAGTCATACTCGAGGTTACAAAGAGGCTAATTCCCTGAATGAACTGGAAAGTTACTCTGCGTTAATTTGCCGATTTGAATTGTGATAGCAGACTAATTTGTTTACACTATGGCGTGTTATTTATACTAGTCCAAGAGCATGAGAATCTTATTTCATTATCATATACATGTGTACTTGTTTAATTGCTCCTGTATGAGATGATGGGACTGGAAGCCTGTGACCATGCCATGTGATTTATATTATTGGCACGTGAGTTGTCCGTACGAATCTACATATTGGTATCATTGACACGTGAGTTGTCCGTGCACTGTGTGAAAATTTTATTTCATTGATAATTTATATGATTTTATTACTTTCTTTCCTCTACAAAAAAACAAAATAAATATTACTGGAGCAACTTATTTGAGGAATTGTGCACATGCGCCTACGATTATCCTCTTCACGAAATTTGAGGAGTTGGTTGCAAATATTAGGTTGTGGTGGTGCTAGCTGAATTTGCGAAACGGTTCACTTCTCTCAGATGTTTTTCCATTTTTGGGTGCACGGATTGCATAGTTTTTGGCTTGAGATATATTGGTGTGGCATGTATGTGGAATAGTTGTGTTTGATAAAATAAGGCCATCAAGCCTAAAATGTGTACTATCGAATTTTATTACGGTATACTTGGGAGGATAATAGCAAAAGTCGGCTCAGAAAGTGATTATGGTTCTAGTTGTGAGAGATAACTCCATGTCTAGTTGATCTGATGAGCGGTTATGAGTTTTTGAATGTTTCATTCGTTATCGACGGTGTACGACAGTTTCGGAACAAGTAACTATTGAATGTGGGGTTTTATACTAGTATTTGGCTGGTTTTGAGTAGTTACTTTGATCGGGAATGGCGCTGCGAGTATGCGAGTTGTGTGGTTTGTTATGTGATTATATTTGGGGTTATGGTTATTGCTTGATACAACTTCTTCAGACTTATACAATGTGTAGATGTGAGATTGGGGTCTTGTAAGAAATTTTGAATGTTGGGAATTGAATTCCAAGATTTTTGAGTTAAGGTGAAATTAATGATCTTCATTTATGTTATGTCATCAGGCCTATATGAAATAGGGTGGCATGGGATCACCCCCAAGTATGTGCGTGGTAAGGTGGAATAGTGATTCGATGGCTTGGAAACAACTCTTGGCACGTTCGAAAACGTATGTTTAAGTGGGGAGAATGTAACAACCCGACCGGTCGTTTTGGGCATGTACGCTTCTTTCTACCATTTGAAGCCTTGAATAGCTTCATATGATGTATTATGACTTGTGTGAATTGTCGGTTTTGGTTTTCAGGTATTTCGGAGTTAGTTTAGAAGAATGAAATTCAAGGTTTAAAGCTTAAGTTGAAAAGGTGGACCGGATGTTGACTTACATGTAAACGATCCCGGAATAGAGTTTTGATGATTCCAATAGCTCCGTATGGTAATTTTGGACTAAGGAGCGTGTCCGAAAAATTATTTGGAAGTTCGTAGTTGAATTGGGCTCGAAATGGCTAAAAATATAAATTTAAGTTGGAAATTTGACCGGGGAGTTGAATTTTTGATATCAGGATCGAAATCCAATTCTGGAAATTGTAATAGTTTCGTTATGTCATTTATGAATTGTGTGCAAAACTTGAGGTCAATCGGACTTGATTTGATAGGTTTCGGCATTGAATGTAGAAGTTGGAAATTGTTAGTTTTCATTAGGCTTGAATTGAAATTTGTGTTTTTGATGTTTTTTATGTGATTTGAGGGCTCACCTAAGTTCGTATCGTATTTTAGGACTTGTTGGTACATCCGGACGGGGTCCCGAGTGGCCCGGGTGTGTTTTGGAGTGAGTTTTGAGCGAGTATGGCCATTTCGGCACTCTGATATTGTTTTGGAACTTTTGAAGTGCGGGGCACATTTTGGAGTGCTGAGGCAAAGTAAAAGTGAGGACCGCAGAGGAACGGACCGCAGAGGAAAAGTGCGGACCGTAGAGGAAAAGTGCGGATCGCAGAATTCCTCTCGCGGCCGCAGAAAGGAGATTCAGCAGGTTAAATGGTCCGACTTCGAAAGCTTATATCTTTTAATCTACAAGGAATTTGGAGATGATTTAAAAACAAAAGTTGTAGCTCTTTGAATCTAGTTTCGCAAAAAGTTTACCATTACTTATTTGAACATTTGTAGAGAAAGTTATAGTCAACTTACTGAAGTTTGGTAGTGTAGAGCTGCTGATGTGCGGCCGCACAATTTGGATTACGGCCGCAGAACCTGGGATGTGCGGTCACCACAGTGGGAGGTCAGATTTTTGTACTTTATAAACGAGGGTTAGAGTATTTTTTTATATTTGGACTTTGGGAGCTCGGTTTGTGGCAATATTTCATGGGATTTTAAAGAAATTCATCGGGGTAAGTGATTCTAACTTGAATTTGGTTAATATACATGAATATATCATTGTTTTCATCATTTAATCAGTATTTTGAGATGGAAATTTTCGGGAAATTGTAGAAATTTCATAAAACGTATTTTTGAGAATTTGAATATCGATTCAGAGTCGGATTTGAGTGAAATTAGTATGGTTGAACTCGTAATTGAATGGGTTGTCGGATTTTGTGAGTTTCGTTGGATTTTGAGATGTGGTCCCCACTGCCGACTTTTCGAGCGGAGTTGGAAATTATTATAAATTGTTAAATTGTAACCATTGGAGTATATTTTGATTAATTTGCACGTTGTTTGACTAGTTTCAAATCGTTTGGCTTGGATTTGAGGAGATATGAAGGCGTTCGGAGGTTGATGCGCCCGTAATGGAATTTTCAGAGTATTGTTTAGCTTGCTCGGCATTGGATTCAGCTTGTTCGAGGAAAGTAACTCTTCTAAACTTGGAGTTGAGGGTATGAACCCTGATTATACGTGTTATGTGAATTGTTTGGAGGTGACGCACATGCTAGGTGACGGACGTGTGGGCGTGCACCGTAGAAATTGACTCAGTTGATTCAGTAGAGCTGTATAGTCAATTAACTTGTATTTTGACATGTAGTTTTAAGTGTTAGAGAAACTGAGCTGTAACTCATGTTAGAAATCATGCTTAGGCAAATGTAGGCGTTCGAAGGTTGATACGTGCGGAATGGAATTTTCGGAGTAATGTTTAGCTTGCTCGGCATTGGATTCGGCTTGTTCGAGGTAAGTAACTCTTCTAAACTTGAAGCTGAGGGTATGAACCCTGATTAAACGTGTTATGTGAATTTTTTGGAATTGACGCACATGCTAGGTGACGGGCGTGTGGGTGTGCACCATAGAAATTGAGACTTAGTTGATTTAGTAGAGTTGTATAGCCAATTAATTTGTATTTTTCCATGTATTTTTATGTGTTAGAGAAACTGAGCTGTGACTCATGTTAGAAATCATGCTTAGGCAAATGTTGGTATTATTTGGACCCACTAAGGTCAGTTCTGTTGTCGAAGTATATGTTTATATTGTAATATCGTACTCAATCATGTACATTCATTGCATATCATATCTCAGTACCTGTTGTTATTTATTAATACATCATATCATCATTTTGGTCTAGTTTCATGACACTGTGAGCCCAAGAGACTGGAGAGATTGATGACTGAGTGAGGCCAAGGGCCTGATTTTTGAGATATTGATACTATAGCACGTGAGTTATCCATGCAGCACGTGAGTTATCCGTGCAGATCCAGATATTGATACTATAGCATGTGAGTTGTCGGTGTAGCATGTAACTTGTCCGTGCGGATCCAGATATTGATACTATAGCACGTGAGTTGTCCGTGCGGATCTAGATATTGATACTATAGCATGTGATTGGCTTGTTATAGCGCTTGAGCTGAAGGAGCCCCTCCGAAGTCTGTACACACCCCCAGTGAGTGTAGGTACCTACTGAGTGCTAGTGCTGGGTGCGAATGCTGAGTGACTGTGAGGACTGAGTGACTGACAGGACTGAGTGAATTGATACTCTGAGAGTATGCACAGGGTTTTATCACTGAGTTGCATCGCATTGACATGCACACTTGACATACAGGCATAGAGATGCATTTTCCTCATGTTGAACAATATGGCGTCATTCATGACTCCAGACACTCATTGACATGTAGGCATAGAGATGTAGTTTCCTCATGCCAATTGAAAATGAAACATCCTATCTGTTGTTGAAAAGTTTTTGGGAAAATCACAGTCTTTACAAAACGTACTCATATTTTGGTAATTTTGGTAAAAGATTTGAGTTCTCCCTTGTCACGAACCAATTCTATTTTAGGCAGTGATGGCGCCCAACATCGTTTCTAGGCAAGCCAACAGTGAACAATCTAGTGATTTCCCATTTTAATAAGTTTTTCAAGTAAATAACTTTCCGTAATTTAAAAGATTTAATAAATAACAAATTTAGAATAATTAAAATGAAAGCAGCTAAATGCAATTATAACCATAGAAATAAAGCCAAAACCACAAGTCTACTAGTGTGTGCCAGGACCTGGTGTCACAAGTGTATGGGCTACTAGTAGAATATACAAAAGATTTCTGCTCTACTGTCTCAAATGAGAAGATAGAACAATGACAAAAAAAAAAAAGACTCTGGCTGCTGCAGAACGGCTCGGAATGGCAGCTCGCCGTGTAGTCTCGTAACTGGGATCAAGCGTGTGCGCCGGACTGATACCCAGATGCACCTGCCTCAGGACATGTACATTAAGTGCAGAAGTATAGCGTGAGTACATAAACAACATGTACCCAGTAAGTATCTAATCTAACCTCAAAGAAGTAGTGACGAGGGGTCGACTGCGACACTTACTATGGGCTAACAATAATATGTCAAAATTATAATTAAGCATGGATTACATGAAAAAAACTGAAACTCCACAACAGGAAGCAGTAATTAATCCTTTCACAAATATTAAGTCCCAAATTCATTGTTCCATCGTTTAACAAATATCAAATATAATTGGATCCAAAGATTTATCACATGCAAATCATGTCAAGGTCGTACGGCCCGATCCAACATAATATTTAAATTGTGCACTGTCGAGGGTCGAACGGCACGAACCATAGATGCATCTATCTTCTACCGATGTGTTCGGCCCGCTCCACAGATAAGAAATACTCTAAAGAAACACAATTCTCAATAATAGTCAAGTGTTCCATTCACAACTTCAAGTAAGTAAAATTTAACCTTTTAAAAATACTTTTATACATTTCCAATATGACTTAATCAATTAAATTAACAAGTAAGGGTGCAAACATCTCAAGTATAGCATGATATGGGTCCTAGACTACCCGGACAATAGCATAATTAGTAGCTACGTACAAACTCTCGTCAACTTGTGCGTACCAATTACCCCACCTTCTTGCATCAATACCAATTTGATTCACATATGGGGTTAATTTCCTCTTACAAGGTTAGAAAAGAGACTTGCCTCGCTCAAAGCCTACTTTCCGGTCCAAGATTGTGCTCAAACCCTCAATTCGGTGCCGAACAATCCAAAACTAGTCAAATGATTTAATAATAAATCAATACATGTTCAAAAGTTCATATTCCAACTATTGAAGGGATTAACCAACCCAAAATATATGATTCCTAAAATTCACCCCAGGGTCCACGTGCACGGATTCCGGAAATTTTCGAAGAAAGTTGTTACCCATAATCTCACAAATTCAAATATATGATTTTTACTAAATTCCATAACAAATTTCGTGGATAAATCTCATTTTTGTCAAAAACCTAGGTTTTCACCTAAACCCCAAGATTTTCACTAATTTACATGTTATAATCTATCTATAAACTATGTATTTACTCACATTTGATAGGAATTACTTACCTCAATTAGCTGATGAAAATCCCTCTCTAACCAACTCCAAAATCTTCCCCAAGAAGTGTAAGAGGTGAGCAAAATGCCTAAGTCCCGTATTTAAAACCTCTTCACTGCCCAACGAATCTAGCACCTACGAGGCCACTTCCGCACATGCAGTGCCACTTATGCGGAGAAAATCTTGTAGGTGTGGTCCTCCCCCAGCTGGCAAACATTAGCATCTGCGGAGCTGGGGCTGCTCCTGCGCGATCGCTCCTGCGACATTCAACGCGCGCCTGCGGACACAGTCGCTTCTGCGGTTTACCCCAATCGCACCTGCGCGTTCGCAGGTGCACAAACTCGCACGCATCTGCGGTCCATGGCCAAATTCTCCCAGCTGCTCCTGCGGCATGATCCACATATTTGCGTGCTGCGGGCACACCAGAACTTGTGCACCAGCAGCAACTTTTAAGTCTTGACTCAATCCGCGCATCGTCTGAATGGAACCCGGGGCCCCCGAGGCCCCGTCCAAACATACCAACAAGTCTATAAACATAATACGGACTTGCTCGAACTCTCAAAACACGTAAAACAATAGCAAAACCAAGAATCACACCCCGAAACTAAATCAAATCAATATATGATCTTCAAGTTCTTAAATTTACTCCCAACGCGCCGAAACGTACTTAAACTACTCAGAATTACACCAAATTTTGCGTGCAAGTCTTAAATGACATGACGAAACTATTCCCTAACTCGGAATTCCATTTGGACCTCGATATCACCAAAACCTACTTCAAACCAAATTTAAAGAACTTCAAAAATCTTCAAAGAACCAACTTTCACTATTAGGCGCTGAAACGCTCCGGGGTCATCATTCCTCTATCGTTTACTCAAAACGTTAACCGAAGTCAAACTTAGCCTTTTTAACGCCAACTTAAGGAACCAAGTATTCCGATTTCAACCTGAACCCTTCCAAATCCCAAACTAACCATCCCCGCGAGTCATAAAACAGTAAAAGTACATATGGGGAGTTTTATTTAGGGGAACAGGGTTCTAGAAAGCAAAACGACCGGTCGGGTCGTTACATTCTCCACCTCTTAAACAAACGTTTGTCCTCGAACGGTTCTAGAAGCATACCTAGAGGGCTGAATAAGTATGGATATCTACTTCACATGTCCTCCTCGGACTCTCAAGTTGCCTCCTTGACTGGTTGTCCCCTCCACTGAACCTTTATCGCAAAAATCCTCTTGGACCTCAACTGGCGAACCTTCCTATCAACAATGGTATCTGGTCCTCCTCATAACCCAGGCTCTCATCTAAATGAATTGTGCAAAAGTCTAACACATGTGACAAGTCGGCATGATACCTCCGGAGCATAGACACGTGGAAAACCGAATGAACTCTTGATAGACTGGGAGTCAAGGAAAGCTCGTAAGCGACCTCCCCAACTCGTCTCAAAACCTCAAATGGGCCTACAAACCTTGGACTCAACTTGCCCTTCTTCTCGAATCTCATGATTCCCTTCATCAGCAAAACCTTCAAGAGAACTTTTTCACCCACCATAAATGATAGATCACTCGTTTTTCGATCCGCGTAACTCTTCTGTCTGGATTGTGTTGTACGAAGTCGCTCCTGAATCAACTTTACCTTTTCTAAGGCATCCTTCACCAAATCAGTACCATATAACTTAGCCTCACCAGACACAAACCATCCGATGGGTGAACGACATCGCCGACCATACAAAGCCTCAAATGGATCCATCTCGATGCTGGAATGGAACTATTGTTATAAGCAAACTCGACCAAAGGCAAGAAACGATCCCACTGACCTTCGAAGTCAATCACATATACCCTGAGCATGTACTCCAAGATCTGAACTGTCCGCTCCGACTGCCCGTTGGTATGGGGATGAAATGTTGTGCTGAGCTCTACACGGGTCCCCAACTCACTCTGTACCGCTCTCCATAAATGCGAAGTAAACTGAGATCCTCTATCTGTTATGATGGAAACAGGCACACCATGCAACCAAACTATCTCCTGAATATAAATCTGGGCCAACCTCTCTGAAGCATACGTAGTCACAACTGGGATGAAGTGTGTTGACTTGGTAAATCTGTCAACAATGACCCAAACTACATCAAACTTCCTCAAAGTCCACGGCAACCCAACTACGAAGTCCATAGTAATGCGCTCCTACTTCCACTCAGGTATAGTCATCTGCTGGAGTAGGCCACCTGGCCTCTGGTGCTCATACTTAACCTGCTGGCAATTTAGGCATCTAGCTACATACTCAACTATGTCTTTCTTCATCCGCCGCCACCAATAATGCTGCCTCAGGTCGCGATACATCTTCATAACACCTAGATGAATAGAATACCGAGAAATGTGTGCCTCCTCTAGAATCTTCTCCCTCAAGCCATCAACATTAGGAACACATAGGCGACCCTGGAGCCACATAACACCATCCTCGCTGATAGAAACCTCCTTGGCACCACCTTGTTGTACTGTCTCTCTGAGAACCATCAAGTGCGGATCATCAAACTGCCAGGCCCTAATCTGCTTCAATAGTGAACATTGAGCAATGACACATGCAAGAACTCTATTGGGCTCTGAAATATCCAACCTCACAAGTTTGTTAGCCAAGGACTGAATTTCCAAAGCTAATGGCCTCTCCTCTACTGAAATGAATGCCAAGCTACCCATACTCTCTGCCTTTCTGCTCAAGGCATATGCGACTACATTCGCCTTTGCACGGATGGTAAAGGATGGTGATATCATAATCCTTCAGTAACTCAAGCCATCTTCATTGCGTTAAATTGAGATCCCTTTGATTGAAAAAATGCTGCGAGCTGTGATGATCAGTGTAAACCTCACAAGACACTCCATAAAGATAATGCCTCCAGATCTTAAGAGCCTGAACAATCACGGCCAACTCCAAATCATGTACAGGATAATTCTTCTCATGGGGATTCAGCTGACGTGAAGCATATGTAATAAACCGCCCCTCCTGAATCAATACACAACCCAAACCAACGCTTGAAGCATCGCAATACACAGTATACATCCCCGAGCTGGAAGGTAACACTAGAACGAGCGTTGTAGTCAAAGCTGTCTTGAGCTTCTGGAAGCTCACCTCACAATCATCGGACCAACGGAACAGAGCACTCTTCTGGGTCAATCTAGTCAAAGGTCTTGCAATAGATGAGAAGCCCTCCACAAACTGGTGATAATATCCTGCTAACCCCAAGAAGCTCCTGTTCTCAATCGCTGTAGTAGGACGAGGCTAACTCTGAACTACCTCAATCTTTTTGGGATCCACCATAATACCCTCGCCTGATACAACATGCCCTAAGAATGCTACAGAATCTAGCCAAAACTCACACTTGGAGAACTTAGCATATAGCTTCTGTTCGCGCAAGGTCTGAAGCACCACTCTCAAATGTTGCTCGTGCTTCTCCATGCTACGTGAGTAGATCAAAATATCGTCAATGAAGACAATGACAAACGAATCAATGTAAGGCCTGGACACCCTGTTCCTCAAATCCATAAACGTCGTTGGGGCATTAGTAAAGCCGAAGTACATCACTAGGAACTCATAATGGCCATATCTAGTACGGAAAGTAGTCTTTAGAACATTCGAGTCCCGAATCTTCAACTGATGGTACCCTGATCTCAACTCGATATTAGAGAACACCCTAGAACCCTGAAACTGGTCAAACAGATCATCAATACGCAGCAACGGGTACTTGTTCTTAATGGTAACCTTGTTCAACTGACGGTAATCAATGCACATCCGCATAGTCCCATCTTTTTTCTTCACAAATAACACTGGTGCATCCCAAGGTGATGCACTTGATCTGACGAACCCCTTTTCTAGAAACACCTCAAGTTGTTCCTTCAACTCTTTCAACTTTTTCGGAACCATATGGTATGGTGGAATAGATATAGGCTGGGAACCTGGAGCCAAATCAATGCAGAAATCGATATCATGATCTAGTGGCATGCTTGGAAGATCAGAAGGAAACACATCGGAGAACTCCCGGACTACTGGTACTGAATCAATCGCCAGAGGTTCTGCGGTAGTATCCTGAACATAGGCTAGATAAGCCAAATAACCGTTCTCGGCGATGTGTCGAGCCTTCATAAAAAAGATGATCTGACTAGGCGTGTTGACGGACGAACCCTTCCATTCCAGTCTAGGCAACTCTGGCATCACCATGGCAACAGTCTTGGCATGGCAATCAAGGATGGCGTGATATGGAGATAACCAGTCCATGCCCAGGATAACCTCAAAGTGAGTCATATCGAGCAACATGAGATCTGCTCTAGTCTCATAACCACAAAATGCTACCACACAGGATCGATAGATTTGATCCATAACAACAGAATCGCCCACAGGAGTGGACACATAAACAGGAGTGCCCAAGGGCTTACGAGTAATATCCAGGAAATGAGCAAATAGAGATGACACATATGAATAGGTAGACCCTGGATCAAATAATACCAAAGCATCCCTACCGTAGATAGAAATAGTACCTGTGATCACGGCATCTGAGGCCACTGTATCTGGTCTGGCCGGAAAAGCATAGAACCTAGCTGGAGCACCGACTGGCTGGCCTCCGCCTGTCTGAACAGTAGCTGGCTGACCTCCCCTTTCCTGGCCTCCACCTATAGGATGGCCACTACCCGTCTGCCCTCTGCCTCTGTGCGGCCGGACAGTTGGTGCTGAAATCATGGGCAGATGACCCTACTATACTACCTTACCCCAAAGCCTGGGGTAGAACCTCCGCATATGACTGGGATCCCCGCACTCGAAACAACCTCTCGGTACGGTGATCTGTTGTCCTGAAGTCTGACCCTGATGGCCTGAATACCTACTGGAAGAACCCTGAATGGCTGGTGTGCGATTAGATCTCTCCGGCATGGTACTAAAATAGGCACTGCAAGAACCCTGAATAGCTAGTGGGCGGTAAGAACTCTCTGGCATGGCACTGAAATAGGTGTTGGAAGAACCTTAAATAGCTGATGGGCGGTAAGAACTCTCCAGCATAGCACTAAAATAGGGCCGCACTGGAGCACCCCGAGGAGGCGGCGGTGCTGGATATGTGGGCCTACTAGGCTGATCCCTCATGAACTGACCTCTACCCCCAGTTGGGGCACCTCTATACTCTCCAGATTAATGGACCATCTTGTCCTGCTGCATCTGCTCTCTTCCCCTTTGACGGTAACCCTCAATCCTCAGAGCAATCTCCACTACTAGCTGATAGGAAGTCCCCATCTCGACCTCCCGGGCCATAGTAGCCTGAATACCTGAGTGCAGCCCCGCATCAAACCTCCGCACTTGCTCTGCCTCAATAGGAAGTATCATAAATGCATGGCGAGACAACTCAGAGAATCTTGCCTCATAATCGTCCACTGACATCTGACCTTGTTGTAGCTGCTCAAACTAGAACCACAACTCTTCCCTCTGAGAGGGTGGGATATACTTATCCAAGAATAGACGTGTAAATTGGTCCTAAGTCATGGGAGGAGAACCTATTGGTCTTCCAAGAAGATAATACTACCATCACCTACGGGCCCTGCCCTCCAATTGGAAAGTAGTAAAATCCACCCCATGGGACTCCAATATCCTCATATTGTGTAGTCTGTCCCTGCACCGATCAATGAAGTCCTGGGGATCCTCATGTCGCTCACCTCCGAACACAGGATGGTGTAGCCTAGTTCATCTTTCTAATAGCTTCTATGGATCATCGGCCGCAGCTGGTCTAGGTTCAGGTGTCGTGCAACTGGATGGGCACTGCCCATGGGTAGTGCACCTGGGGTCTGACATACGACAGCCGCATGCCCTGGAGCCTGATCGGTAGGGGTCTGTGCTCCCCCTCCCACTTGAGATGTGGCTGAGTCTATTGGAAATAAACTAGCCTGGGTCATAGTATCCATGAATCGTAGCATACGACCCATGACCTCCTGAAAGCCCGGGGCGGGGCTGGCCCTACTCCTCAACAACGGGATCCTTTACTGGATCCACTAGTGATACAACTAGGGCAACTCTGGGACGTCCTCATCCCCTACCTCGGGCGGGTGCCCTCCCCCGGCCTCTAGCAACAGGGCGAGCAGCCTCTCCCAGGTCAGGAATGTCTGTCGTGTGCGTTCTCACCATCTGTGAGAGAATAAGAGGAAGAAACTTAGTACACCATTAACTGTATGATAGGATATGAATAAAGAGTATGTTCCGGTGTTGAATTGGAAGTCCATAGGCCATTTAAGCGTCAATTGACGAAAGTCAGAAAATTAGCTGATTTTTGGGAAGTTTGACCTGGAGTGGGATTTTTTATATCAGGATCGGATTCTGATTCCGAAAGTTGGAATAGGTCTGTAATGTCAATTATGACTTGTGTGCAAAATTTGAGGTCAATCGGACGTGATTTGATAGGTTTCGGCGTTATTTCGGCGTGATTTGAGGCCTCAACTAAGTTTGTATGATGTTTTAGGACTCATTGGTATGTTTGGATGAGATCTCGGGAGCCTCGGGTGAGTTTCGGATGGTTAACGGATCAAATTTGGACTTAGAACAAAGATGGAAAATTTCTACCTTCTGATGCAATCGCACCTGCGGAAATTGGCTCACACGTGCGAGCTCGCAGAAGCGAGATGGGCATCGTAGAAGTGTGAAGTCTGCAGAAGCGAACAGAACCTAGCAGAAGTGAGTCCGCAGAAGCGACACCAAGGTCGCTGATGCGGAGGAAGGGGAAGCTAGGAAAAATCGCATAAGCGAGTCCGCAAAAGCAAAAAGGGCGCAGAAGCAGTTGCGCAGAAGTGGTTAAGAATTTCGTAGGTACGGAACCTCTGGGCAGTCTACAAAAACAGAGGGTTCTGGCATTTTTTCATTTTGGACCTTTCAAGCACGGTTTGGGGAGATTTTTCAGAGGGAATTCACGGGAAAACTTGAGGTAAGTCACTTATGATCATTGTTAGTCAATAATATTGGACTATCATTGAATATTTTGACTAGATTACGTATTTTTGAGGTGCAAGTAGAGGATTTGGGCCTAAGGATTTGAAAATAAGATTTGAGGATTTGAAGGTTGAGTTGATGTTGGAATTTGGTAAATTTGGTATGGTTGGACTCGTGGTTGAATGGCGCTCATATTTTGTAACATTTTTTGGGTTCCGAGGTGCGGGCCCCACATGCAGTTTTTGAGTGCAATTTTGGATTTTTTAGAAAATTAGTATTTTCATGTGGAAGTAATTCCTATAATTTGTATTGATGAATTAATTGTGACTAGATTCGAGGCGTTCGGAGGCCAATTTGCGAGGCAAAGGCATAGCAGAATAAAGAATTTCACGGTTTGAGGTCAGTAACAGTTCTAAATTTTGTTTTGTGGGTATGAAACCCCAGATTATGTGTCATGTGATTGGTTTCAAGGTGAAGCACATGCTAGGTGACGGGCGTGTGGGCGTGCCCCCTAGGAATTGGGACTTGGTCCATTCCATATAACTGTATAGATGATTAATCTGTTAATATCTATAAATTCTTCGTATGATATAGAAATTGAGTTGTAAATCCTGTTAGAAATCATGCTTAGGCCATGTGTTGGTACTGAAGGGACCCTCAGAGGTTGTGTGCTTGTTAATCTATCTGTTAATTTGTTATATTGTACTCAGTCTAAATTTTACCTGCATATCATATCCCAGTCTCTATTGTTCCTTGTTGATATATTATAGCATTTTTGTTTGGGCTGATTTATCATGAGTACTGAGAGCCCGAGAGACTGGAGAGATTAATGACTGAGTGAGGTCTAGGGCCTAATTGTAAGGTATTATACTTTAGCACGTAAGTTTTCCGTGCAGCATGTGAGTTGTCCGTGCGGATCCAGATATTATGCTATAGTACGTGAGTTGTCCGTGCAGCATGTGAGTTATCCGTACGGATCCAGATATTATACTATAGCACGTGAGTTGTCTGTTCAGCACGTGAGTTGTCCGTGCGAACTATAGCGCTTGGGTTGAAGGAGCCCCTCCAAAATCTGTACACACCCACAGTGAGTGCAGGTACCTTATGAATGCGAGTGCGGAGTGCTGAGTGTCGAGTGTTGTATGAACGGGAGGGCTGAGTGACTGTGGCCCTGAGAGGATGCATTTGATTTCATTATTGTTGCACTTAGCTGCCATGTATCACTGTTTTGAAATTTTCTGAATGATGTTATACTCTGTTTCACTTAAACATTATCATGAAGTAACTGTTTTAACCTGATTTATCGACCATGAAAGCATGCCTACTGCCAATGTTAAAAATTACTGTAATTGAACTATAATTGTGAAGCTCGTCACTATTTTCGGTTCTTTATTTAGTCTTGTTACTTACTGAGTTGGTTGTTCTCATGATACACCCTGCACCTTGTATGCAGACCCAGGTGCACCGGTCATGGCGGTTGCTGAGTTGTGGAGTTCGGATTCTCGTAGACTATCGAGGTAGTTGTTAGGTGTTCGCAGACCTTGTTTCTCCTTCCTTGTCTTTCCACTTACTGTATTTAGTTTCAGATTATCATAGAAAGTATTTTCCGGACTTGTGATATATAGATGCTCATGTACTTAGTGATACCCCAATGTTGGGAATTTCCGCATTGTGTTTTGGATTTTCTATCCTGGTTATGAGGAGTTTTATTATTTAAACTGCTTTACATCCATTTTCTGTTAAGTGTTGGAGTCATTTCATAAATATCGGCTTGCCTAGTACCACGCTAGGCGCCATCATGACGGGTCGAGTTTTTGGGTAGTGACAAGTTGGTATCAGATCCTAGGTTATATAGGTCTCACGAGTCATAAGTAGGTTTAGTAGAGTCTTGCGGATCGGTACGGAGACGTTTGTACTTATCTTCGAGAGGCTGCGAACTCTAAGGAAATTTCACATTCTTGTATTCTGGTCGTGCGGATTTGTTGTTTCCGGTAACTAAACTTCTGTATTCTATTCTCTCACAGATGGTGAGGACACGTACTACCGGACAGGATGGACAGCCACCAGTACCACCAGCTAGGGCCACGAGAGGCTGAGGTCGCGGTAGGGGCAGAGGTACAGCTCGTACAGCAGCTAGAGCAGTATCTGTAGATCCATCAGTTGCTCCAGCTCAGGAGTAGGTTCCAATTGCGGTTGAGCCAGTGGGGCCAGCTCAGGAACCAGTTGTGCCCATTGTGATCCTAGGCCTTCAGGAGACTTTGGCCCAGATATTGATAGTTTGCACCGGTCTTGCTCATGTAGTTTCGGCCCAGACCGCACCAGCCACTTCTCAGGCCGGGGGAGGCACTCATACCCCCCACTGCCCGTACTCCAGAGCAGGCAATCCAGGGACTTCATATATTGAAGGCACAACCAGCTCAGCCGATTACAGCTGCTCAAGTCCCAGTGGTTCCCATTATGACTGATGATGAGCAGAGGAGACTTCATAGATTTGGGAGGCTTCGGCCTCCATCTTTTAGCAGTGCCGAGTTGAAGGATGCCTAGGGTTTCTTGGACAAGTTCTAGAGGATTCTTTGTACATCAGGTATTATGGAGACCAGAGGGATCTCGTTCACTACTTTTCAGTTTTTTGGGGTTGCCTTCAGATGGTGGGAGGCTTATGAGAGGCACAAGACGGTCGGTGTGGCACCACTTACATGGCAGGAGTTCTTTGTTCTCTTCTTGGAGAAGTTCATGTCTCAGTCTCACAGGGAGGAGCTGCACAGACAGTTTGAGCAGCTTTGGAAGGATGGCATGTCTGTGACCCAGTACGAGATGAGGTTTTCTGAGTTAGCTTGACACGCAGTTTGGTTGGTTCCCAGTGATAGGGAGAGGATCATGAGGTTCATTGATGGCCTCACGTATCAGCTATAATTGCTTATGACTAGGGAGAGGGTATTTTGTGCCACTTTTGACGAGGTGGTTGTCATTGCTCAGCAGATAGAGATGGTCCGTAGCCAGGAGCATGGTGAGAGGTAGGCCAAGAGGCCTTGAGGTTCGGGTGGTTTTGGTGGTGTACCTTCTGGGGGAAGTTCTACCACAGCAGGGGACCTTATAGGCCCGCTCATATGACTCGTCCAGCTCATCGTGGTGCATCAGCTAGCCACGGTTCTTACAGTGCTCACTCAGGCCAATCTTCATTCAGTGCACTACTAGCGCAGAGTTCTCACCGTGCCTCATCCGCTCAGGTTTCTACAAGTAGTTCCTCGAGTTATCATGACCAGCAGTTTCATCAGAGGAGAGGTTGTTTCGAGTACGGAGACTTTGGTCATATCAAGAGAGATTTCCCTAGGTTGTTGAGTGGGGCTCCACATCAAAGTTCTCGGTAGATGGCACCAACACCAATAGTTATACCACCCACTCAGCCAGCATGGGGTAGGGCCCAGGCAGCTAGAGGTCGCCCTAGATGGGGAGGCCGATCGGGGGATGATCAGGCCCGATTTTATGATATTCCTGCCAGGCCAGATGTTGTTGCTTCAGATGCAGTGATCACAGGTATTGTCTCAGTATGCCACAGGGATGCTTCTATATTATTTGACCCTGGTTCCACTTATTCGTATATATCATCATATTTTGCTCATTATCTAGATATGCCCCGTGAGTCCTTGGTTTCATCTATTCATGTATCTATGCCAGTGGGAGATACTATTATTGTGGACTGTGTATATCGGTCGTGTGTAGTGACTATTGGGGGATTTGAGACTAGAGCTAATCTTTTATTACTTAGTATGGTGGACTTCGATGTGATCTTGGGTATGAATTGATTGTCTCCATGTCATGCTATTCTGTATTGTCACGCTAAGACCGTGATGTTGGCGAGGTCGAGGTTGCCAAGGATTAAGTGGAGAGTTTCTCTAGACTATGTTCCCAGCAGAGTGATCTCATATTTGAATGCCTAGCAGATGATTGGGAAGGGTTGCTTATCTTACTTGGCCTTCGTGAGGGATGTTGGTGGTGATACTTCTTCTATTAATTTTGCTCCGATGGTGCAAGATTTCCCGGATGTGTTTCCTGCAGACCTGTTGGGCATGCCGCCCAATAGGGATATTGATTTTGGTATTGACTTGGTGCCAGGCACTCAGCCCATTTCTATTACACCTTATCGTATGGCCCCAGCACAGTTGAAATAATTAAAGGAACATTTGCTCGATAAGGGCTTCATTCGACCCAGTGTGTCGCCTTGGGGTGCTCTTGTATTGTTTGAGAATAAGAAGGATGGTTCTATGTAAATGTGTATTGATTATTGCCAGTTAAACAAGGTTACAGTGAAGAACATGTATCCATTGCCATGTATTGATGACCTATTTGATCGGCTTTAGGGTACTAGAGTGTTCTCTAAGATCGACTTGCATTCAGGCTATCATCAGTTGAAGATTCGGGAGACAGATATCCCGGAGATTGCTTTCAGGACTCAGTATGGCCATTACGAGTTCCTCGTGATGTCTTTTGGGCTGACCAACACCCTAGCAGCATTCATGCACTTGATGAACAGTTTATTTCAACCTTATCTTGACTATTTCATCATCATGTTTATTGATGACATTCTGGTGTACTCACGGAACCGGGAGGATCATGAGCAGCACTTGAGGACTGTACTTCATACCTTGAGAGAAAAGAAGTTGTATGCAAAATTTCCAAAGTGTGAATTCTGGCTAGATTCAGTGGCAATTTTGGGTCATATGGTATCGAGTGAGGGGATCAAGGTGGACCCGAAGAAGATTGAAGTAGTGCAGAGTTGGCCCAGACCATCCTCAATTATGGAGATCCGGAGTTTTTTGGCTTGGCGAGATATTACCGTCGATTTGTAGAGGTTTTGTCGTCTATTGCAGCACATATAACCATATTGACCCAAAAGGGTGCTTCGTTCAAGTAGACCGAGGAGTGTGAGGAGAGCTTTCAAAATATCAAGACTGCTTTGACTACAGCCCCAGTATTAGTGTTGCCTATTGGATCGGGGTCCTACACGGTATATTATGATACGTCGCGCATTGGTCTCGGCACGGTATTGATGCAGGACGGTAGGGTGATTGGCTATGCGTCTAGACAACTGAAAATACACGAGAAGAACTATCATGTCCATGAACTCGAGTTAGCAGCTATTATTCGTGCCTTGAAGATCTAGTGGCACTATTTGTATGGTGTTCCTTATGAGGTTTTTACCGATCACCGGAGTCTACAGCACCTGTTTAAACAGAAGGATCTTAACTTGCGGCAGCGGATATGGTTGGAGATGCTTAAGAATTATGACATCACTATTCTCTATCATCTCGAGAAGGCCAATATGGTTATCGATGCCTTAAATTGCAAGGCGGAGAGTATGGGTAGTTTAGCATATCTACTAGTAGGAGAGAGGCCCTTAGCCTTGGATGTTCAGGCCTTGGCCAACCAGTTTGTCAGATTGGACGTTTTCGAGCCGAATAGAGTTTTGGATTATGTGGTTTCTTAGTCTTCTCTTTATGATCGTATCAGGGAGTGCCAGTATGATGACCCTTTCCTTGTCCATAAGGACACGATTCAGCACGGTGATGCCAAGGAGGTCACAATTGGAGACGACAGTGTATTATGGATGCAGGGCAGGCTTTGTGTGCCTAATGTAGATGGTTTGCGGGAGTTGATTCTCCAGGAGGCTCACAGTTCGCGGTACTCCATTCATCTAGGTGTCGCGAAGATGTATCAGGACTTGAGGCAGCATTATTGGTGGAGGCGGATGAAGAAGGACATAGTGGAATATATAGCTCAGTGCCTAAATTATCAGCAGGTGAAGTATGAGCATCAGTGACCGGGCAAATTGCTTCAGAAGCTATGGATCACTATGGATTTCATTGTTGGGCTCCCATGGACTCAGAAGAAGTTTAATGCAGTTTGGGTGATTGTAGATAGATTGACCAAGTCATCTCATTTCATTTCTGTGGCTACTACTTACTCTATGGAGCAGCTGGCTCAGGTTTACGTTCTCGAGATTATCAGACTTCATGGCGTACCGGTATCTATCATCTCTGACCAGGGTACGCAATTTACATCGCGGTTCTATAGAGTCGTACATCGCAAGTTGGGTACTCGGGTGGAGTTGAGTACAACAGTTCACCCTCAGACGGGCAGACAGTCCGAGCGCACTATTCAGATATTGGAGGATATGCTTCGTGCATGTGTGATGGATTTTTGGGGTGCTTGGGATCAATTCTTGCCACTTGCGGAGTTTGCCTACAACAATAGTTATCAGTCGATCATTCAGATAGCACCGTACGAGGCTTTATATGGTAGGAGGTGTCGGTCTCCCATGGGTTAGTTTGAGCCAGACGAGGCTAGGCTATTGGGTACAGAATTGGTTCAGGATGCTTTGGAAAAGGTTAAATTGATTCAAGATTGACTCCATGTAGTCCAGTCCAGACAGAAGAGGTATACAGATCGAAAGGTTCATGACATTGCATTCATGGTTGGGGAGCGGGTCTTGCTTCGGGTTTCGCCCATGAAGGGTGTTATGAGGTTCGAAAAGAAGGGCAAGTTGAGCCCTAGGTATATCGGCCCTTTTGAGATTCTTGAGAGGGTTGGAGAGGTGGCTTACAGACTTGCACTACCACCTAGTCTCTCTACAGTTCATCTAGTATTCCATGTTTCCATGCTCCGGAAGTATCACGGCGATTCGTCTCATGTGTTAGACTTCAGAACAGTCCAGTTGGACAAGTATCTATCTTATGTTGAGGAGCCAGTGGCCATTTTGGACAGGCGAGTTCGAAAGTTGATGTCAAAGAACATTGCTTCAATGAAGGTTCAGTTAAGGGGTCATCCGGACGAGGAGGTGACTTGGTAGACCGAACATGATATGCGCAGCCGTTATCCTTATCTTTTCACCACTTCAGGTATGTCTCTATACCCGTTCGAGGACGAATGTTTATTTTAAGAGAGGGAGGATATAACGATTCGACCGGTCATTTTGAGAGTAGTAGCCCCGGACCCCTACTTATTGCTCCCTCTATTTCATTTTGTGGTTACATAACTTGCTGGGAGGATTTATTTTTTGGTTTCGGAGTATTATGGGACACATAGTCCCTAAAACGGAAGTCTAAGTCGTAGAAATTGGTTGTAATTCGAATTGTGTGAAGATGACTTCGGAATGGAGTTTAGACGGTTCCAATAACTTCATAGGGTGATTTTGGTCTTAAGAGCATGTTCATATGTTGAATTGGAGGTCCACAGGCCATTTTAGCATCAATTGGCGAAAGTCGAAAAATTGGTTGATTTTTGGAAAGTTTGACCGGGAGTGAATTTTTGATATCGGGATCGGATTCCGACTCCGGAAGTTGGAATAGATCTCTAATGTCAATTATGACTTGTTTACAAAATTTGAGGTCAATCTGACGTGTTTTGATAGGTTTCAGCCTCGTTTGTAAAAATTGGAAGTTCAAAGTTCATTAGGCTTGAATCTATGTGTGATTCGTGTTTTTGATATTGTTTGATGTGATTTGAGGACTCGACTACGTTTTTATGATGTTTTAGGACTCGTTGGTATCTTTGGGTGAGGTCCCGGGGGCCTCGGATGATTTCGGATGGTTAATGGATCAAATTTGGACTTAGAACAAAGCTGGAAATTTTCTACCTTCTGATGCAATCGCACCTGCAGAAATTGGCTCGCAGGTGCGAGCTCGCAGAAGCGGGCATGTAACGGTCGTGTTCGATTGTTAACAGTGGTTTTGAGATCAGAGTTGGTTTATTATTGCTCAACATGGTGGATTTCAATATTATTTTGGGCATGGACTGGTTGTCGCCCTATCACGCTATTCTTGATTGTTACGCCAAGACGGTGACGTTGGCTATGCCAGGTCTACCGCGGCTAGAGTGAAGAAGTACCTTGGACCATGTTCCTAGCATGGTTTTTTCATTTCTTAAGGCTCAACGAATGGTTGAGAAGGGGTATGATGCGTATCTGGCCTATGTGAGAGATGTTAGTGTTGATACTTCTAACGTTGAGTCAGTTACTATAGTAAGGGATTTTTCTTATGTATTTACCGCCGATCTTCTGAGTATGCCACCCGATAGGGATATTGACTTTGGCATTGATTTGTTACCGGGCACTCAGCCCATTTCTATTCCACCATATCGTATGGCCCAAGCAGAGTTGAAAGAATTAAAAGAGCAATTACAGGAGTTGCTTGATAAGGGCTTCATTCGGCCCATGGTATCGCCTTGGGGTGCTCTTATCTTATTTGTGAAGAAGAAGGATGGTTCTATGCGGATGTGTATTGATTACCGCCAATTGAACAAGGTCACAATGAAGAACATGTATCCATTGTCGCGTATTGATGACCTATTTGACTAGCTTCAGGGTTCCAGGGTGTTCCCTAAGATTGACTTGCATTCAGGCTATCATCAGTTGAAAATTCGGGAGCCACATATCCCGAATACTGCTTTCAGAACTCGGTATGGTCATTATGAGTTCATGGTAATGTCATTTGGGCTGACAACTGCCCCGGCAGTATTTATGCATTTGATGAACAATGTATTTCAGCCCTATCTTGACTCCTTTGTCATTGTGTTTATTGACGACATTTTGGTGTATTCCAGGAGTCGGGAAGATCATAAGCAACACCTAAGGATTGTGCTTCAGACTTTGAGAGAAAAGAAGTTATATGCAAATTTTCAAAGTGTGAATTCTGGCTTGATTCAGTGGGATTTTTGGGTCATATAGTTTTGTGCGAGGGGATCAAGGTATATCCGAAGAAGATTAAAGCAGTGCAGAGTTGGTCTAGACTGTCCTCAGCTACGGAGATCTGGAGTTTCCTTGGTTTGGCAGGGTATTATCGCCGATTTGTAGAGGGTCTTTCTTCTATTGTTGCACCAATGATTAAATTGACCCAGAAGGGTGCTTCGTTCAGGTGGACCGAGGAATGTGAGGAGAGCTTTCAAACGCTCAAGACAGCTTTGACTACATCCCTAGTATTGGTGTTGCCTACAGGTTCAGGATCTTATACAGTGTATTGTGATGCGTCACGTATTGGCCTTGGCGCAGTGTTGATGCAAGACGGTAGGGTGAATGCCTATGCGTCTAGACAGTTAAAGGTACATGAGAAGAATTATCCTGTCCACGACCTTGAGTTAGCAGCTATTGTTCATGCCTTAAAGATTTGGCGGCATTATTTGTATGGTGTCCATTGTAAGGTTTATACCGATCACCGGAGTTTACAGCATCTGTTTAAATAGAAGGATCTTAATTTACGGCAGCAGAGATGGTTGGAGTTGCTTAAAGATTATGATATCAACATTCTCTATCATGTCGGAAAGGCCAATGTGGTGGTCGATGCCTTGAGTCGTAAGGCGGAGAGTTTGGGCAGCTTAGCATACTTACCGGTAGCAGAAAGGCCTTTAGCCTTAGATGTTCAGGCCTTGGCCAACCAGTTTGTTAGATTGGATGTTTCCGAGCTGAGCCGAGTTTTGGCTTGCGTGGCTTCCTAGACTTCTCTTTATGATCGTATCAGAGAGCGTCAATATGATGACCCACATATGCTTGTCCTTAAGGACACAGTTCAGCACGGTGATGCCAAGGAAGTCACTATTGGAGATGACGGTGTATTACGGATGCAGGGCAGGCTATGTGTGCCCAATATAGATGATTTGCATGAGTTTATTCTCCAGGAGGCTTACATTTTGCGGTACTCCATTCATCCGGGTGCTACAAAGATGTATCGGGACTTGAGACAGCACTATTGGTGGAGGCGGATGAAGAAAGACATAATGGAATATGTAGCTCGGTGCCCAAATTGCCAGTAGGTGAAGTATGAGCATCAACGAACGGGTGGATTGCTTCAGAAGTTAGAGATTCCAGAATGGAAATGGGAGCGGATCACTATGGATTTCGTTGTTGGGCTCCCACGGACTCAGAGGAAGTTCAATGCAGTTTGGGTGATTGTGGATAGATTAACTAAGTTAGCTCATTTCATTCATGTGGTTACTACTTACTCTTTGGAGCAGCTGGCTCAGGTTTATATTCGCGAGATTGTCAGGCTTCATGGCGTACCGGTATCTATCATCTCTGACTGGGGTACGCAGTTTACATCACGGCTTTGGAGGTCCGTACAGTGTGAGTTGGGTACTCGGGTAGAGCTGAGTACAACATTTCACCCTCAGACAGACGGGAAATCCGAATGCACTATTCAGATACTAGAGGATATGCCTCGTGCGTGTGTGATAGATTTTGGGGGTGATTGGGATCGGTTCTTGCCAGTTTTGGAGTTTGCTTACAACAACAGTTATCAGTCGAGCATTCAGATGGCGCCATATGAGGCCTTATATGGTAGGCGGTGCCGATCTCCAATGGGTTGGTTCGAGCTGGGCGAAGCTAGACTATTGGGTACAGACCTAGTTCAAGATGCTTTGGAAAATATTAAGTTGATTCAGGATCGACTCCGTACAGTCCAATCTAGACAGAAGAGTTATGCGGATCAGAAGGTTCGTGATGTTGCATTCATGGTTGGTGAGTGGGTCTTGCTCCGGGTTTCGCCTATGAAGGGTGTTATGAGGTTTGGAAGAAAGGGCAAGTTGAGCCCGAGGTATATCGGACCTTTTGAGATTCTTAAGAGGGTTAGATAAGTGGCTTACAGACTTGCTCTACCACCTATTCTTTCTGCAGTTCATCCAGTGTTCCATGTTTCCATGCTCCGGAAGTATCACAACGATCCGTCGCATGTGTTAGAATTCAGCTCAGTCCAGTTGAATAAGGATCTATCTTATGTCGAGGAGCCAGTGGTCATTTTGGACAGACAGGTTAGAAAGCTAAGATCAAAGAGCATTGCTTCAGTAAATGTATAGTGGAGGGATCATCCGGTCAAGGAGACGACTTGGGAGACCGAGCATGATATGTGCAGCTGTTATACTTATCTTTTCACCACTCCAGGTATAATTCTAAACCCGTTCAAGGATGAACATTTGTTTAAGAGGGGGAGGATGTAACGACCCGACCAGTCGTTTGAAGAGTTATAGCCCTGTTCCCCTATTTAATGCTCATCCTATACTTTATAGTTGTATTGTGAATTGTCGGGGTGGTCAGTTCGAGTCCGGAGAGATTACAGAATGAATTGAGACACTTAGTCTCAAGGTTGAAAACTTAAGTTGAAAAGATTGACCGGATATTGACTTATTTGTAAACGATCCCGAAATAGAGTTTTGATGATTCCAATAGCTCCGTATGGTGATTTTAGACTTAGGAGCATGTCCGGAAAATTATTTGGAAGTCCGTAGTTAAATTAGGCTTGAAATGGCTAAAATAGAAATTTAAGTTTGGAAGTTTGACCGGGGAGTTGACTTTTTGATATCGGACTCGAAATCCAATTCTGAAAATTTTCATAGCTCTGTTATGTCATTTATGAGTTGTGTGCAAAATTTGAGGTCAATCGGACTTGATTTGATAGGTTTCGGCATCGAATGTAGAAGTTGGAAATTCATAAGTTTTATTAAGCTTGAATTGGGGTGTGATTTAGAATTTTAACATTATTTGATGTGATTTGAGGTTTCGACTATTTTTGTATGATGTTTTAGGACTTTTTGGTGTGATTGGTTGAGGTCCCGGGGGCCTCGGGTGAGTTTCGGAAGGTTAACGGATCAATTTTGGACTTGGAGAACAGCTGAAGAATTTCTGGTGTCCAGCTCTGGTTTCCTTCTTCGTTTCGTGAGAGAGGTGTCGCATTCGCGAAGGGGAACTGGGGCAAGCGAGAGTTTGTTCTTCGCATTCGTGAAGCAAGGCACGCGTTCGCAAAGGGTGAGGACCAGTGTGCATCGCGAACGCGAGAGAGGCCACGCGTTTGCGAAGAAGAGTAAGGGTTGGGCTAGACTTCACGCATTAGCCTACGTGTTCGCAAGTGAGGTGTCTCGTTCGCGAAGGCATGGGACCCCTGGTCATCACGTTCGCGAGAGGACCCTCGTATTCACGAAGAGGAAATTTCTGGGCAGCAAATTTGTGCTTCGCGAATGCGAGGCACTGGCCGCGTTCGCGAAGAAGGAATCACTGTGCAGAGAATTTAAGTTCTGAAAATGGGACTTCGTCCCATTTTCCATTTCTGACGATTTGCAGCTCGGGGAGAGGTGATTTTCAGGAGATTTTCAAGGAAAACATTTTTGGTTAAAGTACCCGAATCTATGGTGCTTTTTAACATTTAATTGGTGGATTAAGTTGGAAAAGTTGTGAAAATCCCTATGTTTAGATTGAAGATTTGAGGGTCAAATTGATGTTGGAATTTAGTGATTTTGGTATGGCTGGACTCGTGGTTGAATGAGCGTTCATATATTGTAACTTTTGTTGGGTTCCGAGATGTGGGCCCCACAAGCGAAATTTCAGATTTTGTTGGAAAATTTGTATTTTCATATGGAATTTATTCCTATAATTTGTATTGACTGAATCGAATTAATTATGACTAGATTCGAGCCGATCGGAGTCGGAAAATCGAGGGAAAGGCATTCTACTTGACTAATTGAGCGTGATTCGAGGTAAGTGGCTTGTCTAACCCTGTGTGGGGTAAATTCCCCTAGGATTTGATAATGTTGTAACATTTTGTGATATGTGAGCGCCATGTACGCGAGGTGACGAGTTTGTACACGGGCTAAATTTGGAAATATCGGTTCTTGCTGAGTAATCTTCTTTTAAATTCTTTAACTGAGTTGCCTTAGTATATGCAGTGATCATGATTTGCCTAGTATCACATGTCTACGTGCCTTAACTCTTACTTGCAATATGTGCAACATGCTTAGCTGAATTACCTGCTTTCCTCGATTTGATTTAAATATTTAACTGTAAGATTTCTTGCTGAAAATTTGTTGTTCCTCCGATTACCTGCTGCATATTTATTTTGGCACTATGAGGCGGTTCCTCGGGAGATCCCCATGTACTGCATATTTATTTTGGGACTACGAGGCGGTTACTCGGGAGATCCCCCCTATACTGCATATTTAATTTTGGGACTACGAGGCGGTACCTCGGGAGATCCCCTTGCATATTTACTTTTGGGACTACGAGATGGTATCTCGAGAGATCCTCTGTTAAGCATTTACTTTTTGGACTACGAGACGGTATCTCGCGAGCGCCCTTGTTGTTTACCTCTATTTTTTGTGTTGTTCACTCCTCAGTTATTTCATTATATTATTATATCATCTGTCTTATTTTTTTATTATTTCCAGTAGGTCTGACCTCGTCACTACTCTACTGAGGTTAGTATTGGCACTTAGTGGGTACCGTTGTGGTGAACTCATGCTACTCTTCTACACATCTTTTTGTGCAGATCCAGGTACCGCTTACCAGCCCAGATATCAGTAAGCTACCTGTATACGGAGACTTCAAGGTACATATTCCAGCGTCTACAGACCTCGGAGTCCCCCTCTATCGTTATCATATTGTTTCCTTGTTTTAGTATACTCTGATGTATAGAGACATTTAGTATTTCTCTTAGAAGCTTGTAACTTGTTTCTATCGGGTTTTGGGAGATTGTAGTTCTTGAATTGCAGTTTTCACTTATTATAACTATTGAGGTTTGAGTTTCATACTCTTATTATGTTATTCCGCAATTTGTTAGGCTTACCTAGTCTTAGAGACTATGTGTCATCATGACATACTACGGAGGGTGAATTGGGGTCGTGACAGGACAAAACCTCACAGAAGCAACACCAAGGTTGTTGATGCGGAGGAAGGGGAAGCTGGGCAAAACCGCAGAAGCGACTCCGCAGAAGCAGACTCTTGTCCGTAGAAGCGAAAAAGGCGCAGAAGCGGAAGAAAAACCGCATAAGTAGTTGCGCAGAAGCGGTTAAAATTCGTAGCTGCGGAACCTCTAGGCAGTATACAAAAACAGAGGGTTCCGACATTTTTGTCATTTTGAACCTTTCAAGCATGGTTTGGGGCGCGATTTTTCAGAGGGAATTCATGGGAAAACTTTAGGTAATTCACTTATGATCATTGTTAGTCAATAATATTGGATTATCATTGAGTATTTCGACTAAATTACGTATTTTTGAGGTGAAATTAGAGGATTTGGGCCTAGGGATTTGAAGGTTGAGTTGATGTCAGAATTTGGTAAATTTGGTATGGTTGGACTCCTGGTTTATTGGCATTCACATTTTGTAACATTTGTTGGGTTCCGAGACGCGGTCCCCACGAGCAATTTTTTAGTGCAATTTTGGATTTTTTTTGGAAAATGAATATTTTCATATGGAAGTAATTCCTATAATTTGTATAGACTGAATTGAATTAATTATGACTAGATTCGAGGCGTTCGGAGGCCGATTCGCGAGGCAAAGGCATTGCAGAATAAAGAATTTCACGGTTTGAGATAAGTAACAATTCTAAATTAGGTTCTGAGGGTATGAAACCCCGAATTAAGTGTCATGTGATTGGTTTCGAGGTGACGGACTTGTGGGCGTGCACCGTAGGAATTGGGACTTGGTCCATTCCATGGAACTGTATAGATGATTAATCTGTTGATATCTGTAAATTCTTCGTATGATATAGAAATTGAGCTGTAAATCCTGTTAGACATCATGCTTAGGCCATGTGTTGGTACTAAAGGGACCCTCAAAGTTCGTGTACTTGTTAATCTATTTGCTAAATTGATGTGTTGTACTCAGTCTAAATTTTACCTGCATATCATATCTCAGTCTCTATTGTTCCTTGTTGATACATTATATCATTTCTGTTTGGGCTGATTTATCATGATTACTGAGAGCCCGAAAGACTGGAGAGATTGATGACTGAATGAGGTCTTGGGCCTGATTGTGAGGTATTATACTTTAGCATGTGAGTTATTCGTACAACACGTGAGTTGTTCGTGTGAATCCAGATATTATACTATAGCACGTGAGTTGTCCATGCAGCACGTGAGTTGTCCGTGCGAATCCAGATATTATACTATAGCACATAAGTTGTCCGTGCAGCACGTGAGTTGTCTGTGCGGACTATAATGCTTGGGCTGAAGGAGCCCCTCTGGAGTCTGTACACACCCTAGTGAGCACATGTACCTACTGAGTGCGAGTGCCGAGTGTTGAATGAATGGGAGGGCTGAGTGACTATGGCCCTGAGAGGATGCATTTGATTTCATTACTGTTGCACTTAGCTGCCATGTATCACTGTTTTGAAATTTTTTGAAGGATATTATACTCTATTTCACTTAAACATTGTCATGAAGTAACTATTTTAACGTGATTTATCGAACTTGAAAGCATGCCTATCTGCCTATGTTAAAAATCACTGTAATTTAACTATAATTGTGAAGCTCGTCACTACTTTCAGTTCTTTATTTAGTCTTATTACTTATCGAGGTCGATGTACTCATGATACACCCTGCACCTTGTGTGCAGACCCAGTGCACCCGGTCACAGTGGTTGCTGAGTTGTGGAGTTCGTATTCTAGGAGACTATTGAGGTAGTTGTTGGGCGTTCGCAGACCTTGTTTCTCCTTCCCTATCTTTCCACTTATTGTATTAAGTTTCAGATTATCATAGACAGTATTTTCTGGACTTGTGATGTATAGATGATCATGTACTCATTGACACCCCGATATTGGGAATTTCGCGTTATGTTTTGGATTTTTTATCCTTGTTATGAGGAGTGTTATTATTTAAACTGCTTTACATCCATTTTCTGTTAAAAGTGTTGGAGTCATTTCGTAAATGTCGGCTTGCCTAGTACCACGATAGGCGCCATCACGACATGTTAGATTTTGGGTCTTGACAAAGTGTCTGTCTTTTATTATAGTTCAATTGTAGTAGGGATTTTGAGTTGTACCTTTCAGCTTTCTCTAGAAGCATTTGTACTAGGTACTCTGAGTGTATTGTTCAAGTTAGAGTTAACTTGAAATTGTCGCAACAGTCTGAGGCTGGTTGCCACAAAGGGTTAGAGGTAATCCTTAGGTTTACAAGAGTTTTGTAAACACTGTTTTTGGTTCAGTGATTTAGTAAAGTGTTGGGAAAATCCTATTGGGTAGTAGATCGTGGCTTTTTCACCTTTTGAGCGAGGTGTTTTTCACGTAAAAATACTTTTGTTCTTTACTTTTTGCATTTATTATTCTGAAACAATATTATAAGGAATACATAAAAGAACTAGGTCCTTCTATAATTTGTGCACGTAAAAAATTAGACACCATACAAATCACCCTCCCCCCCTCTCTTGTGTGGTATTGAAGTATAAAACATCAATTGGTATCAGAGCGAGTTATCCTTGAAAGAGGCTAACACCTTAGGAGAAGATCAAGATGAGTGCGCCACCTGAAAATTGGGAATGGCAATCTACCGCTAGGCCACCACTCTTTAATGGCCAGTACTACTCTTGGTCGAAGAATATGATGAGAGATCACATACAGGGAAAGGACTATGAGCTATGGCACATTGTCACTGATGGTCCACTAGCTACTTTGAAGAAAAATATTGAAGGAGTAGATGTGCCAAAGACGAGATGATTGTAATGTTGAGGATCTGAAGAAATGGAAAAAGAATGCCAAAGCCAAGAAATGGCTTGTTTGTGGACTTGGTCCAGATGAGTACAACATAATCCAAGGTTGTTCCACTGCTAAGAAAATTTAGGACACACTACAAGTGGCCTATGAAGGAACAACTCAGGTGAAGAGATCTATAGGAACTCTACTGTACTCTCAGTATGAGAACTTTGCTCTGAAGGATGGAGAAACCATTTAGCAGATGTACACAAAATTCACTACCTTGACAAATGAACTAAAATCTCTTGGAAGGATTATCCCTGAAGAAGAAAGAGTTAAGAAGATACTTACTAGGGTCCTGCCAATCACTTGGGAAAGAAAGATCACTGCCATCCAGAAATCGAAGAATATTGCCACTCTCCACTAGATGAATTGATTGGGAATCTCACTGCCTATGAACTTAGGAGACAAACCATGAAAATAGATGTGCCTAAGAAGTAAAGGAGCTTGGCACTCAGAATCACTGAAGGTTCTGATCTGGAAGATGATGAAATGGCTATGATCACCAAAGACTTCAATAAGTACCTAAGGAGATGAAATGGTTCCTTAAGAAATGGAAGTTATATCAAGGCAAGAGCTCCGGAGAAGCAAACTAATGATGGCTGCTACAAGTGTGGAAAGACTAATCACATGATCAAAAATTGTCCTTTGTGGGAAATTGAATAAAAGAAGGAAAGAGCTGAGCGACGGAAAGGAAGAATGAACATGTTCAACCCAAGAAAAGAAACAAAGGATCAACCAAGGTCATGGTCGTTGTTTGGGGAAAAGGCTCAAATGAAAGCTCAGATGATGATGATGATGATGATGAATGAGCACTTATTGCCATTGAGAATCTGATGAAGAAACTAAAGTGTCCTTCATCTCAAAGACAAGATTAAATTTTTGTCTAAAGAAAGATTATCTGAGTTATTACTAGAGTTAATTGATGAATCTTAGGATGTGAATAATGAAAAGGAACAGCTGTCAAAAGAATGTGTGATTTTGAAAGCTAGGTGCAAAAACCTAGAACTTAGGGCTTGTAAAACTGAAAGTGAAAATACTGTGTTGAAGAACCAGGTTCATGCACTTGACACAACTGTCCTAGAACTTAGATCTGAAAATCTATAATTGAAATTAGGAACAGGCAAAAGGACAGTTGATCACACACAACTCACTTTAGAAGAAAATGTAGGAAAAAATAAAAGATGAGTTGTATAAGAGGGATGAAGAGGTAAAAGACCTAAAAGGGGGATCTGAGCAAGGTCAAGCATGATCTAGACAGAACTTGTAAATGGAACAGGTCCTCTTATGCACTTTCATGGCTACAAGAACATCATAGTAGCAACAGAAGAGGACTTGGCTTTGGGAACTCTGTACCTAAGTGGGATCCCAAAAGCAAGTACCTCACACTCCTTGAGAACAAGATTTTCACACACTATGGTAACACTGGTCACTATAAGAGTGAATACACTACAAAAGAGAAGGCAAGTCAAAAGAAAAAAAACTTTGTTCTAGGGAAAAATAGGCTGCCAAGTTAAGCTAAAATGAATTTGATGTATCCTTTTGCCTATATAAAGGGATCCAAACTAGTTTGAGTTTCACAACTAACTCCTGATTTCTTTTTCCAGATCCAAGTGAAGGGAAGTAGTCGAATATGATTCATGGATAGTGTTGTTCTAAGCTAAGGCTGACAAGTGGGCCGGTCCAGGCCCGGGATCGCGTCCCATATGGGCTTCTGGGCCTAAACGGTCCTTAACCGGATAAGCCTGTGACCGTGGAGGTGGGCCGGTTTTTTGGGGTGGTCCTTCATATTGAGCCCGCGAGATCGGGACCGTTTGAGACCGGGACCGGACCGGTCCTTGACGGGCCTAAACGGTCCCAACGGTCATAATTAAAAAAAAAATTGACCGTTTGGGATTGCAAAAATCTGGCCGTTGGCTATTTATAAAATAGCCATTTAACCCCCTCCCCCCAACTTTGTTTAACCCCAAATTTTTATAATTACACTTTTTCCCTTTTTTTCAACTATAAATACCTCATCATTCTTTTAGTTTTCTCACAAATTCATCAATCTCTCTCTAATTTTCTTCTATAATTGTTACTATTGCTTACTTTATTGTTATAATTTGTGAAAAAAATTATGAAGTTGGTGAATTGAAGTCTTCAACGATAATCATTTTTCAACAAGTTGTTCGTCAATTCGGTAAACTTGTTCCAATTCTTAATTTTTAATATTATAGTTTTGTTTGTTTTATTTATTTTCTATTATTTGAATAATTATGTTGTCTTCCTTAAAATAAATTTGGTAAAAATAAGGAAAAATCCAAGAGTGTCGAATCTAGTGGCCAATTTGTTCCTCTTCCACTTCCCCGGGCTCCCCGACCCAAACCCTGTACCCGTCCTACACCTGCTATTCTTGATGGTGATAATAGTTTATTATAATTTACTGAGAGTCAATTTTGCCATAATATTGGAGCTCGTGAACAATTAGACCATGAATTAATGAATGCTCTTTATTCTAATCCAACTATTGATGAAAATGATGAGAAGGAAATAGATTTTGATGAAACGCAACCGGATGACGATACACATACTAGTCCTTCTCCTGAAGTTAACTCAACTAATGATAATCCAAATGATGCCCCGTCTGACCCTCCTGTTACTAACCCTACTTTTTCTAGACAGCGTACCAAACGGACAGAAATATCTATTGTTTGGCCATTTTTTACTCAACTAATTCTACAAAATAAGGATAAGTATAAAACTTGTGGCAAGGAATTAGCTTTTAAATATTTTTTTTGGGGGGGGGGAGGGGACGGAAACTTTGGCTAGACACATATTGATACACCCTCAAGATAAAGCCAAATATCTTTGTATGAAAACCTTGGCCGAGGGGACAAGTGTACCTACTCCTAGTCAGGCTGACCCTAGTACCGGGTCAAATCAATTTTAACCGGGAATTGACACTGTTACCAGTGGTATTTTATATTATGATCCAAAAAAATATCGGGAAGAATTGGCAAAAATGGTTATTGTTATGTGCTTACCCTATAGTTTTCCTTCTAACCCTCACTTTGTGCATTATATTAGAAAAAAATTTAATCCTACTTATAAAGGTTTTCCTCGCACAACCGTAAAGAGCGATATTTATAAATATATACATGAATATGAACAATATTTGCGCTATTTATTTACTCATATAAATTTTTGTGTTGCTATTACAACTGCTATTGGTAGAAGTGGTAATGACTGTGATTGCCTTATTGTTACCAGTCATTGGATTGATGAGGATTGGATAATGCAAAAGCGCATTATCGCTTATAGAATAATTAATTCACGTCACACAGGCCAGTCTATTTCTAGCACGTTACGGATATTTGTAGATATTTTTGTATTATTGATAAAATCAAGTTAGTTTCAATGGATAATGCTGCTAGTAACACAAATGTTGTAGCTTTTCTTACCACTACACTAAGTCCTGCATTTAGTAACATTTTTTATGTTAGATGTATTTGTCATATTTACCATTTAATTGTGGGTGATGGTATGAGAATTTTAAATATTGAAATTGAAAAGGTTAAAATGGCTCTTAACTGCCTTTTTTATTCAAACCGTAGAAGTAGACTTAGAGAATATTTTAAAAGATGCAATGAATTTGGCCTAAGAGAAAGAAAGGTTCCTAAACCTTGTCTAACTAGATGGAATTACATGTATGAAAGTTTAGTTGTTGCATATGAATATAGAAACACCATAAACTCAACATTTAATGCTCATGTAAGTGATGATGATGAGCACCTTACAAATGCGAATTGGGCTAATGTTAAAATGCTTGTAGATTTTTTAGAAAAATTTCATATTGCTACAAATGAATTTTTTGGGCAATATTATCCTACTATTTCTAAATGTTTAGTTTATATTGCAGAACTTGCAAATTTGTTTGCTCATTTTTCAGAGGGTGGGGAAATTTATCAACTTGCTATTAATTCTATGAGAAAAAAGTTTAAAAAATATTTTTTCCTATTCCCCCTATTTATGGTGTTGCTGCCTTGTTAAATCCTACTATGAAATTAGGAGGTCCTCAATTTTGGTATGAAACTGTTTATAATGGTTTAACACTTGAAGAAGAAGAGTTGTCTAAACTTCCGAAAGCAATAGCCTCAATTAAAATAAATACTCAAACTATTTATAATGCTTATCAAGTTACATTAGATCAGGCTAGACCAAATGTTCCAACTCATCATTCTTCTGATTCTCAATCATCTAAAAGAACTGCGGGAGTAAGAGCACTTAATGCTTGGGCGGGTTTCAGGGGTTCTCAAGGTTCTACTACTAGTGATTTTTCACAACTAAAAGAGCTTGAAGTTTATTTGTCACAGAGAATTGAGGAAGTGAATCCCGACGGCTCCTTTAATTTTTTGGAATGGTGGAAGGACAAAGAAAAACACTTTCCGATTATTTCAAGGATGGCCTGAGATATTTAACTATTCAAGTTTCAACAATGGCATCAGAGAGCACTTTCAGTCAAGCAAGACTTCAACTCGGTGATTATAGAGCGTCTATGAGGGAGAGCTTGGAAAAATCAGTACTTTTCAGATATTGGATCCATTCGGAAAGAAGAAATTTTGGACTTGCTGAATAACAACCAGAGGTAGACGAAGCTTACGAAGAAATGCTAGCTGAACTTGTGGAGGATGTTGCTTCGCCTGGAAGCGGCGATGACCAAGCTACTTTTCCGCCACCGCCAACAGAAATTCCTCCGGACCTTGATGGATTTATGAAGTTTGTAAGAGATACTAACTTGTATGAACAAAAATTAGTATGTATTATGTAACTTGTATTTTGGCGCATCTTGATTAGTTTCTTTTTCTTCTCAATTGTGGTATAAGCACCTTGTTGTGCTCATTCCATAGGGGAGAGGAAGACTAAAAAAAGATATTGTCATATTCTTTTAATGCTATAATAAAATTATAACGCATTGCTTTGAATATCTCTTTATAATATTTTTGTCTTTAAATTTGAATTAAAAAATTTAGGTCACATATAATTTACAAGGAATTGCCTTAGATATTTTTTATTACCATCTTTTTTTCTCTAACTTCTATAAAAAATAAAAAAAATATTAGTTGGGACCACTAGACCCCCTTGGGCCCACTTAGGCCCGGGACCAGCCCACTTAACCCGGGACCATTAGTTCGCGATCCCGGTCCCAGGCCGGTTCATACAAAAAGACCACGAATCCCGGGACAGCGAAGCCCGTTTAATTTGGGACCGGCCAGGGACCGGGACCGGCCCACTTTTCATCCTTACTCTAAGCATATGACAGGAAGCAAGTAGTTCCTTTCACTTGAGGACCTTAAAGGAGGTAATGTCTCCTTTGGAAATGAAAAGAAAGGAGAGATCATTGGGGTTGGAAAGGTAGGTAAGACTGATTCTCACTCTATTGAGAATGTCTACTTGATAGATGGACTGAAGTACAGTCTAATAAGTGTATTACAATTGTGTGATAGAGGTAACATGGTAGCCTTCACCTCTACAAAATACTTTGTGATTTATCTTACCACTAACAAGATAGTTTTGCAGGAAAAAAGAGTGAACAACATATACGTGGTGGATTTGTCCACACTTTTAGATAATGAACTCACTTGCTTAAGTGTGTTGGATAATGATCCCCTCATTTGGCATAAGAGACTTGGACATGCAAGTCTAAGCCAACTTAACAAACTAGTCTCCAAGGACTTGGTGATAGGGCTGCCTAACATTAAGTTCAAGGAAGATAAAGTTTGTGAGGCTTGTGCAAAGGGGAAGCGGGTAAGATCCTCTTTTAAAAGCAAGAAAATGGTAAGTACTACCAGGACGATGGAACTGGTCCATATGGATCTTTGTGGACTAATGAGAACATTGAGCAGAGCTGGTAAGAGATATGTTATGATGTTTGTTGATGATTACTCTAGGTTTACTTGGACACTATTTTTAACATCTAAAGATGAAGCATTTGACATGTTCACTTCATTTGTTAGAAAAACTCAGAAAAAACTAGGTAATCAACTTGCATCAATAAGGTCTGATCATGATACTGAATTTGAGAATGCTAGATTTGCTAAATTTTGTGATGAGCATGGCATAGATCATAACCTTTTTGCCCCTAGGACTCCACAACAAAATGGAGTAGTTGAAAGAAAGAATAGGACATTGGAAGAAATAGCTAGGACTATGCTTCTTGCTAGTAAACTGCTCTATAGCTTCTAGGCAGAAGCTGTGAACACTGCATGCTACATCATAAATAGGTGCATGACTAGATCTCTTGTTGAGAAGACTCCCTATAAGTTACTTAAAGGGAGAAAGCCAAATATTTCTAATCTTAGGGCATTTGGATGCAAGTACTTTGTGCCCAATAATAATAAAGACTCCCTAGGTAAGTTTGATCCCAGAAGTGATGAGAGTGTATTCTTGGGATATTCTTCACATACCAAAGCTTATAAGATTTATAACAAAAGAACTATGTGTAGAAGAAAGTGTACTTGGGGTTTTTGATAAAACTAACATTCTTTCTGAAAGGAAGGAACATGATGATGAAGCAATTGGGGTGGTGAGAAACTCAAATGAAACCACAGTCCAGACTGAAGCTGCACTGTAGGAAGGAACAGGTGATGGAACAGGTCCTTCCACCCAGGGCAACCTGATAGGGAAAACTGAACAAAGAGGAATTGATCCTCAAACCTCGAGGGAACCTGTCCATGAACATGTTCCTCAGCAACAAAACATTGAAGTAACATCTAAGGGAAATCAGCTGGTTGTGAAACCTTACAAATATAAAAGTTCTCATCACATTGAGAACATAATCATTGATCCAACCTCTGGAATCAAAACCAGATCTTCTTTGAAGAATCTTTGTGCTTTTGATGCATTTTTATCTCTTATTGAACCTAAAAATGTTGTCGAGGCTTTGTAGGATGCATACTGGGTGAATGCAATACACGATGAACTCAACCAATTTGAGAGAAGTCAAGTTTAGCATCTGGTACCAAGACCCAAGGATAGATCAGTAATTGGTACAAAATGGGTCTTCAGAAATAAACTTGATGAAGATGGAACAGTTACAAGGACCAAGGAAAGATTGGTGGTTCAAGGATATAGTCAAGAGGAGGGCATAGAATATGATGAGACTTTAGCTCTAGTTACAAGATTAGAAGCAATTAGACTCCTTATAGCCTTTGCTACTTACATGGAATTCACTCTCCATCATATGGATGTCAGGAGTGTCTTCCTCAATAGCTATCTAAAGGAAGAAATGTTTATCAGAAAACCTTCGGGCTTTGAAACCAAGGAATGTCCTGATCATGTATACAAGCTTGACAAGACACTTTATGGACTCAAGCAAGAGCATGGTATGAAAGATTGTCAAAATTCCCGCTTGATCATGGCTACAAGTGAGGTAAAATTGACAATACTTTGTTCTTGAAAGAAAAAGGTAAAGATCTCTTGGTATTTCAAATATATGTTGATGATATAAGTTTTGGAGAAACTACTGATAGGTTAAGTAAAGATTATGGGGAGTGAATTTGAAATGAGAATGATGGGTGAGCTTAATTTCTTTTTAGGCTTATAAATTAAATAAAATTCAAATGGAACTATGATCCATCAGTAGAAGTATGTGAAAGAGTTGCTTAAAAGGTTTTAAATGGAAGATTCCAAAGAAATTGACACTCTTATAGCAACAACCACAAAATTGGATATAGATGAACCTGGTTGATCGATTGATCAGAAAATGTATAGGGGTATAATTGGCTCTCTATTATATATCACTTCTAGTAGACCTAATATTATTTTCAGTGTAGTCCTTTGTGCTATATTTGAGGCAAATCCAAAGGAGTCTCACTTGACTGCTGCCAAGAGGATCTTGAGATACCTAAAAGGCACCACTGACATTTGTCTATGGTATCCAAAAGGTAGTAATTTTAACTTAGTGGGATATGCTGATGTTGATTATGTAGGTTCTCTTGTGGATAGAAAGAGCACCTCAGGTATGACACACTTTCTTGGCTCATGTCTTGTGTCTTAGGCCACCAAAAAATAAAATTTTGTGGCCTTGTCTATTGTTGAAGCTGAGTATATGGTTGATGCCTCATGTTGTGCTTTATTGTTGTGGATGAAACAGCAATTAATGAACTTTGGAATTGATGTAGGTTGTATCCCCATCTTTTGTGATAACACAAGTTTAATTAGTATGACCAAGAACTCGATTCCCCATCTTTTGTGATAACACAAGTTCAAATAGCTTATATATTCAAAAAAGCTCTAAGTAGAGATCACTTTGAAAGGAACAGGTTAGAATTAGGGATGATTAACATCACTTATAAGGAACCAGTTCTAACTCAATATTTGGTTAGATAGTTTGTGAATTTTTATAAATAATTAGATTAGGTTTTGCTCAGTATCATACTTTCATTAGTATACTCTTGTGTCGTGTACTAAAATATCCCATTAATATCTAATGATATTATCTTTATTTTCTTAGAAAAATTCAGACTTACACAAGAGAATTCTCAGTGAAGAGCCGGGTTCATCAAGATTACATGGTATGTACTCTCCACTCCGTATATTTTGAAATAATTGTAATTGGATCATGATCAAAAAGAGAGTCCCATTTAATCCCAATCTCCCTCAAAGCTTATCAGTTACAAATGAACCAGTTTCACCAAAAGGAGTCCCACGCGCCATAATTGCCTAGATTCTAGGGAAGACTCCAACGTCTTTTATAATTGACTTTCCCAGTTTGATTAGACTTCTGAGCTTCTAAAAAGCTACCATTACCCACTTAAACTCTCCCTTTTTAAATTGATTTGGCCTTACCCATTTTCTCACTTCTAATTTTCCAACCGCCAAACAATTCTCTCTATCTTCTCTCATCTCTTCTATACACACATCTGCACACATCAATGGCAAACCTTTCTGAAAATCCCTCATCACCACCCAAAGAATTATCAACTACACCATCTATCACACCTTCAACCATACCCACCTCTAAGAAATGAAGGTTCAAGATGCTTGCTCATAAAGAATTCGTTGGAGGAGAACAAATCAAGAAAATAAATGAGCAATTGAGGGCAAGCCAGGCAGAAGAACCCTGAAAATCTGAAGAATCATTTAAGTATGCAATTGGGGGGAAAGAAACTGTTTCATCTGAAATAGAGCCGGTAACATCTGGTCCTAAGATTGCGTCTGAGGTAATTTCTGGAGTTGTTGAGAATCTGGAGAATAGATTTTATCTGGTTGGAATTATTGTTGGGGTTGAAACCACTGAATCTAGAAAATTTGGTGGTAAAAATAAAAAGAAAAAGAGAGTGAGGGTGCTCAAGGTGATGTGATGGAAAGAGAAAAGAATGAATGGTTGAATCTTCACCTACTCCTGCTTAGTTGACTGAGGAAACAAGGGCTATGGTGTTGTGGAGTGAGGAAGCTGCTGAGGTGGAAGAAAGTTGGAGAGTAGAATGGGGTAGTGGGTCTGGTTATGCAAGTGCAGTTGAGGGGCTGGTTAGGTTGAGGAAGAGGTTTCAAGAACTTGTTCTATTTGTGCAGGAACCCCTCAAAGGCCTATTGAAATGAGTGTCTGACAGCTACAATTCGAAAAAGAAGAAAAGTTCAGGAGTTAAAATCCCCGGAACTGCAAGGTCAAACAAGAAGAGAAAGGCTGCATATTCTATCCTTGTAGAGACTCCTCCTACAAGAGAAATATCTAAAAGGAGTCAGAAAAAGCATAGTGAAGCTGAACTAGAAAGAGCCCTAAAAGAGAGTAAAAGAAAAGCTACCGCAAAGGGAAAGAAGAAAGTGAGTGAGCATGTTGAGGCAATTGAAATTGAGGAGATGGACCTGTTTCTTTATGATGAAGACAATGCAAAGGAGGTGGAGGTTGTGACTCCAAAGGCAAAGAAAATAAAGACTTCCAAAAAGAAGTCACCTTTAAAGACTATTGATGCAGAGCCTTCTACTTTGGCAAAAAGAACCAGGTCTGCCAGAAAATTTAGAAAAGTGCAAATAGTGGAGGAAGAGGAAAGTGAAGAAGAAGAGGAAACTGATGAAGAGCAGGATAAGATGGTGAAGTTTAGCAAAAGAACTGTCTTGAAGGGTATTTATAGGAGGAAGGCATGGTGATGCTGCTCGAGAAACTACAACTTCAGGGATGGAAGGACATGGTCCTTCAGATAGAAGGAAGACTTGCCAGAACTGAGATTGTGGAGTTCATGGCAAATTGTGAAATCAAGAATGGCGAGATCAACAGTGTGGTGAAGGGGTAACTGTGAGCTTTGACGATAACGAATTGGGAGAGATTCTAGGAGTACTTGTTGAAGGGTGCAATGATTGCAAAAAGCTGAAATGGCCAAGCCTAAAAAACCTCCCCATCTCCCTTGCCATTATAAGAAAATTTGCTGACAATGATTTGGAGCTATAGCCCAAGGCTGTGTACAAAAGTGAGATGAAGCTTGCCTACAAGTTTCTTTTAGAATTTGTCAACAAGGTTGTGTTGCCCAGGAAGGAAAGAAGGCACATTGCCACCTTCATAGACCCGGTCCTTATGAAATGCCTAGATAGTGGGAGGCAGATCAATTGGTCGGGGTTTATCATCCAGCTCCTTGATAGGGTTCTAACTGGCACCAAAACTCACTCCATACCCTATGAATTCATTCTCACTGTTGTACTTGCTCACTTCAAGATACCCCTCAAGAAATAGGATGTTAGAACAAGCAAAGATCACTTTGGGGCCAACACCTTGACTACATGTGACTATGAAGTCCATACTGCTCCCAAAGAACTTGGTTCATCCAAGAAGATGCCTATGAACAACAAAGTGAGAGCCTTGGTGCAGGAGAATGAGGGCTAAGGATGCTGAGATTGAGAGGCTGGAGAATAGGTTGGTTGAAATAGAAACTGAGAGGGATGCTCTCAGGACTGAGCTTGCAAAGAAAAAGGATAAGAAAGAAGGAATTCTTCATGATATGTTGAAACTGCTTCAAGCCAGAAATTAAGAACCCGGTCCTTCCCATCCTTAAACCCTTCCTAGCCTAGTTAGAAAACTAGTGACCCGAATGAGATGTTTCTTTTTTGTTCTTTTTGCTCATGGTGCAGTACTGTTCTTTCCTTCTATGCTTTATGGATGACTCTTATCAATGCTAATCAACTACTTTTGCTCTAATTGTTTGTTGATGTTTCTTAGATGGCTAATATTCTTAAATTGATAAAGAGAAAATTGAATTCATGATTGCATTTGAAGTAGCCCTAGTGGCCATGAGTAAGATCTAATAAAATCTGGTTATCTAACATAATTATGCAACTTTTCGATGATGCCAAAAGGGGGAAGATAGGTTGTGCTTTTTTACTTTGGATTGTGATGTTTATAACCTAATGAACCTGGTCCTTGATGATTTGTGATTTTAAAATAAAAAGTGTTCTAACATTGTGTTGATGTTGAGTTAAGTTAAAACGGGTCCCATGCTTATGAAAAGCACAAAGTTTGTCATCATCAAAAAGGGGAAATTTGTTTGCCTAAGTAAGTTTGTTTTGATGATTGACAACAGAATTCAAACATGAACCAGATACATACATAGTGTACACAGACACAGGCAGATTCAAGCACAAGGCATACACGTGAAGGAGATAATCTTAAGTGGTTATATCTTATATCTCCTGAACAAAAAGGTTGCATAATTGATAAGGAGAAGGACTCCCTACTCGAAGAGAACTCTATCCTAGATAAGGAAAGAGTTAGAAGTTGAAGATAACTAGAATTCTTCCACCAAGGAAGAGTATAGCATTAGAACTCTAGTTATTTCCTATTCTACTAACTCTATATATTTCAGGATATTCTCATTTTACAGGTACGCACAAACGCTGAAGTTAAACGAGAGCTGAGAGCAAAATAGAAAGGCATTTTGCAAGCAATTCATGTGTGATTCAAGTGTGCGAACCTGAAGCTACATGAACCACATAGAAGAACCAGTTCCAAGTGTCTGTCTTTTATTCTAGTTCAATTGTAGTAGGGCTTTTGAGTTGTACCTTTCAGCTTTCTCTAGAAGCATTTGTACTAGGTACTCTAAGAGTATTGTTCAAGTTAGAGTTAACTTGAAATTGCCGGAACAGTCTGAGTCTGGTTTCCACAAAGGGTTAGAGGTAATCCTTAGGTTTACAAGAGTTTTACAAACGCTGTCTTTGGCTTAGTGATTTAGTGGAGTGTTGGAAAAAATTCTACTGGGTAGTATGTCGTGGCTTTTTCACCTTTTGAGCTAGGTATTTTTCACGTAAAAATACTTGTGTTTTTTACTTTCTGCATTTATTATTCCGCAACAGTAGTATAAGGAACACATAGAAAAACCAGATCCTTCTATAATCAGTGCACGCGAAAAATTAGACACCACACAAATCACCCCCTCTTATGTGGTATTGAAGTATAAAACATTACACGTGGTACATAATTCCCTTGCAACTTGATTTACCACTAACTGATAATCGTTCTTTATCTTAATTTGCTCTTTACCAAGCCTTTAGCAAGCTCCAAACCTGCAATTACATTCTCATACTCGACTTCATTGTTAGTTACAAAATAATATTTAATTGATTGTCTAACTGTTTATCCGAAAGGTGCAATTAAAACTATACCCAACTCAGGGTCTTTAGGGGTTATTTGGTTGGAAAATAAATTATCTCATAATTAATTAACCTGGGGTTAATTATCCACTCTTCCATAAGAATAAAATAATATTATAATTTTAGAATATTAGTTATACCTTAATTTTATTCTAATCAAATATTAAATAAACTCACATCAAATATAATTCCGAAATTAATTATCTACCGTGGTTCGTACCAAACAAGCTCATAAGGTGCAATCAAGTTTAGGCTTGTAGAAAGTGCATCAGAAGTTCCCGTTATCTACTGAATGCAATAAAATAAACGGACCGTAAAATAAAATAAGGTTGGGAGTAAAAACGAAAATTTGAAAAACTGACACTCTAGTTTTGTTAACAAGGCTGACACTGCACACTGATCTAGAAAGACATTAAATTACCCAAAATATCTTTAGAAAATGTGAAGGGATTTAAACCACAAGTAGGACGGTTTATTAATCCAGATAGAGAAAGTAACGTGGACAATAGCATCACACGGAGAATCTCGAAGCGCTCAAAAGCATCGAATCCGCTCGAACTCGGCTGAGCCGGCTTGACTCAGCTCGGTTGCCGTGCAATGATTACTTTAAAATTATTAAGTTTAATTAATTAAGTAAGAAATACATTTTTTATTTTAATTTGTGTGAACTTATTTGACTGAGCACATAATTTTAAAAAAATTAGAAGACTTTTAAATTTTTGTTTTATAATAAAGCACATATATTTTGCATAAAGGTAAATTATTTTTAAATATGAAAAATGATCATTCTTTTTGCTCTAACTAAAAAAATAGGTTCACATAAATTGAAACAAATACAGTATAAAAGAGGAAAAAAGAGTAGCCTCGTGTATGAAACATTCCGTTTTTACGCAAACTCCAAAGAAGTGTCGCATCCCAAGAAAGTGTAGGCATCTTACCTTGATGCAAGGATCAGTGACTAATTTCACGGCTCGAACTCATAATCTATAGGTAACACGAAGACAACTTTACCGTTACTCCAACGCTCCCCTTCAAAATTTAGTAAGAAATATGATAATTTAATATGATTAATTAATGTAATAAATTTGTAATTTTATACTTCTTCACCTAATTTGATGTAATTAAATTTTTATACACATCGCTACCTTTAACTATTTTATCGGGGGTTTGAAATGTAATTGTAATTTTAAATTTAATAATTCACAAAATTAAAAAACTTGGTATTATACAAAAAATTTGAGTTTATTTTCGCTTTATTGTTATTCTCTGTTTTTGCCTAAAAGTTGTATTCTATGTTCTTTACTAAGTTAATCTTATTTTAGTGTGAGTTTTAATTTAAATTAATAATGTATACAATCGATCACACTACTATGCATTTACTAATATTTATATTTTTCTTACTCAACCACTTTACTACAGTTTATTTTTCAATGGTGGCGTGCTATGCGGAGCTAGACATTAAAGAGACGATTTGGGTTCGGTTCGATTAGGTTTGAGCTTGATTATAAAAACTTTTGAATTTTTCATATATATATATATATATATATATATATATATATATATTATAATAGAAATTTATTTACCATTATTTTCTTTAGGTTTTATAGTTTTCAATAACTATCAAGATTTTTTTCTTATAAATTGATACATTTTCTCTTAAAAGGTTGTTACTCCATTATTAGTGCCTTCAATTAAGGGATTTAATTCTATCCTTTCCTTTTTCTCTCCTCTCCTTCTTTTTTCCCCTTTACCTAATTTTTTTAGTTTGTTTGCCTAGCACACTCATCCACATATTGGTCCATTCGACGACCAATAATACATATGATTATGGAGCATGAATACATACAATTAGCATAAGCATAATTCTCGAGCATTTTGATACATATAGCGAGATTCGAAATCAGTTCAACGTTGAATTATCTTCTTCTATAAAATTTTATGGTGGTAATAGCAATCATGTTTCAAAATAATCAGAAATGCTTATTTTTTGTACGGTGGTATTTTCTCAAAAAGGAATTCTATACAATTTTAAAGATCCATCTTTGAGTTTCAATTTGAAATTTTACCTAAAACCAACTCTAAAGTTAACCAATCTCCTTAAAAAATGAGATATAAACTCCAAAGAATATTCTCAATCGTTTGCAAGAATACATAGTCTAAATAAATCATAAATTCGTAAAACCCGAATATCGAATTCAAAGCTTCAAAACTTTTTTAATGGTTGTCAATGGCGAACCCTCTACCACTACAAATTTAGAGATAATGGCGACGAATTTGTCAATGGTTAAAGCTTTTTAATGGTTGTTGGTAGATTTATTTAGAGAAACATATGATGCTATAATGTCAAAGAGATAGTCACTCGATTGGTGTGAAAGAGAGAGGATTTTGGTGGATTTGTGTGAAAAAAAGAATGACTTTGAAATATTTTGAAATTGGAAAGAAAATCATGCTTGTACGGGAGTAATTAAGTTGGCAGACGTGGGGAATAGGAAGGGAGGGTTATGGTTACAACTAATCTCTAAATTTAAGGGATCTTTTTTTTTTTGTCATGATTTTGGATATAAATAGTAAATTTTGATACACAATGTAATTTTTAAGGCACCTAAAGAAAAGTGGTAAATAAATTTCTATTATAATATAGCTAGAGAAAAATCCTTTTAACAAAATAAGATTTGGCTCAATATTGTAACAAGCTCGACTTGACTCGATGTTTTGATAAGCTCGGGTAGATTTAGGTTGGGCACGACTCAGGGTAATTTGCACAAATATGGTACTTTGGTGCCACTCCTCTTGCCATATAAGCAAAACTTCAAGTTTAGTAAGTACTACTCCTTGTTTGCCTCATGAATAACATTCTTAATTTTTAACCTTAAAGATTTATTCTAAGATAGTATGGGTCAAAAATTCCAGACCATTTATTTTCAAGATCATCGAAAGTAATTTCCTGCACAGCTCGAGACGAAGCCCACAAATAGTTAATGGACCTAGAAGAAGCAATACGGCCCGAAGGCATTCACAAAGGTTAATTGTGGAAATGATAACAGGTAGCCATGTTAAGCATGTTGTTTAAACTATAATTATAATATATTTGAAGATTAGCTAATTCTCTCAAACTCCAGGATACGACAAGTTTAACCTCAACGTTCAAATTTCAAGACATCGTGTCCTAAAGTTCAAAAATTATGTCCAGAAATTCGAATATTATATCCTGAATTTTAAATTAATAATTTAGAAACTCAGGACACTTAGTCCTGAATTTTAAATTAGTAGTTTGAAGATTTAGGACACTAAGTCCCGAATTCCAATTTAGTAGTTTGAAGATTTAGGACACTAAGTCTTGAATTCCATAATTAGAAGCTCAAAAAATCGGGATACTTAGTCCTGAAGTTTGGGCGAATTAATTAATCTTTAAATACATTGTCTATAGATATAATTTAAATAGCAGACTTGAAAATGGCTATCGGTGCACTTCGGCCAGATTAATTTGGGATTGGGATTGTAAAGCATCGGAGAAGATAAAGTTTTGTAACTAGACAATATTAAATAAAATATAATATATATGAAGCAGTAAACCAAATATTTCATATTTGGCCAAAAGAAATTTACGTTCATTAATTAGCTATCAAAAAATGGATCTTTGACCGAAAATCGCGTCCTATTATTGTTCCACGAATCTCTCTCAAGAATCATGAGTAGAGTAAAAATTGATTCCCAAAAACTCTATAAAACTCTACAAATATTAATCTATTTCATTCTAATTGACACACACACACATAATATATATATATATATATATATATATATATATATATATATATATATATATATATATATATATATATATATATATTATTGTGTATAATATTAATATATACATGTATATTTATATATTACACAAAAAATATATGCGGTATATAATGTATATTTTAAGTGCATCACATGTATTGTTTTATATATTATACTTAAAATATATAGTAATATATAATGTGTACAAGGAACTAAGATATTTAACATCCAGAGATTTTAAAATATTAAACAACGGAATAATAAAAAGATGAATCCTCAAAGAATTGAGAGATGGTAAAATTTGGAACTTTTTTGAGAAAGTAAGATAACTTTATGAAAGAGAGAGAAGATACCAAATTAATTACATTAACATAATTAATGTAAGGATAGAAACGGATTGTTTGTTTTGTGGGGGCATAGATTATTTACATAATCTTTCAATTCTGCTAAAAAGGTAAAAAAATCTATCATATTTGAAATAAACAAAGAATGCTATTATTTATAAAAATAATCTTTAAATAGGGAGCAATTGTGTAAAAATCTAATCTCCACAAGAGGAGGGAGGGGAATGTAATTAGGAACTGATTAAAAGGATTAGTGGTTAGCAATATTAGGTTATGCGTACTGTTATTAGCCGTCTCTTATCTTCTCACCTCCCCTGCTGTCATTACCCGAGTTTTTGGCCAATATTGTCTCTTATCTTTGAGGGTAAGTCTATTTTGATCCCTCAAATATAGTTCTGAGCATATTTAGTCCATTAAGTATGCTAAAGTGGAGCACCTTTAGTCTCACTGATACAATATGTTCAAAAACTAACGGTGTTATCCAACTCTGATTAATAAAGCAAATCTTCTGCTCTGAAGCAAAACGTTTCCTCTCTTTTTATTGGATAACACAAATTATCACTTTAATTCCTCATTTTTAGATAATGCCTTCTAAAATTTTGATCTTGAAAATATCCCCTTCTCTACCAGTTTTCAATGAGAAAATGATATTGTATAGCCGCTGTAAAAATAATAGCCGAAAATATATAAAATTTGTATATTTTTTGTATATATATATTTTGTATATATGTCACGACCCAATTTCACCTATAGGTCGTGATGGCGCCCAACACTACAGCTAGGTAAGCCAACTAATAAATTAAGCATATATTGATAAAATTTAAAACCAAAAAAAAAAATAAAACACCAAATTCTACCAATGTGTGTGCCAAGACATGGTGTCACAAGTGTATGAGCATCTAGTAGATTATACAAAACCTCAAATAATGTCTGAAATAAAAATAGACAGAATGAAAAAAAAAATACAAGAAGAGACACTAGTAGCTGCAGAACGACTCAGAAAGACAGCTCACCACTATGCCCCTGGATAACGTGGGTGTAAGACAATAGGTCCCCCACTAGTACTTGCCTTAAGTCCTGCACAAAAAAGTGCAGCAAGTGTAGTATGAGTACGTAAACAACGTGTACCCAGTAAGTATCAAGCCTAATCTCGAAGAGGTAGAGACGAGATGGCCGACTTTGACACTCACTATGGGTCAATAATAATAACTGAAATACAACTAGAATATCTAAATCAGCATGATTCACAGAATTTACAATAATTTATTTAACCAGCGGAAATAATCAAATTCCTTCAAATGCAACAATTCTCAATATATTAATTAAATTCCTTCAATTCAAATAATTTTCAATTTATCAATTAATCTCATTTGCAGGAATAACAATTAATTCCTTAACAAGCAGGAATAATAATTCATAAAATTTCAAGGATTCTCCAATTTATCAATTAGCTTCGCAAGCTGAAATAACTATTAAAGTATCGTGTAATTATTAGTATTAAGCACGATTTCTGCCGAGGACGTACGGCCCGATCCAGAGTGTCGTGTACACTGTCGAGGGACGTGCGGCACGATTCATAGATGCATCTATCCTTCCGAGGCATTTGGCCCGCTCCATAAGAAAGGAGGACATTTTCTTATGTACCTCCGGAAGAAGAGTATATTTATTATAAGATAAATTCGGGAGGAAGAATAATTTTTTTTAACAATTAATTAATTTAAATAGAAAATCAAGCATATGAGATTTTCATATCTTTATCTAACAATTAGCAATATATTCATATATATCAATTAATATTAATTAAACAAAGAATACAATTTACACAAGTAATTCATGCTTTGAGTCCTAAACTACTCGAACTTTAGCATTAATAGTAGCTACGCACCGTCACCTCGTGCGTACGTAGCCCCCGCAATTAGCAACAATTATTCAATTTAATCCCTATGGGGTAATTTCTCCCGCACATGATTAGACAAGAGACTTACCTCGTCTTACTCCAATTTAATCCACTAGAAGGCATTTTCCACGATTATCCAACTCTGTCTGGCTCGAATCTAGCCAAAATAATTTGATACAATCACTAAAAATTATAGGAATCAGTTCTATAAGAAAATACTACATTTTTAATAAAAAATCTAAAATTAATTAAAAATTCGTCTGTGGGACCCACGTCTCAGAATCCGACGAAAGTTATGAAATATGAACGCCCACTTAACCACGAATCTACCCATACCAAAATTACTAAATTCCGCTAATAATTCGGCCCTCAAATCCTCAAATCTATCCAAGAGGGTTTTCAAACTTTTCCAACTCAATTCACCAATTAAATGATAAAAACAGAGATGGATTCGGGTAATATAACTAATTTTGAGTTAAGAACACTTACCCCGTTGTTTTCTCTGAAAATCTCCCAAAAATCGCCTAATTCGAGCTCCAAATCGTTAAAAATGGAACTTAAACTCTCTGCCCAGTTATTCCTCCTACGCGATTGTGAACTTCCTCACGCGACCGCGTAGCACGAATTTTTCTGCCCAAACATTAACCCTACGTGATCGCATCAAGTCCCACGCGATCGCGATGCACCAGGTTCTGACTCTACGCGATCGCATCCCTCTTCACGCGTTCGCGTAGCACAAACGCGTGGCCCAGCTTCCTCTCAAATTTTTCCTATGCGATCGCAAACAATGACACGCGATCGCGATACACACACTGGCCAATCCTATGCGATCGTGGTCGTGTCCACGCGATCACAGTGAATAAATTCCCAGCTGCCCAAATTAACCCTACGCGATCGCAACCCCATTCACGCGATCGCATAGAACAAATCCACCTCTGTCCAAATTACTCTACGCGATCATAGACCAACCTACGCGATCGCGTATAAGGAACTCAGAAGAAAAATACCAGCAGCTATCAGTAGTCTCCCAAAGGCCAAAAGTGACCTGTTAGCCGTCCGAAACTCGCCCGAACCCCTTGGGACCTAAACCAATTATACCAAAAAGTCCCAAAACATCATACGAACTTAGTCGAACCCTCAAATCACACCAAACAACGTTAAAACCATGAATCATCCTCCAATTCAAGCTTAATGAAACTTAAGATTTTCCAACTTCTACATTCGATGTTGAAACCTATCAAATCAAGTCTGATTGACCTCACATTTTGCACACAAGTCATAAATGATATAACGGAGCTATGAAAATTTTCAAAACTGGGTTCCGACCCCGATATCAAAAAGTCAACTCCCCGGTCAAACTTCCAAACTTAAATTCTTGTTTTAGCCATTTCAAGCCTAATTTAACTACGGACTTTTAAATAAAATTCCGAACACGCTCCTAAGTCCAAAATTACCATACAGAGCTATTGGAACCGTCAAATCTCGATTCCGGGGTCGTTTTCTTAAAATGTTGACCAAAGTCAAACTTGCCCTTTTAAGGCTAACTTAAGGAACCAAGTGTCCCGATTTCAACCCAAACGCTTTCAAATACTGAACCAACCATCCCGCAAGTCAATAATCATTAAAAGCACATACAAAAAGTTTTATTTTAGCGAATGGGGTTCTAAAAGTTAAAATGACCGATTGGGTCATTACATTCTCCACCTCTTAAACAAACGTTCGTCCTCGAATGGGTTTAGAATTGTACCCGATGTGCTGAATAAGTGTGGATATCTGCTGCGTATGTCTTTCTCGGCCTCCCAAGTCACTTCCTCGACTGGTTGGCCCCTCCACTGGACTTTTACTGTAGAAATCCTCTTGGACCTCAACTGGCGAACCTGTTTATCAACAATGGCAACTGGCTCCTCTTCATAACCCAAACTCTTATCTAGTTGAACTGTGCTGAAGTCCAACACATGTGACAGGTCAGCATGATACTTCCGGAGCATAGATACATAGAAAACCGGATGAACTCCCGATAGACTGGGAGGCAATGCAAGCTCATAAGCAACCTCTGCAACTCGTCTCAACACCTCAAATAGGCCTATAAACCTTGGGCTCAACTTGCCCTTCTTCTTGAATCTCATAATTCCCTTCATCGGTGAAACCTTCAAGAGAACTTTTTCACCTACCATAAATGATAAATCACGCGCTTTCTGATCTGCGTAGCTCTTCTGTCTGGACTGTGCTGTACGAAGTCGCTCCTGAATCAGCTTTACCTTTTCCAAGGCATCCTTTACCAAATCAGTACCATATAACTTAGCCTCACCGGGCTCAAACCATCCGATAGGTGAACGGCTTCGACGGCCATATAAAGCCTCAAATGGAGCCATCTCGATGCTGGATTGGTAACTGTTATTATAAGCAAACTCGGCCAAAGGCAGGAAACGATCCCACTGATCTCCAAAGTCAATCACACATGCCCTGAGCATATCCTCCAAAATCTCAGTTGTCCGCTCTGACTGCCCGTCGGTCTGCGGATGAAAGGCTGTGCTGAGCTCTACACGGGTCCCCAACTCACTCTGTACTACTCTCCAGAAATGTGAAGTAAACTGAGGACCTCTATCTGATATGATGGAAATTGGCACGTCGTGCAACTGAACTATCTCCTAAATATAAATCTGGCCCAACCTCTCTGAAGTATACGTAGTCACAACAGGAATAAAATGTGCCGACTTGGTCAACCTGTCAACAATGACCCAAACTGCATCAAACTTCCGCAAGGTCCACGACAACCTAACTACAAAGTCCATAGTGATGCGTTCCTATTTCCACTCTGGTATAGTTATTTGCTGAAGTAGGCCACCTGGCCTCTGGTGCTCATATTTAACTTGCTGGCAATTTAGACACCTAGCTAGATACTCAACAATGTCTTTTTTCATTCTTCGCCACCAATAATGCTGTCTCGGGTCGCGATACATCTTTGTAGCACCTGGATGAATAGAATACCGAGAACTGTGTGCTTCTTCTAGGATCTTTTTCCTCAGTCCATCCACATTAGGAACACATAGATGATCCTGGAGTCACAGAATGCCATCCGCTCCAATAGTAACTTCTTTGGCACCACCCCGTAGTACTGTTTCTCGAAGAACCATAAAGTTTGGATCGTCATACTGACGAGCCTTGATTTGCTCAAATAGTGAAGACTAAGCTACAACACATGCAAGAACTCGACTGGGCTCTGAAATGTCCAACCTCACAAGTCGGTTAGCCAAGGATTGAATATCCAAAGCTAATGGCCTCTCCTCTGCTGAAATGAAAGCCAAACTACACATACTCTCCGCCTTCCTACTCAAGGCGTCTGCGACCATATTTGCTTTACCCGGATGATATAGGATAGTAATACCATAATCTTTTAGTAACTCAAGCCATCTGTGCTGTCTCAGATTTAGGTCCCTCTGCTTGAACAAATGCTGCAAACTACGATGATCAATGTAAACTTCACAAGATACCCCATAAAGATAATGCCTCCAAATCTTAAGAGCGTGAACAATCGCAGCTAACTCCAAATCATGTACCGGATAATTCTTTTCGTGGGGCTTCAGCTGACGTAAAGCATATGCAATAACTTGCCCTTCTTGTATCAATAAACAACCCAAGCCGACGCGTGAAGCATCACAATACACTGTATACATCCCCGAACCAGAATGCAACACTAACACTGGTGTTGTAGTCAATGTTGTCTTGAGCTTCTGAAAGCTCACCTCACAATCATCGAACCATCGAAATGTAGCACCCTTCTGGGTTAATTTGGTCAAAGGTGCTGCAATAGATGAAAAACCGACGATAATAACCTGCTAAACCCAGAAAACTCCTGATCTCAGTCGCCGAAGTCGGGCGATGCCAATTCTGAACTGCCTTAATCTTTTTGGGATCAACTTTAATACCCTCACCCGATACAATATGCCCCAAAAATTCTACAGACTCTAGCCAGAACTCACATTTGGAGAACTTAGCATATAGCTTTTGTTCCTGCAATGTCTGAAGCACTACTCTCATATGCCGCTCGTGCTCCTCCTTACTGCGCGAGTAGATCAAAATGTCATCAATGAAGACAATAAAAAATGAATCAATATATGACCTGAATACCCTGTTCATCAAATCCATAAACGTTGCCGAGGCATTAGTTAAACCGAAAGACACTACCAGAAACTCATAATAACCATATCTAGTACGGAAAGCAGTTTTCGGAACATCCGAATCTCGAATCTTCAACTGATGATACCCTGACCTCAAGTCGATCTTAGAGAACACCCTAGCACCCTGCAATTGGTCAAATAAGTCATCAATACGTGGCAACGGGTACTTGTTCTTAATAATAACTTTGTTCAATTGGCGATAATCAATAAACATTCGCACTGAGCTATCCTTCTTCTTCACAAATAATACTAGTACACCCCAAGGCGATATACTCGGTCTAACGAACCCTTTGGCTAGTAACTCCTCAAGTTGTTCTTTCAACTCTTTCAATTCTTTCGGAGCCATGCGATACGGTGGGATAGATATAGGCTGGGTATCTGAAGCCAAGTCAATACATAAATCAATATCACGATCAGGTGGCATACCTGGAAGATTTGAAGGAAATACATCGGAGAACTCCCGAACTATAGGTACTAAATCAATAGTCGGAGTCTCTGTGGTGGTATCCCGAACATAAGCTAGATAAGTTAAACAACCCTTCCCAACCATGCGTTGAGCCTTTATAAAATAAATAACCCGATTAAATGAACTAACCGACGAACCCTTCCACTCCATCCTAGGCAAAGATGGAATAGCCAAGGTAACAATTTTGGCATGACAATCTAGAATAGCATGATATGGAGATAACCAGTCCATACCCAAAATAATTTCAAAATCGGTCATCTCGAGCAATAAAAGATCTGCTCTAGTTTCATAACCACTGAATGTAATAATACAAGACCGGTAGATCCGGTTCACAATAATAGAATCGCCTACAGGAGGGACACATAAACAGGAGTACTCAAGGACTCACGAGAAACACCCAGGAATGGAGCAAATAGAGATGACACATATGAATACGTTGATCCTGGATCAAATAATACTGAGGCATCTTTGACACAAACAAAAATAATACCTGTAATCACAGCATCTGAGACGTCTGCATCTAGTCTAGCCGGAAAAGCATAGAACCGAGCTGGAGCGCCAACTAGTTGGCCTCTGCCTGGCTGATCTCCACCTCTAGGACGACCCCTACCCACCTGTCCTCCACCTCTTGGTGGTCGGACTACTGGTGGAGCAACTAGTCCGGTAAGCATAGGCTGCTGACCCTGTTGTACTGGTCTACCCCAAATCCTGGGGAAAAAAATCTCTGTATGTGACTGGGATCCCCGCACTCATAATAACTCTTTGGTGCGATGGGCTGCTGACTAAGTGTCTGGCCCTGGGGAACTGATTACCCACTGGTAGGACCCTGAATAGCTGGTGGGCGGTAGGAACTCTCTGGTATAGCACTGAGATAAGGTCGCACTGGAGCACCTCGAGGAGGTGGTGGTGATGGAAATGGGGGCCTACTGGACTGCCCCCTCACGAACTGACCTCTGCCCCCCAGACGGAGCACCTCTGAACTCTCCAGAGTACCTAAACCTCTTATCTCTCATAATCTGCTCTCGGCTCCGCTGACGTACACCCTCAATCCTCCGGGCTATCTCCACAACTAGCTCATAAGAAGTACCCATCTCAACCTCTCGAGCCATAGTTGCTCAAACTAAAACCGCAACTCTTCCCTCTGGGAGAGTGGAATATACCTGTCCAGGAAGATACAGGTGAACTTGTCCCAAGTCATGGGAGGAGAATCTGCTGGTCTGCCAAGAACATAAGACTGCCACCATCTACGGGCCCTGCCCTCTAGCTAAAAAGTAGCAAAGTCAACCCCATGAGACTCTAATAGCCTCATGTTATGCAGTCTGTCCCTGCAATGATCAATGAAGTCCTGTGAATCCTCATGTCGCTCACCCCCAAAGATAGGAGGATGTAGCCTAGTCTATCTGTCCAATAGTTTCTGAGGATCAGCGGCTACAGCTGGCCTGGGCTCATGTGTAGCTGCTGCCACTGGCTGGGCTCCACCCATGTGTAGTGCACCTTGGGTCTGATATACAGTAGCTGCCTGTCCATGAGCTTGCGCGGTAGGGGTCTGTGCTCCCCTGCCCGCCTGAGATGTGGCTGGGTCTGCCGGAAATAAACCGGCCTGAGTCATATTTTCCATGAACCGCAGCATACGACCCATGACATCCTGAAATCCCGGTGCAGATATGAAATCCACCGGAGCTGACTCTGCCACAAGCACCTCATCCTCTTCCTCAACAATGGGGTTCTCTGTTGGACCCACTGGCGGCATAACTGGAACAGTCCTGGGACGTCCTCGCCCTCTACCATGGCCTGGAGCCCTCCCTCGGCCTCGGCCTCTAGCAACTGGGGGAGTAGCTCTTCCCTGGTCTGGAATCTTATTCGAGCGCGTTCTCACCATCTGTGAGAGAATAAGAGAAGGATATTTAGTACTACATTCATTGCACGATGGAATATGAAGAAAGGTAGTTTCCTAACACCCTATAGCCTCTCGAAGATAAGTACATACGTCTCTGTACCGATCCGCAAGACTCTATTAGGTCTGCTCATAACTTGTGAGACCTACGTGAACCTAGTGCTCTGATACAAAGTTGTCACGACCCAATTTCACCTATAGGTCATGATGGCGCCCAACACTACAGCTAGGCAATCCAACTAATAAATTAAGCATATATTGATAAAATTTAAAACCAAAAAAAATAATAAAATACCAAATTCTACCAATGTGTGTGCCAAGACCTGGTGTCACAAGTGTATGAGCATCTAGTAGATTATACAAAACCTCAAATACTGTCTGAAATAAAAATAGACAGAATGAAAAAAAAAATACAAGGAGAGACATTAGTAGCTACAGAACGGCTCAGAAAGGCAGCTCACCACTATGCCCCTAGATAACGTGGATGTAAGATGATAGGTCCCCCACTAGTACTTGCCTGAGGTCCTGCATAAAAAAGTGCAGCAAGTGTAGTATGAATACGTAAACAACGTGTACCCAGTAAGTATCAAGCCTAATCTCGAAGTGGTAGAGACGGGATGGCTGACTTTGACACTCACTATGGGTCAATAATAATAACTGAAATACAACTAGAATATCTAAATCAGCATGATTCACAGAATTTACAATAATTTATTTAACCAGCGGAAATAATCAAATTCCTTCAAATGCAACAATTCTCAATATATTAATTAAATTCCTTCAATTCAAATAATTTCTAATTTATCAATTAATCTCATTTGCAGGAATAATAATTAATTCCTTAACAAGCAGGAATAATAATTCATTAAATTTCAAGGATTCTCCAATTTATCAATTAGCTTCGCAAGCTGAAATAACTATTAAAGTATCATGTAATTATTATTATTAAGCACGATTTCTGCCGAGGACGTACGGCCCGATCCAGAGTGTCGTGTACACTGCCGAGGGATGTGCGGCATGATCCATAGATGCATCTATCCTGCCGAGCCGTCCGGCCCACTCCACAAGAAATGAGGACATTTTCTTATGTACCTCCGGAAGAAGAGTATATTTATTATAAGATAAATTCGGGAGGAAGAACAATTGCTTTTAACAATTAATTAATTTAAACAGAAAATCAAGCATATGAGATTTTCATCCTTTAATATTTTTATCTAATAATTCACAATATATTCATATATATCAATTAATATTAATTAAACAAAGAATAAAATTTACACAAGTAATTCATGCCTTTTGTCCTAAACTACCCGAACTTTAGCATTAATCATAGCTACGTACGGACTCTCGTCACCTCGTGCATACGTAGTCCCCGCAATTAGCAATAATTATTCAATTGAATCCCTACGGGGTAATTTCCCCCTAACAAGATTAGACAAGAGACTTACCTCGTCTTGCTCCAATTTAATCCACTAGAAGGCCCTTTCCACGATTATCCAACTCTGTCTAGCTCGAATCTAACCAAAATAATTCGATACAATCACTAAATATTATAGGAATTAGTTCTATAAGAAAATACTACATTTTTAATAAAAATTTCAAAATTAATTAAAAATTCGTCTCTAAGACCCACGTCTCGGAATCCGGCGAAAGTTACGAAATATGAACGCCCACTCAACCACGAGTCTACCCATACCAAAATCACTAAATTTCGCTAATAATTCGGCCCTCAAATCCTCAAATCTATCCAATAGGATTTTCAAACTTTTCCAACTCAATTCACCAATTAAATGATAAAAACAGTGATGGATTCGGGTAATATAACCAATATTGAGTTAAGAACACTTATCCCATTATTTTCTCTGAAAATCTCCCCAAAATCGCCTAAATCCGAGCTCCGAATCGTTAAAAATGAAAAATGGGACGAAATCCCACTTTCAGAACTTAAACTCTCTGCCCAGTTATTCCTTCTACGCGATCGTGATCTTCCTCAAGCGATCGTGTAGCACAAATTTTTCTGCCCAAACATTAACCCTACGTGATCGCATCAAGTCCCACGCGATCGCGATGCACCAGGTTCTGACTCTACGCGATCCCATCCCTCTTCACGCGATCGCGTAGCATAAACGCGTGGCCCAGCTTCCTCTCAAATTTCTCCTACGCGATCGCAAACATTGACACGCGATTGCGATACACACACTGGCCAATCCTACACGATTGCGGAAGTGTCCACGCGATCGCAGTGAACAAATTCCAGTTGCCCAAATTAACCCTACGCGATCGCAACCCCATTCACGCGATCACGTAGAACAAATTCACCTCTGTCCAAATTACTCTACACGATCGCAGACCAACGTATGCGATCGTGTATAAGGAACTCAGAAGAAAAATACCAGCAGCTATCAGCAGTCTCCCAAAGGCCAAAAGTGACCCGTTAGCCGTCCGAAACTCGCCTGAGCCCCTCGGGATCTCAACCAATTATACCAACAAGTCCCAAAACATCATACGAACTTAGTCGAACCGTCAAATCACACCAAACAACGTTAAAACCATGAATCATCCTCCAATTCAAACTTAATGAAACTTAAGATTTTCCAAATTCTACATTCGATGTTGAAACCTATCAAATCAAGTCCGATTGACCTCAAATTTTGCACACAAGTCATAAATGATATATCGGGGCTATGAAAATTTTCAGAACTGGATTCCGACCCCGATATCAAAAAGTCAACTCCCCGGTCAAACTTCCAAACTTAAATTCTTGTTTTAGCCATTTCAAGCCTAATTTAATTACGGACTTCCAAATAAAATTTCGAACACGCTCCTAAGTCCAAAATTACCATACAGAGTATTGGAACCGTCAAATTCCGATTCCGGGGTCATTTTCTCAAAATATTGACCAAAGTCAAACTTACCCTTTTAAGACTAACTTAAGGAACTAAGTGTCCCGATTTCAACCCAAACGCTTCCAAATCCTGAACCAACCATCCCTGCAAGTCAATAATCATTAAAAGCACATACGTGAAATTTTATTTTAGGGAACGGGATTCTAAAGGTTAAAATGACCGGTAGGGTCATTATAATATATTATATATATATATATATATATATATATATATATATATATATATATACACAAAAATTATACAAATTTTAAAAATAATAGCCGATATATATATATATATATGGGCTAAAAGTAATAATACAACCTGGTTATTCGTTTGCTTCAATAATATGCCTAGAAGTGATCCTGGCAGCTCTATTTTTTTCAAATTTTAACTTTTCTTTTTGGAAAAATCAACCGAAATTTTTAAATGTATTATATATATATATATATATATATATATATATATATATATATATATATATATATATATATATATATATATATATATATATATATATATATATATATATATATATATATATATATATATATATATATATATATATATATATATATATATATATATATTATTTTTACAGCGGCTATACAGTTTCATTTTCTCATTGAAAACTGGTACATAATGGGATATTTTCAAGGTCAAAATTTTAGAAGACATTATCAAAAAATGAGGATTTAAAGTGATGATTTGCGTTATTCAATAAAAGGAGAGGAAACATTTTGTTTCAGAGGAGAAGATTTGCTTCATAAATTAGAGTTGGGTAACACCATTAGTTTTTAAATATATTGTGTCAGTGAGACTAAATGTGCTCCACTTTAGCATACTTAAGGGATTAAATATGCTTAGGATTATATTTGAAGGACCAAAATAGACCTACCTCAAAGACAAAGGACAATATTGGTCAAGAACTCGTTTATGTCTATCTCGTTATTCCCTTCTACTTTTCTCTATCAATCTATATTATATTAAAAACACGAAGGTATTTAGCGAAATATCATTCGCTTTTTTTACCCTTTAAAAATTAATTTTTGCACTAGACAAAATAGTCATTTAAATCATTTTCCTAATATTTAGGACTTGAAAATTAATTACTATATTTTATGTATTAAATCCTTCCTTATTTAAACTAGGTAGACAATCCTAATATTTAGTACTTTAAAATTAATTAAATTTTTACCTTATATCAATCGCTTAAAAAAATACCAACATAATACTTTTGCCACGTTTTCTCCCATATCCTTTCATTAACAAGGGATACATTACCTATATATATTTTACTTAATTCTACAGTACTAATTAAATACTACTATTAATGAATTAATATTTTCCTAGAATAGAAGATTGTAAAACTAACGATTTTTTCCCCATTTATTAATAAACAAAAACTGCCCGTCCTTCGAATATGTGTCAAGTACTATAAGAAATAATTTATTGAATAGTCAATTAATTTTTTTTAAATATTTAACAGTTTAAATGAATTAAAATTTTATGCATTAAAATCTTTCTTATTTGAATTATGTAGAAATTCCTATAAAACCTTTAAAAATATTAAGAGTTTACTGCATGTAAATCTTACACTTAAAAATCTATACTATATTAAAAGTACAAAGTCCCTTGCAAAATGTGTCCGTTTCTTTTTACCCTTTTAAAATTAGAGCTCACACTAGACCAAAAAAGTTATTTAATTACTTCAATTAGGTTTAGGACCTTTAAATTAACTAATATTTTTAAGAATTTAAAATCAACAATTATACGCTGATTTAATTGTCCAACAAAAATACATCAAGTACCATATTCTATTTATCAATGTCATATAACCATATTCTATTTACCAACGCCATATCATTTAAGACAAGATAATTGAATTATGTTGTCTTTTAATTTTGATACAAAGCTGGAAAGGTTTTTGAGTCTATATGAACGAATATTATGTACCTTGGTTACAAAAAATAAATTTTATCACCAATTAATATCATTTTATAAAGATCTAAGAAAATTTGTTTAAAGAACGGCTTCCTGAATGCTGGACTAATTAGGTGACTGAAGTTTTATGAAAAATTGTATTATTTAGTCCACTAGAATTTCAAAAAATATATATTTGGGGATGTAGTGACGCATCCATTGAATAAACAATAGGTAAAATATTTATATCCAGTAGTTAAGGTTTATAATATTTTGATAAAATAACAATTTTGATAAATTGTGAGCTAATATAATACTGTCATTGGTCTAATTGATAGTCGAAATTTGTATTACTTGTATTCCAAAGAGATATTAGACGATATACAACAACATGACATATTTATATCTTATTTATAGATATTGTTTCAATGTATACAACAATTTATTTTTCTTTGTATATATTTTATACTAATTGACACGAAGCAAGTACACTAACGCTAACGCTAGTATTACTTCATTACGAGAGTTGCATAATTTCTCTGCTTCTATGTTCCGTGCATCTATAGAATCAATTAGTCCCTGTTACTGTGTGCTTGGAGTAGTGTTTACTTCAGTTTCCTCCAATTCAACAAAGAGAAGAAGAAGGAGCATGGATCTGGTAGAGAAGATCGGAACATGGAGAAAACGGAGGCTAGCATCATACAACCAACTAGTTACTTCACCTTACTTCACCCATTCAACGGAGGCAAGGCAAAGAATTATGTGGCGGAGAAATAGAGAATAACATCACCTATGTGGATCTTAAGAAGGTCGGTTTCGACGGCCTTTCTTTTCACGCTAAATTCCCCATCAGGAATCCTTACTTTGTTTCTATTCCATCATGGAGATCGATTACTCGCTCAAAAGCGCCTTAAGGTTAGTTCCACTTCCCCCTCCTCAATTCTTCCTTTTTATTAACTATTTTTGCATAGTCATGTATGCTCTGATTTTGTAGTATCTGGATTAGATTTGTAGGAATTTATCTATTTTTTTTGCATATTTATGTATGATTATGGTTTGTGGTTTTGTATGGATTGGATTTCTAAGACAGTGACGGGTTTAGCTAGGATTCACAATTTTTACGTGACACAAAAAATAATTATTATTAGGGTTAGATCGAGGTTGATCGGTGGCGGCCGGGCATAAGGATCAGGTGTCGGGGTTAGAATTCAGGGTTCAGAGATCGAAACTGGGATTCAGGTTCTTGGTCCAAGGGTCTGAGGTAGGGTCCGGGGTCAAGGTCCGTGATTGAAGTTCGCGGTTCGGGGCGTCCAGGGTTTGCTATTCGTGGGTTGAGGACTTGGGTTCGAATTCGCCGGTACAAGGTGGGGGTCAGTGTTCAGGGGTTCGAGTTTATATTAGTAGTAGTAGAGGAATATGCTAATCTATAATAAACAATTTCACATAGGGAAAAGTGTCGAATATACTTAGTGGGCGTTTGGACATAAGAATTGTAAAATTCCGAAAAAAGTGAAAAAAAATTTCAAGTGAAAATGATATTTGAAAATTAGAGTTGTGTTTGGACATGAATATAATTTTGGATTGTTTTTTAATTTTTGTGAGTGAAAATTTTGAAAAATAATTTTTTGGAGTTTTTCAAATTTTCGAAAAATTCCAAAATTTATCTTCAAGTGAAAATTGAAAATTTTATGGCCAAACACCGATTTCGAAAAAAGTTAATAGGTTCAAATATTATTTACGTTTTACCTCCGTTATGCTATCGGGACATATATACCCCTACCGTTAGCAAAGTATTCAAATTTACTCCTATTTTAAAAGCACTCCAATTTTACTCCCCTACTCCGTTTGAAATTTCATTAATATTTTGCCATGTCCCTCCCCACCCCGCCCCATTTAAGTCCACGTTTGGTCATGCAAAATTTTTGCTTTTTTTTCAAAATGAATTTGAAAAACTTGTTTGGCCTTAAAATATTGTTAGTTTTTGGAGATTTTTTGAATTTTTGTTTTTTCAAAAGTTAAATTTCTCCACTCACAAAACATCAACTTTTGTTTAAGTAAAGCAAATGTTCAAACACAACTTCAATTTTCAAATACAATTTTTAACTCAATTCCAAAAACTCCTTTTTCAATATTTTTTGGGTATCTATTGCCAAACGCCTACCGTCATTTTGATTTTTTTTCCCTTTTCTTTTTAGTGCTTTGTTATTCTTTCTAACAAAATACTACAGTAGTTTATATTTTTAAAACATAAAGGATGAGTGTTATTTATTCTGAAGCATGTTAAATTTACCAACTTAGCAAATTGATTACTAACTTTATTTGAAAATGAAACTACAACTTTTTTTTATCTTATCCTCATTTATACAATCATTTTGTAAAATAAACTGGCTAGAGATGTAAACGATTAAAAAAATTTGGCTAGAGAGGTAAAGCTTGATACTTGAAGATAATTAATGTATAGATAGACGATTGAGACAAAAAATGTTAAATCTTTGATCCTAACTCATGTAGTCATGTTATCAGTTGAAAAAAATTAAAATGTGGGATGAGAATGACTACGAAAGGAAGTAAAACTTAAATTTTTTCACAAAGAAAAGAAGCTAAGGCGTCGTTTGGTAGGGCAACAAGTTACCCAGAGATTATAATACGGGGATTAAATAATGACGGGAATATTTAGTAAATATATTTTTATTGGAAGATATTTGGCTCATTAGACTAAAAATGGGATATATATAAACATGTGTTTGGTGTATACTAGATAAGTTGAAATCTAAGTTGCTCCGACACGGCATCTGTGTCGACACGACACTAGTATAAGTGGGGTATGGGATCCGCACCAGATCTGGTCAAGCACTTAGGTTAGAATGAACTTTTATTTTTGATTTTAGCCGTAGATTGTTTAAAAGATTTTGAGGGAAGAGCCTGAGAGAAGGACATCTTTGTCATTTTAGTGTTTATCACAGAATTAATTAATCACGGGTTTATTATCCTACCCTCAATGTGAGATAGAATGATATTCAATTATGAGATTAATTAATAACGAGATTGCTAATCTCGGATTCATAAATTCAACCAAACGTGGGATAAAATAATCCCGCGACTAATCCCACGATTATTATCCACTAAAAGGCCCGTGACCCACTTTAAGGCCCGTGACCCACTTTAAATTGTGTTGAACTTGAATTTAAATTGCTAACCCTAGGTCCTGTCACGTCAACAACAGTTGCCATGGGATTGAGACCCTTGGGGAAAGTTCCTGTGATGGGACGCAGAGCATTATTGTTAATGGTGCCTAATTATCTTTAATTTATGCTTTTTAAAATAATATTATGCTGAATTCCCCTTTATTCATACTATCTTTGTGTCTCTTTTCCTGCAGCGAGCTGCTTGCTCTTCTTCAGATGGAAGGCAGCTTTTGGAATCATCTAAAATAGAGACTGAGGTAATTGATTTTTTGTTTAAAAAAAGTTGTGTATTACATTCTCCATTCTTCCTATTAAAACCTTCTACTGTAAAGAAACCAAATTATTTTGGTGGCTTCACAACTCCATTGCTTCTTAGATTTCTTCGTTCTGTTTGTCTTGGATATACCTAGAAAATATTTGAATTAGAAGAAAAAAATAAGGGAAATCCTGGTGAGGAATCATATATATTTTTGTATACCTTATGACTAATGCTGCAAATTTTTGTAGTGCAATCATGCTCTTCCTAAGCTGGTTGCAGTATATGGTCTGCATCAACTGAAATCTGGAGCTTATAGAATTCTTGCTGTTGTTCTGTATCACATCAGTAATTTTAATCAGGTGTTCATTCTTTAGAAGCTCGTCAACATAGACCTCCTTAATCCTAAATTGTAACCTTTTATGTCTGCTTTATTACTCTGACCTCGATCTATATGTATTGATGTTGGTGGTATCCACAACAGGCTATACAAAGAGAGAGAAATCAGAGAGTTTTAGATGGAACTAAGAAGAGTTTTGTACACTTGAAGAGTAGCCTCTCATCCCTTATTACCTCTTGCTGCACCCACGGGATTCTGTAGGTATAGAAGATAGGGTGTCGTTCGTAGAAAGCCATATCTTTTATACAAAAGTATAATTCTGTATATGGGGCCCAGATAGAAGATTAGGACCAGAGGTATAGCCTGATTCCGCCACACCCTCCACCAGACCATTTGGACGGCGAGCATGAGTACATGGGTTGGTATCGCAGAGTTACCCGAATTCTCGCCGGTAATCCTGTTCATCGCATTGGTGGTCGGTACATCCCATACACCGGGAGGCATGAGGCACTGGTATGTTATTTGTTATACTTACTTATAATGTTACATTATCCTTCTATAATTAATATTTTATATGCTATGCAGGCTATTGGCTTACACCAGTTCTACCAGTTGGGACTGGAGATGCTACAGCATACAAGCGAAGGAGCGGTAGTTGTCCAGGGTTTGGCCGTCGGGTTACTGATCTTGGTGCTGACACATTTAGACGTGCCCGAGAGGATGGGCCCTTAGGATACGAGGCTGCTTATGTGCCGCCCGAGGAGTACCATCATGGGCCACAAGTAGACCCTGAACGTAGTAGACGTGGAAGGAGTGGCCAGAGAGGAAGGGGTGGCCCACGTGGTCGTAGTGGTCGGCGAAGATGGGGTCCCCAGCAAGGGGGCGTTGAGGCACCCGTGGAGGATATTGTAGCTGATCAGTCGGGTGACTACCCTGAGCCACACGATGCTTCTTATGATCTGCCGCCATTCATCCTTCAACTGTCACAAAGGACTTTGCAGGTGACCCTGTCAGCTCCAGTGTTGATCACGGGCACGGCCATTACGCAGCAAAAGTGGGATCAGCATTTTCCTGATCGTCCAGAACCATCGACAGTTGCTGTTGATCGTCCGATATGAGATGTTCATAGTGGGAGACGTCTAAGTTATGGCTCATCACCGAAGGCTGCTGAGGATCTTTCAGGCATAGATAGGGATACATCACATCGGGGCGAGACGCCATAGCCTTCATCTACTCCAGTACACCTCGATATTCCGATAGAGCATTGTGTCGCTACTCAGGCACAAGTTTGTTTGTATTACTATTATTTCAATTTGTTTTTACCTTAGAGATTGGTCAGTAATATCTGAAGTGTTTATATTTTTTTAAAGATTTCATCATCGCCCATTACGGAGGCCACATTGTGTGATACTAACTTGCCATATACGAATGATCTTATTCAGGAGCACGCTGAGACCATGGTATGACTATTAAATATTTTTGCTAACGCGTACGTTAGTATTCTATATTTCAGATACTAAAATATCTTATTATTCTATAGGTTACTAATGGCCCAACGGCTTCTTCTATCGAGGCTGCCAGCCTTATTGACGATCACGCTGCAGCACATCCTCCGATAAAGAGGCAACGTGATAAGGATGATCCTGATAGCGTTGCCGCGCCGGATGGGATGCGCCTCAGACCAGCCATTGCTTTAAAGAATACATACTGTGGGACTCTTTGATATGTATTCTGAGTTGTATATATGACATTAAATATATAATAGCAAAATTATTGATGTTTTACATAATTTGCGCATGTGTTTTTATTTTTCGGATTATTTATTAGTTTAAGACTAGAACACAAAAAATAAGACAACTTAACATAAATTTAAATTCCTTAACAATTAAAGATAATACATGACACGTACAACATAAAAATAAAAAACTATACTTAACGCACCCATGTATTTGTTTAGTCACGATCGCATATTATTTTATGCTTCAACCACTTAAATTTTTCTTCCAACTGATTATTTTCTTCTTCTGCCTCTTTTAGTTTCTCCTTCACTCCTACAAGTTGTTCTTGCAGTTTCAAGATCTGGAGTTCGTACTCACCGGTCATGTTCCAAATGTTTAGCACACATAATTTCTAGTATTCCTGCTTAATGGGTTCATCATACCATTCTTTAAAACCACATTGATTTTCGTCCTACCAATGGGGATGATAACAAAAGATAATTAATTAACATGTTATATAAAAACTATTAACAAACATAACTTTCAATAATAATAACTTACAACCTATTTACACATCTAACGTATGCGCCCTAGATTGCAATTTGACTAACATGGCTTCAAAATCGCACGTTTGCCACAGTAACACCTTGGTACGTCGTCCAAACATGTCGTAATGCTTGAAAATGAAAAATTAATAGAAAGTTGTTTTCTTCGTTTGGTTACAACGCAAATAATAACTAAAATGCGCGGGGTTTTAGTAGGCATCTAAGAGTGATTTTAGGTTACACAACACATATTGGTGATGCACTATGTATCGTGTGCTAATGATTCTTTCGCATGCTAATGATTCTTTAGGGTGTAAATGGGTGCAGTTTTTCCGGTCGACAGCTTTTTCAGGTCGACATGACAATATACATAACGCATATTGGTTATGCGCTACGTTTCACGTGCTAATAATTCTTTAGGATACAAAAGGGTGTAACTTTTCAGGTAGACAACTTTTTCAGGTCGACATGACAATACACATAAAGCACATTGGTGATGCGCTATGTTTTGCGTGCTAATAATTTTTTAGGGTACAAGTGGGTATAGCTTTTTAGGTCGACATGACAATACACATAACCATATTGGTAATGCGTTACGTTTAACAAACAAGTTCGTGCAGTTTAGTTCTTCTTAAGTTAAACCAACATTCCAGTATTCAAAAACCATTTCAAGAACCATTACAACATCTATTTCAGAAATGTCACTAACATTTACTAAGTGGCTTAAGAACAGGCAAAAAGATGAAGGTAGTTCAATAGATCCACATGGAACACGTCATAACACAATCGATCCCTACCTTGAAAATAATATACTAGGTTGCTATACTGATTTAGTTGATGACAAGTAGTATGGTGTTCTACATCCCTTAGAAAATAACCCTATCAATATACACACTGATCTCAAAGTTGCAAGGCACATTAGTGAGGGCGAAGTGCATTTTACAAAGCCTGAAGGCATGTGAATTTGGGGCGCAAAACTACAATAGGTTCCCATTTACTCAAAAAGGTGTGATTATGAAGTACTATGCCACTAGCATGGGTTGTTGTACCACAAGCATTGTTTGCAACCTTCCAAACAAACACACACAACGACGAACCAGAAGTGATTTGGCATTTGATGAAGGGGATTTTAGAGATGGAAAAGGCACTAGCTGTTCATCATGCACTTAAAGATCTTAACTACCTGCAAGGCACGGAGGATCAGTATTGAGATTTATTAAAAAATGACAAATTGCATAGAGACATTGATTATCCTATTTTTCTAACAGTTGTCGAGTAGGAACGTGTTACAACCCAAATTCGCATACCATAGATCACGCCGTAAGTTAGTCGACGTAAATCCAAGAAGAGATTATCTTTGAGATGAAAAGAAGTTAATCCTATTGGTCTTAAACGATACAAGGGTGTATAAGAGTGGTTAACAAGTATTAGAAGTTAAACGAATCAAGGATGTTGTAACCCGTATTTTCGGGTAACACTAGAGGTGATTAACTGTCCCAAAAGATCTTGTTTTAATGTATTTGAATCATATAATATCCGCATCATAAGTCTTGAAGTCAAGCAAGTTATGAAACAAAAGTCGATAAAAGTTATCGCAACTTAGGTTTATAATTTTACTTAAACTTTAGGTCAAATGTTACTGCATTTTTCTCCCAATGTGCTTGGAATTATGGGGTGATCTACTATTAAATTGAAGATCTATGAGTCTAGTTTCCAACGTATTAAACCGTTCATCGATACGATCTCGAAATAGAGAGATATTCGCGTTTTTGCGAGAGTGCGCCAAGCTGCTCTCTATGGGGCCTACAAAGGCGGTTTAAGACATATGGACATATATAAGATACCTCAACCCCATTTTAAGTCATTATTTTTCAGTATATTCAGACCTTATAACCCTAAAAACAGTCTCTCAAGATTCTCTCATGATGCAAGACCCAAACAAAGGGCAAACAACACAAATCAAATGTCAGGAATCCCGTGGCGCTAGTAAGTTTCTTGTTCTTCTTGTTGTTGCTGATTTTTGTATTGTTCCAGCTCGTGTGGGAGGTTGTTTTAAGTGTTTTATGTTCTGTAAATACACCTTCAAGTTTTTAATATCAACCCTAGGTGATTTCAAGTCTTCTAAAGTAATTCTAGTGCCGAAAACCCCGAATTAATTGCTAGTTTCGCTTCCTTGTTCTTGTGGCAGAATTGAAGGGATATTTCATGGAAAATTAAGGTCAAATTAGAGTTGTTCTTTCTGTTTAAAGGTAAGGAACCTCTTACTCTATATATATTTAAGATTATCCAAGTTGCAGCTAAGTCGTTGAAGCTAGAACTTGTGAAATATATATCGAAAGGCTTGGTAGTAATGTTGTTGGTTGATGGACTGTTTTGGAGGCTCAATATGATTATTAATGATGTTGTTTGGGCTGTTTGGTGATTGTATTGACTTGTGGGAAGTCATATAAATAGGGGAGGTGCTGTCCGTTTCATCGTAAAATAGGTTGCGGTCGATACATAATAGTTACGATGCTTAAACGATAATGATAGTGTCATTTGTCTTATTGTAGACTAAGGAGTCGTGACATTTGCATAGCTTGAGGTTGGGCAGTATATACAAGGTATGTGAGGCTATCCCCTTCATTCTTTTGCATGACTCCGATTGTACATAATTTAATGAACGAGCTCCCAAAGATACTCTACTCTTAGAAGCTAGCAGTACTTACATTGCTGCCCTTCTTATGAAATGATTGATATTGATGTTACTTCTCTTATTCTTATATTATCAATGTTGCTGGTAGTTCCTGATTCTTATAAGATTCTTGATGTAGAGTTAATCCTAATAACGTGTACGAAGGATACCGACCTTACGTCACTCCGAAAGGTTCAAAATGTGATTCCAATGAGTCCAGCATGCATCATATATATGTATCTATTTTACTCTACCGAGCCGCGCTATAGTCGGCCGGGTATGGCACCTATTGTGCAACCACTGATCAGTTGGATTTTACCGAGCTCCACGTGGCCGGGTACGATTCTACCGAGCCCTATGATGGGCCGGGTACGTTTTACCGAGCCTATTACGGCCGGGTACGATATGATGATGGTGATGCCCACAAAGGCGTATGTTTTAAAAGTTTATGTATATATATGTATGTATCATGTATTTCATGTCAGTAGCCCTCAGAGATACACAGATGTCACAGGTTGTATATTCTCTATCCCTGTTTACATTACTGTTCTCACTTATGCTTTCCTGCCTCACATATTCAGTACTTTATTCGTACTGACGTCCTTTTTATTTGTGGACGCTGCATGTCGTGCTGCAGGTCCTAATAGACAGGTAGATGCAGCTCCCCCACCACAGTAGGCTGTCCAGTTCAGCGGTTATTGGCGAGATCCCTTCTCCGAATTTGCCGTGGTCTTGGTATGAATTTTTGTTATAGACATTATGGGTATGTCGGGGCCCTGTTCCGGCAATGTTGTAGCACTTATATTCCTTTAGAGGCTCATAGACAGGTGTCGACTCATGTATGGTTTAGAATGCCTTGTCGGCTGATTTTTGTTGTATAGTCTTTCATGGCAGCATGGTAGCTCGTACCTTATATATAGTTTCTTGACAGTCTCGTCGTCCCATGTTATGTATGTTCATGACATTATCTTTCATTGTTGGATGTTCATGATCCATGTCTACTATTTATATTGATCTTGTCGGCCCTTAAAGATAATAAGGAAGGTTAGATAAAATGTACGTTGGTGCTCGGCAAGTATGGCCCGGGTGCTAGTCATGACCCTCCAGTTGGGTCGTGACAAACTTGGTATCAGAGCAAGTCTGTCCTAGGGGTTGTCTATGAGCCGTGTCTAGTAGAGTTTTGATTATGGATGTGTAGCGTGCCACATTTATAATCAGGAGGCTACGTGACATCTAGGGTTGTTGCCTTCTTCCTGAATCTAGATCGTGCATAGAGTTGAGTAGTAAGTGTTCATATCTAATATTCCCCTTGTTTTCTTTCAGCGATGCCTTCGACTAGGAAGCAAGAGATTAGTAAACGGCTTGATACAGCTGTGGCAGAGGGTAATATTCAGGTGCCTCCAGCCAGAGCAGGCCAAAGTGAGGCTCAGAGTGAAATGCCATCTCATACCTCTTCGTCTCCTCTAGAGGATATTAGGAGGCACCCAGTACATCCAGTTCCTCCGTCTGGCATTACAGACCACGATATGCACAGTGCGGTGCAATTGTTGACTAGCTTGGTAGCTGCTCAGGCTCAAAAGCAGAATACCGGTGCTGCTGATAAACCGGTTAGTGCGAGAGTTCGTGATTTTATTAATCTACACCCTCCAGTGTTTACCGGATCAGACCCCAAGGAGGACCCACAAACATTTATTGATCAGGTTCATCGTACATTGCGGGTTATGCATGCTAGTGATACGGAGGCAGTAGAGTTGGCTTCTTATCGGTTACGGGATTTAGCGATTTTCTGGTATGATAGTTGGGAGAGATCTAGGGGTCCGAACGCTCCTCCAGCCATGTGGAAGAAATTTTCTGAGGCCTTTCTTCGTCACTACTTGCCAGTTGAGATACGACGAGCTAGAGCTGATAAGTTCTTGAACCTTCGACAGGGTAATATGAGTGTACGAGAGTATAGTATACAGTTTGATTCTTTAGCAAGGTATGCTCCCCATATGGTGTCCGAGATGAGTGATAGGGTGCATCTGTTCGTGAACGGGTTGGGACCACATCTGATAAATGAGTGCACAACAGCCTCCTTGGTAGAGGGCATGGATATTTCCCGTATTCAGGCTTATGCCCAGACCCTAGAGGATCGTAAGCACCAGCAAAGGGCAGATAGGGAGCAGGATAGGGGCCAGCATAAGAGGGCGAGATTTTCAGGGTATTCTGATGAGTTCAGAGGCAGTATCAGGCCCCAATCTTCGAGGAGTTCGGCGCCACCTATAGCTAGTGCTCCTCCATAGTTTCAGAGGCATCGGTATGATCGATTTACCTATTCTGGTTCAGGTAGGGTTCGAGGGCATCAGGCTCACAATTTCCTAGAGATACTAGTCAGACGAGACCCCCAACACCTCGTTGTGATCAGTGCGGCAAGGCCCACTTTGGACTGTGCCGTCGAGGTTCCGATGCGTGCTATTCTTGCGGACAGCCTGGCCATATGATGCGGGATTGTCCTAATAGAGGAGGTAGTGGTATGGCTCAGCCGACTGGATCTGTGTCTGGTTCTTCCTCATCAGTTCGACCTCCAGCACAAGGTTTTCAACAGTCGACAGGTCGTGGTAGAGGTAGAGGTTCAGTGCCGAGTTTGAGTGGTGCTCAAAATCGAACCTATGCTCTAGTAGGTCGACAAGATCTCGAGTCGTCTCCGGATGTTGTTACAGGTATATTGTCTGTGTTTTCTTATGATGTATATGCGCTAATTGATCCAGGATCTACCTTATCATATGTTACACCCTTTGTGGCTAATAAGTTTGGCATTGAACCTGGATTGATAAGTAAACCACTTGCGGTATCCACTCCGATAGGAGATTCTGTGATTGCTAGAAGGGTATATAAAGGTTGCACTGTGATGATTTGTAGTCGTCAAACCTTGGAAAATATATTTGAGTTAGAAATGGTTAATTTCGATGTGATAATGGGAATGGACTGGTTGGCCTCATGCTATGCAAATGTTGACTGTCGTACGAAGATGGTTAGGTTTCAGTTTCCTGGTGAACCCGCCATTGAATGGAAGGGGAACATTGCTACGCCGAAAGGTAGGTTTATTTCCTATCTTAAGGCAAGGAAGATGATCTCAAAAGGTTGCATTTATCATCTTGTTCGCGTTAGGGATGCGGAGGCGAAGCCGCCTACTCTACAATTAATACCCGTGGTTAATGAATTTCCAGATGTTTTCCCAGATGAACTCCCAAGCCTTCCTCCTGAAAGGGAGATTGAGTTTAGCATTGATGCATTGCCTGACACTGAACCGATCTCTATCCCTCCATACAGGATGGCCCCGATAGAGTTGCGAGAGTTGAAGGCGCAGTTGAAGGACTTGCTGGATAAGGGTTTCATTAGGCCTAACACTTCACCTTGGGGTGCGCCAGTCTTGTTCGTACGGAAGAAAGATGGGTCATTAAGGATGTGTATCGATTATCGACAGTTGAATAAGTTTACAATAAAGAACAAGTATCCACTTCCAAGAATTGATGACCTGTTTGACCAACTCCAGGGTGCCAAGTATTTCTCCAAGATTGACTTGCGTTCAGGGTATCATCAGGTGAGGGTTAGGGAGAAGGATATTCCAAAGACGGCCTTCCGGACAAGATATGGGCATTTTGAGTTCTTGGTGATGTCGTTCGGGCTAACAAATGCTCCAGCAGCTTTTATGGATCTCATGAATAGTGTATTCAGGCCTTATCTTGATGTGTTCGTGATCGTATTCATTGATGACATTCTGGTGTATTCTCGTTCGGAGGCGGAACATGCGGGCCACTTGCGGATAGTATTACAGACCCTTCAGGATCATAAGTTATATGCTAAGCTATCTAAATGTGAATTCTGGCTGAACTCAGTAGCATTCCTTGGCCATGTGATATCTGATGAGGGTATTAGTGTCGACACTCAGAAGATCGATGCAGTGAAGAATTGGCCGAGACCTACAACACCGTCAGAAGTCCGCAGCTTCCTGGGGCTAGCAGGATATTATAGGCGGTTTGTAGAAGGGTTTTCCTCTATATCAGCACCATTGACTAAGTTAACACAGAAAGCTACCAAGTTCCAGTGGTCTGATGCTTGTGAACATAGTTTTCAGGAGCTAAAGAATCGATTGACATCCGTGCCAGTGCTCACTCTCCCAGAAGGAAGAGAAGGTTATGTGGTATATTCTGATGCCTCAGGTATAGGTTTGGGGTGCGTATTGATGCAACGTGGGAAGGTGATTTCTTATGCATCAAGACAATTGAAGAAGCATGAAAAGAATTACCCGACTCATGATTTGGAATTGGCTGCAGTAATATATGCTTTGAAGATATGGCGGCACTACTTATACGGCGTCCATGTTGACATCTACACAGATCACAAGAGTTTACAATACATCTTCAAGCAGAAGGAGTTGAATTTGAGGCAGCGTAGGTGGCTTGAATTACTAAAAGACTACGATGTCGAGATATTGTACCATCCCGGTAAAGCCAATGTTGTGGCAGACGCTCTCAGCCGTAAGTCAATGGGAAGCTTAATACATATTGAGGCAGGTAGACAAGGGTTGACCAAAGAGCTTCACCAGCTGGCCAATATGAGAATCAGATTGTTGGACTCTGATGACGGAGGTGTTACTGTACAGAATACAGCAGAATCATCTTTGGTAGCCGAGGTAAAAGCACGGCAATATGAAGATCCTACCTTAGTAAGATTGAGAGAGGGAATTCAGCAGTGTAAGATTACAGCTTTCAAGATCGGAGGAGATGGGACACTGAGATACCAGGGCCGATTATGTGTGCCTAGTGTGGCAGGGTTGCGAGAGAAGATTATGATTGAGATTCATCAGTCCCGATATTCTATCCATCCTGGCTCGACAAAGATCTATCATGACATTAAGGAGCAGTATTGGTGGGATAACATGAAGAAGTCTATTGCAGAATTTGTAGCCCAGTGTCCTAATTGTCAACAAGTAAAGATCGAGCATCAGAAACCTAGTGGATTGATTCAGAATATAGAGATTCCGACCTGGAAATGGGAGGTGATTAATATGGACTTCATTATTGGATTACCTCGCTCTTATCATAAGTTTGACTCCATCTGGGTGATAGTTGATCGACTTACAAAATCTGCCCATTTTCTACCAGTTAAGACAACTTACACAGCTGAAGATTATGCGAAGTTGTATATCAAGGAGATTGTTAGGCTTCATGGTGTGCCGGTATCTATTATATCAGACCGAGGAGCTCAATTTACGGCTAACTTTTGGAGGTCTTTTCAGAAGGGTTTAGGCACACAAGTAAATCTCAGCACTGCATTCCATCCGCAGACAGACGGACAGGCTGAACGTACCATCCAGACGCTTGAAGATATGCTACGAGCATGTGTTCTAGATTTCAAGGGGAATTGGGATGACCATCTGGCACTTATAGAATTTGCCTACAATAATAGCTACCATTCCAGTATTAAAATGGCTCCGTATGAGGCACTGTACGGGAGGAGATGTAGACCACCAGTTGGATGGTTCAAAGTCGGTGAGACAGAATTATATGGGCCAGATTTGATTCACCAAGCCATTGAGAAGGTGAAAGTGATACAAGAGCGACTGAGGATGGCACAAAGCAGGCAAAAGTCTTATTCCGATGTCCGGCGTCATGATCTGGAATTTGAGGTTGGTGATTGGGTTTTCCTGAAGATCTCGCCGATGAAGGGTGTTATGCGTTTTGGGAAGAAGGGTAAGTTGAGTCCGCGGTATATTGGGCCGTACAAAATTCTTCGACGAATTGGACAGGTTGCTTACGAGTTAGAATTGCCATCTGAATTGGAATTTGTCCACCCGGTATTCCATGTATCTATGTTGAGGAAATGTATTGGAGACCCTTCTCGGGTCGTCCCTATCAAAGATGTACAAGTTACAAAGGATCTATCATATGATGAAGTGCCAGTGGCTATATTAGATCGACAAGTCCGCAAGCTGAGAACAATGGATGTAGCTTCCGTGAAAGTATTATGGAGGAACAAGAATATAGAAGAAATGACATGGGAAGCAGAAGAGGAGATGAAGTCTAAATACCCTTACCTATTCCAGAGTGAAGATAACGAGGATGCCGGGGGAAAGAAGGACGCATTATAAGGTGAAACGGCTCTATGAGGTAAGCAATAGCTTGTGAATACTCTTTTTTAATACAAAATGGTGATATGCAGATAATGTACATATCCATAATGCTTTGTATAGTCTTGTAAGGCCATAGGTTGGGTTTAACTGCTTGCAAGTTTGGCTAGTGTCCATTTTATATGGGAAACTCAGCCGGAAATCTCCGTCGGAATCCACGATGAGTTAGACACCCCATAAACCCTTACATTCGAGGACGAATGTTCCTAAGGGGGAGAGGGTGTTACAACCCAAATTTCCATACCATAGATCACGCCGTAAGTTAGTCGACGTAAATCCAAGAAGAGACTATCTTTGAGATGATAAGAAGTTAATCCTATTGGTCTTAAACGATACAAGGGTGTATAAGAGTGGTTAACAAGTATTAGAAGTTAAACGAATCAAGGATATTGTAACCTGTATTTTCGGGTAACACTAGAGGTGATTAACTGTCCCAAGAGGTATTGTTTTAATGTATTTGAATCATATAATATCCGCATCATAAGTCTTGAAGTCAAGCGAGTTATGAAACAAAAGTCGATAAAAGTTGTCGCAACTTAGGTTTATAATTTTACTTAAACTTTAGGTCAAATGTTACTGCATTTTTCTCCCAATGTGCTTGGAATTATGGGGTGATCTACCTATCAAATTGAAGATCTATGAGTCTAGTTTCCAACGCATTAAACCGTTTGTCGATACGATCTCGGAATAGAGAGATATTTGCATTTTCGCGAGAGTGCGCCAAGCTGCTCACTATGGGGCCCACAAAGGCGGTTTAAGACATATGGACATATATAAGATACCTCAATCCCATTTTAAGTCATTATTTTTCAGTATATTCAGACCTTATAACCCTAAAAACAGTCTCTCAAGGTTCTCTCATGATCCAAGACCCAAACAAAGGGCAAACAACACAAATCAAATGTCAGGAATCCCGTGGCGCTAGTAAGTTTCTTGTTCTTCTTGTTGTTGCTGATTTTTGTGTTGTTCCAGCTCGTGTGGGAGGTTGTTTTAAGTGTTTTATGTTATGTAAATATACCTTCAAGTTTTTAATATCAACCCTAGGTGATTTCAAGTCTTCTAAAGTAATTCTAGTGCTGAAAAACCCGAATTAATTGCTAGTTTCGCTTCCTTGTTCTTGTGGCAGAATTGAAGGGATATTTCGTGGAAAATTAAGGTCAAATTGGAGTTGTTCTTTCTGTTTAAAGGTAAGGAACCTCTTACTCTATATATATTTAAGATTATCCAAGTTTCAACTAAGTCGTTGAAGCTAGAACTTGTGAAATATATATCGAAAGGCTTGGTAGTAATGTTGTTGGTTGGTGGACTGTTTTGGAGGCTCAATATGATTATTAATGATGTTGTTTGGGATGTTTGGTGATTGTATTGACTTATGGGAAGTCATATAAATAGGGGAGGTGCTGTCCGTTTCATCGTAAAATAGGTTGCGGTCGATACATAATAGTTACGACGCTTAAACAATAATGATAGTGTCATTTGTCTTATTGTAGACTAAGGAGTCGTGACATTTGCATAGCTTGAGGTTGGGCAGTATATACAAGGTATGTGAGGCTATCCCCTTCATTCTTTTGCACGACTCCAATTGTACATAATTTAATGAACGAGCTCCCAAAGATACTCTACTCTTAGAAGCTAGTAGTACTTACATTACTGCCCTTCTTATGAAACGATTGATATTGATGTTACTTCTCTTATTCTTATATTATCAATGTTGTTGGTAGTTCCTGATTCTTATAAGATTCTTGATGTAGAGTTAATCCTAATAACGTGTACGAAGGATACCGACCTTACGTCACTCCGAAAGGTTCAAAATGTGATTCCAATGAGTCCAGCATGCATCATATATATGTATCTATTTTACTCTACCGAGCCGCGCTATAGTCGGCCGGGTATGGCACCTATTGTGCAACCACTGATCAGTTGGGTTTTACCGAGTTCCACGTGGCCGGGTACGATTCTACCGAGCCCTATGATGGCCGGGTACATTTTACCGAGCCTATTACGGCCGAATACGATATGATGATGGTGATGCCCACAAAGGCGTATGTTTTAAAAGTTTATGTATATATATGTATGTATCATGTATTTCATGTCAGTAGCCCTCAGAGGTACCCAGATGTCACAGGTTGTATATTCTCTATCCCTGTTTATATTACTGTTCTCACTTATGCTTTCCTGCCTCACATACTCAGTACTTTATTCGTTCTGACGTCCTTTTTATTTTTGGACGCTGCATGTCGTGCTGCAGGTCCTGATAGACAGGTAGATGCAGCTCCCCCACCACAGTAGGCTGTCCAGTTCAGCAGTTATTGGCGAGATCCCTTCTCCGGATTTGCCGTGGTCTTGGTATGCATTTTTGTTATAGACATTATGGGTATGTCGGGGCCCTGTTCCGGCAATTTTGTAGCACTTATGTTCCTTTAGAGGCTCATAGACAGGTGTCGACTCATGTATGGTTTAGAATGCCTTGTCGGCTGATTTTTGTTGTATAGTCTTTCATGGCAGTATGGTAGCTCGTACCTTATATATAGTTTCTTGACAATCTTGTCGTCCCATGTTATGTATGTTCATGACATTATCTTTCATTGTTGGATGTTCATGATCCATGTCTACTATTAATATTAATCTTGTCGGCCCTTAAAGATAATAAGGAAGGTTAGATAAAATGTACGTTGGTGCTCGGCAAGTATGGCCCGGGTGCTAGTCATGACGCTCAATTGGATCGTGACAGAACGACTACCTAAGTTTCTACCGCAGACGTTGGACGTAGGAGTCCAAGACAGTGACGATAATGGCGAATGAAAATTGTTATTTATATCTTGGGGAATATTTAAATTGTTGTAGTGAATCTTCAATGCTAAATATTTACAGATTGAACATTTACAGATATTTAGTACAACAAAAATACTGCAACAAAACACTAAGTTTATCCTTGATAATTGGGCTCCTGGATGAACTGCCAACTGGAGCTAAATTACTACTGCTTCCCAAACCAGCTGAAGGACATTTATGACGGTTGTGTCCTGTTTGGGAACATATGCCACATTTACGTGCATAAACTGTATCACCAACATCCATTTGGTTCTGTATCCGCATTCTTATTTTTACTTGCCGTTGACGCACATAATCCTTAGTACACACCATTTTAAATGGTTCCAGCGGCCAATAATGCTCAACACCCACTAGTTTAAGGTGGCCACTATAGGTGTTTACGTATGCAGCAACACTATATTCTTTATCAACATACCTCGTCGTCGCAAAACCTGTATGTTGAAAGCACTTCATGGCATGTGAGCATGGCAAGTGATAGATCAATCATTTCCCACACAAATATTATAACGATCCGACCGGTCATTTTGAGGATTAGCATCCCGTTCGGTGGGTTTAGGTCTCGAGAAGCTTCGTATTATGTGTTATGACATGCGTGCATGTCCGAGTTCAGATTTCGGATGATTCGAGATTGATTTGGAAGGAGGATTCTTGTTTTTTGATGCTTAAGCGGCAAGAGTTGACCGGAATTTGACTTTTATGTAGACGACTTTGAAATGGCATTTTGATGATTTTAATAGCTTCATATGGTAATTTTGGACTTAGGCGTGGGTCTCAATTTGGATTTGGAGGTCCGTAGGATAATTTGAAGCATTTCGGCAAAAAATTAGAAAATTAAAGTTTTGAAAGATTGAGAGGTTTGACCGTAAGTTGACTTTGGTGATATCGGAGTCGGATTTTGATTCTAAGAGTTGGATTAGCTCTATTATATCATTTGGGACTTGCATGCAAAAGTTGACGTCGTTCTGGGTTGATTTGATATGTTTCGGCGCGAGTTTTAGAAGTTTGAAGATTTGAAAGTTCATAAGTTTGATTCGGGGTGCGATTCGTAGTTTCGACATTGTTTGATGTGATTTGAGACCTCGAGAGGGTCCGTGGTATGTTACATAACATGTTGGTATGTTTCGACGGGGTCTCGATGGACTCAAGCGTGTTACGGATGGGCTATGGTCATTTTCTTATGTTTTGGATGGATGTTATGATATCTGATATCCCCTTATACGCGATCGCGAAGTCCATTCCTCGTTTGTGTAGGCCATTTTGGTGGCTGGACCTTTTCTTCTTTGCATTTGCGTAATTCCGCCCGCGAAAGCATACATGTGTATCCTCATTCATCGCGTTCGCGTTCACAGTTCCGCGTTCGCGTAGCACAGCTCAGCAGCTGGTATATTTTTCTCTTTCGCGATCACACTTTCTGGTTCGCGATCATGTAGTACCTTTTCGCGGGGTAGTGTTCTTTTCTTATTCACGATAGCATGGAGCCATTCTTGATCGTGTAGTGCATTTTTGGGGCAGTCATTGCTTCTTTTTCGTGGTCACATGTATATTTCCGCGATCGCGATGTGCAAATACCTTGGCAGCAGAATATATTTTTCAAATTGAGGGTTTGGCCAATTTTATCATATCTTGAGTTGTAGACCTCGGTTTTGAGCGATTTTTCGTGGGTTTTTCAAGAAAATCATTGAGTTAAGTGTTCTTCACCCGGAATTTATTATATCCGTGATTCTATCTTTATTTTTATCTTATAATTAGTGTTTTGAGTTGAGAAAAAATGGAAATTTTTTAAGAAATCTTTCAACATATAAAATGATGATTTAAAGGACGAGTTGATATCGGAATTTGGTAATTCTTGTATGGTTGGACTCGTTATTGAATGGATGTTCGAATTTTATATTTTTGGTCGAGTTCCAGATGCGGGCCCGGGGGTCGACTTTTGGATTAACTTTTAGTTCTTGTTAAAGATTGAAGCTTTATTATCCGGAATTATTTCCTATGAGTTTTATTTAGGATTTGAAGTTATTTTGTCTAGATTTGAGCCGTCCGTAGGTTTTTTCACTCGAGAAGGTCATTTTAGAGTAACGGTCTAGATTTCTTGAGGTAAGTATCTTGCCTAACTTTGTTGGGGGGGAGGGGGAAACTACCCCTTAGGATTTGAGTCATTTGTGCTAATTGTGTCATGTGAAAGCCGTGTACGTGAGGTGACGAGTACGTGCTAGCTTATTTATAGAAATTTGACTGTTTAGTGCTCTTAGGTTCTTATGTACGTTAAATATGAAGTTGTTTGGTCATGTTAAATTCTTCATTTACTAAATTCACCCTTACGTGTTTTATTTGGAATTAATTGCTTCATATTTTACCCTTATTGCCGATTAAACTCTTATGTGCCTTAACTGAAGTTGTTGCCTCTTTTATTGCCATGCTATCATTTTCGTAATTGTTTATCCTTGATTGAAGTTATTATTATATTTTCCGTAATTACCTATCATTAATTGAAGTTATTATTATCTTTTTTAATAATTTTCTTATCCTTAATTGAATTTGTTGTATCTCTTCCGTGATTGCTCCACCCTAAATGAAGTTTTGTTATCCCTTATCATTGTTGACTTATCCTTAATTGGAATCATTGATTCATGTTATCCCTGCTATCGTTGAATTGTAATTTTGTGAAATCATTGCTACGCATTATCTCTTCCTTGTTGAGCTATTCTTGTTGAGACCATTATTCTCTGTTGTGTATTTCTTTGTGAGCTTGTTCTTCTGTCCCTTTATGTTTTGAAATTCCTGAGTTGATTTACTTGCCGTATTCTCGTATTATTGTCATTGTTTCTGTTACATTCAGTATTGTTGAGGCGAGGGCTATGCGTGGTTGTGATATTGAAATTGTTTTGAGGAAATGCTGTGGCATGTGGCCACATACTGTGAAAGTCATTTATTTGAGTTGTTATGGTTTGGCATACGTGTTGTTGTTGATATAATTGTTATGTGTTTGCACGAGGTTTCTGTTGTGCCGTTGTTATTGTGTTTGCACGAGGTTTCTATCATGCGGTCGTTATTGTGTTGCCCGAGGTTTCTATCGTGCTGTTGTTATTATTGATACGCATGCGGTGGTATAAGATTTGGGTTTGAAACGCGTGGCTAGTAGGAAAAATACTAGAATCCATGTGGTGTGATAAGGTGGGTTAAAATGTGGGATGTTATTTTGGAAAAATGATATTCAAAACTAAATATAAAGGCTCCCACGGTGATATAAGGAAAGTTGTGATTCATTTTACGATTTGAGACTACGAGGCGGTAACTTGGGAGGGCTCTTGTTGTCATTTCCCATTTTCTATGCACTTGTCTTTGATTGTTGTTTTCCTTAGCATACTACTGATTGTTTTCCTCCGCGATGCACTTTTTGCTCAATTCTATGTAGCTAATCTTGTTGTGCTAGTCGCTGCTTCAAACTTCATTGCTGCTTTTATTACACTGTACATTTTGTGATGATCGTTTCTTATGTGCCATTCATTTTATCTACTCCTATTTGTTGACTAAAATTGTGGTAGAATACTTGCACAAACATACACGTAGTTAAATCACCCATATCGGTTTCAAAAGGTGAATCCTGAATTAACCATTATACGTACTCTTGTCTACTTGCTTTCTATGTGAAGGATGTTCTAATAGCATGCGAGTCATCCGTGCGGATATGAGTTGTAATGTAGGCATAAGATGCCAAATGATTAAGGTTCTTGGGACCCGTGAGCTATGATTATGAGGTTCGGTACCTCGTGGAAATGCTTGAACAAATCTGGTGTGACAGAGGTTGTTCTTATTGAGTTGTTGCTGGTTTTTCCTTTATTTTGATTTCACCGGACTTAGACTGTGTCCAGCTTACTCTATGGCATTATTACCTGACTGCTTCCTGTTAAATATTGTTGTTATTGGTGTCTCGTTGCAAGTATTGTTTGGTATTCCTTATCCTGCTTAGTTGTATATTAATATTATTTTTCTTTGTTAGTTCACCTTCACACTTGTTCAGGTTGTTTAGTTTGGTAGGTGTCTTGATTGTCCCTCGTCACTGCTCCATCAAGGTTAGTCTTGATACTTACTGGGTACCGTTGTGAAGTATTCATACTGCGCTTCTGCACATTTTTTGTGCAGATCCAGGTGCCACGATTATTGCTGATTATTAGCTGGTTGGTCGAGCTATGGAGACTCAAGGTAAACCTACCGTCGCATTCGCATGCTCGGAGTCACCTTCTGATATTTTTATTGTACTGTTTAATTCTATCCTGAATAGTTGCATTTAGGGATTTTTCTAGCAAACTCAATAGAGCTTATGACTTGTACTACCGGTTTTGGGAATTGTAATTGTGTATAAGATTTTTTATCTCGTATTTATCATTCGATGGTTGAATTCTTCTATTTATTTAGTAAGTGTTAGGCTTACATAGTCTTTGAGATTAGCTACCGTCACGACATTCGACAGAGGAAAATTGGGGTCGTGACAAACATAATCTTCTAGATTCATTGATGGTGTGGGTATTATTATCGCGGTTTTGATGTAGACCAGTGCGAACTTTAAAAATATTTCGCTCGCTGCGTTGCTTCAACAATGTATGCCACTATGCTCGCTTCCTATATTTCTCAAATAGTTTCATTGGTTATGGCATAAATTCAACACCCATTTTCTATCAATGACGACGCACCTCTGGATCTTTCAACAAACCTCTCCGCTATCTGCTTGAATGACATCCGCACCATGGAAGTGACATGCAATCCACGTGCATACTTTAACAACCCGTTGGAAGATTCTGACATGTTTGTAGTCAAAATTCCCCATCTTCTACCACCATCCTTATGCAATGTCCACTTGTCAAGCTCATGTCGTATTAACCAGCGATAGGTTTCTGGGTTTTCCTGCCTAATCAATTCCATTCGTCTCCTGAATTTACACTCTTGGTGATCTGTTGCAGCCATCCACATTAAATCATGCAAGTTCTTGTTTGGATGAGCCTTCTAGAAGTTGTCCTTCAAGTTCCTTACACAGTAACAGTGGTAGGCATACAGTTCCTTCCATGCACGCAAATTCAGTACATAACTTAAAATACCACCATGCCGATTAGATATTAGATAAATACCTGAACATTGTCTGACAACATGGTCCTTCAAGTGGTTCAAAAATAATGTCCAAGTCTCTTGGCTTTCATTGGCACAAATAGAAAATGCGAGGGGAAATATGCTTCTATTAGCATTAACTACAACAGCGATCAACAACTTAATATCATACTTTCCATAGACATGAGTGTTGTCTATGGATATTACCGACCGACAATGCACAAAACCTTCAATGGCTGGTTTAAATGCCCAGAACATATATCTGAATATGAATTCTTGTATTTCCGGACACCGCTAAAGCTTCCATTTAACAACAGTCCCGGGGTTAATGTATTGCAATGCAGCCATGTACCTGAGTAGAGCGACAAAGGACTTATCCCAGTTACCATAAACAATCTCAAACACACGTTTATGCCTGAGAAATGCCTTTCTTTTGGTAATGGTACATCTATATACCTGGTGGATAGATGACATACACTCTTTAGTCTTGTACCTTATGGACGATTCAACGTATGGAATCAAGACAAGAGAAATCAAGTCAACATTTAAGTTAAATTAATTCCCACTGAATGTGTCCTTATCACAAGTGTGGGTGCTAGGGTATTTCCCCACAATCCAAATATTTGTTTTCAATTTTCTCGCCCGAAGCATCTATGTACAAACTTGAAACTATCTACGACAAATAACCTTGTATACTTTAACTATCTACGACAAATAACCTTGTATACTTCCGGAGATGACTCATGAACCACGATCTCACGACACTCTTTTATGATGTACATTTGCACTGCCCTGCTTAGGCGCGCTTTATCATCAAAAAGCATATTCTTTGACAGCACTGTTGGTCTAGATTCATCCCACATTGCTATCTGAATATCGTCAAGATACCTTGTGAGGGCATCCACATATGGCATACTGGGCAACTGATCAAGGTACAAAATCCCCCTTGAATGAAAGGGCACATGTGACTCGTACACTTTGGGTCTAACGGGAGGTAGAGTCTGCATATATGGAGCATGCTCATTGGTGGCATCATGCTCCCTCGGCAAATTAGGTTCATCATTCTCATCCTCATCATCATCGCCCTCATCAGGGAAGTGTGTATCATCTCCAGACTCATCAGCATTGTCGTCATAATCACTATCATCTTCCTCATTCTGTGCATTTGCTAGATCCTGATTAAATATTTCCTCTTCGGGCAATTGAGTAAGGACAGGACCTTCAAGTTGCTCGTTTTCACTGAACAACCAACAAAATAATGAGTTTGTCAAATTTATCCAAACATTATATATAAACTTTATCACTTAACGTACAATTTATAATCTGTTGATATCCCACGATGCACATTATCCTGTTGCTGATGATTCCCAGATGGACCACCATGATCCAACACACCAAAACTGGACATATTCCAATGTCTGTTGGTTCATAACTTATAAAATTCATATTTGGCTTGTACCCCCTTTGGAATATATGAGTGTTAATACAAATATAATACATTAAAAAATATAGTAATACAAAGGAAAATTGAAATTTATCACACGACTTGTGGATTATGTAAACTTGAGGAGAAATTCTGTCCTCGCTCCTCATTCACCCATGGAGATAAATTTAAATCTGGCCAAACTCTTTCAAACGGAACTTATTCGGATAAAACTGCTCCAAAAAAACCACCCGATGATTGAGGGTTATCACTATTTTGTGGAACCTTAATATTACGAATGTCTTCAGACTTGACGTACATTTCCAACATTTTTATCACAAGGAGTTCCCGATGTTCATCCGAAGTCCTCAAAATATCTGTTAGAGTTTCATTGTCTTCGATGTTAAACTCAGCATAACAAGTAACCCCTTACGGAGTAACAAAATATGAATATCTTTCGGTTACTTTAATATTAACTGAGCGTTTCCTCACACACATTTTTTTACATAACAACGAAACCAATCTATCATACTCCATTGTAAGTGGCAACTTAACAATACACCGTGGAGAACAACTATAGCGTACTGAGTTATTCTCCACGACAACCTCCCCCTCCCCTCCCCTCCCCTCCCCCCAATATAATACAACCCTAATTTTTCGCTCTTTGGACAGTATGACAAAATACAAAACAAGTTAAGCAAACAAATATTTCAAAAGATCTGGAGGATCCTGAATGGATTTTTAACGAAACAATGAAACTCCATAAATAAGCAAAAACCTAATCCGAGGGTACAATAATTGAGGGTATAGCGCATGTATAATACGCGCTACATATATAGCGCGTATTATGCATGCGCTATAGCTTCAATTATTAGTGGGTGAGTAATGTTCAAATCAATTATTGGTGGGTCAGTAAAGTTTAAATATAGCGTATGGGTTGCATGCGCTATACCTTAATGGACAAACGTGTTGTTAAGGTATAGCGCATTCAACTCATGCGTTATATATAAATTCGTCATCAGTTAGTTTTTTTACCTATTTTTGTGCTTTCCGTCCAAAAAAGCATCACTTTGGTTCCGTTTTTTCTAAATGGCTTCTCACGTAACATTATACAAAAATATAATGGTACATTAAAGTACATGAAAAGATGTCTCAAATCTCAATTAATCCAATTAATAATGTACTACCTCCGTTTCAATTTATGTGAACCTATTTCGTTTTTGATCCGCTCAAAAAAGAATGACCCCTTTTTAAATTTGAAAATAATTTTGCTTAAACTTACAATTTTACCCTTAATGAGAAGCTTTTATAACCACACAAATACTCTTAACCCCTTTTTGAATTGTTTAGGACCACAAATTCCAAAAGTCTTTATTTTTTCTTAAAATTTGTATCCAGTTAAACAGGTTCACATGGATTGAAACGGAGTAAGTAACAAATACTAGTAGTTGGTTATTATGTCACACGTGAACTCATCAATTTCACAACATAAATGCAAGATATAGAGAATTGACAGATCACTGCTTACTTTTCGTGAATCTTGTGCATGTTATCCAATCAAAAGTTAGTTAACTTAGTCCAGACTCCAGGGTCGCCGACATCATGTTATATCCTTTTCTGTTTTTCATTTTCTTTCATTTCAGCTTAATTTACAAAATTAAATTAAATAAGAAGAGAATAAATAAATTTTAGTACACCCACTTAAACATTAAGGTGCGAGGAAATTATACCTTCAAGGTTTGTATAAGCACGCATGGCCTCTCCTTGTCAAGCGCTTTCCAGTATAACTTATAACACTACTATTATGTAAGTTTTAATAAAAGGACCCCAGTATAGTCACTTAGCATCATAAAAGAAATATAGAAAAGACTTTGTATTTTTAAAGCAAATCCCCTATAAAATAATACAGAAGTTACTACATAACTTAATACGGGTTGTGCTTAATACCACCAATCAAACGTTGTATTAGTTACTTCCTCCGTTCCAATTTATGTGAACTTATTTGACTGAGTACGGAGTTTAAGAAAAATTGAAGACTTTTGGAATTTGTGGTCCTAAACAATTTAAAAAGGGGCACAGAGTATTTGTGTGATTATAAAAGCTTCTCATTAAGGGTAGAATTGTAAGTTTAAGCAAAATTATTTTCAAATTTAAAAAGGGGTCATTCTTTTTTGAACGAACCAAAAAGGAAATAGGTTCACATAAACTAGAGCGGAGGTAGTATTTGTTTTTACCAAACACTGTACTATGTTATGTGGGATTTTGTATTATTATTGCTATACCATCAATCAAAATAAAAAAGACCCCTCAGGCATACTAACCTTTCTTCTCCTTGATTTTAGAGGGATGGAGTAGATCATCAAAGTGACTATGTGAAAATTGCTGTTGTTACTGATCCTCAGGTATTCCTTCTGAAACTAAAGGTGGCTTTACTGTACATATTTTATAATTTTTCTGTGCTTTGCAATTTTGACTTCATATTCACAAGATATCTTACATTTTGACAGCTCATGAATAGAACCTCTCTTCATCTTGCCCCGAAATCCCTTGCACTTGAAACTGCTCAGTTCTATACAGATTTGTACATGCGCAGGGCATTCCTATCTTCTATTTTACCTTTCAAACCAGATGTGATTCTGTTCCTAGGTGATTATTTTGATGGTGGGCCTTTTCTGTCTGATGAAGAGTAAGTACTAATTACTAAGTTGTATATGCTTAATGTTCTGCCTGAAGGTCTTTCCTAAAAAAAGTTAAACTACTTTTTGGATTAAGATCAAAACCTGGCTCTGATAAACAAGTTCCCATGGCATTCCCCTTTTTACATTATTTGTTGGCGAGCTCTGGCTTGCGCGAGCTCAGTTACCACATTAGGAAATTTTGGAAGAAAACTTAGCTGTGAGCTGGAATAGTGTCCATGATTGCCTATAGCAAGTTACCATGTTGATCATAATTATAAAGGGATTTTGACCCACCCAAATTCTCCACAACCAAAAGTTCAGATGAGTGCCATGTTTTCACATTGAGAGGATCCGGAGACAGCAGCATCATCTATAGCAGAATAAGTTGAATAACTGGGATAATTCAATAGTTCATTGGGTTGGGTGACTGAACTCAATAATGCAGTGATGATCATCCGATTACTCAGTACAGTTAACTAATTGATTATTCATAACATGGAGAATATTCAGAAACGGTCATCTACTTTTTGCTGTTGATGGTAAATTGGATGTGTTTATAGATGCTTAAAGAAACCCAAAGAAACTTCAATGCCTGCGGTATCAGTGCTTTGTTTCAATGAGCATCAAATGTCTCTATAGAAGTCAACTCATGATTCTGACCAGAAACTACTAGAGTTCAAGGTTTTAAGCTATAAGACAAAATCATGCTTTCATTTGGCTAGCTATTTTGTGATGTCACTTGCCTGATGGAGATCTGCATACTGGAAACTTTGACTTACATATTTGGTGCATTTATTGCTCAGGCCTGGTCTAAGAAGCAGAATATTCAGTATTATTTTTATTTTACTTTCAAATATAATTTCTTAAATAAGATTTAATGATAGATTAGTGGACATTAATCAAAAATGAGTGTAGAATCCTTACTCAAGTGTTTCCTCCGAAAATCTCTCAAAAGTTTGCGTCAATCCGAACTCTATCTCTCAAAATATGAAGAAAATGGCAAACCCTCAATTTAAATCATTCTGCCCAAAACTTCCGCTTTTGCGGTTCAATTAGCCGCTTCTGCGGTCAACCAACCGTATTTGCCGAATGTCACTGACGCTGGCCAACCACTTCTGTGGTCCAAAACCCGCTTCTACGAGTGCGCATCTGCGCAAACTTGTCCGCTTCTGCGGACCGGCCTTCCAAACTCTCGTCCGCTTCTGCGATCCTCCTTTCGTAGAAGCGACTCCGCTTCTGCGGCCCTCATGTCGCACCTGCGACCACTGGCCACTCTCTCCAGGTCCGCTTCTGCGCTTGGCCTCACACTTCTGTGGGCCCGCACCCGCGGTCCAACTCGCGCAGGTGCGGTTACACCAGAACTGGTGCACTTAAGTCATTCTTTAAGCTTCAACTTGATCCGTTAACCATTCAAAACTGCCTCGAGGCCCCCCGGACCCCAACCAAACCTGCCAACAAGTCCTAAAACACAATACGAACTTAGTCGAGCCTTTAAATCACATCAAACAACGCTAAAAACACGAATTGCACATCGATTCAAGCCTAATAAAATTTAGAACTTCAAACTTCTACATCCGACACCGAACCTATCAAATCAAGTCCGATTGACCTTAAATTTTGCACACAAGTCATAATTGACATTACGAACCTACTCCCACTTCCAGAATTAGAATCCGACCCCGATATCAAAAATTTCACTCCCGGTCAAACTTTCCAAAAATCATCCATCTTTTCAACTTTCGCCATTTGACGCTGAAATGACCTATGGACCTCCAAATCAACATCCAGACACGCTCCTAAGACCACAATCATCATATGAACCTACTGGAATCTTCAAATCCCGATTCTGAGGTCGTTTACTCAAAAGTCAAACCTTAGTAAATTCTCCCAATTTAAAACTTCCGACATTAAAAAAAAAATCCTAAATTCCATAGCAATATAAGGAGTGACATAGGACAAAGTGGAACCGGGATCAATAAGAGCATATGTATCATGAGATTGGACAATCAGTATACCTGTGAATAGGGGTGTTCATGGTTCGATTTGGATCGCTTTTTCCCTAAAAAGGAACCAAATTAAATAAGTCGGTTCTTAAAATATTGGAGCCAAACCAAACCAATTAAGTCGATTTTTTAGTGATTTGGTTTTTGTCGGTTTTTATTGGTTTTTCAATTTTTTCGATTATTTATCGGTTTTTTTCTCAAATATGAGGCATACACTGCCAAACACATATTCCGGCGACTACATTTTCAAAGTAACACTATCAAACCAATTGTTATTTGAGAAATCTATCATTTACCACGATATATTGATGATAATTGAATCAAATAGTGATGCATAATTTAAGTACTCAATTAAAAATCGATTATTTTTAACATGAAATAATTCTTGTACTTAGCAAAAGTAATATATATATATATATATATATATATATATATATATATATATATATATATATATATATATATATATATATATATATATATATATATATATATATATATATATATATATATATATATATATATATATATATATATATATATATATATATATATATATATATATATATATATATATATATATATATATATATATATATATATATATATATATATATATATATATATATATGTGTGTGTGTGTGTGTGTGTGTGTGTGTGTGTGTGTGTGTGTGTGTGTGTGTGTGTGTGTGTGAATTTAAATAGCTACTTCTATAGTCGGGTTGGTTCGATTTTTTCAGTTATTTTTTGAATAAAACCAAAACCAAACCAAATTTGATCGGTTTTTAAAATTAAAAATCAAAACCAAACCTAAAAAGTATCGATTTTTTGTTCGGTTTGGTTCGATTTTTAGTTTGGTTCGATTTTTTGGGTTTTTATGAACACCCCTACCTGTGACAACATCTAGAGAAGCCTCTGCACAATAGCACCCACTCAGAGCATAGAAACGGTTGGGTCCTCCCAAACTCTGTGCACTACCCCTAGCTGTACCACGCCTTGCGGATGCTGAAGTGCCTCGAGTTGGAGGAGGTGTTGCGGATATAGTAGTTGTAGAACTGGCTGGTTGTGTCGTACCACTACCCAAGCTCTAACGAGACAGACGGCAATCTCTCTGGATGTGGCCTCTCAACCCACACCCGTTAATTAAGGATTTGGATTGAGAAATTTGGGAGAAAGGTAGAAAAATCCTTAGGCTGAATTTTGAGGTTTTGATCGAGATTTTTGTATCGGATTTGAGTAATTTTGGTATGGGTGAACTCGATATCGAATGGATGTTCGTATTTTATAACTTTTACCCGATTTCGAGACGTGGGCTCGGGTAGACATTTTGGGGTGATTTTTCGATTCTTTGCTAAAGTCGTAGATTTATTTTTGAAATTAGTTTCTTGTAGTTGTATTTATAATATGTAATTGCTTTTGGCTAGATTTGGGCCGTTCAGAGTCGAAAATCGAGGGAAATTCATTCTTATTGACTAATTGAGCTTGGTTTGAGATAATTAAGTGACTTGTCTAACCTTGTATGGGGAACATCCCCTTAGGTTTTGGTAATGTTATGATATCTGCAATACGTGAAGGCCGTGTACGCGAGGTAACAAGTGCGTACTCGGGTTAAATGTTGAAAAATCCGGTTCTTGTTGAGTAGTTTTATTTTAATTCCTTAACTGAGTTGCACTAGCCTGTGTAATCATCCTGATTAGCCTAATGTCACATGTCTACGTGTCTTAACCCTTACTTGCAATTTGTGCAACATGCTTAGTTGAATTACCTGCTTCCTTGATTTTGTGTTCATTCTTTAACTGTAGGATTCATTGCTGTAAATTCGTTGTTCCATAGTTTATGAGTTGTATATTTACTTTTGGGACTACGAGGCGGTAGCTCGAGAGCTTCCGTTGTTACATATTTATTTTTGTGACTGCGAGGCGGTACCTCGCGATCAATAATAAATAGATTCTTGTCTTTAAATAGTTTAATCCCTGTATTGCTAATGCTTCATATTCTCACTTTAATTATATTTAATTTCTAATATTAAATTGTTGAGTATAGTGTAAACATGTGCGACTGTGTGAGTACGTATTTATCCCCAAAAAATGGAACAAAAAGAAAAAAGTAAAAGTGTATTGCTGCCTGCATATATTGATTGACAACTATTATAGTAACAGCAAGAACCTAATGGCCTAATATTTAATTTTTTGTAGAGTAGTTTAATGTATATTCAATTTGCTGATTCCCTTTAGGCTTTTCAGCAATCACAGTCAAGTTATAGTCTCAGTGGATGTCTTACAAGTTACAACTTCCACTTGTTAGGACCAGCTTTTTCTCTTCTAAAGTAAGTTAAACCACTCCACATTTTTGTCCTGTGTTCAAAACGTGGGGAACGTGATTGCAATTTGCAAACATGTCACTGAGTACGCAATTGTCAAAAATACACGTACATAAGCACGCATTTTTACAGTTAAAATTTAAAATTTTAATTACTTTTAAATTTTAAATTTATCCAGAACGCAGGAGTAACTACTAAGAGAATTTATTTATTAAATATAATTGCAAATGTTAAAGTTCAAAACAAAATCAGATAAAGACATGAATTCCTAGCTACCAACAAGTTCAACCAAGAAACGGGCCGAAAAGTATGAGATCTCTCCGGAGGATTATGTAAGCTTTGGGAGAAATTATGTCACCACTCCTCATTTGTCCGTGGAGATAAGTTTAGATCTTGCCAAACTTTTTCAAATGGAACTTGTTCAGAAAACAACTGATCCAAAAAAATCGTCCGATGATTGAGGGTTATCCCTACTTTGCGGAACCTAAATATTGCGAACGTCTTCAAACTTGAAGTACATTTCTAACATTTTTATCACAAGAAGTTCTCGGTGTTCATTCGGAGTCCTCAAAAAATCTGTCAGAGTTTCATCGTCTTCGATGTTAAAATCAGCATAACAAGTAACCCCTTACGGAGTAACTAAATACAGATATCTTCTGGCTACTTTATTATTAATCGAACGTTTCCTCACACTCATTATTTTTACATAACAACGAAATCAATCTATCGTACTCCATTGTAAGTGGCAACTTAACAATACACTATGGAGAACAACTATAGCGTACTGAGTTATTCTCCACGATAACCTCACCCCCCCCCCAATATTATACAACCCTAATTTTTACTCTTCGGACATTATGACAAGTTGTAAAAGAAGTTAAGCAAACAAATATTTTGGAAGACTTGGAGGATCCTGAATGAATTTTTAACGAAAATAAAACTCCTTAAATAAGTAGAAAACTAATTCGGGGTATAATAATTGAGGGTATAGTGCATGCATAATACGCGCTACATATATAGCATATATTATGCATGCGTTATAGAAGTATTATGCATGAATTTACCCGAAGAATAGATAGAGTTGAATTTATACGTAGTTCTAAGGATACGTGATATAACTTGGTACAAATCGGAAAGATATGTAAAAATATATTGAATACTTGACCGTAAAAGAAATGAATACAAACCCAAATTGAGTAGAAAATGATTGCTAAACAAACGGAAGAAACAATACCAAGAGCCGAAAAAATGACAGTATTTGCTATGAGTTGAATAAATCTCTTTTTCTCTAAATGTGAGAGTCTGTCAATGAGTCCTCCTTTTACAAATGACAGCCATTCTAATATAATAGAAGTGCCCTACTTTGGATATAATAAAAAATATATAGTGGGGATCCCATGATAGATTAGTTTAATTAGCTTTTCCTTAATTTCCGTCGAGATTCTCTCCCTAAGTGCGGTTATAACGGTTCTTTGTCACTTAGCTCGATTTTGGTCGGTCTTGGTATTAGTCGACCTCCGGATCTCGAGCTTGATATTGACTCGAGCTTAGTATTGATTGGTCTCCACCTCTTGAGTTCGATAGCACTACTTCATATCATAGCTCGATATTGACTCGAGTTCGATATTAATCGGTCCCTGAATCTTGAACTCGATGACCTGGTTTTACTTCTTATTTTGATGTTACAACGACGACGCTCGGTTCATCATATTCTAATCTCGACTAATTACACGAAGGGCAAACTCGGATTTGACCGTATACAGATAGTCCCCTCATTTCTCGAAAAGAATGTGGCGAGAAACGATATGATTTTCCGACATGACTAGATATACACTAACGTCTGCATCGAGCCCGACCATGACATATGTTATAAATGTCCCGTCGGTTCCAATACCAAGGCATTAAATTGTGTCAGTCGATGTCGGCCATTACCAATTTTGAACTGCTATTGTGTAACCTATAAATAGCCTCCTTCCTTCACCATTTTAAATTTTTACTTTCAATCCCTCTCATTCTAACCTTCACAGTTCCTCGCCTTCTCCAAAATTATCTATTTTCAGGTTCTGAAAATTTCTTTGCTTGTTCCTCATCGAAACCAAAATATTCAATTTTCCGTCTTCTTTGTTCTTGAAAATTTAGATGGCTAAGATATCTAAAATCGTTCCTCAGAAAGAGGTTGCTTCTGCATCACGGTCGGCCGGTGAGAAACCATTGGTGGAGCCACGCCTAGAAGAACTTGTTCGAACTTGTTCCCGGGGGGTGTGTTATCGATTCTGACTTTAAGGTCGATAAACCCTCTTCGGTGGCCGGTCGGTGTGAGCCGGTATCGAGATATATATGCTCGATACCTGCAAGCCTCCTTGATGTGGTGAAGAAAGATTGTAATTGGGTAGGCAAAGAGGTCGTGGTACCGGCACCGGAGGAATCGATCACTACCCACATGGAAGGGTATCTGAGTGTTTACACTTACCCTTTCACGTTGGGTCCCCTTGATCCAGTCATCATCGATTTTTGCAAAAAATACCAGGTGACCCTCGGCCAGATTCATCTTTCTTTCTGGAGGATCGTTATCTTGATTTGTTTCTTTGTGAGCAAAATCGATAGTCTTCCCTTCACCCCCGACCACCTTATAAGATTGTATAGTCCTCAACTTTACAGAGGCGGGCTAATAAAGCTTCAACGTCGTTCCACCAAGGTGTTCGCGTCGAGCATAGATGAAGATAAGGATCGGGGCTGGATAAGCCGGTTTGTTCAAGTAAAGACCTCGGACCTAATCTCGGCAGAGAGCATGCCATTTCCTGAGAAATGAAATATGGAAAGTAAGTACGATCCCGTTTTAAATTTCTGTTTCTCTTACTTCTTCATCCTTTATTATTAGTGCCTTTCTCGATGCAGCCATTGCTTGGATGCCGAGTGCGGTTCCTCACCTCGAGAACTGGGACAAAAACTTGGTCTCGATGTTAATATTTGTCGAGCGCTCATGGCGTGATTTGTCGAAGGGTCGATGGGAAGCTCGTACTCATGGTAAGCTTTCATCTTGGTTTACTGATTCGTTTGTCATTCGAGGTGACATGTTTATTCGAAGCATGAGTCTACTTATCTTCTTCTTCCTTCGCAGGTCTCGGAAAAGATGCGGTCGTTAGGCCCCCATCTGGTGGTGAAGAAGCTTTACCACCTGTCTCGAAGCCGTAGAAGGAAAATAAGAGAAAAATGATCTCGGACCCCGAGGGTAAAAAACCTAAGAAGAGGGCAGTCCGTAAGCCCAAGGGAACCACAATCCCACTGACTATGGAGTCGGTAATGCGTCGAAGGGAAGAAGAAGAAGAAGATGGGCTGGTGGCCCGTGCATGGGCTGGCTCCGATATTGGTAAAGCTTCGGGATCAATGGGGACCGATTTTTCTTCTCCTAGGTCCGACAAGGTCGAAGAGAATATTTTGACCCAAGTTCCCGAGCAAAAAGGGACCGAGGACATTATACCTCGGGGCAAAGAATCCGTCGAAGAGGCGGTTGGCGACGATGTAGGAAGCGAGTTTGATGTTCCCCAAGTTGTGGAGGTTTATCATTGGGAGGGGGGGCCCATGGAGAGGAAGACCCTTTCCATGGTTATTTTGTTGGAATAGAAGATATTAATGGTCTGAGCGATTCAGAGGCTTTGAAGAAGAGCTCGGGCAAGGCGGAGATTCCTCGTATATTCAATGAAGCTCAGCAGACCCTGAATCGGTTAAGTCCTCTTTCTCTTATCAATTTTCATACTTGTATTTTTCTTCTTTTGTATAACTCATTTTTATTTTTTGTAGGCTTTTGCACTCTATCACGAAGCATTTATCCGATCTCGATGGGAGCTAAGCCGGTCCGATGCCGAAATTCGAAGGCTTACTGAGGAGAGAGACACCTTCAAGCTTCACAGTGAGCAAAGGGAAGGATAACTAAAAGGACTTCGGGCCGAGCTAGAAGCAGCTCGGAAAGAACAAGCCGACTTGTCCGAGCAGGTAAAGAGAATCTTTGAAGTTACTGACACTAATTTGGGCGTGATGGCTAATAGTTCGGTCCTGCAGGTTCAGCAAAAGCTCGATGTGGTTGGGAAGCTTCATGCTGAGGTAGACGCAGTGAAAACGGGGGCCGAGAAATGGAAAAAGAACATGGACTGCCTTGCCGCTGAAAAGGAGACCGCCCGGGCTCAACTGGCCTCGGTCGAGGAACAACTCCGGAGCTCGAAAGAGAGAGCCTTGGCGCAAGCCAAGAATATCGAGGAATTCCGGTCTCGGTTGGACTTAGTGACTTCTGATTGAGAAAGATTGGCCTCGGAACTGGCAGCGGCCAAATCGGGGGACGAAATAGCCATGGCTAATGCTGATGCAATGGTGGCTGTTTATCGGTCCGATGCTGAAGCCGCTCAAGTTCGATCAAAGGAGATTGTTGAGGCTACTCAAGCTCGATCAAATTGGGTTACCGAGCATGCTAAATCTCAATCTCGGAGGGAGACTCTAGAGGAGATCCATGCTCGTGGCTTCGATCTTTCAGCCGAGATCGAGAATGCAAAAGAGCTTGAAGCCGAAGCCAGAGTGTTGGCCTTGCCCGATGATGATAATATCGGGAGTATGAGCGGTTCTGAGAGCGAAGGAGGCCTCGAGGATGAAGATGCTGCTCTTGGAGAGGACTAAGCCCTTTTAGTATTTTTCTTCTTCCTTTTAAGACCGTTTTGGTCTTTCTGTAGAAAAACTTGATCTGCCATGGTGCCCTTGTAAATATTTTTTGGTATATAAAAGCTTAATATTTCTTTTTATGGCTTCCGAATCCTTTGCCTAATTTATACAAAGGCCAAAAAGTGCCTCGGAATAGGATAATTATTTGAAAGTCTGAGTGAGTGTTCGAACTCGATCATTTCTTATAGATAGTCCCCGAGTGAATGTCCGGAATCGAATTGAGATAGATTTTTTGAATAGGGTTCAAGTGAAATGATTTGTTCCAATTCGAGCTAAGGGAGCCCTTATGCTTTTCGGTCGAGTGAGAGTGATTTCTCGAACTCGATTTGAAGGCAGCCCTTAGGCTTTTCAGTCGAGTGAGTGTTTGCTCAAACTCGAATTTATGTAGCCCTTAGGCTATATGGTCGAGTGAGAGTAATTTCTCGAACTCGAGTTAAGGCAGGCCTTAGGCTTTTCAGTCGAGTGAGTGTTTGCCCGAACTTAAATTTTCGTAGCCCTTAGGCTTTATGGTCGAGTGAGTGTTTGCTCGAACTCAAATTAATGTAGACCTTAAGCTTTATGGTCGAGTGAGAATGATTTCTCGAACTCGAGGTAAAGGCATCCCTTAGGCTTTTCAGTCGAGTGAGTGTTTGTTCGAACTCGAATTTATGTAGCCCTTAGGCTTTATGGTCGAGTGAGAGTAATTTCTCAAACTCGAGTTAAGGCAGCCCTTAAGCTTTATGGTCGAGTGAGTATTTTCTCGAACTCGAGTTAAAGGTAGCCCTCAGGCTTTATGGTCGAGTGAGAGTAATTTCTCGAAATCGAGTTAAGGCAGCCCTTAGGCTTTATGGTCGAGTGAGTGTTTTCTCAAACTCGAGTTAAAAGTAGCCCTCAGGCTTTATGGTCGAGTGAGAGTAATTTCTCACACTCGAGTTAAGGCAGCCCTTAGGCTTTATGGTCGAGTGAGTGTTTTCTCGAACTGGAGTTAAAGGTAGCCCTTAGGCTTTTCAGTCGAGTGAGTATTTTCCCGAACTCGAATTTATATAGCCCTTAGGCTTTATGGTCGAGTGAGTGTTTGCTCGAACTCGAAGTAATGTAGCCCTTAGGCTTTATGGTCGAGTGAGTGTTTGCTCGAACTCGAATTAAGAGTAGCCCTTAGGATTTATGGTTGAGTGAGTATTTGCTCGAACTCAAGTTAATGTAGTCCTTAAGCTTTATGGTCGAGTGAGTGTTTGCTCGAACTCGAATTAAGAGTAACCCTTAGGCTTTATGGTCGAGTGAGTAACAAATTAAGAGTAGCCCTTGGGCTTTATGGTTGAGTGACTGTTTGCTCGAACTCGACTTAAGAGTAGCCCTTAGGCTTAATAGCCGAGTGAGTGTTTGCTCGAACTCGAAGTAATGTAGCCTTTAGGCTTTATGGTCGAGTGAGTGTTTGCTCGAACTCAAAATAATGTAGCCCTTAGGCTTTATGGTCGAGTGAGTGTTTTCTCGAACTCGAATTAAGAGTAGCCCTTAGGCTTTATGGGGCTTGATCTCGTTGATTTCTCAGTTGGCAGTCCCCGGTTTATGGGGTAATTTTTCAAACTCCGATCATGGTCGGCCTTTAAGCCTGTTTGAACATGAAATAGAAGGATGTTTCTACGGTATGAGATATCGGTAAAGAAGAAATTTCTCTTTATAAGTCATTATACATGTGTTCATGTTTTGTGCTAGGGCTCGAGCAAACTACGTGGGCATTGTTCGTTTGACCATTTGGCCCTTACAATATTTCCTATCGAGACCCCTTTTTGACATGAAGTAACTTTCTTGCATCGAACTTGACTCATTCGAGGGCAATACCCCCCAGTATTCGAGGTTGATTGTAAAGAGGCCTCAGATACTGTGGAATTTGTTCTAAGTTAACATGATCAATTGTTGCCTCATTAAAAACCTTGCCGAAAAACTCATTTGGGACAAAACCGGTCTAAGGAAAAAAGAGTGCAACGCGTGCTTTCAAGCCTAAAGGCTTCGAGTTGAATAATCCATCCCTGTTTCTGGTCGAACACCTATAAGGGTTAGTTTTGAAATATAAATGAACATGGGAGGGTCGTACCTTAGCAGTAGTATCGTTTTAGGTGCGACACGTTCCAATTGCTTGGTAGTTGTTTTCCATTTATCACACCGAGCTTGTAGGATCCTTTTCCGATGATTTCAAGAACCTGATACGGTCCTTCCCAATTCGGACCTAGTTTTCCTTCATTAGGATTTCGGGTGTTGAGGGTGACTTTCCTTAGCACCAAGTCCCCGATTTTAAAATGTCGAAGGTTGGTTCTTCGATTATAGTACCTTTCGATCCGCTGTTTTTGGGCGACCAATTGGACGAGAGCGTCTTCTTGTTTTTCGTCCAATAATTCTAGGCTCGTGTTCATGGTTTCATTATTCGACTCATTTGTCGCATATCGAAACCTGATGCTAGGTTCTCCGACCTCAACCAAGATAAGAGCTTCGGCGCCATAAACCAACAAGAATGGTGTTGCTCCGGTACTGGATTTCAATGTTGTGCGGTATGCCCATAGGACTTCGAGTAGTATTTCTCTCCATTTTCCTTTAGCATCGGTTAATCTTTTCTTAAGATTTTGGATGATGGTTTTGTTGGTCGATTCGGCCTGTCCGTTACCAATGGGATAATAAGGTATTGATAGGATCCTTTTGATTTTGTGATCCTCGAGAAATTTAGTTACTTTGCTGCCGATGAATTGCTTTCCATTATCACATACAATCTCGGATGGCATCCCGAATCGACATATGATGTGGTCCCAAATGAAGTCCATCACCTCCTTTTCTCAGACTTTTTCGAAAGCCTGTGCTTCAATCCATTTAGAAAAATAAATCAGTCATAAATAAAATAAACTGAGCCTTATCTAGGGCCGATGGGAGGGGAAAACGATGTCCATCCCCCATTTCATGAAAGGCCATGGAGATAGGGCCGAATGGAGAAGTTCCCGGGGTTGATGAATCATGGGCGCATGCCTTTCGTATTTGTCGCATTTTCGAATGAACTCCCTTGCATCCTTGTTCATATCGGTCCAATAATATCCTACTATGATTATTTTGTGGACCAACGAATCGGCACCAGAATGATTTCCACAAGTGCCCTCGTGAATTTCATGCATGATGTAATCAGTGTCTCCCGATCCCAAACATATTGCCAATGGACCATCGAACGTCCTCCTAAATAGCGTTCCATCTTCAGACAAGGTGAATCGTGCTGCCTTTGTACACAGAGCCCTCGATTCCTTTGGATCTGACGGAAGCTTCCCGTTCTTGAAGTACTCTATGTATTTGTTTCTCCAATCCCAGGTTAAACCTGTGGAGTTTATTTCGGCATGTCCTTCTTTGATCACAGATCTTATGAGTTGTACGACAGTCCCCGAGTTGAGTTCGTCATCTTCGACCGTCGAACCTAAGTTCGCAAGAGCATCGACCTCGCTGTTCTGTTCTCGGTGTACATGTTGCAAAGTCCATTCCTTAAATCGATGTAGAGTCACATGTAGTTTATCCAAGTACCTCTGCATTCGATCTTCTCGGACTTCAAAAGTCCCATTATCTTGGTTTACCACTAGGAGGGAATCACACGTGGCCTCTACGACCTCAGCTCCCAAGCTTCTAGCTAGTTTGGGACCTGAAATCATGGCCTCATACCCGGCCTCATTGTTAGTCAATTTTGTAGTTTTGATAGCATGTCTAACTACATTATCTCTGGGTGATTTTAGTATGGGTTTACATCTTGGCTTGTTACCCCTATGATTTCCACTATACGGCCGGTATTGGTCCCTAATTGGCCTTGATTCTCGGTTGATGTCCCTTTTAATAACGAACCTAGAACCCAACTGGTCGTCTTCGACTCTTCGATTGATACCGATTGTGTATATCGGCCCAGGTAATAGCTGGGCACTCGATCAGGCTCTGCTTCAACCGTTGTGAAGCCATTGAGCTTCGTTCGTTTAGTCCTTGGGTGAAAGCTTGAAAAGCTCAATCGTTCGTGACTGGTGGTAGATCCATTCATTCCATTTGGAAACGAGATACGAATTCTCTTAACATCTCGTTATCTTTTTATCTTACCTTGAAGAGATTCGATTTTCTGGTTTCGACCTTTATGGCTCCGGCATGTGCTTTTACAAAGGAATCTGCAAGCATAACAAAAGAATCTATAGATTTACGCGGTAAATGATGATACCATATCATTGCTCCCTTTGACAAGGTTTCACCGAGCTTCTTTAATAATACGGACTCGATCTCATCATTTTCTAGTTTGTTCCCTTTGATGGTACATGTGTAAGAGGTGACATGTTCGTTGGGGTCGGTCATGCCATTATATTTAGGAATTTCGGGCATGTAGAACTTCTTGGGGATCGGTTTAGGAGCTGCGCTAGGGGGGAAAGGCTTTTGTATGATTTTTTTGGAATCCAAGCCCTTCAATACTGGTGGTGCTCCCGGGATCTGATCAACCCTGGAGTTATAAGTTTTAAATTTTTTGTCATTTGCTTCAATCTTCTTTTCTCCTGACTCTACTCGTTTCGTCAGTTCTTCGAGCATCATAATAATTTCGGGATTAGTCCCCGATTCTTGTTCATTCGACCTCATTATAGTTGGCCCCATTTTGTGGGTGACTTCTCGGGGTAGACTAGGCTCCGGCCTACTCGGTGTCTGGGTTTGGCTCTGCAATTGAGTTATCGTTACCCGTTGAGTTTGCAATATTTCGAAAATTATACGCAAGCTGATTCCATTTACCTCAACGTTTTGGGAATTTTGAGCTGCAGATCGAGTTCCACCATGAATACTATTTTCGGGGTCGGAACGTTGGTTTGCCTCGATGGCCACATGTGAATTAACGTCTATTGGCCCTTTGACTTGAGCTCCAATGGGATCGACGAGTGGCCTTTCATCCCCGAGCGTCAAGTCGTTGTTCTCATCTTGAAGGCCAGCTTCGTTGTCGATAGGTAGGACCATTAATTGAGAATTCGTCGTTTTCAGCCTGAAATCAAAAACACTTCTAAGAGTAAGCGTAAAATAGTGTGTTTCATAGAGATTCGTACCAAATAACCACTATTATCCTTAGCCCACTGTGGGCACCAAATTGTTTACCCAAAAAACGGATAGAGTTGAATTTATACGTAGTTCTAAGGATACGTGATATAACTTGGTACAAATTGGAAAGATATGTAAAAATATATTGAATACTTGACTGTAAAAGAAATGAATACAAACCCAAATTGAGTAGAAAATGATTGCTAAACAAACGGAAGAAACAATACCAATAGCCGAAAAAATGACAGTATTTGCTATGAGTTGAATAAATCTCTTTTTCTCTAAATGTGAGAGTCTGTCAATAAGTCCTCCTTTTACAAATGACAGCCACTCTAATATAATGAAAGAGCTCTACTTTGGATATAATAAAAAATACATAGTGGGGATCCCATGATAGATTAGTTTAATTAGCTTTTCCTTAATTCCCGTCGAGATTCTCTCCCTAAGTACGGTTATAACGGTTCTTTGTCACTTAGCTCGATTTTGGTCGGTCTTGGTATTGGTCGACCTCCGGATCTCGAGCTTGATATTGACTCGAACTCGATATTGACCCGAGCTTGGTATTGATTGGTCTCTGGCTCTTGAGTTCGATAGCACTACTTCATATCATAGCTCGATATTGATCAGTCCCTGAATCTTGAACTCAATGACCTGGCTTTACTTTTTATTTTAATATTACGACGGCCCTCGGTTCATCATGTTTCAATCTCGACTAATTACACTAAGGACAAACTCGGATTTGACCGTATACAATTACACTCACTTAAACATTAAGGTGCGAGGAAATTATACCTTCAAGGTTTGTATAAGCACGCATGGCCTCTCCTTGTCAAGCATTTTCCAGTATAACTTATAACACTACTATTATGTAAGTTTTAATAAAAGGACCCCAGTATAGTCACTTAGCATCATAAAAGAAATATAGAAAAGACTTTGTATTATTTTTAAAGCAAATCAATAAATACAACACAAGTTTCTTGCACTAAATCATAAATAAATAATATCTATTCTTACTTTAATTATATTTAATTTCTAATATTAAATTGTTGAGTATAGTGTAAACATGTGCGACTGTGTGAGTAAGTATTTATCCCCAAAAAATGGAACAAAAAGAAAAAAGTATAAGTGTATTGCTGCCTGCGTATATTGATTGACAACTATTATAGTAACAGCAAGAACCTAATGGCCTAATATTTAATTTTTTGTAGAGTAGTTTAATGTATATTCAATTTGCTGATTCCCTTTAGGCTTTTCAGCAATCACAGTCAAGTTATAGTCTCAGTGGATGTCTTACAAGTTACAACTTCCACTTGTTAGGACCAGCTTTTTCTCTTCTAAAGTAAGTTAAACCACTCCACATTTTTGTCCTGTGTTCAAAACGTGGGGAACGTGATTGCAATTTGCAAACATGTCACTGAGTACGCAATTGTCAAAAATACACGTACATAAGCACGCATTTTTACAGTTAAAATTTAAAATTTTAATTACTTTTAATTTTTAAATTTATCCAGAACGCAGGAGTAACTACTAAGAGAATTTATTTATTAAATATAATTGCAAATGTCTAAAGTTCAAAACAAAATCAGATAAAGACATGAATTCCTAGCTACCAACAGGTTCAACCAAGAAACGGGCCGAAAAGTAAGAGATCTCTCCGGAGGATTATGTAAGCTTTGGGAGAAATTATGTCACCACTCCTCATTTGTCCGTGGAGATAAGTTTAGATCTTGCCAAACTTTTTCAAATGGAACTTGTTCAGAAAACAACTGATCCAAAAAAATCGCCCGATGATTGAGGGTTATCCCTACTTTGCGGAACCTAAATATTGCGAACGTCTTCAAACTTGAAGTACATTTCTAACATTTTTATCACAAGAAGTTCCCGGTGTTCATCCGGAGTCCTCAAAAAATCTGTCAGAGTTTCATCGTCTTCGATGTTAAAATCAGCATAACAAGTAACCCCTTACGGAGTAACTAAATACGGATATCTTCTGGCTACTTTATTATTAATCGAACGTTTCCTCACACTCATTATTTTTACATAACAACGAAATCAATCTATCGTACTCCATTGTATGTGGCAACTTAACAATACACTATGGAGAACAACTATAGCGTACTGAGTTATTCTCCACGACAACCTCACCCCCCTCCAATATAAATTGCAACCCTAATTTTTACTCTTCGGACATTATCACAAAGTATAAAATAAGTTAAGCAAACAAATATTTCGGAAGACTTGGAGGATCCTGAATGGATTTTTAACGAAAATGAAACTCCTTAAATAAGCAGAAAACCAATTCGGGGTACAATAATTGAGGGTATAGTGCATGCATAATACGCGCTACATATATAGCGTGTATTATGCATGCGTTATAGCCTCAATTAGTAGTGGGTCAGTAATATTCAAATTAATTATTGGTGGGCTAGTAAAGTTTAAATATAGCACATGGGTTGCATGCGCTATATCTTAACGGACAAACGTGTCGTTAAGGTATAGCGCATTCAATTCATACGTTACCTATAAATTCGTCATCACTTAATTCTTTTTACATATTTTTGTGCTTTGAGTCCAAAAAAAGAACACTTAGGATCTAGAGTCTTTCTAAATGGCTCGCACATCACATTATACAAAAATATAATGGTAAATAAAAGTACATGAAAAGATGTCTCAAATCTCAATTATTAATCCAATTAATAATGTAACAAATACCAGTAGTTGGTTATTATGTCACACATGAACTCATCAATTTCACAACATAAATGCAAGATATAGAGAATTGACAGATCACTGCTTACTTTTCGTATATCTTGTGCATGTTATCCAATCAAAAGTTAGTTAACTTAGTCCAGACTCCAGGGTCGCCGACATCATGTTATATCCTTTTCTGTTTTTCATTTTCTTTCATTTCAGTTTAATTTACACTTTCGACGTAAGAAAATTTTTACTTTTTCCCGAAAATTTTTCACTTTTTTCCAAAATCAGTATTTGATAATAAATTTTTAATTTTTTCCCTTGAAAATGAATTTTGGAGGATTATGTCACAAAATCAGATAAAGACATGAATTCCTACCTACCAACAAGTTCAACCAAGAAACGGGCCGAAAAGAATGAGATCTCTCCGGAGGATTATGTAAGTTTGGGGAGAAATTATGTCTATCGCTCCTTATTCGTTCGTGGAGATAAGTTTAGATCTTGCCAAACTCTTTCAAACGGAACTTGTTCGGATAAAACTGCTCCAAAAAAATCACCCGATGATTGAGGGTTATCCCTACTTTGCGCAACCTAAATATTGTGAACGTCTTCAGACTTGAAGTACATTTCCAACATTATTATCACAAGAAATTCTCGGTGTTCATCCGGAGTCCTCAAAAAATCTGTCAGAGTTTCATCGTTTTCGATGTTAAACTCAGTATAACAAGCAACCCCTTGCGGAGTAACTGAATACAGATATCTTCCGGTTACTATAATATTAACCTAACGTTTCCTCACACTCATTTTGTTTTACATAACAACGAAACCAATCTATCGTACTCCATTGTAAGTGGCAACTTAACAATACACTGTAGAGAACAACTATAGCGTAGTGAGTTATTCTCCACGACAACCTCACCTCCCCCCACCCCCCCACCCAATTGCAATCCTAATTTTTCGCTCTTAGGACATTATGCCAAAATACAAAATAAGTTAAGCAAACAAATATTTCGGAAGACTTGGAGGATCCTAAATGGATTTTTAACGAAATAATGAAACTCCTTAAATAAGCAAAAAACCAATTCAAGGTACAATAATTGAGGGTATAATGCATGCATAATACGCGCTACATATATAGTGGGTATTATGCGCATGTATTATACCCTCAATTATTAGTGGGTCAGTAATGTTCAAATCAATTATTGGTGGGTTAGTAAAGTTTAAATATAGCGCATGGGTTGCATGCGCTATACCTTAACGGATAAACATATCGTTAAGGTATAGCGCATTCAATTCATGCATTACCTATAAATTCGTCTATCACTTAGTTTTTTCACATATTTTTATGCTTTGAGTCCCAAAAAAAAAAAAAAGAACACTTTGGATCTAAAGTCTTTCTAAATGGCTTCTCACATCACATATACAAAAATATAATGGTACATAAAAGTACATGAAAAGATGTCTCAAATCTCAATTATTAATCCAATTAATAATGTAACAAATACCAGTAGTTGGTTATTATGTCACACATGAACTCATCAATTTCACAACATAAATGCAAGATATAGAGAATTGACAGATCACTGCTTACTTTTCGTGAATCTTGTGCATGTTATCCAATCAAAAGTTAGTTAACTTAGTCCAGACTCCAGGGTCGCCGACATCATGTTATATCCTTTTCTGTTTTTCATTTTCTTTCATTTCAGCTTAATTTATAAAATTAAATAAGAAGAGAATAAATAAATTTTAGTACACCCACTTAAACATTAAGGTGCGAGGAAATTATACCTTCAAGGTTTGTATAAGCACGCGGACCCCGGATTTAAACATCGCGGGGATATCATTATCTTTACCGTAAATATAAAAATAACGTAAGTTGCAATAAAGTTTGGCGTGCAACTCTTTGAACACTTAGTGATTACGAGTTCGTGACCGAAAAAATATTTAAAAACATTAAAAAAAAAACTTAAAATCATGACTCATAAAAGTTTGTAAGCAGTCAAAAAAGCCTCAATCGAAGTCCTAGAGTGAACGAATACTTGCTACTTTGCCCAAGTAAGCGTTGAAGGGAGAAGGGTTTTAGTTGTCTTTATTTTTTTTAAATTAAATAATAATAAAAATTAATTAAAAATAAAAGATTATTGACTAATGAAACTAGTTAATAATATATTTTATTCCCCTTCCCTACTGTCTTTAATTATTATTTTTGTGTCTCTTTATTAACTTTTCAAAGTCTAGAAAGACGTATCTCCAATAGAATTTTGAGTATTTTGTGTAGAAGATACACAGAACAAATTGTGAAGAGAAGCTGAGTTTTGGAGCTTAGATGGAGAGATTTTAAAAGAAAAAATTTAAACTAAGTGACTTCCATGTACTAGTACTAAATCGTTGAAGGGAGAAAGGTTTTAGTTGTCTTTATTTTTTCTAAATGAAATAATAATAAAAATTGGTTAGAGATAAAGATTATTGACTAATGAAACTAGTTAATGAGATATTTTATCCCCCTTTCCTATTATCTTTAATCATTATTTTTGTGTCTCTTTATTAACTTTTCAAAGTCTAGAAAGATGTATCTCCAATAGAATTTTTGAGTATTTTGTGTAGAAGATACAAAGAACTAATCGTGAATAAAAGTTGAGTTTTGGAACTTAGATGGAGAGATTTTAAAAGAAAAAAATTAAACTAAGTGACTTCTATGTACTAGTACTAAACTAATGTTTGAATTAAAAAATAAATAAACCAAGTTGATTACTAAATATAGAGTACTAACCTATCGTTCAATTAAAAAAAGAAAAAAAGAAAGAAATGGTGAAGTAATGTTGGTGTTGGCTCTGGCAGTGAGAGAATGGAACTAAACAGCCTGCAGAACCAGTGCAATCAAGGGGCATTTTGTTGTTTTGAGGGTATAATTAAATTTTTATAAGGGTCCTCGACGTATATACAGTAATATATACATGATTTTTCCCGAGCTTATAGGGTGCCAGTGACCTCTCACCTCTCCACGTGGGTCTGCCCCGGATACAACACAAGTTTCTTGCACTAAATCATAAATTAATAATATCTATTCTTACTTTAATTATATTTAATTTCTAATATTAAATTGTTGAGTATAGTGTAAACATGTGCGACTGTGTGAGTACGTATTTATCCCAAAAAATGGAACAAAAAGAAAAAAGTAAAAGTGTATTGCTGCCTGCATATATTGATTGACAACTATTATAGTAACAGCAAGAACCTAATGGCCTAATATTTAATTTTTTGTAGAGTAGTTTAATGTATATTCAATTTGCTGATTCCCTTTAGGCTTTTCAGCAATCACAGTCAAGTTATAGTCTCAGTGGATGTCTTACAAGTTACAACTTCCACTTGTTAGGACCAGCTTTTTCTCTTCTAAAGTAAGTTAAACCACTCCACATTTTTGTCCTGTGTTCAAAACGTGGGGAACGTGATTGCAATTTGCAAACATGTCACTGAGTACGCAATTGTCAAAAATACACGTACATAAGCACGCATTTTTACAGTTAAAATTTAAAATTTTAATTACTTTTAAATTTTAAATTTATCCAGAACGCAGGAGTAACTACTAAGAGAATTTATTTATTAAATATAATTGCAAATGTCTAAAGTTCAAAACAAAATCAGATAAAGACATGAATTCCTAGCTACCAACAAGTTCAACCAAGAAACGGGCTAAACATAATGAGATCTCTCCATATTTAATTAGAGGATCAAATTCTAAAAAATAAAAAACTTTTATACAAAGCATTTACCTGTTTAATTGGCTTATTAATTGCTTTGTGATTTTCCGATATCATATGAAAAATTAAGGAAATAAGAAAAGAACAAAAGAAATGTTAACATCCTTTCCACCTAGGAAATGACATACTTTGGGCCGTACTAAACTGACAAAAGAAGAGGAGGTCACCAGACATATCATGTTGCACAGCAAAAAGATAAGTGATAAAGTGCAGTAATTCGAAAGAAACTACCTTTGGCAACTGAGCGATTATGTGGCTGTATCTATGTGGAGTTTGGTTCTGTATGTGCAAGTGAATATTTGTGCATGTACCTGACAAGTTGCCGATGCCTAACATTTAGACATGGGCCACACCTTCTTTTTTCTTTTTTCCAAAATCAGCATTTCGTCATTGTCATTGTTTTTGTCCAGCTGAGCGCAATTATGCCTACGCTATAAATAAAGTGATATAAAAACCAAAGATCTTTAGCTTTTATGTCCTGTAAAAAAAGTACATAAGCAGTTTTTTCTAACAACTAATGTATTTCTTGAAGTGTACGTTAATTTTTTTCTTTTTGGCTTTTATCCGTATCAAGATTTGCTTTAAGTAATATATAATGCTTCCTTCATTATAATTTATGTGATACTATTTTCATATTAATCCGTTCTAAAAGTAGATATAATTTTATTTGTAGTACTAATAATTTATCTAAAATTTTATATTTTATTCTTAATGACAAACTTGTATAATCACATAAATTTATATATAATACATTTAAGACCACAATGCCTTCTTTCTTAAGACATAAATCAAATTAACCTTTTCAAACTTCCTACTTACTGTTATATAAATGAGGCGAAAGAATATATTTAATAACAAGAGAACTTAGCCATTTAAATTTCGTACTAGGAGGAGCCTAGCATTTATTAATTAAGTCAATGACAACTATTTGCAAATTTAATTTTAATCGAACGGACTAAATATCTAAGAAACTCAGAAAGAAATGAAAAAAAGAAACGCTGTTGTGCGATTTCCTTCCCTACTAGACATGTCATATGGATAAGTGAATGCAATAATTCTGAGACAGCTGGAGTATATTTTATCTATGAAATTAAGTGCATATATATACATTCCGTGTACCCTAGAGTTGCTGACGTCTTGGCATGTGTAACTTCTCCATGTTGCCGACATGGTGGACATTGCTTCTTGTTTCTCTTCTTTAAACCGCGTGCGTGTTAATTTGTTTTCTTCGTTTTAATATTTAGTATCAAAAAGTTTACAGTTTCGATTAATTAAGTTCGTTAAAGAAGGCAAAGTTTCTCGACAAAGATTTTTTTTTATTCTAGAGCTCGAATTCATGATGTCTAATTAATGTTTAAAAAAAAGTCATAATCTATCGTATCACACCAATCAATACCGTGGTAATTGCTTGTGCGCAAATGGGCGTTAGCATTGTTAAAAAGAAAAAAATGGAAAATATCTACGGATTGACGAAGAAATACGAAAACGTGGAAACTATAGAAATATTGCTGTCAAAAACAAGAAAATCAACAAGAGACAATAAGAAGGTAAATGTTACACCCATGTTTTCATACGCAAAAGTGTATAGGATGAAATATTGTTAGTCCCGTCAATATTGTTGTATTTGTAAATAATAATTCTGCAAAATATAAGTTATCGTAATGAAACAGTAATTAATCCGAACCCACTAAATTCGGATTCGGCTACGGCTACGGCTATGGCTACGGCTTCGGCTTCGGATTCGGATTTGGTCAAATGATCGATTGAACATTGTCTCATCACGAGAACAGACTTAAATTTTATTTGACAATGTTGAACCGTCATTAATGACTTTGTTTGATCTCCTTGAACCTAGATCTTGGGATCTCCAGTCTTCTAGGTAGAGTTACCGCCACAATGACTTGTTCTCGGCCATAGCCCCATTTCCCTTGATGATTTCTCAACTACCTCTCTAGTTAGGCCTTTTGTAAGTGGATCCGACACATTATCACTTGACTTTACATAGTCAATCGTGATAATTCCTCTAGAGAGTAATTGCCTAACGGTTTTATGTCTTCGTCGTATATGACGAGATTTACCGTTATACATAACGCTCCCAGCCCTTCCAATTGCCACTTGACTATCACAATGTATGCATATTGGTGCCAACGGTTTGGGCCAAAATGAAATGTCTTCCAAAAATTTCGGAGCCATTCAGCTTCTTCACCGGCTTTATCTAAGGCTATGAATTCAGCCTCCATTGTAGAGCGGGCAATACATGTTTGTTTGGACGACTTCCAAGATACCGCTCCTCCATCAATAGTGAATACATATCCACTCGTGGACTTAGAATCAGTTGAACCGGTGATCTAATTTGCATCACAGTATCCCTCAATCACCGCAGGGAATCAACTGTAATGCAATTCAAAGTTCTGGGTATGTTCTAAATATCCCAAAACTCGTTTCATTGCCATCCAATGAGATTGGCCTGGATTGCTCGTATATCGACTCAGTTTACTTATAGCACAAGCTATATCTGGTTGTGTTTAATTCATGATATACATTAAGCATCCCAACACACGAGCATAATTCAATTGTGATATGCTTTGGCCTTTATTCTTTGCTAATGCAAGATTCACGTCAATTGGAGTCTTTGCAACTTTAAAGCCCAAGTGCTTGAATTTTTCAAGTACTGTCTTAATATAATGAGATTGTGACAATGCCAGACCTTGAGGAGTCTTATGGATCTTAATTCCCAGAATTAAATCAGCAACTCCCAAGTCTTTCATATCAAACTTGCTATTGAGCATACGCTTAGTAGCATTTATGTTGGCAATGTCATTACTCATTATCAGCATATCATCCACATATAGGCAAACAATGACTATGTGATTTGGAATATTTTTAATGTACACACATTTATCACATTCATTTATCTTAAAACCATTTGACAACATTGTTTGGTCAAATTTCGCATGCCATTGTTTGGGTGCTTGTTTTAGTCCGTAAAGAGACTTAACAAGTCTACATACCTTCTTTTCTTTACCTGGAACCACAAACCCTTCAGGTTGTTCCATGTAAATTTCTTCCTCCAACTCTCCATTTAAGAAGGCCGTCTTAACATCCATTTGATGAATTTCAAGGCCATACACTGCAGCTAATGCTACTAACATCCGTATGGACATAATTCTTGTAACTGGAGAGTATGTATCAAAGTAGTCTAGACCTTCTCGTTGTCTATACCCTTTGACTACGAGCCTTGCCTTGAATTTATCAATAGTGCCATCATCTTTGATTTTTCTCTTAAAAATTCATTTAGAACCCAAAGGTTTATTTCCAGGAGGAAGATCAACCAATTTCCATGTATGGTTGTTCAATATGGATTCTATTTCACTATTGACTGCCTCTTTCCAAAACAATGATTCCGAAGAAGTCATAGCTTCTTTAAATGTTTGAGGCTCATTCTCCAATAAGAAAGTCACAAAATCTGATCCAAATGAAGTAGACGTTCTTTGACGTTTACTACGTCTTGGATCCTCCTGATTATATATACTTTCTTTTGTTTCTTCCCGAGGTCGTTTAGATCCTTCACCAAATAACTCACATTTCTTTTTATACGGATATATATTTTCAAAAAACTCAGCATTATCTGATTCTATAACCGTATTATTATGAATGTCGGGATTTTCTGGTTTATGAATCAGAAATCGATATGCTTTACTATTTGTCGCATATCCTATGAAAACACAATCAACGGTTTTCGGTCCTATCTTTACCCTTTTGGGTTTAGGAACTTGCACTTTTGCCAAACACCCCTACATTTTAAAATAATTCAAGTTGGGCTTCCTTCCTTTCCATTTTTTATATGGAATGGATTGTGTTTTGCTATGGGGCGCTCGATTTAATATTCGATTAGCCGTAAGAATGGCTTCCCCCCCACAAGTTCTGTGGCAAACCAGAACTTATCAACAATGCATTCATTATCTCCTTTAATGTGCGATTCTTTCTTTCCGCAATCCCATTAGATTGGGGCGTGTAAGGGGCTGTTGTTTGATGAATAATTCCATATTCTAAACATATTTCTTCAAAAGGAGATTCATATTCACCACCCCTATCACTTCTTATCATTTTTACTTTCTTGTTAAGTTGCGTTTCAACTTCATTTTTGTATTGCCTGAATGCGTCTATTGCTTCATCTTTACTATTCAGTAAGTAAACATAGCAATATCGAGTACCATCGTCAATAAAAGTTATGAAATACTTCTTTCCACCGCGAGATGATATTGACTTCATGTCACAAATATCTGTGTGAATTAAGTCTAAAGGATTTGAATTCCTTTCAACTGACTTATAAGGATGTTTAACATACTTAGATTCCACACATGTTTGACATTTTAATTTTTCGCATTCAAACTTGGGCAGTACTTCCAAGTTAATCATTTTCAAGGTTTTATAATTGACATGACCCAAACGTACATGCCATAAATCATTTGACTCAAGTAAGTAAGAAGAAGCTGAAATATTATTATTGTTTTCCACAACCATTACATTCAGATTGAAAAGGCCCTCGGTGAGGTAATCTTTTCCTACAAATATTTCATTCTTACTAATGACAACCTTGTTGGACACAAAAACGCACTTAAAACCGTGCTTAACAAGAAGTCCAGTAGATACTAAATTCTTTCTTATTTCGGGAACATGAAGGGCATTGTTCAAAGTCATGACCTTGCCAGAAGTCATTTTCAGAAATATCTTCCCATATCCTTCAACTTTTGCTGTTGAAGCATTTCCCATATAAACTGTCTCTCCGGGTCCAGCACGAGCATAAGTAGCAAAAGCTTCTCTAACTGCACAAATATGGCGAGTGGCTCCTGAATCAAACCACCACAGTTTAGGATTTCCCACCAAGTTACATTCAGAAAGCATGGCACACAAGTTATCAACATCATCATGGTTTACTACCATGTTTGCTTGACCCCTTTTCTTGTCTTTCTTCGGAGCACGACACTCCGTAGATTTGTGTCCGATTTTTCCACAGTTGTAGCAGTTTCCACTGAACCGCTTCTTGCTTGGGTTGTATTTCGGACCAGAAGCCTTCTTCCTCTTTTTGTTATCTTCAACAATATTTGCTCCCATTATTGTTGAATTTCCACGGCCTCTCCTTTCAGCAGCTTTATTATCCTCTTCGATTCTCAACCGAACAATGAGATCTTCAAGGGACATTTTCTTTCGTTTGTGTTTCAAATAATTTTTGAAGTCCTTCCACAACGGAGGCAACTTCTCAATCATTGCTGCTACTTGGAATGCTTCGTTGATGACAAGATCTTCAGCAATTAGATCATGAATAATCACTTGCAATTCCTGGACTTGGGTAATAACAGACTTGCTATCTACCATTTTGTAGTCCAAAAATTTTGCGGCAACGAATTTCTTCATCCTGACATCTTCAGTTTTATATTTCTTTTCAAGCGCATTCCACAATTCTTTTGACGTCTCCACGCTACTGTATACATTATACAGATTATCATCCAGTTCGCTAAGAATATAATTCTTGCATAAAAAATCAGAATGCTTCCACGCTTCAATCACGAGAAAGCGTTCATTCTCTGGAGTTTTATCTGGCAGATCAGGAACATCTTCCTTGATGAACTTCTGTAGACATAACGTAGTTAAGTAGAAGAACATCTTCTGCTGCCAGTGCTTGAAATCAATCCCGGAAAATTTTTCGGGTTTTTCTGCCGGTGCCAATGCCGGTGTTCGGCTTGTCGATGCGTTGGCAGTCACCATCGGAACAGCTTGGTTTTCGCTTTCAGTCGTCATTTTATTTTTTTTTATTTTTTTTTCTAAAAAAAGAAATGACACAAACAAACGTTTAATACACGTTTTCAAACTGGAGTAAAAATCACGTAGATTTTAATCTCCAACAAAACGCCATGAAGGCTTTACTCTCCAAAACGGGAGTACACAAAACCACTAAGGTTTTAGTTTGCAGAATAATAAGAATAACACAAATACAGAAATAAATATTAAATTCCTTAAGATTGTTAGTCCCGCCAATATTGCTGTATTTGTAAATAATAATTCTGCAAAATATAAGTTATCGTAATGAAACAGTAATTAATCCGAGCCCACTGAATTCACAGTGTTTCCTTAAGGAATTTAATCCCCTCCTAGTACCCAAGGTTATGGATTATTTCCTCCCAGGATAGAACGAATAACACACTGGTGTAGTGGTACTTCAAACCCCAGTGTTTCAGCGAACACAAAGTTCGGTAGCAAATCACACTTAAGGAGTAGAAACGCAGAAAATCGTATGGAAATGCTGAGAGGAAGGAGTGCAATGTATAGCCAAATCTGTTGAGCGATTTCAGTCTTGTGTATTGTGTGTTGTGTGTCTTTCTTCAACAGCTGCTGCACATATATATAGCAGCCAGTGTTGAAGAAGAACAATCGTCCACCCTCCATGGTGGAGCAAGCATTAGCTTGTTTGTGGAGCAAGCACATTCATGGTGGGAAGAGCATTAGGAGCCTGCCTTGTGGTCAATACACGAATTGAAAAATATCCATTACAAATGCGGATAATCTTACGTTAATATTTACTATTAAATTTGATCCAAAAAATTAATCAATCAATCGATCATTTGACCAAATCCAAATCCAAATCCAAATCCGAAGCCGAAGCCGAAGCCGAAGCCGAAGCCGTAGCCGTAGCCGTAGCCGAAGCCGAGCCGAGCGAGCGACGCCGATGACGGCGCGAGACTTGCTTTCTTCTTAACTCTTTAAGAGCTACAAGAAGAGAAATTATATATATATACCCACCAAAAATCTTTTCCTCTTCCAATATGGGACAATGTCTCATTGTCAAGAGGGAAAACTTAAAATTTTACTCAAAAATTTTATTTTCCCTCCATTTCCCATTCACCCTCATTTTAAGACTATTTCATCTTAAAAACAAAAACCTCAACAAATATAACATGACACGTGGTCATCTAAAGGAAAGACACGTGGAACCCTAGATAGGGATGGCCGAATATCGAACGCAACCATTCCTCTTGTCACCGGAAGAGATAACGTTCATAAAGATGTATTAAATGCTCTACGCCCGATAGTATTTAATAAGAAATATTATGCAGCATTAAAAGCGACGGCCCGTTACAGAGAATGTGACATTTATATTCACTATTATATCTTCATCAATGACCCTCATAATTGACATTAAAATAGGGCACGATCCTAGGACCTACTTATCTAGGCACAGTTATAAATAGTGAGCCCAATTTTCATTGTAGGGGGAGTGGGAATTTTCTGGCTAAACTTACACTATATTCCACACAAAGCTTAATATAATCTTACTTTTATGCTTTTTGATCTTATCATTGCTGTACTCGGAAACCTTATTCCCGGAACAATCATCTATGTTGTTTCATCTACATTTTAAGGCTAAGTATTGTATATTTTTTTAATTATCGCATTATTTAAAGATCAAATTAGTTTACTTGTTTAGAAACCATGTATAAATTCAACTGTACCGTGTTATGGGTAAACTGTTTGGCGCCCACCGTGGGACATAGACAACCGTGCAATTAAATTGATCCTTACCTTTTTACTAACGTGATTTGATTATTTTGTCTTAGAAAAAGTCACAAAAATGGCAGATAACACTGTTAACAACACGTACAACCCTGAAATTCGAGGGGATCAGCCTCAGTTCGAGGATTTGATCAGTGACACCCGCAATGAGGGAAATGACGCCATACCGGTGCATGACATGCGGAACCCTCGACAGGTTTGGAAGACAACTCCCGATGATGTTGATAAGGAGCATGTCGTGGATGCGGTGGGGTCTTGCAAGAGCAACAAACGATCATTCTAAGCCATCTCACGCGGCAGGATAAGGTTATGACGGAGTTGAAGCAGGCGCTATCGGGGGCTTCGAATAATACAGACAGACGAGATCTGATTCCTCCCGGTGTTTCCACAAACCAAATGACGCAAATAGTCAACTACAACACTTCCAGGGGTGAAGTTGGCTCCGATGGGCTGGGGAGACAGACCCGATCCCAACAACGAGAATGACCCATTCAAGAATAAACTTTTACGTTTTATGAGGGAAGTAAACACCCGCATGGACCAGATCCTGGGCGCGCCACTAGTACTGAAAGGCCCGGACTCGAAGAAGTATACTCAATTATCTTACAAGCCGAGTGCGGCACCAGAACTAATCCCAAAGCGATTCAAAATTCCTGAAATGCCAAAGTATGACGGGACTTTAGACCCACAGGAGCATATTACCACCTACACGATGGCGGTAAAAGGAAATGATTTAGCTCCTCACGAAATTGAATTTGTGTTGTTAAAGAAATTTAGAGAAACTCTCATGGGGAGGAGCTCTAACGTGGTATTCATTATTACCTAAGCATTCCATAGATTCTTTTGAGATGCTCGCGGATACTTTCATCAAGGCTTATGCCGGGGCCAAAAAGGTACAAGCCCGGAAGGCCAACATATTCAAGATCGCATAGGGAGAATCCAAATTATTACGAGAGTTTGTTACCAGATTTCAGAAAGAAAGAATGTTGCTCCTGGCTGTCCCGGATGAATAGTCAGCTGAAGCATTCATCAAAGGATTGAATCCGAGAAGCTCAGACGCTTCCCAGAAGCTGAAGGAGAGCCTGCTAGAGTTTCGAGCAACAACTTGGGCATATATCCACAACCGGTACGAGTCAAAGATAAGGATCGAAGATGACCATGTCGGTTCTACATCATCGGCCAAGGGACGGGAGAAGAGTAGAGAAAAACCAAAGGATGACTACGACATGGACATACAGACTTCGAGGGGTCGGTTTTTGCCTTACTAGCGGACCGAAGACCGTGGTAGAAACTTCCGGGCATCGAACAAGTTCACCGTTGATAGAGGGACCGATCATGGTCAAAATAATAGATCACTTCAGGATAAAGAGATGTCGGGGTCTTGGGATCCTTCTTACCCCAAGTTATCAGAATATTACTTCAACGTCAGTGTAGTGGAGTTGGTGTCAGCCATGAGAAATATTAAAGAAATATGATTCCCGAGACCTATTAGATCCGGTGTGAATACCATGGGGCGAACGGCCACCGAACAGGGGACTGCCGACACCTCTGGGAAGAGGTGGCAACACTATTGACGAACGGTCATCTCAGAGAATTTTTGAGTGAATGGGCAAAGAACAATTATGGTCGTAACAGAGACAACGCGGAACCTTCAAAGGCATGAGAAGAACCCCCATGTCAAACGATCAATATGATCTTCGGAGGGAATGAGATTAACGGGGTCACCTTTTCGGCTGCAAAGAAGACGAAAGTATCAATAATTCACAGTAAAAGACTCCAGGAAGACGATATCACTTTCACGGAGGAGGACGCAGATGGATTGTTGTTATCACACAACGATGCACTAGTAATTTCTTTAAATGTGTTGGGGATTTTAAGTTTAAGCGTGTTCTAGTGGATCCAGAAAGTTCGGCTAATATTATATAATGGAGAGTATTGGATCAAGCTACACTCACCGGAAGCATTATTCCAGCAATAAAGCTCCTCGCTGGATTCAATCTTGCGCGAGCGTGACGACTCGGGAAGAAATTTTGTTGCTCACGAACGCTGAAGGAGTAATAAAAATAACTCTCATCGAAGTACTAGATGGTGGCATGGGATACGATATCATCTTGGGAAGGCCGTGGTTACACAAGATGAAAGATGCACCCTCAACATATCACGAATTGCTAAAGTTTCCAATGCCCGAAGGAATCAAGTAGATAAGAGGTGATCAACCGGCAGCAAAGGAGATGAATGCAATTTCGATTTCCAGTAGCAAAGGAAAGGAGCACGCGGCATAGCAATTACAGGAACCGACACCTACTCCCGAGCTAGAAGAAGTTAGCCTAGGAGCAGAGTCGTAAGAACATTATCAGGTGCCGAGATATTTCCAAGTTCCAGAATAGACGAACGCAACGAGGTCCACGGCGGAGGAACTGGAGCAAGTTGCATTGTTCGAAGAGTTCCTAGAAAGGAAATTCCATTTGAGGACAGGACTGCACCCGGAGCTCAGGTTTGGTTTTATTGAATTTCTTAAATTTAATGCCGATTGTTTTACATGGTCGCACGAGGATATTACAATGTATCCCGACAGAAGTAGCCGTGCACAAGCTGAGTTTGAATCCCAACATACCTCCAGTAAGACAAAAGAAACGCGCTATCGTCGAGGCCAAGAATAAATTCGTCAAAGAAGAGGTAACCCGCTTACTTAATATCGGTTTGATCCGAGAGGTAAGATATCCGGACTGGCTAGCCAATGTAGTAGTAGTTCCGAAGAAGGAAAATAAATTTCGCATGTGTGTAGACTATAAAGACCTTAATAAAGCATGCCCGAAAGACTCGTTCCCATTGCCAAATATCGATCAAATGATTGATGCCACGGCCGGGCATGAGTTAATGAGTTTTCTCGATGCTTATTCCTGGTACAACCAAATCAAGATGAACCCGAAAGATCAGGAAAAGACTTTGTTTATAACGAATTCTGGTACATATTATTACAATGTGATGCCCTTCGGGTTGAAAAATGCCGGAGCCACTTATCAATGGCTCGTAAATAAGATGTTTCAAAAGCAAATAGGAAAGACTATGAAAGTTTATATAGATGATATGCTCGTTAAGTCTTTGAATGCAGGTGACCATCTTAAGCATTTGTAAGAAACACTCGACATCCTGAGGAATTATAACATGAAACTTAATCCCGAGAAGTGCGAGTTCGGGGTCAGTTCTCGTAAGTTTCTGAGATTTCTGGTCTCACAAAGGGGAATTAAGGTCAACCCCGACAAAATCAAGGACATAGAGGATATCCCGGATCAATTGTCAAACGTAAAAGAAGTCAAAGGCTCACAGGAAGATTAGCAGCTTTGAGCAGGTTCATTTCCCGGTCGTCGAAAAAATGTCATCACTTCTTCACACTGCTCAAAAAGAAAAATAATTTCAAATGGACACTGGAGTGTCAGCAGGCTCTGAAGGACATGAAAAAGTACTTATCAAGCCCTCCATTTCTCTCAAAACCAAAAGAAGGTGAAATATTGCTAGTCTACCTCGCAGTTTCGGAAGTTGCGGTAAGTGCAGTTTTTAGTCCGGGAGGATGAAGGTACGCAATTTCCCATTTATTACATTAGAAAATTTTTAACAAGAGCAGAAACTCACTACCCACATTTGAAAAAACTGGCCTTATCTCTCGTAGTCGCCGCTCGGAAGCTGAGACCCTACTTCCAGTGCCACCCGATAGCTGTGGTGACTACTTTTCCTTTGCGGAACATCCTCCATAAACTCGAGCTCTCGGGAAGATTGGCCAAATAGGCCATCAAAATGAGTGAGTTCGACATAGAATATAAACCAAGGACTGCAATTAAATCACAAGTCTTAGCTGACTTCATGGCCGATTTTAGTCCAGCACTACTGCCTCTGGAAACCAAGGAGGCAATAATGGTGTCGGAATCGACATCGGGGGTTTGGACCTTATTTACGGATAGAGCTTCCATTGTAAAAGGGTCTGGACTCGGAATAGTCTTAATCACGCCTCCGGGGGAAACCTTAAGGCAGGCCATCAGAACGATCCCTTTAACTAACAATGAAGCAGAGTACGAAGCTTTGATTGCAGGGCTCGAATTAGCCCGGGGACCTGATTCCGAGGTTATTGAAATTAAATGTGACTCACAGCTGGTGGTAAATCAGGTTTACAAGATCTTTGATACCAAAGAAAAACGTATGCAACAATACGTGGTAAAGGCCTATGCTCATTTGGCACGATTCCGGGAATGGTCAATTACTCATATCCCGAGGGAGGATAACGTAAAAGCGGATGAATTAGCAAACTTAGGATCATCGATGGAAATAAAAGGATCAGAGTCTGGGACGATAGTGCAGCTGATGAACTTAGTCCTGGATAAGGATGGTTACTATGAGATAAATTCGACTAGTCTGGTCTAGGACTGGAGAAATGAAATAATCGACTATCTCGAGCATGGGAAGTTGCCCGAAGACCACAAAGCATCACGGGCGTTACACGCCAAGGCTGCATGTTATAGATTCAAGAGAGGCCAATTGTATAGAAAATCCTTCCAAGGCCCGCTAGCCCGATTCTGTCCCCATGGTCGTTTATGAAATGGGGGATGGACATCTTCGGAACGCTGCCACCGGCTCCCGAAAAGGTAAGGTTTCTTTTAATTCTGACTGACTATTTTTCGTGATTGTATTTATAGATGATATCTTGGTTTATTCCCGTTCAGTGGCTGAGCATGCAGATCATTTGCGTACTATGCTCAGAGTTCTACAAAAAAAGAAGTTGTACACAAAATTCTCTAAATATGAATTCTGGTTGAATTTTGTAGCTTTCCTTGGGCATATTATATCAGGTGAGGGTATCCGGGTTGATACACAGAAAATTGAGGCAGTGAAGACTTAGCCTAGACCCACGACACCGACGGAGGTTCGTAGCTTCTTGGGTTTCGCAGGTTATTACAGGAGATTTGTAGAGGGCTTTTCTTCTCTTTCAGCACAATTTACAAAGTTGACTCAGAAGGTAGCTAAGTTTCAGTGGAGTGATGCTTATGAGTGGAGTTTCCAGGAATTGAAAGACAGATTGACTTCAACACCAGTTCTGACACTCCCAGAGGGAACCGATGATTATGCTATCTATTGTGATGCTTCGGGTGTTGGATTAGGTTGTGTATTGATACAGCATGGTAAGGTTGTCACTTATGCTTCTATACAACTAATAAAGCACGAGAAGAATTACCCGACCCACGATTTAGAGTTAGCCGCGGTGATTCATGCACGAAAGATGTGGAGGCACTATTTGTATGACATTCATGTTGATATCTATATAGATCATAAGAGCCTTCAGTATATATTCAAGCAAAAGTAATTGAATTTATATCAGAGGCGATGGTTAGAGCTACTGAAAGACTAAGATGTTGATATTTTATACTATCCAGGGAAGGCGAATGTAGTAGCCGACGCCCTCAGCCGTAGATCTATGGGTAGCTTTTCATATTTACAGCCATATAAGAGTGAGATAGCCCATGAGATTCATTAGCTAGCTAGTCTTGGAGTTCAATTACTTGATTCAGGTGATACCTGAGTTACTATTCAGGACACACCAACATCCTCTTTAGTAACTGAAGTGAAGGAACGCCAGTATAAGGATCTGGTGCTAGCTCATTACAGAGATACAGTCCCTCAAAAGGAGAAGACACCATTTGAGATTATAGGGGATGGAGTCCTTAGATATCGAGGTCGATCTAATGTTGCAGGGCTGTGCCGGCAAGTTATTGGAAAAACTCACTATTCATGTTATTCTGTTTATCCAGGAGCGGCGAAGATGTATCATGATATCAGGGGAATATACTGGTGGGACAGAATGAAGAAGGATATAGAAGAGTTTGTTGCTCAGTGCCCTAATTGTCAGCATGTTAAGATTGAGCATCAGAAACCCGATGGATTATTACAGGCTATAGAGATTCCGACTTGGAAATGGGAAGTGATTAACATGGATTTCATCATAGTCTTACCTCGTACCCAGCGTAAGTTCGATTCTATATGGGTTATTATCGATAGACTTACAAAATCAGCCCATATTTTGCCTGTCAGGACTACGAATTCAGTAGAGGATTATGCAAGGATTTACATTAAGGAGATAGTACGACTTCATGGTGTCCCCATATCTATTATCTCAGATTGAGGTGCTCAGTTTATAGCTAATTACTTCAGGTCCTTCCAGAAAGGATTGGGGACTTAGATAAGTCTTAACACAACATTTCATCCCCACAAAGACGGTCAGGCTGAGCGTACTATTCAGACACTTGAGGATATGTTACAAGCTTATGTGATAGACTTCAGGAGTAGCTGGGATAATCATCTGCCGTTTATTAAGTTCACATATAATAATAATAATAGCTATCATTCCATCATTTAGATGGCTCCATATGAAGCTCTTTATGTACGAAAGTGTAGGTTGCCTATCAGATGGTTCAATGTTGGGGAAACTAAGTTAGTAGCACCAGAGTTGGTACAACAGGCAGTCAAGAAGATTAAGCTTATACAGGAAAGGCTATTAGCAGCTCAGAGTTGTCATAAGTCTTATGCAGATAATCAACGACGAGACTTGGATTTTCATGTAGACGACAAGGTATTCCTAAAGGTATCACTGATGAAAGGCATTATGAGAATCAGTAAGAAAGGCAAACTTGGCCCTCGGTACATTGTACCTTATAAGATCATATGCAACGTAGACCAGGTAGCATATGAGTTAGACTTGCCTTCCAACTAGGAGTCTGTACATTCAGTCTTTCATGTGTCTATGCTCCGTAAGTGTATCAGAGATCCTTCCAGAGTTGTGCCAGTTGACGATGTTTAGGTAAAAAAGAAGCTATCATATGAGGAAGTTGCCATTGCTATACTAGATAGACAAGTTCGAAGATTGAGAACTAAGGACGTAGCTTCGGTTAAAGTACTTTGGAGGAATAAGAATGTGGAGAAGACGACTTGGGAAGCTGAAGAAGATATGACGTCTAGTATCCTCACTTGTTTACGCTTCCAGAAAAGGATAAGACTGAGACATCACAGCTTTTAGATGCATATATGTTACTGGATTCCTATGTTAGTTAGTGTCATTGTTCGTGTGAGGCCATTGTTGTTATTGACAATTGTGGCCTTGTGTGGATTTGTATTAGTTGGTTTGTTACGTGACAAGTTGGTAGCATGACAGGAGGTAGCAACAGTTATGAGATTGGAAAGATTTCGACTGCAAGTCATGGCGTGGGAAAGAGGCCTAAAGGGGGGAATGCCCTGACCTTTGGATTTATTCACAGAACAGTCGCCTAGATGGCAAGGGAAGTTCTAAAGTATTCGGAAGATATAAGATATGAAAATGATAAGCGCATCAATCAATATTCGAGGACTAATGTTCCGGGGTGTGTGTGTGATGTTACACCCCATATTTTTGTACGCAAAAGTACGTCGTAAGTCAATTGATGTAAGCTTGAAAATGAGATCCTCTTTGAAAGTATACAAAGTAATTTAATGATGTACATCCCGTATTTCTGTTCAACATATACACGACTAGGTTGAAGACGAATGCACTTAAACGTGAGAAATGAGATTTGGACAAATAAAAATGAGTTGTTTGCTTACCCAACATGCTTGCTTCACCGACTTACTTTTCGTCCTACTTGCTTGAGCTACTCGACATAAGTCTAAATTATTTAATGAGGATGAGACACATGTTTAAAAATAGAAAAATAACCAACATGTATCACCTACTTGATTAAGTAGTTGACAAGCAGGTGCATCACCTACTTAGAGTTTGTGGACCAAATTAAAAGGGAAAGGAAAAGGATAGAGATGGGCAGCCCAACCCATCTACCCAAGCCCATTAGTAGGGTCATATATACATAGATATTTCACTTAGAGAACAATTTAGAATCCCCCTCTCTCTATTGCAACATGAAGGAGTTCCAAAATATCATCCCAAGACCTATCTCAACGTTATCCTAGGGTTCAAGACCAAATCCACAAGTTGGTAAGGTGATTTCTCTCTTGGAATATCAAGATCACCTAGTTATCTCTCTACTTTGTTGTTTGGGGTAAAAAGCTTATTTGAGCTTGAAGTAAAGCTTTGTTGGACAAGTATTCTTGCTACCAAGGTAAGGTTTAACTTCTCCTATATGTATTTAAGATTATCTATGTATATCTAGTTGATTTGATAAAGAAAACCTGTGAAGTAGGTTGAACTTCATATTGAAGTGTTGTAGGTGCTGGACTATTTTGGAGTTGGATTCTTAATGTTTTGGAATTGGATTCTTGAAATTTTGGAGTTGAATTCTTGATGGCTGGAAATCAATAGAATTAACTTAAGAATACTATTGCTATTGTGGTTGATGTGTTTGGAAGAAGAGAAGGCTTAAAGAAATGTTGTTGATATTGTAAATCCGAGTTTAATGCTCGTTTGTTGTTATTATTACCACGCCATTATTGGTTTGTAATGAGCATATTTCTAAATTGAAAACATGGTTGGGTTATTCGAGAAGGGATTTATTTATATATTGTTTGTTGTGTTGTTTGATTTGAGGAAAGTGAAAAGAATAAGGAAAGGTGATGTCCACAATTTCGTAGATGAGCTAGTCGCTCATTTGTGTTGAGTTCTTGATTTCCCATGTGTTCTATTATTATATCGTTTGTTCATGGGTCTAAGAAAATACGTAAGTTGATAAAGTTTATTTCATGATATTAACCGAAGGAATATTGATCTTATTACTTTCCGAGAGATCTTATTGACTTACTTTCGTATGCATTGCATTTATTTCTACATGTACATTGACCCATGAGCAGATGGTATTATATACGCGTATATTGTATATGTATGGGGTATTGGAAAAGGTTACGGCGTTATATATGCACCACCACTTTATCAGTTGGTATACGTTGATGATTTCGTCCACTGAGGCTGAGATGATATGATGGGATGCCCTCAGAGGCTTGAGGATGTTATATACGCATATATCTATGCATGATATGACATTTATACACATATGCATGCCATTACAAATGTTTCGTGATTCACAGAGCTATTTAGACTTACAGGTTGAGTCATTTACTCTATGTTTCTTTCAAGTCTTTTATATACTGATTTGCATGACTTACATACTCGGTACATTATTTGTACTGGCGCCCCTATTGCCTGGGAGCCTGCGTTTTATGCCCGTAGGTACAGGTAGACAGGCTGACGGTCCCCCTTCTTAGGATCTTTACTCGGCGAGAGTTGGTCAGCTCCATTTGATATGGAGCTGCTATTGTGTTTTGGTACGCTATATTTGTATACATATATAGGTACGATGGGCCCCGGTCCCGTCTTTTATACAGTTGTACACTCTATTAGAGGTCTGTAGACAGTCATGTATAGTTGGATAGTATGTGGCCATGTCGGCTTCTATTTTGATATATAGTTATCTATAACAGCCTTGACGGCTCGCCCTACCGTATTCCGCATATATATGTATATATGTCTTTTGGACATATTTCCTCACGTATGTTATTCACACGATTCAGCAGTTTATTGACAGATATTAGGCATGATCTATCCTTATTTTATGTTTATATCTTAGACGTATGCTTAGGGGTGTTCGACAGATAGGACTCGGTCATTCCTCATAACCCATCGGTTTGGATCGTGACAGTAAACATACGCACAGAGATGTCAGCTAAACTTGATGGCTCCTTCGGCCTCAAGGGGAAGAACTTTAGCACAAATCTTGGATTATAAGATATAAATATAAAATATGTTAAGATAATTATTTTCAGGAAAATTTGAAGTGTTAGGTAGATAATATTAAAGACAAATCTGCACACATAATTTGTTGCAATTAATTTGAAGCAAAAAGGCGCGCGCACAAACTTTGTATATAATGCAACTTTCATTAAGTTGCACTAATTTTTGTACAATATTGAGTTTCCAATAAAGCGAACCAACTAAGGGCCCGTTTGGATTGACTTAAAAAAGTGGCTTTTAAGTTAAGTGCTTAAAAATACTTTATAAGTAGTAGAACTTATTTTATAAATAAACAATTACGTGTTTGGATAAAAATGCTGAAGCAGAAAAAAAGTTGTTAAAGTGTTTGGTAAACAAGTGCTGGTAAGCACTTTTTCTTGTTAAAATGACTCAAATATCCTTAAAGTTGTTAACATTATAAAGAAGATGATGACTATAATATTATATTTTCCGTTCATAGCTTCAAATTTAGGGGTAACACGTAAATTCATTGAATGATTTGATTTTAGAATATAGTTACACCAATTAAAAAAAATTAACAACCAAAAAAATTAAATGTTATGGAACCAAAAAAAGAAGCCAAAAGAATAATATTTATAAAATATTGGAATGTATCAAATATTATTTAAAAAATTATTGTTTGCTTCGTTAAGAACTTCAAGAAATTGACAAATATTGGAGAATGGAGAAAAAAAATAGTATGTTGTAAGATTTTTACTTAGGGGTAATTTTGAGATTAAGAAAAATTATAAGGGATAAGAATGTAATATCTTTGGTCAAAGTAATATGGCTTTTAAGCCAATTTAGAAAAAGTTGGGTTTTCCAACTTATTGATTTTGGCTTTTTTTAAGCAGATTTTAACTTTTTTAAGCCAATTGTTTGGTTGCCAAACACTTCCACAAGTTAAAAACTGCTTAAAAGCTGGTTTGACCAACTTTTAAGTCCATCCAAATAGGCTCTAACAACGAAGCTAAGATACCTAATTTATTTTATTTAACTAAAGAAACAAATTTAAAATAAATAATTCTGAACCGGTGGTTCAAAATTAAAAAATAAATAATACAGCTAATGGTCCATTATTAGCATTTAATTTCCGAAAAATGGCCAAAAATACTCCTAACGTATTGAAAATGGCTTAAAATGCCCTTCGTTAACCTTTTGGTCTAAAAATACCCTTAACGTTTTATTTTTGGCTCACATATACCCTTGAAACTAACAAAATATGGATGGTAAATTTTTGGCTCACCTTCCATCAATATACCATATATTATTTTATATGTATTTTATGCCACATATATAAATTATATATATACATCATAATACATGTAAACAAACAAAATATATCATACATATTCTTTAAAGTTGTGTATTTTATACTTTATATATACCATTATTATATAATTTATCACATATACTATTATAATAAAAAAAATATATAAGTACCATCGGTCAAAGTTATAACATGTTAAAATAAGGGAGCGGCTCCGCTCCATTAGATGCCAATTAACTTTGATTAACTAACATGTATCCTTGTTAATTTTTAAAGGATGAGATTTTTTTATTTATTAATTCTCTATTATTATTATGGTTAAGTTTCTATTGATAAACAAAAACAATGTGTGAATGACCCGTAAGCATCATGTTCTTCCCCAGAAAGTAATATATATATATATATATATATATATATATATATATATATATATATATATATATATATATATATATATATATATATTAATTTTTATTTTTTTAATGGAGCGGAGCCGCTCCCTTATTTTTACATGTTATAACTTCGACCGATGGTTCTTATATATTTTTTATTATAATAGTATATGTGATAAATTATATAATAGTGGTATATATAAAGTATAAAATACACAACTTTAAAGAATATGTATGGTATATTTTATTTTTTTACATGTATTATGATGTATATATATAATTTATATATGTGGTATAAAATACATATAAAAGAATAAATGGTATATTGGTGGAAGGTGAGCCAAAAATTTATCATCCATGTTTTGTTAGTTTCAAGGGTACATGTGAGCCAAAAATAAAACGTTAAGGGTATTTTTAGATCAAAAGATTAACGGATGGCATTTTTGAATCATTTTTAATACGTTAGGAATATTTTTGACCCATTTTCGTTTAATTTCTATAATTAGCTCCAATAACTAATAATGATCCAAAATAGCGCATGTGTTAAAATATGCGAATATAACGTATGGCAATTTACACTTAATGACTTTTCGTCTTATAGTATTTTAGCGCACGCGTTACTCGTGCCTCCCCTCCCTATTTTGAACGTCGCTGTCCTTTGTGCTCAACCACTATCTGTAAGCCTGTAATGTCCTTTTCTAGAACTAAAACCAAAGTAGTGTAATCAAATTGATAGACAAAAAATCGTGTACGTAGATTTCTGGTTTTTCTAGAATAGTAAAATTGAAAATTTTCCATATATATCATTGACCTCCTCACAATAAAGAACCACACCCTCTATTCTCTCCTTCTCATCATTCATCCACTTTACAATCCCTTTAAGTGATATCTCTCTCTTTCCCGAGAAGCAAACTTTTTACATAATTCTTAAAATCATAGCAATGGCAACTCCTATCATTTTCTTGATTTTGGCAATTTTTGTACTAGTATTATCAGCCTTCTTATTTCTTTCTAAAATTAAGCCTTGTTGTGAGTGTGAGATTTGCAAAGGGTATTTGAGTACTAGCTGGACTTTACAGTTCAAGAATCTTTGTGATTGGTACTCTCATCTATTGAAAAAATCTCCAACTGGGACAATTCATGTTCACGTTCTTGGAAATGTGATCACAGCAAATCCCAAGAACGTTGAGTACATGCTCAAAACAAAATTCGAAAATTTCCCAAAAGGGAGACAATTTGCTACAATCTTGGGCGATCTTTTAGGCCGAGGAATTTTTGCCGTCGACGGCGAATTATGGAAGTTGCAGCGGAAAATGGCTAGTTTAGAACTCGGCAGCGTTTCGATACGTTCGTACGCTTTCGATATCGTCAGAGACGAAATAAGAAATCGGCTCATTCCACTTTTAGAAAGTAACCAGAATGGCACCGTTTTGGATTTGCAAGATGTTTTTAGGCGATTCTCGTTTGATAGTATATGTAAATTCTCTTTTGGAATGGATCCGGGTTGCTTGAAATTATCATTGCCTGTTTCTGATCTTCAAGTGGCATTTGATTTAGCTTCTAAGTTGTCAGCTGAAAGAGCCATGACAGCTTCTCCATTAGTTTGGAAAATCAAAAGGGCATTGAATATTGGATCAGAAAAAAAGCTGAAAGAAGCAATTAAAATGGTTGATATTCTTGCTGAGGAAATGATAAGTCATAAAAGAAAAAATGGTTTTTCTTCTCAAAATGATCTTTTATCAAGATTCATGAGGAATATTAATGATGATAAACTCCTTAGGGATATTGTCATTAGTTTTCTTTTAGCAGGAAGAGACACTGTTGCTTCTGCGTTGACCACTTTCTTCTGGTTATTAAGTCAACATCCGGAAGTCACAGATGAAATTGGAGCTGAGTCGAGTCGAGTCGAGTCATGGGAAAAACAGAAAAAGAAAAACTTGCTAGCTTTGAGGAAATTCGGAAAATGCATTATTTAACAGCAGCGTTGCATGAGAGTATAAGGCTATTTCCACCTATTCAATTTGATTCAAAGTTTTGTCAAGAAGATGATACTCTCCCCGATGGTACATTTGTTGCTAAAGGTACAAGGGTAACTTATCATCCTTATGCAATGGGAAGAATGGAGAGTATTTGGGGTCAAGATTGTCTTGAATTCAAACCAGAAAGATGGTTGCAAGATGGGGTTTTTAAGCCACAATGTCCATTTAAGTATCCAGTTTTTCAAGGTGGGCTTAGGGTTTGTTTGGGCAAGGATTTGGCTATTGTGGAGATGAAAAGTGTTGCTTTGGCTTTGATTAGGCAATTTGACTTTCAAGTTGTGGCAAAAGAACAGACTCCGCGATTCATGCCCGGCTTGACAGCCACAGTGAGAGGTGGACTTCCTGTCATGGTTCAAGAAAGACGGCAACAATCATCAGTCATAAACAGTAGCCGATTCAGAATTTAGAATCAGTGAATTCTACATAGAAAGCTCATTAGAAATTGATAGCCTTTGTAATTAGTTCATACTAGTTAGCGTTAGGCTAGAGCTGAACTATGAAGACTAACGTCAAACGATTACTTACGATCTAATGACAAAAGCGTTGGAAAAATATTGTGTACATCTTGACACTTCTTTATCTAGAGAAAGGTGAATTAATTCACGACCAGATCATCCAATTCTAAATGAAATGGTATGGAGTATTAGTAAAGCAAGTAGTAGCATAATACAAAGTTTAAGCATCAGATACTCGGTTTACTAATTAATGGTTATGGAAAGTGTATGTTGTTAACCAAGCGGCTGAAGAAGACTAGTTGCATGGTGCATGAACTTGTTGCTTCTGTAGTTTTTCTACCAGAAATGTGATTTAAATCGTCATACAATAAAAATATGAAGAGAGAAACTTACCTTCTTTTTTTCATATTCAATTTTCTTACTCAAAAAGATAAACAAAGAAATTTTATTTAGAACTGTTTCATTAATTGCACTTTGCAATTTTACGTTGAGAGACCACAAAATATCTGCAATAGGGTGTAAAAACCGAACTGGAAAATCTCACCAAATCGAAAAGTCAAACCAAACCGATTAAAAAATCCGACTAGATTTGGTTTGATTTGGTTTGGTATTGAATAAAAAAACCCGAACCAAACCAACATATAAATATATAATTTTTTATATATAATTTTAAGACTTTATATAGAATTGTATTTAAAAATGTCTAGAAATATTTGAGATCATCTCATGGAATATAATATTTAATAGAACTATAAAGTGAATTCATTTTTATTTACTTTAAATAATAGATTGTACCACTTTCTTATTATGTGTTATTGAAATGCGTCAATCATCTCTTTGTTCTTTCATATTCATATGTCAAGATTTATTATATATTTTTCGAATTTGAAGTGGTATTTCGATAATCTAAAATTACATAGAACATATCATTATTTAGGTATCATATTGATTTTTATATTTAATTATTAAATTTGGTTAACCCTAAAAGCATACATCAACCAAAAATTATTGGTAGACGACTAAGAAAATAAACTATTATGTGTTGCTAAAACAAATTCTCCCATAAGATCAATTTAATAGATCATATGTTTGTTATTTATTTTTTAATTTTTAGTAAACATATATTCACTTATTAAAATTTTATCTATAACTTTAATAATGCAAGATTGAAATAATATTCATGTAACAAAAAAATCTGAAAAATCCGACAAAACCGAACCAATCCAAACCGATATAATTGGTTTGGTTTGATTTTGATAAAATCCGAACCAACCCGGTCCATGTACACCCGTAATCTGCAACATGAGTATTCGGTTAAATATTTCACATACTAATAAAATATTTAGTAGCAAGAATGTAAATTCTTTAAACTATTAATATATCTAAATTAAATTCTAGCACGTCGCAAATACAAATGACCGAAGAAAGTCCGATCTTTTCGTTTGTCACTTAGGTCGGTAAGGATATTTCCGAGGGTCCTAAAATTACTTGTATCTAAATATTTTTATTAGCCGACCTGCGATAAACCAATTGTTTACACCATTATTCAAGCTTTAAATAGAGAATTTTCAAGATTCTAGCTTCGTTGAGAAGCATAAAATGCATAATTAACTAGAAGCTTGGAATACTAGACCATGTCGGTTATATAGCAATCAATGTTCTAGTGTGCTTGAAATAATTGGCCATGTTAATTATATTATTTTAATATTAGCTTAACATGGAATGACTAGGTCAAATTATAGTAATAAATCCCTAGGTGCATATTCTTCCACCGGAATCTGGAAGCATTGGAGCTTTAAACATGTGCTTAACCCATTTTTAAATTTTTAATTGTTTTTTGGCAGATATTTTGTGGCTTAAATAATAGAAGGCATGTGGTATTGTCTACGCTAATTATAGTGCATGTACGGAAATAATTTAGATCATTAACATAAGAATATATCCATGTTCTCCTCTCTATTTACGTTTTCTAGGTTAGTTGAAGTTTGACGCTTTGTGCGCATTACGAGTCATACTAATATTCTCTTTTTTACTGCATCATACTCCTTTTCGCTAGCTAAATCCAATGAGGTTTCTAAATTCAGCTCTTAGCTAGTTTTTCCTATGATCAAAATTTCTTACACCATTAGATTTTTGGGTTGAACTTGACCCGGCCCAGTTGACAAGCACTGATACCACCACGATACCTCATACTCACTTTCCAGACACCCAATTTACGTCCAAACAAACATCGAAACATGGCATCAAACAAGGGATTAGCTTATTCGTTCTCGTATTTATATTGCTTCTCTTGCTTTGTAATGCTTCTTCCTACTTAAAATTTGGTCCCAAGTCTTGACTATATTTCTTTAGAGCAAAAATAACCAGCTCGCTAGTTGAATTTATTTGACTTGTGCAAAACGGTTATCTAAAATATATATGTGCTGACAAAGTAGTTATAACCATTACCAATTGACATCCTGTAGAACACATGTTAAACGCTAATATCAAAAGTGCTTTGGCGAGTAACATATTGGATTATAGTTGAGGAACAAAAGAAAAAAGTGTGTTTTAAAATATCTATCATTACTTTTGGACTAAGCCGCACTTTGTGTTAATTATATATTATAATCAAGAGGGTTAAAGTATATATTTGAAATTGAAGCCCACTAGCCAAACTGTCAAGAATATGTTCAAAACTCGATGCTTTCTGCTTTAGAAGTTAGTATTTAAGAAGAATTCAAAGTCAAATGCCTCGGTGGTCATAGATAACTTCAATTTCAATTACTCCGTCCGTTTCAATTTAGATGAGGTAGTTTGACTCGGCACGGAGTTTAAGAAGAAAAAAAACTTTTGAAACTTGTGGTCTTAAAAGCTTAAGGGGTAAAAACTTTGTGGGGTCATGACATTTGTGTGATTATAAAAGATTCTCATTATAGGTTGTAAAATGAAGAGCTTAAAGTTGAATTATTTCCAAATTTAAAATTGTGTCATTTATTTTGGAACAAACTAAAAAAGAAAGTACATCATCTAATTTGAAATAGAGGGAGTACTACTTTTTTCAAATCTCAACTAGATTCATGGTCAAACGTCTGCTTAGCAGAACTGTATACAACTAGAGTTCCTTTTGTGCAGGGGCGTATGCAGAAATTTTATAAGCAGTGTCGAAATTTTTAAAACAACGGAAATAAATAACTTTAGTTATCATATTTCTAGATGTTTACCTGAAAAACGGATAGAGTTGAATTTGTACGTAGTTCTAAGGATATGTGGTATAACTTAACACAAATCGTAAGGATAAATAAAAAGTATCAAATACGGATTGTAAAGAATGAAAAATACACAAGGTTGGAAAGAAGATGATTTAAGGACTAAGCAAGATGAATCAATCTATGAAGCCAAAAAGAATAATCCTTCAATATAGGAGTGTATGGTATTTTTTTGTTACAATGTAAGCAGAAAAACTCTCCTTTTACAGAAATATAGCCATCCTCTTTATAGTGAAGGATCCTACTTGAGATATAATTAAAAATACATAGTGGGGAACCCATGATAAATTATCTTTTCCCTAATTTCCGCCGAGATTCTCTCCCTTAGTGCGGTTGCAACGACTCTTGTCTGTGAGCTCGAGCTTGATCAGACTCGGTGCTGGTCGGTATTGTTTTTAGAGCTCGATGCGGACTTGAGCTCGATGGTGACTCGGAGTCTGGTAATGACTCGGGATCGGTATCGGTTGGCTTTTGCCCCTTGAGCTCGATTCCATAACATCTCATCATAGTTCGATTCGGACCCGAGCTCGATAATGACTTCGAATTCGGTATTTGACCGGTACCTGAAATCTGAAGCTCGTTCGTACTATCTTCGGAACCCATCTCGATATTGCGAAGTTTTCATTTGGTCCATTATGATCCAATATCGATCAATCATACGAAGGCCGAAATCAATTTCGATCGTATACATATAGTCCCCTCATTTCTCTGGAAGGATGTGGTGAGAAACGATATGATTTCTCAATGGCTCGATTGGATATGCACTGACGTTTGCATCGAGCCCGACCATGACGTACGTGATAGTTATCCCATCGGTTTAATTTATCAAGGTATTTAATGCGTGTCAGACGGTGGTCGGCCACCACTGATATTGAACCGCCATTGCTTCAATCTATAAATAGCCCTTCCTTTTATCATTTATCACTTTTACATCTTCAATCCTCCAAATTTTTCAAGTTCTTTTTCGTATCTTCTGAGTTCATTCGCGAACCTGTGATTCTTTTCTGCAAAGTCCTTATTCAAAACCACCAAATCTTTATCACCTTCTTTAAATCCAAAAATGGTGAAAACATAAAAAACCGTCCCCCAAAAAGAAAAAGCTTCTTCTTCCCAATCTGCCGCCGATAAAACACCGGTAGATCCACGGCCTGAGGAGTGCGTTCCCGTAGCGTGTGTTCTTACCTCTGATTTTAAGGTCGACAAAGGCTCTTCGGTTCCGGGACGATGTAAGTCGGTATCGAGGTATATATGTTCGATAACCGGGGGATATCTTGAACAGGTAAGAAAAGATTGTAACTGGGGAAACAAAGAAGTGGTAGTCCCTTCTCCCAAATAGGATATTACTGCTCATGGGGAAAGGTTTTTAAGTGTGTACACTTAGCCTTTCACGTTAGGCCCCATTGACCCTGTTATCATCGATTTTTGTCGTAAATACCAAATAACCTTAGGCCAAATCCATCTTTCTTTTTGGCGGATCGTTATTCTGATCTGTTTCTTTGCGAGCAAAATCGAGAGGATGTCTTTCACCCTCGACCACCTTATTAGATTGTACTTCCCCCGCCTTTTTCGAGGCGGGTTAATAAAACTATTGCACCGGGCACCAAGGTTCTATTCTCGAGCATGGATAAGGACAAGAATCGAGGCTGGATGGGAAGGTTCGTTCGAGTGAAGACGTCGTACCTAATACCGACCTAGAAGATGTCATTTCCCGAAGAATGGAACATGAAGAGTAAGTGTAACTAGGCTGTTATATCCCATTGTTTTGCCCCTTCGTTTCCTTTCTTACTGATATCCCCTTTTGTGGTTCAACAGTTCCTTGAATGCCTGGTGCGGTTCCCGACCTCAAGGAGTGGGTACGGGCCCTGGCTTCGACTTCTACGTATGCCGAGCGTTCATGGCGTAATTTGTCAAAGGGCCGAGGGGAGGCCAAAAATCGTGGTAATCTCCTTTCTCGCATCATTGATAGTTCGAACTGTTTTCCGTATACTCAAATCAATTTTCTTGTGTGTAGGTTTGGGCAAGGATGCAGTTTTGAGACCCCTATCCGGCGAGGAGGAAACTTCGGCCCCGGTTTCTAAACCGGCGAAGGACAATAAGAGAAAAATGGCCTCTACTTCCAAGAACCCAAAACCCAAGGCGCGTAAGTCGAAGAAGAATACCATCCCTTTAACCTTAGAATCAATTCGGCATTTGAGGGATGAAGACGAGGAAGAAGAAAAAGACGATGGGCCCGTACTGATGTCCCGAATGAAGAAAACCATCGATGCCCTACAGGCAACTGGATCGATGGTGGTTTACAAGGCTCCGCCTCGAATTGAGGATATATCGGAGAAAGATTCGGGCAAAGTCCCCGAGCCATTAGGAATCGAGGATATCTCCCATCGAAGTCAATGGATGGTGGATATGTCTGAAGGGGCCATCCCTGACTCTCTTCGAACTGAAGAGAACGCCCCAAGCGACTCACTTGGGGCAGTAGTAGTCGAAGACTCACCCACTTTCCCTGCTTTTTCCGAAGGGGCGATTCGGGAAGCCCAAGCTTTGGGGGCCCTTGAGGTAGATGGATCTCATGAGGGAGATGATCATTTTCGTGATTTGTTTACTGGTGTCGAGGACGTTGTCGGCACTAGTGATGCATCAAATCTTTTCCTCGGAGTGCATCAGGCTTTGAATCGGGTAAGCCTTAACTTACTTCGTTGGTAATGCCTTTATGCTTGTTTTTCTTTTCTAACTTCGTTTCTTCTTTCTTTGCAGGCCACAACAGTTCATCGAGAAGCATGTTCTCGGTCTTGAACTGAGCTACGTCAATACGAGGACGACCTTCAACAGGTCACGGAGGAGAGGAACTCCCTTAAACTCCTCTTAAGGCAAAGGGGAGAGGAAATCAAAGACCTCCGAGATGAGTTTTCCAAGGCTCACCAAGATCAGACCGATCTGTCCGAACATGTAATGATACTTTTAAAAGCCTATGGGCTCGATACCGGAATGATGGCTAATATTTCGGTCTCACAGTTGCAGCAGAAAATTGAGATGATCGGGAAACTCCGTGAGGAGGTCGAGGTGATAAAAGCGGAGTCCTTGAAGTGGAAAGAAGGTATGGACCGCTTTGCTGCAGAGAAAGAGGCTGCTCGAGCCCAATTATCATCGGCCGAAAACCAACTTCAAAGTATGAAGGAGAAAAGCTCGGTTCAAGCAAGAAGAATAGAGGAGCTCGAGGCTCGGTTGACCTCTGAACTTGCCAAGGCCGAATCTGACGCCGAAAAGGCAAAGGCCGATGCGGATGCATTCGTGGCCGTCTATCGAGCCGATGCTGAAGCTGCTCAGGTACAAGCAAGAGAGGCAGCCAAGACCGCCAACCCTTAAGCAGATTGGGTTACAGAACTTGCTAAGTGCCGATCTCGGAGGGAGACCCTAGGAGATCCATGCTCGAGGTTTCGACCTCACTGAAGAGATAAAAAGGGCTAAAGAGCTCGAAGCCGATATTGAAGCCTTGGCTTCCGATGACGATGATGATGATGATGATGATGGGAGCAAGAGTGGGTCCGAGCATGGGGAGGAGCCCGGTGGAGAAGAGACCGCTCCCGGAGATAACCAAGAAACTTAGCCCTTAGTTTCTATTTCGGATGTTGCAAACAACCATGTAAACAATCTTGTATGTATATATATATATATATATACATATATCTTTTCTTTTCCCGACTTGCCTCTATTTTATTTCCTGCCTTGTGAAGATTTTGTTTTATTCATGTCTTATGAATGTTTTCATAAGGCTTTAGGCAATTTGATCGAATTTGGATTTTGTAGCCTTTATAACCGAGTGAGCGCTTACTCAAACTTGAAATAAGGTACCTATAGGCTTAGTAGTCGAGTTGAGTGATTGCTCAAACTCGAGATGATGTAGCCCGTAGGCTTATTAGTCGAGTGAGTGATTCGAACTCGAAATAATGTAGCCCGTAGACTTAATGGTCGAGTGAATGATTCGAACTCGAAGTAGTGTATCTCGTAGGCTTAATAGTCGAGTGAGTGCTTGCTTGAACTCGGAATAAAAGTAGCTCGTATGCTTAATAGTTGAGTGAGTGCTTGCTCGAACTCAAAATAAAAGTATCTCATAGGCTTACTAGTTGAGTGAGTGATTCGAACTCGAAGTAATGTAGCCAGTAGGCGTAATGGTCGAGTGAGTGCTTGCTCGAACTCGAAATAAAAGTAGCATGTAGGCTTAGTAGTCGAGTGAGTGATTCAAACTCGAAGTAATGTAGCCCGTAGGCTTAATAGTTGAGTGAGTGCTTGCTCGAACTCGAAATAATAGTAGCCTGTAGGCTTAATAGTCGAGTGAGTGCTTGATCAAACTTGGAATAAAAGTAGCCCGTAGGCTTAGTAGTCGAGTGAGAGATTCAAACTCGAAGTAATGTAGCACGTAGGCGTAATGGTCGAGTGAGTGCTTGCTCGAACTCGAAATAAAAGTAGCCTGTAGGCTTAGTAGTCGAGTGAGTTATTCGAACTCGAAGTAATGTAGCCCGTAGGCGTAATGGTCGAGTGAGTGCTTGCTCGAACTCGAAATAAAAGTAGCATGTAGGCTTAGTAGTCGAGTGAGTGATTCGAACTCGAAATAGGGTAGCCCTTGGGCTTCGTAGATAGTCCCCGAGTGAGAATGGTTGCTCGAACTCAAGTTGGTGTAGCCCTTGGGCTTTATAGTTGAGTGAGTGTTGCTCGAGCTCGTTGATTTACCTTAAGCCTATTTGCATAATAAATCTCGAAATAGAGGAATTTTTTCTTGGATATAAGATATCGGTAAAGAAGAAATTTTTCTTTGTAAATCATTATACATGTGTTCATGTTTTGCGTCAGGGCTCGGGCCAACTACATGAGCATGGTTCGTTTTGACCATTTGGCTCTTAAAATGTTTCCTATCGGAATCATGTTGTTATGAAGTAACTTTCTTGCATTGAACTCGATATATTTGAGGGGTAATGCCCCCAAGTATTCGAGGTCGATTGTAAAGAGGCCTCGGATACTGTCGAATTGTTTCTAAGTTAGCACGATCAACGATTGCCTCATTAAAAACCTTGCTGAAAATCCCATTTGGGATAAAACTGGTCTAAGGGAAAAAGAGTGCAACGCGTGCTTTCAGACCCAGGGTTCGTATTGAGAGATCCATCCTTGTTCCTGATCGGACTCCTACAAGGGTTAGTTTCGAAATATAAACGAATATGGGATGGTCGTACCTTAGCAGTAGTATCATTTTAGGTGCGACATATTCCAATTGTTTGATAGTTGTTTGCCGTTTATAATACCGAGCTTGTAGGATCCCTTTCCGATGTTTTCGAGAACCTGATACGATCCTTCCCAGTTTGGACCCAGTTTTCCTTCGTTTGGATTTCGGGTACTGAGGGTGACATTCCTTAGCACTAAGTCCCCGAGTTTAAAATGGCGAAGCTTGGTTCTTCGATTATAGTATCTTTCGATTGGCTGCTTTTGGGCAGCCAATTGGACGAGAGCAGCTTCTCATTTTTCATCCGATAATTCGAGGCTAGTATTCATAGCCTCGTGATTTGACTCTTCTGTTGTATATCGAAACCTGGAACTGGGTTCCCCGACTTCGACCGAAATCAAGGCTTCAGAGCCATATACTAAGGAGAACGGGGTTGCCCCCGTACTAGATTTTGATGTTGTTCGATATGCCCAAAGAACTTCGGGTAGGATTTCTCTCCATTTTCCCTTAGCGTTGTTCAACCTTTTCTTTAGGTTTTGAATGATAGTTTTGTTTGTTGATTCGGCTTGTCCGTTCCCACTAGGGTGATATGGTGTTGATAATATCCTTTTTATTTTGTGGACTTCGAGGAATTTTATCACTTTGCTTCCGATAAACTGTTTCCCATTGTCACACACTATTTCGGCGGGTATCCCGAATCGACATATGATATGATCCCAGATAAAGTCTATAACCTCTTTCTCTCTTACTTTCACGAACGCCTGTACTTCAACCTATTTAGAAAAATAGTCAGTCATAAATAAAATGAACTTAGCTTTACCTAGGGCCGATGGTAGAGGGTCGACGATATCCATTCCCCATTTCATGAATGGCCATGGGGATAGGGTTGAGTGAAGTTGCTCTCCGGGCTAATGGATCATTGGTGTAAAACTTTGACATTTGTCACATTTTCGAACAAACTCATTTGCATATTTGTCCATATCGATCCAATAATACCCTGCCCTGATTATTTTTTGGACTAATGAATCGGCACCGAAGTGATTTCCACAAGTACCCTCGTGAATCTCACGTAGGATGTAGTTGGTGTCTCCTGGACCTAAGCATACTACCAATGGTCCATTGAATGTCCTTCGGTATAATGTTCTATCTGTAGTCAATGTGAATCGAGCAGCTTTGGTTCGTAGGGCCCTCGATTTTTTAGGGTTCGATGGGAGCTTTTCGTTCTCCAAGTATTCAACATAGTTATTCCTCCAATCCTAGGTTAAGCTTGTAGAATTTATCTCGGCATGACCTTCTTCGATCACGGATCTCCAGAGTTGAACGACAGTCCCCGAGCTTATCTCGTCTTCCTCGACCGATGATCCCAAATTTGCAAGTGCATCGGCCTCACCGTTTGTTCTTGTGGTACATGCTGTAAAGTCCACTCTTTGAAATAGTGCAATGTGACCTGCAGTTTGTCCAAATACCTTTGCATTCTATCCTCTCGAACTTCGAATGTTTTGTTTACTCGATTTACCACCAGTAAAGAGTCACATTTGGCATCAATGACTTCCGCTCCCAAGCTTTTAGCTAGCTCGAGACCTGCAATCATGGCCTCATACTCGGCCTCGTTGTTAGTAAATCTAGTAGTTTTGATAGATTGCCTAATAGTGCTACCCGTAGGCGGCTTTAAAATGATACCTAGCCCGGACTCCTTTACGTTCGAAGCCCCATATGTGAAAAGGATCCATACACCCGATGATGTACCCGATTTCAACAAGAGTTCCTTTTCGACTACAGGTACGACGGTTGGCGTGAAATCGGCCATGAAGTCCGCTAAACTTTGAGACTTAATGGCCGTACGGGGTTGATATTCAATATCGTACCCACTGAGTTCGACGGCCCATTTGGCCAATCGGCCTGATAGTTCGGGATTATGCAAAATATTACGAAGTGGGTAAGTGGTTAATACGCATATGGGATGACATTGAAAGTCTGGTCTTAAATTTCTAGAGGCTCTTATCAGCGCAAGTGCCAATTTCTCTAAGTATGGATATCTAGTTTTTGCTTCTCCTAAGGTTCGACTTACATAATAAACGAGAAATTGCGTACCTTGCTCTTCTCGAACTAGGACACCACTTACCGCGATTTTCGATACTGCCAAGTACAAGCAAAGTTTTTTGTCTGTTTTTAGAGTATGAAGCAGTGGTGGGCTCGATAGATATCGCTTCAATTCCTCTAATGCCTGTTGGCATTTCGGGGTCCAAGCGAAATCGTTCTTCTTTTTTAGTAGAGAAAAAAATCTGTGACTTTGATCTGACGACCTTGAAATGAATCAGCCTAAGGCAGCAATCCGTCTTGTTATCCTCTGCACGACTTTTACACTGTCCGCGGTGGCGATGTCTTTGATGGCTTTGATTTTATTGGGGTTGATCTAGACCCCCCGATTTGATACCATAAAGCCGAGGAACTTGCCCGAACTGACCCCGAAAGCACATTTCTTGGGGTTGAGCTTCATGTTGTATTTCCTTAAAATCACGAATGTTTCCTGCAAATGAGCCAAATGGTCCTCTACGCGCATGGACTTAACTAGCATGTCATTAATATAAGCTTCCATTGATTTACCTATTTGTTCCTCAAATATTTTATTTACGTTGGTAAGTAGCTCCTGCATTTTTTAGCCCGAACGGCATCACATTATAATAATATGTTCCATACTTGGTGACAAATGAAGTCTTTTCCTCATCTTCCTGGTTCATTTGGATTTGATTATACCCGGAATAGGCATCAAGAAAAGTAAGGACCTCGTGGCCGGCCGTGGCATCGATCATGCGATCATATTGGGCAGCGAAAAAGAATCTTTGGGGCATGCCTTGTTTAAATCCTTATAATCTACACACATTCTAAATTTGTTCCCTTTTTTAGGGACTACAACTACATTGGCTAACCATTCGGGATATTTTACCTCCCGAATGGACCCTATTTTGAGAAGTTTAGTTACCTCATCTTTTATGAATGCGTGCTTTACCTCGGACTGGGGTCTTCTCTTTTGCTTCACCGGTTTGAACCTAGGGTCCAAGCTTAGCCGATGCGTCGCTATATCTGGTGGGATCCCTGTTATATCCAAATGAGACCAAGAAAACAATCTATGTTATCGATAAGAAATTGAATAAGCCTTTTCCTGAGTTCGGGGGTTAATCCCGTTCCCAAGTATACCTTTCGTTCAGGTAGTATGACTTGCTCCAATTCTTCAATCGTTGATTGGGTAGCGTCGGAATCATCGGGAACCACGAAGGATCGAGAGATCCTTTGATCATCATCTTCCTCGATCTTCTAATTTTCTGGTTAGGTTGAAGGTGACGTCTGCGATTGCTATTTGGCATCTCGTTCCCCTTTTGAGTCCGACCCCTTTGTTGATGAAGGTGAGGATATCGGAATTGCTTCTTCGACGACAAACATTTCTCTTGCGGCCGGTTGTTCTCCATACACTATTTTGACTCCCTTCGATATTGGGAATTTAAGAACCCAGTGTAGGGTCGAAGGTACAACTCTCATGTTGTGGATCCATGGCCTTCCAAAAAGGGCGTTGTACCTCATGTCTCCTTCAATTACGTGGAACTTTGTTTCCTAGATGGTCCCAGCCACGTTTATCGGCAGAATTATCTTGCCTTTGGTGGTTTCACATGCAATATTGAATCCGTTTAGAACTAGGGTTGCGGGTACGACCTGGTCCTGTAGACCGAGCTGTTCTACAACCCTCGATCTAATAATGGTGGCCGAGCTACCTGGATTAATTAACACACGCTTAACTTTAGTTTTATTCATAAGTACGGATATTACTAGTGCATCGTTATGAGGTTGCATGACTCCTTCTACATCTTCAAAATTTTAGGGGAAAGTTCCTATGGGTGCGTAATCCTGAGTTCGAGGTCGCTTTTCTCTCACAACTGATGTCTTAATGCGTTTAAGCACCGGCCCTTGAGGGGTATCGACGCCGCCGATGATCATGTGGATGATGTGTTGTGGTTCTTCTTGTTTGTTTTGTTTTCCAAAATACCTATTTTTGAAATGGTTCTTGGCCCTGTCGCTTAAAAATTCTCGAAGGTGCCCTTTATTGAATAACTGGGCTATCTCCTCTCTTAGTTGCCTGCAATCTTCCGTTCTGTGGCCATGGGTGCCATGATATTCGCACATTTGATTGGGATTCCTCTGGGCAGGATCGGTCTGCATGGGTCGAGGCCATTTAGTGTCTTTGATGCGTCCGATAGCCGACACGATGGCGGATGCATCAATGCTGAAGTTATACTCCGATAACCGAGGTGCTTCCTTAGATCCGGTAGGCCTGTCGAACCCACTTCTGTTCATCAGCCCCCGAGACCCTTGACCTCGATCACTTTTTTTGTTGCTTTGTCCGGGGTTACGTCTCGATTCATTGATTATGTGGTTTCCACTATACGATCGGTATCGGTCCTGATCGGACCCTGTTCTCGATTGATATCCCTTCGAGCAGCGGGTTCAGACCCCAACTTATCGTCTTTGACTCTAATTTTTGATTGGTACCGATTATGCACGTCGGCCCAAGTAATAGCTGGGTACTCGATCAGGTTATGCTTTAACCACCGTGAAGCCGTCGAACTTTATTCGTTCAAACCTTGAGTGAAAGCCTGAACAGCCCAATCATATGTGACTGGGGGCAGATCTATTCGTTCCATTTGAAAACGAGATACGAACTCCCTTAACATCTCGTTATCCTTTTGTCTTACTTTGAACAGGTCCGACTTCCTAGTCTCGACTTTTATGGCCCCGACGTGTGCTTTTACGAAGGAATCTGCAAGCATAGCAAAAGAATCGACAGAATTAGATGGTAAATTATGATACCATATCATTGCTCCCTTTGACAGGGCTTCATCGAATTTCTTCAATAATACGGATTCGATCTCATCATCCTTTAGGTCGTTCCCTTTGATGGCATATGTGTATGAGGTGACATGTTCGTTGGGGTCGGTAGTTTCGTTATATTTAGGAATCTTCGACATGCGGAATTTCTTTGGGATCGGTTTAGGAGTCGCGCTTGGGGGGAAAGGCTTTTGTACGAATTTTTTAGAATCTAAGCCCTTAAATATCGGAGGTGCCCCCAGGATCTGATCAACTCTGGAGTTATATGTTTCCACCTTTTTGTCGTTCGCTTCGATCCTTCTTTCTTCATATTCTATTTGTTTGGTCAGTTCTTCGAATATCTTAGCAATTTTGGGGTTAGTCCCCGACTCCTGCTCATTTGATCTCACTATAGTTGGTTCCGTTGTATGGGCGATTTCTCAGGGTTGACTGGGTTCCGGCCTGCTCGGTATCTGGGTTTGACTCTGCAACTGAGCTATTGCTGCCTGTTGAGCTTGCAACATTTCTAAAATCATACACAAGCTGACGTTGTTTTCCTCGACGTTATGGATATCTCGATCTGCGGATCGAGTGCCACCATGAATGCTATTTTCAGGTTCAGAATGTAGGTTCGCCTCAATGGCCACATGCGAATTAATGTCTATCGGCACTTCGATTCGAGATCCAACGGCGTTGACAAGTGGTCTTTCGGTACTGGGTGTCAAGTTGTTGTTCTCATCTTGAAGAACATCTTTATTGTCGATAGGTAAGGCCATTTAATTGATAGTTAGTCGTTGCTAATCCAAAATCAAAGACACTTACGGAAACAAGCGCAAAACTATGTGTTTTTGAAGATTCGTATAAAATAACCACGGTTATCCTTAGCCCCACTGTGGTATAACTTAACACAAATCGTAAGGATAAATAGAAAGTATCAAATATGGATTGTAAAGAATGAAAAATACACAAGGTTGGAAAGAAGATGATTTAAGGACTAAGCCAGATGAATCAATCTGTGAAGCCAAAAAGAATAACCCTTCAATATAGGAGTTGTAACACCCCGGAAAAAAAATTCGAAGTACTTAAGTGGTAAGCCCGGTAATTTTTGCAAAGAAAATAATGTTTCATGGTGTCGAACTAGGCTTACGTGTTGAACAATGGGTTGGGTTGAACAATGCACCGGAAAGTAAAGAAAATTTTTTTACAGAAAGGTGCATTTCTGCGGTCCATTATGCGACCACAGAATCACTCTGCGGACCGCATAATGGCCGCAGAGTGAGGCAGTTAATTAGGCCAATTGGAAGTAATTATGCGGTCGACTATGCGACCGCATAACTGTTATGCGGTGCATTATGCGACCGTATAACGGTTATACGGACCGCATAGTGACCGCATACACACACACACAGTTCTTTTGACTATTTTGTAACCAACTATGCGACCGATATGCGGTCCGCATATCGGTTATGCGATCGCATATGCAATCGCATACCTTGTTTCGGAGCTCCATTTTTGGATTTTTAAAACCCGACCCTGTTTCGTTAAATACACTATTTGGGTTATTTTTGAGCTATTATCTAATATTTAGAGTGTGAGAGGGTGCCCTAGAGTGGGATCTTCAGTTAGATCCTCTAGTGTTTACGGATACTGATCCCGAGGAGGACCTCAGGACTTTATTGATGAGATGCACAAAACTCTCTGGGTTATGCATGCTACAGAGATGGAGGGAGTAGAGTTAGCCTCTTACCACCTGAAAGGGGGAGGCCTATTCTTGGTTTGAGTTGTGGGAGGAATCCCGTGATGAGGGAAGCCCTCCGGCAAGGTGGGGTGAGTTCACAGGTGCCTTTATGGATCATTTCTTGGCTGCCGAAACTAAGGCAGCTCGTGCCGCTGAGTTTGAAAGCCTGAATCAGGGTAGTATGAATGTGTGGGAGTACCATATGGAGTTTGCGCGCCTGTCCAAGTATGTTATTCACATGTTGCCCACTATGGAGGTTAGAGTACGCCGGTTTGTACAGGGCCTTAGCCCTTTGGTTATCAATGAGGCCTCTATAGCTGACTTAAATTCCGATATGAACTATGGTAAGATGGTGGCATTTGCTCAAGCCACAGAGACCCGCAAATTAAGGAATAGAATGGAGCGTCAGAGTAGCAGCAAGGCCCGGTCCGCAGGCAACTTTGATGGTTCTTCCGGTGGTATTGGTGGTAGGTCGGTATTCAGGGGAGCGTCATCAGGACCATCCCAATCATTTGCCCAGTCTTCGATGGGTGCACAATCATCTGGACCCAGTCAGGGCAACATGGGACCCCACCAGCAGGGTCGGCCCGACAGAAGGTTTCAGAAGCGGAGGCTTCCATGCCCTAAATGTGGGAGGATGTACTTTGGGTCCTGTTTCATGGACCTACTAGTATGCTATGGGTGTGGTTTGCGGGGTCACATTCAGAGAGATTGCCACTCGTCCTACCGAAATATGGGCAGAGGCGCGGCACAGCCAGCTAATTCTGTAGCTACTACATCCACAACACCTCCAGCTCAAGGCACCCCAGCACCCGCAGAGCGTGGTGCAGCTAGGGGTGGTGCACAGAATTCAGGAGGACCTAGCAGATTTTATGCTATGCGGAGACGTCGGGAATCAGAGGCTTCTCCAAATGTTGTCATAGGTATATTGACTGTCCAATCTCATGATGTATATGCTCTTATTGATCCCGGTTCCACTTTGTCATATGTCACTCCTTATGTTGCTATGGAATTTGGGATAGAACCAGAACAACTTTATGAGCCTTTCTCTGTATCTACTCCGGTTGGTGAGTCTATTTTGGCCGCGCGGGTTTATAGGGATTGTGTTGTCACATTGCGTGGTCGAGAAACCGTGGCCTATCTTATTGAATTAAGAATGGTCGATTTTGATGTGATAATGGGGATGGATTGGCTTTATTCAATTTGCCAAGCTTGATTGCCGAACCAGAACTGTTAGGTTCGAATTTCCAAATAAGCCAGTTATTGAGTGGAAGGGTGATTATGTGGTGCCAAAGGGTAGGTTTATTTCCTACCTTAAGGCCACAAAGATGATCAACAAGGGATGTATTTACCATTTGGTCCGGGTTATGGACACCGATGCTGAGGTACCTACACTTGAGTCTGTGCCTGTTGTGAATGAATTTCCAGGAGTATTTCCGGATGAACTCCCTGGGATCCTACCAGACAGGGAGATTGATTTTGGGATTGATGTGATACCAGACACATATCCTATATCCATTCGACCCTACACAATGGCACCGGCAGAATTGAAGGAGCTAAAGGAACAATTGAGAGATTTGTTAGAAAAGGGTTTTATCCGGCCAAGTGTGTCGCTTTGGGGCGTACTGGTCCTTTTTGTAAGAAAGAAAGATGGGTCACTGAGAATGTGTATTGACTATCGACAACTTAATAAGGTCACAATCAAGAATAAGTACCCACTGCCAAGGATAGATGATTTGTTTGATCAATTGCAAGGTGCCAGGTACTTCTCCAAGATTGATCTAAGATCCGGGTATCACCAATTGAAGATCAGGGAGCGGGATATTTCGAAAATAGCTTTTAGAACCCGGTATGGGCATTTTGAATTTCTGGTGATGTCTTTTGGGCTAATAAATGCCCCAGCAGCCTTCATGGATCTTATGAATCGCGTTTTCAATCCATTCCTCGATTCTTTTGTGATAGTGTTTATTGACGATATTCTTGTATATTCAAGCAATCGAGAGGACCATGCCGGTCACCTCAGGGTAGTGTTGCAGACTTTGTATCAACACCAGTTGTATGCAAAAATTTTGAAATATGAATTTTGGCTCGAGTCTATCACATTCTTGGGTCATGTTGTCTCTAGTGAGGGGATTAAGGTTGATCCTCAGAAAATTGCGGCTGTGAAGAATTGGCCGAGGCCTACAACTCCAACAGAGATTCGCAGTTTCTTAGGCTTAGCTGGATATTACAGAAAATTTGTGGAGGGATTTTCTACTCTTGCCTCTCTATTGACTAAATTGATGCAGAAGGCAATTAAATTCCAATGGTCAGATGCTTGTGAAAAGTGTTTCCTGGAATTGAAAGCAAGATTGACTACGACGCCGGTGTTGACTCTACCAAAAGGTATAGATGGATTTGTGGTATATTGTGATGCTTCAAGAATCGGGCTTGGGTGTGTATTAATGCAACATGGGAAGGTGATAGCTTATGCTTCTAGTCAACTAAAGAATCATGAGAAGAACTATCCAACACATGATTTAGAACTTGCGGTAGTGGTATTTGCATTGAAAATTTGACGTCATTATTTATATGGGGTCCATGTTGATATATTCACGGACCATAAGAGCCTTCAATATATTTTCAAGCAGAAGGAATTGAATCTGAGGCAGAGAAGATGGCTTGAGTTACTCAAGGACTACGACATTGATATTCTATATCATCCGGGAAAGGCCAATGTTGTGGATAATGCTCTTAGCCGGAAATCTATGGGTAGTTTTGCTCACTTGGAGGCATATCAGAGGCCATTAGCCAAGGAAGTTCACCGATTGTCTAGTTTGGGAGTTCGTCTTGCGGACTCTAGTGAAGGAGGGGTAATTATACAAAATAGGGCTGAATCATCGCTTGTTGTGGAAGTCAAAGAGAAGCAATACAACGATCCATTATTGGTGCAGTTGAAAGAGGGGATTCATAAACATAAGATCATGGCCTTTTCTCTTGGCATGGATGATTGTACACTAAGGTACCAAGGGCGACTCTGTGTTCCAAATGTGGATAGTCTCTGGGAAAGAATTATGATTGAAGCTCACACTTCTAGGTATTCCGTGCACCCAGGTTCTGCGAAAATGTATCATGATTTTAAGGAAGTCTATTGGTGGAATTATATGAAGAGGAATGTGGCGGATTTTGTGGCAAGATATCTAAAATGTCAGCAAGGGAAGGCCGAACACCAAAGGACCGGTGGGTTGGCACAGAACATAGAAATTCCAATATGAAAATGGGAAATGATTAATATGGACTTTATGGTAGGATTACCGCGCACTCCGTGCAAGTTTGACTCAATTTAGGTGATTGTGGATCGACTCACGAAATCAGCACACTTTTTGCCGGTTAAGTCTATCGACACAGTGGAGCAGTATGCTCAGTTGTATATAAAAAAAATAGTCAGGTTGCATGGCACCCCAGTTTCCATCATTTCTGATCGGGGGGCACAATTCACTGCTAATTTTTGGAAGAAATTTCACCAAGGTTTGGGTACTCAGGTGAATCTTAGTATAGCCTTTCACCCGCAGACTGACAGGCAGGCAGAGTGGACTATTCAGACGCTTGAGGATATGTTGCGCGCTTATGTTATAGACTTCAAAGGTGGCTGGGATGATCATTTACCACTCATAGAATTTGCATATAACAATAGCTATCATGCTAGCATTCAAATGGCACCATTCGAGGATTTATATGGTAGGAGATATAGATCTCTCATTGGATGGTTTGAAATTGGGGAAGCAGAGTTGATAAGGCCAGACTTCGTGCATCAGGCTATGGAAAAAGTTAAAATCATTAAGGAGCGGTTGAAGACTGCTCAGAGTCATCAGAAATCCTATTCGGATGTTCGTCGTAAAGATTTGGAATTCAAAGAAGATGATTGGGTATTTTTGAAAGTTTCCCCCATGAAGGGTGTTATGCGATTTGGTAAGAAAGGGAAATTGAGTCCGAGGTATGTAGGACCGTACAAAATCATTCAGAGGATCGGTGAGGTAGCATTCAAGCTTGAGCTACCACCTGAGATGTCATTAGTACACCAGGTGTTTCATGTGTCTATGTTAAAGAAAGTAGTTGGAGACCCGACATTCATTGTTCCGGTTGAGACTATTGAGGTAAATGAAGAATTGACTTATGAAGAGATTCCAGTTTCTATTATTGATCGGCAAGTCCGAAAGTTGAGAAACAAAGAAATTGTATCCGTGAAAGTGCTATGGCAAAACCAACAGGTTGAAGAGGCTACTTGGGAGGCCGAAGAAGAAATGAAGAAAAAGTATCCTTATTTATTTGAATAACCATGTAATTATGAGTTGTGCCTTATGAAAATGCTAAGGGATATTCCTATGAAATATGTATGACTTGTACATTTGGTGTTAAGGGTGTTATGTTCTGGTAATATAATTGCTTGTGAGGCCACAGTTGGTGTTGTTTTGTATTACATTACTTTGTTGGATTATGTATATGCTGTTAGGATGTATTTCTGGGGCTCTCTGACAGGTGGATAGGCCTAATTACAAAGAAAACTCTAGCGAAATTTTTGGAAATTTAGGGAGTTAGTCAAATTTGGGGCTGCTAGTTTGTGGTATAAAACAAACTAAGTTGCATAAGATGCTAATGATAGATTTTTACCCTCATTCGAGGACGAATGATCCTAAGCGGGGGAGAATGTAACACCCCGGAAAAAAAATTTAGAAGTACTTAAGTGGTAAGCCCGGTAATTTTTGCAAAGAAAATAATGTTTCATGGTGTCGGACTAGGCTTACGTGTTGAACAATGGGTTGGGTTGAACAATGCACCGGAAAGTAAAGAAAAATTTTTGGCGGAAAAGTGCATTTTTGCGGTTCATTATGCGACTGCAGAATCACTCTGCAGACCGCATAATGGCCGCAAAGTGAGGCAGTTAATTGGGCCAATTGAAAGCAATTATGTTGTCGACTATGCGACCACATAACTATTATGCGGTGCATTATGCGACCGCATAACGGTTATGCGGACCGCATACACAGACATTTCTTTTGGCTATTTTGTAACCAACTATGCGACCGATATGCGGTCCGCATATCGGTTATGCGATCGCTTATGCGATCGCATACCTTGTTCCGGAGCTCTATTTTTGGGTTTTTAAAATCCGACCCTATTTCGTTAAATACACTCTTTGGGTCATTTTTGAGCTATTATCTAACATTTAGAGTGAGAGAGGGTGCCTTAGAGTGAGAAGGTGTTCTCCAATATTTGTCCTTATATTCTTGCCCAAGTTTTGGAAGATTAAAAAGGAAAAACTCACTAGGTCTTCATCCTTAGGTAAGATTCTACACCCTAACCCTCACTTTCAAATTTTGTGTAGAATTGGATAATTAACAAGATAATTTCTGGGCAGTAGGGTTGTTTATTTACATGCATGTGATATCAAGGGGTGTAGGAAGATTGTTGAACTAGGCATGGTAAATATTGAGTTGTGGGATGATGGAAGTCTCCATAAAAAGGGCCTTGAAACCTTAATGCACACCTAGTGTTTGATAAAATGCTCAAATAAGCTAGAACCATAATCATCTTCCTAATTTTGATTCAATTTGTTATATTTATAAAATAGATTGAAGTTGCTAAGAATTCCGAAACATTTAGAGTGTAAGGAAACTCAAGTGAGGTATGTTGGCTAAACTCTTCTTTAAGAATTGGAATTCCCAATATTCTTGTAAGTTCCTAGATGTTGATTATAAATGGAGTATTCCGATAAATTTTGTGGTGAAGATATATGTTCAATTCGTGTTTCAAATGCTCTTATCATATTGCATTATAAATTGAGGATGTGTCCCAAACTATGGATTATGTATCCACATGTTATAATTTCTAGTCGTGATTTATGTGAAAGTTATTATGCCAAGTTGTGTAGAGATTGTGATTGTGATTGTAATACACCTCCACCCGCATACATTGGGGTGAGGCGGCATGACCGCTTTGTGTGGGGATTATGGTATAGAGATTGTGATTGTAATACACCTCCACCCGCATATATATATATATTGGGGTGAGGCGGCATGACCGCTTTGTGTAGGGATTAAGATATTGTGGGACTGCACCTCCACCCGCTTACATTGGGGTGAGGGGTACGACCACTTTGTGTATGGTTTTGGTATTGTTGTGGCACCACCACCCGCATATATTGGGGTGAGGCGGCATAGCCGCTTTGTGTTGGTATTGGTTTCGTTGATGCATTTCCACCCGCATACATTGGGGTGAGGCGGCATAGCCGCTTTGTGTAGGTTCTTGGTACTGTGGTTATACATCCACCCGCATACATTGAGGTGAGGCGTCAGGGCCGCTTGATTTAAGTTGTGGTATTATACGTACACCTCCACCTACATACATCGGGTGAGGCGGCGGGGCCGCTTTGTGTGAAGATGGTTATAGAGGATCTCATCTTAAATCCTATAAATGTTGTTGATAGCTTTTAATAAGCTTACTATGGTTGAGACAGTTATCTATATTATTCTATTGCCGCACCGGTTCATCATAATTATCTTGTATATCTAAATTCTTAAATTGGTGTTTAGTCTTCATACTAGTACTATTCGACAGTACTAACGTCCTTTTTGTCGGGGGCGCTGCATCTTTAAATGGATGCAGGTGGTTTCACAACAGGAGACATTGATCAGTAATAGCAGTACACCTTCTTCCCAGCTGACTTGGTGAACCCCACTTCATCCCGGGGTCATGTATCTTTTGTACTTTATGTATTATGGTTGAGGTATAGCCGGGACCTTGTTGCCGGCATTATCATTGTACTCTTCTTTATCTATAGAGGCTCCGTAGACATAGTGTGGGTTGTGTATTGATACTGGGAAAGACAAACTATGTTATGTTGTGGTTGTATTACTTGTCCATTTGAGACTTTAAAAATGGTGAAACTTATGGTAAGAAATTGGTAATTGTAGACACAACCACTTTATTGTTTAATTAAGAAAAACATATATTCTCTTTATTCATGAATGAGTTTGGGTAGAAGAAATCTAACAGGCTTTTGCTCGGTCGGGTTCACTCGATTGAGCGTCGGTCGCACTCCACGATTTTGGTTCAATATAGGAGTGTATGGTATTTTTTTGTTACAATGTAAGCAGAAAAACTCTCCTTTTATAGAAATATAGCCATCCTCTTTATAGTGGAGGATCCTACTTTAGATATAATTAAAAATACATAGTGGGGAACCCATCATAAATTAGTTTTTCCCTAATTCCCGTCGAGATTCTCTCCCTTAGTGCGGTTGCAACGACTCTTGTCTATGAGCTCAAGCTTGATCGGACTCGGTGCTGGTCGATATTGTTTTTAGAGCTCGATGCAGACTTGAACTCGATGCTGACTTGGGGTATGGTAATGACTCGAGCTCGGTATCGGTTGGCTTTTGTCCCTTAAGCTTGATTCCATGACATCTCATCATAGTTCGATTCGGACCCGAGCTCGATAATGACTTTGAACTCAGTGTTTGACCGGTACCTGAAATCTGAAGCTCGTTCGTACCATCTTCGGAACCCATCTCGATATTACGAAGTCTTCCTTTGGTCCATTATGATCCAATATCGATCAATCGTACGAAAACCGAAATCAATTTCGACCGTATACACTAGACATGAAATAAACTTAGACCATTGGTTTTGTTAAGTCTTAAGTTAGAAAAAATCCTGAGTTCAATTCTACTTAATCACAAATTTTAATCATAGAGGCTCTCTCAAATATTTGTCAAAAATATGTGTTAGTTAAGGTTTAACACATAACCAACACGCCAAGAGATAATCTCTATCAAGTGATCTTATTTTTCTACTTATTCTTTTTCTCACAGTATTAATACATATATTTAGTAAAAAAAATTGACGAAACGGTGTAGCGTGACACCGGTTCGTTGAAGGTGCATCATCTGCCGACCGGCTTTTGTGCACCAAATCTACAATGTCATCAATCTCTAAAAAGTATAACTAATATGTGTTTAGTCATTATTGAAGTTATGGTACCTAGGTGAAACTATGTTCAAATTAGACATATGCTTCGACTAAACTATATGTGTAGCTTTATTACGTGCAAATGGCATTTAGGATGTAGAAACAAAGAGAGAGTATGGAACTTCACCTAAGGAGAGACATCTCTTCCACTAATAAGTTTTAATAATTTCTTCCCGTGCATGATCTGGATAGCAATAAAAGTAATTAATGACAGGCTTCCATGAATCTGATAGGACATAGTCTCATAAATAGTTGCAGAAAATTTATACTAAGTAAATATCCAACTTATCTTCAGTACTGCATATGTAACACAAACTGAATTTTAAAGTTTAAAGTGTGAAGGTCGAGGATTAGGGTAGTAGGTTAGATAGTCTAAATTGTTCATACCGGTATAATACGTATTCTCGCATTCTGTTGGTATTAGATTTCTATGACTACCTGTCGTTTCTTGAATTTTTGGTCATCTTAATATATTCTTGTTATTTATGTTGCTTTTACATGGGTTCTCGGTGTTGTCCCTTCTTGTTTTTCTTTTCATTAATGTGGTGCTTATGCTTTCCTGAGTTGAGGGTCTATTGAAAACAATCTCTATCTGCACGAGGTAAGGGTAAGGTCTGTGTATCCTCCCCAAACCCCACTATGTGGGATTATACTGGGTATGTTGTTGTTGAAGCAGAAATAAAAGAGAAAAGGTCAAATGAGAAAGCATACAACATTTTCTAGCAAGAAGAAATGTTGAATATTGAAGTTTTGATGATTAACAAAGTATGACTAAATGTTCAAAGAACCAGGTCCCCAACGTAGTTGCTTAACTGTTCTGAAGAACCTGCTCCTCATGAGAAAGAATCAGCTCCTCCTGAGTGATACTTATATGTCTGTACAAGACAGTAACTTTATCTCAAAGTTACTCAGGTACGAGTTTGGTGGATGATGACTACTATAAGTGATAAGGGTCGTTGCTCAAAAAAATATGGATAATTCAGTCAGAGACTAAAGTCCCAAAGCATGTAGAATCCTTGGAATAATAGGAGTCCTATCAAAGAAGAAGCTACTTTGAAAGACTCCTAGAAGATCTCAAGTCGTATTTAAATAAGATTGACTTTGGACTTCTAAACTATCTTTTTGCACATCAACTAAAGAGTCATAAGTTGGTTACTTGTGTTGAGTACTTACATGGTATTCTTCTCGAGTCAGTCTAGTGAATGTGTTTTAGGTAATTGAGTTGTAATCAAGTGTCATAAACAATCAGTGAGTTGGAGTGAGTATTTTGCTTTACAAGTTAGAGTAACTTGTGAATCAAATAGGAGTAGTAGGAGTACTAGAGAGTATTTAATTACAGTCTTGTAATTGATACATTTTGGCCCAGTGTTCTAGTGGAGTTGGAGCTAAAAATCCTACGTGGTAGGTCGTGTTTTTTGCACCTTTTGAGTCGGGTTATTTTTCACGTAAAAATCGATGTGTTCATTTTATTACTTGTTTACTTTACGTTTAAGGAACACGGTAAAGAACCAAGTTCTTTAGTAATTTATACGAGCACTCAAATTAACAATTGATATCAGAGCATGTTCTTTCATTTACATGGCTAACACCTAGAGATATCTTGGAAGCAAGATGACTGCTCCACCCGGAACTAATGAAGGACAATCAACTACCAGGCCACCCCTGTTCAATGAAAAATATTACAGTTGGTTGAAAGCAAGAATGGAAGACTTCCTGAGAGCTGAAGACTATGAACTATGGACCATAGTGAACCAAGGTCCTTTGATTCCTACTAAACAAAATGCACAAAATGAAACAGTTCCTAAGGACCCCTCCGAATTTGTGGCAGCAGATTTTAGAATGATGGAGAAGAATGCAAAGGCTAAGAAAATCCTTATCCGTGGACTTGGTTCTGATGAGTACAATAGAATTTTTGTGTGCTCTAATGCGAAGAAGCTATGGGATGCTCTCCAAACTTCTCAAGGAACAAACTAAGTAAAGAGATGAAGAATTGAGTTACTCATGAGAAACTATGAGCTTTTCTCCATGAAGGAGTCTGAGCCCATCCAAGATATGATGACTAGGTTCACTATAATAACCAATGAACTGAAATCACTTGGAAAGGTATTTAGCTCAGAAGAGTTGGTTAGCAAAGTTCTAAGAATCCTTCCTGCTTTATGGGAATCAAAAGTCACTGCAATCCAGGAAAGCCAAGGAATTGGACAAAATCTCACTTGATAAGTTGGTTGGAAACTTAAAACTCATGAACTGAGAAAGATGGAACTGCGCAAGGAAGAACCATAGAAGGATAAGGCCTCGGTTCTTAAAGCGTCCGAGGATGATGAATTTGACTATGATGATCATAATCTAGCAATGTTTGCCAAGTTCAAGAAGTTCATGAATAATTCCAAAAGTGCATCTAAGAGAGAGACCAGTAATAAGCCCAAGCAGATTGACAAAGCTAATTATGATGGGTGCTACAAGTGTAGCAATCTAGATCACATGGTCAAGGACTGCCCAATGTGGGAAATTGAGCGGAGGAAAGAACGAGTTGATAAAAAGAAACGGGAGAAGATAAGAGAAAAGGGTTCCAATAAAGGAAAAATCCTAGGCAAAGTATTTACTGAAGCAATAAAGCAGGCATTCTTGGCAGCATATGAGGACAGTGGAAGTGATCAAGAAGAAGAAAAGAAGGATGAGGCTATAAGTGTGTGATTGATGAACACTAAGCCGTGAAGACAGAACCCCCAGTATGGCTTGGAATGCACATTGGAAGACCTCCTTTGTTTGATGAATACCACTATGATGAATGGAAGCTACGTATGAAAATATTTCTTCAGGCTACTGACTTTGACCTATGGGTAATTGTCAGTCATGGACCAACACTCCCAACCAAATTGGACAGTGAAGGTAACAGGTGCAACAAAAGAGAAAAGGAATACAATGAGGAAGATCGTCAGCTAGTTCAGAAAAATTCTAAAGCAAAGGACTTGCTCTACAGGAGCCTTTCTAGAAACACTCTCCTCAGAGTGTCCTTTTGCATCTCTGCTCATGATATATGGAGGACCTTGGAAACTTACTTTGGAAATAAAAACATCGAAGTGTCTTTGATGGCGATTGAAGTTTCCAAAACAGAGGAAGAAGTGATACAAATGATAGCCATGAGTGACTCAGAAACTGAAGAAGAAGCAAACCAGGTAAGTATATCAGACTTGAAACAAAATATTCTTGTTATGTCCAAAAACAACTGATGGCCATAATTGTAACCTTAATGAATGAAATAGATAAAATGAGTACTGAAAATGATCAGCTAATAAGCAACCTTTCTTGTGTCAAACTTGATATCAAAGAACTTGAATCTGACAAAGCTAGTTTAGAGAAACAGGTCAAAGACCTTAAGAACCAGGTTCTTGTGCTTACTTATTAGAATGAGAAGTATCTTGATATACATGGAAAAGAAAAAATGAGTGATCTGTAGGATAAGATTGAAAATGAATTTAAAATTGCTAATGATAATCTTAGTGATGCTGAATGTAGAAATAAAGTCCTATATGAAAAACTAGAAAAGACCAATTATGAACTCTCTAGATTACGCAAATGGCATAGATCTTCTGATGCCTTGAATTGGCTAAATGAAAATTGTAGCTTTAACAAATCTGGAATTGGCTACAGAAAACATGTCCCTAAGTTTGACCCAAAGTATGTAGGAATTTCTGATAATAACATGTGCACTCATTGTGGAAGAGTAGGACACTTTAGAGACACTTGTCCTGCCTTAATTCATGCTCAGTTTAGAAACACCTTTGGTATTGCTAAAAATGTGAAGAAGGAAGAGGAGCCAAAGGTTAATCCTCATGTTCATACTAAATGGATTAAGGTTAACAAGAAAATAGCTTCTAATCCTCTCCCCTTCTAGGCAAGAAGGGATATGATTCATCCTTTCTCAAACAAAAAGGGATCCAAGTTTGTCTGGGTTCCCAAAACTAACTTGTGAACTTTGGTGCATGCTAAGGTGAAAGGAAACAATCATAACCGGTATCTAGATAGTATGCTCAAGACATATGATTGGAGAAAAGAAAAACTTCCTCTCACTGACAGCTTTCCAAGGAGGGAGTGTGTCATTTGGAAATAGAAAAAAGGGTCAGATAATAGGTATTGGCAAGGTTGGCAAGTCACTCTCTCATGCTATAGAAGATGTGTATTATGTGGTAGGTCTTAAGCACAATCTTCTTAGCATCTCTCAAATGTGCGACAAAGGAAATGAGGTAAAATTCAATTCCAAAATTTGCACTATCACAAAGCTTGATACTGATGAAATTGTTTTAAAGGGTAAGAGACATAACAATGTATACAAGATATCGATTATGTCACTTCCCTAGAGTGAGAACACATGCTTGAGTGTAGTAGAATATGATCCACTACTATGGCATAGAAGACTGGGACACGCCAGTCTTTGTCAACTCAACAAGTTGGCAGCAAAGGACTTGGTCCTTGGGCTACCTAAAGTTGAGTTCACTTCTAACAAGGTGTGTGATGCATGTGTTAGAGGGAAACATGTTAGGTCATCCTTTAAATCTAAAAAATTTGTAATTACTTCTAAACCTCTGGAACTCCTTCACATGGACCTATGTGGACCAATGAGAATAATGAGCAGATGAGGTAAGAGGTATGTGCTTGTGATTGTTGATGACTTCTTCAGGTATACCTGGACTTTGTTTTTGGGATCCAAAGATGAAACCTTTGATATTTTCTGTGTGTTTGTCATAATGATTCAACAAAAGCTAGGATGTAATGTTTTAAGTATTAGAACTGGCCATGGAACTGAATTTGAAAATTCAAAATTCCTTGAGTTTTGCGGCTCACATGGCATTGGCCATAATCTCTCTACACCTAGAACTCCACAATAAAATGAGGTTGTAGAAAGAAAGAATAGATCCTTAGAAGACATGGGGAGGACCATGTTGATTGTCAGTGGACTGCCTAAGAATTTTTGGGCTGAGGCAATCAATATTGCTTGCTACCTACTAAATAGATGTATGGTCAGACCCATTCTTGAGAAAACTCCCTATGAGTTACTTCGAGGAAGGAAATCGAACATCACTCACCTGAGAGCCTTTGAGTGCAAATGTTTTGTACATAATAATGGGAAAGATGCTCTAGGTAAGTTTGATGACAGAAGTGATGAGAGAATTTTCTTGGGTTACTCTCAGCATAGTAAGGCCTATAAGGTTTTTAATAAAAGAACTATGTGTGTGGAAGAAAATATTCATGTTATTTTAGATGAATCTAACAACTTGGTTGAGAAAGGTCTACAAGATGAAGATTATGACATAGGGTTCACTAGTGATGGAGATACAAGGGAATCTGATGAAGATGGATCTGAAAACAACAAGGAAACTGACGGTGATCATGAGGAACACGAAGAAGAAAGAACTACTCTAACTGCTGACCAGACTAATGAAACCACACCTACTAAACCTACTCCTTTGGGTCACTCATCAGTTGAATCTTCTCTGGGTATACAGATCAGACCATGGAAGCATCAAAGCTCACTTCCTCTAGAGAATATCATCTCTGACCCAAATATAGGGGTGCAAACCAGGTCTTCTCTAAGAAATCTATGTGCACTCACAACTTTCCTCTCACAGGTTGTACTTAAGACCATCAAAGAAGCTCTAAAGGATCCAGACTGGATCATAGCCATGCAATAGGAGCTAAATCAGTTTGAGAGAAGCAAGGTCCGGCACCTGGTACAAAAACCCAAGAATAGAAATGTAATAGGTACTAGATGGCTGTTCAGAAACAAGTTGGATGAACAAGAAAATATCACAAGGAACAAGGCCAGACTGGTGGTTGAGGGATACAATCAAGAGGAGGGCATTGACTATGATGAGACATTTGCACCTGTAGCTAGAATGGATGCTATAATAATGTTGATAGCCTTTTTCCCCACATGGAGTTCACTTTATACCAGATGGATGTAAAGAGTGCCTTTTTGAATGGTTACCTGAAGGAGGAAGTGTTTGTCAAACAACCTCCTGGATTTGAAAGTGAAGAATTTCCTGACTATGTGTTCAAACTAGATAAAACTCTTTATGGACTGAAACAGGCTCCAAGAGCTTGGTATGAAAGGCTCTCAAAATTCCTTTTAGCCAATAACTTTGTAAGAGGAAAGATGGACAACACTCTATTTCTGAGGAGCAGAGGGAAGAATATTTTGATAGTACAAGTGTATGTGGATGACATTATCTTTTGGGCCACAATGAAGCAAAGTGCAACGAATTTGCTGAGATGATGGGAAATGAGTTCAAAATGAGCATGATAGGTGAATTGAACTTCTTTCTATGACTGCAAATCAAGCAAACACCTACTGGAACCATGAGACATCAGTAGAAATATATCAAATAATTATTGAAGAAGTTCAACATGGACTCATCTATGTCTATTGATACCCCCATTGCCATTGCAATAAAGCTAGACCTTGATGAAGAAGGGAAACGTGTGGAATAGAAACTATATAGAGGAATGATTGGGTCAATATTGTACCTCACAGCAAACATGCCTGATATAGTGTTTAGCGTGGGATTATGTGCAAGGTTTCAGGCAAATCCCAAGGAATCTCACCTGAAGGCTGTCAAAAGGATACTAAGATATCTCAAGGGGACCCATGACCTCTGTCTATGGTATCCCATAGGGTGCAGCTTTGATCTAGTTGGGTATGCTGATGCTGACTATGCAGGTTTTCATGTTGACGGGACAAGCACTATAGGAACAACTCATTTACTAGGTTCTTATATGGTGTCTTGGGGAACCAAGAAGCAAAACTCAGTGGCCTTATCTACATCTGAGGATGAATATGTGGCAGCAACATCCTGTTGTGCTCAGTTACTATGGATAAGACAACAGCTAAGGGACTATGGTATATTTGTGGATTGTGTTCCCATTTTCTGTGATAACACAAGTGCTATAAACATTGCTAAAAATCCATGTCAGCACAAGAGAACCAAGCACATTGACATTAGACATCACTTTCTCAAAGACAATGTTGAAAAGGGGAATATCTCAATTAACTTTTGTAAAACTGAAAATCAAATTGCTGATATTTTTACTAAAGCTCTGAGTAGGGATCACTTTGAAAGGAATAGACTAGAGCTAGGTCTAATCAACTCCTCCCACTAAGTTGACTCCCAGTGATTGGTTAAAAAAGGCATAACCAGATGTAGATAATTAAGTACAATGTGTTTTGATTCAGCTTTGTGCTTGTATTAAGCTCACACACTTGCTTAGAAAATCTGGCTAATAACTGTGTTGCATGATACTAATATAAAGTGATGAAGCTTTATTGCAGAAACGAATAAGGAGTTGCTAAGAAGTTAGTTCTTTGACTTAGGTATGTGCCATACTGTCTTAAGTCACTAGGACTTTATATTCTAAAATTACTGCTATACTCAGACTTTTAATTCCATTGGCGTCACTTCTAATCGTCTTCTCGTCAAAGCGTAAGGGAGAATCCTTGTGCAATTAGAGATCAATTACTCTTGAAAACCTTACAGTCAAAGTAACTGTTATAAAAGTTCCGTTAGAACTCAAATTCGGTCACCTTCTCTCTTCCAGTCAAATCAGGAGTAATGCCTTTAAAAGGCCCTTATGATCAGCTTCTCTAACCTCACTATTTCTCTCAAACCCTAAGCAAGAATCGAAAGCAATTATCAAGAACTAACCCTTTTCTTTCTCTTCTTCAAGTCTCTCATCTGATCACCATGCCTAAAGCTAGTCAAACACCCTCTAAAGCTAAATCATCAACCAAGGCTGAAGCAAACCCCAAAATCTTGAAGCCCAAATCGAAGAAAAATGCCAAGCCTTCAAGAGAACCCACACCCACACCTGCTCCTTCTTCTTCGATATCCTCCACTATACCTACCTCATCCTCCCATGTTTCTACTATTTATACTGTTCCTATCATTCCTACCTCCATTGTACCCCCTCCTTAAAAAACAACTACCCATGCACCTGAGCTTCCTGCGAAAAATACCTCTAAGTCAACAAAGGTCAAATCAACTCCAAGAAAATCTGTCAAGAAATTGCCTGAGGCTGCTATGCAGGGTGACACTGTAGCCAAGGGATCTATGTTTCAGGGGGAATCAGTGCCAGTCACTACTGATCAGGTACCTCATCCTACTTCCAAGTTAGATTTTTTGGTGTCTTCTATAGATGATGCACCCCTAGATACTCTCCCACCCACGAGTGAGAAGCTACCAATGGAGAAATTCCCTGTAGAAAAGGTTGTAGGGGATATGGGAAAGGAGATAGATCTAACAGCTGTGGAGACTGTGGTTGAGGGGGAAGGACGTAAATAATCGATGCAAAAGGAGGCTTCTGATGGCCTTGATTTTAGTTGGACTGAGGATTAGGAAGATGATGAAGGTGAAATAGAAGAAGAAGTTATGAACAGTCATGAGGAACATGATGCTCAAAACATAGCCAATGAAGAAGAAAAGAGTGAGAATGAGGGAATATCTAGAGATGATAAGAAGAGTGATATAGAGGATAAGACAAGTGAACAGGCTAATGATTCTGCAGAAGAAGAAAATCAAAGTGAAGAAGAGGGGGTTTCTGAAAGTGAGGGTGAGGATCAAGAAAAGGTAAGTGAGAGTGAAGGAGGTGATGACGAGAGTGAGGAAGAAGAGCGAAATGTGAGTGAGGAATCTGAAGGTTCCATGACAATTGGAAACGATGTCATAGCCCCTTCAGAAGAAATTGGTAAAGAGACAAGGGCTCAAGAACTTGGGTCTTTGTTAACTCCTTTCACTAGAGATGAAGAAGTTAGCAGTGATGAAGAAGTTAGCAGTGATGATATGCCACTATCTGAGGTAGGGAAGAAGTCCAGGAAGATCACTGTGAAAGCTACAAAGGCATTAGTCTCAACAAGAAAATGAGTGGTTCTTCCTGCTAGAACTCCCCTCACAAGGAGTAAAAGAAAGATTGTTGATGCACAAATCATGAAGAAGTCTAGAAGTGCAAAAACTCCAAAGAAAAAGGTTTCAATTGTGGAACCTATTGTTAAGGTGGATGAAGAAGATGAATCTGACTCTGCCTTGCCAGCAAAGTCTGCTACACCAAAGAAAAAGGGTGCCAAAGCCACCAAACCTGCTACCTCTTCTGCAAGGGCCAGTAGGGATAAAACAAGAAAGAATGTGCCAGTTGCAGATGATCGATTCACAGAGTTCAGAAACAGAAAAGTGCCAAATGGGAAGATTCTTGCGAACACTGATGAGAAGGGGATGGCTCAACTAGTTGAGAAACTTGAGCTACAGGGGTGGAAGCACATGTTTGTCAAAGCTTTCCCCCGAGTATGTGTTCCTGTTGTGGTGGAGTTCTATACAAATTTCTCATTTTATGGGAAGGTATTCAAGAGTAAGGTAGGGGGCTTTGACATGGAGTTTGATGCTGAGGAGCCGGGGCTGCTTCTGAATATCCCTTATTTGGAATTTGACAATTACTTAAATAAGAAGTGGCCAACTATAGACAATGATGTTGACACTGCATTGTGGTCACCAGGAAGTTCTCCCAAAAGTTTGAATTAGATGGTCCCGAGAAAGTGCACAAGACTGATATGACTCCCTTTCACAAGCAATTATTTCAGTTTGTCAACTCTTGCATTCTTTAGAGGTCTGAGAGAAGGCATGAAGCTACTCTACTAGACATGGCTGTGATGGAACTGCTTGACACTGGTCGACCTATCAATCTTCCTAGCCTGATGATTTAGCACATGGCAAGAGTTGCAGATACTTCCAAACCAAAGCATAATATGCCATATGGTTTCATGTTGACTGAGTTATTTGAAAAGCTCAATATTGCCTTACCTGAGCTTAAATTTGGAAATCACAATGATGTTTTGGATGTTGTTACCCTCAAGCAGTGTGGCTATGAGGAGATCAAGGCTAGAGGACCCACAAGATCTGCCATTCTTCCTGGGAGTAGTAGGGTTGCAGAACTCAGCAAGAGGTTGGAGTTGGCTGTTGAAGAGAATTCCAAGCTTCGTGAAGATAATAATGAGCTGAGAAAGGAAACAAAGCAACTCAGGGAAGAGCTCAAAAGAGATAGGGAGGCACATGCTCAACAGATTGCTACCCTTGTGAAAGCTTTGACCCCCTCTGCTTCTCACCCTTGAACATGTTCCTTCCCAGTGTCCTTAGTTCTTTTGCTATACTAGTGATGCCTTATATTTTGTTCCTTTTGTCTTAGTCTGAGTAATTTGCAATATGCTTAGTTTATTTTGTTCTAATTGTTACACCTTGTGCATTCCAAGGTAACGTAATGAATATGAGACTTGTTAATTATGATTTAAATGATTTAAAGTCATAATATGTCTATATATGATGTTTGTATAGAAAATATAAAGTTTGGAAAAAATCGGATTAAAGTTGTAGAAAAACCGACTAAGGATTTGCCTTGTAACAGAGCTTTTTGAGAAATAAATTGCGTGTCCTATATGAGGTCTTTTGGGACATATTATATACCAAATTGAAGGTCTTGGAATTTAGTTTATAGAGGTCTGTAGACAGTCATTTATAGTTATATAGTATGTGGCCTTGTCGGCTCGCCCTACCGTATGTGTATATATATATATATATATATATATATATATATATATATATGTCTTTTGGGCATGTTTTCCTATGTATGTTGTTCATATGAATTAGTAGTTTATTTTCATATGTTATGCATGACCTACACCTATTTCATGTTTATATCTTAGACGAATTCTTAGGGGTGTTCGATAGGTAGAACTCGGGCACTCGTCACGGCCCATCGGTTTGGGTCGTGACAAAAGTGGTATCAGAGCAGTTCCATCCTAGGGTTGTCTCCAGATCGTGTCTAGTAGAGTCTTGTTTATGAGTGTGTTGTGCACCACACTTATAAACAGGAGGTTGCTGTACATATAGGATGTTACCTACCATTCTTATCTTAGATCGTGCGATATAAGAATTCATTTTCCTAACGATATGTTATGTTTTCAGCGATGCCCAAGAAGGCTACAACCGCCCAGAAGGGCAAGTCCGTGACTGATGAGACTACAAGTCAAGCGCCACGAGTTACCGGGGCTCGGGGAGAGTCACATAATGAGACTCCATCTCAGACTTCACATACCCTACCCTCTCAGGAGGAGATCCGAGGGGCACCAACTCCAGTGCCAGTGCCAACCCCAATACCCCTAGTTCCTCAGCCATATGCAACGGGTCAGGAGATGAGAGATATTATTCAGCTATTGACTCAATTAGTGGTCGCACAAGCTCGGCGCCAGGAGGTAGGTATCGGTCATGCAGATAGGGCCATCAGTGCGAGGGTTCGCGATTTTATTAATTTGGACCCTCCCGTATTTACTGGAGTAGATCCAAACGATGACCCTCAGGTATTTATTGATAGGATGTAGAGAACTTTGAGGGTAATGAAGGCCACTGAGACTGAGTCAGTTGAGCTAGCTTCCTATAAACTTTGGGATGTTGCAGTTAATTGGTACGTGTCTTGGGAGTTGTCCAGAGGTGAGTATGCCCTTCCAGCAGTATGGCAGGAGTTTACAAAGGCTTTTCTTCGTCATTATTTGCCACTAGAGCTTAGACGGGCCAGAGTTGATAAGTTCTTGACCCTTCGACAGGGTAATATGAGTGTTCGGGAGTACAGCCTTCAGTTTGATTCTTTGGCTAGGTATTCTCCCACTATTGTAGCTAAGATGGAGGATCGGGTTCACCGGTTCGTGATGGGGTTAGAGCCGCACCTGCTTAATGAATGTATGTCAGTTTCACTTCATCTATACATTGATATTTCTCTTATTCAGGCATACGCTCAGGGTGTAAAGGAGCATAAGCAGAAGCAGAGGGCTGATCGTGAGCATGATAGGGGCTAGAGTAAGATAGCGAGATCTTCAGGTCCTTTTGGTGAGTTTCGAGGTGGTCAGAGACAGCGATACCCGAGATATCCAGCCCAACCATCGGTAAATGCACCCCTTCAGTTTTCCGATAGGAGATTTGATCGTTCCATATATTCATGGCCCAGTCAGAGTTCCAGGGCCTCTAGTTCTCACTATAGGGGTGAGTCAAGTCATATGAGGCCACCCTTGCCACGATGTGCTCAGTGTGGTAAACAGTATGCCGGGCAGTGCCTCTTGGGATTAGGTGTTTGTTATACTTGTGGTTATCTAGACCACGTTATGAGAGATTGTCCAATGAGAGGTGGTGCATGTATAGTTTAGCCAGCGAGATTTGTAGCTGGTTCGTCATCATCAGTACGCCCCTCTAGGCAAGGTTCACATGCACCAACCGGTCGTGGTAGAGGCAGAAGTGGAGCATCTAGCTTGAGCGGTCCTCAGAACCGTATCTATACCTTAGAGGGTCGACTGGATCATAAGTCATCACCTGATGTTGTTACGGGTATATTATTAGTCTTCTCATATGATGTATATACATTGATTGATCCAGGTTCCACCTTATCGTACGTCACTTCATTGGTTGCTAGTAAGTTTGGGATAGAACCTAAGTTTATTAAACCTTTTGAGGTGTCTACACCTGTTGGGGATCCAGTGATAGCTAGACGGGTATATAGAGATTGTATAGTAGTAGTTCTTAGTCGTTCTACAGTAGCAGACCTGATTGAGATAGATATGGTAGAATTTGATATTATAATGGGTATGGATTGGTTGGCTTCTTGTTATGCTAACGTTGATTGTAGATCAAAGATGGTTCGGTTCCAGTTTCTAGGGGAGCCAGTTCTAGAGTGGAAAGGTAATACTGCATCGCCGAGAGGTAGGTTTATTTCCTATCTCAAGGCAAGGAAGATGATCAGAAAGGCTATATTTATCACTTAGTTCGGGTACAGGATGTGAAAGCAGAGTCACCGACCCTTCAATCTATTCCGGTGGTTAATGAGTTTCCCGATGAGCTTCCAGGCCTTCCAGGCCTTCCGCCAGAGCGGGAAATTGAGTTTGCTATTGACACATTACTAGATACTCGGCCGATATCTATTCCTCCTTATAGAATGGTACCTGCAGAGCTGAGAGAGTTGAAAATACAACTGAGGGATTTGCTTGAAAAAGGCTTTATCAGACTTAGTACATCACCGTGGGGAGCACCTGTGTTATTTGTGAGAAAGAAAGATGGTTCCTTGCGGATGTGTATTGATTACAGACAATTGAATAAGGCGACGATCAAGAATAAGTACTCGCTCCCGATGATTAATGATTTATTTGATCAGTTGCAGGGTGCCAGGTGTTTCTCGAAGATAGACTTGAGGTCGAGGTACCATCAGGTAAATGTTAGAGAGAAGGATATTCCGAAGACAGCATTCAGGACCAGATACGGGCACTTTGAGTTTCGTGTTATATCATTTGGTTTGACCAATGCCCCAGCGGTATTCATGGACTTGATGAACCGTGTGTTCAGACCCTTTCTAGATCTGTCCGTGATTGTATTTATAGATGATATTTTGGTTTATTCTCATTCAGAGGCTAATCATGCAGATCATTTGCGTACTGTGCTCAGAGATCTACAAGAAAGGAAGTTGTATGCAATATTCTCTAAATGTGAATTCTGTAGCCTTACTTGGTCATATTATTTCAGGTGAGGGTATCCGGGTCGATACATAGAAGATTGAGGCAGTGAAGATTTGGCCTAGACCCACGACACCGACAGAGGTTCGTAGCTTCCTGGGTTTGGCAGGTTATTACAAGAGATTTTTAGAGGGGTTTTCTTCCCTTTCAGCACCATTGACAAAGTTGACTCAGAAGGCAACCAAGTTTCAGTGGACTAATGCTTGTGAGCGGAGTTTCCAGGCATTGAAAGACAGATTGACTTCAGTACCGGTTCTGATACTTCCAGAAGGGACTGATGGTTATGCTATCTATTGTGATGCTTCGAGAGTTGGATTGGGGTTGTATACTGATGCAGCATGGTAAGGTTGTAGCTTATGCTTCTAGACAACTAAGAAAACACGAGAAGAATTACCCGACCCACGATTTAGAATTAGCCGCGGTGATTCATGCACTAAAGATGTGGATGCACTATTTGTATTGCATTCATCTTGATATCTATACGGACCATAAGAGCCTTCAGTATTTATTCAAGCAAAAGGAATTGAATTTACGTCAGAGGCGATGGTTGGAGCTACTAAAAGACTATGATGTTGATATTTTATACCATCTAGGAAAGGCGACTGTAGTAGCCGATGCCCTCAGTAGTAGATCTATGGGTAGCTTATCATATTTATAGCCAGAGAAGAGTGAGATAGCTCGTGAGATTCATCAGCTAGCTAATATTGGAGTTTGACTACTAGATTCAGGTGGTACCGGAGTTACTATTCAGGACACGACAACATCCTCTCTAGTAACTGAAGTGAAGGAACGCCAGTATGAAGATCATGTGCTAGCTCACTACAGAGATACAACCCCTCAAAAGGAGAAGACACCATTGGAGATTATAGGAGATGGAGTCCTCAGATATCGAGATCGATTATGTGTTCCTAATGTGGCAGGGTTGCGCCAGCAGGTTATGGGAGAAGCTCATTATTCTCGTTATTCTATTCATCCAAGAGCGACGAAGATGTATCATGATATCAGAGGAATATACTGGTGGGACGGAATGAAGAAGGATATAGAAGAGTTTGTTGCTCAGTGCCCTAATTGTCAGCAGGTTAAGATTGAGCATCAGAAATCCGGTGGATTATTGCAGGCTATAGAGATTCCAACTTGGAAATGGGATGTGATTAACATGGATTTCATCATAGTCTTACCTCGTACCCAGCGTAAGTTCGATTCTATATGGGTTATTATTGATAGACTTACAAAATCAGCCCATATTTTGCCTGTCATGACTACGTATTCAGCAGAGGATTATGCAAGGATTTACATTAAAGAGATAATACGACTTCATGGTGTCCCTATATCTATTATCTCAGATAGAGGTGCTCAGTTTACAGCTAATTTCTGGATGTCCTTCCAAAAAGGATTGGGGACTCAGGTAAGTCTTAGTACATCATTTCATCCCCAGACAGATGGTCAGGCTGAGCGTACTATTCAGACACTGGAGGATATGCTACGGGCTTGTGTGATGGACTTTAGGGGTAGCTGGGATGATCATCTTCCACTTATTGAGTTCGCATATAATAATAGTTATCATTCCAGCATTCAGATGGCTCCATACGAAGCTCTTTACAGACAAAAGTGTAGGTCACCTATCAGATGGTTCGAGGTTGGGGGAACTAAGTTAGTAGGACCAGAGTTGGTACAACAGGCAGTTGAGAAGATTAAGCTTATACGGGAAAGGCTATTAGCAGCTCAGAGTCGTCAGAAGTCCTATGCAGATAATCGACGATGAGACTTGGAGTTTCAAGTAGATGACTGGATATTCCTAAAGGTATCACCGATGAAAGGCGTTATGAGATTCGGTAAGAACGGAAAGCTTAGCCATCAGTACATTGGACCTTATAAGATTATACGCTGAGTAGGCAAAGTAGCATATAAGTTAGACTTGCCTTCCAAATTGGAGTCTGTACATCAGTATTTCATGTGTCTATGCTCCGTAGGTGTATTGGAGATCCCTCTAAAGTCATTCCAGTTGACGATGTTCAAGTTACAGAGCAGCTATCATATGAGGAAGCTCCCATTGCTATACTAGATAGACAAGTTCGGAGATTAAGAATTAAGGATGTAGCTTCGATTAAAGTATTTTGGATTAACAATAGTATGGAGGAGATGACTTGGGAAGCTGAAGAAGAAATGAAGACTAGGTATCCTCACTTTTTCCACTTCCGGAGGAAGATCAGACTGAGACATCACAGCCTTTAGGTACGTATATGGTACTTGATTCTTATGTTAGTTATTGTTATTGGTCGTGTGAGGCCATTGGTGTTATTGATGATTGTGGCCCTGTGTGGCTTTGTATTGTTGGGTTTGCTGTGTGACAGGTTGGTAGTAGTACCGTTACAGAGGAGACTCTACCAAAATTTCTATAGATTTCTGGGAGTTTAATATTCGAGGACGAATGTTTCTAAGGGGGGAAGATTGTTGCACCATGTGCGTTCCAAGGTGACGTAATGAATATAAGACTTTTTAATCATGATTTAAATGATTTTAAAGTCATAATATGGGTATATATGATGTTTTGATAGAAAATATGAAGTATGGAAAAAATCGGATTAAAGTTGCAGAAAAACCGACTAAGGATTTGCCTTGTAACAGAGCTTTTTGAGAAATAAATTTCGTGTCCTATATGAGGTATTTTGGGATATATTATATACCAAATTGAAGGTCTTGGAATTTAGTTTCCAACTCACTTAACCGTTTGTTCATACGACACCCGGATAAAAAGTTATAAGCGTTGGAAGAAGGACCAATGCTAGGGTGCCAAGTAGCACCTTTTGACTTTTCAAACAAAATGGATATTTATATCCTTATCTCGTTTCTTTCTTAAATTTTCCAGAACACACAACCAAATAAGACTCCTAACTTTACTCTTAATCTCTCTGCAAGAGCTTCAAACAAGATTATCATCTCGGGCACAGAATCAAGATACGATAACATTAAAATGATCCCTACGACGTAAGTATCGCTATATCGCCTCTCTTTTTCTTTGTAGTTTGACTTTTGGAAGGTACTTCATAGTTAGGAAAACGTGTAATTTCTGTATTTAAGTGTTTAAATATCAAGGAAGGTTGATAAATTCGTTTCCTAATAGTTAGAACTCACGGGACGGTGATCGGAAGCCGTGAGTTCGAGTTATTCACTTGTAGCGGACTATTTTGTTGATTGTTTTGTGTTGCTGTTGGGCTGCATATTTTACTGATGTTTTGTGGAATTTTGGAGGATTAATGTTGTGTAGAAACACCATATAAATGCAGGGTGATATGATGGTTGTTCGTCGTAACATTTTCGGGCCGCTTGACACTACTACGGTAGTTATTTTGTGTATGAAGCGATTGGGGTGTGTTGGGATATTTTGTAATATTTTGTGGTGTATATAAGGTTGGAAAATAATGTATACATGTTGATATTGTTGTGTTTGGTGTTATATTGAATTTGAAGGAAGTAAGAATTATAGGGGAGATGCTGCCCGTTTTAATACAAAATAAGCTTGTCGTTCGTTGTGCGATAGTTTTACCTTTCGTAACTTAATGATAGTATTATTATTGTTATTGTAGATTAAGGTACGAAGAGGCGAGTTCAACTTGTTGATTGGAAATATTGTGATAAGGTATGTTAAGGCTATCCCGTCTTTCCTTTTTGGCATGATCCATATGATGCAAGAAATGAGCAAGTACGCAACTTTCACAAATAATTCTATTCCTAGAAGTACTAGGGTTGCCTATGTTCTTGATTCCCCATATGTACTACTATCATATCGTCTTTTCATGGGTCTCATGACATTCAGAGAGATCTTATTGACCTACTTCATTATACATTGCATTCATTTATATATGTATACTGACCCATGACCAGATCACGTTATATACGCGTATAGTATATATATATAGGGTATGGGGAAAGGTTATGGCGTTATATATGCACCACCACCTGATCAACTGGTATACATTTATGATTTCGCCCACAGAGGCTGAGATGATATGATGGGATGCCCTCAGAGGATTGATGATGTTATGTACGCATATACCTATGCATGATATGACATTTATACGCATATGCATGACTTATAAATGTTTCATGATTCACAGATCTATGCAGACTTACAGGTTGAGTCCTTTACTCCATGTTTCTTTCATGTCTATTATATACTAATTTTTATGCCTTACATACTCGGTATATTATTCTTACTGATGCCCCTATTACCTGGGGACCTACGTTTTATGCTCGCAGGTACAGGTAGACAGGTTGACGGTCCCCCATCTTAGGATACTTGCTCAGCGAGAGTTGGCGTGCTCCATTTGATCTAGAGCTGCTATTGAGTTTTGGTACGATACTTTTGTACACATATGGGTATGACGGGGCCCAGTCCCGTCCTTTATACAGTTGTACACTCTATTAGAGGTCTGTAGACAGTCATGTATATATATATATATATATATATATATATATATATATATATATATATATATATATATATATATATATATATATATATATATATATGTATGTATGTATATATGTCTTTTGGGCATGTTTTCCCACGTATGTTGTTCATATGAATCAGTAGTTTATTTTCAGACGTTATGCATGGCCTACACTTATTTCATGTTTATATCTTAGACGAATGCTTATGCGGCGTGACAAGGCGGGATATATATATATATATATATATATATATATATATATATATATATATATATATATATATATATATATATATATATATGTCTTTTAGGCATGTTTTCCCACGTATATTGTTCATATGAATCAGTAGTTTATTTTCAGACGTTATGCATGGCCTACACTTATTTCATGTTTATATCTTAGACGAATGCTTAGGGGTGTTCGACAGGTAGACCTCGGGCACTCGTCGCGGCCCATCGGTTTGGGTCGTAACACTAATGATGAAGACAAAGCCCTAGGCTTCTTTTGGCACTACTTAATGTATCTTATTGCGCTGCTTTACTGCTTTGTACTCTATTGGATCATCAGCCTAGTTTATTTTCCCTTTCTTATGCTTGTGTTGTCACCTGATTGTCTTTGAATCTTTCATTATCTATACTTAGTGTCTAACTTTTTTTTGTGTGTGTTTTCGATGATGCCAAAAGGGGGAAGATAAGGTTGGAAGTTGTTGTGGACATACATGTCTATCAATAGTGCTTGTTGTGATTATCTGGTTCTTTGAGGTGATTATCTGGTTCTGTTGTAGTTCTGTTGTGCACAAAGTTTGTCATCATCAAAAAGGGAGAATTTGTTGAATATTGAAGTTTTGATGATTAACAAAGTATGACTAAATGTTCAAAGAACTAGGCCCTCAACGTAGCTGCTTAACTTTTCTGAAGAACCTGCTCCTCAGGAGAAAGAATCAGCTCTTCCTAAATGATAGTTGTACGTCTGTACAAGACAGTACTTTATCTCAAAGTTACTCAGGTTCGAGTTTGGTGGACGATGGCTACTATAAGTGATAAGGGTCGTTGTCAAAAAAATATGGATAATTCAGTCAGAGACTAAAGTCCCAAAGCGTGTGGAATCCTTGGAACAGTAAGAGTCCTATCAAAGAGGAAGCTGACTTTAAATAGAACTTCTAGAAGATCTCAAATCGTATTTAAATATGATTGATTTTGGACTTCTAAACTATCCTTTTGCACATCAACTAAAGAGTCATAAGTTGTTTACTTACGTTGAGTACTTGCATTGTATTCTTCTCGAGTTATTTTAGTGAATGTGTTTTAGGTAATTGAGTTATAATCAAATATCATAAACAATCAGTGAGTTGGAATGAGTATTTTGCTTTACAAGTTAGAGTAACTTGTGAATCAAATAGGAGTAGTAGGAGTACTGGAGAGTATTTAATTACAGTCTTGTAATTGATACACTTTGGCTCAGTATTCTAGTAGAGTTGGAGCTGAAAATCCTACGTGGTAGGTTGTGGTTTTTGCACCTTTTGAGCCGGGTGATTTTTTACGTAAAAATCATTGTGTTCATTTTATTGCTTCTTTACTTTACGCTTAAGGATTACGGTAAAGAACCAGGTTCTTTAGTAATTCATACGGGCACAAATTAACAAGAAAAAACATATAGTAAATGAGAAAAGAAACGAAGAGGGCAGCAACTTATTAGAGGAGCATTGGAGATTTTATATCGACACCACGAACATATATAAATCATACAACGGTAAATTTATGCATATTGGGAGCTTAGTGCACTAGGCTGCCCTTTTTTACGGTGCTAAGTTTATGCATTATTGTCATGATATTCATAATTCTTGCCATGGATTATATATATAGCATATAAATGCTAGTTTGGAAGTTTGTTCTTGTGTTGTGACACTGTATGTAAGAGTGGTGGCGGTATAAATAAGTACTAATTAGAAGAGAACAGTTTATTCATGAGGCATTATGTTGCACTTGGTGTACCCAAGACACTTCTTAACAGAATTCTCTATAATAAATTAATATATAGTAGTATGAGATAGTGAAATAAACAAGAAGGAAAGAACCTAGCAATATCCTTTGTCAGAAACAATGATGATATTTCTCTTGTTCATATTTTTTTCCATTTCAGATGATCTTTATCTCCTTTGTTTAGTGTGGTTTGTCTGATGTCCTTAATTATCAGTGTTTATTTAATTATTCTATTGAAAAGACAAAATTAGTAGGCTATTAAAGAAGTCTGTCAAATTCATCAATAGGAAAGCAATTAGGGATCGTTTGGTACGTGAGATACGGTGTGGGATAAAATTCATACCAAAATTTATACCATCAACCAAATATGATATAAATTTAATCTCAATCTTAATACAATATATCTCACCATATCCCACCTTATCCCATCAAACTAGGGATTATATTATCCCACCTTCCAGGTGGAATAAATTAGTCCACAAATTATAATCTCGGGATAATTTAATCCGTGTACCAAACGATTGTTGCAATTATTAGTGATGATACTTAGTTATTGTTGTTAGTACTTAGCTGAGAATATTAGAGTTAGTTACACCGTAGAAACTTCCGGAAGTTAGTTGAGTTAGTTGAAGTCCCAAAGTTAGTTAGGAAGTTTGTTACAGTTAGTTAAAGTATTGGACTGAGATCTTCAATATATAGAGTGTAATATGTACATTGGATTCATTCATGAAAATATCATTCTACTCTTACTCTTAAACTCTTCTCAAAGCTACATTCTCGGAATTACCCTAACTTTAGTTTATTGTTCTTCGAAATCCTTGCATTTCTAGATCAATTTTCTCTTTGATTGCACTGTGTGCATCTATTGGTATCAGAGCAACACGATTCTCGGTTTCACATTATGACTAAAAATAATGAAATCGTGACTAGAAATAGGAGCCAGGAGCAGCAATCAGAATATAGGGGAGAATAACTTGTACTGATCCAGTTGCAGTTGCAAAAGCTCATGGAGGGAATGTCGAGCATGAATAAGCGCAATTTAATGGCGGACAAGGATATTTGGGAGATGCGATCAACCATTAACAATCTCAGCAGAAAAGGCAATGGAATTTAAGCTCGAAGAACTGAATCTTCATCAGAAGACAAAGGTGGTTCTGTGGAGGTTGTACTTGAAAGAAGGATGGGAGATAATCAAGGAAATCAAACAGCTGCTGGTAATTTCTTCACTAGATACTCGAGGTTAGAATTTCCTAAATTCTCTGGCCACGATTTGAAGACTTGGTTGTATAAGACAGATCGGTTTTTTGCTATGGGTAAAGTTCTATTTGATTAGAGGGTTAAGGTTACTTCAATCCATTTGGAAGAAAAGGCTATTGCTTGGCATAGAGCATATATCAAAGCTAGAAAGTCAATAATCGATCCTACTTGGACTAAGTATGTAATAGTTTTGAATGAGAGGTTTGGAGAAGAATTTGAAGATCACATATAATCTCTTAAGAATCTGGTGCAAACTGGCAGTGTGAGAGAATATCAAGCTGAGTTTGATAGGTTATTGACTAGGGTGAATCATTCCAATGAGAATACTATTAGTTGTTTCTTAGGAGGTTTGAAACATGATCTTAATAAAGAAGTAAAGGTTCAAGCCCCAAGAATACTAATGCAGGCCTACAAGATTGCATGACTACAAAAGGAAGTGTTTGAAGCTCAAACAAAGACTTGGGGTCTGAAACCTGTGAGCAAGTCAGCTCAAGGTGGTTTGCTACCTACCCCAATTCACTCTAGGCCACAGAATTTCCAAAAACCTACTACTCCTCAACCTATATTCAATAAGCCAATTGAATCACAACATAATAGACCTAATAGAATTATATGGAGAAGGTTAACTGCAACATAAATGGATGAAAAGAGGACTAAGGGGCTTTGTTTTTTTTTTGTGATGAGAAGTATGTCTAAGGATATAAAATATAACTCAAATAGGCAGATCTATATGGTGGAGGTTGTTGATGAAGAGATAGTTATAAATGGGGCAGAAGAAGGTTCTCTACAGGAGATTTTGGAGGGGACATATGAACTCATGATTATATCACTACAAGCCTTTACTGGTGTAACATGCTATCGGACCATTAGAGTTATTGTATATCATGAAAAGAGACCTTTGCAAGTTCTTATTGACATTGGAAGTACATGCAACTTCATTGATCAAGACATAGCCAAGAAATTTGGGTGACAAGCAAGCAACATTATGGCCCAGTCAGTAAGTGTAGCTGATGGAAGGAAAGTGCAGACAACCTCAGTCTGCAGAAATCTCCAATGGCTCTTACAAGGTACCACTTTTAGTTCTGATTTTCTGGTATTACCATTGGGAAATGTAGATATTGTTTTAGGAGTAAAATTGCTAAATACCTTGGGTAGAATCCTATTTGACTTCAGAAATAGGACCATTGAGTTCATGTATCAAGGGAAAAAGCATATTCTAAGAGGGGCAACTAATCAACTGAAGTCAACTAAAGCTAAGACTGTTAATAAAACTAAAGAAAGAAGTACTCAATTCTTTAGCTAACTGTAACAACTGGTGAAGAGGAAGGTACTTCTTGCCATAACATTCAGGCTCCACAAGGAAAAGTAATTGCCATGAGCTATCTGAGTTGATTGAGCAGTATGCCAGCTTCTTTGCAGTGCCTAGCACTCTTCCACCTCACATGGGTGATTTTGATCATAGAATACCATTGGTTGAAGGGCCAATCCAGTCAACAAAAGACCTTATAGGTATCATGGGGTCAAGAAGGATATCATAGAGAAGTTAGTACAAGAAATGTTAGATCAAAGAGTCATACAGCATAGTACAAGTCCATATGCATCTCCAGTTGTGTTGATTGGGAAAAAAGATGGAAGCTGGAGGTTATGTACTGATCACAGGGAATTGAATCGACTGACTATTGAAGATAAGTTTTCTATACCCATTATAGAAGACTTATTAGATGAACTGGGAGGGGTTGTGGTATTTTTTAAGATTGATCTTAGAGCAGGATATCATCAGTTAAGAATGGCTAAAGGTAATGCTCATAAAATAGCTTTTAAAACTCATGAGGGTCATTATAAATTTTTGGTAATGCCATTTAGCCTAACTAATGCTCAATCTTCTTTTCAAAATCTCATGAATTCAGTTTTCAGACCATTGCTCAGGAAGACAATATTAGTTTTCTTTGATGATATTATAATATATAGCAAGTGTATGTCTAACCATATTGCACATGTGAAATCTGTCTTTGAACTAATTCACAAATTCTAATTGTATGCTAAGATGTCTAAGTGTGCATTTGGAGTTTCTAAGGTGGAATATCTAGGCCATTTTATCAGTCAAGAAGGGATCTCTACAGATCCTAAGAAAATTGCAGCAGTAGAACAGTGGCCTATTCCTACTAATGTCAAACAGTTGAGAGGTTTCTATTGCTGGGTATTATAGGAGGTTTATACAAGGCTATGAAGCCATCTACAGACCCTTGCATGACCTACTCAAGAAGGATGGTTATACATGAAATTCTGAAGCCACTATAACTTTTGGTAAGCTGAAACAAACATTGATCTCTACCCCTGTGTTGGCAATGCCTGACTTCTCAAAGCCCTTATTGGTGGAGACTGATGCGAGTGGTAACGACATAAGAGTTGTATTCATGCAATAAGGACATCCTATAGCTTACATCAGCAAATCATTGGCACCTAAACATCAAGCAATGTCCGTTTATGATAGGGAACTATTAGCTCTTATATTTACTGTCACTAAGTAGTCACATTATTTTTTGGGAAGACCATTTATAGTCAAGACTGATCAGAAAGCCTTAAAACACTTATTGGAGTAACATATCTATACTGACTTTCAAATAGCTGGCATTTCAAAGTTGATGGCTTTTGATTTCTCGATTGGGTACAAGAAGGGGACTGAAAATAAAGCTGTTGATGCCTTGTCAAGGAAGCCAAATTCTGAATTATTAGCCATCTCTTTATTATCTCCTAATGATTCACTATATGATCAGATAAAAGCAATTTGGACTTCTGATAATCATCTGCAGGAGTTGATTGCTAAGTTACAGAACCAACCTTATAAATCATTCACCTGGTGCAATGAGCAATTAAGGTGGAAGGGTAGATTGGTGGTAGGTGCTGACCAGCAACTCAGAACAACCATCATTGGTTTATGGCATTCCACCACACATGCTGGACACTCTGGTATGGATGCTATATTAAAGAGGTTGCAAGCTCTTTTCTACTAGAAATCAATGGCTGCAGATATAAGGGACTTCATTAACAAGTGTAATATATGTCAAAGGCAGAAGTATGATGTTGCTGCTTATCCTGGTTTGCTACAACCACTCCCTATTCCTGATGGAGTATGGACTGACATCTGCTTAGATTTTATTGAAAGCTTGCCTAAATCTCATGGCAAGGATGTTATTTTGGTTGTTGTGGATAGACTCAGTAAGTATGGGCATTTCATGAGTCTGCAACATTCATACACTGCTAAGACAGTAGCCCAATCCTTCCTAGATAATGTTTACAAACTATATGGATGGCCTATTACAATCACCAGTGATAGGGATCTAGTGTTTCTCAGCAATTTTTGGCATGAATTATTTTCTTTACAAGGGGTTCAGCTGCAGAGATCTACCTCATATCACCCTCAGACTGATGGGTAAACTGAAGTTTTAAATAGAATATTAGAGACCTATCTCAGGTGCTTTTGTTCTGATAGTCCTCATGATTGGCCTAAGTACTTACCATTAGTTGAATGGTGGTATAACACCACATATCACATTGTTATTAAATGCAGTCCTTATGAGATATTATATGGTCAAAAGTCACCACTCCATCTCCCTTATCTAGCTGGAGAAGCTGCATCCGAGATGGTTGATAGATCATTAGTTGCTAAATAAGCTATTGTACATCTATTGAAGTTCCATATTTTGAGAGCACAACAGAGAATGGAAGACTTAACCAACAAACATAGGTCTTATAGAAGTTTTGAAGTAGGGGATTGGGTGTATCTCAAATTGCAGCCATACAGATAAGTTTCAGCAGCCAGTAGGCTATTCAACAAGTTAGCTGCTAAGTACTATGGCCCCTATCCTATTGATGCTAAAGTTGGAGTTGTTGCCTACAAGCTCCTGCTACATGCTGATGTCTTGATCCATCACACCTTCCATGTATCTCAACTAAAAAAATGCCATGAAGTTCTTGTTGTCATCAATCATCCTCCTGTATTTCACCTTTCTAGTCCCTACTGTCCATTACCTGAAGAACTCCTAGCAAAAAGAATGGTGAAGAAGGGTAACAAAGCTGTCGTGCAAGTGCTGGTGAAATGGACAGATATTGATCTTGCTCAAGCTACCTGGGAATATCTTTCAGAACTTCAACACATATTTCCTTCATTTCAGTCTTGAGGACAAGACAGTTCTTCTGTAGGGGGTATTATTGTAATTATTAATGATGATACTTAGCTGCTGTTGTTAGTACTTAGCTGAGAATATTAGAGTTAGTTGCACCAGCCAAGCAGTTAGTTACGGTGTAGAAGCTTCCGGAAGTTAGTTGAGTTAGTTGAAGTCCCAAAGTTAGTTAGAAAGTTTGTTACAGTTAATTAGAGTATTGGGATGAGATCTTCAATATATAGAGTGTAATATGTAAATTGGATTCCTTCATGAAAATATCATTCTACTCTTACTCTTAAACTCTTCTCAAACTAAATTATCGGAATTACCCTGACTTTAGTTCATTGTTCTTCGAAATCTTTGCATTTCCTAGATCTATTTTCTCTTTGATTGCATTGTGTGCATCAACGGCCCCTTAGTGCCAGATCTGTAATGGCTCAAGCTCAATCGCTCAAACAAGAATTTCCTCTGTCTATTGCTCCTATAACTCTTGAGAAGCTAGCAGACACAATTGCATGCACCACCAGATTTTTCGTAAAGACAATAGTTATTTTCTTTATCATTTTCAAAAAATATTTATACGTGCTTTATATTTACCTTATTGCTAAGGAGGATTACTTATTTCTGTCTGAATTGTTCGTGTTGAATCAGTTACTCATTAACAATTTATGATAACATTACTACCCATCTCAAACTTTAAAAAAATGCATTCAATTGTGGTTAATGAATAATAGTAACTGTCTAACTGAGAATTACATGTTTATGTGGTTTGACGGATATCATTATTACAAATCAACAACTACAAGTGAATATGAAATTTACATTAGATGCAACTGACTTGCAAAGGCCATAAACATAACATTCATATTTTAAGTAAAGATCATATCATTTTTATAAAATGTCTAAGTTGAATTAGGTATACACTCTACTTTTAAAAATGTAAAAGTCGAGAAACTTGTAAGGGTAAATTCAAGTAGGTTGGTCCGGGAAGTCACGAGGGAAAAATGAGGAAAAGAAAACAATATCTTTATGGAAATTTCACAAAATTGAAGAATCTGTTATAAAATAAAGATAATAAAGTAAAGACGAGTATAGAGAGAAACTGATATATTATTCAAACTTTAAATTTATGTACATAATTAACTGAAATTTCCTCTATTTATAGAAAGAAAGCAAGCTGCTTCTGTAAACTGCTGTGCAAGCTGCTTCTGCAAGCTGCTGTGTAAGCTGATACTGTACCAGATATAAATAATCTTCTACCAGAGGTAATGTTTATCCATAACGGAGTACCGAAAGGATAAGCTCATTATACCAGATATAGATAATCTTCTACCTGTGATAATGTTTATCCATAACGGAGTACCGAAAGGATAAGGTCATTATACTAGATATAGATAATCTTCTACCGGGGTAATGTTTATTCATAATGGAGTACCGAAAGGATAAGCTCATTATACCAGATATAGATAATCTTCTACCGGGGTATGATGTTTGCCCATAACGGGTTACTGAAAGGATAAGCTCATTGTACCAGATATAGATAATCTTCTATCGGGTGTGATGTTTATTCATAACGAGGTACTGAAAGGGCAAGTTTCTTCAAGAGACTTATTTTCAATAGAGTACTAAGTAGATAAACATATTTACGGCTGAGTCTCATATAGATAAGGTTCTTCAGGAAGCTTATTTTCAACGAATTACCAAATGAACATACATAATATAATATATTTATAACAGAATCAATATTTTTCTACCACCACATCAAAACTTATACAGTAGTTTAGTAGTATCAAAGTCTATCAATGGACTAGATTAGCATTGCCCCTTTTCCCTTCTCTTCTGGATGGGAAAAGAAAAAAAAGAATAGTTTCCTGACCAATTAAGAAAATCTAAGCAAAAACCAAGGGTATTAAAGTAAAATAGAATAATCCACTCCGCATAGAATGCTGAAAAACCCTAACTATATATTCTTATGCTCCCCCCTTTCTTCAAAACCCTAAGAGCAGCAGCTAAGAACCGCCATTGAAGGTTTTCGTCGCTTCGAGATCTCCTAGGTACTCTTTCTCTTATTTTTGTTGTCTGTTGTTTGTTTGTTTTCTTAATTCCAATGATTTGTATCTGAAAATGTTGTTTGTTTTGTGTTAATTTTTTAACAGCGAAGAGAAATGAAGGTAATCGCAGCTTACTTGTTGGCCGTATTGGGTGGCAACTCCTGCCCTAAGGCTAAAGATTTGAAGAACATCCTTGGATCTGGTACGCCCTATAACTCCTTAAGAATGCCTTTTCTTTCTTGTACATATTTTCCGTGTCATTGATTTTTTTGCATACCGATCCTGAATATGTTGCAATTTTTATTACTTTTATAGCATTTGATCCGTATAGTTATTTATAAGTATAAATGTATGCAATTGGTTTAAGTATTTACATGACTAAATACATCTGCGGGTGGGTATCCCGAAGTAGCACATTTTATTTTGCATTTCGCCAATTTAGCTTAAACGCAAAAAATATCTTGAGCTTTTCTGAGAAGTACTAGTTTGTAGCTTCCTCAATGAGTTTGATTGGAGGTTGAGTTTAATATGTTAATTTGACTTGTTTATATTATTAGGAGTAGTGGAAGAAAATATTAGAGTAATGGTGAAAAATATTTTGATAGAGAAAATTTCCAAAGCTTGAATTGCTGGATTATTTGAAATGTTGAAATATTTGAAAGTTATATATACTACTTAGTAGAATATTTTATTAGTGAACTAGTGTTAAATATTTTGGGATTTACGTGCTAGGATGTAAAGAGTCACATAAATTGGGATGGATGTATTATCTGCCCCCTTTGAGGAAGAGGTTGGGGAATTTTATGAAGTTAAACACTTTCTTTGCTTACTGTTTCAAGCTATCAGGTTTAATGAAAAAAATTCAAGTGGCTATTAGAATTGTGAATAAATGGGGTAAAATCTTGGTTTCACTACCTTTGTTTTTGCCTTTTGTTTCCATGGACTTCAAAAGAAATGGAGCAAGGATGATGCCTATTTACTGCTATTAACCTGTAACAATGAGAATTAATTTTTATCCTGTTGTCGTACCTGCCTGAGGTGTCCAGAGGCAGCAGTACTATAATTGTTATTTTTCTTGCATAAGAAACAATGCAATAATTGATTTTGCTATCAAGTTTTTGTTCAACTGTCTTAAATGGATGCTATCTAATTCAGTTGATGCTGCTGAATATTGTTCTAGATTTTGTTCTATATTAAGTGTCTTAAATTGATGTTTTCTAAAGTAGTTGATGGTACGTAACAAGTGAATTCAGATTGCATTGGTTTTTTGAAATGTCTTGAGCAGTTAATACGGATAATGTGTAATTTAGTTGATGCAACATAATAAATTGTTTAGTCTTGTTATGCGTAACTGTAATTTACTGTCGTATGCTTCTGTTGGTGTGTGGTGGTTCAATTCGAATTCATATTTGGAATACATGTGTCATGTGTGCTGCAGTTGGAGCTGAGGCTGATGATGATAGGATTGAACTGCTCCTCTCCCAAGTTGAGGGCAAGGATATCACTGAGCTGATTGCTGCTGGCAGAGAAAAGTTGGCTTCAGTACCAGCCGGTGGTGGTGCTGTTGCAGTCGCTGCACCTACAGGCGGCGCTGCTGCTGCACCTGCTGCCGAGGAGAAGAAGGAAGAAAAGAAAGTGGAAGAGAAAGAGGAGTCAGATGATGTATGAATACTCTCCTAATATTAAGAACTTGTTGTTTTTAAGTTGATCACTGCTTCCTTTTACCTTTATTTCCTCTCATCTGCTTATGTGTTTTCCTGGAATTTCTTTTACAGGACATGGGCTTCAGTCTTTTCGATTAGAAGAATCGAAAGAATTCAGAGCCCGGAGTTGTCTCATTTTCCAGCTGTTCCCTTGAGCGTATTTTAGGAAGTTTCTTGTCTACTTACAGATTTTGTTAGAACCTAAGTTTCTTGGTAAACGTTGCTGAGGCAGACAGTGAAAATTATAGTGTTTGTTTCAAATATTCAGCTCTTTGTTCAATATAGCTATTTTGATCTTATGTCATTGAATTTTTGGTGTTAGTGCCCGAACCTTAATAAAATTGAGGGGTGGATGGTACAGAAAATCGAAAAAATAGAAAATTGAAAATACAAAAGAAAGAGTAAAATTTTATTTTTGGGGTTGGGGGGTTGGTGGTGGGTGGGTGGTGCAGAAAAAAGAAAAAACAGAAAATTAAAACGGCAAAGGGCTAAATATGCCCCTCCACTTTCGAAAATGGTCTAAGAATATTCCTTGTTATACTATTTGGTCATATATACCCTTTCCGTCATACTTTGGAACAAATATACCTTATTTTGGATGGAGTGCCACGTGGCAGCACTAGATGAAAACGATCCATTTATTTATTTTTTTACCCGATCTGTTTTAAAAACTCACCATCCGACCCGTTTTAAAATTCAATTTTTTCAGTTTTTTAAAGCATATATTTTGTAAAAACTGGATTGTTTTTTTTTTTTTTGTAAAAACTGAAAAAAAGGAATTTGCAAAATATATATTTTTAAGTTTTTTTTAAAGTTTTTTTTTTTTGTAAAAACTGTTTTTTTTTTGTTTTTTGTAGAAACAGAAAAACAAAACTGAAAAATATATATTTTGTAAAAACTGAAAGAAAAAAAAGAATTTGCAAAATATATATATTTCAGTTTTTTCAGTTTTTTAAAGTATTTTTTTGTAAAAACTTAAAAATATATATTTTGCAAATTTCTTTCTTTTTTTTTTAGTTTTTACATAAAATTTCAGTTTTTACAAAATATATGCTTTAAGTTTTTTCAGTTTTTTTTAAGTATTTTTTTTTTTAAAACTGAAAAAAAAACTCTCCTAAAGTAGTGGACTACATATGCATTAGTTTAAAAAAAAGAAAATATTTTGCAAAATCTTTTTTTTCTTCAGTTTTTACAAAAACAAAAAATACTTTAAAAAAACTGAAAAAACTTAAAAATATATATTTTGCAAATTCTTTTTTTTTTCTTTTAGTTTTTACAAAAAAGAAATTCTAGTTTTTACAAAATATATGCTTTAAAAAAACTGAATTTTAAAACGGGTCGGATGATGGGTTTTTTAAAACGGATCGGGTAAAAAAAAAAATGGGTCGTTCATCTGGTGCGCTGCCACGTGGCACTCTATCCAAAATAAGGGTATATTTGTTCCAAAGTATGCCGGGAGGGGTATATATGACCCAATAGTATAACGAAGGGTATTCTTAGACCATTTTCGAAAGTACAGGGGTATATTTGGCCCTTTGCCGAATTAAAAATCCATAAAAAAAAAATTTACGGGTGGGGGTGGGTAGGTGCTGCAGAAAGAATTTTTCAAATGGGAAAATATTTTTCGGAAAATATTTTCTATCATAGCAAACACACCCTAAAACTTAAATACCTTGATTCTCATTTTTAAACTTAGATACAAAAACTAACGTCGTGGCAACTAAGTAGTAAATTTCTGGATAAGTTGGGTTGGGATCTTTTTGTTTTGGAGTGAGTTTCATGAGTTGTATTTGAGCTACTTAATAGGTCAGAATGAGCTATAAAAAATAATGGGTTAACTTGAGTTCAGCCCAAATAGACCCATGAGCTAAAATATTGTAGTCCAACCTATTAATCTCTGGACGGGTTGGATGAGTTTGGACTCAAATTGCCACCCTTAAATCCTGCACTTGTTATAGAAGAAGATAGGGGACTGAATTTTCTCGGAATCCCTGCAAAAGGTGATAAGAGGGCAACCTGGTTTGGCCTCCAGCTGATACTAGTTTTAGTTCTCAACCTTCATCATTGTGATCTGAACTTTTGCGAGTACTTGGGTGCGCAGGGGAAAATTATTTCACTTGTGCGTAGAATCTAATTTTGTAACCTATTAGCGTAGTTTATAGAACTTTAAATCAGACTTTCAGAGAGTTAAATCCAACCTAGTAGGTAAAAAGTTGAACAGTTAAATGATAATTTTACCTTTTGAAAATGGCAAAAGCTGAAAATGATTATAGAAAAAAGTTGAACATATTAACGACGGTTAGTATATCTCTCAAAAACCACACTATGAATAAAAGAAAGTCGAAACGGTAATATTCAAATGTTAGCCGGCTATTTTGAATTTATGATTTGATTTTGTTTGATTCGAAACAATAAATACATTTTGATTGTGTTTGTGTTTTCTAGATGTTTTGATTTGATATAAAAGCAACATTTCTGTGTTTCTTTAACCAAAAAAAGGAAGGACAAGTCTCAAATTTCCCCAGAAGCTTTCTACGAAATCCCACTGCTAGTTTCTCATGTCCTAAATGATTAGTAGCATATTGGGTCTCCACTGTATTTGAATTCCAACACATCATACATGTTACTTGTTAGAATCTATATTTATTGGCCTGACCTCTAAAAAAGAGTACTGTCCCAATTATGTGAGTATTTCAGTTCGAGCATTTAGATCAAGCTTCAGTATTAGATAGTCCTGATCTTTACATTCAAGGCTTAGATGCAGTAGTTGAATCATTGATCTCTCTAATAACTTTTGAAAAAGGTTTAATATACTTTAAATATTTTGGAACATACACCGAGTCAGGTGGGGTTGGGAAGAAAGAGACAGAAGCCCACCAAGACAACGTAGATGTATAGTAAAAGTCCTCCAAAACCTTAAACCTCCCACCCCAAGTAAAGAAAATCAATCAACTACGCTTCAATACCAAATCATCAAGAAAAGGAATAAAGAGATTGATTGCAAATATTAATGTAGATGAGCCTACAAATTACACAAGTTTCTCCTCATAGCTTCCCTGTTATGAACCAGATATGTATGTGTAACGCGTCTGGACTCCAATAAGAATTTCAATTAATTTTTCTGCATTTCAAGAGCAGTCAATGTCAAAATATAGTGAAAATAGAAGGCAAAAATTGAACTCACGAATATCTTCAAACATACCTGCAACAAATCCAAGAATGGGAATAGGTTGCACTAGCCTTTGAGTGCTTTCAAGTCTTTGCCTGCAATAATAACTGATAGCATTAGCATCATTCCACTTTATTCCAAATTTTATCTGAAGGGATTAGTTAGTAATACCATAACTATATGAAGCATATGTAATAACAAAGAACACAATTACCTGGTATACTTGGTAAAAAATGGATCTCGCATGAGGTACAATGCCCATAACATTCTTCGCCTTTTTAACTGCATAGAATGTTTAACAAAATCATTTTCTTTCAGCAAAATAGAAAAGAATTTAACAGGATTCATTACCATAGTTGGTAAATTACTGGATTTCACGCAAAAAAAGTGTGCGATGGGGGTGGAGTGTATTATATAAGCCAGAGAAGGAGACATATAAGACACTGATATAATTAAGATAGAAATAAGGCACAGTCAAGTTCAAGAAGGAACTACATTCAAGGCACACAACCAGACTATAGAATTAGATCCAACAGGGGAAAAAGATGAGGAAAACGTTAAAGAACAAATGCTGTTAATTCAAGGAGGCATCAAGTGCCACGTTAGCTTATATGTGAGAAGGGTATGGCCAGAGATGAAATGTAAGGGTCAGTAAAGTGAACTTAGATTCCATAAGAGGAGAAAAAAAGATTGCTGAAATTCTGAAGTATCCTAACCTCATCTTTCTCAGAGTCAGAAAACTGAAGTCGATGGTTGTTCCCGCTATTTTGAGACATCAATGTAACTGAGAGAATGCTATTCCCAATTAGGTCCAAAGCCAGTGAAATGCACCAGGGAAACCACGACCGTGTCCCATATTTCCTCATCAATAGTACATAAATAAGAGGCCTTATGATGAAGAAAATCTCCCCCGTCACAAAGAAGCTTCCAAGAATACCTTTCTCAGATAAGAAAGTCTGTAGACTAGGTTTCTCAACTACTTTACCTATAAAAATATTTCAGAAAATATTACTAACAGAAAAGTGAGAACATACAATCAGATCACCTGAATTTAGCTGAAAGCTAACAACAATTACTTGGAGGTTCCATTATTGCCTGAGGGTGCTCCATTATCGCATTCTTGCCAAAGCTGCTCAAAGCGGATATTGCCCTACCTTGAAGATTCCCAGGGTTCTGCCCATTTGAGATACCAGACTCTCCATTCCGTCTAGGCTTATCAAGCCGCCTCTTCGTTTCTTGGGGACTTAAAGAATCAGAATCATTTTCTGCAATTTCAGTCTCCCCTCCTTGCAAAAGCATTTTGTACTCAGTCTTCCTGAAGATAACCAGCCTAATACAAGCCCTGAAAAGGCAAAATAATAGTGCAAATATTTAGTCATAAAATACCAAATGAATCTTTTGGAGTATGAATAAGTAGTTGAGACACTTACTTGACAGCCTCAGTAACAGCAATCAAATTCCATTTGTTCTTTTCACCATAGAGTTGCTCAGCCACAACCTCAATCGTTGTCTCCAAGTCTTTCAGCAAAGTAAGGCACAATGATAAAGGAACAAAAGAAGACTCTGCACATCTCGTATGCTCATCGGTTGGACTTGTCTCTATTATGTATTCATTCATGGTAGTAATCATTCCTACGGTGGATGATACTGCAAAGAACACACAGTTCAGGATAGAAAACATTGGTAGCAAAGTAAAACTGCTAAATGAAAGTCTTTTTTTCCTTTCAAGTAAATTCGTATTCATTTTTCTCATTAGGTATACCCCAAAGGAAAATGAGATATTAAGCAAGGAAAACTTTTGTAATAAAGCCATTACTTCAATTTTAAAGTAGCAATTTTTGACATAACGAAACCAACATGGAAAAGGGTGATCCTAAATTCAACATAGAAGAAGAGAGTTTAGAAAGATATTCTGACTGTTCTAAAAGCAGAAGAATACTGTTACCAAAATTTCACAATACCTGCTTCTGGCCCGATTTCTGATTCAGCAAACTCATCTGGGAGGAACCATGTCAAATTCTGAACATTCAAAACAAGATGAGGAAACAGTTATTATATATACTCATCCTGTTGATAACCATATATTATCTCGGTCAAGTATGATGGAAGCTATGCAGGCAACAGCCAGTAGGTCCAGTATTTGAAGGAAAAAAGTAATATAAATAATTTTTAACAATGAAAGGATATAAACAAATATGGAAAATCCATGACTATATAAGGGAGAACGACGAAACTATGATATCTCTTGTAAATTTGGCAATGTAACATCTGAACTAGTGTCACCTTACATCCAAGTTTGAATGCAAAAGTAGTGGCATGAAGACAATATCATTGGCAAATGTTTGCCCTGAGCAAACAAGGAACTCCTTAGAGTAACAATGGAAAAAGAGAGAGGATGAAGCAGAAGCGGGCATTGCAAGCACACTGGGAAGATTGTTCTGTGCTTGTACGGCCATTCCTCTCTATCTGTCTTTCACTAAATTGTGATTCATACTCATAAGAGCTACAATGCAAATGAATTGTGATTAATATTCAAGTACCCCCTTATCCTGGTGCAGGGTGCCAAGCGTTAAAATTTTGTGGTGATTCATGAAAAATTAAAAATTTGTGGTGATTGAGTGCAATACAACAACAACAACCCAGTTTCCAAAATGACCCTCAGCATCCTCCTTCCCTCCAAGAACTCCCCACCTTGCTCTTAGGGTGACTTGAACTCACAACCTCTTGGTTGGAAGTGGAGGGTGCTTACCATTATAGCAACCCACCTTGTCGAGTTACCATTAACTTAAATAAAAAACAGGAAATGAGCAAAAGAAACCTTTTGGCTTAGAACAAAAGTTGAATTCATCATCTCCACTCATCCACCATATCAAAATTAATTCCAATTTAGCACTCTTGTTGCCAATCAAAGTACATTCTTTTACACCATAAACAAGTAGAAGCTACTTTAACAAAATCCCAAAGCACCATAAATCATTATAATCGCAAAAATAACCCAAATATATACAGAAAAAGAAAACATTGGTAACTAAGAGGGGGCTTACATTGACAAGAGAATCGAATTGACGCACAAAATCTTTATTCCTCCTAATCCATCTCTTATAAGCCTCCATAACACCAGAATTCCCACAAAAAAAAAATGGTTCAATCACTTAAGGCCACACTGAATCCAACGTCAACGGTCCCTTCAGGTAGCTTTCAAATCAAACCCAGATGACATTAAATGCACTTTCACTCATCAGAAATGGCAGTGTGTTTAGGTTGGTGCTGGATCAGAGTTAAATATGATTTGAAGAAGATTAAATGATTAATATATTCATGTTGGTGGGCTAAAGCGTTTTTATGATCCAACAAGCATATGGGAAAGATCACTAATTGAAACTTATTAATAGTAAAATAAAATGGGAGAGCAAGAGTCAAGACAATAACTGGGGATCGCGAGCAGATTCCTAATAAGGGGAAAATGCCACGAGAATATATCACTTGGGTGGCGGGATATTTAATTGTTTCTTATGGAAACTAATTATTCTGTTCTTTCCATTTTATAATATGCTATATTTAACTAGATCTTGATTTTAAGAAAGAAATAATTTTGATACGAATAATGGACTTATAAAATACTTTTAAAAGGAAAAGAGTTTTATATAAAATACTTGTCACGAAAATAATAATACTTAATAATGTTAGGAGTACGATTACACCCAATTTTTAATATGAATTTAAAAATCAAGTTTTTTCTTTAAATACTATATAAAATATACATAGTTAAGGTATCTTTCAATATACTATCATCTTTTCAAGTCTGAGCTACTACCATCCCCTACAAATATTTCAACTAAGTACAAGAAGCTGGAGTTTCTATCCAACAATAATGGTTTTGATATTGAATTTTCACAAACAAATCATCATCTCTGCCAAATTATCACCAAGATTTTCGATCTTGTGATGGCTTACATTAAATGGGTGGGGTTCTCAGATTGTGGCTGAGGTGTGGTTCTGACGCCGGAAATGGGTTTCCGGTGGTATGGTCTTATTTTCAATCTTGTTTGGGAACTGCAGATTAAAACAATAATTAAGAGGAGTTAATTGTATAATGTTCAAATGAAAAAATGGCACGACTGAAATTTAATCCATTTTTTAATTTTGTTTTTCCTTCACACACTTGTAAGAAGGTGAGTTCACTTCTTCTCCCACATCATCTTTTATGGTGGTATTTGTTACACTTCAAACAATAATAGATAATAGGTCGTCAGTGAAATTAATGTTTGTAAATAACTTATTCAAACAAATTTAAGGGGCAACTTATATATGTATTTTTCCATAAAAAATGTTAATACAGTGTGCATTTCTCGTGCATCCATCTATCACACGTATTCAATACTCCATCCGGTCAACAATAAGTGATCATTTTATTTTTGGCATACCCATTAAAAAAATACAAATTCCTAAAAAAAAAGATGTATTTACTGAATTTACCTTAATTAATTGTTACTTTAACACATTGAAATATGTAAATAAGGGCAAATTTTGAAAAAATAAAATTAATTGCTTCTTGATTATCTAAATAGATACTTATTTTGGACCAAAGTAAAAAAAAGAAAAAATGATCACTTATCGTGGACAGAAGGGAATACTTGTTACAAATTCACGAGTGAAATTTAGTCCATTTTTAATTTATTCTGTTTTTGCTTTCGTGCACTTTTAAGAAGGCGAGTTTATTTCTTCTGCCACATCATCCTTTATATGGTGGTATTTGTTACACTCCAAACAATGATCGATAATAGGCCGCTAGTGAACTTATTGTTACTAAATAACTTTTTCAAACAAATTTAAGGGGCAACTTCTCTATGTAAATCCTTCGGATTGCCTAGTTGGTTTGAAGGGTGGTCATCCATATTGATAAGTTGGGATCGAATCATCCCTCGATCCTTTCTGGGTTGAGCCTGTCGCACATGACTTGCCTAGTACAATTTACATTTTCTGTATAGTTTGCATGCTATTACACATGGGAAGATTACTCATTGCGCACAAAGTGCTCACCACAGAGTGATCACCCGAAAGGCAGAGGTCGTAGCAGATGCGAGTCCTCGTACCAAAAAAAATAATTCTCTATGTATTTTCCCATTTAAAAAATATTAATACAGTATGAATTTCTCCTACATCCATCTATCACTCATATTCGCTAGTTGTTATAGTGAGTCAGTGACATCCAAGTTCTTCGATAGTGTCCTTGGAAACCGGGGTGGCTCAACCCCCAAGGCAATTAAAACAATTGCTTTAGGAATTAGGCCTCAAAATATAGAAACAATTACCCTCCTTGTACTCATATTATGTACTACTCCATATGATATACTAGTTCTTACTTAAATAAATTAACTACTTCTTGTTCCATTTCTCTTATTTAGTCCAACTTGAATTAATTTTCACTTTTATAATGGTTCTGCACACACTTTGAGCTAATTAGCTCAATATTAATATTTTAAAATTTTACTTGAAATAAAAGTATTAAAAAAGATCGTATTATATAATTAGTATATTAAATTTAAATAAAAAGATTTGATTGTTTTTCACATGTCTAATTGCTCATAGAAAAATTAAGATAACTGAGAGTTCCCTTAGCTGACAGATATTTTTTCAAAGCGAAATTATCAACTATATTTTAAATATCTCAAGAAGGTTTAAATAGATTAGAAGAGAATATTAGAAGAGTTTGCCGTAAAAAATAATTAGCATCTTTACAAATAAGGGCTAGAAGAATAAAAATAAAATAAAATATGTCTATAAATTTTATTAAATATTTTAAGGTCTCTAAAAGATTTAACTTTAGGCCCCGACTCCACTGAGCCGTCCCTGCTTGGAAATATGATAATCAATGTTGCCATTAGTGATTTTCATTTATTTATATAGATAATGTATTTTCAAATGTTAGAAGCGTGTGAAATTACCCACTAAATTATTCATATTGTCACTCAATTATTTAAAATTACCTAGTAAAGTTATGTTTATTTTACTTGGAATAAAAAAATCACTTAACTATTTTTATAGCACTCAAAAAGTTATTAAACTAGATTTTTAGACTTTTAGTGGTGAAATACCTATTTTCCCTCTATATTATGAACCTTTATTTTTTAATATTAATTTTTTTTTACTCCATATTATGGACTTACCTATAGAATAAATAAAATTTTAAAAGTACAAAAATGAAAAAATAACTTTCAAGCACATATAATGTTGGAAAAAAATAATTACGCAAAATTTTCAAGCATATATAATGTATATTATAAATATACATCTATTTTAATAATTATTTTTCTATTACATTTACGGAATACATCCTTTAAAAGCTTTTATTCTCTTTAATACTCAATTGTGTAAATAAGTTTTTGAGTTTTTGTTATTATTATCAATTTTTTTTATACAAACAAATTATTCTAATAAAAATTTTAGTGCGATCAATTATTTATTAATCAATTTCAGGTACTCAAACTCTTATTTTGTAACTCACACATAAGTTTTAATATAATATTCATATGATATAAAAAAATTACTCATCAAAATAAGGTACGCACCCAACACACGTACATTAAGGCTAGTTACATAATGGCTTAAACAGAGGAGTAAAATGATTGGGTTAGTTTCAATAGCATTTGGCAGAATCAAATTCATTATAAAATCAACAGGCTAATATCAATTTACCAGTCGAAAAGATTAAATGACGCTATATAAATCCTAAAAAAATATTCTCGACTGCAAACTATATTTTATGCCTTTTTAATAAATTGCTGAGTAGTCACGACTACTCAGCAACTTAAAAAAACAAAACAAAAAAATTCTTTTTTAATTGTAATTACTTAGAAATTTAAAATAAAATAAAATATATAAATGTAGTTTGCAGTCATAAACTATAAATTGTAGGAGAATATTTTCTATGATATGATGATATTAGACTTTAGACCGGATAAATTATAATTGAGTCGATAATTTTATGGTAAATTTGGCACAAATCTATCGAATGTTACTGAAGCTAATGCAATCCCTTCACACCTCTATTTAAACTACTACTAACTAGTCTTAAGTATGCGTGTTGTGCGTGTATCTTATTTCGATGAGTAATATTTTTTTAAATTATATAAATATTATACTAAAAATATGTTTGAGTTATAAGATAAGAGTTTAAGCATTTAAAATTGATGAATAAATAATTGAGCATAGTAAAAATTTTAGATAGAAAATTTCAATCGTTTAATAATTTTGATAATAACAATAAAAACTCAAATGTATTTACACAATTGAGAATGAAAGAGAATATGTAACGACCCGGCCGATCGTTTTGAGTGTTGTAACCCCGTTTCCCCATTTACTGCTTATTTTATGCGCAATTGTCGTTATGTAACTTGGTGGGGTAGTTGGTTCGGTTCCGGGGATATTCCGGAATGAGTTGAGACACTTAGTCTCAAGATTGGAAGCTTAAGTTGAAAAGGTTGACCGGATGTTGACTTATATGTAAATAGCTCCGGAATGAAGTTTTGATGGTTCCGATAGTTCCTTTGGGTGATTTTGGAATTAGGAGTGTGTCCGGTTAGTAATTTGGAGATCCGTAGTTGATTTAGGCTTGATATGGCAAAAGTTGGAAAATTAGAAGTTTGAAAAATTGAGAAGTTTGACCAAGAGTTGACTTTGTGGTTATTGGATTCGGATTTTGGTTTCGGGAGTTGGAATAGGTCCGTTGTATCATTTACGACTGGTGTGCAAAATTTGAGGTCAATCGGACGTGATTTGATAGGTTTCAGCATCGATTGTAGAAGTTGGAATTTCTTAGTTTTTGTTAGGCTTGAATTGAGGTGCGATTTGTGTTTTTGATGTTGCTTGATATGATTTGAGGCCTCGACTAAGTTCGTATCATGTTTTAAGATTTATTAGTATGTTTGATTAAGGTCCCGGGGGCCTCGGGTGGAGTTCGCATGGTTAACAGATCGAAGTTTGGACTTGAGGGAATGCTGGAGTTCCAGTTCTGGTGCGATTACACCTGCGATGGAATTGGTCATAGGTGCGTGATCGCAGAAGCGACATCATGAGCGCAGAAGCAGCCTGGAAGGAAGCTGGGCAGTGATCACAGGTGCGATGATTTGGTCCGCACCTGCGAGATCGCAGATGCAGAAATAGGTCGTAGGTGCAAAGGGGGGCATGTGGTAATAGTCTCCGCAGAAGCGAACGAGACCTCGCAGAAGCGCACCCGCAAATGCGAGGAACTGGCTGCAGGTGCGCATGGTCGGGGGTTGAGTGGGCATCACAGAAGCAAAGTTTTTGCCACGCCCGCGGGACCGCAGATGCGGGTAAATGGTCCACAGAAGCGAAGACATCTGGACATAATATTAATTCAAGGGTTTCGTGATTTTTAATCATTTTTGACATTTCAAGCTTGGACTAAGGCGATTTTTGAGAGGGATTTCGAGGGATTTCTTGAGGTAATTCACTTGTGATCATTTTTATTCAATAATATTGTTTTCCCATTGAATTTTCCACCTAGTTTGTGTGTTTTTTAGGTGTAATTTTGGGAGTTTTAGGCTAGGGATTGGAGAGTTAAATTTGGGGATTTGAATGACGATTTGGTATCGGAATTTGGTAAATTTGGTATGGTTGGACTCGTGGTTGAACGGGCTTTCGGATTTTGAACTTTTATTGGATTCCGAGACGCGGACTAGGGGGTTGTCTTTTGAGTTGACTTTTTGACTTTTGATTAAGAACTAAGCATTTTCATATGGAATTGATTCCTATAGCTTGAGTTGATTGTATCGAATTCTTTGTGGCTAGATTTGAGGCATTCAGAGGCCGATTCGCAAGGCAAGGGATTGTTGTAGTAGAGATTTGCACGGTTTGAGGTAAGTAACACTTCTAAACTTGACTCTGAGAGTAAGAATCCCTGAAATTACGTGCTATGTGGTTGGTGTTGAGGTGACGCGCATACTTGGGGGGGGGGGGGCATGTGAGCGTGCACCGTAGAAATTGTGATTTAGTCGATTTCATGGAACTGTGTAGCTATCTTATCTGAATATTATTACTATACTCTATGAGTTAGAGCAATTGAGCTGCGATTTATGTTAGAAATCATACTTAGACTATGTGCTGGTACTATTGGGACCCACAATGGTCGTTCTTTGCTGTTGAGTTATTTGCTTAATTGCAGTTATGTATCCAGTCGCATCCATCATTGCATATCATATCTCAGTCTCTGTTATCATATATTGTCACATCATGTATCATTGATTTGGGCTGCTTAGCATGAGTGTTGTGAGCCCGAGAGACTGGAGAGATTGATGACTGAGTGAGTCCGAGGGCCGATTTTTGAGTGATATTTATGGGATCGAGCTGCACGCCACAACATGCTTTATTGATTCATGCCATGATTGTCTTATTATAGCGCTTGGGCTGGATCTGCCCCTCCGGTGTCACGACCCAAACTAACCCCTGTCGTGATGGCGCCTATCGTGGAACTAGGCAAGCCGACTCATTTTCAAAACAAACCGATATTTTCATTTCAAAGATAATTTCAATGTTATTTAACATAAAAACCTTCGTAAAGGAGTTTCAATCAAAATAAAAGTGCGGAAGGAAAAGTCCGACATCAGGGTGTCACTAGTCATGAACATCTACTACAATCTGTCTAACAATATCAAGGTTAACTCAGCCTGAAAAATAGTTAAATACAACTAGAGGAAGATAAGAGGGAGAAGAGCAGGGGCTGCGATCGCCAAATAACTACCTTACTATCTCCAAGAAAAATCTGCAACCAGAACAATCAATAATCGCTACCGTGTCCAGCTACACCTAAATCTGCACACAAGGTGCATGGAGTAACGTAAGTATGCCAACTCAGTAAGTAACAACAATAAATAAAGACTGAGCAGTAGTGACGAGCAATAAAGCATATCAAGTTCATATCACAAAAATTCAGTAAGTACAACATGCTTTAAAAAAATCAGTGTTTGAATCAAATCATCTCGTTTAAACCCGGTTCCAGTAAAAATCATTTAAAGATATTTTTCAACACTTTTTTTCAAACAAAGGAAAAATGCAAAGGTGAGCAAAAATAAAGAAATCATAAACAGCCCCTCGGGAAAACCTCATAATCAATCTTGCCACTCGGGCATACCTCACAATCACTCTTGCCACTCAGGCATACCTCACAATCACTCATGCCTCCCAGTCACTCAGCACTCGGCACTCGCACTCAGTAGGTACCTACGTTCACTGGGGGTGTGTACAATCCGAAGGGGCTCCTTCAGCCCAAGCGCTATATCAAGCCAAATCATGGCATAAATCAGTCAGGCCTTCGGCCGATATCAAACATGCTACAACGTGCAGCCCGATCCCATAAATATGCAACATGCTGCGGCGTGCAACCCGATCCTATAAATAACCTCACAAATCAGGCCCTCGGCCTCACTCAGTCATAAACCTCTCAAGCCACTCGGGCATTTCAGTAAAAACAGGGCATTAGGCCCAAAATAATATTTATATGCATCAAAATAGAGTCATAAAATTGAGTTATGCAGTAAACAAGTATAACCATGACTGAGTATAGATTTTCAATCGAAAACAATGAGAGTATAGTAAGAAAAGGCCCCTAAGGGTCCAAACAGCACTGACACAAGTCCCAAACATGGCATTCAACCCAATTTACAGAAACTCTTTCTAAAACATATAAGTATCATATAGTTTTAACAAAATATGCAACTTTACAGTTGCTACAGGATGAAACAAGTCACAAATCCCCAACGGTGCACACCCACATGCCCGTCACATCAAAATAGTAGAATGATACGAAATCCGGGGTTTCATACCCTCAGGACTAGATTTACAATCGTTACTTACCTCGAATCGGTCAAATCTCTACCCCGAAATGCTCTTATCTATGGACTCGGCCTCCAAATGCTCCGAATCTATTCACAATCAGTACAATACCATCAATACGCGCTAATGGAATGAATTCCACAAGAAAAGCTACAAAATTAGACCAAAACCCGAAATTGGCTCAAACCCGGCCCCCGGGCCCTCGCCTTGAAATCTGAAAAAATTCACAAAACTAGAAAGCTCATTCACTCACGAATCTAACCATACCAAATTCATCAAAATCCGACATCGTTTGGTCCTTCAAATCCTTAAATTACTCTCCAAATATTCCAAGCCCTAACCCCTCATTTTTACTAATTACATGATTAAACAACGGGAAATCACCATATATACGAGTATTAGGGCTCAAGCAACTTACCTCACTGATAGCCCTTGAATCACCCTTCAAACATCACTCCAAAAGCTCCAAAAACCGACTTGAAAATGCTGGAATTGAACCAAATTCGCGAAGGGTTCTATTTATGGTTTCTGCCCAGGTTTTTCGCACATGCGAAAAATTTCACGCTTCTGCGCCACCGCACATGCGAAAAAATCCATCGCAAGTGCGGAACTCACTTAGGATCCCAGCTTCCGCATCTGCAGCCCGAAACTCCGAGCCTGCGAAGGCGCACTTGCGCATTTCCTTCACTTCTGTGAAGCCTGCCCAGCATCCCCCTTTCCGCATCTGCGCCCCAAGTTTCGCACCTGCGGGCTCGCAGATGCGACCTCCAACTCGCACCTGCGCAACCTGCCTAGCCCAGCATTGCCCGCACCTGTGAACTCCCCACGCGCACCAGCGGCCTCGCACCTGCGACTCTTTCTTCCGCATGTGCGGCAGTAGCAGAAACTTCAGCTGCATTTTCCAACTTCGACAAATCCGTTAACCACCCGGAATCACCCCGAGGCCCTCAACCCAAAATACCAACAAGTCATATATCAACATACACACTTAGTCGAACCTTCGAATCACTCAAAACAATATCAAATCATCAAATTACCCTCGAATTCAAGCTTAAGAACTTCTAAATTTCCAAATTCGGCAGCCGATGCCGAAACCAAACAAACCACGTCCGAATGATCTCAAATTTTGAACACACATCACAAATGACACTACAAACCTACTCCAACTTTCGGAATTCCATTCCAACCACGATATCAAATTTTTCACTACCGACCGAAATCGCCAAATTTCCAATTTCACCAATTCAAGCCTAATTCTACCACGGACCTCCAAATCATATTCTGGACGCACTCCTAAGTCCAAAATTACCTAACGGAACCATCAGAATTCAAATCCGAGATCGTTTACACATAGGTCAACATCTGATTGACTTTTCCATCTTATGTTTCTGCTTAAGAGACTAAGTGTCTCAATTCACTCTGAAACCACTCCGGTCCCGAACCAACAAACCCGATATAACATAATATAGCTGAATAACACAAAAAAAGTAGAAATGGGAAAAACGGGGCTATAAATCTCAAAACGACCGGTCGGGTCGTTACATCCTCCTCCTCTGAAACATCCAGAAACATACCTGGAGTCTCGAATAGGCGTGGATATCTACTCCGCATCTCCCGCTCAGTCTCCCAGGTGGCCTCCTCCATAGGCTGACCTCTCCATTGCACCTTCACTGAAGCTATATCCTTTGACCTCAACCTTCGAACCTGCCGATCTAAAATAGCCACCGACTCCACATCATAAGTCATATCACCCTCCAACTGAACCGTGCTGAAATCCAAAACATAGGACGGATCTCCAATATACTTCCAGAGCATGAAAACATGAAACACTGAATGCACACTCGACAAGCTGGGTGGCAAGGCAAGCTTATAAGCCACCTCCCCTATCCTTTGAAGCACCTCAAAAGGCCCAATAAATCGGGGGCTCAACTTGCCCCTCTTCCCAAACCTCATAACACCCTTCATGGGTGATACCTTCAGCAAAACCTTCTCCCCAACCATAAAAGACACATCACAAACCTTCCTATCCGCATAGCTCTTTTGCCTAGACTGCGCCGTGCGAAGCCGCTCCTGAATCAATTTCACCTTATCTAATGCGTCCTGGACCAAGTCTGTACCTAAGAGCCTAGCCTCACCCGGCTCAAATCATCCAACCGGAGATCTACACCTCCTCCCATATAAAGCCTCGTACGGAGCCATCTGAATACTTGACTGATAACTGTTGTTATACGCAAACTCCGCGAGTGGTAGAAACCGGTCCCATGAACCCCCAAAGTCAATGACACAAGTACGTAACATGTCCTCCAATATCTGAATAGTGTGCTCGGACTGCCCGTCCGTCTGAGGGTGAAAAGCTATGCTCAACTCAACCTAAGTACCTAACTCTTATTGTACGGCCCTCCAAAACTACGATGTGAACTGAGTACCCCTATCTGAAATGATGGAAACTGGGACACCACGCAGGCAAACGATCTCTCGGATGTAAATCTCAGCCAACCACTCTGAAGAGTAAGTAGTACCAACTGGAATGAAGTGGCAGACTTTGTCAGCCGATCCACAATAACCCAAATAGCATTGAATTTCCTCGAAGTCCATGGGAGCCCAACTACAAAGTCCATGGTGATCCGCTCCCACTTCCACTCTGGGATCTCTAATCTCTGAAGCAAGCCACCCGGTCTCTGATGCTCATACTTAACCTGCTGACAGTTGAGACACCGAGCCACAAACCCAACTATATCCTTCTTCATCCGCCTCCACCAATAGTGCTGCCTCAAATCCTGGTACATCTTCGCGGCACCCGGATGGATGGAATACCGCGAGTTGTGGGCCTCCTCAAGAATCAACTCTCGAAGCCTATCTACATTGGGCACACATATCCGGCCCTGCATTCTCAGCACCCCGTCATCATCACTAGTCACATCCCTAGCATCACCTCTCCGAACCCTGTCCTGAAGAACGAGCAAGTGGGGGTCAACATACTGACGCTCCCTGATACGGTCATAAAGAGAAGACCTGGAGACCACACAAGCCAATACCCGAGTAGGCTCCGAAATATCCAATCTGACAAGCTGGCCCGCTAAGGCCTGAACATCCAATGCCAAAGGTCTCTCTGCTGCTGGAAGATATGCTAAACTCCCCAAACTCTCTGCCTGGTGACTCAAAGCGTCGGCCACTACATTGGCCTTCCCCGGATGGTAGGGGATAGTGATATCATAGTCCTTAAGAAGCTCCAACCATCTCCGCTGATGCAAATTAAGATCCTTCTACTTTAACAGATACTGCAGACTTCGGTGATCAGTATAGATCTCACAATGAACCCCATACAAATAATGACACCAAATCTTCAAGGCGTGAACAATGGCTGCTAACTCAAGATCATGGACAAGATAGTTCTTCTCATAGGTCTTCAACAGGCGCGAGGCATAGGAAATCACCCTACCCTCCTGCATCAAAACACAACCAATGCCTATCCTCGAGGAATCACAATACACGGTGTAAGAACCTGAAGCTGATGGCAGAACTAACACTGGAGTTGTGGTCAAAGCAGTCTTGAGCTTCTGAAAGCTCTCCTCACATTCATCCGACCACCTGAATGGAGCACCCTTTTGGGTCAATTTGGTCAAGGGTGATGCAATAGATGAAAATCCCTCCACAAAGCGACGGTAATACCCCGCCAAACCAAAGAAGCTCCTAATATCTGTGGTTGACGACGGTCTAGGCCAACTCTGCACTGCCTCTATCTTTTTCGGATCCACGTGAATACCCTCACTGGACACCGCGTGTCCTAGGAATGCTACTGAACTGAGCCAAAACTCACACTTGGAGAGCTTTGCATAAAGCTTCTTCTCCCTCAATCTCTGTAATACAATCCACAAATGCTGAGCGTGCTCCTCCTGGCTATGAGAGTATACCAAGATGCCATCAATAAATACAATGACAAATGAGTCCAAATAGTGCTGGAATACACTGTTCATCAAATGCATAAACGCTGCTGGGGCATTGGTCAGCCCAAAAGACATCACCAAGAAATCATAATGGCCATATCGGGTCCTGAAAGCTATCTTAAGAATATCTGAATCCCGAATCTTCAGCTGGTGATAACTGGACCTCAAATCAATCTTAGAGAACACCCTCACTCCCTGAAGCTAGTTGAATAAATCATCAATACGAGGCAAAGGATACTTGTTCTTGACTGTGACCTTTTTCAACTGCCTGTAATCAATACACATCCTCATGGAACCATCCTTCTTCTTTACAAATAGAACCGGTGCACCCCAAGGTGATACACTAGGCCGAATAAACCCCTTACCAAGGAGTTCCTGAAGCTGTTCTTTCAATTCCTTCAACTCCGCCGGTGCCATATGATACGGTGGAATAGAAATGGGTTGAGTGACCGGCACCAAATCAATACCCAAGTCAATATCCCTGTCAGGCGGCATGCCCGACAGGTCTGCAGGAAACACATCCGAAAAATCACGTACCACCGGAACAGAATCAATGACAGGAGTCTCTGAAATAACATCCCTCACAAAATCCAAATAAGATAGGCAACCCTTCTCAACCATGCGCTGAGCCTTCAAATATGAAATCACCCTACTTGGTACATAATCTACAGAACCGCTCCACTCAACCCTCGGAATTCCCGGCATAGCCAATGTCACCATCTTAGCGTGACAATCTAGAACAACGTGACATGGAGATAACCAATCCATACCCAATATCACATCAAAGTCGACCATACTGAGCAACAAAAGGTCCACTTGGGTCTCCAGACCCCCAATAGTCACCACACATGATTGATATACGCGGTCCACAATAATAGTATCACCCATAAGAGTAGATACATGAACAAAAGAAACTAGAGACTCACGGGGCATATCCAGAAAATGGGCAAAATATGAGGAAACATATGAATACGTGGAACCAGGGTCAAATAATACTGAGGCATCTCGGTGACAAACTGAGACAATACCTGTAATCACAATATCTGAAGCAATAACGTCTGGTCTGGCAGGGAGGGCATAGAAACGGGCTTGTCCACCCCCTGATCTGCCTCCCCTTCTAGGGCGACCCCTAGCTGACTGACTTCCACCCCGTGCTGACTGGGCGGGTGGTGAGGTAACTGGTGCTGGAGTCGGAGGCTGACTCCTCTGCTGAGATAGACCTCCATGAAGATGAGGACAATGCCTCCACATATGCCCAAGCTCCCCATACTCAAAATAACTCCCTGGTGCTGGGTGGCAAAAACTGAAAGGAACCCCTAGCACCGAGATGACTGGTAGAAGAACCTGGCATGGATGAGCCCTGAACAAGTGGAGCACGGGACGAACTCTGAGCTGGAAGGGAACTAAGTGATGAGTGGCCCTGATGAGAACTGTGATAACCATGGCCAGATGATGCACCCCGATGAAATCGCCGAGCTGACTGAGCCTGTTTGAAATGACGACTTCTACCGTGCTGGAACTGACCCCCAAAATGAGCACCGCTGAATCTACCCTGACCACGAGGCCTCTTGGCCTCCCTCTTAACCCTCTCCTGACCACGAACCATCTCAATCCGCCGAGCAATGTCGATAATATCATCAAAAGTAGCACCCGAAACCTTCTCTCTGGTCATGAGCAACTGTAGCTGATAAGTGAGACCATCAATAAATCTCATGATCCTCTCCCTGTCTGTGGGAACCAACTAGATAGCATGACGGGCCGACTCAGAGAACCGCATCTCATACTGTGTCACATACATATCACCCTGGCAAAGCCGCTCAAACTGTCTACGCAGCTCCTCTCTACGGGATCGAGGCACGAACTTCTCCAAAAAGACCACGGAGAACTGCTTCCAAGTAAGGGGTGTTGCGCCAACAATCCTATGCCTCTCGTAAGTCTCCCACCATCTGAGTGCAGCCCCAAAAAACTGAAAGGTAGTGAATGAGACCCCACAAGTCTCCAAAATACCAGCAGTACGAAGTATCCTCTGACACTTGTCCAAAAAGTCCTGAGCATCCTCTCTCTCTGTGCCACTGAAAGGTGGTGGCTGGAGTCTCCCAAACCTCTCCAACCTACGCTGATCATCCTCAAGCATGGCAGGAACCACATAATCCTGAGCAACTGCAACCGGCTGGGCTGGTGGTGCTTCCGATATCTGAAGTCCCTGAGTAACCTGCTTGGGTATGCGAGCGACTGGAGTCTGAGTGCCTCCACTGGCTTGAGAAGTGGCTGCGGCCGTCGAGATAGAGACCGCCTGAGCAAGGCCGGTACATGCTGTCAGATTCTGAGCTATGGCCTCCTGAAGGCCTGGAATCATAATAGGCATAGGTGGTGCCTGAGCTGGTGCATCAACAACTGAAACCTGGTCCTGATCTGGGACAACCGTTGGATCTGTAAGTACTGCCCCAGCTGTTGTACGGGTTGCACCTCTGTCCCTACCATGGCCTCTACCATGACCTCGGCCTCTCGCAGCCCTAGCTGGTGGTACTAGTGGCTGGCCCTCCTGACCGGTAGCACGAGTACTCACCATCTATGAGAGAATGAAACAACATATGTTTAGTTATTAGAATCAACAGATTCGCACGACAAGTATTCAAGAATGTGGAGTTTCCTAAAGGTTCTGCAGCCTCTCGAAGATAAGTACAGACATCTCTGTACCGATCCACAAGACTCTACTAAACCCGCTCATGACTCGTGAGACCTATGTAACCTAGGATCTGATACCAATCTGTCACGACCCAAACTAACCCCTATCGTGATGACGCCTATCATGGAACTAGGAAAGCCGACTCATTTCCAAAATAAATTGATATTTTCATTTCAAAGATAATTTCAATATTATTTAACATAAAAACCTTCGTAAAGGAGTTCTAATCAAAATAAAAGTATGGAAGGAAAAGCCCGACATCGGGGTGTCACTAGTCATGAGCATCTACTACAATCTGTCTAACAATATCAAGGCTAACTCAGCCTGGAAAATAGCTAAATACAACTAGAGAAAGATAAGAGAGAGAAGAGCAGGGGCTGCAATCGCCAAACAACTACCTTTCTATCTCCAAAAAAAATCTACAACCAGAACAATCAATAATCGTTACCTGTCCAGCTACACCTGAATCTGCACATAAGGTGCAGGGAATAACGTGAGTACGCCAACTCAGTAAGTAACAACAATAAATAAAGACTAAGCAGTAGTGACGAGCAATAAAGCATATCAAGTTTATATCACAAAAAATTCAGTAAGTACAACATGCTTTAAAAAAATCAGTGTTTGAATCAAATCATCTTGTTTCAACCCGGTTCCAGTAAAAATTATTTAAAGATATTTTTCAACAGTTTTTTCAAACAGAGGAAAAATGCAAAGGTGAGCAAAAATGAAGAAATCATAAACAGCCTCTCGGGCAAACCACACAATCACTCTTGCCATTCGGGAATACCTCACAATCACTCTTGCCACTCAGACATACCTCACAATCACTCATGCCTCCCAGTCACTCAGCACTCGACACTCGGCACTCACACTCAGTAGGTACCTGCGCTCACTAGGGGTGTGTACAGACTCCGGAGGGGCTCCCTCAGCCCAAGCGCTATATCAAGCCAAATCATGGCATAAATCACTCAGGCCCTCGGCCGATATCAAACATGCTGCGGCATGCAGCTCGATCCCATAATTATGAAACATGTTGCGGCGTGCAGCCAGATCCCATAAATATCCTCACAAATCAGGCCTTCGGCCTCACTCAGTCATAAACCTCTCAAGCCACTCGGGCATTTCAGTAAAAATAGCGCATTCAGCCCAAAACAACATTTATATGCATCAAAATAGAGTCATAAAACTGAGTTATGCAATAAACAAGTATAACCATGACTGAGTATAGATTTTCAACCAAAAACAATAAGAGGATAGTAAGAAAAGGCCCCTAAGGGTCCAAACAACACTGGTACAAGGCCCAAACTTGGTATTCAACCCAATTTATAGAAACTCTTTCTAAAACATATAAGTATCATATAGTTTCAACAAAATATGCAACTTTATAGTTGCTACGGGACGGACCAAGTTACAAATCCCCAATGGTGCAAGCCCACACGCCCGTCACCTAGCATGCCCGTCACCTCAAAATAGTAGAATGATACGAAATCCGGGGTTTCATACCCTCAGGACTAGATTTACAATCGTTACTTACCTCGAACAGGTCAAATCTCTACTTCGAAATGCTCTTATCTATGGACTCGGCCTCCAAATGCTCTGAATCTATTCACAATCAGTACAATACCATCAATACGCACTAATGGAATGTATTCCACAAGAAAAGCTACAAAATTAGACCAAAACCGGAAATTGGCTCAAACCCGGCCCCCGGGCCCTCGTCTTGAAATCCGACAAAATTCACAAAACTAGAAAGCTCATTCACTCATGAATCTAACCATACCAAATTCATCAAAATCCTACATTGTTTGGTCCTTCAAATCCTTAAATTACTCTCCAAATATTCCAAGCCCTAACCCCTCATTTTTACTAATTACATGATTAAACAACGGGAAATCACCATATATACGAGTATTAGGGCTCAAGCAACTTACCTCACTGATAGCCCTTGAATCACCCTTCAAACATCACTCCAAAAGCTCCAAAAACCGACTTGAAAATGCTGGAATTGAACCAAATTCACGAAAGGTTCTATTTATGGTTTCTGCCCAGGTTTTTCGCACATGCGGAAAATTTCACGCTTCTGCGCCACCGCACCTGCGAAAAAATCCATCGCAGGTGCGGAACTTACTTAGGAGCCCAGCTTCCGCATTTGCGGCCTAAAACCCTGCCCCTGCGAAGGCGCACCTGCGTGTTTCCTTCGCTTTTGTGAAGCCTGCCCATCATCCCCCTTTCCGCATCTACGCCCCAGATTTTGCACCTGCAGGCTCGCAGATGCGACCTCCAACTTGCACCTGCGCAACCTGCCTAGTCCAGCATTGCCCGCACCTGCGAACTCCCCATGCGTACCTGCGGCCTCGCACCTGCGACTCTTTCTTTCGCAGGTGCAAAAATAGCAGTAGCAGCAGCTTCAGCTGCATTTTCCAACTTCGACAAATTCGTTAACCACCTAGAATCACCCCGAGGCCCTCGAGACCTCAACCAAAAATAAAAATAAGTCATATATCAACATACCAACTTAGTCGAACCTTCGAATCACTCAAAATAACATCAAATCATCAAATTACCCTTGGATTCAAGCCTAAGAATTTCTAAATTTTCAAATTCGGCAACCGATGCTGAAACCAACCAAACCAAGTCCGAATGACATCAAAGTTTGCACACACATCACAAATGACACTACGAACCTACTCCAACTTCCGGAATTCCATTCCGACCCTGATAACAAATTTTCCACTGCCGACCGAAATCGCCAAATTTCCAATTTTGCCAATTCAAGCCTAATTCTACCACAGACCTCCAAATCATATTCCGGACACACTTCTAAGTCCAAAATCACCTAACGGAGCTAACAAAACCATCGGAATTCAAATCTGAGATCGTTTACACATAGGTCAACATCCAATTGACTTTTCCAACATAAGTTTCTGCTTAAGAGACTAAGTGTCTCAATTCACTCTGAAACCACTCCGGTCCCGAACCAACTAACCCGATATAACATAATATAGCTAAATAACACAAAAAGAAGTAGAAATGGGAAAAACAGGGCTATAACTCTCGAAACGACCGACCAGGTCGTTACATCCGGAGTCTGCACACCCATAGTGAGCGTAGTTGCTATTGATTCACGATGGGATTGGGCTGCGTGCCGCAACATAATTTATTGGCATTTGGGCTGGATCTCCCCTGTATAGTGCTGAATGAGAATTAAGACATTCAGGTTGAGTACTCAGAGAGTGCGAGTACGCGAGGCTTTCATTGTGTTGCATCACATACGATATGCATATTGTCATGTAGATATAAAGATGTCACATTCCTCATATCATTCAGACTTAACATATTTTATCTGCCCTGAGTTTAATTGTTAAACCTGGAAGCATGTTTACATTCTTGTACTGGTCCCTGCAAATTATGAGTTTCTTTGAGATATTAGTGTCATATGTCTTGTAAATTTTCGTACTGTTTAATTATGTATTTGGACCATATTTTTTGGACTCTTTACTGATTTCAGTCCAAAGGTTAGACTTGTTACTTATTGAGTTGGTTATACTCACGCTAAACCCTGCACTTCATGTGCAGATCCAGGTGTTTCCGGGCACGGTGGTTATTAATCTCAGAGTTTCAGCCGTTCGGAGATTATCGAGGTAGCTGCCTTAGCATCCGCAGACCTCGACTCTCCTCCCCTATCTCTCATTTTTACTTATTCAGTTCTACTTTCTTAGACAGTGTATCAGCCTATGTATTTGTGTAGATGCTCATGTACTCAGTGTCACCCGAGGTTTGGAAAACTCTGTATTGAACTGCGATATTTTCATTCAGTTTTATAAGACTTTTACTTACTTAAGCTTATTTTCATATAATTTAAATTTCAAGATGTTGGTGTGTGTGAGTTGTCGGCTTGCCTAGTATCATTATAGGCGCCATCACGGCACTTGGAATTTTGGGTCGTGATAGAATAAAAGCTTTTAAAGGATATATTTTTGTCACAATCTAAAGCTACGTGACTAGCACCCGGCACACTACCCGACCTGAACGAATCAAATCATATGATGCACCCAAACAATATGCATGAAAATCAATTTAATTGCGAAATCTCTTTGAAAATTATATATATTTTCAAGTTAAATGATGAAATAATTTTCAATTCAAATCACACATGACGCCTTTCATGATAATAATGAGATCAAATGCAATACATATCTTTTTATAACAACTCGGCCGGTAGTTTTAAGTATTTAGCCATGTTCCCTTATTTATTGCCTCCTCAATGTTCAATTATGGTTCTGTGACTTGCCGGGGTAGTTGGTATGGTTACGGGTGAGTTTCAGAGTGAATTAGGACACTTAGTCCCAAAGTTGGAAGCTTAAGTTGAAAGAGTTGACCAGAGTTTGACTTTTGTGTAGACGACTCCGGAATAGAGTTTTGATGGTTCTGATAGTTTCGTATGGTGATTTTAGACTTAGGTGTATGTCCGGATGTTGATTTGGAGGTATGTAGTTCGTTTTGGCTTGAATTGGCGAAAGTTGGAAAGTTGAAGGTTTGGAAGGTTGAGAGGTTTGATCGAGATTTGACTTTATTGATATCGGGTTCAGATTTCAATTTTGGGAGTTAGAATAGATCTGTTGTGTCATTTGGGACTAGTGAGCAAAATTTGAGGTAATTCGAAGTTGATTTGATATGGTTCGGCATTTGGTTTTAGAAGTTGGAAGTTCACTAGTTCATTAGGCTTGAATTGTCACGACCCAGAATCCCAACCTCGGGGTCGTGATAGTGCCTAATATCCACTTGCTAGGCAAGCTGGCTTGAAATAGTTAATTAACCAATTTTAACAGTTAAAAGCACAATGTTTGCAATAAATTTGTGCAGAAAAATAAAACTGCAATCACAAACAACTATAAATAAAAAAGGATTTTATTGATAAACATTGCGGGTTACAACTTTGTTTATCCCTTGATTCTTCCCTCCGATTTATTACCCGTAATTCAAGGGCCATAGCAACATATTTCTCGAACGTAGGATGATATGCATCTCCTTAATGTATTTGATGATCAAGAATCATGTAGCATCATTCCATTTAGATCTTGAATGTTGCTAGAAGTTTCAGCAAGACATATTTGACTTATTTTTGATTTCTTAATGAATATTCCAAGAGTTTTATGGAATTTGGGAGATCATATATTTGATCTCTTTGTGAATATTCAGGGAGTTTATGGAATTGTTGAGACCGTCTTTGAAGAACATATGTAGTCTTATTTATAGGCATGAATTAAGGTTTGGGTGGAGTAGCCACCAAGTAACCCTAATAGGCTCCTAATATTTCAAGAGTCGTCTTAAATTTAGGATTTATCTTGATCTGTTAAAATTTCAGTGTCTACACATAATAATGATATTAAACGAGAAATAAAAGCCAAGTCTGACACAGTACTGGTATAAACCACGTGATAATATCTACTCCTAGAAATCTGGAGTCACGAATACACGAGCAACTAGATGTCTACAAATAAGGTCTGAAATTAATACAGTTGTTTCGAAAGAAAAAAAACAGTAAAGCAGGAAATGGAAGGGGACTTCAAGGTCTGCGGATATTAGCAGATCTTGTCATGACCCAATTTCCACTATAGGCCGTGATGGTGCCCAACGTCGCTGCTAGAAAAGTCAACGGTGAACTACCCATTTAATTGCTCATTTTAATATTTTTTTAAAGTCTTTGATTTTTATTTATAAAGCATAAACTAAACATGGGAGTAAGATAGTGAATTTAATAATCAAAACCATGAGTATCTACTAGAACATCCCAAAATTCAGTGTCACAAGTGTACGAGCAACTAGTAGAATATACGAACTCCCTAAGAATTAATGTATGAAACAGAATAGACAGAAATGATAAACACAAAAAGAGAAGGCCCCGGGTGCTGCAGAACGGAGCATGAGAAGTAGCTCACCACTAGGCCTCCGGGTAATGCGGATGCGCGCCTGGACGAACTCCAGATGTACCTGCCTCAGAACCTGCACAATATGTGCAGAAGTGTAGCGTGAGTACGTAAACAACGTGTATCCAGTAAGTATCTAGTCTAACCTCAAAGAAGTAGTGACGAGGGGTCGACATCGACACTTACTAGCGAGCAATATACATAACGTACAAGAATATTAAATAGGCATGAAATACAACATCAATAATGTAATAATAGGCTTTAATTAAATGACCCTTTAACAAATAACAATTAAAAGTCCCCGAATATCACATGCTAATCTCAACAAGTAAGGGCCAAACTGTATTTATAAATTCCTAAGTCATGAAAGATATATCAAGTATAATCGGACTCCTAATGACAACACGCACGAGTTATGCCGAGGTCGTACGACTTGATCCATAATAATTGTGTACATACACTACCGAGGTCGTACGACCCGATTTATTGATGCATCCCATAATATATATAACTATTGCCGAGGTGTTCGGCCTGATCCACATAAATAGGGAAACCCTTCGGATTAATAATTATGTATTTACAACTCCAAGGAAAGCCCATAAAAGAATATAAATTTCCATCAATAATTAAACATTCTGCCAAATCTTTAAGTAATGAAGCTCGATTTAACATAATCTTTAACCAAATTTTACTTATTAATACAAGCAATTAAACTAGCAAGTTGAGTTCAAATAGTGCAAGTAATAGCATAATAAAGGCCTATGTCTACCCGGACATAACATGAATTTTTGTTACGCACGGACTCTCGTCTCTTCGTGTGTACGTAACACCCACAATTAGTAGCAAATAATAATTTAAACACCTATAGGATTAATTTCCCCTTACAGGGTTAGGCAAGAGACTTACCTCATTTTCAAGTCCATTTTTCGGCCCACACATCACTCTAAAAGCCTCAAGTCGGTGCCGAACAATCCGAAACTAGTCAAAGGTTGTACAAACTAATTAATAATTGCCCAAAGGTTCATAATTTAACTATTAGAGTAATTACCCAACCCAATTTCGAAGGTTCCTAAAATTTACCCCAGGGCCCACGTGCCTGGATTCCGGAAATTTTGTAAATAATTGTTATCCATAACCTCACGAACCTAAATATATAATTTCTACTCAATTCCATAGCCATTTTCATGGTCTAATACCATTTTTATCAAAATCTAGAGTTTGCAACAAACTCCTAAATTTTTCATATTTTACATGTTAAAATCTACCCATAATCTATGTATTTAACTTAAATTGTATAGAAATCACTTAGCTTCAATAGATAGGTGAAAATACCTCTCCAAGAAGCTCTAGAATCGGCCAACAAATGTGAGAAATAAACAAAATGACCAAATTCTTGATTTTAATAAAGTTACTGCCCAGTTGACCCTTCTTCACGATCGCGAAAAGGGCTTCACGATCGCAAAGGCAAGGCCTGCCCAGGCCTTGAAAACCTTTATTGCGAACGCGACACGGTCCTTGAGATCACGAAGGCTAGACCATCCCAAGCATTGCGAATGCGACCCTCCCTTCGCGAACGCAAAGGGCAATAACCCACAGACCCTTGGCCCCCTAACCCTTCTAGGCGAACGCAATATGGCCACCGCGAACTCGAAGGCCACAGGTACTGAAGCTTCGCGAACGCGTAGGGTAAAATTGCCTAGCTCCCAATTCCTTCTACGCAAACGTGACACAACCCCCGCGTTCGCGAAGAAGGAAACCAGAACCAGCACACCAGCAGTTTTGGACTTAACTTGGGACGGTCCGAAACACACCCGAGCCACCAGAGACCCCGTCCAACTATACCAACAAGTCCATAAACATAATACGGACCTGATCGAACCCTCGAAATGTGTAAAACAACATCAAAACTAAGAATCGCACCCCAAAACCAAATTGAATCAACTTATGAACTTCAAGCTTTTCAACTTACTCTGAACGCGTTGAATCATTCTTAGACAACTCGGATTGACACCAAATTTTGCGTACAAGTCATAAATCACCATATAACTCTGTTCCCAGGCTAGGAATCCCAAACGGACCTTGATAAAACCAAAGTCTACTCTAAACCAAATTTAAAGAACTAGGAAACCTTCAATGAACCAACTTTCAACATTAAGTGCCGAAACTGCCGGGTCACCCGAAAACCGATCCGAACACATGTCCAAGTACAAAATCATCATACGAACCTATTGGAACCATCAAATCCCGGTTCCGAGGTCGTTTACTCAAAATATTAACTCAAGTCAAACTTGACCATCTTAGGCCACTATTAAGTAACTAAGTATTGTGATTTCAACCCGAACTCTTTCAAACCCAAACCAACCATCCACGGAAGTCATAAAATAGTAAGAGAACATAACGAGAGTCTTAATTAGGGTAACAGGGATATAGAAAGTAAAACGACCGGTCAGGTCATTACGGATCTACCTCGAGTCTGCATATAAAATGATCCGAGCTGACGCACCTCACGTACCACTGGGACCAATACCAGTATCTGCACAAGAAGTGTAGAAGTGTAGTATGAGTACAACCAACCCAATGTATTCCGTAAGTATCAAGTCTAACCTCGACGAGGTAGTGACAAGGCTATGGCAAGATACCTGCTTAAATAAACTTGTACAAGTATATATAAAGCAGCAATAATAACAAAGAATGATAATGTACTAACTGGGAGGGACATGTGAAAAGGGGAAGATATAATATAATATGGCAAGTATGAAATCACGAAATAACCAAGTAAATCACCAAAATCGGAAATCAGTCAAATCAATAATATGAAAATGGCATGACATCACTCTCCATACCTTTACCATCGTCCTCACCATGCAATAATATGAATATAATGGCACGACATCACCCTTCGTGCTTTTACTCTCGTCCTTACCATGTAATAATAATATGAATAAAATGGCACTGCATCACCCTTCGTACTTTTACTCTTTCCTCACCATGTAATAATGATAATACGAATGAAATGGCACAACATTACCCTTCGTGCCTTTACTCTCTTCCTCACCATGTAATAATGATGATGTGAATAAAATGGCACGACATCACCCTTTGTTCCTTTACTCTCTTCCTCACCATGTAATAATAATAATATGAATTTGAATAATAAATAATGTGGAGAATAATTTAACTACAAATATAGTGCCATGATATAAAACTTCAGCTTCCATAAATATTCAACAGCTTTGAAATAAGAAATAAATATGAAATGAATAATCAAAGAAGTAATAATCTAACCTAAGCATGTATATCATAATTAACTGAACAATATAATGTAAAAAAATAATTTCCACCCACATTCTTTAACCCAATGACAATGCACCTCACACATAAAACACATAGCAACTAGACCAACAAGTCCTAATCCCTCAAGTCAAGGTTAACCACGACATTACCTTACTCCGCAACCAAATCAATGCTCAACCGTGACTTTTCCTCTAGAATTAGCCTCCAAACCAATCAAATCTAACCAAATATAGTTCAAATAATTCAAAATAATCTTTAGAAACTACCCACAAGTGAAAAAGATTCAATCTTTAGTGTTTTTGAAAAAAAGTCAACAAAAGTCAACTCCGGGCTCGCTTGGTCAAAATCCGAGATTCGGACCAAAATCCAATTACTTATTCACCCCCGAGCCCGGTTATGTGATTAGTTTCAAAATCCGACTTCAATTTGAGGTCTAAATCTCATTTTCTCAAAATCCCCAATTTCTACCTAAATATGTAATTTCTACCACGAAAAAGCATAGATTAAAGGTTAAAGTCAATGGGTATTTATGAAAATGTAAGGAAACAAGTTAAAATCTACTAACCTTTAAAGTTGGGATGAAAAACCTCTTCAAAATCGCCTCTAGGCCGAGCTCAAACTTACAAATGGTGAAAAATAGGATAAATCCTGACTTTGGGATATTTAAATCACTGGGCGTCAGGCTTTCTTCGCGTTCGCGAAAGGCCTGACGCGATCGCGAAGAACATCGGCCCGAATGACCTTCGTGTTTGCGAGAAACATTACGCGTTCGCGATGTCCTGTCCCACTGGCCTTCGTATTCGCGTAGTGTACCTGACTACCTCTCCCCAGAATCCCATAAACCTTCGCGTTCGCGAGAGGATGGTCATGTTCGCGAAGGGTAAGCCCTCCAATGCTTCACGTTCGTGACCATGCCATCATGTTCGCAATGAAGAAATCCACCCCAGCCAATAAGTTCCCCTTCGCTATCGGGGGAGTACCTTCGCGGTCGCGAAGCACAAAGAGTCAGACACCAACAACATAAGAAACTAGCAGATTCGTTAAGTGCAAAAATGATCCGTAGCCTATTCGAAACTCACCCGAGACCCTTGAGCTCTAAACCAAACATGCACATAAGTGTAATAACATCATATGAACTCGCTCGTGCGATCAAAATACCAAAATAACACATAGAACTACGAATCAGACATCAAAATGCATGAAATTTTCAAAGAAACTCAAGAACTTTCAAATTCATAACCAAGCATCCGAATCCTATCAAATCAACTCCGTTTTGTAAAAACATTTTCAGACAAGTCTTGCATAGTAAAATGAACCTATACCAAGTTTCGAAATCAAAATCTGAATCTGGTAGCAATAAAGTCAACCTACGGTCAAACTTCGGAATTCCTTAAACTTTCAAATTACTAGTTTTCAAAAAATCATGTCAAAACAAGTTATGGACTTCCGAATTCAATTTTGGGCATTGTCGCCCCCTTTTTCCCGTGAAAGTTGGTTTTGATGTGTGATAACTCTTTTAAATGGGTATTAAAAGAGAAGAGTCGTCACCTAACGGGTTTTAAGGTGCGTTAGGGCACCTATTTGCAAATAACTCTATTTGACTAGTCAACACCACCAAAGATCGGGTAAGGGCTCAAATTATCTCAAAGAGAAGGTGTTAGGCACTCTTCGAGATCCACAACTGTGGTTCCTGACCGAAATTTAAACTATGTGGATTAGAAAATTAAGCCAGGTGATCAAATAAACAAAGAAAGATGTCAAAGTTGAAAACTCTATTTTAACATAAGAATTAACTATATGACTAATTGATACAAGTCTTAAAAAATCACAAGAAATAAAATTGCGTTGATCTATGACTAAGTGTGAACAACAAGTATATAAAAGGATGGTGGACCTAAGTTTTTTAGCTTAAAGGATCACCCCATACAATATAAATAATACTTCGCAACTCCCTTAGGGTAGGGGTTGCTCATATTATTCAGCAGATACAAACTATCATCTCCTGCTACCCAATTACTATGTTGAAGTTATTACTTAAAGGCTCTCTAATTCAATTCTAAATCGTATCCTATGCGTGCACTACCCTTCCTATGCCTATGGTCCAGGAGGTTTTGGACCTACTATTAGGTGGTTCTAGAATTTACTTAGGTTGCTCAGAATGATAAAGCTAGGCGACATTCAAAACAGGTAGACTGCACATAATAGCAATGAAAGGCTCAAGTTGACCTCCACACATAAGCACAAAAGCACACGATCAAATTTTTGGTTATGCGGTAGAAAGAATTAAGGCATATTAGAATCATTAAGTCCTATAGGCATGATATCTATATGATTCCAATATTATACTTGCAGTGCTGCTATTTCTAGACTAACATATGGGTGGATTAAAGCGTTACAAGTCCTATAGGCATGATTTCCAATTTGTTTGCATGATAATGTAGTGAAAACAATCCCAGAACTCTGAATTACCAGTACTGATTTTTATAGATATGCGTCTTAGGCAGGTGACAATATCCTATAGGCATGATTTCTAATAGTTGCATAATAAGGCAGTGAAGTTGCTTGAAAACACAAGATTAGCAACGTCGATAAACATCCCATAGGCAGGATTTCTAACAATTGACAATTAGACTTGATTTTATAAAACTTTATCCCTATAGGCATGTCATCTAAGTGAGGCAGTACAAAGTAACAGAAAGCAGTTGATCAATCATTAAAACCTTATAGTCATGATATCTAGATTAGCAAAGGCATGGCATTATTGTATCCTATAGGCATATTATCCAAAAGTGTTGAGTAGTAGACCTAGAAACAATGTAGCAATTACTTGAATCGACATATTTTGACAGGTTAAGTGAAGTGTGTGCGTGATTCCTATAGGCATGGTTCCTATTAGTCTGCAACACACACTAAACATGTAACGACCCGACCGATCGTTTTAGTTTTTAGATCCCCGTTCTCCTAAATAAGACTCTTTGTATGTGCTTTTACTATTTTATAACTTGCGGGGATGGTTAGTTCGGGATTAGGAAGGGTCCTTAATATTGGATTTAAAGGGGTAAGTTTGACTTGGGTCAATATTTCTAGTAAACGACCTCAGAACTAGGATTTGATGGTCCCAATAGGTTCGCATGATGATTTTGGACTTAGGCGTATGTTCGGATTGGGTTTCAGATGACCCGGGAGAGTTTTGGCGCATAAAGTTAAAAGTTGGTGCAATGAAGGTTTTAAAGTTCTTTAAATTTGGTTTGGAGTAGATTTTGGTGTTATTGAGGTCTGTTTGGGATTTTGAGCCTGGGAATAGTTCCGTATGGTGATTTAAAACTTGCACGCAAAATTTAGTGTCATTCCGAGTAGTTTAGGTATGAATCGACGCGTTCGGAGTAAGTTGAAAAAATTTGAAGTTCATAAGTTGATTCTATTGGTTTTGGGTTGCGATTCTTAGTTTAATGTTATTTTCCACGTTCCGAGGGTGCGAACGAGTCTTTTTTACATTTACAAACTTGTTGGTATGTTTGGACGAGGCCTCGAGGGTCTCGGGTGCTACTCGGACGTTGCACGGATTGAGTTAGAACTCAAAAGGGGGGCTACTGGTGCACCAGTTCTGGTGTGCCCACACTTGCGAGCTTTTGGCCACAGGTGCGAGCCTGCAGATGCGAGCTCTTGGCCACAGAAGCAGCTTTGGGCATTTGGCCAGTGGTCCACAGAAGCGGAGAAGCATGCGCAGAAGCGGCCTCGCTTCTGCGATAAAAGGGTCGCAGGTGCGAGGAGGCCGCAGATGCGCTCCACTCTCCGCAGAAGCGGGAACCCCTCTGTAGAAGCGGAGCCAGCCAGCCTAGGCTAGGAACGCACCTGCGATGGTGTTTCCGCAGGTGCGATGCCGCATATGCGGCCCCAGGTCTGCAGAAGCGAAAATGCTGGAGGTAGTGAGGTCCTTTTAATACGGAACTTAGGCCATTCTTGAGTTCATTTATTGCATTCCTTGGGCGATTTGGATCTCTTAGAGAGGGAATTTCACCTAGCTATTAGAGGTAAGTAATTTTTATCCAATGTAAGTTAAATACATAGATTATGGGTAGATTGTAACATAAAAAATTATGAAAATCTTGGGTTTAGATGAAAAACTTAGGTTTTGATAAAAATGGGATTTAACCATGAAATTAGTTATGGGATTGAGTAAAAATTATATATTTGTGTTCATGAGGTTAGGGGTAACAACTTTCTTCAAATATTTCCGAAATCCGGGTACGTGGGCCTAGGGGGTGAATTTTAGGAATCTTCCAATAGGGGTTGGGTAATGACTCTAATAGTTAGAATACGAACTTTCGAACATGTATTGATTTATTTATTTAACATTTGACTAGTTTTCGGTTTTTCAGCACCGAGTTGAGTCTTTAGAGTGAATTTGAGTTCGGAAAGCGAGCTTTGAGACAAGGTAAGTCTCTTGTCTAACCTTGTAAGAGGGAATTTACCCCATAGGTGATTTAAATTAATATTTGCTTCTAATTGTGGGGGCTACGTATGCACGAGATGAAGAGAGTCCGTGCGTAGCTACTAATTTTGCTTATATCCGGGTAATTTAGGACCCAAATAATGAAATACTTGTAATGTTCGCACCCTACTTGATAATTAAAGTGCCTAAATGATATTGGAACTTGATAAAGGAATTGTAAAAGACCGAATTTCACTTACTTGAATTTTGACGGGTTACTTGACTGTTAATAGAGATTGTGCCTCTTTGCGTATTAGCCTTGTAATACCTTTTAAACCAGATGTTCATAAATTATTCTCTCTTCTTGTGGAGCGGGCCGAATGCCTCGGCAGTAGATAGATGCATCTATGATTTGTGCCACACGAACCTTGGTAGTGTACACATTATTCTGGATCTGGCCGTATGACCTCGGCATAATTGTGCGTGATAATATTCAGAGCTTAATTATATTTGATATTATTTCATGGCTTGAGAGGTTAAAATTGTATGAGGTAGAAATTGATGTGGGATTTACCATTTTAAAAGAATTATTTATTTTCCTGCTTGTTATTAAGTTATTATTATTATTTACACAACCCATGCTTATTTATAACTTTTGTATTTCTTTATTGTTAGCCCAAAGTAAGTGTCGATGTCGACCCCTCGTCACTTCTTCTTCGAGGTTAGACTTAATACTTACTGGATACATATTATTTATGTACTCACGCTACACTTCTGCACTAACTGTGCAGGATCTGAGGCAGGTGCATCTGGCAGTTATACCGGCGCACATCCCCGATACCCCGAGGCCTATTGGTGAGCTGCTTCCTGAGCCATTCTGCAGCACCTAGAGCCTTTCTTTTGTACTTATTTTCTGTTTATTTTATTTCAGACAGTAGTTAGAGTTTTATATATTCTACTAGTACTCGTACACTTGTGATACCAGGTCTTGGCATACATTCTAGTAGACTTTATGGTTTTGGAGTATTTATATCACTATGATTGCACTTAGTTGCTTTCGTTTTATTTATTTAAATCTTCTACTTCTTAAAACTCTTAATAAATAGAATTTAATTGCTTGGAAACTTATTAAAAAAGAGTAATCACATAGTTAGTTCACCATTGGCTTGCCTAGCGGCGACGCCGGGCGCCATCATGGCCTATAAGAGAAATTGGATCGTGAAAAAACAGAACAACAAATAAGGCATGCTAGACATAATAGCAAATAGAACACATAGACCCTATAGGCATGTTTTCTACCCTTTCAAACTAGTATTATAATACCCCAGCACCTTTTATTAATCTCCCTATCATTCGTTGTTACAAATTATCACAGACCATATTGAATGATTACAGGCCCAAATATGAATACAGAATAACCCAGTAACACATCCGGGCCTTCAAACAAGCTTAGAACTTCATATGGACCACAAGCCCAAACTCCAAGGCGGACAATGCATTCCAGTCTTCCAGTACCACAATAGGTCCAACATACCAGGCCCAAACAAATGACTTACTTACCCAAATGGATGCCAAATTCATCCATACAAGTGACAAACTATTTATAGAATTTAACTAGACATCTTAAACACTTAATTCTTAAAGCTATAGCTAACAACATCTCTATTTAAGGTATACAAGATACATATGAGGCAGGTTGAGGCTTGTAATTCCATAAAGAAAGTTTAAGAGCGACAAGATTGACCACTATAGGATAATGAACCATTCTAAAGAGAGTTGAAAAGTAAGCATGATCCAGAAATAGCCTAAAGAACATTAGACATTAGAGTTTTGACATGAGTGTCTAGCAGAATCAAGGATAGGAACAAATGAAATATCAATCTTCACATAGAAATTCTAACATGGGAGCCTAGTGATGATACGAGCATGACAAATAAGCTAGTGGGCATAGTTTATAATAGTTGACAAGCAATCACCTAGTTGAACATGCAAAAACTTAACATGCTGAGCATCAGTCATAATACCAAAGTTCAGGGACATTACTAAGATTAACATGATAGGTAGGCATCAATACTTAGACCAATTAAATATAGAAGAAAAGGCTATGTACTGAAATCTTAGGCAATATTTGAGGAACACAGACTTGAACAAATCAGGAACATACATTATACTTTACAAGTAACAAGAAAACATGTCATGCTAGTTCAAGAGTTCAGGCAACAATGGCATTTGGAAATTGCATGCATTGATCAACCATAAAGAAGTTAACAAGTTGTGCAGGAATGACTCAATAGGAAGTAATGCATTAGTACAAATTCTGGGCGTGAACTAATCTATCACAAGAATCTGAAACAAGCAGGGAGATGGACTCCTGACAAGCAACAAGATAGTATTTAGCCATACATAAATACATTAGGCTAAGCTGGCTTAAGACAGTCAGAGGTCATGGGCGTGCATAAAATTTTTAGAGCTTTAGGCAAGTTCTGATGCTAGGAAACACAAGGCTACAGGATAACTTCAAAGCAAAGAGGACTACAAACAGTGACAATATAGTAGCATATTGCTTCATCGAAGCTTAAGCAACAGATATACAGAGCATGAACATAAGCACAAGAAAATAAAATTGCGAGAGTCAAATCCACTTACCAATTATAAATTAACGAACAAACAAATGAGAAGAACAGTTTCCAGCAGCAATTCAATTAGCAGTAGCAAAGAATAGTAGAATCCCCAAAATCTCAGTGAGTTAGAGTTCCCAAAGGTTTCAAATGAACTTCGGGCAGTGCTCGCACCGAGAAAGAACATAATCGAATTCAAATGGCCTTGGCTTTCAGCCGGCCAAGGTCTCAAGTTTTAGAGTATAATAAGTGATAATGAAAGAATAATGCAATGATTGTAAAAGTCTCTCAAGGGAATCAGGGGAGGGGGTTTATATAGTGTTGAATCAGGCGAGTAAACAAGGAAAGAAATCAAGCAAACACAAACAATAATGAATAAAATATCACACGCAATCAGTAGAGTAAACTGAAAGGAAAGAAATCAAACTCCAAACCCTAGTTAGGGTTCGATGCTCTAAAAATCGGCCAACTGGTATAACGAATCAGGCCTTCCTTCATGCACATGAACGAAATATTGTCCAAATCTCCAAGATTGAGGTCAATTCCAACATGCTACAGAGATGGTACTTGCCACAATTAGGCAAGTACCTAAGTAATGCCATAAACGTGTGACCAGTAACGAAGAAACACAGATATGGTAAGCAAATAATAGTGGAATCCCATTATCAACGGGATTAGGGAAGGGAATTAGGAGAGGCGGATGCTAGGGTTTCATTAGGGGGGGGGGGGGGGAGGAGTTGAAGAGATGAATTTGGTCGGCGGTTTAAGGGAAATGGGTTAGGGTTTCAGGGGTTGGAGTAATTAAAAGTGAGGGAGAGGCTGTGGGTCGTTGATCCTTTAAGATCAACGGCCAAGATTGAACGAGAGGCGGGGCGGGTTGGAGAACGGGTCCCGACCGGGTTAAAATTACAGGGGTCGTCTGGTTTGGGATGGGGAAATTGGGCCAGGGATTTGGGGTGTTTTGGCCACTAATGTGATCCGAAAATTGGCATAACTTGGGCTATATTTTAAATACAAGGAATTAATTGAAAATAATTTAATAAAATAGTTAAATAAAAATATAAAAATTCTATTTATGAAAATTAATACTTAAAACAATAATAAAAAATGTAAAAATTATTTTGACCTTAAATAAATGACAAATGCAATTATTTGTAAAGTATAGGCTATTGTTGCAAAATTACGTAATTAGCATAAAAATGCAAATGTAATTATATAAAATGAAGTAAAATATTATAAGGCATATATAGATGTATAAATAATAAATTCGGATGATTAAGTCACCACAAAATAATTTTAAGGAGTAATTAATAAATATTTGAACAACTTGAGTGCAAGAAAATTAATTTTAAAAGTTATGAAAAATTATAGAAAATACTTATATGACCCTTGTAAGTGCCAAAATGATATTTTGAAAGTATACGAAATATATTGTAAAATATTAGGGTAAAATTGGGTATCAACAACTGCTCCTCTTTACTCGAAAAAGATGAAAGAGTTGTCAGGTAAAGAAAGTGATGACCAATTTTGTCTGAAATGAGTGGAGCTGATGCGTTTTGAAACATGGGGGCCGAACCCTGGTTCTTGAGTTGCCTACTTATCCCTGGTGTTATGGGAATCAGGCAGTGTGTAGTTCTGGATCTAACAACGAACGAAACCGATGAAGTTGTTATCAGAGTGGTCGTGTATTTCGAAGAAGATCTTTTGGATGTGATAGTGTCGTGAGTAACGGATAATTTCAGGTGGAGCTATGAATGCAAATTTGAATGTTACGGATGTATAAGGCAAGTATGTGAGCGGTTTACGGATTGAAAGATGATTGCGAGAATTGCTCCTGTTTGTATAACGGTTACCTCCCGAGTTACCTGCAAAAACTTAAAACACGATATATATATATATATATATATATATATATATATATATATATATATATATATATATATATATATATATATATATATATATATATATATATATATATATATATATATATATATATATATATATATATATATATATATATATTTTAAACATGATGCAAATTACCTACGGATCATGAGAGTTATCTTTGGATGATGAGGATGATGTCCTTATACCATGACGTCCTGGGCCATGAAGCGTATGATAAGGGATTCGCATGCCATGAAATGGTATCCTCGGGCCATGGTGATGGTGCCTCTGGACTATGACGCCTTTGAATAATGATATGCAATTTTGAGAGATCCTCCGGCCATGGCATGATGTCTTTGGGCTATGAGGATGATGCCCTCAGACTATGATGCCTTCAGACAATACATCGATGTTTCAGCCCATGAAATGCAAAGATGTAGTGATATCGATCATTTGATAGAGGAAACAAGTAATGCTTAATCATATGCAAGAATGAGATGAGACAAGGCTTAATCTTGTATGAGATGAGGGCAACGCTTAGCCCGATGCAAAGAGTGGAGACAATGCTTAGTCTCATGCAAGGAAAGACAATTCTTACCCTTATGCAATGATAAGGGCAGTGTTTAGCCCTATGCAAGGAGTGGGAACAATGCTTAGTCTCATGCAAGGAAATGAGACAGTGCTTAGTCTCACGCAAGGAAAGGCATTGCTTAACCTTATGCAATGGTGAGGGCAGCGTTTAGCCTTATGCAAGGAGTGGAGACAATGCTTAGTCTCATTCAGAGGAAGGCAACGTTTAGCCTTATGCAATTATGGAGGCAGTGCTTAGCCTCATGAAATGTAATGGAGACAGTGCTTAGTCTCATACAAAGGAAGGCAACGCTTAGCCTTATGCAATAATGGAGGCAGTGCTTAGCCTCATGCAATCTAGTGGAGACAATGTTTAGTCTCATGTAGAGAAAGGCAACATTTAGCCTTATGCAATAATGGAGGCAATGCTTAGCCTCATGCAATGTAATGGAGATAATATTTAGTCTCATGCAGAGAAAATGCAGCGTTTAGCCTTATGCAATGATGAGGGCAGTGCTTAGCCCTATGCAATGTAATGGAGACAACGTTTAGTCTGATGCAGAGAAATGCATTGTTTAGCCTTATGCAATGATGAGGGAAGTGCTTAGCCCTATGTAATGTAATGAGGGCAGTGCTTAGCCCTATGTAGGAAAACAACAATTAAATGTGAGAGGAAGAGTGGTCCTTAACTTGACGCGTTTGTGCTTCGCGACTTCTGTCGGTGTGAAGATAGTGATCTTATTGTATGTATGTATTTGCGGACATGCTTCTTATGTCCATTCTGCCTGCATCCAAAGAAAAATCGTGAGTTATGGATGGGGGAGGTTGGATTGTTGGTTCATGCCTTTGATTCTTCGTTTTGTCTTTGCTCCTCATCTTGAGGTCTTGTTTGAGTCACCCTGGGTAACGTCTGGCTACTACAGAAAATGAAATTTTTGAAAAATATGCATTTGTGATAAATCGCTTATATTAAAAAATGTAGTTGTTCAAAATATGTGATAATGTATGAAAGCAAATAATGTTCGGATCAGAGACTTTGATATGTTTTGAGACATTGCAACCTCCTTGACTTGGAATTTTGAGGACCCTCCTCAAAATTCTTCCCCAGTTTAAATGCATATTACTGGTGATACATTCCTTGGCGATCCTTGGCATGATGACATAGACAAACTCAGAATCTTGCCCCAGTTTCTGACCATAGAGGGAATGAAGATCTTATTATGATGTGATCGAACCCACAGGGCTGCCTACGTATCCTCTCTTAAACGGTAATCAAGTCAAGCGTAGTTCAGGTTACATCAAATAGAAGGTGCAAACATAATTGTAGACATAATATCTTTTGATTGCGTCTGAGTTGATAGGTTTTGGCCATATCTCTCCATCCATTTCTGCAAGTATAAGTGCTCCTCCTGTCAGTACTCGGTGAACCATGTAAGGGCCTTGCCAATTGGGTGAAAATTTCCCCTTTGCTTCATCTTGATGTGGGAAGATTCGTTTCAGCACCAATTGCCTTGGTGTGAATTGCCTTAATCTAACCTTTTTTGTTGAAAGTCCTTGCCATTCTATTCTGGTAGAATTGACCTATCACGCCCCAACCTCGGGAAGCGCGATCGACGCTCAATCGAGTGAACCCAGCCGAGCAAGCCTGTTAGATACTTTCTAACCAATTCATCCATGATCAATACAAGACATGATTTCATTAATTAACAGTAGGAAGCTCATTCATACAATCCTAAATCATTTCATTAGACATTGCGCCTTTAAGTCTCAAAATACACATTTCTTATAGTTCGAGTGGAACAAGTGATCAAACACAACATAACTTGTTTAGCATTCCCAACACCCATATACAACCCACATAGTGTCTACGTAGACTTTAAAGATACAAAAGAGAGTAAACATGGTGCCGACAACAAGGCCCAGGCTATACCTCAAAAAGTGACCATAATATAAGCAAAGGTACAATACATGACCCCAGAATAAAATGGGCCTCACCGAGTCTGCTGAGAAGAGAATGCAACACTATATGTGATCAACATTGTCTGCTATGTAACCACCTGCATCCATTTAAAGACGCAGCACCCCCGACAAAAAGACATTAGTACCGACGAATAGCACTAGTATGTAAAGCTAAACACCAACTCAATAGAATGAATAATAATACAAGAGGAACAGTCAAAAATTCAATAAGGGCTTCAAATAATATTAAAACAACAAGTTAAGGATCATATACGTTTTCAAGACAATTTCTATATTATTATGTTAGGTGACCTTTAGTACCGATATTCCACAATTCACAATACCTTCATATTCTTACACGGAGTCCGATCTCGGCCCGATCGTCTAGGCCATCTCATTCGAGACATTACCACAATTTCATCATAATTTCCAGTACAGTGCCACCATATGTGCGGCATGGCATCCGATCACGACCCGATCGGCTAGGCCATCTCATTTGAGACATCAACTCTTTTCACAATTTCATTAACAACACAACCGTTTTCTTACACGGAGTCCGATCTCAGACCGATCGGATAGGCCATCTTATTTGAGACATCACCCATATTCAATCTATCATCTCAATTCATATTGCTTTCCCATACTTTCAATACAATGGCATAAGTGGCCCCAATTATAAAGTTATTCTTGGCGCTAGGCCGTATTTCATAATTCAAGTTCTTTTCCACATTCCAACATTATTATTATCAACAACTATAACGCTTCCCATTCAAGACATTAAATTCACATATGAGCAATTTGGGAGTCTTAGACACATAGAGGCTTTTCATACAATTAGGCATAACAACCTTTATTTCTATTTTGACATGAAGTCTTAACATTGCTAGCACATTCCACATTTGGAACGCATCCTAAAATAACAAGATAACATGATGAAGCATTTAGAATAAATATTGAACTTACATCCTTCAACACAAACACATTAGAAATCGCCAATTCTATAATGATCAAGGGCTTACTCCAATTACATGATCACCGTGGGGTTCGATTCTAAGAAGAAAGGGCTTTAGCCAACATACCTCAATTGAGATTCTCAAACTTTAAATGACCCGGAATTCTTAGCAACTTCAATCTATTTTAGAAATATAACAAGTTGGACCAAAATTAGGAAGATGAACATGGTTTTAGCTCATTTGAGCATATTATCAAACACTAGGTGTGCATCAATGTTTTAAGGCCCTTTTTGTGGAAGATTCCATCATTCCCCAACCCATTCTCTATTATTTTTAGCTCATAATCTTCCCACATACTACAAGGATACATGCATGCAAGGTAAGCACTCCCATCCCCATGAATTACCCTACTAATGGCCCATTCTAGTTATATTTGGAAATTAAGAGTTTGGGTGATAAAATCTTACCTCTTAGGAAGAAGACCTAGGTGCCTCTCTTGATAATCTTCAAGATTTTAAGTGAGAATTGAAGAGCAATGTGATGAAGGTCACTTCTCCCTCTAGGATCCTCTCTCACACTCTAAAAGTATCAGAAAATATGATCAAAATGGTCCATGGGATGTGTTTTAACGAAATAGGGTCGGGTTTAAAACCCCCAAAATTAAAGCTCCAGAACGGGTTCTGTGGTCGCATATGCGACCGCATAGTGGTTATGCGGTCCGTGAAACGACTGCAAAAATGGATGCTAGAACTGGAAAAAAAACTGATCTGATCTGCGGTCACTATACAGCCCGCAGACCTGTTCTGCGATCGCATAATGCACCGCAGAATGGTTCTGCGGTCGCATAGTGCATCGCAGAACGATTCTGCGGTCGCATAGTGCACCACAGAACCTCCCTCCGAAAAATCCCAAGGCGGGATATGCGACAAGAATGCGGTCTGCGAAACGGTTATGCGGTCGCATAGTGGCCACAAAATTGGGCATAAAAAATGCCCCAGAAATCTGCCCCACTTTGCGACCATTCTTCGGTCCGCAGAGTGGTTCTGCGGCCGTAAAATGGGCAGCAGAAGTGCGTACTTCTGCCTAATATTTTCCTTCAAATCCCAGCGCACTGCTCAATCCAAAAAGTCCGAACGGCGGTTCGCAAGCTCGATGAGAAGAATTTCTACTATTATTAACCTCTTCATCTACTTTGGCATCACGGAAATCCGGGTTTTTAGGAAAATTTTTACGGGGCCTTACATCCATGACACACTGCGTTCATTTTTCTACCATAAATGAGAGCCAATTGTTCATATAAGTTTCGTATCTATTCTGCATCGCTAAGCTCGACCTCTTGTATGATACTTAAGGAAGGAATCTCCACTTCGATAGGGATAACGACTTTGATACCTTATATCAGTAGATAGGGGGTTGCCCTAGTTGATGTACAAATTGTAGTGCGGTATCTGAGTAAAGCAAACGGTAGCTTCTTGTACCATTGTTTGTAGTTTTCCACCATTTTTCTCAATATCTTCTTGATGTTCTTGTTGGCGGCCTCTACGGCTCCATTCATTTGCGGCTTGTATGTTGTAGAATTCCGATGCTTGATCTTGAATGTTTGACACATAGCTTTCATCAGGTCACTGTTGACATTGGCGGCATTGTCAGTAATGCTTGACTCAAGCACTCCAAACCGATTAACAATGCGATCCCGGACTAAATCTGCTATGACCTTCTTAGTCACACCCTTATAGGACGCGACTTCAACCCATTTTGTGAAGTAGTCTATGGCCACCAAAATGAACCCGTGTCCGTTTGAAGCAGTGGGTTCAATTGGTCCGATGACATCCATGCCCCAAGCAGAGAAAGGCCAGGGTGAACTCGTTGCATTGAGTTCATTGGGCGACACTCATATCATATCAGCATGTATCTGGCATTGGTGACACTTTTGAACATATTTGATGTAGTTTGTCTCCATAGTCATCCAGAAATATCCCGCTCTTAATATCTTTTTGGCCAAAAAGAAACCATTCATGTGAGGTCCATAAGTTCTAGCATGTATTTCTTCGAGCAATCTAGATGCTTCCTTGGCATCGACACATCGCAATAATCCCAAATCAGGAGTCAATCTATACAAAATTCCTCTGCTTTGAAAGAAATGGTTGGCTAATCTTCGAAGCGTGCGCTTCTGAGTGTGTGTAGTATTTTCTGGGTATTTTCCTTTTTCCAAGTATTCCTTGATATCGTGGAACCATGGATTTCTATCAAACTCTTATTCAACATGAGTACAATAAGCTGGATGCTTATGAATTCCTATTGGGATATGATCGATATAATTCTTGTCTGGGTATTGTATAATGGAAGATAAGGTAGCTCATGCATCTGCGAACTCATTCTGAATCCTTGGAACATGTTTGAATTCTATCTTTGTGAACCTCTTGATCAATTCTTGTACACAGTGCAAGTATGGCAATAGTTTAGTGTTTTTGGTAGCCCATTCTCCTAGTACCTGGTGTACTAACAGATCGGAATCTCTGATTACCAACAACTCCTGAACGTTCATGTCGATGGCCAACCTGAGTCCCAATATGCAGGCCTCATATTCCGCCATATTGTGGTGCACGGGAACCTGAGTTTTACGGATACTGGGTAATGTTGACCGGTTTTTGACACTAAAACAGCCCCGATACCCACTCCCTTGAAGTTTGCTGCTCCGTCGAAGAACATCCTCCAACCGTCGTATGCTTCGGTAATATTTTCTCCTACAAATGACATTTCCTCGTCGGAAAAATACATCTTCAATGGTTTGTATTCTTCGCCTACAAGATTCTCCGCCAAATGATCAGCCAATGGTTGCCCCTTGATTGCCTTCTGAGTCACATAGATGATGTCGAATTCACTTAGCAATATCTGCCACTTTGCTAACTTACCCGTAAGCATGTGTTTCTGAAAGATTTATTTTAGTGGGTCCATCGTTGATATGAGATATGTAGTGTACGCACAGAAATAATGTCTCAACTTCTGGGTTATCCATGTCAAAGCACAGTAGGTACGTTCCAACAAAGAATACAAGGCCTCATAAGGAGTGAACTTCTTGCTCAGATAATATATCACTTGCTCTTTCCTCCCAATATCATCATGTTGTCCCAGAACACAGCCAAAGGCTCCATCCAACATGGACAGATAAAGCAACAGAGGTCTTCCTGGTTCTGGCGGGACCAACACGAGCAGTTTAGATATATACTCCTTGATTTTGTCGAAGCTTTCTGGCATTCTTTAGTCCAGCTTGTTGCAGCATCTTTCCTTAGCTTCTTGAAGATCGGATCACATATCACCGTTGATTGTGCTATAAAGCGGCTGATATAATTGAGGCATCCTAGAAAACTCATCACATCCTTCTTGTTCTTTGGCGGTGGCAAGTCCTCGATAGCTTTGATTTTTGATGGGTCTAACTGAATACCTTGGCGGCTGGCGATGAAACCTAGCAGCTTTCCAGTAGGGACTCCGTAGGCACATTTTGTGGGGTTCAATTTTGAATTGTATTTTCGAAGTCGATTGAAAAATTTCTTCAGGTCTGCTATTTGATCCGAACTCCTTTTAGATTTGATGATAACATCATCCACGTACACCTCTATTTCTTTGTGTATCATGTCGTGGAAGATAGTCATCATGGCCCTCATGTAGGTGGCCCTATCAGGCTGTCTTTTTGACGTCCTCTTTGTTCATCCAAATCTGGTGATATCCTGCAAAGAAATCCACAAAGGATTGTAGTTCATGCTTGGTATAGTTGTCGATCATTATGTGTATGTTGGGCAACGGGAAATCATCCTTAGGACTTGCTCTGTACAGATCTCGATAGTCAACGCACACCCTGACTTTCGCATCCTTCTTTGGAACCGACATAATGTTGGCTAACCAGGTCGGGTCTTTGACCACTCAAAGAACCTTGGCTTTGATTTTCTTGGTGACCTCCTCTTTTATCTTCAAACTCATATCTAGATTGAACTTTCTGAGCTTCTCCTTTACCGGTGGACACATGGGATTGGTAGGTAGCTTGTGAGCCACTATGGATGTGTTTAACCCAGTCATATCATTGAAGGACCATGCAAAAATATCTTTATATTCCTTTAGAAACATGATATACTCTTCCTTCTCTGACGGCGATAGATGAATGCTTATACGAGTTTCCTTGCATGTTTCAGAATCCCCTAAGTTAATGGCCTCAGTTTCCTCCAAATTAGACAATGGTTTGTTTTCAAAATCCTCTACTTCTTTGACAATTTCCTCAGGTATTATATCATCTTCTAGATCTTCTAAACCACTATCCTTATGTTGCGTTGTCTCCTTACATGTCACATTCATAGGTTCATCAGGATATGTAATAATTATGCTTAACAGAATGTAGAAAGATAATAATAAATACAAAAAGCATCAATGCATTAATAAAGCTTAAAATTGTCAACAAGTACAACTCAATGGCTCGAGTAATTATTTCGAAACAAAATACTGAAAATGTCTTAAATGCTCAAAACAATTTTAAAAATAAGTCACGCTAATTTTGCCAGGCTACCTAGGTACTCGGCGAGCCCGGGATGGTGCATCGGTCCAGTTTTTGAGAACAACTCCTTCTCCTACTGTCTGAATAGTAAGGTCTTCCTCATCTTCCTCTTCCACAATTACACTGCAGTCCATGTCTTCGTTGTCCAGAAACAACTTCCTCATACCGGCCAAAATCTCATCTTCTTCGGATTCCCACATCATGTCATCTTGACAGAATGCCTGGTGCAAAGGTGGTATCCAATCCTGATACTCTTGTATGGTATATTCATATCTGAGTCCAAAGGTCGTTCCATGATACTGTGGTTGTATGGGTTTTGTGATCCCTTGAAGCTTTCGGCCAAGACCCTTGCCTGGTTTATATCCCGTCCACATCAATATGCTTTCTATATTGTTTCTCCACCATCGATGCTTTTCAATTGCGTTAACTTGCTCAATGTGGTGTTATGTTTCCCCGCCCAACTTTCTCCTATTTTTGATGACTTGAACGGTCTGGTTGGTGTAGATAGGGTTTCTTCTGTCTCCATGAATGATCATCTCCTGATGATTCCACTTGAACTTCACTGTCTGGTGCATAGTAGAAGCCACCGCCCCAGCTGCATGTATCCATGGTCATCCCAATAATAGGTTGTAAGTAGCAGATATATCTAGTACTTGGAATTCAACATCAAACCAAGTCGGACCCATCTGTAGATCAAGGTCGATTTCTATGATAGTGGCTCTCTGAGATCCATCGAATGCTTTCACATTCATGCTTCCCATACGCATCTCATGCAGGACTTTACCTAATCTTTTCAAAGTGGTCAGTGGGCATATGTTCAGGTTCAAACCTCCGTCTATCAAGACCCTGGCAATGAACTTGTCCTCAAATTGCACCGTGATGTGCAATGATTTGTTGTGACTCAACCTTTCTAGTGGTAACTCATCCCCGTGGAAAGTAATTTTGTGTCTCTCCAGTACATGTCCGACCATATTAGCCATCTCTCCACTAGTGATGCCGGCGGATACATAAGCTTTACTTAACACTTTCATCAAGGAATTCTTGTGTGCGTCTGAATTTTGCAACAGTGATAAAATGGATATCTGGGTGAGAGTGTTGTTCAGGTGGTCAACAACAGAGTATTACCTTGCTTGTATCTTCCTCCAACGATCGTTAGTGTCTATCTCAACAACATGCGACTTAGATGCAGCTTCTTTGCTCGTTCCTCCCAGATTCTCAGGTGTGTAAACTCTGCCAGTTCTAGTCATACCTTGCGCGACACCTGTCTCTTCCATCTTGGCTTTTCCCTTTCTTCTCGCTTCCATAACACAATCCCATGGGACGACATCAGACTTGTAAGATGGTGTGGGAGCTACCATGACAGTGAAAGCTGTAGCTACCTCAACCTCAAATAGTGCCTGGGTTTGTACCACAACTGGCGTGAGGGAGACTAGAGATGTTTTAGAAGTATCTCCCTCTCGAATGAGTCCGATAGATCCTTCTTAATCCCACTCCTCATCAGTTTCTATTATGTTCACTCCCTCACCCCTATGATTCGTGATAGGGTTATTGTGGATATTTAGTGCGGCTTTCTTTGCTTGTATAGCCTTAGTGTCAATCAGTGTCTGAATCTTGTATTTTAACATGCGGCACCCCTCAATAGTATGACCCTTCATGCCTGAATGATAGGCACAAGTTTTGTTGGGATTGATCCACTAGGAAGGGTTCTTGATAGCAACAACTGGAATAGGGGTGACGTAACCAGCGGCCTTTAGTCTCTCATACAGTTGGGCTATGGGTTCAGCAATTGGGGTGTATTGTCTGGGGATTCTGCGGTCGAAGTTTGGGCTTGGCTTTGGGTAGTTTTGGCGGGCGGGTGGAGGTGAATAGTAGTATGCAGGTTGAGTGTTATAGGTATGGTAGGTGGTGGCAAGGTATTTGTATATGGTTGGAGGTGTTTGGTATGTGAGGGGAGACTTAGGACCTTGGGCTACTATCACAACACCCACTTCTTTCTTCTTTGAAATTCCTTCTGATTGCAAGGCTTTATTTGTGGCTTGCAGCGCCTCAAAATTAGTCACCATCCCATTCTTGCTTCCTTCTTCTATTCTTTCCCCTAGCTTGATGATGTCTGAGAACTTGTGATTCTAGATGACCATCAACCTCTCATAATACTGCGAATCTTGAGCTCTAACAAAGAACTTGTTCATTTGTTCTTCTTCAAGTGTTGGCGTTACCTTTTTGGCCTCCGATCTCCAACAAGTAGCATACTCGCGGAGGGTTTCTGTCGGCTTCTTCTTGAGGTTTTGAATATAGAAAATATCTAGCGCATTCTCTGTATTGAACCTGAATCTGTCCATAAAATCTGATGACATACTTACCCAATTTGCCCACTTCTTTGGGTTTTGACTGATATACCAAGATGAATCATCTCCTGTAAGGCTTCACATGAACAGTTTCATGCGGATTTGTTCATTCTTACCCACTCATATGAGCTTGTTGCAGTAGTTTCTCAGATGCACCTCTGTATCACCAGTGCCATAGACCATCTCGAACTTTGGAGGTTTGTAACATTCCGGTAGTTCTACATCTGGCTGAATACACAAATCTTCATAGTTTAAACCTTTAACGCCTTTCCCACCTTCAACACTCTGGAACCTTTCTATAAGTTTCTTGAGTTCCTCTGCCATATTTCGAATAAGTAGGTCCTTATCAGTTGGATCAGGTATGTATAGGGTTTGCTGCGGGGTATGGGGTAAGGTTTCCACATATATCGGATTGTTTTGATGAGTTTCTGGAACTTGGGCACATGGGTGATTGTTGGTTCAGTTTTGGGGATCGGGAGTAGGTTATGGTACATTTTGGGGAGTGTGATAAGTAGTGGTTTGCGGGTATTGAGTTGGGTGATGGTGGTGTTATTGAGGGGTTTGCACTGGTGGTGGGTTAAGGTTTTGGGGAGGCGCGGGATTATGATACTGATGCAGTGCGGGAGGATTCAGAGCTATGGGTGGTAGATTCTTGTTTTGTGTGTTTTGTGGTGGTGTTTGGTTTTGAGTGGTTGGGTTTTGCTGGTTGATGTCGGGAACATTGAGAGTAAGGGAAAGGTTTGCCAGATTTCGGACTTGTTCAAGCTCACCCTGTAACTCAAGGATTTTCTGCTCCAAATGTAAGACCAACTCATGGCCCTGGAGTGCTTCTACCATCTGAAATTTTAACATTTTCTACCGTAGTAGCATTATCTTTCCGGATACCACTTAATTCATCCATCTTCCCTTTGCCCTTGCCTTTACTTTTTGGGTCGCTAGATGGAGGATGAGGTGGAGGATCTTTGGATCTAGTGTGATATGCTGATGATTTTAGTATGCAGGAACCAACCTTTGGGAATGGGAATAAATAAAAGAAATAAAAAACAAAAAGGTAACCAAGTTAGTAAGGTGGAATAAAAGAGTGTTTGCAAAATTTAAACATGTTTCAAAAAGTCATGCAATAATTTGCGTCCTAATTTGGGGGACCTCATTGTGCCTGAGGTAGGTCTAAGCAACACATAGAATTGGAGAAATTAATGCTAACGTTTGCTTCATCTCATTAGTGCGAAAGTAAGCCAAAACAATCCAATAATAATAATAGAATCACTAATGGCATTAAGCCTTATTACATCGAAATCTAATCTAAACTAGAAAGCAGTAAAAAACATCACTCCTAATCTACTTGGTCCCTGAAGGACCTTCCCCAAGCTTGGCTCTTTTGACCCCATAAATCATGTTTCCCAGATCGCGCATGTCCAGTAATAAGTAAGCCTTTGCCATCTTTCCTCTTCATCGTCGTCCATGCCTTGACAATCCCAAAGTCTTTTTCTCATATTCCCTTCTAGCTCCATCAGTCCTTGCTCCAAGTATTCTAATCTTTCTGTTGACTTAGTGGCAATCTCTTTCCATTCTCTTATCACCTCCATGTTCACTTTATGTTATTCCATATGCTTAGCTTCGGACTCGAACACCCTTTTGCGTAGCCTCTTGTACTTCACCAGTGCCTCGGCCACTTCGTCTATGATCCTATCCTTCAGATTGACTCCTAGTTTGACTTCTCCAGCTATATCGTCTTCTAACCATGATAGATAGTAGTACATATGGCCGACGTGATACCTGTCTGGCTCAATAGTTTCTCCTTCCACGATGATCTTTTGGTTCCACATGTTTTGCACTTCGAACTTGAATGGGATGATAGCTCCCTTGAAATATACCATGTACTGAACCATGTTGGAAACCCGAGGTATGACTTATTTTCTTCCAGCTTGCCTTATTACCCTTATAGGAGCGTAAGGGTAGATGCCTCGCAGCCCGATCAATGCCAAGTGAGTAGTTCCTTTTCATCTGATGATGAGCTCACTACTAGGAAACCATTTAAACATCCAATGCACTTGCTCATCTGCCAGATTTATGAAGAAACGCACCCAGCATACATCATTTCCAGGCTTTGCAAACCTGTCTGGAAAGAACGTCATTTTCTTTGGGTGATGGTTAGCTATGTAGTCATTCAGTGGCCTTCGTAGAAGATCTTGACGATATTCTCCCCTTTGAAAGTGTTCTAACAACCAAACTTGTAGCAATAGATTAAAACCCTCAAAGTGTCCAAACCCATGCTTGCACTGATCCAGAGCACGGTACATCTCAACTAGGATCATGGAAAAGATAGTGTAAGTCTATCCTTCGATGCCATCCATTAAGGTCCTGGCAACCATGGCTAACCGAGTATGAATCCTTCCTCCCTACATCGAAAAGATCAATAATCTCAAGAAGCAGACAATGAAAACATAAACTTGGTGGTGCACCCATCCCAAAGAGGTTTGTGTAGGGTCTTAGCCCCTTGGTTATTAATGAGGCCGCTACAGCCACCTTGAATTCTGATATGAATTATGGGAAAATGGTGGCATTCGCTCAAGCTACGGAGGATCGAAAGTTAAAAAGAAATACGGAACAAGATAACAACAAAAAGACCCGATCCGCGGGCAATTTTAGTGACTCCTACAGTGGGGGTAATGGTAGAAAGGCATTACATAGGAGAGTGTCATCCAGAACCATGCAGTCAGTTGTTCAGTCTTCAACTAGAGCACTACCATCAAGTCCTGATAAGCAGCGGTAGGGCCATAGTATGCCAGACCAAGGCAACAAGGGATCTAATCAACAGGTCCAGTCAAGCGAGAACGATCAGTTGCAGCAGAGGCCACCATGTCCCAAGTGTAGGAGGTGTGAAGGGTGCGGAGTCAAGGGTCACTGATGAATGTTTTTTTGTGCGGAGTCATGGGTCATCCGCTAAGGCAGTGCCCCAACAACCAAGGAACAACAAGTAAGTCCCTCAACCCCCTTTCCCATTGTTTTATGATGTGTGTGAATGAGTATGGCCATAGAGTTTCGTGCCATGTATGCTTGGCCATGGTATGGTATTTACTTACATGTTTGGACCTTCAACCATGGTAAGTTTAACTCATATGGGAATTAAAAGTGTTAACCCAAGCTTGTAACACGACTTAAGTGATTAGGAAGGATTTCCAAGGGGTTGGTCATATAAGAGAATGATGTGGGTAAAGGTGTATGCCCTTAGTCACTTTATAGGCATATGTACATAAGCCTTCACATATAAGGAAATGCGAATTTCTTGTCATTTTTCAATATCCAAGTGTGGAGAAACGTGTTCAGAATATTTCATGAATGTTGCATGAGGCTGATGGTTGATGCTAGAAATTTAAAGATCACGTTTCGTATTGTCTCTTAAAAGTAGAGATTCAGGAAGAGCAAGAAATATTTCATGGTTCCTATAATGATGTACTCTAGTATGTGGAGTCAGGACTGGGTCAAAGAGTGGCCATATGAATGTGTTTTGAGGAATATTAGGCAAATGGAGGCCGTGGTTATTGTGTATTGGGTTGTTGTTCCATTGGGTGGTGTGTCGTGTGGAAGGAGATGAAACTCGCCCATGGATGGTCCAAAGTTGGTGTGGTAGAGTTGATAGAGGCCAGGACTCGTTCACTAATCTATGGAGAAAGTCAAGATCATCGTGGGGTTGTTGTGTTAAAAGAATGTTAGGAGTTTACTTTCTATGAGTGACATCCAAACTTGTACAGTTTATGCAAATGCTCCAATTGATAATATAATGCCTAGGATGTCACGATTGGTGTTGTTTTCATGTCTGTGGTACAATACCTATTTGTTGTTAGGATTGATTTCTCGGATTCTCTGGCAGGTGGATAGGCCCAATTACAAGGGAGACTCTGCCGAAATTCCTGAAAAATTTAGAGTTAGTCAAATTGAGGGCTCATGAGGTGTGAAACGAGAAATGAATTATGTTGAGTGTTCTGGGCAGAATCTACTCCTCATTCAAAGAAGAATGATCCTAAGTGGGAGAGAATGTAAGGCTCCGTAAAAAAAACAAATTTCGTAAAGGAATTTAAGGTTTCGTGGTGCCGAGGTAGGCTTACGTGTTTGGGTTGAAGGATGCACTAGGGAGTTGATGGAAATTTATTGAAAGAGAAGATGATTCTGCAGTCAAGTTTGCGACCGCAGAACAGGTTTGTGGGCCGCATATCCATCACATAGTTGAGCAGAAAGATTGTTGAATTTGAAGGTCATTTCTGCAGTCCATTATGCGATCCCATATTCACTTCGCGGTCCACATTTCAGTCGCAGACTTGGCATGAGGAAATCTGGAAGATAATTCTGCGGTCCAGTCTGTTGTCGCAGAAGAGGTCTGCGGACCGCAGAAATGTCGCATACTGGTTCATAGAAGTTCAGTTTTCGGGCATCATTTTCGCGGCCTATTTTGCGAGCTGCATATCGATTATGTGGTATGGTCTGCGACCGCAAACCCGGTTTTGGCAAGTTTAGGTTTTGGAAATTTTACCCGATCCCATTTTTATAAAAAGGCTTTGGGGGTCATTTTTAAGAGTTTCATCTGATATTTTTAGAGAGAGGTGAGAGTATCTTAGAGAGAGAAAAATAAGACCTATCCATTTTGTTCATCAATTCTTGCCCAAGGCTTGAAGATTTCACAAGGAAAACTCACAAGGTCTTCATCTAAGAGGTAAGGTTCCATACCCCATTTTTTAATTTCATATTTGGGGTGGAAGATGGTTAATGGAAAGTATGAATCTTGGGTGTGGGAGTGTTATTTATGTATGTATGTATGTACTATCAAGGGTTGTGGAAAGATCATTGATCTAGTATGGGTGAACTCTTGGTATTGAGTTGGTTGTGGGGTGAAGGAAATCTTGTAGAAGGACCTTGTAACTAATTTGCACACCTAGTGTTTGATAAAATGCTCAAATGAGCTGAGACCATGAATATCTTCCTAATTTGTGTACAATTATGTTATGTCTCAAAATAGATCGGGATTGCTAGGATTTTCGGAATGTTGTAGTAACTTAAGGAAAAATCAAACAAGGTATGATGGCTAAACTCCTCTCTTAGAATTGAATCCCACGGTATTCATGTAATTTATGTAAGTCCCGAGTTGTTCATTATAAAATTGGCTATTCCGAAAAAGCTTGTGTTGAAAGATATATGATCAATATGTATCCCAAATTCTTTTATCATGTTATGTTATCATTTGAGAATGTGTTCAAAGTATGGGCTGTGCATTAAAAATGTTTCGACTTTAAGTCAAGTTCACACGAAGGCTATTATGCCAAATTTTGTGAAACATTTCTATGTGCCTAAGACTCTTAAGTGCTCACATGTGTACTAAAACCTTGATATGAAATGCATAGGTGTATTTGTATTGTGTAAGTAAACACTGTGAACGGCCTATGAAACACACATATGTATTTTTATTGTATAAGTAAATACTGTGAACGGTCTATGAAATGCATAGGTGTATTGTGTAAGTAAACGCTGTGAACGGTCTATGAAATGCACATGTGTATTGTATAGGTGATACTGTGAACGGTCTATGAAATGCACAGATGTATTGTGTAAGTAAATACTGTGAACAATCTATGAACGCACAAGTGTATTGTTTAAGTAAACACTGTGAACGGTCTATGAAATACACAGGTGTATTGTGTAACTAAACACTGTGCACATTCTATGAAACGCACAAGTGAGATGTATAAGTGTAAGATAAGAGAGGGATATGGATGGTCTAGTGAGACCCATTGTTAACGCAGACATTAGGTGCCACTTTCATTGGCCTTGTTTGTACATGTTGTTTCAATTACATTATATTATGTATTCCACGTATAGTTCATATGGCGTAGTTGATCCTAAAAGAAGTTTAGAATGATGCAAGTATAATAAGACTTGAAATTTGATTCTATGGGATGTTTCATAGCCTCTTGATGTACTTTAATTGCCTCTTATTTGAGTTACCGTATTTTCATATATTGTTTTGTCTGCCTTACATACGAGTACTATTCCACATGTACTCACGTCCCTTTTGCCAGGGGCGCTGCATCTTTTAATGGATTGCGGCAGGTCCATAGCAGGCGGCATCGTTTAGTGATACCAGTACATCCTCCTCTCAGCTGACTTGGTAAACCCCACTTCATATCGGGGTCATGTATCTTTTGTTTCTCATGTATCGTGTTTGAGGTATAGCCAGGGCCTTGTTGTCTGCACTATCCTAGTACTCTTTTGTACCCGATAGAGGCTCCGTAGACATGGTGTGGGTTGTACGTTGGTATTGGGAAGATCAAACTAATGATGTTGTAATTGTATCACATGTTCCACTTCTAAACTATGGATGTGTAATGTAACACTTTCTACTCAAGGCATCGACCACCACATTGGACTTCCCGGGATGATACAAAATGGTAATATCATAGTCTTTCAACAGCTTCAACCACCTCCGCTGCCTCAAGTTGAGATCCTTTTGCTTGAACAAATATTGTAGACTCCGATGATCTGTGAATACCTCACACGACACGCTGTATAGGTAATGTCTCCAAATATTCAATGCATGAACAATGGTTGCCAACTCTAATTCATGAATAGGGTAATTCTTCTCATGAACCTTCAACTGCCGCGATGCGAATGCAATCACCCTGCCATCCTGAATCAATACTGCACCGAGCCCAATGCGCGATGCATCACAATACACCATGTAAGATCCTAAACCTGTGGGCAACACCAATACTAGGGTTGTAGTCAAAATAGTCTTGAGCTTCTGAAAGCTCAACTCACACTCATCGGATCATCTGAATGGGGCACCCTTCTGGGTCAATCTAGTCAATGGGGGCTACAATAGATGAAACCCCCTCCACGAACCAGCAATAATAACCCGCCAAACCTATGAAGCTTCGAATCTCTATAGCTGAAGTAGGTCTAGGCCAGTTCTGAACTACCTCAATCTTCTTAGGATCCACTTTAATGCCCTTGGCCGATACAACATGTCCCAAAAAGGCAATCGAATCCAACCAAAACTCACACTTTGAAAACATGGCATAAAACTGACTATCTCTTAGAGTATAAAGTACAACCCGAAGATGCTGCTCATGTTTCTCTCGACTGCAAGAGTAGATCAAAATATCATCAATGAAGATGATCTTAAATGAATCCAAATAGGGCTTAAATACACGATTCATCAAATCCATGAATATTGTTGGGAAATTTGTCAAACCAAATGATATCACTAGAAACTCATAATGCCCATACCGGGTCCGAAAAGCTTTCTTTGGCCATCCAAAGCCCTAATCTTTAACTGATGGTAGCCAAATCTCAAATCAATTTTCGAAAACACTTTGGAACCCTGAAGCTGATCAAATAAGTCATCAATCCTCGACAAGGAATACTTGTTCTTGATAGTGACTCTGATGACCCGATAGGTCATTTATAGTTTTACGCGTCATTTATTTATTCCGAGACCTCGAATAGCTCTGTTTAGCCTTCCTAGATTTGCATGCACAATCCGTGTCCTTTTTCTGGAAGGTTTTTAGGAGAAAATTGATGAAAATGTGAAATCGTGCCTTAAAACTCATTTGAGTTGACTTCGGATAATATTTTGAGCAAACGGATCCAGATCAATATTTTGACAATCTCGGTGGGTCTATTTCATGATTTGGGACTTGGGTATATGCTTGGAATCAAATTCGAAAGTCCCTAGCTTGAATTAATGCAATTTGCTGAAAACTAGAAATTTAAAGGTTTAAAGAATTCCTAAGTTTGACCGTGAGTTGACTTTGTTGCTACCGGGTTCGGATTTTGGTTCCAAAACTTGGTATAGGTTCGTTTCAGTATTTATGACTTGTCTGCAAAACTTGGTATCGGAGTTGATTTGATGTGATTCGGACTACCAGTTGAGAAATTTCATATTATTAAGTTTCATTAATAATTTCATGAGTTTTGGTGTCCGATTAGTAGTTCTAGGTGTTATTTTGGTGTTTTGATCGCGTGAGAGAGTTTGTATGATGTTTTTACACTTATGTGCATGTTTGGTTTGGAGCCCGAGGGGCTCAGGTGAGTTTCGGATAGGCTACGTATCGATTTTTTGACTTTGGAAATAGCTGATGCATCTTTTGTTTCTGGTATGATATGCAAATCTCGCATTTGCGAACAATGAGTCTCATTTGCGAGCATGGGAGGGAAAAGTTCGCATTTGCGAGATATTCTTTGCATTTGTGGACTATGTATCATTGCAATTGCGAAGGTTTTGGTCGCAATTGTTGATGGTAGGCTTTAATTGCATGTTTTAGTTGCTTATCGCACTCTAATTTACTGCACTTTAATTGAGTTTGAGCATTAATTGCTAGTGCTTTGCATTAATTGTGTGTTTTATGCCTTGTAGGAGTGATCCCGAGCCATTAAGATGTTATAGAATGAATTCAAGCTATTCTGGAGCTTTGAAGTCTGGGTAAAAGCTCTAGGATTAACTTGGGATCATGTTCGATGATCAACGGACAATCGTGCACTTAACGAGAGAAACGGAGAATCAAGCAGGACGCAAGTGAGGCAGAATACCATCCAAAGTGCGCGGCCATATGCGTGAGCACACTCCCAGGTGCGTGGACGCGCACGTTCTATTCCTTCTAGGTACTGTAATAATTCCCCCTTGGTTTTTTTTTATGCTGCGGTTATTTTCCAAGGGTTTTGTTTGAACTGGGTGTAGTTAGTTTTTATTTTTGTGATGAGTAGGAAACCTTGTGCTATGATTTGAAATGAAAGCAATATTTCTTGAATCTATCATGCCTTGAGAATAGTGAGTGATTTAGTTGAGACACTTAGGCTCAGTTTTTGACTATTGCATAAGTACTTTAAATTGTATGATCTTAACTTTGCTTAACTTCTTTGACTAGAGTGTCTTGATAATCCAATCTTGAGTGAGTTATGTGCAAGGTGTGTGTGAGGTTTTGTGTTATTCTGTGTATTACATTTGATGTCTAGAACTTGCCCCGTGTGTTTGGAAAGTAAAATAATAGTTTTATGCAGTCTTGGAAGTGATATAGGCATTTCTTTGTTGAGCCAGATATATGCGTTTACCCACCTAATTGTATGTATCGTAGTTAACCCCTTTGAGCATGTAATCTTGTTTCTTTGATAACCATATTGCGAGCCTTACACATTTGTTTGAATTAACCATCTATTTGAACCATTTACCTCTCATGAGCACTTGAAATTGTACGAACTTTGTAAAAGTTGAAGTGTGAGGTGATTGTGTTGGTTTTGAGTGGAGCTAAAGAAATAAGGAGAAAGGTGCATTGTTTTAAAAAAGTAAGAGCCACTTAAATTTAAAAAGAAAAAAAATACATAGGGTATTGTTGTGAAAATTATTCATTGATAAGTGGTAACTCTTGATGTATTTGTGCTTAAAGAAGTTTGGAGTTAATGTAAATTGATGTGAAGGTGGAGTATTGGTTTGACATAAGTGTGGGGTTATAACAATGAGATGTATGTATTAAAGTGCTTAGGGAGGTGTAGTCACTCTTGTATCTAAATGTATCCTACCTGTCCCGCAACTTACATTACAACCAATTAAAGTCCTACTTGATCCTTGACTGAATGAGCTCAATTAGTAGAGTAGTACACTACGGGCAAGCCTATGGTTCATCGTTTGTGGCATACGAATGTTATTTCTGAGAGTGAGTGAATTCTATCTATCTTGAGTTCCTAGTTGTTCTTAATGTTTATTGTATGTGGAGCTACTCTCTTTTGTTGTGAGGGCACTTAATTCATGAAGGAAAGGTAAGGTCATTGACCTCTATTCTAGAGTAAGTGAGCGAGATATAAATAATGCATGGTGCTTTTGAGTCAAATCTTGAGGCTAAGAAATTACACTATTGTGCTTAATTGATTTTAAATATTCTTGGTATGATGAGTTATGTGAGTTTTTTAAAAAAGGTCGTGTCATTATAAAGTGTAGTTTGATTGCTCGAGGACGAGCAATGGTTTAAGTGTGGGGTGTTGATGGTAGGTTATAATTACGTGTTTTAGTTGCTTATCGCACTCTAATTTACTGTGCTTTAATTGAGTTTGAGCGTTAATCGCTAGTGCTTTGCATTAATTATGTGTTTTATGCCTTGTAGGAGTGATCCCGAGCTATGTAGATGTTATGGAATGAATTAAAGCTATTCTGGAGCTTTGAAGTCTGAGTAAAAGCTATAGGATTAAGTTGGGATCGTGTTCAAGGATCAACGGACAATCGTGCACTTAATGAGAGAAACGGAGAATCGAGCAGGACGCCACCCAGGTGCACGAGCGCGTAGTGGGCGCGCAAGTGAGGCAGAATACCATCCAAAGTGCACGGCCATATACGCGAGCACACTCCCTGGTGCGAGGCCGCGCACATCCTATTTCGAAAAGAGTCATATTTCATTTAGGAGAAGGTGTGTTCGTTTGGGTCCGAACCTACTTGGTATATATACATGGAAAAGTGGTTTTTTTGGGACTTTTGACATACTTTAGACCTAAGGAGGCTAAGAAGAGGTGGGAGAAGGAAGAGCACAAATGATTTCATCATTCAATCCTCACAAGACAAGAGTTTGGATCGTTGTATGTTTTCCTTTAACTTAAACTTATTAGTGATGAATTACTCCATATCTATAGAGTAGTTCTCTTTAGGGATTGATGGATTTGGTGTATTGAGACTTGTTTGTGGATATTAACTCTAGTTTTTATGTATTGTATAGTTTTGGGTATTTTAATTGTTGCATCTATTTTCACATGTTCATATAATCGAAAGAGGCATAACTTGTGATGTATTTGCATTATCTTGTTGGTTGAATTCACTGATTCTTCATAGTAATCGAAAGAGGATAGTTGAATTATTGTTTAGACCTAGTTTGGAGGATAATTTGAAGAGGTTCTCCTAGAAACCAATCCACTACGAATTCCTGCATATCTTCACCGAGCTTAACTTAATTCATCTTGTGAGGTTGAGACTTAATCGAGAGAGGAGTTTCCACTGAACATTTGAACTAATAATTGAGTGAATTCAAGAGACTCACTTGAACCTTATAAGTGAATCGACTAGAGTTAAATCCCAGACAAGTATCTTGCACCTATCCAATTAACTCCTATTTTCTCCCATTGATATCTTCTTTGCTTACTCTTGTTGCGATTGTCATTAGCCAATAGTTTAGACTTTTAGTTAATTTTAGTTTAAATCACACAAATCTAATTGTCGATCATCTTGGATAGCAATTAAACTAGAAGCTACGAAAACACTATTTAAATCCAATCCCTATGGATACGATATTTTTCTATACTATATTCGACTAGCGAGCATATTAAGTGTATGTTTTCGCTCGTCAATTTTGCGACCACTGACTGACTTGGTACTGGTTCATTTTTGCGAAGTATTGTTAGCATTTGCGGACAACCTTGGTATAAAATTTTCACATTTGCGACGACAATAGGCTCAGTGACTTTTTCGCATTTGCGAAGGGTTGATCGCTTTTGCGATCATCGCAACTGCGTACTATGTGTCGCAATTGTGATAACTGCAGCTGGGTAAAAGAAGGAAAAACGGGATTTAGCTCATTTCTTTCAAACTCTCAACCTTAAACACCCTAGAGGCGATTTCCCCAAGAGATTTTCTTCCTAAATTTATTGGTAAGTGACTTTAATCTATTCATTTTCAATTATCCATTACATTTCAAAAGTTTTCAACATCAAATCTAGGATTTTCATGGTAGAAATTAGGGATTTGTGTAGAATTAGGGATTTTTGTAAATTTGGGATTTAGACCTCGAATTGAGGTCGAATTTCGAAACTAATTTATCATAACCGGGCTCGGGGTTGAATGTGTGATTGGTTTTTGGTCCAAATCTCGGGTTTTGACCAAGCGGGCCCGGTTGACTTTTGTCGACTTTTTCCGAAATTATTTAAGATTTAATCTTTTTCACTCATGGGTAGTTTCTAAAGCTTATTTTGCATTGTTTGAACGATATTTGGTTAGATTCGATTGGTTAGGAGGCGGATTTTAGGGGAAAGGCCCGGGTTGAGATTTGAGTTAATTGTGGAGCGAGGTAAGTATCGTGGTTAACCTTGACTTGGGGGATTAGGACTTGTTTGCCTATTTGCTACGTGATTAATGTGTGGGTACATCGTATATGTGAGGTGAAGAGCATTTATGTGTTGTTGTAGGATAAAGCATGTGGGTGGAACTTGTTTCCTTGTGATTTGTTGCCTCTTTAATTATGATATTGTCACGACCCAAAATCCAACTAGTCGTGATGGCACCTAAACCAACCCGCTAGGTAAGCCAATTTAACAAAAATCCAATACCAATGAGATTTACTTAGAGAAATAAAGTTAATATAACTGAACTTTTATACAAGGAATTTTCCAAGGACTAGTAGTACAAATCATGAGCTTCTAAGATTTAGAGTTTACAAAGATGTCAAAACAAATACAACATATATTTGAAATATACATGAACAGATTTAAAATATTAACGCTACCAAGAACAAGAGGCAGCTATGACAGGAACACAGGTACATCATCAAATCCAGCTCCCGCCATACACAGCAACATCAACATCCAACATCTGCACGCAAGGTGCATAAGTGTAGTATGAGTACAATCGACCCCATGTACTCAATGAGTAACAAACCTAACATTAGGTTGAAAGTAGTGATGAGTTGGGACGAAGGTCAGAGTCCAACACGAATAACCAACCACAAATCATAACAATATAATAAAAGTGGTACAAGAAATAATTCAGAGATATAATGCTCAGCTTGTTCACAGTTCCGGAAAATAGACATGTTTTTCGAGTATATCAGTGCGAACCCAAATCTTTTACTGAAATCACAAAAATATGAGTAAATCTGAAAAACTATGATTTTTCCCAAAACTTTCAACAACAGGTAAAATGTTTCATTATCAAATGGCATGAGGAAAGTAAATCTCTATGCCTACATATCAATATGTATATGAAGTCATGAATGACTCAATACTGTACAAGATGAGGAAAATGCATCTCTATGCTTGTATGTCAAGTGTGCATGTCGAATGCAATACAACACAGTGATAAAAGCATATGCATACTCTCAGAATATCAATTCACTCAGTCCTCCCAGTCACTTAAACCTCACATTCACTCAGTCCGGATATCAATTCGGAGCTCATTTGCTCAATGTGATACCAACTTCGCTCGTTAAATAATTAACTCATGCTTCGCAGTAAAAACCCAATCGTGACTAATAACATTAGACCAAACATTCCAGATCATTCATATCAATCATTATCAAACTCTTAGAAGTCTCGAAATCGAATTCCAATCTCTTGAACTAAAAATGGACTTTTGGATCATTATATGCTTATGCTCAAAACTATGCCAAAACACCAAACACGTTAAAAACCCATCCGAAACTCACCCGAGCCCCACGGGTGTCACGACCCAAGCCGATGGGCCGCGACGGGCACCCGGTACCTTACTCAATCGAGTACCAACATAACGCATCTTTCTTAGCATACTATCATTGATAAATAGGCCAAACGTTTGTCATGGAATAACCAGAATGAAACGTGAGGGAACACTCATCGTAGGACTACCCAACCTGTAATACCAACTCATATATAAGACATACGGGCCTATAAGACCAATGTAATCCATTATATACTTAAATCATAGGCCGACATGGCCATACAAGTATCCGTATACATGACATCTGTCTACAAGCCTCTAAGAGTACATAAATATCATAAAGGCCGGGACAGAGCCCCGCCATACCAATCAATACATGTCCTAATCATACTGACCAAATAAAAGCTCCGGAGCAAATGGAGCGGACCAACACCTTTCGTTGAGCTGATAGCCTACTTGGAGGACTCTCAACCTATCTATCGGGACCTGTGGGCATGAAACGCAGTGTCCCCAAGCAAAGGGACGTCAGTAGAAATAATGTACCGAGTATGTAAGGAATGAAATCAGTAAATAATAGACATGAGAGAAACATGGAGTAAGAGACTCAACATGTATATTTGAATAGCTCTGTGAATCATTTAATATTATAATGTCATGCATGTGCGTATAAATATCATACCATGCATAGGTATATGCGTTCATAACATCATCAAGCCTCTGAGGGCATCCCATCATATCATCTCGGCCACTGTGGGCAAATCATCAACGTATACCAACTGATCAGGTGGTGGTGCGTATATAACACCGTAACCTTTCCATATCCCATATACATATAATATACGCGTATATAACGCCATCTGGTCATGGGTCAATGTACATGTATAAATGAATAAAATGCATATGAAATACGTTAATAAAATCTCTCGGAACGTAATAGGACAATTATGCCCTTGATTAATGTCATGAAATAAACTTTATCAATTTACATATTTTCTGAGACCCATAAACAAATGATAGAATAATAAGACGTATGGGAATTCAAGAACATAGACATCTCTAATACTTCTATGAATAGAGTCATTTATGAAATTTGTGCATTTGCTCATTTCGTTCGTGTCGTATAGATCATGCCAAAAAGAAAGAAGGGATAGTCTTAACATACCTGAACCGATTATCTTGACAATCACTCTAACACACGTTAATTGCGACAAAACATGTGACGGCAAGATCGGAGATCCATGAAAGCGAGCGGGTATTGAATTCTTGAAGATCGATGGAAGCTCATGTTATTGAATTCTTGAAGATATCTGGAAGCGTACGTTATTGAATTCCTTAAGATCATACTTTAGCATTTGATATATGCTAAAGTAGAGAAGCCTTATATTAAATGGGTGTAGGCCCCACTTCATGTGGTGGCTTAGCCACATTGCCCTTAATCTTGCCTTCTTATCAAAATGGTTTTAAGAGTCATAAATGGGGATGAGGGGTGATGCCATGTTAGGGAGTTAATTCTTATCCCATAATCATCCACTTTAATTCCTTAATTATTTTGTTAATCTCTATTAACCAATAATTACCTAATTATCCACATAATTAGGAATTATCTCAAATTACTTAAAATACCACTCGCTTTTAACACACTCTATACACCTTACTATCATGGTCATGTGGTACCTTGTATGGCACTAGTTCATAAATACGAGGTATTATAACTTGGGTCGTATTTTATCCCCAAATTGCCAAACTTCGACGAAACTCATTTTATTCGATTCACTTACCCTCTCACCTTCATGAATTAACTTATCACTTGTTTGAAATAGCATAATGCTTATAGTCTCAAAATAATCTCATTCCCAAACTTACGTCGATTAACTTACAACGAAACTTTAATGTACGAGAATGCAGGATGTAATATCTCATTTCTGAGCTTTCATCAATTTACTTATGGCGTACTTTCATGTATGAAAACATGGGGTATAACATCATTCCACCCTTTGGAACATTCTTCCTCGAATGTTGACAGATGCATTTATGATTCTCATAACCCATAGCTCTTGAGAATACTTTAATACTCTTCTTGCCATTTAGGCAACTGTTCTTTGAATAAATCCAAAGGCCAGGGCATTCCCCCTTTTAGGCATCTTTCTCACACCACAGTCTGTGGTCAGAATTCTTCCAATCTCGTAACTCTTGCTACCCTTTGTCATGCAGCCTGTACGACTTTTTCCTTGTATGTGCGCCTATGCGACTCTTCTCTCTTTTTTCCTCCAGTTTTCTTTTTAGCCAATCTCTAGGCCTCACTTTGTAAGCATATACAGAGCTTGATAAGATGTCTCTCTGGGCATCTATAGGTATACTGAAGTTCTTTGCTCAATAATTTGTTGAACTTACGAATATTGCTATATCTTATTTCATAGACCCAGTTATCCATTCGTATGACTTTACTGCTACTAGGTAGGTCATACTATACCATAACTCTTACTTCGATTTATCGTTACTGAGGTCTGCTACCGAACTCCAGGTTACTTTCATTGCTTATCCTATATGTATACGTCTAAGTCCTTTAATGTTTCCTCATTACTGTTCATCTTAATAATACGGCCTAATCTCATCTCATACTTTGTGACTTTTGTCCATCAATCGTTGATTCACCTCAATATTGTTCCACAATATACCACTAATAACTTGAAACTTCTTACGTAATACCTTGCCACTAGGGCTTACGTTGCATCGAGGAATATTTGAAGTGATTTTCCTGATCCATTTAGAGGCGATACTGTACTTCAATAACCGTATTTTATAGCATCCAATTGTGATTCACTTATGTGGGTATTTTAATCCCGTACAATTCTTGAAATCCCCTATTCAAGTAATTACTCAATCGAAGGCCCAAACGTCATCCTTCATCTAACACAATTACACATTCATTCTACTACCATGCTAGCATTCTATCTCTTCTAGATGATACTAGTCATAGATTCCTTTGAGTTCATTTAGGCTATACTGAGCTTTCTATAACTTACAGAAGCCATCAACTCTCTTGTTTTCATGGGCTTAATCCCGAGGACTCATCCATTTCTCGTTACCTTCTCACTCGCCCTTTCTTGTCTTTACTCCTGTCTTCCTAAAATCTTGTCGCTCTATCATACCTTAGCTTGCGATCTACACATATCCATTTATACTACTCACAACCTTCCTTCAACTTGCTTGCACCATAGATTTCCTTATGTTATTCTGGAACATCAAGCAAGACATCACATCGTCTCTAACTCTTCTTTACTCTCTTGACTAGGTCTTTCGGTACCTAGAAACCATAGGCTGGAGGATATGCCACAGACGATGCTGCTATCATTCCTGGATACTGAATCCCAGCACTTCTAACCTTCTATCTATAGTATGGATTATTCGCAACCTTCTGCATTTGAGTATCTCGTACGTTGTTCACCTTTACCTTACTTACCTTAAAATCTCGCATCACATCTTCTATCTCCTTTATGACCTTCCTTCCACATAGGTATAATTCACATCCACAACTTGAAGCTCTATTATAATACTTGCAACTATGCTGCATATACGATTTAGTGGAAGTTTCATACTGACTTCTTATGATGCTGGTACTATTCTAACTGGATTTTTTGTAGGGCTGTTATAGAGAATGGTTGTTGTACTATCTCTCTTGTACCTATGATATTAAGAGTGATTCTGCAATGTTCTCAATCATGATGTCTATAATTTTTTGGGTCCAATAATCATACTCCTGATTTACTTCGTTGATGTAACTCTTTAGTTTTCTCTTCCTTCTGATCAGCCTTTATGTAGGCTTAAGCTATCTTCTGATCTGCGGCTCATGGTAGTAGTTATTACTTTATCCTTTGATAAGCGCTATGGAATATCCATGATACAATCTTCTGACAATTCAATCCTTTGTCTATGCCCTGGGATCAATTCCTTCTACGGCTGTATGAATGTCAATATATATGTTGCATGGATAATACTCCGAAATTATAAGTGCGTTCATAACGTAACTCACTCTGGATCATTGATCGAATACTTCCTTTCGTTCCATCTCAGCTTTCTTTAAACGTAAGCAATTACTTTTCCTAGTCTTTCTGCCCTGTGTTGCATGCATACTTAGCCTGTCTTAGTTCCCACGCATGCCGGAGTTTTCGTGCAACTCATATGATCTTGAATCCTACTTTTGATTTTTACTTCCCGTTCCTTAGCCACGGCATGCGTCACTTTCTTATGGAGTGCATATAATATTGTTGTGAGACTGTTGCTACAAGACCATTTCCTCTTTAGGTTACTGAGCTTAGGTTGAAGCCTTCTTCCTTATTTCCTCAGCTAGACTTTTGTTGTAGTATTTAGGGAGGACCCTCTAACTCATGTAAAGCTCTTGCTTCTGAGCTGATATTTTGATTGTCTTCCCAGTGGCACTCTTTTTTATCTTTGTAACACTCACACGGTACCTTTATCTACCCCAACTCTTATCTGAATATTTCTCAAGGATCACAATGTCATATCTGCGAGACTGAATTCCCCATGTTGGGGTTCACTATGTTTATCTTGCACGATCTATTGATTTTTCTATAACCTCCTGTCTAGCCATAACTAGGATTTTCCTGAATCAACTACTAACTACTCGTTGGCCCATTCTCATATCAATATTTTGCGTAATCTTTCTTTGGTTATTTCCTTTGTCTTAACTTACGTCTCGCACTGGTTCCTTATCTATCAATAACATCTCGGGCAGGAACCCTTACTTCCTCTCCTTTACATCATATTTGCATAATGTTCTGGAATCGTAGCATATCTGTAGGATTTGAATAAGTGCAATCTTATGCCTTTCTCATTCTTATCACATTCTTCCTTTATTAATCCATAGTTACTAGAACAACTTAATTCTGACTTAATGCCACATCACTCCATATTCCCCCTTTAGGGGAGTACTAGGAGTTGGAGCCACGAGGATCTACCTATAGATATTTTACCTCTTCATCTTTGGCATCTTTTCAAATCATCGATGACCCTTACTCGCCTTGTGGAAATCCTTCTGTATTAAGGATAATAAAATTCCTTATTCGCGAGGGTGACACTTAGTATAACTGGCACATATAGTCCCTTAAGCTTAACTTTGCTCACATTGCTTGCTTTAGGGAAGCGTCTTCCTGAATGACCATTCTCTGAATTTCTCATGAATCTTCTTCTATTGTCCACTCTATTATCACTAGAACGAAATCTAAAATTCTCATGAAACCGACTATTACTCAGTCCCTAGTTCATGTTTAGTTTATCTTGTTCACTAGCCCATACTGATTTCCATTACTCTGGGTTTAACTTTTTTCTTCTGGTAGTCGCATTGGAGTCACGGACTTGTTTCTTGAAATGAGGATATGACTTTATGGCCTATACTCTTTTGTTGTCTCAAGGCCTTTCAACTCTCGTCTTTTCCTTCACTTGACTATAGACTCCGTAATACTGTCATCTTTTGATCTACCGTTTTCATCCATGTATCATATCTTACTCATAATGCTTCATTAACTTTTTTCTTATTTCCCGCTAACATTTTTGTCTACCACTTTATTTTGAAAATTTCAACAGGACATTCTTTTGTTCTTAGCTACCCTTTGCTCCATTCAGTGGCTCTTTGGGTTGCTTAACGTTCTCGCTCTACTAGGGACGCGAGCCACACTAAGGTAATATTTATCCCTTCCAGGCTTTCACTGCCTATCTTTTGATTTCTTTTTTGATCATGTTAGTATTCACATCTTATTGTAATATTCTATATTGCACCATCTGGGTGCCTCACAAGGATATCTATTAGCGCCTTTGTAATATCCTTCGGAAATGTCAACTAACATAAACAATCCATTCACCATTTTGGGTTACTCTAACCCCAGCCAGATCCTGATATCCCATTCTTTTCTTAAACTACACCTGTTAGCCCCCAATAGGGTATAACTGAGATGGGTGTGGCCAATTATACATACCTCTGTTATTGTTGAAGGTAACTCAAAAGGCTTATATTCCTCTGCCTGAATTATAAATACTGTTAACTTTCATTAACTGGGCGCCTCATACCCTTCTTCATCTTGCTTCTTTTACTTGTTGAAACTTGTATTTATCTTCTGAATCTCTCATTGTCTTTCACAATAAATGTGGATAGATATTCTTGCCTTAAGGCTCCTTATCAAGAGGCTTACACATCTTAGTACACACACGATCTACTGAAGACCTTACATTTACTTATCATAAGCATCATGAAAAATTGAGTTCCTCTGACTCAACTCTTTCATAGCCAAATTAAATCTCTTACCAACTGTCTTTTGGACATAGGTATAGTCTTATTACGAATAAAATAGAAGTTAGGAATTTGAATCCTTATAAGTGAGCTCTACCACACGATCTATTGTAAGAATAAAGAGTGATAGTCCTAAATGCCCTATAGCCTCTTGCTTATAAGTGTGGTGCATGACACACCCATAAACAAGACTCTACTAGACACGGCTTGTAGACTTCCTAGGACAGAACTGCTCTAATACCATTTTTGTTACGACCCAAGCCGATGGGCCGCGACGGGCACCCGGTACCTTACACAACCGAGTACTAACATAACACATCTTTCTTATCATACTATCAATGATAAATGGGCCAAACGTTTGTCATGAAATAACTAGAATGAAACGTGAGGGAACACTCGTCGTAGGACGACCCAACCTGTAATACCAACTCATACATAAGACATACGGGCCTATAAGACCAATGTAATCCATTATATACTTAAATCATAGGCCGACATGGCCATACAAGTATCCGTATACATGACATCTATCTATAAGCCTCTAAGAGTACATAAATATCATAAAGGTCGGGACAGAGCCCCGCCATACCAATCAATACATATCCTAATCATACTGACCAAATAGCAACTCCGGAGCAAATTGAGCGCACCAACACCTTCCGTTGAGCTGATAGCCTACTTGGAGGACTCTCGACCTGTCTATCGGGACCTGCGGGCATGAAACGCAGTGTCCCCAGGAAAAGGGACGTCAGTACAAATAATGTACCGAGTATGTAAGGAATGAAATCAGTAAATAATAGACATGAGAGAAACATGGAGTAAAAGACTCAACATGTATATTTGAATAGCTCTGTGAATCATTTAATATTATAATGTCATGCATATGCGTATAAATATCATACCATGCATAGGTATATGCGTTCATAACATCATCAAGCCTCTGAGGGCATCCCATCATATCATTTCGGCCACTGTGGACAAATCATCAACGTATACCAGCTGATCAGGTGGTGGTGCGTATATAACACCGTAACCTTGTCCCATATACCATATACATATAATATACGCGTATATAACGCCATCTGGTCATGGGTCAATGTACATGTATAAATGAATGAAATGCATATGAAATACGTTAATAAAATCTCTCGGAACGTAATAGGGCCATTATGCCCTTAATTAATGTCATGAAATAAACTTTATCAATTTATGTATTTTCTGAGACCCATGAACAGACGATAGAATAATAAGACATATGGGAATTCAAGAACATAGACATCTCTAATACTTCTATGAATAGAGTCATTTATGGAATTTGTGCATTTGCTCATTTCGTTCGTGTCGTATAGATCATGCCAAAAAGAAAGAAGGTATAGCTTTAACATACCTGAACCGATTATCTTGACAATCACTCTAACACACGTTAATTGCGACAAAATATGTGACGGTAAGATCGGAGTACGAAAAAATCCATATGATATTCTTGAGAAGGATTGTACCGGGCTTTCTTAGAATTACATCTCACGCTGCTGTAGCGTTATGATATCTTCACGTTTTTGAATTCCTGAAGATCCATGAAAGCTCACGGGTATTGAATTCTTGAAGATCTATGGAATCTCATGTTATTGAATTCTTGAAGATCTCTGGAAGCTTACGTTATTGAATTCCTTAAGATCATACTTTAGCATTTGATATATGCTAAAGTAGAGAAGCCTTATATTAAATGGGTGTGGGCCCCACTTCATGTGGTGGCTTAGCCACATAGCCCTTAATCTTGCCATCTTACCAAAATGGTTTTAAGAGTCATAAATGGGGATGAGGGGTGCTGCCATGTTAGGGAGTTAATTCTTATCCCATAATTATCCACTTTAATTCCTTAATTATTTTGTTAATCCCCATTAACCAATAATTACCCAATTATCCACATAATTAGGAATTATCTCAAATTACTTAAAATACTACTCGCTTTTAACCTACTTTATACACTTTACTATCATGGTCATGTGGTACCTTGTATGGCACTAGTTCATAAAAACGGAGTATTATAACTTGGATCGTATTTTATCCCCAAATTGCCAAACTTCGACGAAACTCATTTTCTTCGATTCGCTTACCCTCTCACCTTCACGAATTAACTTATCACTTGTTTGAAATAGCATAATGCTTATAGTCTCAAAATAATCTCATTTCCGAACTTACGTCGATTAACTTACAACGAAACTTCAACGTACGAGAATACGGGATGTAATATCTCATTTCATAGCTTTCATCAATTTACTTATGGCGTACTTTCACGTATGAAAATATGGGGTATAACAATGGCATCCCAACCAAATATATCAACACGTCCTAAAACATGTTACGAATTTGCTGGAGCGATCAAAACACAAAAATAACATCAAAACTATGAATCGCAATGAATTCAAGATTTATAAAATCAAAACTTGTAATTTTTCGAAAACTAACGAAAACCGTGCATGTGCAGCTCAGAATAACTTCGACTGTTGCACATAAAGCATAAATATTGTTACGAAGCTCCTCGAACTCTCGAAATACAAATCGGGACCCGGTATCAAAACAAAAATTCAATTATTGCCAAATTTTGGATTTCAAAGCTTTTCAAAGTTAACAATGTTTCTGAAAATTCACTTTGGGACCTCCAATTTAAAATCCAGGCATACGCCCGAGTCTGAAATCACCATATGAAGCTAACTGAACCATCAAAAATCCATTCCGGTGTCAAATACTCAAAAGTCAAACTTGGTCAACTCTTCCAACTTAAAGCTTCCTAGTTGAGAATCATTCTTCCAAATAAATTTCGAATCACCTGAAAAACCAAAACCGACGCTTCACACAGGTCATAATACATGATACAAAGCTACTCGGGACTTCAAATAGCTGAACGGAGTATAAATTCTCAAAACACCGATCGGATCGTACATTCTCCCCCACTTAAACATATGTTCGTCCTCGAACGTGCCAAGAGTTGTTCCTGAGCCGTCAAATCACTGTGTAACCTTACCACGCACATACCCGGGGGTGATCCCACGTCATTCTGATCCATGAAAGCCTGATAACACATCATAACTGAAGATTATTACTTTAACCTTAGTCTGTAAGCCTTAGAACCCAATTTCCAACATCCAGAATCCTTTACAAGACCCGAATCTCGCATCTACACATTGTATGTGTCCGAACAGGCTGTATCAAGCCATAACCATAACCCAAGATGTAATCACATGATATACCACACAACTCGCATACTCATATAAATAATTCTCAATCACAGTAACTGCTCAAAACAAACTCGATACCGGTAGTAAACCTCATATCAAATAAAACCTCGTTCAAAACCTTCGTACACTGCCGATGATAAAAGAAACATGCAGAAACTCATAACCACTCATCAGATCAACAAGTCATGGAGATCCCCCTCCTTCGACAAGAACTATAGTTAATTTCTAAGCCGACTTTCGATACTATCCTTCCAAACATACCGTAATCAAATTCGATAGCAATCACTTCAGGCCCAAAGACTCCCATCTCATCAAGTACAAGCTACTCTATTGACACACCATGCCAATACTACCTAGAATAAAACATTGTGTAATCTGTGCACCAATAAGCAAAAATTCAAATGCACCCAAAGATGAAAAATGACTCAAATGAGAGAACCGTCCTGCAAGCTCAACAAGTACCACCACCAACACAATGCTACAAACCCACCACACGCAGTAGAACCAAAATACACGAATCTATCACTACAGATCATACCCTAACATAGTCTCGCTGCAATGCGTAACCCATCCAAACACCAACCCATATGAAATACCTCCAGTCAACATGCTCAAAATCAACAATTACACACAATTCGACATCAAATACACGAAGTGTATGACCATAACCATGGAGAAGAAAATAGCACAATATACCCACCACCGGAAAAGACCATAACCATGGTGCAATCAAACATTCCACCCCCAATTACCATCTCGCTCGAATTCTACTATAATGCCCTAACAGAACTGCACCATGTGTGCATATAACCAACGAGTCACAACCCCTCGTAGCATAGAAGAGTAACTCATAGAACATATCAGAACACGAACAAGCTCAACTCTAATCGAATCACACACCTTTCAACAATAACGATGCCAAGTCAAAATATCTGAGCCGGCGTAGAATACACATCCTTATTGGGCCTGCCAATAGGCCCCCAAATCAAATCCGGCCATCCCCAAATGAATAAATAGCCTTTCAAAAGTCCACAATGGTCTAACCATAACACATACCACCATCTAGCTAACTTTGGCCACACCTTCACGATTCGCAACCCCAAAACAATCTGCTTCTGAGAACTCCTAGTCTCCAAATCCATAGAACACACGAATCACCATAGCTGAGACCAACTCCCCCACTCGAATGACTAACACATCTATCATACATAATCATCCCCACGAGAAATACTTCTATAATTCTTCCATGCCACATAGCAAAATCTGAACATCAGTAGTCTATTAACTAGGTGAGTACTGCAATACCAATGAAGCATCCGTAAGTCAAAACACAGTGTACCTTTTGAGATACGCACCCTTCTCAGGCAATACCAAGTGGTTATAGCATTCATCTAAACATCGGAGACCATCTATGCTGTCTAAGAATTTATGACCTTCCTTTCAAAACTAAATTGCGACCTTGCACACGCAAATCTCAATCCCACACAACACACCGCATCTATCATGCCATCATATGAAAAGTACGAGAATCTCATAATCAACTCTGAGTCACAAGTAGAATACATACCCGGTTAGTCAAAAACCTTCCATTTGATCTCATTCAGGAGAAAATCACAATACGCAACATGCTCCTCACGCCAATAGGAAATATCCACCTCGAATCGTGGTAGAAGTCATCGAGAAGACTTTGGAATCCATTTGCACATAACCAAGCTATCAGAACTGAATCCCTCTAACTCAACCAAGCTACGCAGGTCACCAAAACTCAAGAGCATTGCCACAAAATACCTGTAGAGACTCACCACATCATAAGTACCCAAAGAACCGATCATATCCATTACCGTCCCGATCCAACCTTCTACCAAACTGTCATATTTCTCCAAGTTCCTTCTGAATTACTCTCAAGGTGACACTTCTCCTCACCAGAACACCACGATCCTTAACCAAACCTCACCCCACGAGATCCTAGCATAAAACCACACTGCCCTACGACCCATAAGTCGTTGTATTCCCTCTTAAGTACCACAAAAGTACCACAACCGAGAAACCCACTCTGAAATGTATAATCCATAATGATATAGAAATACCGCGGGTCTCGACACCATCCAATGTAAATCCCAGATTCTAGCTATATACAAATCCTGAAAATTCCCAATTGCTACATATAACTCCTGAATCCATTAGAACCTTCTCGAGAGTCATCCACTCTACTAAAATCTCAATTGCACCGCCCAAACGAGCCGAATAAACTATGCCCCCTTAACACGATAACACCCATAGAAGCAATCCCTCCTTAACGCAACCGAGCAAATTCCTAATCCGTGCGCACTACATCTCTCACGAATAACACCTCAATCATTCTCTGATTCACATATACCCATAAAGTGTAACATAACCCGTATCCATAGATTCCTTTACTCGATTCATCTTCGATCTAAACCTCTGCAAGTCATATATGATTCACAAGCATGCCTCTAACTGAAACCAGTACAACACATAACCATGCAATCAAATCGTCGATAGCAAACTCCCCCACTTAGCTCAAAGCCATAGGACAAAACACTCGATAACTCATAATACCCATACTCTATTACTGCCATAATCCCGCATCGAAATTCAACTCAATCCTTCATAAGCTCATGTAACACAAACCATCTAATACTTCAAATCATCTGTAAATCTCGCATTCATCGTCGTGATGGTCGGGTCAACTTTCTCAACCAATCCAAACTCAAATCGTAATACCTATACCCACTGGCAGAAAAGAAAGCATCCACACAACATCATAAGGATCACACATCCATAAATTACCCCACAGATGATAACCCACCAGCTTTGCCTCAGACTGACATCTCTCTATACCTTTTTATAGCTATATCTACTATACAATCACTTAATCTTCCTATTATGAACTCATCAACAAGACATGAGAATCTAATTCTTTCCACAATTAAACATCATGAAAGATCCTTCAACATACTCATAACTCGAGATTGTACGTCACATCAAGATAGAAATCCAGCACCCAGTAGTCTTTTTACTTCTCAAGCAAACTCCTCTCGTCACATCCAGACCATCTGGACACATCCCACAGTCACGTCATACTCATCATATAGACATCCAACCACTCATCGAGCCACAAATCCCACTCATAGGGACACTACCGGACATATAAGTACAAAAGCATATACTTACACAACTAAAACTACCAAGCCTAAGCTGCTATCTAAACTTGGCCTCAAGTCCTCCAGACTGGCCCATCACCAAACATCGAAAACACATCTCGTACCCCATCCATAGAATCACAAGTCGTCGATGCACAACTGATACCAAGCGCTCACACACGCATACGTGTGAGTGGAAGAAATTCAAAGAGATACGCTTCAAGCGGAATCAATGTCACACGATACGGAAAGAAAGATGGGAAGTTTATCCTAAATGCCCTGTAGCCTCTCGAAAATAGTTATGGACATCATCATACCGATCCGCAAGACTCTACTAGGCACTTACTCATGACTCGTAGAACCTATGAACCTAGAGCTCTGATACCAACTTGTCACGACCCAAAATCCAACTAGTCATGATGGCACCTAACCCAACCCGCTAGGTTAGCAAATTTAACAAAAATCCAATACCAATGAGATTTACTTAGAGAAATAAAGTTAATATAATTGAACTTTTATACAAGGAATTTTCCAAGGAGTGGTAATACAAATCACGAGCTTCTAAGATTAAGAGTTTACAAACCTGATATAAAACAAATACATCATATGTTTGAAATATACATGAACATATTTATAATGCTAAAGCTACCAAGAACAAGAATCAGCTATGACCGGAACACAAGTACATCTTCAAATCCAGCTCCTTCCATACATAACAACATCATCATCCAACATCTGCACGCAAGGTAAAGAAGTGTAGTATGAGTACAACCGACTCCATGTACTCAATAAGTAACAAACCTAACCTTAGGTTGAAAGTAGTGTCAAGCTGGGACGAAGGTCAAAGTCCAACACCAATAGCCAACCACAGCTCATAACAATATAATAAAAGTGGTACAAGAAATAACTCAGAGATATAATGCTCAGCTCGTTCACAGTTCCGGAAAATAGACATGTTTTTCGAGTATATCAGTGAGAACCCAAATCTTTTACTGAAATCACAAAAATATGAGTAAATCTGAAAAACTATGATTTTCCCCAAAACTTTCAACAACAGGTAAGATGTTTCATTATCAAATGGCATGAGGAAAGTAAATCTCTATGCCTACATGTCAACGTGTATACGAAGTCATGAATGACTCAATACTGTAAAACATGAGGAAAATGCATCTCTATGCTTGTATGTCAAGTGTGCATGTCGAATGCAATGCAACATAGTGATAAAACCATATGCATACTCTCAGAGTATCAATTCACTCAGTCATCCCAGTCACTCAGTCCGGATCTCAATTCGGAGCTCATTTGCTCAATGTGATACCAACTTCGCTCGTTAAATAATTAACTCATGCTTCGCAGTAAAAACCCAATCGCGACTTAATAAAATTAGACCAAACATTCCAAATCATTCCTATCAATCATTATCAAACTCCTGGAAGTCTCAAAATCGAATTCCGATCTCTTGAACTAAAAATGGACCTTTGGATCATTATATGCTTGTGCTCAAAACTATGCCAAAACACCTAACGCGTTAAAACACCATCTGAAACTCACCCGAGCCCCACGAGATCCCAACCAAATATACCAACATTTCCTAAAACATGATACAAACTTGCTGGAGCGATCAAAACACAAAAATAACATCAAAACTATGAATCGCAATGAATTCAAGCTTTATAAAATCAAAACTTGTAATTTTTCAAAAATTAATGGAAAATCCAATTATGGCCAAATCCAAGTCATAAATATTGTATGAAGCTGCTCGAACTCTCGAAATCCAGATTGGGCCCGGTATCAACAAAAATCCAATTATGGCAAAATTTTGAAATTCAAAGCTTTTTAAAGTTAATAATTTTTCTTAAAATTACGCCAAATTGATTAGGGACCTCCAAATTAAAATCCGGGCATACGCCCGAGTCTGAAATCATCATATGATGCTAACAGAACCATAAAAAATCCATTTCGGGGTCAAATACTCAAAAGTCAAACTTGGTCAAGTCTTCCAACTTAAAGCTTCCTAGTTGAGAATCATTCTTCCAAATAAATTATGAATCACCTGAAAAACCAAAATTGACGCTTCACATAGGTCATAATACATCATACAAAGCTACTCAGGACTTCAAATAGCTGAACGGAGTGCAAATGCTCAAAATGACCGATCGGCTCATTACAGATATTCGTGCTTAGATTAGATTATTACTTATTTTATCATTCCTTCCATAATTATTGCTTAATTAGTAATGGTTGAGTATTTTTGGAAGTTGAGGTTTGGTATCTTGGAATCTTATGGGACGTAAAGCACATTCTCCGCACTATTTATCTCCTGAATTTAAATTGTCTTTACTACGTGGTAAGGGAGAGTGTAAAAGTACGAAAGGAGATGCCGTGCCATTTCATTATCTCATTTATTGATTAATATATAGTGAGAAAGGTAATTAAAGCACGAAGGGTGATGCCATACCATCTATATCATTTATCCATTGTTACATGGTGAGATTGAGAGTAAAAGCATGAAGGGTGCTGTCGTGCCATCTATATCCATTATTCATTGTTACATGGGAAAATCGAGAGTAAAGCACGAAGGGTGATACCGTGCCATTTTATTTTTACTTATGTCATCATTTCATGGTAAGGATGAAAGTAAAAGCACAAAGGGTGATGTCGTACCATCTTTATACCGTATATTTATTTGTCTTCATTGGTTGATGAGTTATTTGGCTATCTTGTGTATCATGTCTGTCATAGTTATCATATCTTTTCCCCCTTTCGCATATCCCATCCCAATTGTACAATGTTATATCTTTGTTTGTTTGTTGTTGTACATAAATACATGCATGTACAGGTTTAATTACGTGAGTGTCCTGTCACAGCCTGATCACTACCTCGTCAAGGTTAGGCTCGACACTTACGAAGTACATTGTGTCGGTTGTACTCACACTACACTTCTGCACTTTTTGTGCAGATTTTAGTATTGGTCCCAGCGGTGCGTCGGCTCGGATTATTACATACGGAGACTTGAGGAAGATCTGTTGGTGTCCACAGACCTTGGAGTCCCCTTCCTTTTACCTCTTTTACTGTTCATTTTATTCGAAATAGTTGTATTTATTTCAGACTCTGTTTGTAGAATTTCTAGACAAGTTGACCAAGTCGGCATATTTCATTCCAGTAGTGGTTACCTATTCTTCAGAGCGGTTAGCAGAGATCTACATCTGCCAGATCATCCGTCTTCACGGTGTGCCCATGTCTATCATTTTTCATCGAGGTACCCAGTTTATCTCTCACTTTTGGAGGGCTGTACAGTGTGAGTTAGGCACACGGGTTGAGTTGAGCACAACATTGCATCCCTAGATGGACGGGGAGTCCGAGCGCACTATTCATATATTGGAGGATATGTTTCGCGCTTGTGTTATTTATTTTGGGGGTTCTTGGGATCAGTGTTTGCCGCTTGCAGAGTTTGCCTATAACAATAACTACCAGTCGAGAATTTAGATGGCTCCCTATTAGGCATTATATGGGAGGTGGTGTTGTTCTCCAATTGGATGGTTTGAGCGGGGAGAGGCTCGGTTGTTGGGTACATATTCGGTACATGATGCCTTGGATAAGGTCAAGATTATTTAGGATCGACTTCGCACCGCTCAACCTAGGAAGAAGAGTTATGCCGAATGTAGAGTTTGCGATGTTGCATTCATGGTTGGAGAGAGGGTATTGCTCCGGGTTTCACCCATGAAGGATGTGATGTGATTCGAAAAGAAGGGCAAGTTGATCCCTAGGTATATCGGACCCTTTAAGATTCTTGAGAGAGTGGGTGAGGTGGCCTAAAAGCTCGCATTGCCACCTAATTTATCAGTTGTCCATCCGATGTTCCATGTGTCCATGCTCCGAAAGTATCACGGTTATTCGTCCCATGTGTTAGATTTCAGCTCAGTCCAATTGGACAAGGATTTGACTTATGAGGAGGAGCTGGTGGCTATTCTAGCCCAATTGGTCCGGCAGTTGAGGTCTAAGAGTTATCCTTCAGTTGGAGTGTAGTGGAGAGGTCAGCCGATCGAGTCAACCACGCGGGAGTCCGTGTCGGACATGTGGAGTAGATATCCACACCTTTTCACCAGTCCAGGTACTTTTCTATGTCCGTTCGAGGGCGAACGTTTATTTTAGAGGTGGAGAATGTGATTACCTGATAGATCATTTATATTTTTACCCTTCATTTCTATGTTCAGAGACCTTGAATAGCTCTATTTAACTTTCTCGATTTGTGTGCACAGTTCATGTCCTTTTTTCGGAAGGTTTGTATGAGAAAATTGATGAAAATGTGAAATTGTGCCTTAAAACTCATTTGAGTTTTGAGAAAACGGACTCGGATTAGTATTTTGACAGTCCTAGTGGGTTCATATCATGATTTGGGACTCGGGCGTATGCCCAGAATCGAATTCGGAAGTCCCTAGCATGAATTAACGCAATTTGTTGAAAACTAAAAATTTAAAGGTTTAAAGAATTCTTAAGTTTGACCGTGAGTTGACTTTGCTACTACCGGGTTCGGATTTCGATTCTGAAACTTGGTATAAGTTCGTTTTAGTATTTATGATGTGCCTACAAAATTTGCTATAAAACGGAGTTGATTTGACGTGATTCGGACGTCCGGTTGAGAAATTTCATATTCTTAAGTTTCATTAAAAATTTCATTCGTTTAGGTGTCTATTTCGTAGTTCTAGGTGTTATTCTAGTGTTTTGATCGCGCGAGCAAGTTCTTATAATGTTTTTACACTTGTGCGCATGTTTGGTTTGGAGCCTGAGGGGCTCAGGTGAGTTTCAGATAGGCTACAGATCGATTTTTGGACTTTGGAAATAGCTTATGCATCTTTTGTTTCTGGTGTGATATGCAGATCTCACACTTGCGAGGTCTGGCTCGCAAATGCGAGCCTCGCTTTTGCGAACAATGAGTCGCATTTGCGAGCATAGATGGGAAGAGTTAGCATTTGTGAGATATTCTTCGCATTTACGGACTCTGGATCTTCGCAATTGCGACCACTGACTGACTTGGTACTACTTCGCTTTTGCGAAGTATTGTTCGTATTTGCAGACAACCTTGGTTTGCATTTGCAACGACAAGAGGATCAGTGACTTTTTCGCATTTGCAAAGGGTTAATCGGTTTTGCGATCATCGCAATTGGGAACTATGTGTCGCAATTACGAAAACTGCAACTGGGTAAAAGAAGGGGAAAACGGGATTTAGCTCATTTCTTTAAAACTCTCAACCCTAAACACCCTAGAGGCAATTTTCCCAAGAGATTTTCTTCCTACATTCATTGGTAAGTGACTTTAATCTTTTCCTTTTCAATTACCCATTACATTTCATAAGTTTTCAACATCAAATCTAGGATTTTTATGGTAGAAATTAGGGATGTGGGTAGAATTAGGGATTTTTATAAATTTGGGATTTAGACCTCAAATTTAGGTCGGATTTCGAAACAAATTATATAACCGGGCTCGGGGGTGAATGGGTGATTGAGTTTTGGTCTGAATCTCGAGTTTTGACCAAGCGAGCCCGGGGTTGACTTTTGTTGACTTTTTTCAAAATCATTAAAGATTTAATCTTTTTCACTCATGGGTAGTTTCTAAAGCTTATTTTGCATTGTTTGAACGATATTTGGTCATATTCGATTGGTTTGGAGGCGAATTTTGGAGGAAAGGCCCCGGTTGAACTTTGAGTTAATTGCGGAGCGAGGTAAGTGTCATGGTTAACCTTGACTTGAGGGATTAGGACTTGTTTGCCTATTTGCTACATGATTAACGTATGGGTAGAACATATATGTGAGGTGACGAGCATTTATGCATTGTTGTGGGATCAAGCATGCGGGTGGAACTTGTTTCCTTGTGATTCGTTGCCTCTTTATTTATGATATCCATGCTTAAATTACATTATTACTTATTTGATCATTCCTTCCGTAATTATTGCTTAATTAGTAATGGTTGAGTATTTTTAGAAGTTGAGGTTTGGTATCTTGGAATCATATTGGACGTAAAGCACATTCTCCGCACTATTTATCTCTCGAATTTATATTGTCTTTACTACATGGTAAGGGAGAGTGTAAAAGCACGAAGGGTGATGTCGTGCCATTTCATTATCTCATTTATTGATTAATATATAGTGAGGAAGAGTAGAGCACGAAGGGTGATGCCGTGCCATTTTATTTTTACTTATGTAATCATTTCATGGTAAGGATAAGTAAAAGCACGAAGGGTGATGTCGTGCCATCTTTATACCGTATGTTTATCTGCCTTCATTGTTTGATGAGTTATTTGGCTATCATGTGTATCATGCCTATCATAGTTATCGTATTTTCCCCCTTCGCATGTCCCCTCCCAATTGTACATTGTTAAATCTCTGTTTTGTTGTTGTTGTACATATATACATGCTTGTACATGTCTAATTACGTGAGTGTCCTGTCATAGCCTTGTCACTACCTCGTCACTACCTCGTCGAGGTTAGGCTCGACACTTACGGAGTACATTGGGTCGTTTGTACTCATACTACACTTCTGCACTTCTTGTGCAGATTTTGGTATTGGTCCCAGCGGTGCATGAGATGCGTCAGCTCAGGTCATTTCATATGGAATCTTGAGGTAGATCTGTTGGCGTCCGCAGACCTTGGAGTCCCCTTCCTCTTCCCTCTTTCACTGTCCATTTCATTCGAAACAATTGTATTTATTTCAGACTCTATTTGTAGAATTTCTAGTAGCTCGTGTACTCGTGACTCCAGATCTTTGGGAGTAGTTACTATTACATGACTTATGTTGGTGTTGTATTAGATTTAGTTCCTATCTCTCGTTATGTATCATCGCCTTGTTTAAACTATTAAAATTTGGCTATTTAACTATCTCACATCGGCTTGCCTAGCAAGTAGATATTAGGTGCCATCACGACCCCGAGGTTGGGATTCCGGGTCATGACAATAACTTTGTTCAAATGCCGATAATCTATACATATCCTCATCGAACCATCTTTCTTCTTCACGAACAACACTGGTGCACCTCAGGGCGAAACACTAGGTCTAGTGAATCCCTTATCAAGCAAATCATGCAACTGCTCCTTTAGCTCCTTCAACTCAGGCGGGGCCATATTGTATGGTGGAATAAAAATGGGCTGAGTGCCTGGATCCAAGTTAATATAAAATTCGATATCTCTATCGGGTGGCATCCCCGGCAGATCTGCAAGAAACACCTCTGGAAACTCATGCACAACTGGTACTAAATCTATGGAAGGAACCTTCGCACTAGAATCACGAATATAAGCCAAATATGCTAGACATCCCTTCTTGACCATACGCCGAGCCTTCACATAAGAAATAACCTTTCTAGTAGAATGGCTAGGAGTCCCTCTCCACTCTAATTGAGGCAACCCTAGCATGGCTAAGGTCACCGTCTTGGCGTGATAGTAGAATATAGCGTGATAAGGTGACAGCCAATCCATGCCCAAAATAACATCAAAGTCCACCATATCAACAAGTAGGAGATCAACACTATCTCAAGACTCCCAATATAAATCACACACAAGTTATAACCATGATCTACAGTAATATAATCTCCCACAGGAGTGGACACATATAAAGGAGCAATCAAATAATCATTAGGCACAACTAGATATGAAGCAAAATAGGATGACACGTAGGAATAAGTAGAGCCCAGATCAAATAGAATTGAAGCATCTCTATGGTAAACTGGAAAAATACATGTGATGATGGTGTCAGTTGACTCGGCCTCAGGTCTGGCTAGGAATGCATAAAAATGGGGCTGGTCCCCGCCACTCTAATCTCCGCCTCTCGGACTACCTCTAGTTGGATGGCGTCCACCTTTAATGGTATGACCTGTACCTCTAATGGCTTGACCTCCACCTCTAGCAGCCTGACCCCTGCCTCTAGCTGGCTGAGTGGGCAGTGAAACAACCGGTGCCGAAACCATGGCACGAGAACTCTGATGTGGTATGCCACGCTGCGACATGGGGCAAAATCTAAAAAGGTGCCTCGGATCTCCACAAGTATAACAGTTCCTCGACTGCTGTGACTACTGACCCTGGAACTGGCTGTGTCGACCTGGATAACCACCCTGATAACTCTCGATTGGAGGTGAACTAATAGGAGCTGATGGTGTACTGTAGGCTAGCTGCTCAGGATGAGATACATAAGGACCACGACTACCCGAAGCACCGTGGGATGCTCGAAGCGCTGACTGAAATGGCCTAGGAGGATGGCCTCTACCAAAAGTACCCCTACTTCCAGATGAGGCATCACGGAAACCATCGAAATGACGAAGCCACTTATCAGATACCGGCCCCCTCTCCTAACCGTGAACCATCTCGATCCGCCTAGCAATCTTTACTGCCCTCTGAAAAGAAATACCATCTTTGGTCTTCTTGGCCATATGTAGCCGAATACTGAAAGTGAGTCCATCAATGAATCTCATCACTCTCTCCCTCTCAGTAGGGAGTAAGATAACTACATAGTGAGCTAAGTCCACAAATCGGGTCTTATACTGGGTAACTTTCATACTACCCTGTTGAAGGCGCTCAAACTGCCTGCGATACTGCCTGGAATAAACTTCTCCAGAAATAGCTGCGAAAACTAATCCCGGGTAAGTAAAGGTGAGCTAGTTGGTATGGCCAAAACATAATCCCTCCACCATCTCTTGGCATAACCGGTCACCTGGAACACTGCAAAGTCGACCCCATTGGTTCAACAATACCCATGTTGCGCAATACCTTGTGGCAACAGTCCAAGTAATTTTGTGGGTTCTTAGAAGGTGCACAACTAAAGTGAATAGAGAAGAGCTTTGTGAACTTGTCAAATCTCATCAATCCCTTAGTATACATCGTGGGCCTCTCCACGGTCTATTCAGCAACAACTGGCTGAACTACCCCAACTAGTTGGACTGCTGGTGTTACACCCCACATTTTAGTACGTAAAAGTACGTCGTAAGTCAGTTGATGTATGCTCAAAAATCAAATCATAATTAAAAGTAAATAAAGTAAGTTAATCATGTTAACTTGGAGGATACAAATATTTAAGATCATGAACTGCAATCACTAAAAGGATTGAAAGGTTTAGAAGCTAAATAAATCGAAGAAAATAATTTTCGTCGAAAGTCGGCAAGTTGGGAATGATATAACCCATAATTTTTGGGGTGATACTAAGGTTATTAACATGATAAGGAGGTGATGTTATGACGTATTTTAGTCATATTATAGTTGTGTGTTAAGTTTTGAAGTCAAACGAGTTACAAAACAAAAGTCGACAAAAGTTGTCGCAAGTTACGTTCATCATTTTATTTAACATTTAGGTCTGATGTTACTGAGCTTTTCTCCCAATGCACTTAGAATTAAGTATTATCCACCCACAAAATTTAATATATATGAGTCTAGTTTCTAATTCATTAAACCGTTCATCAATACAACTTAGGAGTGGAGAGATATTTGCATTTTCGCAATATTGCGCAAGCAGCTACCTTTGGGACCCACAAGGTCGGTTGAGGATTTATCTTGTTATATAAAGTTGTAGCCTTTATCTCTAAGCTTAATTTCGACCCAAATAAGACCTAAGAACTCTCTCTATACCTCCAAAACACATTCTTAGGGTTCTTAAGCAATTCCATCATCCAAAACTCAAAATCAAGACGTTAACACATCAACGTGATCCTTACGACATAGGTAAGACTTGCCATCCCCCTTTCTCCTTACATCTCGTGTTATGGAAATATAATCATGGCTAAGGAAGCTTTTAACCTATGTGTTTTAGTTATAAAATAATAATTAAAGGTGTGGATCAAAGGGAACAAGGTTTGGAAGCAAGAACACAAAAGGTATGTAGGGTTTTTGTTTCGTTTTCGGTATGAATTGGTATTGCTATGTTCTAGCCTTTCTTATTGATATTTTAAGGTTTGTTCAAGGTAAAAATCAGCATGTATTTTATCCTTGTATGTTATTCAATTCCATATTTTAATTATGGAAGAAACTAGTTTAGGTTGGAACTTCAAAACACATCACAAACAAAAGGGCAAATCGCCAATTTGGCCTATGCCATCTGGACTTCCGTTTGTTCTGTTCCTTGACGTTTTTATGTATACCTAGCCCCCATATAATCATAATAGTTTTATTTAATATTATATAAGCTCAATTGTCGTGTGTTGATGTTTAGATTATTCCTAAATCATATTTAGATTTTCATGTCACAAGTTAGCCACTATTAGTCGACATTATATTCACAATTCCGTTTTGTCAATCGTTTGACACTATTGTGGATACCCGAATCCCCTTTAGTTTGATTTTATCATCTTGGATGGGTATCCATTACCATGTATATTGTGGTGCTTGCTGTTATTTTTGGGGATCATCCAGGTTTAGGGGAAACTCTGCCGAAATATTTGGAAATTCGAAGAGTTGGACAAATCTTGAGTTCCTTAGTTCTAAATTAATTATAGAGGGATAATAATGAGTTAATTAACCTTAGTATCACATGCACATACTTAATTTATTCCTAAAATGGGGATAGGCTCCTCCATCCATCTTATGGACAACGAGCGTCGGATTGCGTTTGTGATTCCGTTTATGGTTTTCTTCATGATCTCTTGAGTCCAATGATGTTGCCACATGGTATGCCTCATACATGCTTACATTGATTATGCTAGGGGGATATAGCCCATAACACCAACGACGCTATTGATTATATGTTGGGGGACATAGCCCATAATTCCAACGAGGCCTATTGATTATATGTTGGGGGAGATAGCCCATAACACCGGCTGGGCCTGTTGATTATATATTTACCTGCTGGGGGGATATAGCCCATAACACTAGTCATGCATGTTATATACGCGTATATAGCTACAATATGCATTGCATGACTATACATGAGGCTAGTTCAGTTTTACAGTTACCTGATTGGGGGGATATAGCCCATAACACCAGACATGTACTAGTTCGGATAGTTGTTCAGTTTCAGCATAGTGTCAGCTTAAACATTGGTTAAGTTCCAGATCAGTTTCTAGTTCAGATTCTTGTTTAGCTTTCATCTTATCTTCAGATTTCCATCTTACAACCATACTTTAGTATGCTTTACATATGCTTTACATCCTACATACTTTGTACATATGGTACTCACGTCCCTTCCGGGGCACTGTGTTTCATGCCGCACAGGTATAGATAGATCAGCATTTAAGCCATATCGGTAGGCCATCCACCAGCTGTTGGAGTCACTTCGCTTACTCCCTGAGTTATTTATCTTTTAGTATGTGTACAGTCAGCTAGTTTGGGTATGACGTGGCCCTGTTCCATCCAGTACTTTTTCAGTTCAGCACTCCAAAAAGCATATAGATATGCACATGTGTAGTTAGTATATTTTTATATGTTAGCTTGTGTTAGCCTTGTCAGATTTTCAGATTGTACAGTTCTCATCAGCTATGCTTATGCTTGTTCAGTTTATCCATTTATATTCATGATTAGCAAATTATCAGTAAGTTTAGCGATGATCGGCACTTAATGTCGGTTATCTGGGTCATGAAAAACATGGTATCAAAGTTGTTAAGTCCTAGGGTGTCTACATGCCGTGTCTAGTAGAGTCTTGTTTATGGGTGAGTTGTGCGTCATATTTATAAACACGAGGCTACATGGCATTATAGGATGGTTGTCCTCCCTTCTTCTCTAGATCGTGCGATAGAGCTATGTTAGAAGAATTAAGCTTTTTGACAAAATATTTTAGATGTAGCGATCCCACCAAAGAAACTCACAGCTGCCTAGAAGGGCAAAGCTATTGCCGGCCAGGGAACTAGCAGAGTACCCCCTGAGTTAGATGAGCATGAGGAGTGTCATGACCCAACTGGAGGGTTATGACTAGCACCCGGGCCATACTTGCCGAGCACCAACGTACATTTTATCTAACCTTTCTTATTACCTTTAAGGCCGACAAGATCAATATAAATGGTAGACATGGATCATGAACATCCAACAATGAAAGATAATGTCATGAATATACATAACATAGGACGACAAGACTGTCAAGAAACTATATATAAGGTACGAGCTACCATGCTGCCATGAAAGACTATACAACAAAAATCAGCCGACAAGGCATTCCAAACCATACATGAGTCGACACCTGTCTATGAGCCTCTAAAGGAACATAAGTGCTACAACATTGCCGGAACAGGGCCCCGACATACCCATAATGTCTATAACAAAAATGCATACCAAGACCACGGCAAGTCCGGAGAAGGGATCTCGCCAATAACCGCTGAACCGGATAGCCTACTGTGATGGGGGAGCTGCGTCTACCCATCTATCAGGACCTGCAGCACGACATGCAGTGTCCACAAATAAAAAGGACGTCAGTACGAATAAAGTACTGAGTATGTAAGGCAGGAAAGCATAAGTAAGAACAATAATATAAACAGTGATAGGGAATATACAACCTGTGACATCTGGGTACCTCTGAGGGCTACTGACATGAAATACATGATACATACATATATATATACATAAACTTTTAAAACATACGCCTTTGTGGGCATCATCATCATCATATCGTACCCGGCCGTAATAGGCTCGGTAAAACGTACCCGGCCATCATAGGGCTCGGTAGAATCGTACCCGGCCACGTGGAGCTCGGTAAAACCCAACTGATCAGTGGTTGCACAATAGGTGCCATACCCGGCCGACTATAGCGCGGCTCGGTAGAGTAAAATAGATACATATATATGATGCATGCTAGACTCATTGGAATCACATTTTGAACCTTTCGGAGTGACATAAGGTCGGTATCCTTCGTACACATTATTAGGATTAACTCTTCATCAAGAATCTTATAAGAATCAGGAACTACCAACAACATTGATAATATAAGAATAAGAGAAGTAACATCAATATCAATCGTTTCATAAGAAGGGCAGCAATGTAAGTACTGCTAGCTTCTAAGAGTAGAGTATCTTTAGGAGCTCGTTCAATACATTATGTACAATCGGAGTCGTGCAAAAGAATGAAGGGGATAGCCTCACATACCTTGTATATACTGCCCAACCTCAAGCTATGCAAATGTCACGACTCCTTAGTCTACAATAAGAGAAATGACACTATCATTATCGTTTAAGCGTCGTAACTATTATGTATCGACCGCAACCTATTTTACGATGAAACGGACAGCACCACCCCTATTTATATGACTTCCCACAAGTCAATAAAATCACCAAACAGCCCAAACAACATCATTAATAATCATATTGAGCCTCCCAAAATAGTCCACCAACCAACAACATTACTACCAAGCCTTTCGATATATATTTCACAAGTTCTAGCATCAACGACTTAGCCAAAACTTGGATAATCTTAAATATATATAGAGTAAGAGGTTCCTTACCTTTAAACAGAAAGAACAACTCCAGTTTGACCTTAATTTTCCACGAAATATCCCTTCAATTCTGCCACAAGAACAAGGAAGCGAAACTAGCAATTAATTCGGGTTTTTCGGCACTAGAATTACTTTAGAAGACTTGAAATCACCTAGGGTTGATATTAAAAACTTGAAGGTGTATTTACAGAACATAAAACACTTAAAAAAACCTCCCACACGAGCTGGAACAACACAAAAATCAGCAACAACAAGAAGAACAAGAAACTTACTAGCGCCACGGGATTCCCGACATTTGATTTGTGTTGTTTGCCCTTTGTTTGGGTCTTGGATCATGAGAGAACCTTGAGAGACTGTTTTTAGGGTTCTAAGGTCTGAATATACTGAAAAATAATGACTTAAAACGGGGTTGAGGTATCTTATATATGTCCATATGTCTTAAACCGCCTTTGTGGGCCCCATAGAGAGCAGCTTGGTGCACTCTCGCGAAAATGCGAATATCTCTCTATTCCAAGATCGTATCGATGAACGGTTTAATGCATTGAAAACTAGACTCATAGATATTCAATTTGATAGGTAGATCACCCCAGAATTCCAAGCATATTGGGAGAAAAATGCAGTAACATTTGACCTAAAGTTTAAGTAAAATTATAAACGTAAGTTGCGACAACTTTTATCGACTTTTGTTTCATAACTCACTTGATTTCAAGACTTATAATACGGATATTATATGATTCAAATACATTAAAACAAGACCTCTTGGGACAGTTAATCACCTCTAGGTTTACCCGAAAATATGGGTTACAACATCCTTGATTCGTTTAACTTCTAATACTTGTTAACCACTCTTATACACCCTTGTATCGTTCAAGACCAATAGGATTAACTTCTTATCATCTCAAAGATAATCTCTTCTTGGATTTACGTCGACTAACTTACGGCGTGATCTATGGTATGCGAATTTGGGTTGTAACAAGGAGTCCAGACATGAGGTTCCATCCGGAGCTTCAGCAACTCCGTCAGTTTTGGGAGAGGTTATGGGTGCTCCAGCTACCACACCTCTAACTCCTCAGCACGACGACATGAGGGAAGCCGTCAGATTGTTGACTAGCATTGTAGCTACTCAGGCCAGATGGCAGCATACTGGTCCTTAGGGTGATGATACGGGTTTTAGGATTCGTGATTTCCTCAGATTAGAGCCTCCAATTTTCACGAGATTTAGTACAACAGAGGATCCTCAGGATTTCCTAGACAGAGTAGCCATAGCCCTCAGAGTTATGCATGCCAGAGTCAGTTGAATTGGCATCATATAGATTACAGGATCTAGCAACCGGTTGGTATACCACTTGGATGATGCCTACAGAGAAAATGTTGCTCCAGCTACATGGCGAGAGTTCTCAGAGGCATTCCTCCTCCATTACTTACTTACAGAGACACGTAAAACATGATTGGATCAGTTCCTGACATTGAGATATAGGGTATGAGTGTTGTAGAATACAACCTCCGCTTTAAGTCTTTGGCGAGGTTTGCTCCTGTAGTTGTATCAGACATGGAAGATAGGGTACACAGGTATATAACAGGACTTGGTCCTCACTTAGTAAATGAGTGTATGACCATATCTATGCAGTCGAGTGTGGACATTGCATGTATTCGAGCATTCGACTTAGCACTTGAGGAATGGAAACAAAAGTAGAGGGTTGACATAGATAGAAGCTCAAGCAAGAGAGGCAGATTTTCAGGTTTGTTTGGTGAGAAATCTGGTGCTAGTAGAAAGCAGAGTGTCAGGCAGCCAGCAGCTAGTACTCCTTCACGATTTTAGGGGCTGAGATATAATCAACCACCACAGTCTAGAGCTAGTAAGGGTGGTTCACTTTAACCTAGGTGTTCTTACTATGGTAGACACCATTTGGGCTGATGCATGTTGGGTGTAGATGCACGTTATGTTTGTGGTGAGTCAGGCCATTTTATGAGAGATTTCCCGCCTAGGGGTGGTAGTGGTGCAGCTCAGCCAGCAAGATCAGTTGCAGCTTCTTCAGCACCAGTACGTCCGCAAGGGCAAGTTCCTAAGACATTAGTGGGTCGTGGTAGAGGCCGAGGAGGAGCTCCTACTACAGGCAGTCCCCAAAACCGCACCAACGCTCTGGTTGGTTGTCAGAACTGGGAGGCTTCACCAGACGTTGTTACAGGTACTTTATTAGTGAATTCTTATAATAGTGTGTGTTGATAGATCCTGGTTCTACGCTATCATATGTTACTCCCTTTGTTTCTATCAAGTTTGGGATAGAACTAGAAGTAATTAAACCTTTTGAGGTATCCACCCTAGTTTGTGATTCAGTAGTAGCCAGGCGTGTTTTTAGAGGTAGCACGGTTGTGATTGGCAACCGTACTACTACAGCTGACTTGATTGAGTTATAAATGGTTGACTTTGATGTTATACTTGGTATGGATTGGTTGTCTTCTTGCTATGCTAATGTTGACTGTAGAGCAAAGACGCTGCAGTTCAATTTTCCCGAAGGGTTAGCTAGATGGAAAGGTGTTTCTGCATCCCCAAAAGGTAGATCTATTTCGTACCTTAAGGCGAGGAAGATGATCGACAAGGGATGCTTATATCATATAGTTCATGTTCGAAACATAAAGAAGTGAACACCGACTCTTGAATCAGTTCCAGTAATAATTGAATTCCCTGACATATTTTCAAATGAGCTTCCAGGTCTTCCTCCAGGGCAGAGAATTGACTTTTTCATTAATATAGTGTTGGGTACACAACCAATATCTATTCCTCCTTACAGGATAGCACAGCAAAATTATAGGAACTTAAGGAGCAGTTGAAAGATATGTTAGATAAGGGTTTCATTAGACCCAACACTTCTCCTTGAGGAGCACCAGTCTAATTTGTGAAGAAGAAAGATGGTTCCCTTCATATTTGTATAGATTACAGACAAATGAACAAGGTCACGATCAAGAACAAATATCCCCTTCTCAAAATTGATGACTTGTTCGACTAACTTCAGGGTGTTAAGTGATTCTCGAAGATAAACTTAAGATCAAGCTACCATCAGGTTAGAGTTAGAGACGATGTGATGTCTCGCTTGAGGTTCTAGAATAACATAAGGAAATATATGGTGCTAGGAAGTAAAATGAAGGTTGCGAGTAGTATGAATAGATATGTGTAGGTTGCAAGCTAATGTATGGTAGAGCGACAAGGTTTTAGGTAGACCAGAGTAAGGATAAGAATAGGTGAGGGAGGAGGTGATGAGAATAGGTAATGCCTTGAGATTGAGTCCATCAAAACAATAGAGCAAATGGTTTCCGTAGGTTATAGAAAGCTCAGTATAGCCTAAATGAACTCGGAGGAGTGTAAGACTAGGAGAATGTAGAAGAGATAGAATGCTGCCCTGGTAATAGAATAAGAGTGTAATTGGGATAAATGATAGGAGGAGGACGTTTAGGCCTTCAATTGAGTAATGATTTGAAGAGAAGGGATTTCATAAATTACACGGGATTAGAATACCCCCATATGACGAATCATATTGAGATGCTATAAATACGGTTATTGAAGAAAAGTATCGTCCCTAGGTGGATCAGGCAAATAACTTCAGATGTTCCCCGATGAGATGCAAGCCCTAGTGACAATGTATTACATAAGAGGTTTCAAGTTATCAGTGGTAGATTATAAATCAACATTATGGTGAATCAACAATAGATGAATAAAAGTCCTAAAGTATGAGATGAAATTAGGTTGTCATTCTTAATATGAACAACAATGATAAAGCATTAAAGGACTTAGATTTATACATATAAGATAAATATAAGTTGTGAAAGAGTAACTTGGAGTTGGGTATAAGACCTAGGTAATAATAAACTAAAGTAATTGTTATGGTATAATATGACCTACCTAGATGCAGTAAAGATAATTGAGGCTACGAAACAAAATGTGGCAATAGTCGTAAGTTTGAAAAGGCACCAAGCGAAGAACTTTAGTACACCTATAGATGCCTAGAGTTTTGCATGTGTTCACAAAGTGAGAGGAAAAGGGAGAAAAGAGTCACATATGCGCACGTACAAGGGAATAATCATACAAGCTGCATGACAGAAGGTAGCAACAGTTATGAGATTGAAAGAATTTTGACCACATGTCGTGGTGTAAGAACGAGGCCTAAAGGGGGAATGCCCTGGTCTTTGGATTTATTTGCAGAACAGTTGCCTGGATGGAAAGGAAAGTATAAAAGTATTTTTAAGAGTTGTAGGTTATGATACTGATAAGCACATCAGTCAACATTCGAGGATGAATGTTCCAAAGGGGGAATGATGTTACGCCCCATGTTTTCATACGTAAAAGTACGTCGTAAGTTAGTTGATGTATGCTAGAAAATTAAATCATCTTTGAAAGTAAATAAAATAAGTTAATCATGTTACCTTGGAGGTTACAAATATTTAAGATCACGAACTGCATGCACCAAGAGGATTGGAAGGTTTAGAAGCTAAAGAAAATAAGTTTCATTGAAAGTCAGCAAGTTGGGAATGTTATAACCCTTAATTCTGGGGTGATACTAGGATTCTTAACATGATAAGGAGGTGATGTTATGACGTATTTTAGTTGTATTATAGTCGTGTGTTAAGTTTTGAAGTCAAATGAGTTACGAAACAAAAGTCGACAAAAGTTGTCGCAAATTACGTTCATAATCCTATTTAAAATTTAGGTCTAATGTTACAAAGATTTTCTCTCAATGTACTTGCAATTACAGGGTGATCCACTCACAAAATTGAATATCTACAAGTCTAGTTTCCAATGTATTAAACCGTTCATCGATACAACATAGGAGTGGAAAAATATTCGCAATTTTGCGAGACTGCGCAAGCAACTCCCTTTGGGACCCACAAGGTCGATTGAGGATTATCTTGCTATATAAAGTTGTAGACTTCTTCTCTAAGCCTCATTTCGACCCAAATCAAACCTAAGAACTATATCTAGACATCCTAAACACATACTTAGGGTTATTAAGCAATTCCATCATCCGAAACTCAAAATCAAGACGCAAACACATCAACGCGATCCTTGCGACATAGGTAAGACTTGCCATACCCCTTTCTCCTTATAGCTCGTGTTTTGGAAAGATATTCATGGCTAAGGAAGCTTGTCACCTCCATATTTTAGTTATACAAGCATAAGTAAGGGTTTGTATCAAAGGGAACAAGTTTTGGAAGCAAGAACACAAGAGGTATGTAGGGTTTTCGTTTCCTTTTTGGTATCATTTGGTTTAGCTATGTTCTAGCCTTTCTTCTTGATATTTTCATGGTTGTTCAAGGGAAATATCAGAATGAATTGTATCCTTGTATATTATTCAATTACATATGTGAATTATGGAAGAAACTATTTTAGTTTGAAACTTCAAAACACACACAAAAAAAGGGGGCAAATCGCCAATTTGGCCTATGCCATCCGGACTTCTGTTTGTTCCGCTCCTTTGATGTTTTTATGTATACCTATCCCCCATATGATCCTAATATCTTAATTTAATATTATATAAGCTTAATTTTCATGTGTTGATGTTTATATTATTCCTTAATCATATTTAGACTTTCATGTCACAAGTTAGCCACTATGAGTCGACATTATATTTACAATTCCGTTTTGTCAGTCGTTTGACATTATTGTGGATAACCAGATCTCCTTTAGTTTGATGTTATAACCTTGTATGGTTATCCATTCCCGTTCATATTGTGGTGCTTGCTGTTGTTTTTGGGGATCATCCAGTTTTAGGGGAAACTCTGCCGAAAGTTTTGGAAATTCGAAGAGTTGGATAAAACTTGAGTTCCTTGGTTCTAAATTAATTACAGAGGGATCGTAATGAGTTAATTACATTAGTATATCATGTACATACTCATTTTCTCCCTAAAATGGGGAGAGGCTCCTCCATCCAACTTATGGACAACAAGCATCGGATTACATTTGTGATTCCGTTTATGGTTTTCTTCACGGTCTCTTGAGTCCATATGATGTTGCCACATGTTATGCCTCATACATGCTTACATTGATTATGCTGGGGGATATAGCCCATAATACCAACGACGCCTATTGATTATATGCTGGGGGGAGATAGCCCATAACGCCAGCGAGGCCTATTAATTATATGCTGGAGAGAGATAGCCCATAACACCGGTTGGGCCTGCTGATTATATATTTACCTACTGGGGGGATATAGCCCATAACACCTGTTAGGCATGTTATATACATGTATATAGCTATAGTTTGCATTAGATGACTATACATGAGACTAGTTCAGTTTTACAATTACCTGATTGGAGGAATATAGCCCATAACACCAGACATGTACCAGTTCAGATACTTGTTCAGTTTCAGCACAGTTTTAGCTTAAACTTTGGTTCAGTTCCAGATCAGTTGCTAGTTCAGACTCTTGTTTAGCTTTCAGCATTCCATCTTACAATCATACTTTAGTATGCTTTCCACCCTACATATTTTGTACATATCGTACTCACGTCCCTTCCAGGGCACTATGTTTCATACCGCGCAGGTACAGATAGATCAGCATTTGAGCCACATCAGTAAGCCATCCACCAGCTGTTGGAGTCACTCTGCTTACTCCCGGAGTTACTTATCTTTTGGTATGTGTACAGTCAGCTAGTTTGGGTATGATGGGGCCCTATTTCGTCCAGTACCTTTTCAGTTCAGCACTCCTAGAGGCCTGTAGATATGCACATGTGCAGTTAGTATGTTTTTGTATGTCAGTTTGTGTTAGTCTTATCAGCTTTCCATATTGTACAGTTCTTATCAGCTATGCTTATGCTTGTTTAGTTTATCCGTTTATATTCATGATTAGTATTATCAGCAAGTTTAGTGATAATTGGCACTTAGTCTCGGTTCTCCGTCGTGGTCCTAGGCAGGGTCGTGACAGTTAGAGTCTGATATATGGGAGCCATCTATTCTGGAGTATGGGTAGCGGGAGTCTGTGCTCCTACCCCAGCCTGGGAGATGGATGGTGCCACCGGAAATGCACCGGTATGGGCCATACTCTCCATAAGACCCACCAAGCGGACTAGAGCTTCCTAATGCACTTGAGTGGCTATAAATCCCTCCGGGACCTGAGCTGGTCCAACTGGTATGGTGGGATCTCCTTCTCATGATCAATCTGAGGCTCCACTGCGGTGCTGCTGCTCGAGCTCTAGGGTGTAGATGGTGTGCATATTCTCACCATCTGTGAGAGAACAAGAATGGAATGATTCAAACATCAATGATAGAACAAAATCTGTTGATAGGGAAAGAAAGAAGTGAATTTTTTCCTAAAACTACAGACGTCTCCATACTGATCCTCCGGACTCTACTAAGCTTGCTCATGACTCGTGAGACTTAATTAACCTAGTGCTCTGATACTAACTTGTCATGACCCGAAATCCCAACCTCGGGGTCGTGATGGCGCCTAATATCCACTTGCTAGGCTAGCCGACGTGAAATAATTAATTAGCCAATTTTAACAGTTAAAAACGCAATAATGATATTCAACGAGAAGTAAAAGACAAGCTTAATATATTACTGATATAAACCACGTGATAATATCTACTCCCAAAAATCCGAAGTCACGAGTACACGAGCGAGTAAAAGTCTACAAACAAGGTTTGAAATAAACACAATTGTTTTGAAAGAAATAAATAGTAAAAGGGGGAAATGGAAGGGGACTACAAGGTCTGCGGACGGCAGCAGATCTACCTCAAGTCTCCATATGAAATGATCCGAGCTGACGCACCTCACGCACCATTGGGTCCAATTTCAGTATCTACACAAGAAGTGCAGAAGTGTAGTATGAGTACAACCGACCCAATGTATCCCGTAAGTGTCGAGCCAAACCTCGACAAAGTAGTGATGAGGGTATGACAAGACACCTACATAAATAAACATCTACAAGTATATATAAAGTAGAAATAATAACAAAGAATGATAACGTACTAACTAGGAGGGGACATACGAAAAGGGGAAGATATAATAAATACGACAAGTATGAAATCACGAAATAACCAAGTAAATCACCAAAATTGAAAATCAATCAAATTAATGATATAAAAAATGCACGGCATCACCCTTCGTGCTTTTACTCTCGTCCTTCCATGCAATAATATGAATATAATGGCACGACATCACCCTTCATGCTTTTACTCTAGTCCTCATCATGCAATAATAATATGAATAAAATGGCACGGCATCACTCTTCGTGCTTTTACTCTCTTCCTCACCATGTAATAATGATAATATGAATGAAATGGCACTGCATCACTCTTCATGCTTTTACTATCTTCCTCACCATGTAATAATGATAATATGAATGAAATGGCACGGCATCACCCTTCGTTCCTTTACTCTCTTCCTCACCATATAATAATAATAATATGAATTCGAATAATAAATAATGCGGAGAATAATTTAACTTCAAATATGGTGCCATGATATTAAACTTCAACTTCCAAAAATATTCAACAACTTTGAAATAAGCAATAAATACGAAATGAATAATCAAAGAAGTAATAATCTAACCTAAGCATGGATATCATAATTAACGGAACAATATAATAAAAAGAAATAATTTTCACACATATGCTTTAAATCAATGATAACGTATAAGTACTCGCTACCTCACATATATGTTGTCCCCACACATAAAACACATAGCAACTAGACCAACAAGTCCTAATCTCTTAAGTCAAGGTTAACGACGACACTTACCTCACTCCGCAACCAAATCAATGCTCAACCGCGGCTTTTCCTCAATAATTAACCTCCAAACCAATTAAATCTAACCAAATATAGTTCAAATAATTCAAAATAAACTTTAAAAACTACCCACGAGTGAAAAAGATTCAATCTTTAATATATTTGGAAAAAGTCAACCCTAGACCTGCTTGGTCAAAACTCGAGATTCAGACCAAAATCCAATTACCCATTCACCCCCGAGCCCGGTTATGTGATTAGTTTCAAAATCCGACCTCAATTTGAGGTCTAAATCTCATTTTCTCAAAATCCCCAATTTCTACCTAAATCCCTAATTTCTACCATGAAAAAACATAGATTAAAGGTTAAACAATGGGTGTTTATGAAAATGTAAGGAAACAAGTTAAAATCTACAAACCTACGAAGTTGGGATGAAAAACCTCTTCAAAATCGCCTTTAGGCCGAGCTCAAACTTGAAAATGGTGAAAAATGGGAGAAATCCTGACTTTGGGATATTTAAATCACCGGGCGTCAGGCCTTCTTCGCGTTCGCGAAGGGCCTGACGTGATCGCAAAGAACATCTGCTCGAGTGGCCTTCGTTTTCGCGAGAAGCGTTGTGCATTCGTGATGGTCTGTCCCTCCTGGCCTTCACGTTCGCAAGCTTGGGCTTGCGTTCGTGTAGTGTACCTGACTGTCTCCCCCTAGAATCCCATAAACCTTCGCGTTCGCGAGAGGATGGTCGTGTTCGCGAAGGGTAAGCCCTCCAATGCTTCGTGTTCGCGATGAAGAAATCCACCCCTGCCCCCAAGTTCCCCTTCACGATCACGGAAGTACCTTCGCGATCATGAAGCACAAAGAGTCAAATACCAGCAACAACAAAAACCAGCAGATTCCTTAAGTCCAAAAATGATCCGTAGCCTATTCGAAATTCACCCGAGCTCTTGGACTCCAAACCAAACATGCACACAAGTCTAATAACATCATACAAACTTGCTTGTGTGATCAAAATACCAAAATAACACCTGGAACTACGAATCGGATATCAAAATACATGAAATTTTCAAAAGAAACTCAAGAACTTTCAAATTCACAACCGAGCGTCTGAATCCTATCAAATCAACTCCGTTTTGTACCAAATTTTGCAGATAAGTCTTACATAGTAAAATAAACCTATAACAAGTTCCTAAATAAAAATCCAAACCCAGTAGCAATAAAGTCAACATACAGTCAAATTTCGAAATTCCTTAAACCTTGAAATTACTAGTTTTCAACTAATCACGTCAAAACAAGTTAGGGACTTCTGAATTCAATTCCGGGGCATATGCCTATGTCCAAATCATGATACAGACCCACCAGGATCGTCAAAATATCGATCCGGATTCATTTACAAAAATGTTTAGCATAGTCATCTCAAATCATATTTAAGGCTAAAATTCATATTCTCTTCAATTTTTCACATAAAAACTTTACGGAAAGTGACACGGACTGTGCATGCAAATCAAGAATCACCAAAAGGAGCTAATCCAGGTCTCAAAACATGGAAATAAATACTAAAACTCAAAATGATATAACGGGTCATCACATGAATTGATGTGCGATTCGTGATTTTGGCGTTATTTGACGTAATTTGATGGTTCGAGTAAGTTTGTACCGTGTTTTACGATTGGTTGGTGTGGTTGGAGGGGGTCCCAGGGTCCCTGGGGGTGTTTCGGATGGTCGTCGGACCATGTTTTGGACTTCAGGAGGTGCTGAAATCTGGTGTCTGATTTTCTCCTTCGCAATCGCGAGTAGAAAGATGCGATCGCGTAGAGTGTTCTAGAAGGCAAGCAAAATGTACTTCGCATTCACGAAGTGGTGACACATTTGCGAAGCTTTGGATGGCTGTGTTATTCACAATCGTGGTTGAGCATTCGCGTTCGCATAGTAGTGTGAGTTCATCTAAGGTGTCAGGCATTAGCCGTTCGTGTAGTTCTGGAGAGTGTATGCTTCGCGGTCGAGACTCTTATCCCCAGTTCGCATAAGGCAAATTTTAGTGAGGCTGAAGTTGTTCACCATAATCGCGTGTGTTTGTCTGCAATCGCGAAAGGTAAATCATTGGGCAGACTGTTAAAAATCATTTCGAGGGTTAGAGTTATTATATCACATTTTGAGGTATAGAGCTCGGTTTTAGACGATTTTGGAGGGAATTTTCATGATTTGGATCTGGGTAAATGTTTTTTACTCGGATTTGTTCATTTTTCATGATTTCCTCTTAGTTTTTATTTTTTATTTAGTGAATTAAAGTGAAGAAATTGAGGATTTTGTAAAGCTTCTTAAAGTGAAAATTAGGGATTTGAAGGTCGGTTTGAGGTCAGAATCAGATAATTTTGGTATGGTTGGATTTGTTGTTGAATGGGTGTTTCGAATTTTATAAATTTTGTCAGATTTCGAGGTGCGAGTCCGGGGATGACTTTGAATGGTTAGATTTTGCGGGAAAGGCTTTCTAGTGGGTTGATTTAGCTTATTTGAGGTAAGTGTCTTACTTAACTTTGTGTGGGGGAACACCCCTTAGGACTTGGGTTGATTTGTATTATTTGAGTTATGTAAAAGATGTCACGGGCTTATGTGTGGTATTTTGACCGGACTAGACTCTTAGACTTTTTCATGCATTAAACTAGAAATTGTAATATCATGTTATATCTTCCATTGTTAAATTGCTCTTACATGCCTTACTTGATGTTGTTATTACATGATCTATCCCTTATTGTCAGCATGCTATTATATGCTTTAATTGTCTTTGTTATCTCTCGTATTGTCATGTTACCTTTGTTATTGTCGAGTTATTCTTATTTGGAATTGTTATTTCATGATGTCCTTCCGTGTTGAGTTATTCCATGCACTTAGATGTCGATACTACTTCATAGTTCATACCATCTCTTTCATTGTTAAGCTTATGTTGTACATTTAAATTGAGAATTGTGATTTCGTGCAAAATACCTTCGTTTTGAGTTGTTGAAGTTGAAATTATGAAAGCTATTATCATATTGAAGTTGAAGTTGTTGTTTAATGAGATATCTTCCTTGTTGAGAAATTCCCATTCATGTTGTCATTTATGTGCGTGTTTCTAGTAAGGGAATTACTTGAAGCCACGCGGCGACATAAGGTGGGCTAAAGTGCGTGCAGCTATTTCAGGAAAAATATTTTCAAAACTATCTAAATGTAAGGCTCACGTGACGGTATAAGGAAAGATTGTGATTGTGATTGTAAAATGAAGTTACAAGGCAGTACCTTGGTTGTGATTCTTGTTGTTATCTCTATATTTACTTCACTTGTATTTGTCTATATTATTTTCTTGACGTGCTTATCATATGTTCCCTCCTTGTTGCCTTTATTGCTTTAAATTCCATTGTTAGCTTACCTTATTATATTGTTCTATTGTCACTATTCCCTCATTTTGATTATTAGACTATATTATACTTGTTTAGTTTTTCTTATCCTAGTAGGTGTCTTGATTTGGCCTCGTCACTACTCTACCGAGGTTAGGCTTGATACTTATTGGGTACCATTGTGGTGTACACATACTACGCTTTTGCATATTTTTGTACAGATCCAGGTACTTCGACTCAGGCTAGGCATCAGTGAGTGGACCATATAGTTCAGACACTTCAAGGTATACTTGCTCGGCGCTCGTAGGCCTCAGAGTCACCTTATGCCCTTACTTTTTCCATTGTTTACTCTTTATCTAGACAATGTTGTACTAGGGATTTTTAGTATATTCCTATAAAGCTTATGACTCAATTTCACCAGTTTTGAAAATTCTGTTACAGATGTTCTGTTTGGGAGTTGTTATGAGTTTTATCGATTTATCTTATTATCTTAGCTGTTAAATTCCGTTAAGTATTCATGAATGTTAGGCTTACCTAGTCTTAAATACTAGGTGTCATCACGACTACCTTAGGTGAGATTTTGGGGTTGTGACATTACAACTCATCACAACTATCTATGGAACCTCTATACCAAGAATAGAACTCAATATTTGGGCCAATGCCCCACTAACATAAAATAAAAGACAGCATGATAGCTACCACTAAATAGGAGTGGTGCCTCACCATATACTTTGGGAAGAGAGTCATCCTAGCCATGTCGGCATGCCACATATTATACTCTTCATCCTGAAATATGTAAAATAAGCGGAGCCTTAAAGAGGAGGCCCTAAGGGCTGAGTACACCACCACGGTACTCAATAAGTGTCATAGACTCTCACTAACTCAAGTTCTTGGGACAAGATTTTACCAAAACTATGCAATCAATATTTGATATAAAGTGATAAACAATTATATAATTCATGCTCTTTATCATTTCAAATGAAAAGACAAGTGAAGTATAAAACATGATATAAATTCTTACAACATTTATATCAATCCAAGATTTTAATAAAAATCATACAAAACCATTTCAATTTCATTAGGTCATCGAAATCACTTTCGGCTCCTTAGCTATAAACATAATAAAGTCTTTTTTATATTTCACCAGGACTGCTACACTGACACCGATAATAAACAACCACTAGGTGATCAACCTAGCAACAAGTATTTGACCCTACTTGTTTGGGTGGCTTCTCGTAGTGTCGTATGAGTCGACTTAACCTCATCACTTTAAGTAATGATCATTTGGCCTCTTAATGCCCTTTTGTCACAACCCAAAATCCAACTAGTTGTGATGGCACCTAACCCATCCCGTTAGGTAAGCCAATTACCAACTAACCAATTTCAATAATAATTATTAAAGCAATTGAAGTGAATAAAGATCCTGATCTTATACAATCCCCAAGAACCGGTAGTACAAATCATAAGCTTCTAAGAATAGAGTATACAAAGCGAAAATGAAATAAATACATAGTCTGTTTGAATAATACATAAACAGAGCTTTTATAAATCTAAGGCTACCCTGAACAAGAGGCAGCTACAACAGGAATGCATGTACATCTTTAAATCCCGCAACCATCGAGCACAGCAACAACAACAGCCAACATCTGCACGCAATGTGTAGAAGTGTAGTATCAGTACAACCGACCCCATGTACTGAGTATGTAAAAAACCTAGTCGTAGGTTGAAAGTAGTGACAAGCTTCCACCAAGGTCGGGAACAAAACCAATAGTCCACAACAATCCATAACAACATAAAGCAAATAATACCAGAAGTAACTCAGGGATAAAATACTCATCCAAATAATGATTTCAAAATAGTAGTTCTTTCTTTCAAATACATCAGTAAAAACCCAAATTGTTTGCCGAAGTTGCCAATAATATTAATAGTTTGAAAAACAATAAATTTCTCCAAAAATCTTTTCAATAATAAATAGGATGTTTCATTTTTTTTCCTTCCGGATAACCCGTATAAAACAAATGTATCACTATGCTCATCTGTCAAAATTTGTGAGAAATCATGAATGATGTGATGTTGTATAGCATAAGAAAAAATACATCTTTATTCCTGTATGTCATGTGTGCATGCCAATGCGATGCATCTCAGTGATAAAAAATCATAAACAGCCTCTCGGGCAGAACATCACTCATATAAAGCCCCTCGGGCAAACCTCACAGTCACTCGTGCCACTCGGGCATACCTTACAATCACTCATGCCTCCCAGTCACTCAGCACTCGGCACTCGCACTCGGCACTCATACTCAGCAGGTACCTGCGCTCACTGGGGGTGTGTACAGACTCCGGAGGGGCTCCTTTAGCCCAAGCGCTATAATCTGCACGGACAACTCACGTGTTGCACGGACAACTCACGTGCTATAATAATAAAGTATGTTGCAGGCGGGCAGCCCCGATCCACACTCATCCTCACAATCAGGCCCTCGGCCAATATCAAACATGCTGCGGCGTGCAGCCCGATGCCATAAATATGCAACATGTTGTGGCGTGCCGCCCGATCCCATAAATATGCAACATGTTGCGGTATGCAGCCCGATCCCATAAATATACAACATATTGCGGCATGCAACCTGATCCCATAAATATCCTCACAAATCAGGCCCTCGGCCTCACTCAGTCATCAATCTCTCCAGTCTCTCAGGCTCACAATGTCATGAAAAATAGCCCAAAAATGATGATATGATGTATCAATAAATAACAACAGAGACTGAGATATGATATGCAATGAAATGAATATGACTGAGTATGAATTTTCAATTTAAAATAAATAATTCACAGCAATATGACCTCTGGGGGTCCTAATAATATTGGCACATAGCCTCAACATGATTTTTAATATGCTTTTCAGCTCAATATCTTTAACTCATAAAACTGCATGGAAAATGCCAAAATTATTTAACTACAAATTCCATATAAATAATTATGTCACAATTTCTATAATGCACGCCCACACGCCCGTCACCTAGCATGTGTGTCACCTCCCAACAATTTCACAAAATACATATATTCAGGGTTCATACCCTCAACTCCAAGATTAGAAGAGTTACTTACCTTGAACAGGCCAAATCCAATGTCGAGCAAGCTAAGAAATGCTTCATAAATTCCATTATGCGCGTATCAACTTCCAAACGGCTCGAATCTAGTCACAATAATTTGACTCAGTCCACACAATTTATAAGAATTAATTCCATATCAAAACGCTAATATTTTCCGTGGGGACCACATCTCGAAATCCGACAAAACTCACAAATTACGACAACCCATCCAATTACAAGTTCAACCATACTAATTTCACTCAAATCCGACTCCAAATCGGTATTCAAACTTGAAAATTTTGTTTTGTGACATTATAGAAATTTCCTTATATTTCTCTTGAAGATTCAATAATATTATACCAAAAATGAAGATTAATTCATGGAATATAATCACAAGGGAGTTAAGAACACTTACCCCAAGTTGTGTGGAAAATTACCTCTCCAAAATCACCTTACCCGAGCTCCAAAATCCGAAAATGGGTGAAGATGTTGAACCCTAGAATTTAAGGTTCTGCCCCAGCGATTTTCGCATCTGCAGACAATATTTGCGCACCTGTGCATCCGCTTGTGCGAGCAAAACGTCGCATTTGTGGACGCCACTCGCCTGCCCTGTTTTCGCTTCCGCGCCCGTCCGTCCGCATCTGCGCGCACGCAGGTGCGGAATTTACCTGCGACCAATGCCTCACAGCCCTCTGCCCGCATCTGCGCTCCTTCTCACACAGGTGCGATTGTGCACCTGTGAAGCATCTTCTGCACATGCGCACCTCGCTTCAGCGTACCCCTGCTCGCACTTGCGAGCTCGCACCTGCGACTACTTTTCCGCAGGTGCAATTACACCAGAAGGCTTCAGTTCCAGCAGTCTATCAATCCGTTAACCATCCGAAACTCACCCGAGGCCCTCGAGTCCCCGTCTGAACATACCAACAAGTTCCATAACATAACACGGACCTACTCGAGGCCTCAAATCATACCTAACAACCTCAAAAATACGAACTACACATGGATTCAAGCCTAATAAATTTCCAAATTTCCGAATTCTACAAACGACGCCGAAACCTATCAAATCACGTCCGAATGACCTCAAATTTTGCACACAAGTCACATTTCACATTACAGACCTATTCAAATTTCCAGAATCGGATTCCGACCCCGATATCAAAAAGTCAAACCCCCGGTCAAACTTCCCAAAAATTCAACTTTCGACAATTCAAGCCAAATTCCACTACGAACCTCCAAATAATTTTTCGTACACACTCCTAAGTCCAAAATCACCATACGGAGCTATTGGAATCATCAAAATTCGAATTCGAGGTCGTTTACACATAAGTCCGCATCCGGTCACTATTTTAACTTAAGTTTTAAACCTTGGAACTAAATGTTCCAATTCCTTCAAAAACCTCACTGGACCCAAACCAATTACCCCGGCAATTCACACAACAACTGTTAAGTACAATTTGAGAAGTAAATGGGGAAACGGGGTTATAATACTCAAAACGACCAGCCGGGTCATTACAACTTTATCCCACAAACCTCGGTTATGCCTTGGAATGCGCCCCTACACCAACACATGTAGTTTCATCGTAACGAACTTAATATTCGAACCAATCTCGGTCGTCTCCACTAGTAACTCCCAAAATATTTGAATATCAAAAAAGATTCATAGCATAATAATCTCAAAGGATCTATTTTTATCAAATCATGATTTTCATAGACAATCCAAACCATTTGAAAAAAATCAAATGAATAACCTTTTCATGTTAATGCCTTTACCAATTTAAAACCAATCTTTTAAAGATACAATAAGTGCTACTCCATTGTTCAATTCAAAACACATACTTTTTCATGAAACACATCTTTAGCACTCAAATAGTTTATACTCTTATCAACACATAAATTTTAATAAAACTTATAATATTTTTCTTAAGTGTCATCTAGAAAATAAGATTCTTACAAAATCACATCACACTTCAAAAACAACAAACTTAGAAACACGTGGTGACATCCTTCCTGTTTATCCCCACAAGTACGGATGCACATTTCTAAATAACATCAAGTATTAACTCAAAACATACTTTTAGAGAGAATCCCTCAAGAAGAGTAAGTCATAATGAGCTTACCTTAATCTTCAAGCTCCAAATAATAATACACCATTCCAATTGATTAAAATTCTCAAATATCTCCGACAATTCATTATCTACCATTAGATATCCCAACTACATCAAAACAAACACGAAAAGATCTAATATCTATTTAGGCTTCACAATTCAGCAACAAGCCTTCAACCATTTCAAATTATTCAATAGGTCCACCAATTAGCCTAGTCAATCTGTTCTTATCATTAGATACTCATTTGGAGTCATTAATGATACTATACTATTTACTTAACATCACCAAGTCACTATTCATTATCTTCTCCAATAAAACTCTAGGTTCAAGAACATCCAATTCACGAACTAGTGTTATTTCTTAGCCAAATAGTGATTCCCCTTTCAATTAGTCCATCAATTAGATTATCAAGTCTATTGGTATCATTAAAATCTCAAAATAATCTCATCTATATCAACCCGCCACTATTCACCTTCTTCTTCATTCAAAATATTATTTTCAAGACCCACTCTTAGGGTTTATATAATACTCCATTATAACTTCAAATAGACTTCATAAATATGCTACCCATACTCCAATATATCATATATGTGAAGCTTAAGTAAAGGGATTACCTCTTAGTGGAAGAATTTCACTTTTCTCCTTTTTGGTGTTCTTGAAGATTTAACCCATTTTCTATGGATTTTGATCCATAATAATGTTAGATTTATATAAAATAATGTTATATAAGCAGTTATGTACAAAATTGACTTATCTTGAAGTGTATTCATGGTGGGAGAGTGTCACGACCCAAATCTCACATGTCGTGATGACGCTTATCACACTACTAGGTAAGCCGACAATCACAATAAACCACGCATCTTTAAATTTGGAAACATAATAAAATAAGCTTAAAAGTAAAATCTCAAAAATAACTGGTAAGAAAATACCAAGTCTCAAATACAATATCCCCCAAAATTCGGGTGTCACTCAATACATAAGCATCTAAAAGACAACATAGTCTGGCAGCTAAAAACACTGTCTAGAAGGATGGAACAGTACTAATGAACTGAAAAGAAGGAGAATCAAGGTCTGCAGATACCAAGGAAGCTACCTCAAAGTCGCCGAATAGATAGTGATCCAAAGCTAGCAACCGTCGTGCTCAGAAGTACCTGGATCTGCACATGAAGTGCAGAGTGTAGTATGAGTACAACCGACTCAATGTACTCAATAAGTAACAAGACTAACCTTGGGCTGAAAGAAGTGATGAGCTCAACCGATACAGTCCCAATACAGATTTTTAAACACTAGAGATATGACAGGAAATATGACAATAATATCTCAGAGAAACTCATAATCTGCTGGTACACAGTACAGGAATGTAGACATGCTTTCAAGTTCAAGATTTAAGCTCAACACAGATAAAATATGCCAAGTATGACCGATATGAGGAATATTACATCTCTATATCTACATGTCAATGTGCATGTCATATGTGATGCAACACAATGAAAATCTCACGTATCCATACTCTCAGAGTACTCAATCCGACTGTCTCAATTCTCGCTCATCACACTCAGTCACTCAGCACCGTACGGTACTTGCGCTCACTACTGGTATGTCATACTCCGAAGGGGCGGATCCTGCCTAAGCACTAATATAAAGCCAATTTGGCCTGTTGTGGTGTGAAGCCCAATTCCATAATAATAAAACCTAAAACACATTTTGCGGCGTGCAGCCCGATTCATATAATAATAATATATATAAAGCCATAAGGCCTGCTGCGGCGTGGAGCCCGATCCAAAAATCTCACTCACAACACGGCTCTCAGGCCCCAACTCAGTCATTGTTCTCTCCAATCTCTCGGGCTCACAAATCTCATGCCAATCAACCTAAACAATGATATATAATACAACAATAAATAGTAACAGAGACTGAGATATGATATGCAAATGATGGATGTGACTGAGTACAAAATTGCCATCTAAGCAAATAATTCAACAACAGAAATGACCCCAGTGGGTCTCAACCAGATAAGCATAAAACCTAACATGATTTCTAACGTGGATTGCAGCTCAATTACTCTAACACATAGGGATCACATGAATATCAACAAGGTTTGATGACTACCTAGTAATTCGGAATTGACTGGGTCACAATTACTATGGTGCACGCCCACACGCCCATCACCTACCATGTGTGTCACCTCAACACCAACCATATAACACGTAATTTAGGGATTCATACCCTCATAACCAAGTTTAGAAGTGTTACATACCTCAAACCGTGCAAATCTCTACTCCAAGATTCGGCCTCCGAACTCCTCGAATCTAGCCACAAACAACTTGATACAATCAACACAAGCTATAGGAATCAATTCCATATGAAAAAGTTAAGTTCTTTAACAAAAGTCAAAAAGTCAAATCAAAAAGTCAACCTCGTGCCCACATCTCGAAATCCAACAAAAGTTACAAAATCCGAACACCATTCAACCACGAGTCCAACCGTACCAAAATTACTAAATTCCGATCAAAACTCGACCTTCAAATCCTCAATTTAAAGCCTATGAAGTTTCTATAATGTTTCCCCAATATTTCAACCCAAAACACTAATTAAATGATAAAAACAACAAAAGATTCATGTATATTATTCAAATCCGAGTTAGAATCACTTACCCCAATCAATTTCTTGAACATCCCTTCAAGAATCGCCTCAATCCGAGCTCCCATAGTCTAATTATGAAATTTTACTCTAACCCTCATTTTTAAAACTTATATTCTGCCCAGATGCTCCTTCTTCGCGAATGCGGAAGGTGCCACAAGTTCGCGAAGCACAAAATTCTCAGCTGCCCAAATTCCTCTTACGCGAACACAAGAGCCCCCTCGCGAATGTGATGACCAAACGATCCCAAGCTTCGCGAACGCGTAGACCTAACGTGTGATGTCCCCCAGCTTGTCTCTCTTATTCGCGAACGCGGCTCCCTGCTCGCGATCGCGATGCACAAACAGACCATAACTTTGCGAACGCATGGTCTCCTTCGCGAGTGCATAGAAAAAACTTCACCTGCCTCCCAGGTACTCTTCGTGAATGTGAGACCTCTCTCGTGAACGCATATAAGAACACCAGACACCGGAAAATTTGTAGCTCTACAAGGCCAAATTCAATCTGCAATCAACCCAAAACTCACCTGAGGCCCCGAGGACCTATACCAAACATACCAACCAGTCCTAAAATACGACACGAACTTAGTCCAGGCTTCAAATCACATCAAACAACATCAAAAACATTAATCACACCCCAATTGAAGCCTGTTGAAACTAATGAACTTCCAACTTCTACAATCGATGTCGAAACCTATCAAATCAACTCCAATTGATCTCAAATTTTGCACACAAGTCATAAATGACACAACGGACCTATTCCAACTTCCGGTACCAAAACCTGAGTCCAGTAACCAGAAAGTCAACTCTCGGTCAAATTTCTCAACTCTCCAAACTTCTATTTTTCCAACTTTTGCCAATTCAAGCCAAAATCATCTACGGACCTCCCAATCAATATCAAGATACACTCCTGAGTCCAAAATAACCATACAAAGCTATTAGAACCATCAAAACTCCATTCCGAATTGATTTAACTTAGGCTTCCAACCTTGGGACTAAGTATCCTAATTCATTCTGAAACATCCCCGGAACCGAACCAACTACCCTGACAAGTCACATAACAACAAGTGAGCATAGAATAAGCAATAAGTGGGGGAACTGGGCTATAATACTCAAAACAACTAGCTGGGTCATTACATCCTCCCCCTCTTAAATAAACTTTCGTCCTCGAACAGGTTTAGAATCATACCTGGAGTCTCAAACATGCGTGGATATCTGCTTTGCATCTCCCGCTCGGTCTCCTAAGTAGCCTCCTCGACTGACTAACATCTTCACTACACTTTCACTGAATCTATGTTCTTTGACCTCAACTTTCGAACCTGCCGATCCAAAATGGCCACTGGCTCCACATCATAAGTCAAATCACCATCCAACTGAATCGTGTTGAAGTCCAAAACATGAGAAGGATCGCCGACATACTTCCGGAGCATAGAAATATGAAACACTGGGTTAAAACTGCGGCAATGCAAGCTTGTAAGCCACCTCTCCAATCATCTCAAGCACCTCAAAAGGCCCGATATACCGAGGGCTCAACTTGCCCTTCCTCCCGAACCTCAAACACCCTTCATGGGTGAAACTCTGAATAATACCTTCTCTCTCACCATATAAGCAACATCACGAACCTTCTGATCGGCATAGCTCTTCTGTCTAGAGTGCGCCGTGCGAAACCGATCCTGAATCAACTTAACCTTGTCCAAAGCATCCTGAACCAAGTTAGTACCCAATAGCCTAGCCTCACCCGGCTCAAACCAGCCCATTGGAGACCGACACCGGCTCCCATATAGAGCCTCAAACCGAGCCATCTTAATGCTCGATTGGTAGCTGTTGTTATAGGCAAATTCTGTAAGTGGCTGAAATTGATCCCAAGAGCCCCCGAAATCCATGACACAAGCATGTAGCATATCCTCCAATATCTGAATAGTGCGCTCGGACTGTCCGTCCGTCTGAGGGTGGAATGTTGTACTCAACCCAATCTATGTGCCTAAATCTCGCTGCACTGCTCTCCAAAACTGTGATGTAAACTTCGTGCCCCGATCTGAAATGATGGACATCGGCACACCGTGAAGGCGAACAATCTCACGAATATATATCTCAGCCAACCGCTCCGAAGAATAAGTAGTCCCAACTGGAATGAAATACACGTACTTGGTCAACCGATCCACAATCACCCAAATAGCATCAAACTTCCTCGAAGTCCATGGGAGCCCAACTACAAAATCCATGGTGATACGCTCTTATTTCCACTTCGGAATCTCAAGCCTCTGAAGCAATCCGCCCGGTCTCTGATGCTCGTACTTCACCTACTGACACTTTAGGCACCGAGCTACAAACCCAACTATATCCTTCTTCATCCTCCTCCACCAATAGTGTTTCCTTATGTCCTGATACGTCTTTGTGGCACCCGGATGAATGGAATACCGCAAACTATGGGCCTCCTCAAGAATCAGCTCACGTATCCCATCCACATTGGGCATACAAATCCAATCTTGCATCTGCAACACCCCATCATCCCCAATGGTAACCTCCTTGGCATCAGCGTGCTAGACCATGTCATTAAGGACAAGCAAATGGGGGTCATCATACTGACGCTCTCTGATGCGATCATATAAGGAAGACCGAGAAACCACACGAGCTAGAACTCGACTGGGTTCCGAAACATCTAACCTCACAAACTGATTGACCAAGGCATGAACATCTAGTGCAAGAGGTCTCTTACCTACCGGAATAAATGCAAGGCTACCCATACTCATCGCCTTTCTACTCAAGGCATCGACCACCACATTAGTTTTCCCGGGATGATACAGAATGGTAATATCATAGTCCTTATCATAGTCCTTTTGAAGCTCCATCCATCTTTGCTACCTAAAATTTAGATCCTTTTGTTTAGACAAGTGCTGGAGACTCCGATGATCCGTAAATACCTCACAAGACACACCATAGAGATAATGCCTCCAAAGCTTAAATGCATGAACAGTGGCTGCCAACTCCAAATCATGAACATGGTAGTTCTTCTCATGGGGATTCAACTGGCGTGAAGCATAAACAATCACTCTACCCTTCTGCATAAAGACACACCCAATACCAATCCGAGAAGCATCACAATACACTATATAAGAACCCGACGCTGAAGGCAAAACTAGAACCAGAGTTGTGTCAAGGCAGTTTTTAGCTTCTGAAAGCTCTCCTCACACTCATCCAACCACCTGAATGGAGCACCCTTCTGGGTCAACCTTGTCAAAGGTGCTTCAATAGATAAGAAGCCATACACGAAGCTATGATAATACCCGGCCAAGCCGAGAAAACTCTGAATCTCAGTAGCTGAAGACGGTCTAGGACAACTCTGAATCACCTCTATCTTCTTTGGATCCACCTTAATCCCCTCACTTGACACCATGTGCCCCAAGAACACCACTGAACTGAGCCAAAACTCACATTTGGAGAACTTGGCATAAAGTTTCTCCGCCATCAACCTCTATAGTACAATCCTCAAATGTTGTGCATGCTCCTCCTGGTTACGTGAGTACACTAGGATATCATCAATAAATACAATGACAAATGAATCAAGATATGGTTGGAATACACTGTTCATCAAATACATGAATGTTGCTGGGGTATTGGTCAGCTCAAAAGACATCACAAGGAACTCATAGTGACCATAGAGAGTCCAGAATATCGTCTTCAGAATATCCGAGTCTCAAACCTTCAACTGGTATACCCAGACCAAAAGTCAATCTTAGAGAACACTCTAGCTCCCTAAAGCTGGTCAAATAAATCATCAATGCGCGGCAAAGGATACTTGTTCTTGATTGTAACTTTGTTCAACTGCCTATAGTCGATGCACATTCGCATAGTACCATCCTTCTTCTTCACAAACAGAACCAGTGCATCCCAAGGCGATACACTAGGCCTAATAAACCCCTTATCAAAAAGCTCCTGAAACTGCTCTTTCAATTCCTTCAACTCTGCTGGTGCCATACGATACAAAGGAAAGGAAATGAGCTGAGTGCCCGGCACCAAGTCAATACCAAAATCAATATCCCTGCCGGGTGCAATGCCTGGTAGGTCTACAGGAAACACATCCGGAAAGTCTCGCACTACCAGAACAGAATCAATAGTAGGAGTATCAGCACAAACATTTCTCACTAAGGCCAAATATGACAGACACCCCTTCCCAACCATCCGTTGGGCCAGATAAGAAATCACCCTGCTGGGAACATAATCTAGAGAACCTCTCCACTCGATCCTCGGAAACCTTGGCATCGCCAACGTCACGGTCTTAGCGTGACAATCTAGAATAGCATGAAAAGGGGACAACCAATCCATACCCAAAATCATGTCGAAATAAACCATACTAAGCAATAAGAGATCAACTTTAGTCACCAATCCCCTAATAGTCACCACACACGATCGGTACATACGGTCCACAACAATAGTATCGCCCACCGATGTAGATACATGAACATGTGAAACTAAGGACTCACGGGGCAAATCCAAATAATGAGAAAAGTAGGATGATACATATGAATAAGTGGAACCAGGGTCAAATAATATAGAAGCATCCTTGTGGCATACTGAGACAATACCTGTGATCACTATGTCTGAAGCAATGGACTCTAGCTTACTAGGGATAGCATAGAATCGAGCATGACCGCCACTTGATCGTCCTCCCCCTCTAGGGTGAAGCCCCACCCTGAGCTAGTTGGGCGGGTGGTGAAGTAACTGATGCAGAAGTCATAGCCTGACCCCTCTGCTGAACCAGACCTCCAAAGTGACGGAGACAATACCTTCTCACATATCCAAACTCCCCACACTCATAGCAACTCCGATCCTTCAATGGTGGTGGGGATTGAATCGAACCCCAAGAACCAAAATAACTGCTAGAAGACCCCTACACAGATGAAACCTGAACTGATGGAGCACGAGATGAGCTCTGTGCTGGGAGGGCACTGAGAGATGACTGACCCAGGCGAGCACTGTATGAACCATGGCTAGCTGATGCACCATGATGAACCGGACGAGCCATCTGAGTGGGCCTGTAAGGACGACCCCTGGTGTGGTGGGACTGACCCCTAAAAGAAACACCGTTGAAACTACCCGAACCATGAGGCCTCCCTCTCCTCACGCTCCTAACTACGAACCAGCTCTAGTCGCCGAGCAATATCAACTACATCATCGAACCTAGCACCTGATATATTTTCCCGATTCATAACAAAGCGCAGTCCATAGTTGAGGCCATCAATGAACCTCCTAATCCTCTCCCTCTCTGTAGGAACCAACGAGAACGCGTGACGAGCCAATTTTGAAAATCTCATCTCGTACTAGGTCACGGACATACCCTTCTGGCGTAGCTTCTCAAACTAGTGCAAACAGCCTGAGCAAGGCCTGAGCAAGGCTAGTGCAAACAGTCAATATCTAAGCCAAAGCCTCCTGAAGGCCTAGAATTGGAATGGGCACAGCTGGTGCATGAGCTGGTCCTACCGGCTCGACTACATACGGAATCTACTCCTGAGCTGGAGCAACTGGTGGATCTATTGGTGGTACTCTAGTTGTTGTACGAGCTGCACCTCAGCCTCTACCACGGCCCCGGCCTCTCTTGCCCCTAGCTAGTGGTATTGGTGGTCGTCCGCCCGATCCTGTAGCACTTGTCCTCACCATCTGTGAGAGAATAGAATAATAGAAGTTTAGTTTACGGAATCAACAAATTCGCATGACAAGAATACAAGAAGGTGAAGTTTTCCTAATGGTTCAACAGCCTCTCGAAGATAAGCACAGACGTCTTCGCACCTATCTGCAAGACTCTACTAAACCTGCTCATGACTCGTGAGACCTATGTAACCTAGGCTCTAATACCAACTTGTCACGACCCAAATCTCACATGTCGTGATGGCGCCTATCACACTACTAGGCAAGTCGACAATCACAATAAACCACGCATCTTTAAATATGGAAACATAATAAAATAAGCTTAAGAGTAAAATCTCATAAATAACTGGTAAGAAAATACCGCGACTCAACTAAAATATCCCCCAAAATTCGGGTGTCACTGAGTAGATGAGCATCTAAAAGACAACATAGTTTGACTGCTAAAAAGACTATCTAGAAGGGTGGAACAGTACTAATGAACAGAAAAAGAATCAAGGTCTGCGGATACCAAGGCAGCTACCTCAAAGTCCCCGAATAGATAGAGCTCCAAAGCTAGCAACTATCGTGCTCAGAAGTACCCGGATTTGCACATGAAGTGTACAGTGTAGTATGAGTACAATCGACCCAATGTACTCAATAAGTAACAACACTAAACTTGGGCTGAAAGCAGTGACGAGCTCAACCGATACAGTCCAAATATAATTATTTATACAATACAGATATGGCAGGAAATATGACAATTATATATCATGGAAACTCATAATTTGCTGGTGCACAGTATAGGAATATAGGCATGCTTTCAAGTTCAACAGTTAAGCTCAACACAGATAAAATATTCCAAGTCTGACCGATATGAGAAATATTACATCTCTATATCTATATGTCAATGTGCATGTCATATGTGATGCAACACAATGAAAATCTCACGTACTCACACTCTCAGAGTACTAAATCCGACTGTCTCAATTCTCGCTCGTCACAGTCAGTCACTCAGCATTGTATGGTACCTATGCTCACTGCTGGTATGTCAGACTTTGGAGGGGCGGATCCTGCCCAAGCGCTAATATAAAGCCAATCTGGCCTGCTGCAGCGTGCAGCCCGATCCCATAATAATAAAGCCTATAAAGGCCTGCTGTGGTGTGCAACCCGATCCATATATATATATATATATATATATATATATATATATAACCATAAGGCCTGCTGCGGCGAGCAGCCCGATCCACAAATGTCACTCACAACACGGCTCTCAGACCCCAACTTAGTCATCAATCTCTCTAGTGTCTCGGGTTCACAAATCTCATGCCAATCATCCCAAACAATGATATATAACACAACAATAAATAGTAACATAGACTGAGATATGATATGCAAATGATGGATGTGACTGAGTACAAAATGTCATCTAAGCAAATAATTCAACAGCAGAAATGACCCAGTGGGTCTCAACCAGATAAGCATTTAGCCTAACATGATTTCTAACGTGGATTGCAGCTCAACTACTTTAACACATAGGGATCACATGAATAGCAACAAGGTTTGATGATTACACACTAACACGAAATTGACCGGGTCATAATTACTATGGTGCACGCCTACACGCCTGTCACCTAGCATGTGCGTCACCTCAACACCAACCACATAACACGTAATTCAGGGATTCATACCCTCATAACCAAGTTTAGAAGTGTAACTTACCTCAAACCGTGCAAATCTCTACTCCAATAAGTCCCTGCCTCGCGATTCGGCCTCCAAACGCCTCAAATCTAGCCATAAACAACTCGATACAATCAACACAAGCTATAGGAATCGATTCCATATGAAAAGGCTAAGTTCTTTAACAAAAGTCAAAAAATCAACTCAAAAAGTCAACCCGGGCCCATGTATTGGAATCTGACAAAAATTACAATATCTGAACACCCATTCAACCACGAGTCCAACTGTACCAAAATTACTCAATTCCGATCACAACTCGACCTTCAAATCCTCAATTTAAAGCCTGTAAAGTTTCTACAATTTTTCCCCAATTTTTCAACCCAAAACAATAATTAAATTATAAAAACAATGATAGATTCATGTTTATTAACCAAATCTGAATTAGAATCACTTACCCCAATCAATTCCTTGAAAATCCTTACAAGAATCGCCTCAATCCAAGCTCCCAAAGTCCAATTATGAAAATTTCCTCTAACCCTCGTTTTTGAAAACTTATATTCTGCCCAGATGCCCCTTCTTCGCGAACGCGCAAAATTCTCAGCTGCCCAAATTCGTCTTACGCGAACGCGAGAGCCCCCTCACGAATGCGATGACCAAACGATCCCAAGCTTTGCGAACGTGAAGCCTTCATCATGAACGTGTAGACCTAACACGTGAGGTTCCCCAGCCTGCATCTCTTATTCGCGAACGTGGCTCCTTGCTCGTGATCGGGATGCACAAACAGACCATATCTTCGCGAACGCGTGGCCTCCTTCGCGAACGTGAAGAAAAAACTCCACGTGCCTCCCAGGTACCCTTCGTGAACGCGAGACCTCTCTCGTGAATGCGTATAAGAAAACCAGACACCAGAAAATCTACAGCTCTACAAGGCCAAATTCAATCCGCAATCAACACGAAACTCACCTGAGGCCCCCGTGACCTCAACCAAACATACCAACCAGTCCTAAAACACGATACGAACTTAGTCGAGGCCTCAAATCACATCAGACAACATCAAAAACATGAATCACGCCCCAATTCAAGCCTATTGAAATTAATGAACTTCCAACTTCTACAATCGATGCCGAAACCTATCAAATCAACTTCGATTGACCTCAAATTTTGCACACAAGTCAATTCTCGGTCAAACTTCTCAACTCTCCAAACTTCTTATTTTTCAACTTTCGTCAATTCAAGCCAAAATCATCTACGAACCTCCAAATCAATATCCGGACACTCCTAAGTCCAAAAATCACTATATGGGGCTATCAGAACCATCAAAACTCCATTCCAGAGTCATTTACACATAAGTCAACTTTCGGTCAACTCTTTCAATTTAGGCTTCCAACCTTGGGACTAAGTGTCACAATTCATTTCGAAACATCCCCAGAACCAAACCAACTACCCTGGTAAGTCACATAACAACAAATGAGCATGGAATAAGCAATAAATGAGGGAACGGGGTTATAATACTCAAAACGATCGGTCGGGTCGCTATAGAGAGTTCCTCTTTCTCTCTAGAACCCAAACTCTTGTCCACAATTTCATCTCTTTCTCTCTCCCCGAAATAGCCACTTTTATAGTTTTGATGACATATGTAGCTACGCACACATCCAGCGTAGCTACGCTCCCTTCCTCATCAGCTCCTCTTCATTTGGCTACCTTGCTGGAAACAACTACACACAAGGCAACATAGCTACCCACAACTCGCGTAGCTACACGGCTGTTGTGCTTTCCTTTAGTAAAAAAATCATAATTTCTTGTAGAAATATCCAAATGAAGAACGGTTTGAAGCATTAAAAACTAGATTCATAAATCTTTAATTTAATAGGTCGTACACCATATAAATCTTCATATATAGAGAGTTGTGCTTGTTTGAATTTAGGCCCGAACTCGTTTGAAACATTAGTCCATCATATTGTTTCCTACTTGACTTAGCCTTAGAAATCTTCTTAGACCATAGACCATTATTAATACACCTTGAACACATATTACCGTGATCAATTAATATCTTTCGTATCATTAGTCCTTCTTCATATCCGAATTAATACAATTAGCACACGTTAATCTTCTCAGTAGCCTTAAAACACTTCAAACTTTTTCGGGGTGTTACAATTTCATGTACAAAAATAATCATTTAAAATAAAAGCATATTTATAATATACATCATATATGCTTGAAAACTTTGCTTAATTATTTTATTCCAACATTATATATTCCTAAATAATTTTTTTTACTTTATAAATAAAGTTTATTTATTCTATAGGTCTATAATATAAAGTAAAAAAATGCAAAAAAAAATTATTAAAAAATAAAAGTGATAAGTTAGAGGATAAAATAGGTATTTGGTAACTAATAGTTTGAGAAATCTCGTTAAGTGACCTTCTAAGTAGTGTAGAAATAGTTATGTAATTTTTCTGTTACAAACAAAAGAAATATGATTTTACTACATAATTATATATAAATGAGTTGAGTAATGGACTCCCACTTCGCTTAAGAGTTTTAAAATAAGATGGTCATGCACTTAAATATGATACTCGAGCATGTGAAGTTCTTGGTTTTCAGTTTCAGTATTATCACCCATTATCAATGTTTTCAATCTTTCTTTAGCTAAGGATCTATCGAAAATAGTCTCTCTGCCCTTCCAGGGTATGGGTAAAGCTGCGTACATCTTACTTTCCCCAGACCCCACTTTTAAAAATTTACTGGGCTTCTTGTTATTGTTGTTGTTGTATGTTTTGGCTCATGAGACAAGATGAATATTCATAAAAGTTGGAATTTTTACTTTCCTATACACTATTTGAAACCTTATTACCCTCCCTACTCAAGTTTCAATTTAATTACATGGTCATATATAATTTACCAATTATATACAAATAAGTTTTAAATGAGTATCCCTTTATATTAGGAATTGAATAAGAAATATCAGTTATTTCCTTATCCATTTATACTTGCCCACTTTCTCTCCGTCTCTCTCTCTCTCTCTCTCTTCATATATCTACTCTCCTTCTCGGGTTTTTTCCCCAATTTTCTTCATTTGATATTTTCTATTTTTTATGCTTTCTTGTTGTATATAGTTTTAATGGAATTCATCAATGGATTTCAATCGTTTTAACTTAGCAATTTCCATTCATGTTGTACAATTGGTGTTCAAATTGAAATTGTCAATCAATAAATTTTGAAGGTGCTTGACTCTCCACCATTTACGGCCACTAAAAAGCTTTGAAGTTTTGAAATCGAATTTGGGTTTTCAAATACAATTATTTGTTTGGATTGGGTGTTGTTGCAAACAATTAGGAATATTATTTAGAGTTTATATCTCAATTTTTAGGGTGTTTTGGTGAAGATTAGACTTGATTTTGGCTAAATTTTAGATTGAAACTAGAAGAAGAAGAAGAAGAAGAAGAAGAAGAAGAAGAAGAAGAAGAAGAAGAAGAAGAAGAAGAAGAAGAAGAAGAAGAAGAAGAAGAAGAAGAAGAAGAAGAAGAAGAAGAAGAAGAAGAAGAAGAAGAAGAAGAAGAAGAAGAAGAAGAAGAATAAGAAGAAGAAGAGGAATCTGAGAAGGAACATGACAATCAATTTAAATAATAAAGAATGGGGATTTACATATTAAATGATAATACTTCTAACAAATTCAATATAGAACAACCCATAATCATCCCAAAACCCGATGTCACAAATGCATGAGCATTAACTAGGAATATAAAATAAAATACGACAGCTGTTCGGAATACAAATTGGACAGGAAAAATGTAAGTACTCTGAAGAAGACTCTGTTGGTTGCAGATCGTAGTATAGAATGCAGCTCACCTAATTCCCCGCCATAACTGCGCCTCTGCGCCTACAAGGCCACTAAACATATATGTACCTGCACAAAAATGTGCAGCAAGTATAGTATGAGTACGTAAATCAACGCGTGCCCAGTAAGTATCCCGCCTAACCTTGAATAAGTAGTAACGAGGGGTCGACTTCGACACTTACTATGGGATATAAATAGGATATCAATGATATAATTAAGTATGGATTATATAAAATGGTTGCAAGCTCAATATTTTGAAGTAAGTAAGCAGTTCTTTTATAATTAAAAAATCTCCAAATTTATTTCCCATTATTTAATAATTTATCTCAGGCCAAGGAGGCAATATCATTTATTGTAAATTCCAAAGCAATCAATTCAATCATGCGCAAATCATGCCGAGGTTGTACGGCCCGCTCCAACATAAATATTTAAATTGTGCACTGCCGAGGATCGAACGGCGCGAACCATAGATGCATCTATTTAATCTGCCGAGGCGTTCGGCCCGCTCCACAAAAGATAAACACATTCAACAGTCAATCAAGAATTCTTTAAGGAACAATTATCCAAGGAAATGTCAATTCTCATTTAATGGTCAATAAAAACGAAGTTTAACCTTTTAAAAATTTATTTACCAAGTTCAATATGATTTAAGCAATTTAAATTAACAATAAGGTTGCAAACATCGCAGGTAGCTATGTACGGACTCTCGTCACCTCGTGCGTACGTAGCCCCCACAAATAATAGCACATATAACTTAATTCACCTGTGGGGTTAATTCCCTATTACAAGGTTAGAAAAGAGACTTACCTCGCTTTGAAGTTCCATCACCGGCTCCCAAGCCCTTCCAATAACTCAAACCGATGCCCAACGCTCCAAAACTAATAAATAAACATGCAAATCCATAAATATACACTCTAATACTTATTATAATCCAATTTATAACAATTCCTAACTCTGCTTGAAAAGTCGATAAAATCACCCTCGAACCCACGCGCCCGGATTCTGAAAATTTTCGAAGATAAACCTTACCCATATCACCACAAGCTCAAATATATAATTTATTCCAAGTTCCACGTCCAATTTCATGGTCAAAACCCAAAATATAATTTCTAGGTTTTCTACCAAACCCCCGATAATTTTTACTAATTTCCATGCTTAAATCCTTATACAAATCATGTATTTAACTTGCAATATGTGGGAATCACTTACCTCGTGTTGCTTGATGAAAATCCCTCCTTGAAGCTCTCCAAAATCGCCTCAACCAAGTGGAAAATGAGAGAAGAAGAACCAAATCTCGCTCTTTAAAACAATCTGCCCAGCGACCTCTCGCACATGCGGTCCCTTGACCAATTTTGCGGTTCCGCAGGTGCGGCCACATTACCGCTTATGCGGTCCTCCTTCATACCCCTCAACTCTGCATCATCGGCCCCCATCCGCTTTTGTGTCTTCGCTCCTGCGGCTCCACATGCGCAGGTGCGGTCCCGCTTATGCGAAACTCGACCGCATCTGCGGTCCCAGCCCTCCCCAGCCTAAGCCTCTTCTGCGACCCTCATGGCCGCTTCTGCGTCTCCGCACCTGCGGCCCTAACCTCGCAGGTGCGATTACACCATAAGACAACACCTCTCACCCCTTCTTCAAAGTCCCAACTCGATCCATTTACCATCTGAATTCCACCCGAGGCCCTCGGGACCTCAACCAATTATACCAGCACGTCCTAAAACACATTACGAACTCAGTCGATCCTTCAAATAACATGAAACAACATCGAAACTACGTATGACCCTCCAATTCAATCCTAATGAACATTGAAGCTTTAAACTTCTACCCTCGATGCCGAAACCTATCAAATCGCGTTCGATTGACCTCAAATTTTTCACACAAGTCATAATTGACATTACGGACCTACTCCAACTTCCGGAATCAGAATCCGACCCCGATATCAAAAAGTCCACTCCCGGTCAAACTCTCCAAAAACCTTCAAATTTCTAACTTTCGCCAAATGACCCCAAAATGACCTACGGACCTCCAAATCCACTTCTGGACACGCTTCCAATACCATAATCACCATACGGAGCTATTCCCAGACTCAGAATCCAAAACAGATATCGATACCATTGACATGTACTCCAACCCAAATTTACGAAATCCTTCCAAAATATCAACTTTCACAATAGGCGCCGAAACGCTCCCGGGTCATCCAAAACCAGATCCGGACATATTCCCAAGTCCAAAATCATCATACGAACCTGTTGGAACCTTACAATCCCGATTCTGAGGTCGTTTACTCAAAAATCAAACCTTAGTCAATTCTTCCAACTTAAGGCTTCCGAAATTAGAATTTCCTTTCCAAATCAACTCCGAACTTCCCGAAATTCAATTCCGACCACGCGCACAAGTCATAATACCTGAAGTGAAGCTACTCAAGGCCTCAAACCGCCGAACGACATGCTGGATCTCAAAACGACCGGTCGGGTCATTACATTCTCTCCCACTTAAACATACGTTCGTCCTCAAACGTGCTAAGAACTGCTCTGGAGTTGTCCGAAATCATTGTTTAATACCTCGTGCACCTACCCGTGCTACCAAAACCCAGTTGAGCACATTAGGTCGAGCAAACCCGAAAATTCTACCTTTTATCTAGTCAAATAAGCCTTAGAGCCCAATTCCAACATCTGAAATCCTCTACCAGGTCTGTTTCCAACATACGAACACTGTATCCATCACTACAGGATGCACCAATACATGATTGCATACCTTTACTAAATTCATACCATGCACCGTGTAGTTCGCATGACCATAATAACATCCTCTGATAACAATAGTCGAAATTCCACGAATCTGATGCCCGCAATACACTTCATGACACGTATAAGTCTTGTTCCAACTCTTGAAATGCTGCCACAACAGAAAGGATGTGTAGAAATTCATAATCAACTTCCGAGTCGACAAATCATTGAGTCCCTCCTCCTGACAGAAACCATTACCCCATTATGAACCAAATAACGATATTTGCTTTTTAACATGCCTCATATAATCCGATCGCCCTGATTCCCGGTCCAATAATCTCGTCTCACCTAGTATAAGTTGTTCCGGCCATAAGCCACCACAAACACTACCAAAGGTCTCATATGATGCCACTATGTTCCAACAAGCCATCAAGCTCGCATGTGATACATAAGGAAACGAACTCTAGAAAGATCTACCCAACCCACGTAACTACTTAAAACAACCGAAATGACGTTATGAACCTTCCTCAGGAAACGAGAAGCAAAACACACAACAATAGCTATGGGAAAATGTACTCAATATCATACTGTTGCGGTGTGCAACCCGATCCACACATGATACCGTTGCAGCGTGCAACTCGATCCAACTATGATACCCGTGGCGGCGTGCCACCAGATCCAAACAACATATCCGTGGCGGCGTGCCACCCGATACATACATAATAATCTCAAGAAAACACACATCGAGTCATAACGCTTATACTCATGAAATGCCCGAATATCAACCATAAGCATGCTAAGTGCATAATACCAATCCTGAGGAGACGGGTAGTGCCATACGCTATAAAACTCAGCACGACTAAGGTGCAATAAATGATCTGCATCTCGAGAGCCATCCTACTCACATAACACCATCGCTACGCGGAACCTCAACACATATGCAATTAATCAAGCTGTTTCACAACCCACACAGCACAATATAGTATTACATGAAATAGCCAACGACGAAATAACATCCAACGTCCGAATACTCCTCCATAATGAGCACTTTGCTGAGATAAACACATCCGGCCTGAGATAGAGCCCACATTCATATTTTAGATCCATCCACGGACCTCAAGCCAATTCTGATCATAACATGCTTGGGCAAGTACCCTCTCAAGGATCCACAATGACCCTTTTCCCATGACATACAAGAACAGCCATCGAATCCGGAACAAACTTCCACAATTTACAACCAACTGAATAGAGCGCCTTTCAGGCTTAAACTCTCACATTAGCGATAGTACCAAATCTCCATACTTTGTTTCAATCTTTAATCAATCAAGTGACTATATATCATACTTATACAATCTTCTCATGGGATACACTCCCACGACCTTCCGCACCAGACAACGAGTCTGCACATCCATGCCACCGGCCACACAAACTATGTAAAGAAATCAAGAATCTGCAATCAGTACGCAAAGCCTCCCATACAAGATACCAATCTCAGGTGATGCCAAAGACAATAACAGTTGACTCTAACCATCTGAGTCCTTTCTTGCTCATTTGAGCTTGTGATATTCCTACCAAGACCAAATGGCAACCTTGATCCTCGAATTCTGATTCCCATGCTACCTCATGCACCTAATCATGCCAATATGCAAATGTACAAGAATTTCATCATAACTCCTGAACCACTAATAGGGTACACACTTTATCATATAGAAACCTTTCACTTAACTTATTTCAGGAGAACCATAGCGACACACGACTGAATTCCCATAACTGTAGAAAATGGAAACCTCAAGTAGTGGTCTAAACCACCATAACTCTTCCGGAAATCCCTTTACACCACAAAGCCATACGAATCGAATACCTCCCAAATCAACCAAGTTGTGGTGGCGCCCAAGCCCAAGTGTACAACCATAAACCACATGTATAACTTCACGCTGGAGAAACTGGTCACTGCCATAATCGTGTTGATTCAACTATTACCAACCGAGCTACTCTTCTACTTTACTCGAGACTTGCCCTAGAAATAATAATAGCCCCATTCAAAACATCATGAACTCAAATCCGCACTTATCCGGAGTGACCTTATCTTATGAGACCATGCTGTCTCAAAACCCACGAACCATCACCTACTTTCCTTGTGCGCATATTCGCATCTTCAATGGGTACACTCATTCAGATAATTTCCTATAATTGCAAAGTTATTTTCTCCCATTCTTCCACTGCTACACCGCATACCGAAGATAACATAGAACACTCTAAGCCCCTTTTATAATCCTTTTACAATAGCTCAATACTTAACCATACTACGGACTCGAAGTCCTTAGGCACCACACTTTAACTTTTGAACCCATTAGGACCGTTGTTGAGAGTCACCCACTCTGACTTGGTCCCGAATATAATCAAACTCCAAGGCTCCACTAGCACATGAACGCCCTCTCAAGAAGCACCCGGCTGAATCACTCTCCTTGTAAATCACCTCTACACGAAGCATAAATCCTGAATCTTCCCAAAGCCTGAACATGAGTCAATAGTAGGGCTTTTTATTCAGGCGGATTGGGCGGTTATTTACTCTTACCAGTTTGTCTTATCGGTTATCGGTTTTTAAATATAATAATCCGCTAGCCACCCGATAAGATATCGGGCGGATTGGTATCGGTTTAGCTATTATCGGGCGGTTATCGATTTAGTTTCAGTTGATTAAAACTTAACATACTTCAACATAGTGTTGGGGAGTACATCCCCGAGACAACAATATAGTCAACATTTCTCATACATATATATCAACTAAATTACACCATGAGGCCATATTACTAGAATCAAATACTAGATATCAAATACTTCTTTTATCTTCTCATACTACATTCAAGTGGATGGTAAGGGATTGAGAAGTGCACAATACAATACATCAACAATATCATTTGAATAGATTTCTTACTGTATAAGAAGACGACAAACTGTTAAAAAATAAAAACACAACTTGGTTAAGATTGAACTTAACCAATTCGATAATCCAGCTGCGAAGTCCGCTACCATGTCCTCTATCAAGATGATATGCTGGCAGGCTTCCATCGAGGTACATTGTTTGATGTCTCATAAACAAATAAATACTTAGTACTCATAGAAGTCTGCATGTGATTCTCTTTACTCTCTGTTGCTTAATGTATTGTGTAGTGGCACTGTGAACTATGGTAAAGTTGACAATCAGTTCTTTTTGAGCCATAATAGTAGTTAACATTGCTAGCAACGCTAACAAGAAGATGGTTGCCATCCTGCAAGACATTCAAATTATTAAGCAGTTGTTGGTTCGTGCTTATATTGCTTTTTTATTTATTCGTGTATTACTATTGTTTATTATGAAACCTCCCACGCTGGTAATAAATAATTGAATCTTTCTTCTAAAGTTTAGAGAGCAACAGTAAACAAGTATATATATGGATAAAAATAATTTATATATATATATATTCTTAACGGGTTAACGGATTATCCGTTAAGAAAATTGAATAATTCGCCCCCAAACCGATAAGCCGTTAATAAAAATAATTCAATTTGTTCCCCGTCCGTTAAACCGTTAACCCGATACCAATAAGCTATTAAGTTTCGGTTCGGTTTTGAACACCCCTAGTCAATAGGGCCAACTATAGCACACATTCCTCAATCCTTTGCTCAAATAACCACTGATATTCTCTTTCCTTAGTCGTAACCCACCAATATACCGATAACCAGAAATCTCACAAGTAGACAACCATGCAATCTAATCGTAGGCGGTGGGGGCTCTCCCAATTAGCTTGAAGATACCATTGCATAATTATGGAATCCACCAAGACTCATTATCCCCTATTTTCATATTCAACCTCTCACCGGATAGCCAGTAGAATTCTTCGTAGAAGCTTCGTCAGCCACGCGATCGCTGACCTGCTCACAGGAGATAACTCACCTGTGGAAATTACATGCCGACATCTTCCAACGTCGCTGCACTGGATACACTTACTACATAATCAGTAACCCATCCTGAGCCCATGCCCATTCACCAGTTGTACAAGTTCGTTCACTTCTCATGGACATCAACTAAAAGGTGTGACAGTTCATTCCCATCCAAAGTCATGTTGTATTCTTCCTATCAGGAAACTCCTTCCCGTCGTATCCACTCTCCCCCGTATAATAGCCAATATTCCAAATTAAGTCCGTAGACCTAGTCACTGTCCACTATGAAAATCCCGAATCAATCTAAACTTTTCCCGAGGCGTGTAGCTATCCTACCACAGAATAAAATCTGATACACTGCCATTCTCCCACTTTGGTCAAACCCTCTCCTTTAAGCAACTACCCGACTCCTGTTTTTCACACTTGGCCTTCTAGAAATTTAACCACCGTAAGACACCTCCCACATGTTCTTCCTCATCCTTCGCTGCCCAGTTATTGCCTTAAATCAAAATCTACCTCTGTAGCACTTGAACCAATCGATCGCTACCAACTTTAAACCTTTCCGAAATCATCTTCCTTGAGCCCTCAACACCCGTACCACCGATTAAGTCCCGAACCACCGCACACTGCGATCTCTGACAGCCGCTTCCCTGGCACTATTTCACACTACCCTGCCCCAAGGCATATTGATGAAGACCATAACATCGGCGAACTTAACACATTCAATCCAGGGCGACGACACCACATCACAGATGAAAATTCCACCATGCTCGAAATACCAAGTCTCGTTACTCCGTCAATCCAAATCTGAACATTCATAGTCCGATTGCCTTTCCTTCGCCGAAAATAAAATATTAGATCTTTGAATCATGCACTGAGTAAACCTTCTTCCAAATCATTCACTGTTTCAATGCATAGACAAGCATCCTACCATTACACAAACACGGTGCGATAGCAATGCACGAATCGTCATAACAATCAATGCCAAACCTCAAAACCTTAGGTAATACTGATACTGAGCTGCAACGACAGAACGGCCTTCCGCAAAGCGATGACAATAGCCTAATCAAATATGCAGGGAGAAACATCCTGCACCACGTCTGTAGTACCATTAAAATTCTTCGATTCCCAATTTATAACAAGCGCTTCACGTCGCATAAGACTGAATAGAAAAGGAATGAAGGAAAAAGCCTCAACGGAATCGAACCGCACGATGAGAAATCAAGAAGGGAAGTGCCCCTAACAGTCATGTAGCCTCTCAAAGATAAGTACAGACATCTCTGTACCGATCCGCAAGACTCTACTAGACTCGCTCATGACTCGTGAGACCTAAGTGAACCTAGTGCTATGATACCTTGTTGTCACGACCCAAAATCCATAAAGGTCATGATGGCGTCGGACACCACTGTCAGGCAAGCCAACAATAAATACTTAATTGGGTTCTCATTTTGTTACTTTTAAAATCATATTTTCCTTCAATTTAAATAGTAAAGAATGGGGATTTATAGAGTAAATGATAATACTTTTAACAAATTCAATACAGAATAACCCATAATCATCCCAAAACCCGGTGTCACAAGTGCATGAGCATTAACTAGGAATATAAAATAAAATATGACAGTTGTTCGGAATACAAATTGGACAGGAAAAATGTAAGTACTCTGAAGGAGACTCTGCTGGTTGCGGATTGTAGTATAGAATGCGGCTCACCTAAGTCCCCGCCATAACCACGCGTCTGCTCCAACAAGGTCACTAAACATATATGTACCTGCACAAAAATATACAGCAAGTGTAGTATGAGTACGTAAATCAACGCGTACCCAGTAAGTATCCCACCTAACCTCGAAGAAGTAGTGACGAGAGGTCGACTTCGACACTTACTATGGGCTATAAATAGGATATCAATGATATAATTAAGTATGGATTATATAAAACGGTTGCAAGCTCAATATTTTGAAGTAAGTCAGCAGTTCTTTTATAATTAAGAAATCTCCAAATTTATTTCCCATTATTTAATAATTTATCTCAGGCCAAGGAGGCAATATCATTTATTGTAAATTCCAAAGCAATCAATTCAATCATGCGCAAATCATGCACGGCCCGCTCCAACATAAATATTTAAACTGTGCACTGCTGAGGGTCAAACGGCGCGAACCATAGATGCATCTATTTAATCTGCCGAGGCGTTCGGCCCGCTCTACAAAAGATAAACACATTCAACAGTCAATCAAGAATTCTTTAAGGAGCAGTTATCCAAGGAAATGTCAATTCTCATTTAACGGTCAGTAAAAACGAAGTTTAACCTTTTAAAAATTTATTTACCAAGTTTAATATGATTTAAGCAATTTAAATTAACAATAAAGTTGCAAACATCGCAAGTATAGCATAATTTAGGTCCTAGACTAACCAAACTTAAGCATAATAGTAGCTACGCACGGACTCTCATCACCTCGTGCGTACGTAGCCCCCACAAATAATAGCACATATAACTTAATTCACCTATGGGGTTAATTTCCTATTACAAGGTTAGAAAAGAGACTTACCTCGCTTCGAAGTTCCATCACCGGCTCCCAAGCCCTTCCAATAACTCAAACCAATGCCCAACGCTCCAAAACTAGTAAATAAACGTGCAAATCCATAAATATACACTCTAATATTCATTATAATCCAATTTATAACAATTCCTAACTCCGCCTGAAAAGTCGATAAAATCACCCTCGGACCCACGTGCCCGGATTCTGAAAATATTTGAAGATAAACCTTACCCATATCACCGCAAGCTCAAATATATAATTTATTCCAAGTTCCACGTCCAATTTCGTGGTTAAAATCCTAAATTTAATTTCTAGGTTTTCTTCCAAAACCCCCCACAATTTCTACTAATTTCCATGCTTAAATCCTTATACAAATCATGTATTTAACTTGCTATATGTGGGAATCACTTACCTCGTGTTTCTTGATGAAAATCCCTCCTTGAAGCTCTCCAAAATCGCCTCAACTAAGTGGAAAATGAGAGAAGCCGAGCCAAATCTCGCTCTTTAAAATAATCTGCCCAGCGACCTCTCGCACCTGCGGTCCCTTGACCGCTTCTGCGGTTCCGTAGGTGCGGCCACATTACCGCTTCTGCGGTCCTCTTTCATATCCCTCAACTCTGCATCTGCGGCCCCTATCCGCTTTTGCGTCTTCACTCATAGGGCTCCACGTGCGCTGGTGCGGTCCCGCTTCTGCGGAACTCGACCGCATCTGTTGTCCTAGCCTTCCCCAGTCTAAGAAGCTTCTGCGACCCTCATGGCCGCTTCTGCGGCTCCGCGCCGCTTCCGCGAACCTCGCATGTGCAGTTACACCAGAAGACAGCAGCCCTCAGCCCTTCTTCCAAGTCCCAACTCGATCCGTTTACCATCCGGATTCCACCCGAGGCCCTCGGGACCTCAACCAATTATACCAACACGTCCCAAAACACATTATAAACTCAGTTGAGCCTTCAAATCACATCAAACAACATCGAAACTACGAATCACCCTCCAATTCAAACCTAATGAACTTTAAGCTTCAAACTTCTACCCTCAATGTCGAAACCTAGCAAATCACGTCCGATTGACCTCAAATTTTGTACACAAGTCATAATTGATATTACGGACCTACTCCAACTTCCGAAATTAGAATCCGACCCCAATATCAAAAAGTCCACTCCCAGTCAAACTCTCCAAAAACTTTCAAATTTCTAACTTTCGCCAAATGATCCCGAAATGACCTACGGACCGCCAAATCCACTTTCGGATGCGCTCCCAATACCAGAATCACCATACGGAGCTATTCCCAGACTCAGAATCCCAAATGAACATCGATACCATTGAAATGCACTCCAACTAAAATTTACGAAATCCTTCCAAAATGCCAACTTCCACAATATGCGTCGAAACGCTCCCGGGTCATCCAAAACCCGATCCGGACATACGCCTAAGACCAAAATCATCATACAAACCTGTTGGAACCTTCCAATCCCGATTCCGAGGTCGTTTACTCAAAAATCAAACCTTAGTCAATTCTTCCAAATTAAGGCTTCTGAAATTAGAATTTTCTTTCCAAATAAACTCTGAACTTCCCGAAATTCAATTCCGGCTATGCACACAAGTCATAATACCCGAAGTGAAGCTACTCAAGGCCCCAAACCACCGAACGATGCGTTGGAGCTCAAAACGACCGGTCGGGTCATTACATGACATACAATATACTTACGAAATTGTAGTTAAGTTGTATTAAAATTGTAGAAAAAATATATTTTGTTGTAGTTATATTTTTTTTATTTGAATGTTGTATGAAAGTTGAAAAATAGTTGTTTAATATATGAATCATTGTATAAAATTTGTATTTAAATTATCAATACTATCTTTTTACATAAAGTTGTTGATATGTATCAAAATTGTATTAAGAGAGTAGGTTTTGATTGGAATTTTAGAGAGGAAAAAGCACACACCACTAAAAAAATATATACAAATCAGATACAAAATATATACAAAATACATATTGTATAAAATTTATATTTAAGTTGTATGATATTGTATTTAACTGAGTAGAAATAATGTATGAAAGTTGTAGATAAGTTGTCAATAAGTTGTATAATATATAATATGTGTATATTCGTGTATGGGATATACATGGATATCAATTGAGATACATTTGAGATACATGTGTCGTAAAGACATTTTTCAACCAATTTCAGTTACGAATTTTGATTCAAACCGGTCCAAATCACTTTCAATTTTCTCAACTTTTGTATATAACTTTGTCCAAGTATTTTCGATAAATTCCAGCCACACCCACTCAAAAACAACTAACAAATTTCATATTTCAAAGTTGAAGTTGAATATTCTGAGATTTTTTGATTAAAACTTTGCAAATTTTAGTTTCCTTTATCGACTTCACCAATAAAATTACTTTCAATGCTGAGACAATTGAAGTAATCGACTTTAATGATTGAATCTATTTTCCCGTTTAAAATTTTTGGGATGAAAATTCCTATCTTCTTTTAAGCTAATTGTTGCTAACCCCAGTTGCTGTGTCATAATCCTTGAATTTTTGTGATGAAAGTTGCTACTAGATTTGATTGTTAAATATTTTGGATGAAAACTTAACCAGCTGTTACGAAAAACATTGTCTTCCAATTTCAACTGAACCGTTGCCTAATGGATAGTACTTTCATGGCAATAACAGGGGACCGTTGGGAGCTGGGACCAAATGACAAATCTTCTCATCCAACTAAACTGTTTCCATAATTAAATATAAGTTCGATCCAGAGAAAAGAGGGGAGAGAGGAGAGAAAATGAAAAGGGTGTAACTAAATCCCTTGATTGAAGGCACTAATAATTGATTGGGAGCCTTTTAAGGTGGAATGTATATAATTTGTAAGTAATCCTTGTTTAGAGTGGGTAATATACAAAATTAAAATAATTTTAGTAAATAAATTTCAAATATTGTATAGGAACGAAAAAATACCATAAAAGTATACTAGTATCGATTACAATGAAACTAATAATTATTGACAGACGGCCCCTAATGAGTGATGTTACAATTGCGAAAAAAATATCCTAGTCGCTCATTCTCATTTATGAAAGAAAAAAAATGATTTTACCGTATATTCGTGACAATAACGCTCCGCTAAACACGAGGTGGTTTTTGCTCTTAATTAAGGCGGATGAATCTATTGCTCTGCCTTTTTCTATTCTTGGATTTGAACTTTCTTATATCAAAGTTTAGAAGCCTATGTCCTATCCATCGCACAATAAAAGCATTTCAAGTAATGACTAGATCGGTCGTGTGGGGCATTTACGCTCCTTTCTAATATTTGAAGTCTTGAACAGTTTCATATGATGTATTATGACTTGTGTGAATCGTCGGTTGTGAATTTAGGTGTTTTGGAATATGTTCGGAAAAATGAATCTCAAGGTTGGAGGTTTTGAGTTAAAAAGGTTGACCGGATGTTGATGGTTTCAATAGCTCCGTATGGTGATTTAGGACTTAGAAGTGTGTCCGGATATTTATTTTGAAGTCCGTAGTTAAATTTGGCTTGAAATGGCAAAAATAGAAAATGGAAGGCTAGGAAGTTTGACCGGGAGTTGACTTTATTGATGTCAGGTTCGGATCCCGGTTCTGGAAGTTGGAATAGATCTGTACTGTTATTTTTGACTTGTGTGCAAAATTTGAAGTCAATCGGAGTAGGTTTGGTATGAATCGGTATTAGTTTTGAAATTCGGAAGTTCATAAGTTTCTTACGCTTGAATCGATGCGCGATTCGCGATTCTAGTATTGTTAGAGGCAATTTGAGGCTTCGAGCAAGTTCGTATCATGTTTTGGGGCATGTTAGTATACTTGGTTGGGGGTCCCATGAGACTCGGATGAGTTTTGGATGAGTTTTTTTAACGTGTTTGGTATTTTGACATTTTTTTAGCATAAGCATATAATGATCCAAAGGTCCATTTTTAGTTCTAGAGATCGAAATTCGATTTCGAGACTTCCGAGAGTTTGATAATGAATTATAGGAATGATCTGAAATATTTGGTCTAATTTCATCAAGTCAAGATTGGGTTTTTACAGCGAGGCATGAGTTAATTATTTAACGAGCGAAATTGGTATCGTATTGAGAAAATGAGCTCTGAATTGAGTTTTAATTGAACGACTAGGTTCGTATTATTATTTGTGACTCATAGGAACAAGAATCGTCGAATTCCGAGTTCGTATGATGAAGTTAGAGCCATTTTAGTAAAGAATAAATTGTTGGTGCAACAGATTCTAGTGCGCACCTTTAGCGACCAGATTTGGCACTTTTAGCGACGGAAATTGGGTTTTAAGCGACCAGATTAGTGTTTTTATTGAGCAGTTTTTTTATAACCTCATTTCAACATTTTTGGACGAAAGAACTCGGTTTGGGGCAATTTCTGAGCGAGAATTTACGGGACTTCTTAAGGTAAGGCACTTGTGATCATTTTTACTCCATAATATTGAATTATCATTGAATATTCCGACTAGATTATGTGATTTTGAGATGTAATTAAAGAATTTGGGCCTAGGAATTTAAAAATAAGATTTGGTGGTCGAAATTTGGTAAATTTGGTATGGTTGGACTCGTGGTTGAATGAGCATTCGAATTTTGTAATTTTCGTCGGGTTTCGAGATGTGGGCCCCACTGTTAACTTTTGAGTTGACTTTTCGAATTTTATTCGGAAACTTAGCATTTTGTATGGAATTTATTTCTATAATTTGTATTGAGTATATTGAATTATTTATGACTAGATTCGAGACCTTTTGAGGCCTAATCGCGAGGAAAAGGCTTATTGGAATAAAGAATTACACGGTTTGAGGTAAGCAACATTTCTAAACTTGGAACTGAGGGTATAACCCCCGAAAATACGTGTTATATGATTTGTTTGGGGGTGACGCACATGCTAGGTGACGGGCATGTGGGCGTACACCGTAAAAACTGTGACGTATTTGATTCCATGGAATTGTGTAGTCAAATAATCTTGGCATTGTCCATGTACTTCCATGTGTTAAAGAAATTGACCTGAGAATCATGTTAAAAATCATGCTGAGGTTATATGTCGGTATTATTGAGACCCACAGAGGTCATGTTGCTGTTGAATTATTTGTTTAAATTGTAATTTCATACTCAGGCATGTTCATTCATTTTATATCACATCTCAGTCTTTGTTGCTATTTATTGATACATTATATCATCATTTTTGGATGATTTCCACGACATTTTTAGCTCGAGAGACTGGAGAAATTGATGAGTGAGTGAGGCTGAGGGCTTGATTGTGAGGATATATATGAGATCGGGCTGCACGGCGCAGTATATTTTTTTTATTATTTATTTTTGTTTGGATCTGGCTTATTATAGCACTTGAGTAGAAGGAGTCCCTCCGGAGTCTGCACCCCACACAGTGAGCGCAGTGGATATTATATTTGGGATGTAGTTCCCTCGGCATGGAGTTGCCATATATATTTACTTTTGGGATGGAGTTCCCTAGGCATGCAATTGCCATATATATTCACTTTTGGGATGGAGTTCCCTGGGTAAGGAGTTGTCCTAAATATTATATTTGGGATGGAGTTCCCTGGGTATGGAGTTGCCATATATATTCATATTTGGGATGGAGTTCCCTAGGCATGGAGTTGCCTTATGCATTTATATTTGCGATGGAGCTCCCTGGGCTGGATTAGCCCTATACAGTTGTAACGACTCGGCCGGTCGTTTCGAGAGTTATAACCCCATTTTCCCCATTCATACTTCTTTTTGTGTTATTCAGCTATATTATGTTATATCGGGTTAGTTGGTTCGAGTCCGGAAGGAACTCGGAGTGAAATGAGACACTTAGTCTCATAATTGAAAAGTTTAAGTTAGAAAAGTGGACCGGGTATGGACCTATGTGTAAACGAAATCAGATTTGAATTTTGATGATTCCAATAGCTCTGTATGGTGATTTTGGGCTTAGGAGCGTGTCCGGAATATTATTTGGAAGTTCATTGAGGAATTAGGCTTGAAATGCCGAAAGTTTTATCTTTGAGAAGTTTGACCGGGGGTTGGCTTTTTGATATCGGGGTCGGAATCTGATTCTTAAAATTGGAATACCTCTGTTATGTCATTTAGGGATTGTGTGCAAAATTATAGGTCAATCGGACGTGATTTGATAGGTTCCGGAGTTGTTTGTAGAAATTAGAAATTTCAAAGTTCATTGGACTTGAATTGGGGTGTAATTCATGGTTTTAGTGTTGTTTGAGGTGATTTGAGGATTCGACTAAATCCGTATGATGTTTTAGGACTTGTTGGTATATTTGGTTGAGGTCCCAAGGGCCTCGGGTGAGTTTCGGAAGGTTAACGAATCAAAAATTGAACTACAACAGCTGCTGCAATTTCCTTCTGTTGGAAATTTCTTCTGCCAGATTCGAGCCCAGAAATCTCTCAGAATCGAACCCAGATCAAGCCCAGGGTCAAGGGCCACGATCGAAGCCATGATCGAGCCCAGGGTCGAGGGTCACGGTCGAAGGCCGGGTCAAAGACATGATCGAAGGCCTAGGATCGAGAACCATGATCGAAGGCCTAGGATCGAGAACCAGGATCGAAGGCCTAGGATCGAGGACCAGGATCGAAGGCCTAGGATCGAGGACCAGGATCGAGGGCCAGGATCGAGGACCAGGATCGAAGGCCAAGATCGAGGCAGAACCGGGGTTGTCTGGGCAGAATTATAAAAATAGGGACTTCATCCCATTTGCCATTTTTGACAAATTGGAGCTAGAGGAGAGGCGATTTTTGATATATTTTCAAGGAAAACTTGAGGTAAGTCCCTTGTGATCATTTCTACTCCATAATATTGAATTATCATCGAATAATCCGACTAGATTACATGATTTTGAGGTGTAAATCGGAGATTGGAACTTAGAAATTTGGAAATAAGATTTGTAGATTTGAGGGTCGAGTTGAGGTCGAATTTTGGTAGTATGGGTAGACTCGTGGTTAAATGGGCTTTCGGATTTTGTAACTTTTGTCGGGTTCCGAGACGTGAGCCCAACAGGCAATATTTGAGCCAATTTCAGGTTTTTGTCTAATTTTGTAGTTTTTCTTGTGGAATTCATTCCATTAGCGCGTATTGATGGTATTGTACTGATTGTGAATAGATTCGGAGCATTTAGAGGCCGAGTTCAGAGGCAAGATTATTGCGGGATAGAGATTTGACCGGTTTGAGGTAAGTAACGATTGTAAATCTTGTCCTGAGGGTATGAAACCCCGGATTTCATATCATTCTACTACTTTTGAAGTTTCGCACATGCTAGGTGACGGGCGTGTGGGCGTGCACTGTTGGAGTTTTGTGACTTGGTCCGCCCCGTAGCAACTGTAAAGTTGCATACTTTGTTGAAACCATATGATACTTATATGTTTTAGAAAGAATTTCTGTAAACTGGGTTGAATGCCATGTTTGGGCCTTGCGCCAAAGCTGTTTGGACCCTTAGGGGCTGTTTCTTACCATCCTCTCACTGTTTTTGATTGAAAATCTATACTCAGTCATGTTTATACTTGTTTACTGCATAACTCAGTTGTATGACTCTATTTTGATGCATATAAATGCCCGAGTGGCTTGAGAGGTTTATGACTGAGTGAGTCCGAGGGCCTGATTTGTGAGGATGAGTGTGGATCGGGGCTGCCCGCCTGCAGCATATTTATGACTGAGTGAGGCCAAGGGCCTGATTTGTGAGGATGAGTGTGGATCGGGGCTGCCCGCCTGCAGCAAAATTTATTATTTTGGCACGTGAGTTGTCCATGCAGATTATAGCGCTTGGGCTGAAGGAGCCCCTCCGAAGTCTGTACACACCCCCAGTGAGCGCAGGTACCTACTGAGTGCGAGTGCCGAGTGCTGAATGATTGGGAGGCATGAGTGATTTTGAGGTATGCCCGAGTGGCAAGAGTGATTGTGAGGTATGCCCGAGTGGCACGAGTGACTGTGAGGATTGCCCAAGGGGCTATATATGAGTGATGTTTTGCCCGAGGGACTGTTTATGATTTCATTATTTTTGCTCACTTTTGCATTGAGCCTTCATTTGAAAAAAAACTGTTGGAAAAAATATCTTTAAATGATTTTTACTGGAACTGGATTTAAACTAGATAATTTGATTCAAATCCTGATTTTTAAAGCATGTGGTATTTTACGGAGATTTCCTGATATGAACATTATATGCTTTATTGCTCGTCACTACTGCTCAGTCTTTATTTATTGTTGTTACTTACTGAGTTGGCATACTCACGTTACTCCCTGCACCTTGTGTGCAGATTCAGGTATAGCTGGGCACGGTAGCGGTTATTGAGTGTTCTGGTTGCAGATTTTCTTGGAGATAGCAAGGTAGCTGTTTGGCGATCGCAGCCCCTACTCTTCTCCCTCTTATCTTCCTCTAGTTGTATTTAGCTATTTTCCATGCTGAGTTAGCCTTGATATTGTTAGACAGATTGTAGCAGATACTCATGACTAGTGACACCCCGATGTCGGGCTTTTCTTTTCCACACTTCTGTTTTTCTTTGATTTGAACTCCTTAAATGAAGGTTTTATGTTAAATAGTATTGAAATTATCTTTGAAATGAAAATATCGGTTTGTTTTAGAAATGAGTCGGCTTGCCTAGTTCCACGATAGGCGCCATCACGACAAGGGTTAGTTTGGGTCGTGACAGATTGGTATCAGAGCCTAGGTTACATAGGTCTCACGAGTCATGATCGGGTTTAGTAGAGTCTTGCGGATCGGTACGGAGACGTCTGTACTTATCTTTAGGAGGCTGCAGAACCTTTAGGAAACTCCACATTCTTGAATTCTTGTCGTGCGAATCTGTTGATTCTAGTAACTAAACATCTGTTGTTTCCTTCTCTCATAGATGGTGAGGACTCGTGCTACCGGTCAGGAGGTCTAGCTACCAGTACCACCAGCCAGGGCCATGAGAGGCTGAGGCTGTGGTAGGGGCAGAGGTGCAACCCGTACAACAGTTGGGGCAGTACCTACAGATCTACCGGTTGTCCCAGATCAGGACCAAGTTCCAGTTGTTGATGCACCAGCTCAGGCACCACCTATGCCTATTGTGATTCCAGGCCTTCAGGAGGCCCTAGCTCAGATTTTGACAGTGTGTACTGGCCTTGCTCATGCGGTCTCTATTTCGACGGCCGCAACCACTTCTCAGGCCAGGGGAGGAACTCAGACTCCCGTCGCTCGCACACCAAGCAGGTTATTCAGGGACTTCAGACACCAGAGGCACCATCAGCCTAGCCGGTTGCTGTTGGTCAGGATTATGTGGTTCCTGCTATGCCTGAGGATGATCAGCATAGGTTGGAGAGTTTTGGGAGACTTCAGCCACCACCTTTTAGTGGCACAGAGAGAGAGAGGATGCTCAGGACTTTTTGGACAGGGGTCAGAGCATACTCTGTACTGCTGGTATTTTGGAGACTTATGGGGTCTCATTCACTACCTTTCAATTTTCTGGGGCTGCACTCAGATGGTGGAGGACTTACGAGAGGCGTAGGCCTGTTGGCGCAGCACCCCTTACTTGGCAGCAGTTCTCTGTGGTCTTTTTGGAGAAGTTCATGCCTCGATCCCGCAGAGAGGAGCTGCGTAGACAATTTGAGCGGCTTCGCCAGGGTGATATGTCTGTGATGCAGTATGAGATGTGGTTCTCCGAGTTGGCCCGTCATGCTATCTGGTTGGTTCCCACGGACAGAGAGAGGATCATGAGGTTTATTGATGGCCTCACTTATCAGCTACAGTTGCTCATGACCAGGGAGCGGGTTTCAGGTGCTACCTTTGATAAGGTTGTCGACATTGCTAGGCAGATTGAGATGGTTCACGGTCAGGAGAGGGTTGAGCAGGAGGCCAAGAGGCCTCGTGGTTAGGGTGGATTCAGCGGTGCTCCTTTTTGGGGTCAGTTCCAGCACGGTAGAGGTCATCATTTCAGACAGGCTCAGTCAGCTCGGCCATTTCATCGGGGTGCATCATCTGGCCATGGTTCTCACAGTTCTCATCAGGGCCACTCATTACTTAGTGCCCTTCCAGTTTAGAGTTCGTCCCGTGCTCCACCTGTTCAGGGTTCTTCCATGCCAGGTTCTTCTACCAGTCATCCCGGTGCTTGGGGTTCCCTTCGGTTTCTGCCGCCAGCACCAGGGAGTTGTTTTGAGTGTGGGGAGCTGAGGCATATGTAGATGAAGTGTCCTCATCATCATAGAGGTTTATCTTAGCAGAGGAGTCAGCCTCCGACTACAACACCAGCTACCTCACCACCCGCCCAGTCAGCTCGGGGTGGAGGTCAGTCAGTTAGGGGTCGCCCTAGAGGGGGAGGCAGATCACGGGGTGGTCAGACCCATTTCTATGCTCTCCCTGCCATACCAGATGCTATTGCTTCAGATGCTGTGATTATAGGTATTGTCTCAATTTGCCACAGAGATGCCTCAGTATTATTTGACCCTGGTTCCACGTATTCATATGTTTCCTCATATTTCGCCCATTTTCTGGATATGCCCCGTGAGTCCTTAGTTTCATCTGTACATGTATCTACTCCTGTGGGCGATACTATTATTGTGGACCGCGTATATCGGTCATGTGTGGTGACTATTAGGGATCTGGAGACCCGAGTGGATCTATTGTTGCTCGGTATGGTTGACTTTGATGTGATATTGGGTATGGATTGGTTATCTCCATGTCATGTTGTTCTATATTGTCACGCTAAGATGGTGACATTGGCTATGCCGGGAATTCCGAGGGTTGAGTGGAGCAGTTCTGTAGATTATGTACCAAGTAGGGTGATTTCATATTTGAAGGCTCAGCGCATGGTTGAGAAAGGTTGCCTATCTTATTTGGCTTTTGTGAGGGATGTTAGTGCAGATACTCCTGTCATTGATTCTGCTCCGGTGATACGTGATTTTCCGGATGTATTTCCTGCAGACCTACTGGGCATGCCGCCTGACAGGGATATTGACTTTGGTATTGATTTGGTGCCCGGCACTCAGCCCATTTCTATTCCACCGTATCGTATGGCACCAGCGAAGTTGAAGGAATTGAAAGAACAGCTTCAGTAACTCCTCGATAAGGGGTTTATTCGGCCTAGTGTGTCACCTTGGGGTGCACCGGTTCTATTTGTGAAAAAGAAGGATAGTTCCATGAGAATGTGTATTCATTACAAGCAGTTGAACAAGGTCACAGTCAAGAACAAGTATCCTTTGCCTCGCATTGATGATTTATTCGACCATCTTCAGGGAGCGAGGGTGTTCTCAAAGATTGATTTGAGGTCCAGTTATCACCAGTTGAAGATTCAGGATTCAGATATTCTCAAAATAGCTTTCGAAACCCGATATAGCCATTATGAGTTCTTGGTGATGTCTTTTGGGCTGACCAATGCCCCAGCAGCGTTCATGCATTTGATGAACAGTGTATTCCAGCCCTATTTGGACTCATTCATCGTTGTATTCATTGATGACATCCTGGTGTACTCTCGTAGCCAGGAGGAGCACGCTCAGCATTTAAAGATTGCATTACAGAGATTGAGGGAGGAGAAGTTTTATGCAAAGTTCTCCAAATGTGAGTTTTGGCTCAGTTCAGTAGCATTCTTGGGGCACGTGGTGTCCAGCGAGGGTATTCAGGTGGATCCGAAGAAGATAGAGGCGGTGTAGAGTTGGCCTAGACCATCCTCAACCACGGAGATTAGGAGCTTTCTTGGTTTGGCGGGTTATTACCGTCGCTTTGTGGAGGGATTTTCATCTATTGCATCGCCCTTGACCAAATTGACCCAAAAGGGTGCTCTATTCAGGTGGTCGGATGAATGTGAGGAGAGCTTTCGGAGGCTCAAGACTGCTTTGACCACAGCTCCAGTGTTAGTTCTGCCATCAGCTTCAGGTTCTTACACCGTGTATTGTGATGCCTCAAGGATAGGCATTGGTTGTGTTTTGATGTAGGAGGGTAGGGTGATTGCCTATGCCTCGCGCCAGTTGAAGACCCATGAGAAGAACTATCATGTCCATGATCTTGAGTTAGCAGCCATTGTTCACGCCTTGAAGATTTGGCGTCATTATTTGTATGGGGTTCATTATGAGATCTATAATGATCACCAGAGTCTGCAGTATCTGTTAAAGCAGAAGGATCTTAATTTGCGTCAGCGAAGATGGTTGGAGCTTCTTAAGGACTATGATATCACTATTTTGTACCATCCGGGGAAGGCCAATGTGGTGGCCGATGCTTTGAGTCGTCGGGCAGAGAGTTTGGGGAGTTTAGCATATCTTCCAGCAACAGAGAGACCTTTAGCATTAGATGTTCAGACCTTAGCGGGCCAGCTTGTCATATTAGATATTTCGGAGCCTAGCCGGGTATTGGCTTGTGTGGTCTCCAGGTCTTCTCTTTATGACCATATCAGGGAGCGTCAGTATAATGACCCCCACTTGCTCGTTCTTCAGGATAGGGTTCGGAGAGGTGATGCTAGGGATGTGACTATTAGTGATGACGGTGTGCTGAGAATGCAGGGCCGGATATGTGTGCCTAATGTATATGGGCTTAGAGAGTTGATTCTTGAGGAGGCCCACAGCTCGCGGTATTCCATCCATCTGGGTGCCGAGAAGATGTACCAGGATTTGAGGCAGCACTATTGGTGGAGGCGGATGAAGAAGGATATAGTTGGGTTTGTGGCTCAGTGTCTCAACTGTCAGCAGGTTAAGTATGAGCATCAGAGACCGGGTGGCTTGCTTCAGAGATTAGAGATCCCAGAGTGGAAGGGGGAGCGGATCACTATGGACTTTGTAGTTGGGCTTCCACAGACTTTGAGGAAGTTCGTCGCTATTTGGGTTATTGTGGATCGACTGACCAAGTCTGCGCACTTCATTCCAGTTGGTACTACTTACTCTTCAGAGCGGTTGGCTGAGATTTACATTCGAGAGATCGTTCGCCTGCATGGTGTCCCAGTTTCCATCATTTCAGATAGGGGTACTCAGTTCACATCGCGGTTTTAGAGGGCTGTGCAGCGAGAGTTGGGTACTCAGGTTGAGTTGAGCACAACTTTTCACCCTCAGATGGACGGGCAGTCCGAGCGCACTATTCAGATATTGGAGGACATGTTGCGTGCTTGTGTCATTAACTTTGGGGGTTCATAGGACCAGTTTCTGCCACTCGCGTAGTTTGCATATAACAACAGTTATTAGTCGACTATTAAGATGGCTCCGTACGAGGCTTTGTATGGAAGGAGGTGTAGATCTCCGGTTGGATGGTTTGAGCCGGGTGAGGCTAGGCTCTTAGGTACAAACTTGGTACAGGACGCATTAGATAAGGTGAAATTGATTCGGGAGCAGCTTCGCACGGTGCAGTCAAGGCAGAAGAGCTACGCGGATAGGAAGGTCTGTGATGCGTCTTTTATAGTTGGGGAGATGGTTTTGCTGAAGGTATCACCCATGAAGGGTGTTATGAGGTTTGGGAAGAGGGGCAAGTTGAGCCCCCGGTTCATTGGGCCTTTTGAGGTGCTTAAGCTTGCCTTGCCACCCAGCTTGTCGAGTGTTCATCCAGTGTTTCATGTTTTCATGCTCCGGAAGTATATTGGAGATCTGTCCCATGTTTTGGATTTCAGCACGATTCAGTTGGAGGGTGATATGACTTATGATGTGGAGCCGGTGGCTATTTTAGATTGGCAGGTTCGAAGGTTGAGGTCAAAGGATATAGCTTCAGTGAAGGTGCAATAGAGAGGTCAGCCTGTGGAGGAGGCCACCTAGGAGACCGAGCGGGAGATGCGGAGCAGATATCCATTCCTATTCGAGACTCCAGGTATGTTTCTAGACCCGTTCGAGGACGAACGGATGTTTAAAAGGGGGAGGATGTAACGACTCGGCCGGTCATTTCGAGAGTTATAACCCCGTTTTCCCCATTCTTACTTCTTTTTGTGTTATTCAGCTATATTATGTTATATCGGGTTAGTTGGTTCGAGTCCGGAAGGAACTCGGAGTGAAATGAGACACTTAGTCTCATAATTGAAAATTTTAAGTTAGAAAAGTGGACCGGATATGGACCTATGTGTAAACGACCTCGGATTTGAATTTTGATGATTCCAATAGCTCAGTATGGTGATTTTGGTCTTAGGAGCGTGTCCGGAATATTATTTGGAAGTTCATAGAGGAATTAGGCTTGAAATGTCGAAAGTTTTATTTTTGACAAGTTTGACCGGGGGGTTGACTTTTTGATATCGGGATCGGAATCCGATTATGAAAATTGGAATACCTCTATTATGTCATTTAGGACTTGTGTGCAAAATTTGAGGTCAATCGGACGTGATTTGATAGGTTCCGGAGTTGTTTGTAGAAATTAGAAATTTCAAAGTTCATTAGGCTTGAATTGGGGTGTAATTCATGGTTTTAGTGTTGTTTGAGGTGATTTGAGGATCTGACTAAGTCCGTATGATATTTTAGGACTTGTTGGTATATTTGGTTGAGGTCCCGAGGGCCTCGAGTGAGTTTCGGATGGTTAACGGATCAAAAATTGAACTACAACAGCTGCTGCAATTTCCTTCTGTTGGAAATTTCTTCTGCCAGATTCGAGCCCAAAAATCTCTCAGAATCGAGCCCAGGGTCGAGGGCCACGATCGAAGCCATGATCGAGCCTAGAGGTGAGGGCCACGATCGAAGTCATGATCGAGCCCAGGGTCGAGGGTCACGGTCGAAGGCCGGGTCGAAGACATGATCGAAGGCCTAGGATCGAGAACCATGATCTAAGGCCTAGGATCGAGAACCAGGATCGAAGGTCTAGGATCGAGGACCAAGATCGAGGACCAGGATCGAAGGCCAAGATCGAGGCAGAACCGAGGTTGTCTGGGGAGAATTATAAAAACAGGGACTTCGTCCCATTTGCCAGTTTTGACAAATTGGAGCTTGAGGAGAGGCGATTTTTGATATATTTTCAAAGAAAACTTGAGGTAAGTCCCTTGTGATTATTTCTACTCCATAATATTGAATTATCATCGAATAATCCGACTAGATTACATGATTTTGAGGTGTAAATCGGAGATTGGAACTTAGAAATTTGGAAATAAGATTTATAGATTTGAGGGTCGAGTTGAGGTCGGATTTTGGTAAAATTGGTATGGGTAGACTCGTGGTTGAATGGGCTTTCGGATTTTATAACTTTTGTCGGGTTTCGAGATGTGGGTCCCACAGGCGATTTTTGAGCCAATTTCGAGTTTTGGTCTAATTTTGTAGTTTTTCTTGTGGAATTCATTCCATTAGCGCGTATTGATGGTATTGTACTGATTGTGAATAGATTCGGAGAATTTAGAGGCTGAGTCCAGAGGCAAGATCATTGCGGGATAGAGATTTGACCGGTTTGAGGTAAGTAACGATTGTAAATCTAGTCCTGAGGGTATGAAACCCCGGATTTCGTATCATTCTACTATTTTTGAAGTTTCGCACATGCTAGGTGACGGGCGTGTGGGCGTGCACTGTTGGAGTTTTGTGACTTGGTCCGCCCCGTAGCAACTGTAAAGTTGCATACTTTGTTGAAACCATATGATACTTATATGTTTTAGAAAAAATTTCTGTAAATTGGGCTGAATGCCATGTTTGGGCCCTGCGCCAAAGCTGTTTGGACCCTTAGGGGCAGTTTCTTACCATCCTCTCACTGTTTTTGATTGAAAATCTATACTCAGTCATGTTTATACTTGTTTACCGCATAACTCAGTTGTATGAATTGTCCGTGCAGATTATAGCACTTGGGCTAAAGGAGCCCCTCCGGAGTCTGTACACACCCCCAGTGAGCGCAGGTACCTACTGAGTGTGAGTGCCGAGTGCTGAGTGACTGGGAGGCATGAGTGATTGTGAGGTATGTCCGAGTAGTAAGAGTGATTGTGAGGTATGCCCGAGTGGCACGGGTGACTGTGAGGTTTGCCCGAGGGGCTGTATATGAGTGATGTTTTGCCCGAGGGGCTGTTTATGATTTCATCATTTTTGCTCACTTTTGCATTGAGCCTTCGTTTGAAAAAAGAACTGTTGGAAAAATATCTTTAAATGATTTTTACTGGAACTGGGTTTAAACTAGATAATTTGATTCAAATCCTGATTTTTAAAGCATGTGGTATTTTACTGAGATTTCCTGATATGAGCGTTATATGTTTTATTGCTCATCACTACTGCTCAGTCTTTATTTATTGTTGTTACTTACTGAGTTGGCGTACTCACGTTACTCCCTGCACCTTGTGTGCAGATTCAGGTATAGCTGGACACGGTAGCGGTTATTGAGTGTTCTGGTTACAGATTTTCTTGGAGATAGCAAGGTAGCTGTTTGGCGATCGCATCCCCTACTCTTCTCCCTCTTATCTTCCTCTAGTTATATTTAGCTATTTTTCAGGCTGAGTTAGCCTTGATATTGTTAGACAGATTGTAGCAGATGCTCATGACTAGTGACACCCCGATGTCGGGCTTTTCTTTTCCGCACTTCTATTTTTCTTTGATTTGAACTCTTAAAATGGAAGTTTTATGTTAAATAACCTTGAAATTATCTTTGAAATGAAAATATCAGTTTATTTTGGAAATGAGTCGGCTTGCCTAGTTCCACGATAGGCGCCATCACGACAGGGGTTAGTTTTGGGTCGTGACAACAGTACTGAGTGATTGAATATCAGTGATTACGTATATATATTTGGGATGGATCTTCCCTGGGCTGGATTTACCATATACAGTACTGTGAGATTGAGTACTCTGAGAGTGTGAGTACATGAGTTCATCAATGTGTTGCATTGCATTAGACATGTATACTTGATATGTAGGCATAGAGAAGTATTTTTTCTCTTGCCATCTGATAATGAGATTTCTTATCTATCGTTAAAGTTTTTGAGAAAAATCACAGATTTCAGACTTACTCATATTTTCGGTGACTTTCGGCGAAAGATTCGAGTTTTATTGTTATATTGAAAAGAAAATGTTTATTTTTCAGAATTTTATACGAGCTGAGCATTTTATTATTGAGTTATTACTTGTGCTGCTTTAAATTGTATTGTTATGAGATGTTATTAGTTATTGGAGTTAGACTCTGACCCTTATCCCAGCTCGTTACTACTTTCAACCTAAGGTTAGGATTGTTACTTATTGAGTACATTGGGTTGGTTGTACTCATACTACACTTCTGTACCTTGCGTGCAGATTTCTGATGCCGATGTTGCTGTGTATGGCGGGAGCTGGCATGGAAGATGTACCTGCAATCTGATCATAGTTGCCTCTTGTTCTTGGTACCTCCAGAATTATTAATATGTTCATACATATTTCAAACAGATGATGTAGTTTTATTTCACACCAACTTTGTAAATTCTTATATTAGAAGCTCATGATTTGTACTATCAATTCTTGGGAAGTGTATTAGAATCAGTTAAATATTAATTGAATTGGATTGTTGTTATTTGGCTTACCTAACGGGTGAGGTTCGATGTCATCACGGCTAGTTGGATTTTGGATCGTGACACTTACATCAAGTTGTTGATATATTGTTAAATGCTTCGCTACGATGCAAGCTTTCGTGGACGATATCGTTATGACAAAGGCATTCATGTGATATTGATCAATTTTATGAGAGACATAATCAACACTTACAAAATAGCAATTCAATAGTGCAAATTGCTGTTTTCTGGCCCAAATAAAGGATTATGAAATTTGAAAATTGTTAATCACTAACTATTTTTATTTCACATGTTTTAACAAAATCATTCGGTTTAATAAAAGGTAACTCCATATGATCAGTCGGTAATGGTTTGCTGAAAGACAATTCCACAATTAGTCATGTTTTACGGGATGATTTTTCGAAGAAGTTAAAATCATATGTTGCTTACTCCTTGGGTTATGAATTGGGTTGTAGTCCTGTCATAGTGTCATTTTATAGTGAAAAAAGCGCACACAGAAGGAGACAAAGTAAACAAAGAAGAGGGGACAAGCAGAACGAATAACCTAATACTAAGCTAGCGTTTCAACTTAGATTTGATTGAAACTTAAAAAGAGTTTTTAAAGTTATGTTGAAAAATAATTTTTAAAAATTAAATTTGTGTTTGGACATGCATTTTATTTGAAGAAAAGAATAAGTTTTGTGAGTGAAAAAAAAAATTTTACCCAAAAATTGCCCTAAATCAGAATTTGGGAACTTGGAAATTTTTCAATTTCCCCCTCCCCAAAACATAATCATATTTCATAAACAAACAATGTTTTCAATTTCTTTTTAAAAAATGGAGTCAAAATCTATGTTCAAATAGGAGGTAAGATTATGTGAAGGGTTATAACCAAAGGAAAGTTCCAACGATTAAATTAGGAAGTAAACACAATATAAATAGCGGTAGCTAATGTTAAGAGTAGATGTGGTGTTCACTCAAATATAGTTATAATGGCATATATTGAATGGTATAATTAAATTTCATATGGGCGTGTTATACGAATGATTATGCATCTAAATCATAACATATATGAAATGCAAATCCATATGACATTTGCTCATGAGTACACCAATACAAAGATCAACTTTTTACTTGTACAATAAGGGTGTAGTGCGATGGACGTTGAGATTTCTCTGCTTTTATGCAGAGAAATTCGATTCGATCCTTGAGAATAGAGAACTTTTGGATAAGAAGCGCTTTACTTCTCATAGTGTGTCGTCTATCTGACACAAATACAAATTAATCAAATTAGTGAAGTTTGAATATGATCAAAAGCATAGAAAAAAATATTTAGTTTGTGGTTGTGGAACAAGCAATTTCAAGGTACATATCACATCGTATGATTTAAGGTTTTGGTCCCATGAATTAACCTACGTACCCCTATAGACTTTCTCTTTGAGTGAAATGGTTCTATTATTCCCTAAATATTTGAATCCTTATATGTTTTGTCAATGTCTAAAAGTAGAAGCGAGTCTCTTTCCAACTTTGGAGTTGAAATGGAGAAGAAATGATCAAGTTCCAGCTCAACTTTTTCTCCCTAACGAAAATAGTAACCAAAAAGGTCACAATTTGAATAAAAAAGCAAATGTAAAAGAGTAAAAAGATGAATAAACAGTCAAAAACACATTATTCCATCAACCTCCTTATGTCCCCTGCTTCAAACCCTCCTCACCCCCTTCCTTGCCTCCCAGGTACTATATTAAATTATAGTAATATTCTTATTGTTCATTTAACACCTTATTATTATTATATATATGTGTGTTAATACATGATTCTCTTCTAAATGCTGGTAAACAATTTGTAACAACTTTTTCTTACTAACTTGACTTTATTATATTAGGCATAATTTTGGTTGAACTTCTACAACTTCTTTGAATTTGGTTTACCTTTAGGAAAGCCCCTAATGCTCCAAAGTAACTGTTCAAGGTAAAGAACTTAACTCACAATTCGAAATTTTCCAACTATCCATCTAAATACTAAATTTTTTTATTAATTAATGGAGTCAGTCATATGAATTGTTTCCACCTATTACACTTTATTTAAGTATAATAATATTCACAAAATCTATCATAATCAAATTATTTTGACATTAGTCATCAATTTATAACAACGAAGCCATTGCGGACCGAGAAATTCTAGCAAGAGGATTTAAGAAATATTAGAATACATTTATCACCTGTCAAGGCGCTTTCACAATGTATAATATATAAAAAAGTTAGTTTTAACCCTATTTATTCATATATTTTCTCAATGAATGAGATTCCATAAGTACGATTCGCATTCCAAATTTAATTTTATACATTGGGAAGGAATTTATTTTCATACTATTATCATTTAAAAGATAGGAGTAATTAATAAGTAAAATTAGTAAATTAAAAAATAAAACAGAGCATATGTTTATTATTAGTTGAACAGCACTGAATAGTATAAAAAATTATGCTATTAGTGGATATTAAGCTAGCGTTTGGACATATATTTGATTGAAAATTAAAAAACAAAATGAGTTTTTGAATATAAGATGAAAAATAATTTTTGAAAATTGAAATTGTGTTTGGATATATATTTTACTTTAAAAAAATTGAAGTTTTGTGAGTAGAAAATTTAAAAAATTATTCTAAATATATTTTTGGGATTTGAAGATTTTATTTTTAAAATCTACCAAAAATAATTATAATTTATAAACGAAAAGATATTTTTTGAAAAAAAAGCTCTCAAACTTTATGGAAGGAGCTTAAATCCATCTCTCTAGTCTACTACTAGTCGTCTTCGTCTTGACAGTACGCTTTCCTTTTTTTCCGCCAATTTGGAGTTCCACAAACACAGGAAATTTATATACAGAGAGAGACAGAAAGACATACAGAGGAAAAGAACAGTGCGTGATTTCCCCCCCTCAACTCCCTTGTTCCACTTCCCTCATTCAATTTCACACATTCCCCCTTTTCTCTCTCTAAAGTAGTAGTAATTACTTCTGGGGTTTTCTCTTTTTCCTTTCAAAGTTTTCAACTTTCTCAATTTTTGCCCCTTCACCCTGAAATAACACCCATCTTCTTCTTCTTCTTCTTCTTTCTTCAATGAAGATTTAGCTTCCTTTTTTTTGCTGCTGATCTTGTTTCAGGTTGCTGCTTCATCTCTTTTCTTTTCCGTACATGTGTGCCTTTTCATTTTATGTTTGAGCATATTTTGTTTAAAGGTAGAAACTTTATGTAGTATTGTCTTTCTTCTTTTTGAATGTTCACAGTAGCCTTTAAGATGGTCTTCCTTTCTGGGTTTTGTTTCTTCTGCTACTGATTGAAATATGACATCATATTTGCTGATATTTTTTTCCCTTTTGGGCTTTTCTTATAACAGTACAGTTTGTTGATTTTTTCTTTTCATAAGCTGGAATATTATTGTTGTTTGATCCTGATAGAGATGATCTTTTTTAATTTTTCTGGGTAGCCCTTTTCTAATGTTAAGTATTTCTTGTATGTCATTTCCCCTTATATTAGCTAATAAGTTCTATGTATCACAGATTTGTTGACTGAATCTTTGGATGATTTTAGCTTTATTTTGGTGGATTTATTTATCATTTGAAGCTTTTCTTGAAACTGTTGTGGGGAAACAAATGTTAACAAAATTGCTGGAGCTGTATATATAGAAAAACTAATGAAATTTAGAATTTTAAAATGAAATAGAAAAGTGAACAGGTCATATGAGTTCACAGCTTTAAGCATTAATGAATGTGCAAGAAAATAAACGATATGTTGGAAATTTATTGTTCTTAAACTCGTCTTCATGGTGGTTGTCTAGAGTAGTAAAGTCTACCCAGATTTGTTTTTCGACATTGTCTACATATGAACAACTGTCTGTAGATGTGATAAATAGGTGTACCATGGCATGAATTTAGTCAATAGGTTTATAATATGGAAAACTGCATAGTCCTTTATCTTCAATTCCCAACTGCAGTAATTAAAACAGAAGTACTGGAAAAGACATAACTTGTGGGTGCTATAAATTGTTTTTATTGGCTTTAAATGGCTCAATTTTTCTTGTGAATTGATTGTTCATCATTAAATTGCTGAACTATTTCATCTGTAGCAGATAATGGATGCTGCATACTGAATGCAGTCAAGAGGTAGTTGCCAAACTTTTTCATCTTGGAATTGAATATGATCAACAACCATTTTGGAGGTCTTCTAATGCACTGCTCCAATTGTGTGCTTCTTTCTCTTCATACTGCTTTGCTGAGATGGGCTAGATAGACTTTACTGGCCACATCAAACTTGCTTTTGACCATAGATATGCATCTAGAAGCAATGGGCGGTTTGCCTGGTACTAGTGAAATTACGGAGTCAATAGAGGACTTAAATCCTGAATCTAAAATGGATGATGATATCCTGAACACTGGTAAACAGTATTGTATGAAGGATGATATTAACAAACTGTTTGAAGCTATAGAAATTAGGACTTCCCATAGAGGTGTCAAAGATGCATTGAATAAAAGCGCAATGAAGAGACCAATGAGATGTAGCCCCGCTCGAGCATCAGGTTTTGATAATTCTGAGCCTGCAAGTTTGAAGCAGGCCTTCAGAGGATTATGCATCTCTCAGGCATCAGAGCTTGCGGCTGTGAAGAAGCGGTCGTCAAAAGCGTCCAGGCTGTCAGGTGTCTCAGAGACAGGGGCTGCCAAAAGACTTTACAGGCCCATCGCTGTGCAGGTTAATGGCCCTGAACATACTGTCAACGAAGGTATAGGGAATTTAGTGGAGATATCCCTCATCCCAGATATGAGTATGTCAAATCCTTCTGATAAGATTACTGACTATGAACATGTGCCCATTAAAGAAAAATCTACTTATGCTGCCTATTCTTGCCATCTTTCTAAAGATGCAATGAAACATGGTGCAAAAATAAGTGAAATTTCAGGCGGAGATGAGGCTTTTCCACACTCAACTGATATTTGTTCTGGTTACTTAAAAGAAGTGTCTGAGCAGAAAGATGTTTTGGAACTACCACATTCTTCAACTGCCACTTCTGCTAATAAAGTTGAAGCCCAAATGATGCCATCCCCAGATGAAGCTCCGACATTTGTAATCCCAGCAGACAAGAAGCAGGCACGAGATTTTGATCTTGTTTCTTGCTCATCTATTTTTAGTACTGGAAATAAAGTCATCAGACCTACTTCTAGCAGTCCAAATCTGATGAGACCAGTTTCCAGAAGTAGAACCTTTGTTAAGAAGAAAGTCGCTTCTGTTCTCACCAGCAGTTCCAAGCAATCTAATGGTGACAATGATTTGAGTTGTAGTACAAGTGAGATTGCTTGTCAGACACCTGAACACGTACTGAGGAATAATCAGAAAGAAGAGGATAAGGAATCTTCAGAATCATGTTGTGCTAATAGCATAGAAGTTAGTTCATCTATGCTGGATGCAAGTGTTGCCAAACCTGGTCTCAGCTCAAGCAGTTGTAACAGAACAAGAAGTATAGTTACAAAAGGTGATGAAAGATCATTGTCAAGAGAAAAGGGGGAGATATCTCAAAGTTCAAAGAGTAGCATCGGGGATTATAGCAGCACCACGAGCGTTAGCGAAGAAAGCTATCGCAGTGGGTCTAGCCGCAGTGGCTGTCGACCTCATATGTCCAAGGATTTGAGATGGGAAGCCATTCGTTGTGTTCAGAAGCAGTATGGAAACATTAGTTTGAAGCAATTTAAGTTGCTTAAAAAACTTGGCGGAGGGGACATTGGGACTGTTTATCTATCTGAACTAATGGGCACAAACTGTCTGTTTGCTGTGAAAGTTATGGACAATGACTTTCTGACCAGCAGGAGGAAGATGACAAGAGCGCAGACTGAAAAAGAAATACTGCAAATACTGGATCATCCATTTCTTCCTACGCTCTATGCCCATATTACCAATGACAAATATTCATGTTTAGTGATGGAATATTGTCCAGGAGGTGATCTCCATGTACTCCGACAAAAGCAACCCAACAAGAATTTCTCTGAACAAGCAGCCAGGTAGAACTATTCTTTGCTAATAACAGGTAGTATAGGTGCTTATATACATTTTTGTGGTCACTCTTATATTTCGCGATTGCTATCTGTTTGAGAAGTTATGCATGTCTTAGGGCCTTTATGTTAAGACTTCAGAGAATCTCTATTTTCAAGGGTCTACTAGAATCTCTTTTGCGTCCCCCTAAATGACTTCTATTTATTATTTGCTGATGGATAATAGCTTGCTTTATGCTCTAACTTGAATTATTCAACAAGAATAGAACTTAACTTGTGTAAATATGGAGGTTAAATGATATTAAGAACCAAGGTTCAGTACAAGAAAACAGGAAATATTAGAGAACTTCTCTCTTTGATTTGGATTTCAAGCAGATCAAGCTTGTGAGATTTCAAAAAATATCCTTCTCTTCCAATTGCATTGTATGTCCCGTGTGAAACAAGAAAAAAGATAATACTGTTCCCATGGTTTCTGATAACATCAGTCTTTGTTTTCAATATACACTTAATACTGACGCCCATCAGTGAAAACCTATAAAATGACTCGAATACCTTTAGCCAAAAATTGTTTTTGTCAAGAAACTGGCTTATCAAAGTTGAGATAAAGGTTTGTTTCTCCAAACTTTGGGACCTTAAGACAAAATTTGACTTAATCAGGGGAGTCAATTGAACTTATAGGGAAGTCTCTTTCTCTGCAAAGCTTGAGGGGGTTCCTCGTAATTCTCGGAAAGCTCAGGGGGTCTAGTCTATGTCAAATTATGTCTAATTTTCCTCCAGTTTCCTTTTGTTTCTTCTCTTTGATCATTCCATTTTCCGACCCTCGCATCCGGAAGTGAGTTCCCACTTTTTATGGAGACTTTATTGAGTTAATTTCTGGTGAATGAATTGGGATATGCAACCTGTCTTTCCAGTCATTCTTTTACTTAAAGTTACCTAACAAGTCGAGCCTACCCTTTCAAATTTTACTTGATAAATTTCCAAAAAACTTGTGTTTGAGAGAAGATCTTGTGCTTTATATGTTACTTTGTTGGACAAGTCTTCCTAATATATTTTTGTAATCTGGTGATGGGAGTGCATCTTGTCATTTTAAATCTCGACTAGATGCAGTTTAAGTGGTTTTCTATGTGACCTTGACATTTGCTGTTTCTTTACACAGATTTTATGTCGCTGAAGTTCTTCTTGCTTTGGAATACCTTCACATGCTTGGAGTCATATACCGAGACTTAAAACCAGAGAATGTCTTGGTTCGAGAAGATGGTCATATCATGCTCTCCGACTTTGATTTGTCTCTTAGGTGTGCTGTTAATCCTATGGTTGTGAAATCATCATCTCCTGTCGTTAAGCCTCCAAAGACGTCTAGTCCATGCTCGGAATCTAGCTGCATAGATCCCTTTTGCCTACATCCATCCTGGCAAGTGTCCTGCTTCACCCCTAGATTTTTATCTGCAGCAGGTAAGACACGTAAGCTAAAAGCGGATATTGCTGCACAAGTCACACCTTTGCCACAGCTGGTAGTGGAGCCAACCGATGCCCGTTCCAACTCGTTTGTAGGAACCCATGAGTACCTGGCACCAGAGATCATCAAAGGAGAAGGTCATGGCAGTGCAGTAGATTGGTGGATGTTTGGTATCTTTCTATATGAACTGTTATATGGAAGGACACCTTTCAAAGGACCAGGAAATGAGGATACATTAGCCAACGTGGTTTCTCAGTGTCTCAAGTTCCCTGCATATCCTATGGTTAGCTCTAGTGCGAGAGATTTGATCAGACGGTTGTTGCAGAAGGAACCGGAGAATAGGTTGGGAGCTGAGAAAGGGGCAGCAGAGATAAAGCAGCATTCTTTCTTCGAGGGACTGAACTGGGCGTTAATACGATGTGAAACACCTCCAGAACTGCCTAGATTCTGTGACTTGGGAAATGTAATCCCTGATACCAACCAACAGAACAAGGAGAGTGCCAAGCCTCAAAAAGAGTTCAAAAGTATAGGAGAGGATATTGAGTTTGAGATGTTTTAGCGATAGTAGAGCTGAGAATGGATAGGTTTGTTATTCTCTTCTTTTTAACACGATATCTCTTATTCATGTAAGTGGTATATATAGATAGCATTACTTACATATAGCATATAGTGTACAATCCAGAACTTGGCATCAATTGAAGAGCAGAATATACCATGTTTTGTTGTAACAATGTTGTGCTTGGGAGTGGAGTAATATGAAGCAGCCAGGATGGAAATTGGATGTAAAGAGGCTTCAACAAGGTTTCAGATTTTAGTATATAGCTAAGATGCTGTTGATTGGATACTTATAGACACATTTGTCTGAGTTTTCAGCTCAGTGTGGGACTTGATTCCTCTTTAGAGTATATAAAGAAACTTGGTGAATGCAGAAAAACAGAACAAAGTTCCTTTTGAAGCAATATTTTCTAGCTCAGCAGTGACCAATTTTGGAGGTTACTGCATGAAATGGTCAATCCTGGGCCTCTGCCATGTCTAGGACTTCATGTTACTCAAACTCTTAGAAGTAGACATAGGCAAAATGACCGGAGAATTCTACAAGAGGTCAATGCTGCTGACAACTGATATTTTAGATTAAAATTGGTCGACTGCAGTGGCGGAGCCAGAATTTTAATTAAGGAGAGTCAAAATATAAAGAAACAAACCCACCAAGAAGTCAAGGGGTGTCATTATATAGTATATATATATATATATATTTTAAAAATCATTACCAAGCTATACAGTGTAATTTTTCGGCAAAGGGGTGTCGGTTGACACCCCTTTGGTGCATGTGGCTCCGCCACTGGTCGACTGACCCTACAAATATCAAAATGAATTTTAATTGGATTTTATTGTATATGACAAAGGACCAGATCAGGGTGATGCTTTTAGTAACAACGTCGCATATTTGTTTAGTATCAAGTAATGATTTATTGAGATATAATTGAGTTAAATAAATGGTCATTAATAATAAATTGAATGTAATCTAATTTATATAGTGTTTGATTTTGAATAAATATAGTATAAAACATTCAAAGAGTAAACAAACGTGGGTAATACTATCAAGAATAATCAAACATTGATCAAAGAATATACTCCAATATATCTTACTATTGCTAGTACATACTGAAAATCAAATAGAACTAGAGTAAATAAAATAAATTAGAGATTAGAAAGCCTCATGCTTTAGCATAAAATATTTACAGTAGTGTCATATTGTACAAGTGAAAACAGGTCAAGGTAAAAGCGTAGCAGGATAATTTAGTAGTAAGGATTAAAGTGAAGGGCACATAACAAAATTTAAATTCTAATTTAGTGCGACTATTGTTACTCTCCTTGCAATGGATTAGACACACCTTATACAAGGGTCAAAGAGGGCCTGGGATTTCTCATTTTGACATGCTTTTTAACATTCGAAATACTATAAAGGAAGATGCATTAGTTGACATGCTGATTTCCACACCAACATAGTCTAATACAAATATGCATAAACCGAAACAGATAAGGAAATGTTTTATGCTGCTGAGTACTGATGGCATATGCCATATATTGGCACGCTCTATTGTCTGCGTCTAACTAGTATTAGCAACTAATAAGTAAGTCCACAAACGAACAAACAGGTCTGAAATATCCCCTTTCGAACTTCAGCTGCCATAGGAACGATGGTCGAGCAGACGCCACCATTTATTCCTTCTTACCTATGCCATGAGACATATTGTAGATCCCTCTCCCCTGAAAACATCATGCAGAGTCTGATTAGAGTTGATTCTAGACAGAGGATAAGGCAATCTACAGAATTGCAAAGAAACTCACAATCATAAACAAAGCAGTAGCTGCCAAAGCAGCTGGAATGGCCACTGAGGTGATCTTGTCATAACGACCTTTCAGGTATGTGTGCTTGTGAACACTTTGGAAAAACTTTTGCTTCTCAACAAGCTTTTCTCTGGGATAGAAAGGTGCTTCTTCTGACATCCTGCATTAATCAATTTAACCTGGTCCACGTTAGGATGGTTAATATCCATTAAGCAGGTCTGCTACTTACTTCTATTTTGTTAAAAGTATACACTTGTATGATTTGTTTCCTTATTTTACCATCTCAAGAAAAATTGTTTGATCTTTTAACATATTTGTGGCACAGTAGGAGACAAGTGAATCTTTCAAGGATATTAAGATAACTAAAGCAAGATTTGCATAAAATAATTTACTCTGAAAAGGAGGTGTCAATTGAACTTGCAGTCGAGAAACCAGATAGACAAGAGAGGAGTCCATCAGCATGATGCACATTAAAAGTGCATGAAATGCATATGGCTGAAGGCACAGGCAGAACACCCAGTCATTTGAATAAAGTGCATTAAGGAATCCACCAAATATAGGTCTCCAGTACAAAAAAGAAGCAAAGCCAGACTGATCCGGGTGTAACATGCAGCATGAAAACTAATAAAATAGCATAACCGACAAAGACAGCACATCTCCCTCACCCCCACCCCCACCCCCCCCAAAAAAAAAAAAAAAACCGAACCAAAATGAACTGGTGGTGATGGAAGACCCTGTGAGACCTCTGTTGTGGGTGAGAGTTGTCTTTGTTTTCTCAAATCAATATCGATTAGTTCCAGCAGTGACTGTAACCTTGAAGAAGAAGAATGAAATGCTTTGCAAGCTGTAAGGTTGAGAAGTGAGACAGTTTTGGGTGGAATCGAATTCAATGGATCTAGTGAAACGGAAGAAATGCAAACCAGCACTCTTAAGGTTTAACTATTCAAAAAGAAAAACAAAAGAACAAAAGAAAGCAACAAAGAGCTGACCAAATGACATCCATGGCTTACATTACATCCTCAAATTCTAATTTAACACGTATAATATTACTTTCACTGAACTAAGATGAAAAAACCTGCAGTGACAAACATGTTCTGATAATCTATGTTGGTAGATAGTTAAACCAGGAAGAAAAAGAACAAAGCCAAGACGGTGTTGGCACTCATGTTAACATCAAAGATTATATGATTAAAAATACATAAAGTTCAAAGTCTACCACAACCAAGATCAAATCAATACGCCAATTAGCTCCATGGTTTACATGATTTTTGCACATAAACATGGCTTGACTCAACAGTAAAGACATGAAAAACCCACTCACCAGACTGTAATATTAGTCACTTAGGGTGTGTTTGGTATGAAGAAAACATTTAAAAATATTTTCCAATTTTCCCATGTTTGATTGGTTTAAATGTTTTGAAAAATATTTTGCTCATGAACTCATTTTCCTTCAATTGGAGGAAAATGTTTTCTTTATCAAAAGAAGGGAAAACATTTTCCAAAACTCTTCTTCAACCTTCCCCACTCTATTCTCCATCCCCACCCACCCTCACCCTTCTTAAATAAAAATATTATTAAGAGTACTTTCTTTTCATGTTGTAGATAAAGTACTTTCTTTTTTATTTTAACAATAGTATTTTTTTTTCATGATCCAAAAGAAAGTATTTTCTTTCATTTCAACAAAAAGTACTTTCTTTTCATTATGTAGGAAAAATATTTTCTTTTATTTTAACAAAATGATGTAGTAAAAAGTAATTTTTTTTTATTTCAATAGAATGAGTACTTTCTTTTCCTGTTGTAGAAAGAGTACTTTTTTTTTAACCAAAAAAAGAGTATTTTCTTTTTAGTTATGGAGCACAAATTTCAACATTGTTTTTTTAAGAAAAAAGTAAAGCAGCACATTAGTTCCTTTGGGTTTGTATGAATTTTTATAAGAATAATTAAATTCTTGAAGAAAATAAAATCCTGAAAATGTTGGGTATTTGAGCGAGGGGTGGGGGAGAGCACAGGAAACATGGGGATTTGGGGGAAGGGAGGTGAGGAGAGTAACATAAAAATTATTTTTCTAACAAAAAATTTCTAGTCTTTAACCATACACTAGAAAATATTTTCCGAAAAAAGTTTTTCACTCACCAACCAAACAAGGTAAAATAAGTGATAAAACAAGTCATTTTCCGAGAAAACATTTTTTCAGAAAAATATTTTTCATGGAAAACATTTTCCTTTCATACTAAACACACCCTTATTGTTCTCGTTTGCATAGCTTAGCTTTAGCTAACAAGACATTGAATCCTCCTCAAGAAGGTTATACCAGAGCAACCTTATCATTCATCCTCGTGCTAGCAAGGAATTGAGGTAGTCCTACAGCTCACCAAAAGAATTCCAAATAATTTTTTTTTATTTAGGCACCGTAAGGATCAACTGTGGTTCTTAATTACCCCATTGTGACTCGAACTTCGAAGTTGTGGCATCTCGCCCACTGAGTCAACCCATACAATTATGAACTTTATCAATTCGAATGACCTAACAAACTAGGCTAGGCTCCCAAATCCAGATAACACTGAAGTAAGTTCTGTTATCGTGGTATACCAGCCGTCAAATAATCTGTAGAATCAAATCAATCCACCATAATAAATAGATCGACTTTTAAACACACATAAAAAGAAGCAAAGGAGCATAGAAAAGAGTGAAACAAAATTCAATCAATCAGCACAATTGCAAATGATATATCATTAAAAAATGCCAAACTAAAGATTAAATATCATAACAAGCAAATCAGTCAACTGAATCGGAATCAAACGATTTCAGAAGAAAACCCCAGTAAGATAGGTACAGGGAAATTAAGAAAACTTGGGTTGCACAGAAACTAGGGTTTCGAACTCACTTGTATCAATAGAGGGAAAGGTGAAGGCAACGAGCAGAAGGAAGCGTAGACGAAGAGATAAAAAGACTCTGGGTAAATGAATTTGTTGAGACTAAAGCCCAGAATATTCCGGTGATAAAAGTGAATTCCCTTCTTTGGTATTTTGGCTTTTGACTCTCCCTCCTTTTAATTCTTGGGAAAGGGAAATAAAATACAAACTGAACACCAAACGGTTGGCACACTATTCCATTGCTAATTTCATGCTTGGATTTTTGTATTTTTAAATTTTAATTATCTTTATTTTGATTAGTGTTGTACTTCATTTTGGAAACAGGAATTATCTGTTAGGAGCTTCAAGTTAGAGCAACAACTTAATTATGTTAATGTCAATAGTTATGGCTAATGGCTATATTACAAATTCAAACGTGATATCCACCACCTATGATGTTACTCTAGAACATGTTTCTTTTAGCATGTTCCGCTTTGGAGAGAGCGTATATATTCTTGTTTTTTTTTTATAAAAAAAAAAAGCAAAATAATATACGCATATATATATCTAGATGACTAGAATAAAAGTAGCTTAGAACATGTTTTCTAAGTTAGGCCTATCTCCTCATATTTAGCAATGCTTTCGTTTTCTCCTGGTACGTATATCTATTTCAATTCGATTTTCTACAGAAGACTTTCCATAATTTTATAAGGATGAGAGCTAAATGTGCAATATATTCTTAAGAAACTATATTACCAGTCAAATAATTGTTTTGTGATCTCCTTTAGTATGTGAACAATTTCTTATCTTATCTTCCACGATTATGGAATGTTAAGAGCAGTATATATATATATGTATGTACATTGATTATACATGAAGTTGTCGAGAATTCTTTCGCTGTTTTCAAAATGTCTACTTTCTGAGTAATATATACTCCATTAATTGTCAAAGATCATTAAAAAGCTACAGAACATATGTTAATTTTGACTTTCATAAAATAATAATTCAAGCACCATTTATTTTTCATAACTCGAAAGATTCACTACTAGAAATTCGGCAAAAACCGATCAAGGTCGACCGACCAACTTTGGTCGGTCAAAAAACCGATCAAAAAACCGACCAAAGTTGGTCGGTTTTTCAAAATATTTATTTTTTTAATTTTTTTTTACGAAACCAACCAACTTTGGTCGGTTTTCTTTGGCGCAAAAATACGGAAAACTATTTTGAGTCCCGCGAAATTTATGTTTCAAGAAACCGACCAACTTTGGTCGGTTTTTTAATTAAAATAAATAAAAATTAATATTAAAAAAATCGACCAAAATTGGTCGGTTAATTCGGCCGGTCATTTAAAAAACCGACCAACTTTGGTCGGTAATTTTACTTTTTAATAAAACCGACCAACTTTGGTCGGTTATTTTCGTGCGAAAATACAATTAAAGAGTATAAATCAAATAAAAGATAGTCTTAAAACAAAATGTACCAATGATCTAGTGGTAGAATAATATCCTGCCACAGTACAGACCCCGGTTCGATTCCCAGATGGTGAATCTTTTTATTACACAATTAAAATACCGACCAACTTTGGTCGGAAAAAACCGACCAACTTTGGTCGGTTTTTTTTGTAATATTTTTTTTTTTGAATTTAATTGACCGACCAAAGTTGGTCGGTAATTTCCGACCAACTTTGATCGGTATGCCTTTCCGACCACAAAAATACCGTCCATACGTAAATAGTCGCGTTTTGGTCGGTTTTTGGCCATTATCGACCAACGTTGGTCAAATTTTTTGGTCGATTTTTATCGAATTTCAAGTAGTGATTCGTCTATCTTGAGGAATGTGTCCTATGCAGATCTTGAAGCCTGTACTTCAATCTACAAATTAGTTTCAGGAAGAGCAGAAGGGGAAAGCTTAAAATTCGTGAGCGCTATATCACATCAACCGAGACAATGGTCAATAGGTGATCAAGAAGGCACATGGCTACGTTGGTGACTTGACTTCTACTGCAATTCGGAGGGAGGGGTACTTGCCTAAAGTCTACCTAAATGGTTGTTGACTTATGTCATAATTTGTGACTGCTTTCCACGACCTCCACCCAAATCTTAAACAAAGTTTTCACTCTTTGGGTTTCATCTTCTTTTAATATAATAGCCAAGAAATAAGAATAATTTTCTGTTATAACTGCCAAATTAAGTACTTTTAATGGCCGTTCTTCTTTCTTACCAAGTATATCTTTTGTGGTCAAAAGTACTTTTCCCCCGAGTAAGATAATAAGAAGTACTTTTATGGCCACTCAAGATCGCTCATGTCGAGAAGATGAATAAGGATATTGAGATAGATATGCGGGCACACCAGGTTAGAAAGGATTAGAAATGAGGTTATTCGCGGCAAGGTGGGTGTGATCCCTATTGAGGAAAAGATACGGAAAGCGCGGCTTAGGTGGTTTGGTCGTGTGAGGAGAAGGAGCACATACGCCCTGGTGAGAAGGTGTTAGAGGTTGACATTGGGGGGCTTACGAAGAGGTAGAGGGGGCCAAAGAAGAGGTGGGGAGAGGTGATTAGGCAAAACATGGCGCAACTTCAGCTGACCGAGGACATGACCCTTAATAGGAAGGAATGGAGTCAAGGATTAGGGTAGTAGAGTAGGAGGTCTAGAGTTCAATAACAGTTGTATTGGCAAGCAGTCTCGTTTTCTGCTGGTAGTAGGTTTTTATGACTAACCGTTATTTTCTTTTGTGAGCACCTAATTTTTTATCATACTTGAGTTTTTTCCCATTAATCTCACCAATACCTCACTTCTCACTCCATTTTCCCTTGCTCCCCACTCTTTGTCCCCCCACTCTTTATTCCCACTTCACTTTCCCTTCTCCCCCATGCTTGTCCCATATTCACCTCCCTCCCTTTACAAAAACCTAGACATTCACTCTCTCATAGGACCTCACACACACACACACGATTGAGGGAGAAAAAAAATAGAGCTAAAACAATAGAGAAAAAATCAGAGAAAAACGGGGAAGACTGGAACGGAAAAAGGACTGCTTCTTCTTCACTATAGCGGCAGCTCACGAACCCTTCTTCCCTACGTGAAAACCAGCTCTTTTACCCCCAAAATCGACCACCATAAACACCAACAACAACCACTAAAACCATCCGAAAATAGACCAAAACAATCCACAAAACAACTTGAAATAGCAACTGAAAATCTGCTCAACTCCATCCTCAAAAGACCTCAAACTATCGCAAAACTCGTGAGTGAGTGAGATCTCCATTTGAAATTTGTTTGAGGCCTCTGCAGTCCAAAGTTTCGGTTAAAAACATGAGCCATTTCCCAACGCTGCTACTTTATGTTTTCCGATGTTGTGTCCAAAGGTGCTTGCTAATAAAATTTGCTTGAAGAAGTTTGGCTTCTAAAAAAGGTTTAATACTAAACTCTTTGTTCATCGTTTAATATCTGAATTTTATTTTTGTAGCATTTGATTGTAATATCTATTAGGCTTGGTGTTTTCTCTTTACTCTTAAATGAGAGTGCCTTTGTTTGGTAAAAACAGTGATTAGCTCGTTATTGGTCATCTTGTGCAATTTTGGTGCTTTGTGCAGTTCTTAGCAATGTGTTCACTGGTTCGACTATATTGATATTGTACAGATTTGTGAAGTATTATAATTTTTACTGTTGAACCCATTAATTAAATAGGATGGAACAAGTTTTGGAATTACAAGCAGAATGGTTTGAGTTAATAAGGGGTGCACACACTATATTTGGGGAAATAATTTAATAATATTAATTTCTTAAGTTGCAAAAATGTTTGACTTCTTTGTTGAACCAGAAGCAAAACAATTTAGTTTTGTATATAATTTATTTGTTTCTATATATTCTTTGCATGTGTCTTTGGAACTGTTATTTTAATCACTGGTTGTCCCATTTGCTTCATTCTGTGCGATTAATTCATGAATTAATTTGATACTTGTTAACAATTGGGTGGAGTAGCGGTTGGAATTAATCGGACCAATTGATTTTACAAAGAAAATGTATTTAAGTTGTAGTTTCTTTTAAATATTTATTAGCCCATTAGCCTAATAACAAGATCATACTATTTTTCCACAATAGTTTCCTATCTATAATTCATTGCCTTCACATACAATAATCTCAAGTTTAGAAAGAATAATAAATACCCCTTAGAGTGCTTTAGGCGTGCTTTTAATGAATATATCGTGATTATGTATACGTTCGCGTGACATAATTGTGATTTCTAAAATTAAAATCGAAGTATGTGTTCGCGCAACTTTGGCCAAAATAATCTTAATATAACAAAAATGCTATTAATTGTGTACACGCACGCGTGACATGATTTTGGCACAATAAACAAAACGGATTCACACACATGATTCGTTTCAAAGATAATTTTATATTTTAAAAGCGGATAGATAAAATATTTAAACCAATAATTCATAGTTTATCCAAAATTAATTCAAGCCAAGTTGTAGTCAATAAAGCGACCGTGCTAGAACCACGGGACTCAGGGAATGCCTTTCACCTTCTCCCCGGTCAACAGAATTCCTTACCCGAACTTTATTTTCGCAGACCAATAATAATAGAGTCAAACTTTCCTTTGACTAGGGATTCAAATAAAAGGTGACTTGGAACACCAAAAAACTCAATTTCAAGTGGCGACTCTGTAAATAATATAATCCCTACTCAAGTTTGTCACTTTAATTGGAAAAACTCTTTAACCCACAATAATCCATAAAACACATATATCTTTTGGAGAGTAAAAGGGGGTGTAACAGTTCTGGCGACTTTGCTGGGGACATAACCAGAATTCGAGCTTGCACATGTTGACTTTTTATTTGGCTTTATTAATTTTGTATATATTGTGATTTATTTGTGCCTAATGTGCTACCTGTTCGTTTTTTACCGCTTTGATATTATTGAACTGTACATATAAACAGTCTTCTCACGCACCCCCTCTGAGTCTTCTTGAAAATACAAATTGGGCATTTGCTTGACATAGCCCACTTTCTTTGAGATAGCCGAGGTGCTTGTCACCCGGTGAAAGATTTTTAGTCACACATGTTTTAGGCGTGGAGCACCACCAGCTAATTTGGAAAGCAATGCTATCGGTACGCTGACCCTCCTCGGCTCAAGTTGTTCGCTCGAGTAAGCCATTCTAGATACCTTCTCCAATAGGATTTAAACCTAGAAGAACAAACCTCATGCCGAATATCCCTAGTAAGTTCGCTTTATTTGCATCACATGCATTTGATTTAGCAGGGATCGACACATGACTCTAGTTCTATTTTTGGACAGGTACCTTGTTGAGACCATTATGTCATATTATGTGCTACTTGTTGCATTATTTGGGAGGCTTGTATATTGACCAAATTTAGCATAAATCAGTTCAATGAACAGAGAAAGAAAAAGAAAAATAATGATGTGGTCTAGTGCGTATGATTTTTAAAGATTAATTTTTAAAAAAAAAATGAAGAGAAAAATAGTTGGTTTACCGAATTACGCGGGTCTGATTCTCAACGGATGTGAGATACGTAGGCAAACCTCATCGGTTCCGGCCCCAATTTTTAAAAATCCAAAAATATTTTCCTTTAATTCCTTCTTTAGAAGTCTTTCCTTAAAAAATCCCAAATAAAAAAATTTAAAATTAAAAATATTTTCTTTCTTTTTAGAAGTCTTTCATTTGAAAAGAAAATCAAATCAAAATCCAAAAAATATTGTCTTTCTTTTGAAATTTACAAAAAAAAAAAAAAAATCAAAATTCAAAAATATTTTCTTTCTTCTTTAGAAGTCTTTCTTTCACCAATTCAAAAAAAATCGAAAAAAAATTAAAAATATTTTCTTTGCTAGGAGATTTTATCGGATTAATTGTATATGAAAAAAAAGTTAGTTTATCTATTTTATTTCTGATCTTCTGAACTATGCAAGATCTGATTCATGCGACGTCATGATATGTAGGCAATCCCCATCGGATTCGATCATTGCATCAAATAAACTGAGTGAAAAAAAAGAGAAAAAAGGGGAAAAAAAAAAGAGTGACAAAAATAACAAAGAAAACAAAAGGCGAAAAAAAAAACAAAGAGTAAAAAATCCAAAGAGAGAACTCTATGTCTAGTTTGACAAAGAAAACGGCGGAAAGTTTTCGTGAATATGCTGTCAAATGGTGCGAACAAGCTATTATGGTAAAGACTCAAATGGACGAAGCAGAAATGGTCACGGTCTGACAACAGGCCCAAGAGGCAGACTACTTCCAGAACATGATGTCCGCTATGGGTAATCCGTTCACTGAGGCTATCAAAATTGGGGAGATGATCGAAAATGGTTTTAAAAAAAATGGGTCGAATCTTGAGTTATGTTGCCTTTAAGGCCACATCACAGGTCGTTGCACCGCCTCCCTATGTGGTGATGAACGCGCAACCTTACATACGGCCATTGCATTATACACAAAATCGAGATCCACTTTCCAGAAATGCTCGTTCTTACCAAGCTCCATATAATCCCCCAACCAAATGATACCCAATACAATCCTTGCCCAAGAGAGCCTTTCAGAAAGAATCAGTTCACCCCTATTGGTGAATCATACTCGAGCTTGTTCCAAAAGCTAGTCAGGCTAGGTCTGCTGCATCCAGTGGCCCCGAACCGGCCAAGCCCCGAGTCCTCCTCGTACCGGGCTAATGCTAGATGTGAATACCACTCTAGAGCAGTGTGACATGATATGGAAGACTGTTGGAATCTTAAGAGAGTACTGGAAAACCTCATCGAGGTCAAGGCAATAATGCTTAGGGATGAAGATGCCCTTAATATGATGAACAATCCTTTACATGTTCACACCAATGGGCCAATAGTCGGAATGATCCGTGAAGATGAGGAATTTGATCTGGCACTGAAAGCCATTGCATCCATTGCCGAGACAGAAGAAAAGCAAAAAATGGTCTCCAAACTTGAAAGTCCCCCATCAGACGGGAGACTCGGTAGCCAGTCTTGCTATACTTTCTGCGTCCAGATTATTTCAGGGTATAATCCGAATGTTTTACATTATTGTCTTACTTTCCGATGAAAACCCTTCTATATTTTAAATTCAAAAAAAATATCAAATTAAAAAAAAATCAATTAAATGAAATTAATATTTCATTGTCTAGGAATGTCTCTTTTCTTAATCTTGTCACCTTTCTTATTCTCTTTTTGAAGTTCTGTTAATGCAGATTTTAATAACATGATATGCTTGTGGACTTCATGCCTAGATCCTAAAATGCCGTCAGACCTCGAAATAATGAATCAAGAAGCAGAATGTGTTGAAGATGAGGCTTGTGAGAAAATAAGCAAAGAATTGGAACACTAGGCCTAAGCCAAGATCCAAATAAAATTGAAAAAAGTTGAAATTCCCTCTCTTTGGATCATTGTTGAAGTAGAGATTGAGGACAAAGATTGGGTCAAGAACCGATTTGGAACAATTGACTATGATTGATGAAAAACGTATGGCCGTAGTTTGCCACGGGTAGTTGTACCAACAAAGAATGTCCCGTGCCTACAACAAGAAAGTGAGGCCCAGAAAGTTCGAAGTGGGGAAACTCGTCCTAAGACGTATCCTCTCGCATCATGAAGAAGCCAAAGAAAAATTGGCTCCATATTGGAAAGGTGCATACATTGTAACACGATTACTACCAAAAGGGAGTGTTGTATTTGGGAGATATAGAAGGAAATGTCTCTGAGACAACTGTCTATACAGACACGGTCAAAAGGTATTATGTTTGACCCTTTTACGCATCTTTAATGTTCTCTGATTGGGATGATGTAGGCTTTCATTCTCGCTACCCAAACACTATCAACCATTTGCAAACCCTTTTGAGCCGGTTACTTTTCTTTGATTACCATCTTTAGATCATGGAAGTTTTATGAAAAAAGAAAAGAGAAAAGGAAATAAAAAAAGAAAAAGAAAAAAAAAACAAAAGAAAATCAAAATAAAGTGACTTGAACTATGTTTGACTTGATTCCGGAAGGATACGTAGGCAGCCTCTCTCTGGGGTTCAGTCACACCAAAATAAAAATCCACATTCCCCCAAAAGTTAAAACTGGGCAAATGTTACAATGGTTCGGCGATGGTCTCGCCTGAGAGGTTCCAAAGTTGTAATTCAATCCAAATCCCTTTTACCCAAATCCTTTTCAAGTCCTTCCGATCAATCAACGAGAATGTTCAAAAATTGGAGGATACAGTTACTTGGATCAAATGCCACCAAACTGAGAGAAATAAAATGAGAATCTTATTGGTGAAAATACTCACGGGCACCATAGGGCGATAACGAGCAGAGAAAATGAAAATGAGAGAGTCTTGTTAGTGAAAACCCGCAATGGGCACTATAAGGCGATGGTGAGAAGAGAAACGAGAGAGATTAGCTGGTGAAAACCCGCAAAAGGCACTACTGATCGAAAAGAGGATCTTCATAGCCATTGGTATTGACAGTCCTGGGCATTGTTTCTCGGTTTTGAGGCAAAATTTGTGATGAATTTCTTAGAGTCAGTCGGTTTACACAGATCAGGCATCCAGTCCAAAAGGCATGTCATGGTCATTGAAGTCCGCATGTACTCCAGATAAGTCTTTCTTTCCTTCCACCGATAGGGATACCTCTTGTCTAAATTCATTGTCCATTCCATTATTTATTTTTCTTTGAATCCCTTTCGGTCTAACTCTATTCCAAAACTAATGCAAAGAAGGGATAGCAAAACTGATTTACAAGGATTTTGTTTGACACAAGATAATATTCAAGAGGCACCCAGCCTTGGCAGGGGCATCAAGTCAACCCTGACTGGCCATGGTGGTTGATACTTTGAAATCAAAAACTCTCGAAAAGAGAAAATCAAATTGAAAGTGCCTACAAGGAAAATTGAAGTTGAATAGGTTAAGTCCCAAGTAGCTAACCATTTTGGCAAAGTTTGAAAAGCCAAAGGTTCCTCAATGCTCTAAAATTGAAAGTTTTGGAGGAAAGAAGTCGAAAGTGAAATGCCCCAAAGGCAAAATAAAGTTGAAAAGGTTAAGTCCCACACGACCAACCGTCATGTAAAAGTTTCAAAAGTCAAAGGCTCTCCGAGGCCAGAAATACAAGTGGTATTCACGAAACATCTAGTGGAAGTTTGAAATCATCATAAAAAAGATGGGCACAAAGCCAAGTTGCCAAAGACATCAAGGTTGCAAACCAACCACCACTTTGAAAACTCACAGTTTTTCTTTGTTTGAAAAAGAAATAAAGGAGTGCAGAATGGCGATTCCTAAAGGACGAATGTCACCAAAGGTAAGTTTCCTCAAAATCTCCACTTTCCTTTATTTTTAGCATTCATCACTAATGTTCATACCTCTCATTTTCGTAGCTTAACCCAGGTAGAACCCTTTGCCTAGGGAGATCCAGCTCATAGTTCCGGATAGAAGTACTCTTCGCCCAGGCTATTTTTTGTAGCTTAACCCAGGTAGAACATTTTTTCTTAGGGGGATCCAGCTCATAGTTCCGGGTAGAAGTACTATTCGCTCAGGTTGTTTACGTAGCTTAATCCAGGTAGAACCTTTTCCCCTAGGGGGATCTAGCTTATAGTTCCGAGTAGAAGTACTCTTCGCCCAGGATGTTTTATGTAGCTTAACCCAGGTAGAACCTTTTCGCCTATGGGGATCCAGCTCATAGTTCCGGGTAGAAGTACTCTTCGCCTAGGATATTTTACGTAGCTTAACCCAGGTAGAACATTTTCGCCTAGGGGGATCCAGCTTATAGTTCCGGGTAGAAGTACTCTTCGCCCAGGCTTGTTTTTCGTAGCTTAACCCAGGTAGAACCTTTTCGTCTAGGGGGATCCAGCTCATAGTTCTGGGTAGAAGTACTCTTCGCTCAGGTTGTTTTTCGTAGCTTAACCCAGGTAGAACTTTTTCGCCTCGGGGGATCCAGCTCATATTTCTGGGTAGAAGTACTCTTCGCCCAGGCTTGTTTTTCGTAGCTTAACCCACGTATAACCTTTCGACTAGGGGGATCCAACTCATAGTTTTCGGGTAGAAGTACTTTTCGCCAGGTTGTTTTTTATAGCTTAACCCAGGTAGAACCTTTTCGCCTAGGGGGATCCAGCTCATAGTTCCGGGTAGAATACTCTTCGCTCAGGTTATTTTACGTAGCTTAACCCAGGTAGAACCTTTTCGCCTAGGGGGATCCAGATCACAGTTCCGGGTAGAAGTAGTCTTCGCCTAGGATGTTTTACGTAGCTCAACCCAGGTAGAACAATTTTCGCCTAGAGGGATCTAGCTCATAGTTCCGGGTAGAAGTACTCTTCGCTCAAGATGTTTTACGTAGCTTAACCCAGGTAGAACATTTTAGCCTAGGGGGATCCAACTCATAGTTTCGGGTAGAAGTACTCTTCGCCCATGCCTGTTTTTCGTAGCTTAACCCATGTAGAACTTTTTCTCCTAGGGGGATCTAGCTCATATTTCCGGGTAGAAGTACTCTTCCCCCAGGCTTGTTTTACGTAGCTTAATCCCAAGTAGAACCTTTTCGCCTAGGGGGATCCAACTAACAGTTCCGGGTAGAAGTAGTCTTCGCTCAGGTTATTTTACGTAGCTTAACCCAGGTAGAACCTTTTCGCCTAGGGGGATCCAGCTCACAGTTTCGGATAGAAGTACTCTTCGCCCAGGTTATTTTTTTGTAGTAAACCCAGGCAGAACCTTTTCGCCTAGGGGGATCAAGCTCATAGTTTCCGGGTAGAAGTACTCTTCGCTCAGGTTATTTTATATAGCTTAACCCAGGTAGAACCTTTTCGCCTAGGAGGGTCCAGCTCGTATTTCCAAGTAGAAGTACTCTTCGCCCATGTTTGCTTTTCGTAGTTTAACCCAGGTAGAACATTTTCGCCCAGGGGATTCAACATTTTTTTTCAGTAATACAGGGCGCCAACCCCTGGTTACATTTCCTTTCCAGTAATACAGGGTGCCAACCCCTGGTTACATTTTCTTTCCAGTAATACAGGGGTCCAACCCCTGGTTATATTTCCTTTTCAATAATACAGGGTGCCAACCCCTGGTTACATTTCCTTCTCAGTAATACAGGGCGCCAACCCCTGGTTATATTTCCTTTTCAGCAATACAGGGCGCCAACCCCTGGTTACATTTCCCACAATGCGTCAGCCCCTGATTACATTTCCTTACCAGTATATGGAACACCAATCCCTGATCTTCTTACTAGTATAGGGTACACCAATCCCTAGCTGCGTTCTCTAACATAGGGTACATCACTCCCTAGTTGATTTGATCTTAAATGCAGGATACACCACTCCCTGATACCATTGCCAATATACGGTATCCCATTCACTGGCCATATTTTTCCAACATAAGGTACATCAATCCTTAGTTGAGACATTCTTTTGGGACAATAAAGGTATAATATCCCCAAAAAAATCACAATCACGGCCTTTTGAGGGTACACCATTCTCGATCTTTTATTGCTTTTAATAAAGAAGTAGTTTAGAATTCTGTTACAATAACTCACGAAATTTTTCTAGTGAAAACTGGGACAGAAATATTTTGTTCGTTTAATTGTTGTGGTGTTTGAGCAGGTTTTATCTCGAGGCACAGAGTTCGAGATGAACAAAAGAAGAAGTCTTAATCCAAAATAAATGAATAACAAGAGAGAGAAGTGAATCCCAAATGTAGAAGTAGATGGAAATGATATGGACTGCTCAAGATGACTGAAGTTACAAGGTTTACATTTTCCGTTTTGGTCAGAAGAAGTCGTAGAAGAATGAAATAGCACCTGTAGCTAGCAAGCATCAAGGTTCAGATCAAAGTGTGCATGAAGAACCAGTCAAGACTCAAGATCAAGTTTTAGAAAACTTATAGATAGGAATCTTGTAACTTATAGCTAATAGATTTGTTTAGTTTTTTTTTTTTGATTTTGATGCAATAACTCGACTACAGACAAGAGCCTCGACGGAACCTCACTCGACTCTCTAACTCAACATTCAATCCTTTTTCTTGAACTACACACGTTCCGATTCCCTTATAATATGGGATATGTAGGTTGTCCATAACCAAGACTCGGTCACACTCTTTTCTCTTATCTCTTCCCTTTTGAATAATGGTATGGCCAAAAATTAGTCATATCGCTCATCTTTTCGTTGCCTGAAAACTCTTCATGTTTCCAATCAAAGAGGGGCATGCTGTGAGCACCTAATTTTTGACCATACTTGAGTTTTTTCTCACCAATCTCACCAATACCTCACTTCTCACTCCACTTTCCCTTGCTCCCTACTCTTTGTCCCCCCACTCTTTATTCCCACTTCACTTTACCTTTTCCCCCATTCACCTCCGTCCCTTTACAAAAACCTAGACACTCACTCTCTCATGGGACCTCACACACACACACACACCCGATAGAGGGAGAAAAAAAAAATAGAGCTAAAACAATAGAGAAAAAAATCAGAGAAAAACGGGGAAGACTGGAATGGAAAAAGGACTTCTTCTTCTTCACTATAGCGGCAGCTCATGAACCCTTCTTCCCTATGTGAAAACTAGCTCCTTTACCCCCAAAATCGACCACTATAAGCACCCAACAACAACCACCAAAAACCATCCGAAAATAGACCAAAACAGTCCACAAAACGACTTGAAATAGCAACTGAAAATCTGCTCAACTCCATCCTCAAAAGACCTCAAAATATCGCAAAACTCGTGAGTCAGTGAGATCTCCATTTGAAATTTGTTCAAGGCCTCTGCGGTCCAAAGTTCCAGTTAAAAATATGAGCCATTTTCCAACGCTGCTACTTTATGTTTTTCGATGTTGTGTCCAAATGTGCTTGCTAATAAAATTTGCTTGAAGAAGTTTGGCTTCTGAAAAAGGTTCAATACTAAACTATTTGTTCATCGTTCAATCTCTGAATTTTATTTTTGTAGCATTTGATTATAATATCTGTTAGGCTTGGTGTTTGCTCTTTACTCTTAAACGAGAGTGCCTTTGTTTGGTAAAAATAGTGATTAGCTCGTTATTGGTGATCTTGTCTAATTTTGGTGCTTTGTGCAGTTCTTAGCTATGTGTTCACTGGTTCGACTATATTAATATTGTACAGATTTTTGAAGTATTATGATTTTTACTGTTGAACCCTATTAATTAAATAGGATGGAACAAGTGTTGGAATTACAAGCAGAATGGTTTGAGTTAATAAGGGGTGCACACACAATATTTGGGGAAATAATTTAATAGTATTAATTTCTTAAGTTGCAAAAATGTTTGACTTCTTTGTTGAACCAGAAGCAAAACAATTTAGTTTTGTATAGAATTTATTTTGTTTCTATCTATTCTTTGCATGTGTCTTTGGAACTGTTATTTTAATCACTGGTTGTCCCATTTGCTTCATTATGAGCGAATAATTCATGAATTAATTTGATACTTCTTAACAATTGGGTGGCGTAGCGGTTGAAATTAATCAGACCAATTGATTTTACAAAGAAAGTGTATTTGAGTTGTAGTTTTTTTTAAATATTTATTAGCCCATTAGCCTAATAACAAGATCATACTATTTTTCCACAATAGTTTTCTATTCATAATTCATGACCTTCACATACAATAATCTCAAGTTTAGGAAGAATAATGAACACCCCTTAGAGTGCTTTATGCGTGCTTTTAATGAATCTATCGCGATTATGTATACGTTCGCGTGACATAATTGTAATTTTCAAAATTAAAATCGAAGTATGTGTTCGCGTAACTTTGGCCAAAACAATCTTAATATAATAAAAATGCTATTAATTGTGTACACGTACGCGTGACATGATTTTGGCTCAATAAACAAAACGGATTCACACACATGATTCGTTTCAAAGATAATTTCATATTTTAATAGCGGATAGATAAAACATGGAAATCAATAAATTATAGTTTATCCAAAATTAATTCAAGATAAGTTGTAGTCAATAAAGCGACCGTGCTAGAACCACGGGACTCGGGGAATGCCTTACATCTTCTCCCCGGTCAACAGAATTCCTTACCTGAACTTTATTTTCGCAGACCAATAATAATAGAGTCAAACTTTCCTTTGACCAGGGATTCAAATAAAAGGTGACTTGGAACACCCAAAAACTCAATTCCAAGTGGTGACTCTGTGAATAAAATAATCCCTACTCAAGTTTGTTACTTTAATAGGAAAAACTTTTTAACCCACAACAATCCATAAAACACATATATCTTTTGGGGGGTAAAAGGGGGTGTGACATCTTTCATTAATGATCACTTTACTATCTTGTTATTTTTATTCTGCTTTTATATAGCTTTTTGGGTGATGTCCCTTCTTGTCTATATAATTCATTAATATGGTGCTTATACTTTTCTGAGCTAAGGGTCTATTGGAAACAACCTCTCTATCCTCACAAGGTAGGGGTAAGGTATGCATACACTTAGTCTATTGAAAACAACCTCTCTATCCTCACAAGGTAGGGGTAAGGTATGCATACACACACTACCCTCCACAGATCTCACGATGTGGGACAATACTGAGTATGTTGTTGTTGTAAGGTAAAAAATCTCTTTGAATAGAAGCAAGTAGATTTTGAGAAGGAAAAAAAAAGTACTCCCTCTGTTCACTTTTAGAGCATGTTTGGAAAGCCACTGAGAAATTGAATTTAGGTGTAATTTGGTGTAATTACACAATTTGATATGTTTGTCTAGCCAAGAAATTACTTGGTTAGCATGGTATTGAGTGTAATTGGAGAGGTATAATTACACTCTCCAATTCTTAAGGGGAGGTGAGAATTTATGGTAATTATACTGTGTAATTACAAGGTTACTTTTTAATTTCTTTCTTTTTTATTTTTATTTTAATTTATTTTCTTATAACTTTTTATTTTCAATATTTAATTTATTTTAATTTATTTTAATTTATTTTAATTTTTCTTTTAAATTTATTTTTAAATTTTAATTTCTTTGTACATTATTTATTTTTTATTTCTCTATGTTTACTTCTTGTGATTTCATGTAATTGCTCGTATATTTTATTTCTTTATTTGTTTTATTTTCTTCATTTAGTGTAAGTGCGTTATTATTCTTGTTTTTCAAACTATACCTCCTAATATTAGAAATAATGAGTCATTAACAAACTTGGCATATAATGAGTGACGTCATTAAAGTAGAATTTCATTATTGAATGAGGTTATAAACTTATTGTGTTTCCTAATCTTAAGTTGTATTGGAACTTATTTTTATTATGTTAGAATTTGACATATGTTACAGTTATTTTTTGGGATTTTGAAATTGTGTTGTATTTATGAATCCAATTTACTTGTTTTAGTAATATTGACTTGTTATTTCACATTGCATGTTGTTCATTTTTTAGTTAGAATTGATAGATTAGTTTTGTCAAACATTTGCATAATATTATGACATTATATTTATAAATATTAATTTATTTTATCAAACATGCATTCCATGATATTCTTACAAAAAGTATGTTTTTAATTTTTATAATTAATTAAACTAAATATTATTAATTTGGAAAATATATATATCAATACTATATAAGTTATAAAAATATGATTACTAATTAGTGTATATTCAAGAAAAAATATGCATCTTAAATACCAAATCTAATATTATTTATACTTCTAAAAAATTATTTATATGCACATATTTATTATATTAACTTTTAAGTTTCGATAATTACTTCATTTAAAATGTAATCTAACTGTGTAATTACAATTGTGCAACCAAACAGTACACTTGTAATTACACTGTAATTATGTTATGACAAACAAACAGGTCGTCATAATTACTAGCTAGGCTGTGTAATTACTAGGCAGTGTAATTACTACCCTAGTAATTACACCAATTTTAATTATCGGATGGCTTTCCAAACAGACCCTTAGTTGTCCACTTTGGACTTTTCACGCCCCTTAAGAAATACTCCTTTCATTCACTTTTACTTGTCTACTATACTAAAAATACATTTTCACTTTTACTTGTCTCTTTTAGCAAATCAAGAGAATGACAATTTTTTTCTTGTTTTACTCTTATCATTAACTACTCATTCTCCAATTTGCTTCTCAAGACTTTTTAAAATATTATCATTATTAGGGGTTATATGATAAAATACATACTACGATTATTATTTCTCAAGGGGCGTGAAAAATTCAAAGTGGACAAGTAAAAGTGAACGGAAGGAGTAATAAATAAAGTGCATAATTTACCATGATACCCATATTAAATGGCGTATAGTCTTAATGAATTTGAAAAATAATTTGGAACGAGTAATTAATACTAAGGGCAAAATAGGAAAAATAAATTATTTTTCTCTTGATATGCGAAAAGTGATAAGTAAAAATAAAAATTTATTTTTAGAATACTTTACAACTAAAAGTGAACGGAGGGAGTACTAGTTTTTTTCCAAAAGAATTTTTGAGAAAAATATGCTTATACTCACTTTTTAAAAGGTTGGTCAAATACTAATTGCTGCTCAAAATATTTTTCGAATTAATTAGCTAAATACAAGTTGCTTCTCACCAAAAATATTTTTCAGAATAAGCTAATTTTAGAAGCACGACCAAATAGGCGAGTAGTCTCTTGGGTATGTGAAATAATCCTTAATTTAGTAATACTCCCTCCATCAAATATTAACAATCGTGGTTACTAAAAATAATTGTCTCAAATTATTTATTATTTTAGAAGTTCAAGACAAAAATAATACCCCCTCAATCTCATATTAACAATCGTGGTTACTAAAAATAATTGTCTCAAATTATTTATTATTTTAGAAGTTCAAGACAAAAATAATACCCCCTCAATCTCATATTAACAATCGTGGTTACTAAAAATAATTGTCTCAAATTATTTGTCATTTTAGAAGTTCAAGATAAAAATGATTATTTTTTTCTTTTTTATCCTTGGTAATAATTATTTTTGATGATGGAGATAACACATAAATAGAATAAATATTCAACAGAGAGAAATTATATCTTATGACATAAATAAGGGTAGAATAATCCAATCATTTTCCTAATTAATATTTTTTAAGAGACGTGTAAAAGAGAAATACAACACATAATATGAGACGGAGGGAATACAATATAAAATGATTTTTCTTTGTTAAGTTCCCAAGACGACATGCATTTACAAAGGTTAATGGTATTCAAACTTATAAGAATGTGAAGCAATCCTTAATTTACTTCCCTTCTATCCACTTTAATTGATTCTTCAGTAGTTTTTATACATATGAAAGCATTTATATTTTAGCATTAATTAATAAAAAAATTGACCACATTAGTCTTGATTTATTTATTGAAAATATAACAAATATTTCTAGACTCTTTATCCCAATGATAATTTTGGAAAAAAGAAGTTAATACCTTCTTGATATTTAAAAAAATTAATTATTATAGACCAAAAAAAAAAACCAAAAAATCAATTAAAGTGGACCGGAGGGAATAATCAAAAGGTTTTCTTGGTTAAAGTTCTCAATCAACAATTACTGCTGAACTCATTGCCCATGTAATGCAAGTTTCTTTGAACCTTTCTTACGAATTTATAAATTCATAAATATAATCATAGAGATGATTGATGAACTAAATAAAAATGTTACAAATAGTAAAGGAATATTCATTTTCTCAGAAAAGACATTTAGCTACTTTGTTAAAGTAATGAACCATTAAAAGAAGAGTGCAACATGACCTCAATCCACAAAGTACAACATGACTAATCAATCCCAACTTGTGTGGCAGGAGCATTTAGTATTCAGTGATTTTCAATTCCCATCTATTATTGAAATTTAAGAATTAAAATCTTGCTACATTTAAGACAGTGCATATTTATTTTCTCCTCTTTTGTCATTTTCTTGGCTTATTGTTACTCCCTCGTCTCGTATTAACAGTCGTGATTACTAAAAATAGTTGTCTCAAATTATTTGTCATTTTTGAAGTTCAAGACAAAACTGATTATTTTTTTCCCTTTTTTACCCTTAGTAATAATTATTCTTGATGATGGAGATAACACATAAATAGAATAAATATTCAATGAAGAGAGATTATTTCTTATGACATAAATAATGATAGAATAATCCAATCTTTTTTCTAATTAATATTTTTTAAAGGACGTGTAAAAGAGAAACACGACACGTAATATGAGACGGAGAAAGTAAAAAATATATCCGGTAATCTTACCCAAAATCTGATGCATATGGCACAACCCAATGCAAACGAACGACTACATTAATAACTGAATTCTTAGTACTCTATCATTCTAGAAAACAAATGCCACTGCCGGATAAATAGAAAGAAAAGATGAGAACATTAATTATGACAATTAAATATATGAAATTGCAAAATTATTATATCTAAAACAGTTCAGCGACTCCCACCCGCCCTAATTATTTTCTTTTTAGGTACTAATTTTGAAAATTAAGTATTATATTTTTCTTTTCTTTTTTATAGGATCAAGTGGATGGGTGCAAATTTGTACAATTTGGAGGTGGGTTCATGATGGGGAGAGTGTTTTAGTGATGTTCCTTTCTTATTATCAACAAAAGATTGATGTATATTTACAAGTTGTGGTTTAAGTTTAACAATAGCTGTCCCATTTTGTATTTGGTCCACCTCCCTCCCTTGTCTCAGCTTGAAGTTGTGTACTCCTCCGTCCGTTTCATGTTATATGATACACTTTCTTTATTCGTATATTCTAAAAAGAATAACACAACTCTACAATTGGAAATAATTTAACTTTAAACTCTTTATTTTATTCATTTTACCCTTAATGAGAAGCTTTTATAACCACACAATGTCATAGCTCCACAAAGCTTTTACCCCATAAGTTTTTAAGACCACAAGTTCCAAAAGTACTTTTTTTTTCTTAAACTCCGTGCCTAGTCAAACTATTTCATCTAAATTAAAACGGAGTGAGTATTAATTTTGCAATCTCTCCTTGTTCTGTCTTTTTTTTTTAGTAATAGAGACATCCGGGTTAGTTTTGCACGTACCTAGACTATTTCACTAGGTGTCTACTATTTTTCATCTATGTGATCGCCAAGTAACTCTGTCCACCAATTAAGATTTAGATAGATGAAAAAAAAAATGCTGGCGTTTTTTGTCCATACTGAAACTTGAACTCTAATCTCCCATAATTTTTACCTCCTTTATTGAAAAATAGTCCACCCCCTTGAGTGTTGACTCCTTGTTCATCTTTTCAATGGTCAGATTTGAACAAGAGTACTAGAAAAACTTGTGACGCATCATTATTAGGCTGCACTATTATATTTGTTTGCATATTAAATCCATCTGGTATGCAAACATTAATGAGTCATTTGGAGCTCTAATTAAAGACTACTGAACTCTTCTGAAGCTCATATAACTAGCCCCACCTCTCTTTTCTGCCTTCTTGTTTCTGTGTTGCTTGATGTGAGCTTCAAGTTTGTTATTTCCCTCTGTACTTCAGATTGCTTCAGCGACGAAGCCACATATATTCGAGAGGTGTCAACCGATATTGCGCTTGAAAATTACACTGTGTAGCTCGATAATCTTTTTTTATGCATATATCCTACATGTTGACATCTACCGAGGGTCTATCGGAAACATCTTCTCTACTCCATGGAGGTAGGGGTAAGGACTGCGTATACACTACCCTCCTCAGACCCCTTACTTTTGGAATTTTACTGGGTTGTTGTTCTTGTATCCTACATATCGATATCTCTTAGCTTTTTCGTAGGTTTACTTACTTATATTTTAACCACTTAGTAAAAATTCCGGCTTCGTCACTAATTTGCTTTGCTCAATATATGAATTAGCGTATGGTAATATATATCGTGGCTCAGTAACGGACCCAAAATTTTATACAAGCGGGTTCAAATAAAGACTGAACCTTCAGCTGCATCCGACAATAGAAGTACTATTAGGGCTTAACAAATATAGTTCACCTTTGGCTCTTTGTTTCGGTTCATAACAAAACCTCCAAAAAAAAAGTTTTGCTCGCTACTTCTTTGTTTTTTTGTATTTTGAAGTCGCCTTTTAAAAACATATAAGGATAAATTTTAACAGCTTTTTATTTACTTTCTTAGATTTAACAATTTATTAAATTTTATAAAATTTTAATAATTTTATTTAACAAACATCAATTTAATCGATACCAAAATACTAAATTCAACTTATTTGTTTAAATCTTACAAATTCAAAATTATTTTATTTTTACAAGCTAATTATTGCAGACAATAACAAATAGAAGTGAACTATTAACTAAACCGGATTAATAACTTCTTAAAAAGATAAGTGCTTTGTAAACCATGAGAAAGAGGAAAGCAAAATACTTTAAAAGATTTCAAATAAATAAATGTGAAATTGAGATAGAAGAATACCATTTTAGTCTTTGGAAGATTATTTAAGAATAAAATTATTGAGATTAATCTTTTAAAGACCCAATGCCTTAGATATATGGTTGGTCTTTTAAAGATTCCCGTTTTTTGAAAAAAAACAGGATATACATGAAAAGGAAGGAAAGGGAAGGTAGTCAGACTCGTAACCTGGCCCTTCCACCCTTGATGACCCCGCTTGAACCGTTGCACCACATTCCGCCTTATCTCAAGAGGGTTCAACGTTTATTATTTAACTTCATTTTGGTACTTGAAAAAATAATTTACCTATAAAAATAGTATAATTATTTTACGAAGCGTATTCAACTGACTCACTTGAACCAACGTGGATCCCCCTAACGTGGCTCTTGAGGCTTTTCTGGGGCAGTATTTCTTGGCAGTAGACTAAAAGTAAACGTACTACAATGAGTAATCAGAGATCCAAACAAAAAGGTAATAGGGTCCCATAAATGTGGTTATAATTAAAGGTACCAATAAAGATAAACATGCCAACATCCAATCTGTTTGAATCTAACTGGCAATCTCACTTTCGTTGCCTTATGACATAGGGAAGAAACTCTGTATACTCACCTAACCTCCCTAAAACATGTGTCTACAACATCTTATCATCCTTTTGATTCCTCTGTATGCCTGTCCGACATATAAATCTTTTTTTTCTTGTTGATGACTTGCAAGCATCTTAACTATTAAGAATATATATGTTATCTTTTATCAGCATAGGTAGATAATTGTGTCTACTAACGCTTGGGCAGATTAGGAGAAATCATCTAGTATTTGTATCCGTTGGAAATTGAACATGAGGCCGTGTAATACTCCATTCCTTTCATTGACCACCAGGTCATACCATTTGGTGCTGATGATCTAAAATATCAATCATTTTTTTTCTTGGAAAATCTTTGCAGGCTAATTGGACAAAGATAATATAGTAGTCCACAAAGAAAATAATGAACAACAAGATCATTGTCAGGAGACTCTAAATTCTCTTGTCAAAGCCGAAATTATTCTTGCCAGAATGAATCTTGATTAGCCGGGCAGTTAACTTCAAATATAGACATATAAACAGAAAGATTGAAACAGTGAAAAGTACAAACAACAGTCTTCCAAATCTAGAAGTACAATGTAAGATTTAGTCATAGTTTGTCTTCCCCTTTTACAACCTTTTATCTGCAAATCCACTTTGAAAAACTCAAAAATAAAAGTCAAATCTCTATCTACACATCCACATTGATAAACCCATGAAAAGAAAAGTTAAATCTCTATAAGAGTAAAAAAAAAAAACAATCTGTTTATATTTCTTATCACTCAGACCCACAAAATAACAATATACAATGTCAAATCTGAATTTCCTCAAGTTGTTGCCCTTCTATCAAGATCAAAGTTATTTCCTTTCATGAGGGATGAAGTTTAAAGTGAGAGAAATTCACATGAATGTTAAAGAAGAAATTAAACCCCACTATTGGATTTTCAGTAAAGAAAACAGAAAAATAAAAAAAAAGAGAAAATTAAACCTTTAATTTATGTGGTCTTAGAGGCATAAATCAACAATGAAAACTCAACTTTATCTGGATCTTTGTGCAGCAATTTGTCTTTATCATCTAACCACAGTCTGCTATCCATTCCACTTCTTGTCCTAAACATAAAAAGTGCACAACCAGATGTTGGATTAAAGAACCAATCATGAACATCCCACATTAGATCAACCAACAATCCATCCACAAATATGCTCTGATTTCCCCTGAAATTCCATTGCAGCCTTTTAACTCTAATCACCATCTTTTTATCAATATAAACTGATAAAACAGGATGCTTTAGACCTTCATTTTCGCCGCTACAACGAATTAATATGTCATGACTTGTGCCATTGTCACAAAATTGAGCCTTTGTTGAATAAAGGGTATTCCCTGAAAAGTATTCTTTTCTTGAAACCAATGAGAACTTGGCCATTGGAGTTCCATTTTTTAACTTTCTTAATGAAGCTTCTTCAGCCATGTCACCAATAATAAGGCCAAGTTGTGAATCAACTTTGACTAGTAAATAATAGCCATCAATTGGTTCAGGACCTGATAAATACCTGGCTGCATATAAATCCCAGAAAATTTCAACCTTTAAATGATCCAAATCCAGTGATTTGCTTCCCCTTTTCTTCCTAAAAAGACGCGAATTCGTGTTGAGTTTGAAGACATTTGAAGGATCATCACCAAAGTGTACACTTAGGCCTTGTGTTATACTATTTGTTTTGGACCATGAAACTGTGATCAAGACCTGTTTTTTATTGGAGAGAGTGACTTTATACAAACAAGTGACAGTGTTTTGAATTGAAGGAATCAGAGAAGGAGGGATACAAGCAGAGTTTGAGTAACTAGAACAAGAAGTATCAGAAACTTGTACTGCATATTCATTGAAACAAGAAGCAAAGTCTCTCATTTCTTGATACTTAATTATTCTGCTAAATGAGAAGAGATCTGAAGAAATGGGGGAGTTGCGTGTGCTAAAAAGCTTTTTAGTAGGAAGAAATAAAGGGAGATTTGGAAGGACTTGTTTTGGAATTATTATAATTGGGAAATTTCAGAGGAAGATGGAACTATAAATCCACTTTCCTGACAGCCCATGTAAGGTATTAAATATGATTCTCTCTCACCTTAAAATTTGCAACTTAGGAGAAGGGGAAAAGGGAAAGAATACAAGTAACTCTTAGACAAAACCTTTGCAAGTACTATTTCTTTATTCTCTCTTGCCAGTTCATCTGAGATACTAGTACTAAAAAATAACATAAAACATTACTGTATAATTTAAGGACAATAAATAATAAAGTCATTAAGATGGGTCAAGAGTAAAAGTAGAAATGTAGTAGAAGTTGCATATTAGTAGTCTAATCAATTTTTTTAATTCCGTTTCTTGTAGTTTTAGGATTCATGATTGACTAATACACAGAAAGCAATAAATTTTCAGTTTCTGAACATTAACTGTGTGCAGTATAAAGACGATAAGTGCGTGCCATATAATAAGGTTGTAGACTTCACCCTTTTTGAACTTTGACTTATGGGCGTCGAGACATGAATAAAGTTGGATATCAAAAAATTATAAGAGTATTTGGAGCGTTGGATAGAGAACAAGTGTAAATTTCTTGTACACGACAAAGTCGCATGATTTGAGCTAGTATAGAAAGTTTCTAACGGTAAGAGTGAAGTTGAAGGAATTCAAAGATCAAGCAATGCAGATGAATTGGAGTTTAACTAAGGGTAATTTTTAATTATTATTTGAATTTAGCTTTTGTTGGAAATAAGAGTCCAACTAAAGGAGTGCTCTAAAACATTATTTCTAACAGTGTATGCTCAAGTTATGCTAGAGATAGAACTCTCGGTATATTTTGTTCTCTACCGCATCACAAATTAGGGTTTGAGTTGTAACATAGCGAATTCATTCTGCATCATCGCCGACCAGTGATTTGAGATGCGGTTCAATATGTCTTTCTATTTCCGCTACAAGGAGATACATGTAAGTTTTCCATAATTAAGCACAATCTATTTAGTTTATATTTCTTTTTTGTATATGTTTCTTGAGCTTTTATAGTGACAATTTAAAAGATTTTATGATATTAGATCACTCAAAAGATAATCATAAGTAACGGTTCAAAATAAAATGAACGTAAATTAAAAAATAAGGCAAGTAAGGTATTAAAATACTCTTAAAAATTCTTAAGAATCCTTTTCATTTATATTTCTTTATACGGGACCTTTTTTTACTCCATATTTTAATGGGAAAGGGTTAATCAATTAAAGGATGGGTGTGAGAGATTATGATAGTGAGAGTTGGCCCCTAAAATTAAAACTAGTCTGCTGACCCACCAACTCCTAACCCCAAAAACAGATATGATTAAAAGCTAAAGAAATATGCAGGTAGAGTTATTTTCATCTTCTTTTCCCTTTTTGATCTCATTATTCATTTACTGTAACTGTTTTTGTTATTTTTATCTTCATCTTTATTGTGATATTGAGGGGAATAAGTAATTCTTTATGTTTGGACGCATAAATTTATAGTGCGGACGTTGCAGGTAGGAGAAGGAACATTAAATTTCTATTGTAACACCCATGAATCTATTAAATTTTTTATATACTGCTTTCACATCACTGTACCCAGTCTCCCCATGACCTTTTCCCAACGTACCTAATGAAGAGAAAAGTAAGAAATAAAAAACGATATATAAAATATTTAAAACGTAACAGCAAAAGCTTGGAAAAAGAAAAGACATTTAATTTCAAGCGTTTACAAATTTAAAACATGCTTAATTACTAAAAGGAAAAGTAAAAGATAAAGAGGCACACTGATCTGTTAAAGCTACATCATTGGTTTATAAAAGAAGCTAAAATGGGTAAGGATTAAACAGCTAACAGTATTGAAAAGGAAAAGGATAATTATGAAAAGGCCTAATCATGTTCAAAGAACTGCAGATGTATAGTTATGATTAGTATATATGTTAAACATATAATCGTACTCTAATTTTAACTCCTTTTTAATGGTTTTTTATGGTAGAAGCTTTTTCTTTCGTGGTTCAATGTTTCAGCCAAATCAGAACTAGAGCAAAATTTAACATTTTGATTCTCACGAAATGCAAACGGGAATACCTCTTGAACGAACAGCTAGTTTCACTATAGTTTGACTTCTCCCTCCCAAAAAAGGAAAAGAAGAGAGAAGAAAAAAAGAAACAAGCAAAAAGATGTGAGAAAGAAAGACATCATAAACATTTTCGCCTAGTTGAAATGAATACAAAATGTGAAATCTATTACAAAAGCATTTAATTCCATAAAAAGGGGTCCGGGAAAGCGAGACCACAAGAGTTTATCGTACGCAGTCTTACCCTGCCTTTCTGCAAGAGGCTATTTTCACGGCTCGAACTCATTACCTCATGATCACATGACAACAACTTTATTAGTTATGCCAAAACTCCCGTTCAAAAGCATATAATTCCATAAGGACATTATAAATATATTACATCTGAGGCTCTGATCCATATTATTTATCTTTTAAAGTTGTTGCATACCCCTTGGTATATTATTAACAGCCTTAATCATATGAATATTTGTCTAAATTACTCTTTATATCTTCTTAAACATCTCATTCTATTAACACCTCACTAACTTGACTAATAAGAGTAAAATTGACAAATAAAAAGTAATGAATAACTTTTTATTTTTATACATTAAATATTTTCAAACTAATTCAGTTTACTGTAACGGCTAATATTAGATCGGAAGAAGTGTCTTTCTGGATATATACAAAAGAGAGGAATTGTTTTCATGCATATATATATATATATATATAAAATGCACCCAAGAATTAGTGAAAAGAAGGGAGAAAAGATCAATTCAGGAAGTAAATTTCTGTTATTGAATCACTTGTTATATCATATATGGTCCACAATTGTATTGTGTAGTCCTTGGATTTTCCACTAAGAGCATGCTTTTCTGTTAGGTTTTGTTAGGAGAGTTTCAAGAAGATATTCATCCTAGTTTTGGTGAGAAAAAAGAGGACAATTATTTAACTAATTTATGTCTGATTTTCAACAATCCCATTTTGTTAGGCAGCCAAACACTTTAAACTTATGTCCCTATCAATAATTCCATGTGTTATAGAAATTAAACTTGTTGACTGTGTTTTACTTTTATGAAATCCCAAACTTCTTTTCATAGTGGTCAAAACGCTGCAATATAAGGTTTTCAGCCATCAAACTGCCACTTATGGAATCTTTATTTTAGCGGAATGCTATTAACATGATGGGTTCTGATTTGAAAAGGAGTGGGGATTTAATATTTATGGTTATGAACTTCGTTTTAATTACTAAATTCTCAATTAAATTATATATATATATAATAAATTTTCTATTATAATATATAATATAAGCAAAAATTATTGAATCCCTACCAGAACTAACCAATCCAACTACATAAAATTAAATTGATATATTAAGACAGACAAAGGAGGTCTCAACGAAAAGAGCACACCATTTGTATTTTGAAAGGTAGCTGCGAACTATTTGTGTAGCAAGTAGAAACTACTCTAGAACGTGGAGGCAACAACGGAAAATTAAATATTAGAATAATGGGGATCACACTAAAGGAGATTTCTTCACTTTTGGTCTTATAGTTATAGCATATCGAAAGATTCTCTCTGAGCCCAAGAGAACTATTATTATGAAATTAGTTTAGTGGCATGCTAAAAACCTCATGCATTTCACGATTGGATTTTACTTGCATACATACATAGAGTTAAAAGACTATATTATCGGTGTAATTTAATAAATAAAAAGTTGTCTGTTTTATTATTTAGAAAATTATAGTTTCTTTTTTATTATATTATGAATTGATATCTATAATCATCTTTTAGATAATTTGATAGTAGACAATCATATTTAGAAGTTAATCTTCAAATGATTTTATAGAATGACCTACTTGTGGAGCAAGTGGCTTAATTGTTTACAAGAATTTGCTTAATTATATTATAGGTATAAAATTGTCTTGTGAGCAAAGTCATCTTAATTAGATGAAGCGTGTTTTGGGTTAGAGTGACAAGAAACAGAAGACTCGCAAGCTGCAAACACAATATTAGACAATTAACAACTAAGGAGAAGAAAATAGTTTATTATAAGTACATTTATTTAGCATTTTTATGTTCTAGTCAATACTGATTTCATTATCATATTTCGAAAACCTTCTCAAGAGGTGTTCTTTCTTTTTCATATACGAGCGGTTTTGTCAAGTTGACTTATAAAAAAACAAGTCTTCGTGCATCTACAGAGAGACAGTCTTTTATTTCATTACATTACTCGTACTTCTCTATTATTTGGATATATATGAATTTGTAAAAGATATCTTATTTGAAATTTATTTGTTGCCTCTATATGAAGAAAGGGGTATGGAATTTTCGGATATTGAAATTTATAACACAAATATAGCATTTTTTACAATTAATAATCGACAAATGGCTTGATCCAAGGAGATATATACTACTTAATATAATTATTTATGTTTTGCGGAAGGTGAATTAAAGAAACTCAGAGAAAACTAAACGGACATCTCAATTCTCATCTACTGGCAACATGTGCAGTTCTCCTCTTATGCCATGCTTCTTTTGTTCTCCATCCCCAATTGCAAATTAAAAAAATTAATATACACTTTCTGCATCACCATAAATGCATCTCCAAAGCCAGAATTATAATATTATTGAAGAAAATTGAGTTTTTTTGTAATTCTCTGTAGCTCCTTGGAAGCAGTGGCGTAGCGTCAAGAGTGTTCAAACTTTAAACAAGTCAATAATTTTTTTGTCGATGAATGATGTACCAAAATTTTTGAATCAAACTACACAACATATAGCTAAACAATAAAAAAATATAATATAACTATAATTTTATAAATCAAAATTAATTTTTAACTTATACACACATTATAATTTTTTAGCGAATGGGGTGCGCTTGACCACCCTTGGCATAGAGGGGCTACGCCACTGCTTGGAAGTCGTCCAATACTTATTTAAAGGAAAAAAAATAATACCTTTTAATTCCTTGATCCTTCCTTTGAAGGCAAAGTTGTTCGTCTCATCTATAAACCGGTGCAAATGTAAATTAGGTAATAATGGTATATTTGACTTTAAATTTTTTTTATATAAAGCATATATTAGCTGATTCTTTTAGTTGTTAACTTGTATGACTTTTTGAGTTGAGATCACTGCACGTTAGATTAGTGTTGAGATCTCCAACAAATTGAATTCTAATTTCTGCTGAGAAGTAGGGTGTTCAAACCGAACCGGAAAATTGCACCAAACCGAAAAGTCAAACCAAACCGATTAAAAAATTCGACTAGGTCTGGTTTGATTTGATTTGGTTTGGTATTGAGTAAAAAAAACCCAAATCAAACCGACATATAAGTATATAATTTTAATATATATTTTTAAGACTTTATATTGAATTTTCTTTAAAAACATATCTAGAAATATTTGAGATCCTAATATTTAATAGAATTATGAAGTGCATTCATTTTTATTTACTTTAAATAATGAGTCGTATCACTTTCTTATCAAGTGTTATTAAAATGGGTCAATCATCTCTTTGTTCTTCCTTATTCATATGTCAAGATTTCTTTTATTTTTTTCGAATTTGAAATGGTATTTCAATATTTAAAATTAAATAGAACATATCATTATTTTGGTATCATATTGATTTTTATATTTAATTACTTAAATTGGTTAATCTTGAAAGCGTACATCAACGAAAAATTATTATTAGACGATTAAGAAAATAACTATCATGTGTTACTAGAAAAGATTCTCCATAAGAATATTTTAATAAGTCATATGTTTGTCAATTATTTCAATTTTTACTAAACATATATTCACTTATCAAAACTTTATCTATAACGTTAATAAAGTAATATTGAAATAATATTCAAGTAACAAAAAACCCTAAAAATCCGATAAAACCGAACCAATCCAAATCGATATAGTTGATTTGGCTTGGTTTTAATAAAAATTGAACCAACTCGATCCATGCACACGAAGAACCTTTGTTTCCCGTTTCGGGTGGGTACAATGGGGGCCTTTTCTCTTTGTTTATGTGCGAGGGTCAATTGGAGCCATTGAATTCGTTGACAATATTAACAGCTGTGATATAAAGTCAGATGAAAGAACAATTACTGCAGTTTTAAACTTTTAATAATAGTCTGTAAAAATGCCCGATCTTAAAGTATGAGTTAAGATCGACGATTCAGCACTATAGATGTATAAAAAATGCTTGTGCATGATGGCTAGTATGCTGAGCAGTTTGTTATAGAGTTAATTTCCCGAATGGTTATTGAATTTTCTTGCTTCGCCACTGACTAAAGTTAACTAATTTTTGTAACGAGGAAATAACTCAATTATACCTATATTTAACAGAAAATAAAAATGTTGGAAAAACTGGTTTCGAAAATGCAAGTAGGTTGCAACTTCAACAACTCACCTTCTATAATTTTCACTGTGGCACCAATTAAAAATAAAAACCATTGGATCAGTAGTCCAATGCTTGTGAAGTTGAATATGCTATATTACTTCTCAGTAGAGGCAAGCTCATAAAGACATGGCCTTGGAAATGAATAAACTGAACGTCTCGTTTCCATTTATTAGCAATATACAAAAAAGGGCAGCTTAGTACGCAAAGCATCCCGCATTCACGGAAAGTCCAAGAAAGTGCTGCACTCGTAGACAGCCTATCCCAACAGCAAACATTAGTGGCTGGTTCCACGGCTCGAACCTATGACCTATAGGTCACACGAGAACAGCGCTCCAAGGTCCCCTTCATTTATCAGCAATATACAACTGACATATATTTCCGAACTGTCTTACTCTTGTGCTTGTTACATTAACATTGTTTTAGTTCCACAACTATGTACATTTACACTTCAATATTCTTCATCTGCTTGCGTTGATCTAGTAATAGGAATTGACCATCTTCCTAGATGCGCTGTATAATTTATGCAGCGGACAACTCCTCTCCCCGAAGGTCCATCGGGAAAATCAATAACACTAATGCTGCCTGCATCCAGGTGAAACGATCCCAACCATTCCTTTGTCAGATTGAGACAGTGTCCCATCATTGCGATATGAAGTGCAGGATGGCCAACAGCGATGACTATACTCTCTTCGTCAGATCTCTCTGATAGTTCATGCAATACATGTTTCCATGCTTTCCCAGATTGGTCCCATAAAGATGTTGCCACGCCGTCTTCCAAGCTATTTAACCAACCAGATGGAACATTTTGCATTCCTGATGCATCCTGCAGAGGAAGCAGCTCAATATTTTAAGCATGGAAAGCATATCAACTGCAAAAATATGTGTGCACAGACAACAACAACAACGACCCAGTAATCCAATAGTGTAGGAGTGAGCTATAGGATAAAAACAACCGATTCACCAAAATCTGCAACATAAATAATTTAGACTCCCACATAACCACTAGAAGAACAACCCTTCAGATCACAGACTAACTAATTGACTGTGTTCTTGTACTTGTAAACTTCTGATAAGGATTATTAATGAATAAACCATAATCCAATAAGGTTTGTGAAATCGTGAATTCTAAAACCAACCCTTTTGGTAGTAGACTGATTTTATAAAAGTTCAAATTTGAAAGCGAGAAATAATATAAGGTGAATAGCCATTTTTTGCAGGATTTATTCAGAGCAAATCAAGAAGTTTTGATGACAACGGCTCCAGAATTTTAAATCTTCCAATCTCAAAACAGATGCATCCTTATATTTTTTATCTTAAGAATGTTCTGCATGCAACGCTCTTAATAAATTCGTCAATTTGTTTAAGTTTAGGAAATCAGGAACATGTCTCTTGCCTTCTTCGATTGTGTTAGAATAGTTTCAACATCTAGATCTGGTATCTGCTTCGTCTCCACATAGCGTGGGATACAGTCAGCTCCAAGGCAGTCAGCAGCTTCTTGAACCTACAAAATTCAGTATAAAATTTTGTGTTAAGTAAGGAACAACAACAACAACAACCCAGTATAATCCCACAAATGGGGTCTGGGGAGGGTAGGACGTACGCAGCCTTACCCCTACCCTGGCAGGGCAGAGAGACTGTTTCCGATTTTGTGTTAAGTAAGCTAATGTTCTTTATATAAAGGACTGTCAATCAACATACTATCTGAATGGTCTTACTTTGGAGATTGTGTCGGCTGTCTCTACAGATGTCCTTTTAGTTCCACTGACTATAGTACTCACTTTCAGATCAAGAAGCAGCTCTGCTATTTTCTGCGCCTGTCACCCATTTTAATAAAATTCTGTAAGGTTGTGACACCCCAGATATGAAGCTGAATGCTACTATTGTAAGTACCATCATACCTGTATAACTCCAAGCATGTTCATGGGGCCATTGCCAGAATACGGCATACTACTCTGTAAACATTTCAACACCAATGAGAAAAAAAGCAGAAAATGGTCAAAGCAACAGATAATGACGCCCCAAAAAACAATGAGTAATTTGAACAGCTTGTCAACATGCTAAAAGAAATTGGGGCTAAAAACCTGAAAGTTAAGGAGAGGACAAATCAGAATTTATATAGTAGATGACAAACAACCCTGAGTACTCCCCCAACACCATACCTAATCTACGAGTGCAAAGCAATGTTTACCAGGTAAGAAACATTCATAAGATGCTTAATCCCCATTCTCAATTTCCTATGTCACTGAGGATAACAATTTAAAAGCAGTATTGCCACATCCAAGATCAGCCAACCAACATAAGGCTGTTTTTTTTCTTTTTCTTTTACTTAATCTGTGCAAAGTGACCTCTGACATCCTATATCCCTTCTCTTTGTTTATGCTCAGGTTCAAAACTAATCTGTTAAATCAGTTAAGATAGAATTTCGTTTAAACAGATTTTGCAGTCCTCAAGCAGAAATATGATCTGCTGATGTAAAGTCTTCGTCATCCATATCTCTTATCATAAGCTAAAAAGTAAAGTTATTTGTAATTCTGGAAGTACTTCTAAGATAACTAAGCTTCAAGAAGTTAAAAAGTGGAAGCTGTTTGCTTTGAGCACATAAGAGAGAAATCTAAAGTCAAGCATTTTGAGCCAACAGTCACTATTGTGAATAAAAATTGCTCAAGCCATTGCAAAGGTGGAAGAAATTGTCTCTAGTATTTTCAAACTTGGCAAGTACATTCTCCACCTCTAGAAAAAGAATATGATCTCAAGTTAGAGTCGCTGGAATGGTTCGTATATAGCCTTTCTTCCTATTAATTTACCCGTTCATCCATTGGTTTTGTCTATAAGGGTGGTATCTTCGAGAATGATCTCATGAGGGGGTGATAAAATAGATAGATAAGTTTCTTCTATTAGCTGATGAAGACCAAAATCCTAGCACCGAATGTATGTGTCACTCAATTCTTTTTTGTTTTTTTCTTTGATTATGTGTATCTGTCACTCAAACTAGTCTTCAACCAGAAATAATTGCAAGCAGTTTGGACAATCATACTTCCATAAGGATCAAAAGGGCTCTTTTCAGAAAAGATCCATGCTTTCAACTCTGTTCTCACATAAATTTTTTCTCCAAGCAACCGCTATTTCAGGGTCATAGACCACCTTGTTATATCATAAATTTGAAATCAAGAAGCCTAATATGTCTGTTCATTGGGAATACAGAATGATTGGTCCATTGCTTACTGCATACCTCTAGGTCACTCTCTGACACTCCATGGCAGACAAGTACGATCCGCTTACTAGCTTTTCTGCCTGCAGAACTGCCCCCTGCTACAGGCGAACCTGGGGTCTGCATTATCCAAAATTATGTCACAGCACAAAGATAAATCAGATACCACGAGAAAACACAGCCTTGAAGTCCAGTCCAGATAAAGCCATAAAGTAAAAAAATCCATCAAGTAGTTACAAAGAAATGAAGAGAGCAGTTCTGAACCTACAAATCATATGTTGACCTCGAATTATCTGACAACTAAATGTAAAACTCAGTTTTAGAATTTGCATTAAATTAGATCCTGATGGAGCTAGCAATTAAATGTCCGATATTCTCGCGAGGCAAATGATATGTGCAGATCCATTTACATCAATGTCTTTCAGCTGGTTTAGTGGATTCAGAAAGTCAAGTTCAGATTTTAGTTTACTGCATGAAGTATCACGGGGTATATAAGATCCTAAGCTTCAGTTGCTACTCTAAACATGCATTTATATGGGGATTCTAAAGTAAACTAAATTAGCAAGCACTTCTGGAAGCAATTCAGAACCCCTCTTTCTTTACTTACAAAGAAAGGATTTCTGTGGTCAATAAATGGATATTCTTAGTTTGCTTTATTGATAGACCAGCTTAATGAACGGGTTGGCAGGTACAAAGTTATTTAAGATGCATGCATGCCCGACCTCCATCGGAGATCATTGGCTCTTCTGCAAGAAGCAGGCATGCCAAGCATCACTTCTAGTGTTAGAGAGCCTAATTAGAATATTGGATTAAGACGGGTCTAAATGGAGCGATATGGATAGTGAGAATTCATATGGCACTTAGAATACCAAACTAGCTTGTGATTAGGCATGGTTGTTGTTGTTGCACTCTCTTATATTTAGAGAGGGGATTGACCAATCAATGGATCTAAAGGAATGATATTAAAGCATTAGAAACTTTCTGAAAGGAAAATATGTTATACTGAATTTTCTTATCTGAGCCAGAGTTTTTCAAATCATCCAAATCTTCATGTCACAATGAAGATAACTAGCAGAAAGTTTTCCATTTTATCAATAATCACTTAATAGATAAAACTGTTCTTGTATAAAGTTGAGTACAAGTATTACCAGATCAGATACCTGATTTAAACGATTAAGGCAAATACTTGGGGTTCCGCCCTCAGGTTGTGGAGTGAAGTCCAGCACACTAACCCCGCAATTGCTTTGAAGTAGAATCCTGAAGTACTCAGTTCCTAATCCTGATTGATGGTGAAACAAATATAAAAGCTAGGTTCGGACTGCTAGCAGATGTTACAAACCTTATATTAAGCAAACCATACCAATGGCTGTTGCAATGAGAGCCTGATTAACCGCGTTATGAGCAACTACTAGGACAGACTTGCTTTCATGGACCAAGATCTTCTCCCAGCAGCTTTTAGCACGAGCCCACAACTCTCTCACTGGATAGTGACCATCTATGATGAAATTAGGTGCATCTATTTGCCATTGACGAAAAGCTTCACCATATTTAGCTTTTCCTTCATGCTTCAGGAGGCCCTAGAGCAGACATATGTTTTCAGAACAGTGAAATATTAAGCATGAGTTGGTCCGCATGCAAGCAGACAACATGAATATCTTTTCACCATCCTATTGCAATTATTCACAGATTTTAAGTTCAAGATGAAAAAACAGAGGTGTGTGTAAGCTTTAACTGACTTGGAATGAGTAAAGGTCAATTTCCCTCATGTCAGAGTCAGTAATGATCTCCTCCTCGCGAGCACCCCATATTATCTCAGCTGTCCTCTTCGAGCGACGCAGTGGACTGGAACATGCAGCCCACCTCTGTCAACCATTTTGGAAACATAAAAAAGAATAGAAGAGACTCTTATTGTTCTACATGCATTAGCTAAAAGTGAAATTCAGATGCAATTTGTGCTCAGGTTTATTAAGAACAAATTAGTTGAAATCCTTTAACTGCTCTCCGGCATTTAACATACAACAACAACAGCAAAAACAACAACAACAAACCCAGTATAATCCCACAAGTGGGGTCTGGGGAGGGTAGTGTGCACGCAGACCTTACCCCTACCTAGAAAGTAGAGAGGCTGTTTACGATAGACCTTCGACATTTAACATAAAGGATAAAATTCATATGCTGCAGTTAATCTGGAAATTTGCTTCTCCCTTATCTATTTCTTTAAGTTATTAGTTTGCTCCTCTTTAATTTGCAGAGAATTAACTCATCGGAACTAACAGATATAAGACGACTCCTTTGAATGAAAAGTTACCAGTAGAAAACTGAAGCATACAGACACTAAAAGAGCATATTATCCTTGCTTAGAGGTTAGCGATAAAGGAGCCGAGTTAAACACTCAAGCTGAGTTTTCAATACTGGAGTGCCTAAGCTTATAGTCCCTGTCCAGTTTGGTAAATAAACCCGAAAAAAGCCTGACTACGATGACCAGAAATTATGTTCCCGAAAAGCATTGTTCGTTCACACTGGGATTGGAGAACATGGATTCCTTATATTTGCGTTGCTAAGACCCTCCACCCAACCCATAAATGTAGAACAGACGAATGAGGAGTACGAAAAGAGAGTTCGAAGGTCATATCAGGTTGGCTGGTATGACTGTGCTCTAATTCAACAAAGACTACAAAATTTACCCTTAACGAGAATCTAACAAACCGAGCTGCTAAATACGAGCTTATTTGGTTATGGGTACCTTCTATCTACTGTGCCCCGTTTTAAAGTTCCAAGGTTATTAATCATCAAAGCAATATACACCTTCACAAAATAGAAAGTCAAGATACATATCTTGAGATATGCTTAGGACATACCAAAGGTCAACAACTATTCGAGCAACCCAAAAAGTTCAGGACATTGCCATTCACCTAAGTGACCTTATAGAAGTGTCCATACTTCTGAACCAACATACTTTGCCTTTGTAGTTGCAATATGTTCCATTCCCTAAGTTGCAATCAGAATCTAAACAAGTTGATTTGGCACTTCTCTAAAGCAGAAAAAGTTCTCAAATTGTCAAATTGGAAGAAACTTGAGATTTGTAAGTTTTATAGAGCGGTGGTTAGACCGACCATGTTGTATGGGGCAGAGTGTTGGCCAGTTAAGAATTCACATATCCAAAAGATGAAAGTAGCAGAAATGAGGATGTTGAGGTGGATGTGCGGGCACACTAGGATGGATAAGATTAGGAATGAAGATATTCGGGAGAAGGTGGCCGTGGCCCCCATGGATGACAAGATGCGGGAAGCGAGTCTTAGATGGTTCGGGCACGTGCGGAAGAGAAGCTCAGATGCCCCGATTAGGAGGTGTGAGCTGTTGGCTTTGACGGGTACGAGAAGAGGTAGAGGGCGACCTAAGAAGTATTGGGGAGAAGTGATCAGGCAGGACATGGCACGGTTTCAGATTTTCGAAGACATGGCCCTTGATAGGAAGGTGTGAAGGTCGAGCATTAAGATTGTAGGTTAGGAGTTAGTTGTATATTTTCCTAATTCGTATCGGGTGTGAGGATAGTGTGATAGTGTTTTGTCTTAGACGGCTAGTGGTTAGTGTTTGTGTTCACTCTATTCTTCCTTTCATAGTACCAGGCTGTATTTATTGGTTATTATTATTGCTTTTCCGTCTAATTTCTGACTCTTGATCTGGTTTCTGTTGCTGGTAATGATATATTATTTCTTTTCGTCTTCTTGAGTCGAGGGTCTATCGGAAACAATCTCTCTACTCCCTCGGGGTAGGCATAAGTTATGCGTACACACTATCCTCCCCACACCCCACTTGTGGGATTTCCCTGGGTTGTTGTTGTTGTTGAAGAAACTTGAGATTAGCAGCAGAAGACCGGGGCTCCTAATAAATGAAGGGGCTACTGATTCTTTCCCTAGTCAGGAAAAACTACTGCACTAGCCAATTACTCTTAGTGGACGCAACATGTTCGTTCAACCGAAAGGAAAACTAATGCTCCATTTCTTCATTAATTGTGCCTATCACGAATGCCAGTTAAATACTCAGCGAATTATGAAACTTGGAAATACTAAGAGCCCATTTAGACATAAGAAATTTTTCACTTTTTTTCGAAAAATTTTTACTTTTTTTCGAAATAAGCGTTTGGTCATAAATTTTTCAATTTTCGCTTGAAGATGCATTTTGTAATTTTTCGAAAATTTGAAAAACTCCATTCGCTCAGATCACTCACAAAACTTCAAAAACAACCCAAAATTATATCCATGTCCAAACACAACCCTAATTTTCAAATACCATTTTCACTTGAAATTTTTTTTCACTTTTTTTTGTAATTTTACAATTCTTATGTCCAAACGGCCACTAAAACTACTAAGAGGACAAAGAATTACTACTACTTATTTTCATCTCTTTAGGATTATTTCAGGGATTTTTAAAAAACTCAAAACCAAGTTGGATCAAACCAGTCCATTAGACAAACTCAATGTTCTTGTTCGATCATAAATTAGGTACTATTGTACAATAAAGCATAAATCTCTCGGGAAAATAATTTTATTAAAAAAAAAAGCAAGGGTAATTAAAATGAGGAATAGAACCTTGAAAAGCAGACATCAAAGGAGTCATCAATAAGCATTTGACGAGAAGTTTCAGCCTGAGACTCTCCTTTAGAAGTAAGAACAGAGAAATCGGAGCAGCCTTGGATCCGACCTTCTGCATTCCACGTGCTTTGCCCGTGCCTCACCAGCACAACCCTCTTCGCCGCCTTTATCGGCGGAAACTCCAAACCCTGTAAACCCTCAATTTCACTCCGCCCCTCTTTCTCAATTTCTTGAGTAGCACTTGAAGAAGAGCGTATAACTGTACATAAGGGTCTGTTTGGATTGTGAAAAGGGAAATTCTTAAGTGGTTTATGGATGAGGAAAGAGCTTGCAGCTATGGAGTACATTCTTGGATTTTTTTTTCTTGAGAATGGTGATTCTGCTGCTGTTTCAACTGTTTTTTGGCGCTAAAAGACAGTGGAATCGTAGTATATTTTATGTGGTTACCGTTGGTTTGGTTCTATCGAATCAACTCGGCAAGAAAGAAGATGAGAAGAAGAAGCAGGCTAAAATAATGACACGTGGTGATTTTATTCCTCTTTTTTTTTAATTTTTTTTTTATTTAGTTTAATTTCCGGAAACACACAATAATGCGTCGTGTCTGCTACATATGTCCATCAATTTAACCGGGAGGCAATCATCGGATGAAAAATAAATACGAACCATTCTTAAAATTGACTGCCATGAGGAGATATCCCACAATTATTATAAGTAATTGATATAGAATATACGATACTACCATTTTGCTATCTCATTTTCATTGTTATAGAAGTATAACTAAAAATTGCTTCCAAAAACATTGTTAAGTAGCTTCTTTGCAACCCTCACATGTTTATTCCGTTTGAACTTTTAAAAATACAATACGTCAGAGGCGGATCCAGAATTTGATGGTTGCGGATGTCACTGTATTTAATGTAAATATACCCGTAGTCAAAGAGGTTAAATTTATTATGTATACATGAATTTGGCCGGTTCGCTATATTTTTAAATTAATTCGGTTCAAACCATTTTGAGTTAATTTGGTTTGCTTTACAAGATCTTTTGGTGCATAAATAAACACATGATAACGAAACTGATATATTTGGTCATTTCAAGGAAAAAATAATATTAACTACATAAAAAAGAAAAATGATTAAAAACATATTCAAATTTAAAAAATTGAGATCTAGAACAAGAAAACATAGGCAAATATACTTCTATAATTTAAAGAACTACTAATAAAAATGAGATTGTATATAGGGAAAATATCAACAAGAAGATAAAAGAAATTATGAAAAAGAGGAGAAAAGAAAACAATCTCCAAAAGAAGGAACACAAAAAAGTACTCAATATGAGTTAAGGAGGATCGATCATGGGTATTGGGCTTGGGAAAGACTACTTTGTCCATGGCACCTACAACCATTTTGAGACTTTGGGTGCCATAAATTGTTTATATACTTTTTCCTCATGAAATATTAGTGAAACACCACTAAGTACGTGAAATTCTATCCGAGCGACCGGGTGGCTTACCACCCCGTCACCTCTACATAGATCCGCCCCTGGTTTTAGTTAATAGATTTTTAAAAGTAACGTTGAAGTAGTCTATAATCAAAAATCTCAAACATGTGTAGAAGTTTTGATGAAGTTCATGAATAGCATGTAAGATATTGTAACATTTGAGTACCGTGCGAATGATGCAAGAATTTATTTAAGCTTTAGCTAAGATCCAATCATGAGCGTAAGTTTTGTTTGAGATGTACATAAGAGTCATTGACCTAAAAAATAAATTAAGTTCAAAAAGTTGTTAGTATATACAGTTCTTCTTTGCATGATCTAAATTGAATCTCTTATTCTTTTTCTTCATCTTAATATTTTTAAACTATGGTCTAAAGCTAAATAAGTTTTTTAAAAAAATATTATTTCACTATTCAAAGCTTTTTTATTTCCTTTATCTCAGTAAATCTTCTAAAACGTAAATTCTTTATTTGATTAAATTAAGCCTTTTGATCACCCAGTGAGCCCCTTCTTGTAATGGACTCTGGTTGTACTATTTTGTCTAACCTTATTTCTCGTTTCAAATTTTCATCCACGTTTATCTCTTTTGAACTCTAAAATCTTCTCTTCCTTGTATTTAATTTTTTTCTTTTCTAATTTTTTGATATATTTTTTTTTATTGTGGATTTCCAATGTAATTATAAAGATTGTAAATTATTTTAGTTGTAATTTTGGGCTTTCTATTTTGAAAAAATCTGTATTTGTTTGGGAAGTGATCGCACAAAAGCAGCTGATAAAATCGCGATGTATTTGCTAGAGACTAAATGAGTTTGTTTCATCTTTTTAGGTATTGGATTGGCACTACAAATCTAATCCAAATAAAATAAATACAAAAAAATATAAATGTGATTGTGAGTTTCTCTTCATGCATGAGCCTTTAACGTAAAGATGTCCAAGATTAATTAAGCATAAGATATGACCATTTATTTTTTAGGTTTATTTTTAGTTTCTAGAATTATTATTAGTAGTATATGTAAAAAAAGAGCTAAATAGGCACATCTATCAAAAGAGAAAACTCAAAAGAAGAACCATAAGTAGAAAAGTAATGAATGTGCAACAAAAGGTTGTGTCGTACAATGACACGTGTTAAGAATATTTAAGCTTCTTTGTGTATTTAATTATTTATATTTTAATTTTTTTAATGAAATCCTTGCTCTTCTACCGAAATAATGCATAAAGTTTTGCATAACTTAATATGAATCTTAGTTAGTATCGTATATCAAACATTGCATTAGTGTATGGGGTGAGAATGATTTTTTCTTATACAACCAATTAAACAATGCATTACTTATGTGAGAATGATTTTTTCCAATCTCTCCAATCAAACCATGCTTATTTTATTGGAAACTTTTTTATGGGAGTATTTCTCCCGGTCCTCTTAATGAAATGACCATTTAAAATATAATAATGTTAAAAAGATTATGCTTTAAAGTTTGCAATATTGTACTAATCTGCTTTTGAGTGCTAATCATTAATTTTTGTTAACATTTTAAAATATTCTGAATAAATGATAGTAACCTAAAATCTGATTGGACTAAGTCATCTGATATATTTTAATGCCATGAGGTAAATATCCACCAATTTGTTAAGATGACAGAAGTAGCGAAATTTTAACCTCTGGTACACAGAATTATTCAAATAGGCGGTTACCAAATTGTTGGCTCAAGTGAAGTTTGTTTTGATGATTGACAAAGAAACTCAAGCATGAACCAGGTCCAAACACAATGTACACAGACACGGGCAGAATTCGGGCACAAGATATGCACGTGAAGGAGATAAGCTTAAGTGGTTATATCTGATATCTCCTGAACGAAAAGATTGCATAATTGATAAGTAGAAGGACTCCTTACTCGAGAGAACTCTATCCTAGATAAGGGAGAAGTTAGAAGTTGAAGATAACTAGAACTCTTCTACCAAGGAAGAGTATTACATTAGAACTCTAGTTATTTCCTATTCTACTAACTCTATAAATTGCAGGATGTTCTCATTTTACAGGTACGCACAAACGCTGAAGTTAAACGTGAGTTGAGAGCAAAAATAGCAAGGCATTTTGTAAGCAATTCGTGTGTGATTCAAGTGTGCGAACCTGAATTTACATGAGCCAGATAGAAGAACTAGTTCTAAGTTTCTGTCTTTTATTCTATATTTCATTGTAGTAGGTGTTTCAAATTGTACATTTCAGCTTTATCTAGAAGCAATTATACTAGATACTCTGAGTGTTGTATTTAAGTTAGAGTTAACTTGAAGTTGTCGCAACAGCTAGAGGTTGGTTGCCACAAAGGGTTAGAGGTAATCCTTAGGTTTACAAAGAGTTTTGTAAATACTGTTTTTTAGGCTCGGTGATTTAGTGCAGTGTTAGGAAAAATCCTGCTAGGTAGTAGGTCGTGATTTTTTCACCTTTTGAGCCAGGTGTTTTTCACGTAAAAATATTTGTGTTCTTTACTTTCCGCATTTATTATTCCGCTACAGTAGTATAAGGAACACATAGAAGAACCAAGTCCTTCTATAATCTATGAACGCGAAAAATAGGACATCACACAAATCACCCCCCCCCCCCCTCTTGTGTGGTACTGAAGTAAAAAATAACAATTGGTATAAGAGCATGTTATCCTTGAAGAGGCTTACACCTTAGGAGAAGATCAACATGAGTGCACCACTTGGAAACTGGGAAGGGCAATCTACTACTAGGTCACCACTCTTTAATGGCCAGTACTACTCTTGCTGGAAAAACAGGATGAGAGATCACATTATAGGAGAGGACTATGAGCTATGGGATATTGTCACCGATGGTCCACTAGGTACCTTGAAGAAAAATGCTGAAGGAGTAGATGTGCCAAAGACAAGAGCGGATTGCACTGTTGAGGACTTGAAAAAGTGGGAGAAGAATGGTAAAGCCAAGAAATGGCTTGTTTGTGGACTTGGTCGAGATGAGTACAGCAGAATCCAAAGATGTATCACTGCTAAGTAAATTTGGAACACACTGCAAGTGGCTCATGAAGGAACACCTCAGGTGAAGAGATCTAGAGGAACTCTATTGTACTCTCAGTATGAGAACTTTTCTATGAAGGAAGGAGAAACCATTCAAGAAATGTACACAAGGTTCACTACACTAACAAATGAGCTAAAATCTCTTGGAAGGATTATTCCTGAAGAAGATAGAGTCGAGAAGATACTGACTTGGGTTTTGCCTATTTCTTGGGAGAGAAAAATCACTGCCCAGGAATCAAAGAATATTGTCACTCTCTCACTGGATGAATTGATTGGAAATCTCACTGCCTATGAACTTAGGAGACAAACCATGAAGATAGATGTACTTAAGAAGAAAAAGATCTTGGCACTCAGAATCACTGAAGGTTCTGATCTAGAAGATGATGAAATGACTATGATCACCAAACACTTCAAGAAGTACCTGAGGAGAGAAAATGGTTCTTCAAAAAGTAGAAGCTATAGCAAGTCAAAAGCTCCTGAGAAGAAAACCAATGATGGCTGCTACAAGTATGGAAAAACTGATCACCACATCAAGAACTGTCCTTTGTGGGAAATTGAATGTAAGAAGGAAAGAGCTGAATGAAGGAACAAGAAGAAGGAATAAGTTCAACCCAAGAAAAGCAACAACAAAGGATCAACCAAGGCTATGGTCACTGCTTGGGGAGAAAGCTCAGATGATGATGATGAGGAGGATGAACGAGCACTTATGGCCATTGGAGAAGCTGATGAAGAAACTGAGGTAAGTGTCCTTCATCTCAAAGGCAAGATTAATTTTTTGTCTAAAGAAAGGTTATCTGAGTTACTACTGGAGCTAATTGATGAATCTGATGATGTTAATAATAAAAAGGAACAACTGTCTAAAGAATGTGTGATTTTGAAGGCCAAGTGCAAAAACCTAGAATTTAGGGTTAGTGAAACTGTAAGTGAAAATACTGTATTGAAGAAGCAGGCTCATGCACTTGACTCAACTGTCCTAAAACTTAGATTTGAAAATCTAAAATTGAAACTAGGAACATGCAAAAATATATGTGATCACACACAACTCATTTTAGAAGAAAATGTAGGAAAAATGAAGGAAGAGTTGTAAAAGAGAGATTCTAAAGGAGGATCTAAGAAAGGTCAAGCATGAGCTAGACAGAACCTATAAATAGAATAGATCCTCCGATGCACTTTCATGGCTACAAGAACACCATAGTAGCAATAGAAGAGGACTTGGCTTTGGGAATCCGGCACCTAAGTGGGATCCTAAAAGTAAGTACCTCACACTTTCTGAGAACAATATTGGCACACACTGTGGTAAAACAGGTCACTATAAAAGTGAATGCACTACAAAAGAAAAGGCAAGTCAAAAGAATAAAGAATTTGTTCAAGGGAATAATATGTTACCAAGTTGGGCTAAAAAGAATCCGATTCATCCTTTTGCCTATAGAAAGGGACCCAAACTAGTTTAGGTTCCTAAGACTAACCCCTGATTTCCCTTTGTAAGTCCAAGTGAAGAGGAGCGGCCAAATATGGTTCATGGATAGTGGCTGCTCAAAGCGCATGACAGGAAGCAAGAACCAGTTCCTTTCACTTGAGGACTTTAAAGGAGGTAATGTCTCCTTTGGAAATGGGAAGAAAGGTAAGATCATTAGGGTTGGAAAGATAGGTAAGATTGATTCTCACTTTATTAAGAATGTCTACTTGATAAATGGACTGAAGTACAGTCTAATAAGTGTATCACAATTGTATGATAGAGGTAACATGGTAGCATTCACCTCTACAAAATGCTTTGTGATTAATCTTACCACTGACAAGATAGTTTTGTAGGAAAAAATAGTGAACAATATATATGTTGTGGATATGTCCACACTTTCAGATAATGAACTCACTTGCTTAAGCGTGTTGGATAATGATCCCCTCCTTTAGCACAAGAGACTTGGACATGCCAGTCTAAGTCAACTCAACAAACTAGTCTCCAAGTACTTACTGATAGGGCTGCCTAACATTAAGTTCAAGGAAGATAAAATTTGTGAGGCTTGTGCAAGGGGAAAGTAGGTAAGATCCTCTTTCAAAAGCAAGAAAGTGGTAAGCACCACCAGGACGATGGAACTGGTCCATATAGATCTTTGTGGACCAATGAGAACATTAAGCAGAGGTGGTAAGAGATATGTTATGGTACTTGTTGATGATTACTTTAGGTTTACTTGGGCATTGTTTTTAACATCTAAAGATGAAGCATTTGACATGTTCACTTCTTTTGTTAGAAAAACTCAGAAATAACTAGGTAATCAACTTGCATCAATTAGGTCTGATCATGGTACTGAATTTGAGATACTAAATTTGCTGAATTTTGCGATGAGCATGACATAAATCATAATTTTTTTGCTCCTAGATATCTACAACAAAATGGAGTAGGTGAAATAAAGAATAGGACATTGGAATAAATGGCTAGGACTATCTTTCTTTCTAGTAAACTGCCCCATAATTTCTGGGAAGAAGCTGTGAACACTGCATACTACATCATAAATAGGTGCATGACTAGACCTCTTGTTGAGAAGACTCCCTATGAGTTACTTAAAGGGAGAAAACCAAATATATTCCATCTTAGGGCATTTGGATGCAAGTGCTTTGCGCACAATAATGGTAAGGACTCCCTAGGTAAGTTTGATCCCAAAAGTGATGATGGAGTATTCTAGGGATATTCTTCACATAGTAAAGCTTATAATATTTATAACAAAAGAACTATGTGTGTAGAAGAAAGTGTACATGTGATTTTTGACAAAACTAACATTCTTTTTGAGAGGCAGGAACATGATGATGAAGAAATTAGGTTGGTAAGAAACTCAAATGAAACCACAGTCCAGACTAAAACTATACCAGAGAAAGGAACATGTGATGGAACATGTCTTTTCACCTAGGGCAACTTGACAAGGGGAACTGAACAAAGAGGAACTGATCATCAAACCTCGAGGGAACCTGTCCATGAACCTATTCCTCAACAACAAAACATTGAAGGAACATCTAGGGGAAACCAGCTAGTTGTGAAACCTTACAAGTATCAAAGTTCTAATCACATTGAGAACATAATTACTGATCCAACCTCTAGAATCAAAACCAGATCTTCCTTGAAGAATCTTTGTGCTTTTGATGCTTTTTTTTATCTCTTATTGAACCTAAAAATGTTGTTGAGGCTTTGCATGATGCAGACTGAGTGAATGCAATACAAGATAAAATCAACCAATTTGAAAGAAGTCAAGTTTGGCATCTGGTACCAAGACCCAAGGACAGATTAGTAATTGGCACAAAATGGGTCTTCAGAAACAAACTTGAAGAAGATGGAACAGTTACAAAAAACAAGGCAAGATTGGTGGTTCAAGGATATAGTCAAGAGGAGGGCATAAACTATGATGAGACTTTTGCTCCAGTTGCAAGATTGGAAGCAATTAGACTCCTTATAGCCTTTGCTGCTTACATGGAATTCACTCTCCATCAGATGGATGTTAAAAGTGCCTTCCTCAATGGATATATAAAGGAGGAAGTGTTTGTCAAGCAACCTCCGGGCTTTGAAAGCAAGGAATGTCCTGATCATGTGTACAAGCTTGACAAAGCACTTTATGGGCTCAAGCATGCTCCAAAAGAATGGCTACAAGAGAGGTAAAATTGACAATACTTTATTCTTAAAAGAAAAGGGTAAAGATCTCTTGGTAGTTCAGATATATATTAATGATATAATCTTTGGAGCAACTACTGATAAGTTAAGTAAAGAATTTGCTAAACTAATGGGAAGTGAATTTGAAATGAGTATGATGGGTGAGCTTAATTTCTTTTTAGGCTTACAAATTAAACAAAATTCAAATGGAACTATGATCCATCAGCATAAGTATGTAAAATAGTTGCTTAAAAGGTTTAAAATGGAAGATTCCAAAGAAATTGACACTCATATAGCAACAACCACAAAATTGGATGTAGATGAACCTGATTCATCTGTTGATTAGAATCTATATAGGAGAATGATTGGCTCTTTGTTATATCTCACTGCTAGCAGACCTGACATTGTTTTCAGTATAAGCCATTGTGCTAGATTTCAGGCAAATCCAAAGGAGTCTCACTTAACTGTTGTCAAGAGGATTTTGAGATACCTAAAAGGCACCGCTGACCTTTGTCTATGGTATCCAAAAAGTAGTAATTTCAACTTAGTGGGATATGTTAATACTGATTATGTAGGTTTTCTTGTGGATAGAAAGAGCACCTCAGGTATGGCACACTTATTTGGCTGATGTCTTGTGTCTTGGGCCACCAAAAAGTAAAATTTTGTGGCCTTATCTACTGCTGAAGCTGAGTATGTTGCTGCTGCCTCATATTGTGCTCAATTGTTATGGATCAAAAAGAAATTAATGGACTTAGGAATTGATGTAGGTTGTGTCCCTATATTTTATGATAACACTAGTGCAATTAGTATGACCAAGAACCCGATTCATCACAAAAGAACTAAGCACATAGATGTTAGGCATCACTTTTTGAGGGAAAACTATGAAAAGGGTTTGATTACTATGGAATTTTATGCTACTGATAAGAAAATAGCTGACATTTTCCCAAAAGCTCTAAGTAGAGATCATTTTGAAAGGAATAGATTATAATTAGGGATGATTAAGATCACCTAAAAGGGACCAGTTCTAACTTAAATTGGTTAGAAAATTTGTGAATTTTATACATAATTAGATTAGATTTTTCTCACTCATACTTTCACTAGTATACTCTTGTGCCATGTGCTAAAATGTCTCATTAATCTCTAATGATATTATCTTGGAAAATTCAGACTTACATAAGATATTTCTCAGTGAAAAACCGGGTTCATCAAGATTACTTGGTACGTACTCTCCACTCTACATATTTTGAAATAATTATATTTGGATGATGATCAAAAGGAGAGTCCCATTTAATCCTAACCTTCCTTGAGCTTATCCGTTACAAAATGAACCAGTTTCACCCAAAGAGAGTCCTAAAATGCAATAAGTGCCTAGATTCTATGGAGAGTCCTCAACATCTTTTCAAACCTACTCCCAGTTTGATTAGACTCCTGAGTTTCTGAAAAAGATGTCGTTACCCAATCAAATTATCCCTCTTTAAATTGATTTGGCCTTAGTCGTTTCTTCACTTCTAATTTACAACCGCCAAACAATTCTCTCTATCTTATCTCATCTTCTAAACACACATAATCATCTTCTCCCATCCTCTAACCATCAATGGCTAACACCTCTGAAAATCTCTCATCACTACCCAAACATAAAGTAGTCCCTAGAGGAGAACAAATCAAGAAAATTAATGAGCAACTGAAGGTAAGTCAGGCAGATGAACCCCAAAAATCTAAAGGTTCTTTCAAGTCTGCACTGAGGGGGAAGAAACTATTTTATCTGAAACAGAGCAGGTAACATCTGGTACAAAAATTACATCTGAGACTATCTCTAAGGTTGCTAAAAATCTAGAAAATAGGTTTGTTTTGGTAGGAACTATGATTGGGGTTGAAACAACTAAGTCTACGAAATTGGGTGGTAAAAATTAAAAGAATAAAGAAAAAGAGAGTGAGAGTGAGGGTGCTGAAGGCGATGTGAGGGGAATGAGAAAAGGAGTGGCTGAATCTGTCACGACCCAAAATCTCAGCCATCGTGATGGCGCCTATCTTATTACTAGGCAAGCCGACAATCTTAATAAACCACATATCTTTTAAATTTGAAAACATAATGATTAAATTCAGCAGAGGAAATCTCACAAGTACAAATATAAACACTCCCAAAACCCGGTGTCACTGAGTATATGAGTATCTAATATGAATACAAGTCTGGAAAATACGGTCTATAATAGTCTGAGACCAAATATAGTAAACAAGGAGATAAGGAAGGAGAGACAAGGTATGCGAAACACGTCAACTACCTCTGAATCTCCGAAAAATTAATTGTGCAAAAGAATCAACACCCGCTATGTCCGGGAACACCTGGATCTGCACACGAAGTGCACTGTATAGTATGAGTACAACCAACTCAGTAAGTAACAATAATAAATAAGGAACTGAAGATAGCGACGAGCTACACAGTTACAGTTCATTTTCAGTAATTCCAACAGAGAGTAGACATACTTTCAATTCCAGTTGTTTAAGTCAAATCAGTTTTATACAGTTCAAGCTCATGTAATTCGGATATAAAATCTTTCAGAGAATTTCACAACAATGACAGATAGCCACTAAGTGCAACAACAAATGAAAAGCAAGTACAACCTCTCAGGGTAACAGTTACTCAACTCGTCACAACAGCTCAACCACTCGGCTCTCAGCCCTCAGCACTCACACTCAATGGGTACCCACGCTCATTGGGGGTGTACAGACTCCGGAGGGGCTCCTACAGCCCAAGCGCTATAATCTGCACGGACAACTCACGTGCCATAGTGTAAATATTTGGATCCGCACGGACAACTCATGTGCTGCACTGATAACTCACGTGCTATAGTATAATATCTGGATCCGCACGGACAACTCACGTGCTGCACGGACAACTCACGTGCTGCACAGACAACTCACGTGCTATAGTATAATATAAGGATCCGAACGGACAACTCACGTGTTACACGAACAACTCACGTGCTATAGTATAATATCTCACAATTAGGCCCTCGGCCTCACTCAGTCATAAATATCTCCAGTCTCTCGGGCTCTCAATAGTCATGACACTCAGCCCAAATAACAATAATATGATGCATCAATAATGAACAATAGAGACTGAGATAAAATAAATACGTAAACTGTGACTGAGTACAAAATAACAATTTAGCAGATAATTCACATGTACAAGACCTCTGTGGTCTTTGCAGCACCATCACATAGCCTAAGCATGCTTTACTGTCAAATTTTTATAACACAGAAAAGGCACATAGGTAACGACAAGCTTATTCAACTTTCCAGTTTCACGGAATGGACCAAGTCCCAATTCCCACGCCCACACGCTCGTCACCTAGCATGTGCGTCACCTCTAAAATAATCACATAATATAATAATCTAGGATTTCATACCCCCATGACCAGATTTAAAACTGTTACTTACCTCAACAAGACGAACCCAACGTCGAGCCAGCTAATCAATACTCAGGAAATTCCATTCCACGTGTATCCACCTTTTAATGCCTTCTTGTCTCCTCAATTCAATGCCAACGATCCGAAACTGAAATTCACCCCTTAATGATACTACAACGATCTACTATACTAAGCAACTGCAATCTACAATATCAACATCCAATGGGACCAACATTAGTAACCAATTCTATAGTTTAGGCCATTTAGACAATTTACCAAACACCTAGTGGGCATACATTTATACATTTCTTAATCATAGAATTAGTTCTTCCAACTACCATAATTTACCAATAATTTATCCCACCATCATTCTTAAATAACTTATAATCCTAACATCACATGTGTGACCAACCATTCTCACCCAACCTACAAAATTCCATCAAATAATCACCTTTCAATCTCTACAATGGTTATGTATTTAAATTGAGAATTTATGGTTTCCAATCACTATACCATAAGTTCCAATACTTGCTTAATTCATACTCATATTTTCATAATAAATCCATACATGTACACATAATACTCTCACATTCAAGAATCATACTTCTTATGACCTACTTTTAATCCAAATCCTGAAATTAAAAAATAGGGTATGAAACCTTACCTCTTTGATGAAGATCTTGTGATAGGCTTCCTTGATTCTTGAAGATTGGTGCAAGATTGGATGATTAGAATGTTAGGTATACTCCTTCTCTAAAAGGCTCTTACATCTCTCTAAAATATCATGTTTTTACCTCAAAAATGACTTAACCCCTCTCTCTACCCGACCTTGGGGTTATTTAATGGGTTCCTACGTGCGCGGCCTCACACCTGGGCAAGTGGCCGCGCACCTGAGGTAGAAACTCTTAAATATGCGCGGCCGCGCATCTGGGCGTACATATGACATATGTCCAGTCAAATGGCCATAACTTTCTTTATACATATCCAAATGACGAACGGTTTGATGCGTTGGAAACTAGACTCAAAGAGATTTGATTTGATAGGTTATAAAAAATATATAACTCTTCATATCTTGAGAGTTATGCTCGTTTGAAGTTAGGTCTTATGCGAACTCACTTGAAACTTTATCCCATCATATAATTTTCAACTTGACTTAGCCTTAGGTCTCTTCTTAGACCATAAACCATTCTTAATGAACCTCATACATATATTATCATGATCAATTGATATCATTCAAATTATCAGTCTTTTTCATACCCGAATTAATATAATTAGCACCCGCCAATCTTCTTAATGGTCTTAAAACACTTTGAAACTTTTCGGGGTGTTACATTCTCCCCACTTAAGAACATTCGTCCTCGAATATTGTACAAGTCATTATTAGGCACAGTATTATCCTTCTTTCACCTTAACCATCATCTTTAATCGTTCTTGACTTCATATAGATCTTAGATATTCTTCCAACATTTCAACTTCCTTAAGGCCCCAAAATTTGGCTAACTCCCAAAATTTTCAGAACTTTCGGCAGAGTGTCCTCTGTAATTGGGCCTAACCACTTGCCAGAGAATCACCAAAACTAGTCCTAACAATATATACATGAACCAACGACGCAACGTAACATTAAAACAATGTCAATCGTGGCCTTACGAGCAGTATACTACCAAAAAGGAACACCTTCAACATCAGCTATACAGTTGATACATAATTCATAGAAGGTAACTCTTAGCATTTTTGTAGAACATAACTTTATAAATACATGGCTATTCAAACAAATGAGGGTACTTCTTCTTCTTTTCTTCCTCGGCTTCCCAAGTGGCCTCTTCAACCAGCTGGTTTCGCCATAACACTTTCACGGAGGCAATTTCTTTATTTCTCAACTTTCAGACTTGCCGATCAATATTAGAAACTGGAATCTCTTCATAAGTCAATTTCTCATTAACCTCAATAGTCTCAACCGGAATAATGAGTGTCGGACCTCCAACTACTTTCTTCAACATAGACACATGAAACACTGAATACATGGAGGACAATAATAGGGAAATATCCTACTCATAGTTTGACCTATTTCCTTCAAGATTCTATAAGGCCTAATGTGACTACACATACTTTACCTTTCTTAACAATTCACCCAATATATTCATAGAGAAAATCTTGAGAATAACCCGTTCACTTTCTTCAACTCTAAATCTCTACGCCGAACACCCGAACTAAACCTTTGGCGATCTACAACAATTACTCTAAGATGTTCTAGTATGAAAAATGACCATAAAATTTCTACCCAATATATATTTGATCATGGGGTGATGCTTCTTCTTTGACATGTTTGAGCCTTCAAATCACTATTTCCTTATCACGCATGCATACCCGAGGTTATCCCACGTCACCCTATCACATATAGGCCTGACGACACCGCATAATTAAAAATTACCAATTTAGCCTTAGTCCATAAACCTTGGAATCCAATTTCCAACTTCCAAAAACTTCTTTTCAAGACCCTAATCTCACATCTATACATTGTATTAGTCTGAACAAACTGTATCAAGCCATAGCCACAACTCTAGATATAATCGCATAACAGACTACACAACTCATTCTCGATCACAGTAACTACTCAAAACTAACCTGGTATTGGTATTGAACCCCATATCAAACAAAACCTCATTCTAAAACCTTCGCACACTGCTGATAATGAAAGAAACACGTGCAATATCATAACCCCTTATCAAATCAACAAGTCATGGAGCTTTCTTTCCCCATAATCATAATCATCTTCTAAGACGACTTTCAATATTATCTTTCCAATATACCGTAATAAAATTTTATAGTACCCATTCTAGGTCCAATGGCCATATATTATTAAACATAACTATCCCACTGACATGCCACACCAATACAACTCAAGCCATAACTGCACAACCTTGTACCCAAAATGGAAGATGTCTCAAAGTAGAGAACCATATTGCAAGTTCAACAAGCACCACCACAACTTGCTATAAGCTCATCATACATAGTAGAACCAAGGAACACGAATCTAATAACGGTAGCTATCTCTCCTAGAGCTCACATTAACATTAACAGTACAGACAACTCACGTGCCATAACATAATCAGCCCGATATAGTCCCAGGCCTCCAGTCCAAACATATCATTTGGGAGCATTTAAACAGATATATTTATGTATAAGCTAAATTAAATAAAATTCTCATGATCTTGTACTGGTATAAATAACAAGCTATAGTGTAGGCGAGAGCAATTGTGCTATCACAGCTCAAATCGGCAAGTTAACACATAATTAGTAACTACTTAATTTAATTAGGGAATTAGCCTCTTTGTAACCTCAAGTATAATCCAGATAGTTCTCAACAAAGGTACGAATACGAGAAACATTATAACTTTAATCTTATCAGTCAACTCTAGGCATATCATAGCCTAAGTATTATTTTTTTTCGAGTAGGAATACTTGCCCTGATACCCGCACATGGGCACAAACCTCACATATATGTGCACTTATAGCGCGTAGATATCACAAATAATTAACGCAACTAATGCCTCCACTGAGTTTAAATAAAATACTCACCTCAAACAGGTCACAACCTTGAAACAATATGCTTCTGAGAACTCCTAGTCTCCAAATTCATAAGACACATGAATCACCATAACTGATCCCAACTCCAGCACTCAAATGACTAACACATCTTTCATGCACGATCCTCCCACTAGGAATACTTCCAAAATTCTTCCGTGCCACATAACAATAATTTGAATATCAACAGTCTATCAACCAGGTGGGTACTGCAGTACCAATGGCATCCGTAAATCAAAACACAATGCGTCTTTTGAAATGCGCACCCTTCTCAGGGATTACCGAACAGTTATAACATTCATCTAAATATATAACACTGACCATTTTGTCTAAAATTCGTGACCTTCCCTTCAAGAATGAATTGTCACCTTGTATATGTAAATCTTAATCCCGCACAACACACCACATCTATCATGCCATCATGTGACAAGCACAAGAATCTCATTATCAACTTTGAGTCACCAGCAAATTACATACCCTATCAGTTAGAAACCTTTCTCTTGCTTCTTTTCAGGAGGAAATCACAATACACGTCACGTTCCCCACGCCGGCAGAAAATATACGGTTCAACCATGTTAGAAAGCATCAAGAACACTTTGAAATCCATTTGCACATAACCAAGCTATCATAACTAAATTCCTCTAACTCGACCAAGCCACACAGGTTGCCAAATCCGAGAGTATTGCCACAAAATACCCGTAAAGTCTCACCACATCATAATTACCCCCCAAAGAACCGAGCATACCATTACCATATTGATCCAGCGTGCTACCCATTTGTACTATTTTCTCCGAGTTTCTACTGAATTATCCTCAAGTTACCATTTTTCCTTGTCAGAACACTACTATCCTTACCCAAAGCTCACTACAAGACATCCTAACATAAAACCACACCGCCCTAAGGCCCATAAGCCACTGTATTCTTCTTAAGCACCTCCATAAATGCCACAACTGTAACACTCACTCTGAAAATACCTTATGCGAATTTAAAATTGTTCCTCTTTCCTTTCTTATGCTGAAATGTAGAATCCATAGTCAAACAGAATTACTGCACGTCTCGATACCATCCAATGTAAATAATCGATTCTAGTGATATACAAATTCGAAAAATAAAATAAAACTCAATTGCCACATATACATTTTGAATAGATTAGAACCCTCTCGAGAGTCATCCATTCTGCTCAAATCTAATTTGCTCCGCCCAAACGGGACGAAAGGCACGTGCTGCTTTAGCACAATCAACACTCAAAGAAGTAACCTTACATTAACACGACCAATCAAATTCATACTTCGTGTGCACTACATCCTTCAAAATAACAACTTAATCATTCCATAATTTTCATAGTTTCATAAAGTGCAATGTAACCCATATTCAGGAATTTCCTCACCCGAGTCATCCTCGATCTCCACCTCTGCAAGTCATAACTAATCCACTAATATGCCTCAGACCAAAACTAAAATTTAACGTATATCCATGAAATTGAACTATCAATAGCAGGCTCCCCCACTTGGCTCAAAGCCATACAACAAAACACTCAATAACTCACAATACCCATACTTTATTATTGCCATAATACTGCAGTCAGTTCAATAAAAATTCTTCTCAAGCTTATGCAACACCCACCATAAAATATCTCAATCATCTGCTAAGTTCACATTTATTCTCGTGATAGTCAAGTCAACTTTCTCAACCGGATTTAAATTCAAATCTTAACACATACAACCAGCTGGTAGAAAAGAAACTCTCCACTCAACATTATAAGGAACACACCTACATAAATTACTCTACAGGAGATAACCCACCTGCTTAGCCTCAAATTGACATCTTGTTATACCCTTTCGCAACCACAATCACTACACAATCACTTACTCCTTCTGAGTCCAAACTCATTAACACGACATAAAAATCTACTTCGCTCCACAATTAATCAGCATGACAGATCCCTCAACGCACTCATAACTCAAGACTGTACGTCACATCATACTCATCATATAGTCATTCAACTGCTCATCGAGCCACAAATTACACTCATAAGAATACTACAAAACGCATAAGTCCAATTGTAGAGGTTCTCAAAATCGAAACTACCGAGCTTAAGTTGCGGTCTAACTCCGGCCTCAAGTCCTCCAGACTGTCCCATCAACAAACCACAAAATAATCATCTCAAACCTCGTTCATGGAATCACAAGCCAGCGATACACAACTGATAATGAGCGCTCACATGCGCACGCGAATGTGTGGAAGGAATTCAAAGAGTTATGTTTCAAGCTAAATCAATTTCGCATGATAGAATACAAGAAAGTGAAATTTTCCTAAGGATTCGGAAGCCTCTCGAAGATAAGTACAGATATCTCCGTACCGATCCGCAAGATTCTACTAAACCTGCTCATGACTCGTGAGACCTATGTTACCTAGAGCTCTGATACCAACTTGTCACGACCCAAAATCTCACCCGTCGTGATGGCACCTATCTCAATACTAGGCAAGCCGACAATCTCAATAAACCACATATCTTTTAAATTTGAAAATATAATGATTAAATTCAGCAGAGGAAATCTCACAAGTACAAATATAAACACTCCCAAAATCTGTTGTCACTGAGTACATGAGCATCTAATATGAATACAAGTCTGGAAAATACGATCTATAATAGTCTGAGACCAATACAGTAAACAAGGAGATAGGGAAGGAGAGACAAGGTCTGCGAAACGCGACAGCTACCTCTGAATCTCCGGAAAATCAACTGTGTGAAAGAATCAACACCCGCTATGTCTGGGAATACCTAGATCTGCACACGATGTGCATGGTGTAGTATGAGTACAACCAACTCAGTAAGTAACAATAATAAATAAGGAACTGAAGATAGTGACGAGCTACACAGTTACAATTCATTTTCAGTAATTCCAGCAGAGTGTAGACATACTTTCAATTCTAGCAGTTTAAGTCAAATCAGTTTTATACAGCTCAAGCTCACGTAATTCGGATATAAAATCTTTTAGAGAATTTCACAACAATGACAGATAGCAACTAAGTACAACAACAAATGAAAAGAAAGTACAGCCTCTCAGGGCAACAGTTACTCAACTCGTCACAATAGCTCAACCACTCGGCTCTCAGCCCTCAGCACTCACACTCAATGGGTACCCGCGCTCACTGGGGGTGTACAGACTCCGGAGGGGCTCCTACAACCCAAGCGCTATAATTTGCACGGACAACTCACGTGTTGCACAGACAACTCACGTGCTATAGTGTAAATATCTGGATCCGCACGGACAACTCACGTGCTATAGTATAAAATAAGGATCCGCATGGACAACTCACGTATTGCACGGACAACTAACGTGCTATAGAATAATATAAGGATCCGCACTGACAACTCACGTGTTGCACGGACAACTCACGTGCTATAATATAATATCTCACAATTAGTCCCTCGGTCTCACTCAGTCATAAATCTCTCCAGTCTCTCGGGTTCTCAATAGTCATGATACTCAGCCCAAATAACAATAATATGATGCATCAATAATGAATAATAGAGACTGAGATACAATAAACAAGTAAACTCTGACTGAGTACAAACTAATAATTTAGTAGATAATTCAACATGTACAAGACCTCTGTGGTCTTTACAGCACCATCACATAGCCTAAGCATGCTTCACTGCCAAATTTTTATAGCACAGAAAGGGCACATAGCTAACGACAAGCTTATTCAACTTTCCAGTTTCACGGAATAGACCAAGTCCCAATTCCCATGCCCACACGCCCATCACCTAGCATGTGCGTTACCTCCTAAATACTCACATAATACAATAATCTGGGATTTTATACCCTCAGGACCAGATTTAAAACTGTTACTTACCTCAACAAGACGAACCCAACGTTGAGCCAGCTAATCAATACTCAGGAAATTCCATTCCACGTGTATCCACCTCCGAATGCCTTCTTGTCTCCTCAATTCAATGCCAACGATCCGAAACTGAAATTCACCCCTTAATGATACTACAACGATCTACTATACTAAACAAGTGCAATCTACAATATTAACATCCAATGGGACCAACATTAGTAACCAATTTTATAGTTTAGGCCATTTAGTTAATTTACCAATCACCTAGTGGGCATACATTTATACATTTCTTAACCATAGAATTAGTTCTTCCATTTACCATCATTTACCAACAATTCATCCCACCATTATTCTTTAACAACTTATAATCCTAACATCATATGTGTGACCAACTATTCTCACCCAACCAATAAAATTCTATCAAATAATCACCTTTCAATCTCTACAATGGTTATGTATTTAAATTGAGAATTTATGGCTTCCAATCACTATACCATAAGTTCCAATACTTGCTTAATTCATACTCATATTTCCATAATAAATCCATAAATGTACACATAATACTCTCACACCCAAGAATTATACTTCTTATGGCCTACTTTTAATCCAAATCCCGAAATTTAAAATTAGGGTATGGAACCTTATCTCTTTGATGAAGATCTTGTGATTAGTTTCCTTGATTCTTGAAGATTGGTGCAAGATTGGATGATTAGAATGATAGGTTTACTCCTTCTCTCTCTAAAATGCTCTTACATCTCTCTAAAATATCAGGTTTTTACCTCAAAAATGACTTAATCCCTCTCTCTACCCAGTCTTGGGGGTTATTTATTGGGTTCCTACGTCCGCGGCCACACACCTGGGCAAGTGGCCGCGCATCTGGCCGCGTACCTGACGCAGAATCTTCCGGGGTGTTACAGAATCTTTGAGAATATTTGAAAATCTTCACCCGCCAATCTTCTTAATGGTCTTAAAATACTTTAAAATTTTTTGGGGTGTTATAGAATCTTCACCCACTCCTGTTGGTTCGATTGAAGAAATAGGAGCTATGGTAGTATGTAGTGAGGAATCTGCTGGAGAAGAAGAAAGTTTGAGTGAAAAAGTGGGAAGTGGGTCTGGAGCTGCTAAGGGGTTGGTTAGACTGGGAAAGAATGTTCAAGAACATGTTCCATCAGTATGGGAACCCCTCGAAGACCTACTGAAATGCGTGTCTGACAGCTATAATCCAAAAAGGAAGAAGAGTTCAGGAGTTAAAATCCCTGGAACTGCTAGGGCAAACAAGAAGAGAAAGGATGCCTCTTCTATCCCTATAGAGACTCTTCCCACAAGAAGAAGATCTACAAGGAGTCAAAAGAAGCAGAGTGAGGCTGAACTTGAGAAGGCCTTCAAAGAAAGTAAAAGAAAATCTGCTGCAAAGGGAAAAAAAAGGTGGTTGAGCCTGTTGAGGCAGTTAAAATTGAGGAGATGGACCTGGTCCTTCATGATGAAGAGGAGGCAGAAGAGGTGGAAGTTGTGACTCCAAAAGCAAAGAAAATCAATACTTCCAAAAAGAAGACTCCTTCGAAAATAAAAGTCAGCAGAACCTTCTACCTTGGCAAACACTACTACAAAAAAGACCTTTAGCGGCAATACAAAATGGCTTTAGCGGTAATAACAATAGCCGCTATATCTTTTACTAGCCAATAGTATTTTTCCGCTGATGCTGGGGTCGGCAAAGCCTTTAGCGGCTTTTCTCGCAAAAGCTGGTAAATTGTATGGTTTATTGCCGCTAAAAAATATTATCTTTAATGGCAATTGTTTGCAACAATTATAATGGCTACTAAATCTAATCTCAAATGGCCAACTATGCTTCTTTACCATCCATTTTTATAGCCGCTAAATTCAAACTAATTGCCGCTAAAAGTTCGCATCTCTAATGGCAATTGTGCGTGGCAATTATAATGGCTACTAACTCCAATCCAAACAACTAATTATACTTCTGTACCATCCATTTTTATAGCCGCTAAATTTAAAATAATTACCGCTAAAAGTTCGCATCTCTAATGGCAATTGTTTGTGGCAATTATAATGGATACTAAATCCAATTCAAACGGCTAATTATACTTCTTTACCATCCATTTTTATAGCCTTTAAATTAAAAATAATTGTCGCTAAAAATTCGCATCTTTAACGGCAATTATTTTGTTGCAATTAAAATGGCAATAGTATCCCTTCTTAAAACATCTTAGTTGCCCTTTTAGTGTCCATTTTAATGGCTAATATGTTTAACTAAATTACCACTAAAAATCAATATCTTTAAAAGTCACAAGCGATAAAAGCAATAATTTGACCACAATTAAAATATAGTTACTACATTTGTATAGAATATGACCCAAATAATAAAATATATTAATATTAATTCAAAAAAATATAATATATCTCATTAAATCTTAACAAACAAAAGGACGTACTAATCAAAAATATTAATATCACAGTATCCTAAAACATAAAAATATATTGTTTGGACTAAATAGCTAATGTCATCATAGTAACAATCCAGAATGATGGTATTCAAATGATGTCCGCAACTTTTTATCATTTTAAAATCTTCCAACAACTAAATTATCGAATATCAGACTGTATGACCTGAAATTATAAAATAGCTGTGTTAAAGGATAAAGTATAATATAAAAATATTTCTTGAAGATTCCATCATTGTTAGATACTTTGTCAGCCAACTCCCTCACCTAACATCTATAGGTAGAAACAACTACATTCTTTTGATCGTGCATAACGAAGAATCAAAATCATAACATAACGAAGAACCATGGTCAAGCTTCAGCTATTATTTGAACATCAATAGCTTTATAGATCAGATTGATAGATTTGGAATTTACAATCCTATTCCCTGCATAAACTAGCTAGCTCTTCATGAGGATTCTCTATAGGGACAACTGGATGAAAAACTTGAATGATGCAAATGTGAAAGGGGAAAAGGTAAACTGAATAACTCTAAACTTATCTATAAACATGAAGTGCTGAAACATGAGACTAGTGTTATCAAGCTTAACACTTTTCATTCAGAAAAACAAACGAACAACTTGTTTGGAAGCTAGGCAATGGGCATACTGCTAAGTTAGGCGCAAAACTTCTCATATTGTAGCTACACGTGATGGTGAGGTTAATTTGGGTGAGGTCGTTGCTACAACAGCTGCGCAAAATGTAAGGATCATGGACAGTATACTAAGGAGGTAAGAATAACTATTGTAACAGGTACACCAAATACAACTGCTACTATTGAAGCTGGTGCACAAACAACTTGTTTGGAAGCTGCATTTGTTAGTGCTGAGGATCGGGACCACGCTTCAAATTCATCTAATGGAGAAGGATTACATAGGAGTGCAGCTGGGGTGGAATGGACATTGGTAGTAAGGTCACCTACCAGGCAGAATACAACTCCAAGCTTGAGGAAACAGCAACGGAAATCTGCAACCTATCTGTTGGCTTCTTTTGGCACATCCCTGGAGATTTAGCGTTCAGAATAGGAACAATGAAACCTTCTTTTTCCTGAGTATCTCTGATTATTGATGCATCACGTTTCAGGAATTGAAGATTTCCAGAAAAAGAAACTGATGTCATTTAGTTCAGCAGATTATTTGGAAAATTACAGGAAGAGAGCAAAGAGAACTATCAAAGTGCCAATAGGAGCAACTAATAAGATGCTTCACTGTCTTTCAAGGAAGCATACATTGAACGACTTAGAGATAGATAGATGATTACCACCATATTACAGTTATACAATGCGCGATTTGAGATGTTATGCACCAAAGCTTGCTTTCAGGAGAGACACATTCTATATTCTAAAAGTCAATCTTGGAATTAGCATTCCTGATCGCAAGTAGCTGATACAAATAAAGGAACAAGAAGAACTTGGGAAGGGAAAGAGTTGCTCAGGGAAAATGATATGCTGAGAATTCAGCTCAAGAGGAAGAGAACATATCATGTTCCAAAGGAAATTGTATATTCACTTACAAAGTGTATTGTTTGTATAAAGCAAGCATTTATAGAATCCTAGCTGCAATTCTCTGTGCAAAAGAGGCAATTTTTCAATATTCTCTACCTTAGAAAGACCTTTGTTTGTAGATAAAGCCATATTTTCTCATACTAGGCTAGGTGCAGTAAAGGGCAAGTAGATATGGACTTTGAATTAGGCAGAGGCACATGGAGTGTAGAAGTAACTGAACCGGGTATTTATGACACAAAGTATAAAGCTAATATATTTAAATCTGTTTGCTACTTTCTTTCCTCGTTTACAAGAAGGAAACTCCTAGGCAGGATGTAATAGAAATGTTCAACACATGCTAGTGCGTCTTGTATTTCTAAAAATTATCACAACCTTTGCGACATCAAAAATAGTGAGAAAAGTAAATAAAGCAAGAAGCATCCAAGGTAAGCCCAAATACAAAAACAAATTAATAAAAATCGAAGGAGGAAAACTCAAACAGTAGCGACGAAGGACAAATATGAGTAGTACCATGAGAAGGTTGAGCATTTTCAGTAACACTAGGCATTCTTGATGTTTGTGTTACTCATTCATGTCCACTATTGGCGTCAGGGATCTAATAAATATTAACATGTTAGATAACAATACTTTTATATGATTAGAATTTTATTTAAAATATCTGAAGTTTATGAAATGGAGTTACCTGTTCACCTAAGGTGCCATTGCTACTTTGAGGCATAGATGCGTTAGGAGCATATTTGCGCATTAATTGTCTCATTTGGAGTAATTTTGATTGCATATTCTCCTGATTTTGTTTCATAATATTCATTTCTTCATTTTGTTTCTCCTTTAACTCGATTATCTGATGTTCTAACCTTTGTATAACCTCATTAGAAGAATCATCCGCAGTAATATGTCCTAAGGAAAACCTACTACCCCATAGAACAGAAGGAGTTGGACCAAGTCCTAAACCACGAACATACCCACTTTTTTTATTTTCCAACACTTGAGAATACACATCGCCTTCCCAAGCAATACTACGAGGAGGTTGCTAAGTAGATCTCTCACTATTGCTCATCCTTTCATTTATCATTTTCTAACCATAGAATACACAATAAATTTATTTTGGAATTCATGAATAGGAAAAAAAAGCACATTGCTTGACAGAGTCATCAAACCAAAAAAATAAAAGAAAGAATAAATCTTATGATTGTCTTGACCGAATAATCATCCAGTGGCCTACCATCCTTAATAGAAAAAATTTTGCTTGGGTAGGCTCTATCCCGTTTACAGCCTAATACAATAAAAATGATATCATATATGCATGGCAAAAAAAGTTTAAAATATTATAGTTCGTAGCTTTCACAGGTTTACCTGCTCATTCATCAAGGTGGCAATGCGTTTTGATCCTCCTGTGTGAGGCATCGTTTGCTTGGCCCTATTATTTCTATTTTCTTGGGTACGTCTCTGTCATTGAAATATTAAAATGATATCTTATAAACTTTAAACAAAAATTGAGCATACCTAAAATCAAAACGCTATGAAAATGAGCAGACTAGGAGAATTTTCAAGGTTGATACCTTAACTTTATCAGAAAGCCAATACGAGACAAGACCACTCCATTAATCCGCAGTATACGACTTGGTCTATTTTTTAGTAAAGCGTCTTTATTCTTATATTTTTGCGCATACTCACCCTTCAAACTGCACTTGTAATCTTTCCATTTCTTTCCTAGTGACTTTAAGACCCACGCTTCTCCACGTTTTGGGATAGAGAATTTCTTCTGAAAAAATAAAAGCCAATATTTATGAGATAACATCATGTATAAAATATAGAGCATAATAATAATAATAATAATAATAATAATAATAATAATAATAATAATAATAATAATAATAATAATAATAATAATAATAATAACAACAACAACAATAACAACAACAACTATTCCATACCCTTGCAAAATCCACCAATTTCTTCTTTTCTTCGTTGTCAAAATTTCTCCAATCATCTACATGTAGAGGTGTTAGTTCTGGAGTTCTGGAAATAATTCCTAGAAAGTTAGCAAGCTTTCGACCCTCTTTCCCAATAGCTTGGTTACGATTATTAAACGGCACATCAATTATCTTCCCCGGTGGAAGTTTCCAAATATCTTTTAGTAAAGTAGGCCCACGAACCTTTTTTGCTTCTGAATTACCTAGAATGAAAAAGAGAACAAAACGTTAGATAGTACAATAGCTATTTAGGGAGTTCTGAATGGCATAGCTCAAGATGATGCAATACATAGTGAAGCTGTTGTAGATGGTAAAAGAGCTGGTCAAAATATTAAAGTTGTCCCTAAGGCTATCACTGATCGAGTGGAGAATGAAGCTGGTGTTACACAAGTTTGTAGGCAGCATCAGACTTTGAATTTGCAATCTGGGAAGCATCAAATTGTTGCTACTTTGAATTTGATGGTTGTAGCTAATACTTATGTGGATCGTGCTATTAGAAAAGTCTTGGAATTAACAGAAGACAAAGGTGTAAAATCTCATGTTATTGGTCAAGGATCAGATGTCATTAAGCCACTAAATACAACAGTTGTTTCTACGCATGCTACAGTTCTAGTCGACGCTGCCAACGTTTCATCTGCTCCTAATGGAATTGATCGTGTGACTGAGAAGCAGATTGCAGATGGAAAGGGTTTGGAATCAACAAAATTTAATGGTGATAACTCATAAATTGTTGTTCAAGGATCAGATGTAAATAAGTTGATGCCTACAACAGGAACTGATGGAGGAGCTGTTGTAGCCTCAAAGTTGGAGGCTACTGTTACTTTGAATCCAGCTGGTGATCAAGCTAGTGTTGGGGTTGTTAAACCTACTGCTGCAGTTGGTGATCTAGTTGGTAAACCATCAGGTCCAATCTCAGATTCTCAAGATTTGAATCAATCAAAAGGGAGAGGCTTGTCAGTAGGTAATCGTGCACAATTGTTACCTAGAAAAAAAGAATGTTCCAGCTCTCAAATAATTGCAGTGATTGCAATAACTAAATTTGAACCACAACAACAAGAAGGCAACTCGAATCTCAGCACTTCAAAATTAATAAAACCTCTAAAGGTCAAGGAATCACCAAGTAAATAAAATATCACTATGCAATAAGTATTTATGAAAATTATATCAGCTACTTAGATTCCTGCAACATGCAGTATATCTTAGCACAGACACGTGGCTAGGAGACAACCCAAATTAAAGTTGGAGTTTACACCGTCATCAAATTTCATAGTTTTTAGATTTTTTAAAATCTATTCAATTATTAAAATAACAGTGAAATAAAAGCTGCAACAACAATATTCGATCTACGGGACCCAAAACAAAGACATACTAGTATCCCTGAATTATAACCTATCTTTATTTCTTCATAGAAGTCTTAGTAACAACATCTTCACTTAACAAGGAGGCATGGTCATTGTATCCCAAGAATATAAATACAATCGTGCTGACAATAGCGTTCAGATATGAGAACTCCAGATCCTTGTCCAATTTCTTAGAGCAATGGGCACAAAAAGAACCCAAAAATCCATATGTCTTTACGGCAGCCTACCAGAATATGCAATATTCTGAAAGCCTAAGATCACCAATAAGTTAAACCTAGAAAATCAATGAGTTAAGTACAAAAGCTTAAATAGAGATAAACTAGTTAAACAAAATCCAAGAAGATTATCTTCGCCCAACCATTGGCACAACCTCTGTTAAAAAAGACCAACACCCAACCATTACAAGGAAACAAGGATAAACAGTGTTGAAAGCCACCATCTAATATTATACATAATCAGATTGCAATACTACAGAAGTATTACCTGAATCATCATCATGTTAAATCTCAGTGCCACCATCAGAACTATTCAACTCATTAGATTGACCAGCATGTGCTTGGGCGTCAGAGTAGTTCTGACTATCCATCAACTGCTCAATATATGGCTGGGCTCTAGAGTAGTTTTGACCATCCATCAAGTGCTCAATATAAGGTCTCACATCTTCATCATAATCTTGTTCAATTACCAGTCGGTTGCGACCTCTAGTTTGCATAGTTCCTTTTCCAAAATAAAGAAATTATCTATATGCATTAAGTTATACTAGTACCAAATTAACTCCAACCAATCAACAGGTCTCACGCAAAATAGGAGGAAACATCGTCCTCATCTCAAACTGTAAAAAAAATGAATAGAAATTCGTGCACACGAATAAAGCCTTGCGATAGAGATAGTTAAAGAGATAAAAAGTATTGATGCACTAGCAAAAACTATTGTCCAACGATAATAACACCTTAGCATATTGCAATACAACGGCTACAATCAGCAAAATATAAGTAAAAGAAAGCATAAAAAATTGACTCAAATCAACCAATACAAACATGGAAAATCCATAGCTGACTAACATGTATCTTCTATAAAATGACTCAAATTGAAAGCAAAAAAGTATAATTATTCAAATTTCTACAGTAAAAAAATCACAAGAAGTTCTTAAATAACACTTGCAAGAAAAATATTCTATAAGTTCCACCTATCTTATTCAGAATCATATTCATTTTTATTGTCATTTCCTCCCGCAACACTAGCTTTACCATCATTTGGAGAAGCTTGAGAATGTACGTTTGTATCAATTACTATCCCATCAACACCACTTCTTACCCAATCATTATACTCATCTTCTGGAACATGAGTATTTTCTAAGAGAGCCAAGTCAGTGGCATCACTCTGCATTGATGTCTCAAACTACAAATATTTTCCTCTCCCATATTAAAAATATCTTGAGCTTTAATTAACCTAGGGACAAACCATTCATGATATTCAAGATCTTGTACAAATATTACTTGTTGAGCTTGTTCTACAAAAATAAAGGACTCATGATGTTCTCGATCGCCAGAGTCTGTTAGGTGTAAGAAATTCACAAGTGTGAAACCCAAGTCAACTTCCTTAACTCCTCTACCTTTGGTTACATCAACCCAATCACACTTAAATAAGACAACCTTAAATTTTTCATAGTAGTTTAACTCCACAATATTATTCAATCTGCTATAATATATGATATTTACAGACTTTGGAGTATTGTCACTTGTACTTGCATAACTTTCCGTCTTTGAAACAACTATAACACCACTACTTTGTGTCACCTTAAATTCTTCACTTTGCTTCGTTCGAAACCGATACCTGTTATTTACATTGAACGCATTAAATCTTTTCGCAATGTAACTCGGACCTTTTTCAAGGACTTTAACATCCTTTAAGATGTTAGATGTGGCTTCAAGCTCCTTTACCTAACCAAATAAAAGATACAACTATAAATGTAGATATCTATATAAGGAAAATAATTTAACGTAACTAATGACTTAGTCCTACTACTTACTTCCTCCTTGAACCACTCATGAAATGTATCGAAATGCACACTATTAACTTGATGTTGAGTCAAACGACGCTTACGATGTGATCTCTTGATTTCAGTAATATGTTCCCTATTCTTGTAACTCACATATATTAATTTTGTTATCAATTAAGTAATAGATATAACAATTACTTTTTATAATTCTCAACAACTTCTAACCCGCAATTGAAAAGCACATATCGATGTGCTTGCAATCTTGTTTTCTCATCTAACTCAAATACATCTACTCCACCGTACGACTCCCCAACTTTTGAAAAAAGACATTCCTCTTTACTTGTCTCATGCTCAATCTCATCACCACATTTTCTTGAACAATAAGACCTTGAATCTCCACCCTCCAAATATCGTGAGCAAAATACCATACACTCATTTGCTATGTATGCTTTTGCTATCGAACCTTCTGGACATGCTCGATTACGAACATATGATTTTAACGTACCCAAATACCTATGGAATAAAATAATGGTATTAGTTTGATATTATAATATTTAACAACTAAAGATATATAATAAAATTTCAGTGATATTCTTCATACCTCTCAATTGGGTATATCTAGTGATAATGTACTGGCCCCGCATGTTTAGCCTCAGTTGCCAAGTGAACTACCAAATGTATCATAACAGTAAAGAATCCTGGGAGGAAAAGTTTCTCCATAGTAGACAATGTTTCTGGAATTTTTCTTCAAGTAACTTTAACTCTTCTACTTTTAGTTCTTTGCTACATAGAACACAAAAGAATGTGCATAGTTTAATTAAAATGGAACTAACTCTTTTATCGACTGATCTCCGCAAGGCAAGGGGAAGAAGTTCTTGCATTATAACATGACAATCATGAGTTTTTAACCCAGATATCTTTCATTTGCGAATGCAACGTGAGATATTAGACGCATAGCCATCTGAAAACTTGGTATTTTATAGTACTTCATAAAACAACTCCTTTTCCTTTTGAGACATTGTGAAAAAAGTAGGAGGAAGATATGTTTTCCCACTAGCTCGATATTAAGGCCATAAACTTGGTCTTATTTTCATATCCTTCAAGTCCAATCGAGCTTCTAAGTTATCTTTAGACTTTTTACCAAGATCCAATAATGTATAAATTAAGTTATCACACACATTCTTTTCTATGTGCATCACATCAAGATTATGGCGTATCAAGTTAGATTTCCAATAAGGAAGATCGAAAAAAAAAACTCATCTTTTTCTATGTGTTTTTCATCACTCCACTTACCCCTTCACTCGACTTGCCAAGAGTAAGTTTTATATCTTTAACTTGATTCAGCACTAGTGACCCAGATACTGGACAAGGTGCAGGTCTTGTTTCTTTAGTACCATCAAACGATTTTGCATCATTCCGATATTTGTGTCCTGATTTCAAGAAGCGCCGATGCCCCATGTAACAAAACATTCTGCCATGTGTGAGCCTTCTAGATTGGGTTTTTATGTTACAAATAGGGCATGCAAACCGACCATAAGTGCACTATTCAGAGAGAGTACCATATGCTGGAAAATTATTTATAGTCGACATGAGAGTTGCTCCCATTTGAAATATCTCCTTAGCAGAGGCATCATATGTTTCTATCCCAACATCACATAATTCATAACTCTTCTATTAAAGGTTGCAAAAAGACATCAATATTATTGCCAAGAGCTTTTGGTCCAGGAATAAGTAAGGACAAAATAAAGAACTCTTATTTTATGCACATCCATGATGGAAGATTATATGATATTAAAATCACTAGCCATATACAGTGTACAGTTCGCATTGTGCCAAATGGATTAAACCCATCAGAAGCTAATCCTAGGCGCACATTGCGAGGATCTCCAGCAAATTCGGGATATTTACTATCAAAATTTGTCCAAGCTTCAGAATCTGCAGGATGCCGTAGAACTCCATCTTTGTTGCGCTCTTCATGATGCCATCACATTGCTTTAGAAGTTTCTGAAGACATAAACAATCTCTGTAGCCTTGGTTTTAAAGGAAAATACCTTAGGACCTTGGCTGGAATTTTTCTAGCATCATTTTTTTATCTAGAAGCCCCACAAACTTTGCATTTATTAACATTCTTATTAGCAAACTCTTTCCTAAAAAGCATGCAATCGTTAGGACAAGCATGAATTATTTCATACTTTAAGTCCAAGCGTTCAACTATCTTTTTGGTCTCATAGAAAGAAGGAGGCAATTTTTCTACTTTAGGAAGCACATCTTTCAATAGTCCAAGCAAAGAATTAAAAGATTCATTTGACCATTTGAACGTGCATTTTATGCGATACATATGCAGCAAAAAAGACAGTGTGCTAAACTTCTTACATCCAGGATACAGTTCTTCATTTGCCTCCTTCATGAGTCGTTCAAACTTATTTACCTCTGGATGAGGTTGATTTCCAGATGGATGAGCAGTATTCTCTTGTACGTTTTGCTCCATGCCACCGCTTTCACTAATGTCAGTATCCATGAATTGTGTAACACCTCCAAATGCATCATGTATCATTCCTCGCATATCATCGCCCCTTAGATTTGACTGGCTGTGATTATTTTCTCCAGCATTGTTTGATCCCTTTAAAGACTCCCCATGAAAAAACCTAGTATCATATGACGGTATAATACCATTAATCACAAGATGATCATATGCTCTAGCCCGATTTACTTGATGGATAAGCACACACTCCGTACAAGGACATGCAATTTAAAAAATCCTCTACTCTCTCCAAATATTCTTTACTAACTCTATCACAATACATCCATATTTTATTTCTAGAATTGTCCATGACGATCAAGATATTCCTTTCTTTTCTATAATTACTGCAAGAGCTACAAATTTGTTAGTAAAAAGGAGAAATTAATCAAAAAGGTAGTTCAAAATAAAATAACCATCCTATTAGTAGGTAATTCCATAGCTCAAAGATATAATTTTAACAATTGAAACTATCAAACATAAATCTATTAAAACTATCATTTTAACAATTAAACAGTTAAACTATCTCTAATTTTTTTTTTATGATTTTCATATACTGGTTTAATTTTTTTTTTAAGAATAGAATTATTAAACTTATAAATTACACTTCTTCTACGATTTTCGTATATTGGTTCATAAATATTTTAAACATAGAATTATTAAACTTATATTTTAGAGAAGAACCATATATCATATATTTTAATATTTTCAGAACTTACTACTCATATTTGTTGAATTTCCAGATATATACTCCATTTTTACCAATTTGTTTTTAGCTCTTTTGTTTATTGAGCGTCAATTTAACTAGTTCTAAAGCTAAATGGAATATAATTTAGTTTATATATTAAAAGTATACAATTATAAATTTAAAAAGCCAATATAATTGCGATGAAATCATCCATATAAAGTTTCCGTTAAAGACTATTTAAACCAAACATGACAAGAAAGAGACAGAGTAAATAAACTTTAACAATTCAACAGATTATACAAATCCTAAAAGGGTGTGGAATTTTTTAACAATAAGATGATGATTGCAGTGACATGTGGCTACTATATGGGGCTGAATCGATATGGAATATTTTTCTATTTATAAACAGATCATAGTCATTATAGAACAAACATGTAAATGAGAAAGAAAATTAGCCTAATATAACTTGCCAATTTTCACCATAATGGTTCATAAACTTTTTAAGAATAAAATTATTAAACTTATAAATTATACAAATATTTTAAGGCAGGACAATTTGTGCGATGTAGACCAACTAACATATAGACGTTGTTAAAAGAAAAAGGGCATAATAGAAACATTGTGGAGTAAATTCTCAATGCGATACAATAGTATAACAGCCCAGGATGGATTTCATGAAAGGAAATGATTCAATAGGAGGCTAAACGAACTTTTGGGAAAAAGCAGTGCATTTATAAAGTATAGGACTTTGGAGCTAACTGTTTTATCTTGTTGCACAGATGATGTTACTGTGTCCATGAATTACCACTGGAAGGGTTATCGTAATGGAATCGATGACTCAATTGATGAAGTTAAGGGGCAACAGCGTAACCAAAATATGCTACTGCAAACCAATGGGAGGAAGCAACTGGGAATACTATCAAAATTCATCAGACAAGTAAAGAGAGCAGATAATAATGGACACATAGAATGGTCTATGCACAAACAACAATAGTATATTTTACGAAAATGCAGGTACTTACTGGATTCCAGATGTACAAATTACAGCAACATACACGAGAAGAGAAAACAATCCAACTGTCTAGAGCAGGGGTCCTCATGCTATCACGTTAGGATGCAAGAAATGCACAACGGTAATATCGAAGTGAACTATCAATCTAACAGCAGCCAAATATCATAAACAACTTAGCAAACACAGAAAAAGGTATACTTTCACAAATTCACAGCCTATTTAAAAATCTACAGCCAAACATGAAGTCTTGAAATCAAAGTTTCCTAAGATGTAAATAATCGAGCATCATCAATCCATTGTAAATCAATCCATATAAACAATCGAGCAACATCAATACAAAATCTATTGCAAAATGATTGCAAGAAACTGATTTAACAGGAGAAAAACAGAAGTTAACAGGGGAAGATGAGAAGGTAACAGGGACGAGAGAACTTACCTGGAAAAGAATTGACGAGGACTATCAGACTATGGCAGGCCGTTGACGCAACAACAATTTAGGTTTTCGTGTGGCAGCGACGGTATACCTTTCTATTATAGGGAATATGTTTTCCTAAACTTTTCTAATTGGAGGGAACCGATAAATCTCGTCCAAAAAATTTGGAGGGAAAATATTTCTCTTTTTGTGTGGAGGGAAAAGTTAAAATAATAAAAAATTCAATTCAATTAGTAATTTTTAGTGGCAATTATATTTTTATTGCCGGTAAAAGGATATCTTTTACTGGCTAATGGTCATGTGCCGCTAATGTTTCAGCTTAAAGAATTTATTAGCAACAATTGTCGTATTGCCGCTAAATAATTGCCGCTAAAGGTATTTTTGTAGTAATGAAAAAGAACCATGTCTGCCTTGAAGTCTAGAAAAGTGAAAGTAGTGGAGGAAGAAGAGAGTGAAGAAGAATAAGAATCTGATGTAGAGAAGGACAAGATGGTTAAGTTTGGGAAAAGAACCATCTTGAAAGGTAGACTCCCCAGGGACTTGGAGGAGGAAAGCATGATGATGCGGATGGAAAGCTTACCAGAACTGAGATTGTAGAGTTCATGACAAATTGTGAGATAAAAAATGGCAGAGTCACCAGTGTGGTGAAGGGAGTGACTGTGAGCTTCGACGACAAAGAATTGGAAGAAATTTTGGAAGTATATGCTGAAGGGTACAATGATTACAAAAAGTTAAAATGGCTAAGCCTAGAAAACCTCCCCACTTCACTTGCCATTACTAGGAAGTTTGCTGATAATGAGGAAGAGCTTCAGCCCAAGGTTGTTTACAAAAGTGAGATGAAGCCACCCCACAAAGTGTTGTTTGAATTTGTTAACAAGGTTGTGCTGCCCAGGCAGAAAAGAAGGCATATTGCCACATTCATGGACCTAGTCCTTATGGAATGCCTGGACAGTGGGAGGCAAATCAATTGTCATGGGTTTATTATCCAGCTTCTTGATAGGGTTTTAACTGGCACCAAAACTCATGCCATACCCTATGGTTTCATTATCCCGACTGTACTTGCTCACTTCAAGGTACCCCTCAAGAAATGGGAAGTTGGTAAGAACAAGGATCACTTTGGGGCAAACACTTTGACTGTATGTGATTATGAAGTCCACACTACTCCCAAAGAACCTTGTTCATCCAAGAAGGTACCTATGAATAACAAAGTGTGAGCTTTGGTACAAGAGAGTGGGTCTAAGGATGCTGAGATTGAGAGGTTGGAGAAGAGGCTGGCTGAAGTAGAAACTGAGAGGGATGCTCTCAGGGCCGAGCTTGCAAAGGAGAAGGAGAAGAATGAAGGCGTTTTTCATGATATGTTAAAGCTACTTCAGGCCAGAAACCAAGAACCTGCTCTTTCCCAGCCTTGAAACCTTCCTATCCTAGTTAGACAAACCAGTGACCCATATGGGATTTCTTTTTATTTTTTTTGCTCATGATCCAGTATCTTTATTTTTCTTTATGCTTTGTGGATGACTAGTGTCAATGTTAATCAACTATTTTTGTGCTCTAACTATTTGTTGATGCTTCTTAGATAGCTAATATCATTAGATTGATATATGATGCTTGACTCCATGATTGCCTTTGAAGTAGCCCCAGTGACCATGAGTAATATCTATTAAAATCTGGTTATCTAACATAATTATGCAACTTTTCGATGATGCCAAAAGGGGGAAGATAGCTTGTGCTTTTTACTTTGGACTGTGATGATTATAACCTAATGAACCTGGTCCTAGATGATTTGTGACTTTAAAATGGAAAGTGTTCTAATATTATGTTGGTATTGAGATGGGTTGAAACAGAGCTTATGCTTATGAAAAGCACAGAGTTTTCCCTCATCAAAAAGGAGAAATTTGTTGGCCCAATTGAAGTTTATTTTGATGATTGACAAAGAAACTCAAGCACGAACCATATCCATACACAGTGTACAAAGACACGGGCAGAATTCGAGGACAATAAGCTTAAGCGGTTATATCTCATATCTCCTTAACGAAAAGGTTGCATAATAGATAAGGAGGAGGACTCCTTGATAAGTGGGGATTTTGACTTCTTATTAGCACCTTTTAGTTTTTGTTTTAGTCCGAAAGTATTGAATTGTGTTCCCGACACTAATGAAATTATGCAAAATTGGAGGAATGCTGGAAGTTTGGTCTCCCAAAATAAAATTCGACTCAAAAAGAAGTATTCCGAAGCACAAGGCAATAAAGGACATAAGCACAAATGTGTGGTCCGCAGAAGGAGTAGTGCGGCCGCACAAGAAATTACAGACCGTAGAATTCCATCTGCGGCCGCGAACCAAGAAGAAAAATTTAGCAAAACTTTTAGCAATGTGCGGACCGGACATGAATTGAGCGGTCGCAGAACTGGGCTAAGAGTCAAAGATCAGAGAGTATGTAAAGAGACAAAGTCCAGGAGCCTTTGTAAATTGCGGACCACACAAGAATTGTGCTGCCGCAGACGATTGCCTCGCAGCCGCAGTCCAGAAATGTGCGGCCGCAGAAGATTGCCTCGCGACCGAAGTTCAGAAATATGCGGCCGCAGAACTCCACTTCTTGCTAGATGAAGAAATATGCGAACCGCACATGGAATTGTGCCGCCGCAGAACCTCCCGAGGGGCATTTTTGTCCGAGATTTTCGGCCCTGTATAAATAGACGAGTTTCACAAAATTAGGTCAAGTTTAAACATCTAAAGCTGCTTTAACAATTTTTCTTTACTACTTTAGGAAGTTTTACATTATTTTGGTATTTTAACATTAGATTTCATCATTTTAATCTTCCATTATGAATTTAATTAGCTTTTCTTTTTCTATTTTTTGCAATTTCCATTATGAATAGCTAGATCTCTACTAGGGTTATGACCCAACCCAAGTGTGTAAACCTTATGGGTATCTAATTTAGTGTTTGTTTATGATTGGGTGTTGATTATTTAGCTTAGTTCATGCTTCAATTTTAGAATTAATGGTTGCAAACATTGATTCATGCTTATTTGACTTAGTCTCTACTTGAGAAATAGAGACCTCGTCGAGGATAACTTAGCTAACAAGGAATTGGATTAATTAAGAGATTGATTAACCTAATTAAAGGGTTCAACCTAGAGATAGTAATAACCCGAATTGAGCTCTTATCAACTGTTTTGGTTGATACCCATTTGGACTTGAAAAAGCCAAATTGGGCAAAATCACTCTCTGACCGAGAGGTATTGAGTGGGTAACGTAGAGTTGAGAGCTATAAGACACCATAATCAATAAAACAAGCATTAACGTCTTTATCCCATTAGGCAAACATTTAGGTTATGGTCACAGCCCTAGACCATTTATCCAATTGAAAAAAAACCACAAAAATATTTATTTATAATCTATCTTCTTTATCTTGCATTCATTTGAGTAACAGTAGAAATAGAAAACAAAACCTTGTTGTGGAAGTGCAATATTAGATAACCCATTTACTTGCTTCAAATACATACTCCTATATACCATCATAACTCCCAGTGAATTCGACCCCGACTTTTAGTTAGGTAATTATTATTACATATGACCGTGTCATATCTCTTATTAAGGTGTGTTGTGGACGTGATCAATTTTTGGTATCATTGCCGGGGAGTTAAAACGGTGTTAGCTATATATTTGGGTTTGTTTTTGGAATATCTTCTTTTCCTTCTGTGTTACTAATTTGTTTGAGAAAACATAGGTATAACCATGGCGAACAATGAGCTTGGAAATTTACCTTTGGGGGATGTGGACGTCGAGGATGATCAAGTTGATGAGGTACCTCTTGAACCTCAAGCTAATAGAAGAGGCCGAGTGCCTCATGAAAATGCCCCATCTCCACCCCTACCTCCACCACGAGCGGCTCTACACCGGGTATTACCCAATGAAGGATATGCAAGTGCAATAGTCCCTCCCCGTATTGGGGTGGGAAACATTCAAATCACCAATGTGATGCTCACTTTGATAGAGCAACGAGGTTTCTTCACCGGTGTTCCAAGTCAAAATGCGTATAAACATTTGAAGGGGTTTATGGACACTTGTTGGCGGAGCAAACAAACAAATGTCTCCGAGGATGTATTGAGGCTAAGGCTTTTTCCCTTCTCTCTATGGGGGAAAGCTTTAGATGGATTGGAATGTTTGCCGAACCATTCCATTCACACTTGGGATGAGTTGGCAGAAACATTTATCTCTAAGTTCTTCTCTCCAGGGCACATGGCTACACTTCGAGATGAGATTTTCACATTCAAGCAAGAGCCGAATGAACTACTACACGAGATTTGGGAGCAGTATAGAACAATGGTCAAGGAATGTCCCAACAACGATATGACGAAAAACATGATTCAACAAACCTTCTATCGTGGGACTAACACAACCAACCAATGTGTAGTAAATCAACTTGTCGGTGGTAACTTTATGAATACACCATATGCAGAGGCGTGTGAGATTTTGGTTGAAATGGCGGAAATATCATCGGTGTGGCATTCCCGAACTAATGCTCCACAAGGTGATCCAAACGTTACCCACCTTCGCAAAGAGTTGCATGACCATGGGCAAGCCATTGCCGAATTGACTACCACCATGAATCAACTTGCAAAGGCTCAACTTCAACAAGTACAAAATCCTAAGCAAGTCAATGCCATAGAAGGGGTGAACATGATGGTAAACAAAAGAAGGACCAAGGGCCCACAAGTGCAAAATCGAGTGGAGAATTAAGTGCAAGAGGTTAGTGGTTTTTATCAAGATGGTTTTTACAATGAACAAGAAGAGGAGATGAAATATGGGAACAACTTTCAAGGGAAAAGAAACAACTTCCAAGGCCCAAACCAACAACAATGGCAACCTCAAAACAATCAAGGCAATTGGAATTCTAACAACCAAGGAAATTGGAGTGGTGGTAACAATCAAGGGAATTGGCATAACAACAACAATCAAGGAAATTGGAGTGGCAATAATCAAGGAAATTAGAGTGGAAATAATCAAGGAAATTGGGGGGGGGGGGGAGGGGGGCGGGGTAACAATCAAGGTGGATAGAACAATAATCAAGGCAACTGGGGGTCGGATTTTCAAAGGCCACCGATGTATCAACAACTGAACAACTCGTCTCCTTATCTTTCCCATGGTCCAAGTTCTTCAAATAATGAGATGGGGCATATTAAGAATATGTTTAAGCAAATTATAGAAAAGAATGCCGATTCGGACGCCCAACTAGCCTCACATACTACATCAATCCGCAACTTAGAAGTTCAAATGGGGCAAATCTCTCAAACTCTAAATTATCGCCCTAAGGGGGAACTACCAAGTGACACGGTGGTGAACCCAAAGGGTGGGAACAATACGGGACATGCCATGGCCGTTACTACAAGAAGTGGAAGAGGTGGGAATGCACCCACCTCAAGTCAAAGAAATCTTGTGGATGATGAGGAAGTGGTACAAGAAGAAGAGGCCCCGAGAAATGTGATGCAATCAAATGATGAAGTTCAGATTGATATTGATGACAATGTGGAAGAGACTCAAGAGAAAGTGAACCCGTCTAGGGATCACGTTATTGACATACCGGAACCAGCAGTGCAAATGGCTAAGGCACCATTGCCTAATACTCCACCTTCATACCCTCAAAGACTTGCCAAGCAAAATGGCAAGAATCAATTCAAGAAGTTCATTCAAATGATGAAGAGTCTCTCAATCAATGTGCCATTAGTTGAAGCTTTGGAACAAATGCCCGGCTATGCAAAGTTAATTAAGGATCCCGTGACAAAGAAGCGATCAATGAATTTTGAAACCATCAAAGCCACTCATCAATTGAGTGCAATTGTGCATTCGATGGCTCCTAAGTTGGAGGATCCAGGTGCTTTCACGATCCCTTGTACAATTGAAAGTGCCGAGTTTGCAAAAGCTCTTTGTGATCTTGGGGTAAGTATCAATTTGATTCCTTATTCGGTTTTCAAGACCTTGGGAATTGGGCAACCAAGACCCACCTCTATGAGATTGTAAATGTTCGATCGTACTATGAAGAGACCTTTCGGAGTGATTGAAGATTTCTTGGTTCGTGTTGATAAATTCATTCTTCTGGCGGATTTTGTCATTCTAGATTTTGAAGTTGATTATGAGGTGCCGATTATTCTTGGAAGACCTTTCCTTGCTACGGGGAAGGCTCTTTATGATGTTTAATATGGAGAACTTACATTCTGGTTTGGTGATGAAAAAGTGGTCTTCCATGTGTTTAAGTCCATGCGGCAACCAAATAACAATGAGGTGTGCTCTTTTGTGGACTTGGTGATCGATGTTATTGTTGATGAATCAAGTGCTATGATCAATGTTTATGATATGTTGGAGGCTGTCTTGCTCAACTTTGATAATGACGAGATGGATGGGTTCATGGAATTTGTGAACTCTTTGCTAGGAATGGGGTCGTACAACTATGCACCCCGAAAATTGTCTTGGATCGTGAAAATAGGATAACTCCTCCTACAAAGCCTTTTATTTAAGAGCCTCCTACCTTGGAGTTGAAGCCATTGCCTCCACATCTTCAGTGTGAATTTATTAGTACGTGTTCTACTTTACTGCTTATTCTTTCTTCTTGTTTGACTAACGTGCAGGTAGATTCCATTTTGGTGGTGCTACAAAAGAGGAAGAAGGCTATTGGGTGGACTTTGGCGGATATTCAGGGGATAAGCCCCGCATTTTGCATACATAAGATCAACTTGGAGGAAGGCGCCAAACCATCTATTGAACATCAAAGGAGACTCAATGAGGCTATGAAAGAAGTTTTCAAAAAGAAGATTATCAAGTGGTTGGATGCCGGGGTTGTATACCCCATCTCTGATAGTTCACGGACTTCTCTGGTTCAATATGTCCCCGAAGAAGGGGGGAATGACGGTGGTCACCAATGAAAAGAATGAATTGATTCCTATGAGAACGGTAACCAGTTGAAGAGTGTATATGGACTATCGCAAGCTCAATAAAGTCACAAAAAAGGATCACTTTCCACTTCCTTTCTTAAATCAAATGCTCGATAGATTGGTCGACCATGCTTTCTATTGCTTTTTTGATCGGTATTCGGGCTACAACTAGATTCTTATTGCTCTGTAGGATCAAGAGAAATCAACCTTTACATGTCCTTATGGTACTTTTGCCTTCAAGATGATGCCATTTGTTTTGTGCAATGCACCGGCGACTTTTCAAAGGTGTATGATGGTTATTTTTATGGACATGGTGAAGGACTACCTTGAAGTTTTCATGGATGACTTCTCGGTGGTTGGGGATTCTTTTGATGACTGTCTTGCAAATTTGGATAAAGTGTTGGCAAGATGTAAAGAAACAAATTTGGTGCTCAATTGGGAGAAAAGTCATTTCATGGTCGAGGAAGGCATTGTTTTTGGTCCAAAATCTCAAAGAATGGAATTGAAGTTGACAAGGAAAAGATTGAGGTAATTTCTAAATTTCCACCTCCAACTTCGGTAAAGGGTGTGCGTAGGTTCTTAGGCCGCGCAGGTTTCTACCAGCGATTCATCAAAGATTTCTCTAAGGTGGTGAATCTGTTGTGCAAGATTCTTGAGAAGGATGCTAAGTTAAACTTCAATGATGCTTGCATGAGAGCTTTTGAATTGTTGAAGTTCAAGTTGAAAACTATTCCCATCATCACCGCTCCAGAGTGGAACGTCCCTTTTGAACTCATGTGTGATGCAAGTGACGTAACGGTTGGGGCTGTTTTGGGGCAATGTATCAACAAGATTTTTCATCCGGTCTACTACGCTAATAAGACCATGAATAGTTACCAATTCAACTACACCGTTACAGAGAAAGAGCTCCTTGCCATTTTATTTGTAATTGAGAAGTTTCGCCCGTACTTGATGGGTACAAAGGTCATTGTCCACACGGATCATGCGGCGCTTCGTTATCTTATGAGCAAGAAGGACTCAAAATCTCGGTTGATGAGATGGGTGCTTTTGTTCCAAGAGTTTGATATTGACATCCAAGATAGAAAAGGGAGTAAAAACCAAGTGGCGGACCACTTGTCTCGTTTGGAGGAGGAGGGAGGCTGCATGATGGCCTTGAAATCAATGACTCCTTCCGCGATGAGAAACTCTGGGCTATTTCAATGAAAGAGGTGCCATGGTTCGCAGATCTAACAAATTTTCTTGTGTGTGGAATCATCCCAGATGCATTCTCTTCAAACCAAAAGAAGAATCTCAAACAGGATTGTCAAGATTATTATTGGGAAGAACCATACCTCTTCCGAATTTGTACGGATGGGGTGATTAGAAGATGTGTACTGGAAGAAGAGCAATATGAAATTCTTGGGGCTTGTCATTCTTCGCCATATGGTGGTCATCATGGTGGAGCAAGAACGGCAGCAAAAGTGCTAAGTTGTGGGTTTTATTGGCCCACTCTTTACAGGGATGCTAGTGAAAATATGTGATGAATGTCAACGGGCCAGTGGAATCTCAAAGAAAAATGAAATGCCTCTCACCACCATTTAGGAGATTGATATTTTTGATGTGTGAGGTATTAACTTCATGGGTCCTTTTATGAGTTCTTGTGGAAACACCTACATCTTGGTCGCGGTGGGTTATGTGTCTAAATAGGTGAGAAGTGTGGTAGCATTCTTGAAGAAAAATATTTTCACAAGATTTGGTACTCCGCGGGGAATTATAAGCAATGGGGGGTCACATATTTACAACAAGGATTTCGACACTTTACTTAGAAAGTATGGTGTTAATCATAAAGTCACGACTCCATATCATCCACAAGCTAGTGGTCAAGTGAAAGTTTTCAACCGGGAGATAAAGAGTATTTTGTCCAAAACGGTATATACTAATCGGGCAGACTGGACCAAGAAGCTTGATGATACATTATGGGATTATCGGACGGCTTACAAAACACCAATCGGAATGTCACCATACCAGTAATGTTCAAGAAAGCTTGTCACCTTCCCGTGGAACTTGAGCACAAGGCCATGTGGGCTCTAAAGAAGTTGAATCTTTATTAGAATGTGGCCGCTAACTTGAGGGTTGCACATTTTGAATGAATTGGATGAGTTCCGGTACCATGCTTATGCAAGTTCGTCCGTGTACAAAGACAAGATGAAATATCTTCATGACAAATACATTCGGAACAAAGAGTTCAAGGCGGGCGATCTTGTATTGTTGTTTAACTCAAGGTTGAGGATATTTCCCGAGAAGATAAAGTCTGATGGAGTGGTCCTTTTGAAATTGTGGGTGTGACACCTTTTGGTGCATTGGACTTGGAGAACAAAAACAATGAAGTATTCCGAGTCAATGGTCACCGAGTGAAGCACTACTTGGAAAAAGTTGGAGATAGCCACATTGTGGTAGTCATTCTTTTCAATTAATAGTATTTTGCATCATGTCGCGATGTTAAATCAGGCACTTCTTGGGAGGCAACCCATGTTTCTTTTCTTTTTCCTTTGGTAGTTAGGTGTTATTTTGTTCTAACTTGACTTGAAGTGTGCTACAGGGCTGAGTGTGACTTACTGGAACTGTGGACAAAAATGTGGCTAAGTGTTGAAAGAAGTGAGGACCGCAGTTGATTTGTGTGGACCGCAAAATTTGGAATGTTGTAGCAAAAGAGCAATGTGGCCGCACAATTATCTTGCGAACCGCACAAATGAAAAATGGAAAATACAAAATCTCTGAAGTTTGAGCCTATCAGAGAAGAGGTCGATGTCTGACCGCAAGGGAAATCTGCGACCGCACACAAAATTGTACGGATCCCAGATTAGATATTGAAGATAATGCCCCAGGTAACAGAGTGCGGACCGTACATGAAAATGTGTGTCCGCACTCGACCTTCTTCCCCTTTCATAGACCATAGGTATAAATAGAATGGCAGGGGCAAAGGTTACAGTTTTCACTCTTTGAGCACAAAATAGCACTCTCTTGAAAATTCTTGGTGAATCTATCTGTCCACACACACAATATCTTTGTTCAGTCATTCATCATACTCATTCATCTAGTTTTCTTCAATTTCTTGTTAATCGTTTTCTTTTAATTTGTAGAGTTTTAGTCATTTTTAGGCCATTTGTTAATAAAATTCAATTGTGCATTCATGTGGGGGTAAATTTGTAATGGGTTAACTAATACATGCTCTATGGGAACTGGGTCAACATATTATCATGCCTCTATGCTTTTGCCATGTCAAAATATGCACGAAATTACAAAACCTAGACAGAAAATAACTGGATTGTTCGTAGTTTTTGAATTCTGTGGCCGCACATGAAATTGTGCGGTCCGCAGATTGTGATTTTAGGGCAACATAGCGAAAGAAGGAATCTTCGACTGCAAGATAAAATGTGCGAACCGTTGATTTCCCATCGCATCCGCAGAATAGCCCTTTTACTATCATCGGGGAGTCTACACTTTTTGACTCAAATATGCGGCCGCATATCTAATTGTGCGGACCGTAGAAAATAAGTTGCGGCCGCACATCAGCCAATTCTCTATCATCAGAGAGTTGGCACTTTTTGGGATTTAGAGTTGCGGCCTCAAGTGAAATTGTGTAGACCGCACTTCACTTTCGCGGTCGCAAGACAAAATTATTCGGTCCACAAATCCAAATCTGTGGCCGAACAAAAATTGTGCGGATCGCAGATGTGGTTTCCTACAAGCATGCTTTGATTGTGTAACCTCACTGTGTCTTCTGGTTTATATCTTACGTGCATGTCTCCTGGGTATGTTTGAACATTGAATTGCAACTAACAATCGCCTTTGCTTGATACAGATAATGGTTCGATCTAGGGGACAAGGCGACACATCTAAAAGGAGGGGTGGACCTTCTTGGGGTCAAGGAAAGAGTGCCTTACCACTTGGCCAATAAAAGACAATTACAAAGAAAGCTACAACCAGAAAATGGAGAGGTGCATATCTCTCCGAGACGAGCTCATATGTCTCGTCAAGGGAAGCATCAGAGGGAAACTTAGCCTATGTTCAGGAGCAGTCAGCCGTACAGTCAAGGCCGAAAGGGAGATACCAACTCAGGGACGAGCCGTCCTCATCTCATAGCACTTCCGAGGACTTGGAGAGTGCTACTCAGTCTTTTGAGCCATTGGATACACCTGTCATTGAGGAACAAGATACACCATTTTAAAATATCCCTGATGATGGCAGAGGGGGAGATGCTACAGCTGCCCACCTTGAAATGTCGAAGAAGAAAGAGGTTTGGGAGGATCGATTTGTTAGCTTGGATGCCTTCACCAGCTTTCGTACATAGTGGCCAGTGAGGTCGCTAACTCTTGAGCGACAGTTTCAATTGAAAGATTTGGAGAGGTACAACCCAGCAGTGTTGAGACAGTTCAGGGAACACAAGGGGTGGATGTGGTTAACTCAAAGTGTAGTGAACGCCAAAGAGTACCTGGTCCGGGAATTCTATACAAATGTGTCTCACATAAAAAAGGGAAAAAAGTGACTAAAATACGTAACTTAAAAGTGATATTTGATCAACATACATTCAACACGTACTTGGGATTCGAAGATGTTAAGCCAAAGGAATATTTGGAGAAGTATAAGATGGGAGACGCAACCTGGCCTTGGTTGGCAGAGATTCTAGCAGCACCAGGGCCACCACTACCATGGATTGCCGTTGGGGTTCCTATCCACCAGAGCACTCTAAGTTTCGAGGCGAAAGGGTGGCAAACCTTTGTCTGTAGTAGATTGGACCCGAGCCAAAATGAGACTTACCTTTCAATTCCTAAGGCAGTTCTGGTTGCTTTTATTATGGCCGGGTACCCTATCAATGTAGGGATCGTGATGTTGGTCAACATCTGAGTGATTGCTCGACAAGATGATTCGTCCTACCCGTATCCCAATACTATTACAGAATATCTCATGGATGCAAGGGTAAAGCCGAGGGATTATGACACAAAGGTGAGGCCGAAGAAGCATTTTACTCGGTATTCACTGATGGATGCGAACAATCCAAAGAAGAAAGTTCAGCCTCCTACCACCACGGGCCAGTCTGATGAGCCAGCTACTGTAGCTGCTGAGGCAGTTGATGTTCTATCCACTTCAACTGAGCCTTCCTCCAGTGCCACAGCTATGCCTCCGCCATCATCCACAACTCCTATTGCAGTTCCTGCCACAACTCCCACCTCAGCTTTGAAGCCAGTGCGAGTCTCCCAAACATTAGCAAGTCTCAACAACTGGATGCAAATAGCCACTGCAAACTATCTGACTTATCCAGTACTGTTTTAGTGTAGTCTTTTGTTCAGGCACCTCAGTTGCCTCCGACAATTAAAGAGATATTGAAGAAGCTCCTAGAGAACTAGAACACTATTATGGCCACCTTGGTACAACATGGGTCAGTGCTCGAAGAGCTGGGAAAGGAAGTAAAGAAGATGAGAAAGTCCCGGGCCAGCAAGAAGTCAGTGGACAAGCTTCGGAGATAGGTGACCAGGCTTGCTACAACCGGAGATCTCCCCTTTGACATGTTGATTTACCCACGCCATTCAGGCGCAGATCCTATACCACCAACAGCACTGGTGGCACCAGTTGGTCAGTCTGAGGAGCCAAAACTTGTTGCCGACACTGCCGAGGTAGTGCGTCAGATGTTCACCAACCCAGCCACACCCAGAGTTGAGGATGATGAGATTCAGTTAGATGAGCCTGCGGGCGGTGACATTGCGGGGGACATAGAGAAGTCCAAGGAGCCATAGTGAGTTTTCTTCACTCTTTCTCCTCTTTTACTCTTATTTTGTTAAGCATTAGGGACAATGATTATCTTTATTCGGGGTGGGGGTGGGGGTGGAGTTTATTGATTATATTTGATACATTCTGAGACATTTGGCCTGTAATAACTTGATATTATTTTTTTTCTCTTTTCTTATTATGTATATATTCTCTCTTTTTCTCTCATTATGTATATTCATTCTATTTTCAGTAGTTTTTGCTTATTAGCTTCTTTATTTTTGTTTCTTTATTAGTTCTTTGTTTGATTTAGTAGCTTTTTTTTATGTTTTAGTAGATAATAGGCCTTTGATTTTCTTAATGTCACGGTTCTTTCCAAAGGTAGTTGTTGTGTGAACGGTGACTTGTCCCAACGATGGATATTGTGACAACCTTCTTAAGGGAATGAGTTCGTTTTTGTGTTTAGGTAATAATAGAAGTAGTAATGTATAAAAAGACCTAATTAAGTCATGCTAGAAGAGTCGGCCATGCTTCAATTAGTACCAACACACTTAACTACGTGCTTATGGTTAGAGAGAAGGTTTTTGAAAGAAATAGCTCTAGTCAGTGACTTTATGACTCTTGTGTTGACTTTGGCAATCATCGAGTGGTTTAATTGGACTATAGTGATCTTTAAACTTGAATGTGGTCATTATGGGCCCTTGACTCTGTCCTCTATAACAATCCGGTTGCGTGAGGGGTGAGATGGAATTGGATCTAGTCCAAGTATCTGTGTGAAGGGTCTAGAACTTGCCCCGAATATGTTTCAAGGCGAAATCCTAAGTTTTTCTTGGTTTGAGAAGTGATTGTAGGCTCTCCTTGGTCCTTTTGAGTTTTCTATTGCCAACCAATATCATTATCCCTAGTCAACTCTTGTGAGCCTCTAACCTTTCTCATTTGATAACTATGTTATAAGCTTTTACCTGTTTGGTCGTGACGCTCTCTTGGCACCCGAGCTTTCCTTAAAACTCTCGTGAAACAAATATCTTAAAACGTAAGTTTGGGGGAGAAACAAGGAACTTGAAAAAGGTATCAAGGCACAAAAAGAGAAAAGAAATAATCTTTATTAGAAGAGAAGGCAAGAAAAGAAAAGAACAAAAATAAAAATGCAAAAAGTGAATAAGGGGAAGGGTTGAATGGATTCAAAAGGAGGTAATGATCCCAAACATGGAGAAATAAAAAAGGGAGAACAAGAATGAAATGATCAAGAAAGAGTGATATAAAGTCTCTCTAGTCCCCAATGAAAAAACAAGTGGCTCTAAGAATTGGCAAAGTGTGAGCCGAGATATGAAAGATGGAGTGCTTAAGGAAAGGTGTAACCACTCACTCATACTGTATCAGACCCTAATCCAAAAGCCTTCATTACTTCCCGAAAGGAGTCCTACTTGATTTCAAGCCGAGCGAGCTTACATTAGTGGCGATCTATATGAGGGGCAAGCCTATGGTACTTGAAGCCGTACTTATGACATTCTCTTGAGAAAGATGAGTGAACTTTTCATAAATCTTTGGATTCAGTGCTAAATTTCTTAAGTGAGCCTGGCAAATGGAAAGTAGAAGAGGAAGAATTTGAAGTCCATCATGACCCACATGATAGAGCAAGAGTCCTTGATGAGTAAAGTAAATTCTTGAAGCTCAAATATCACATTAGAACTATATGTGCATGAATGTTTAACTTGTCGCCTTGTTGATAATACATGAGTAGTGTAGGAAATTGTTGGTCCCAACTGATGTGTGGATGACTCACCTTTGACTCACTGAATGACCCTTAACTTTTAGAGATGGGAACTAATTTATTTTCTTGAGGACAAGCAAAGACTTAAGTTTCAGGGAGTTGATAAGTGGCGATTTTGACTGCTTATTAGCACCTTTTAGCTTTTGTTTAGTCCGAAAGTATTGATTTGTATTCCCGAAACTAATGAAATTATGCAAAATTGCATGAACGCTGGAAGTTTGGTCTCCCCAGATGAAATCCAACTCAAAAAGGAGTGTTCCGAAGTACAAGGTAATAAAGGGCACAGAAGCACAAATGTGCGGTTCGCAGAAGGAATTCTGCGACCGTAGAAGAAATTGCGGACCACAGAATTTTATCTGTAACCGCAAACCAAGAAGAAAAATTTAGCAGAACTTTCAGCAATGTGCGGATCGAACATGAATTGTGCGGCCGTAGAATTGGGCTAAGAGTCAAAGATCAGAGAGAATGCAAAGAGACCAAATCCATGAGCCTTTGTAAATTGCGAGCCGCACAAGAATTGTGCGGCCGCAGAAGATTGTCTCGCGGCCGCAGTCCAGAAATGTGCGGCCACAGAAGATTGCCTCACGGACGCAGATTAGAAATGTGCGGTCGCAGAACTCCACTTCCTACTAGATAAAGAAATCTACGGACCGCACATGGAATTGTGCCGCCGCAGAACCTCCTGAGGGGTATTTTTGTCCGAGATTTTTGGCCCTGTATAAATAGATGAGTTTCACAAAATTAGTTCAAGTTTGAACATCTGAAGCTGATGTAGCCGTTTTTCTTTACTACTTTAGGAAGTTTAACATTATTTTGGTGTTTTAACATTAGATTTCATCATTTTAATCCTCCATTATGAGTTTAATTAGATTTTCTTCTCTATTTTCTGCAATGTCCATTATGAGTAGCTAGACTTTTACTAGGGTTGTGACCCAACCCTAGTGTGTAAACCTTATGGGTATCTAATTTAGTACTTGTTTATGATTGGATGTTGATTATTTAGCTTAGTTCATGCTTAAATTTTAGAATTAATGGTTGCAAACATTGATTCATGCCTATTTGACTTAGTCTCTACTTGAGAAAGAGAAACCTAGTTGAAGATAACTTAGCTAACAAGAAATTGGATTAATTGAGAGGTTGATTAACCTAATTAAAGGGTTCAACCTAGAGATAGTAATAACCCGACTTGAGCTCTTATCAACTGTTTTGGTTGATACCCATTTAGACTTGAGAAAGCTAAATTAGGCAAAATCACTCTCTGGCCGAGAGGTATTGAGTGGATAACGTGGGGTTGAGAGCTATAAGACACCCCAATCAACAAAACAAGCATTAACGTATTTATCCCATTAGGCAAACACCTAGGTTATGGTCACAACCCTATACCTTTTATCCAATTGAAAAAAAACCTCAAAAACATATATTTATAATCTATTTTCTTTATCTTGCATTCATTAGAGTAAAAGTAGAAATAGAAAATAAAACCTTGTTGTGGAAGTGCAATCTTAGATAATCCATTTGCTTGCTTCAAATATATACTCCTAACTCCCATCATAACTCCCAGTGGATTCGACCCCGACTCCTAGTTGGGTAATTATTATTGCATACGACTGTGTCATATCTCTTATTTAGGTGTGTTGTGGACGTGATCACTCCTTACTCGAGAGAATTATATTCTAGATAAGGGAGGTGTTAGAGGTTGAAGATAACTAGAACTCTTCCACCAAGGAAGAGTATTACATTAGAACTCTAGTTATTTCTTATTCTACTAACTCTATAAATTGCAGGATGTTCTCATTTTACAGGTACGCACAAACGCTGAAGTTAAACGTGAGTTGAGAGCAAAATAGCAAGGCATTTTGCAAGTAATTCGTGTGTGATTCAAGTGTGTGAACCTGAAGCTACATGAACCAGATAGAAAAACAAAATCCAAGTGCCTGTCTTTTACTCTAGTTTTATTATAGTAGGTGTTTCAAATTGTACCTTTCAACTCTATCTAGAAGCAAATGTACTAGGTACTCTCAGTGTTGTATTCAACTTAGAGTTAACTTGAAGTTGTCATAACAGCTAAAGGTTAGTTGCCACAAAGGGTTAGAGGTAATCCTTAGGTTTATAAAGAGTTTTGTAATTGATGTTTTTTTGGCTCAGCGATTTAGTGAAGTGTTGGGAAAAATCTTACTGGATAGTAGGTCGTGGTTTTTTTACCTTTTGAGCCATGTAATTTTCACGTAAAAATACTTGTGTTCTTTACTTTTCGCTTTTATTATTCCGCTACACTAGTGTAAGAAACACCTAAAAGAAACATATTCTTTTATAATCTGTGTACGTAAAAAATTAGACACCACACAAATCAGCCATCTTGTATAGTATTGAAGTACAAAACAACACAAATATTATAAAATAAATCAAACCAATTTAGGATTCATACTTTTTTAAACTGGATAGATGATGATGTATGTGTAAAGAAATAATCACTTAGTGGACACTTTTTTCTTAAAAGAGAGGCACGCAGATTTATTAGAATAGAAAAAGTAGTGATGGATGAGGAGTGGACCCACCTGTGGGGTTCACATTGAGGTAAGAGAGAAGAAATAAGCACAAGGCTTAAATAGCTCAGGAAGGCCAAAATTTTCGTGTTCCTTTTTAGCCAATGAAATTGCTCAGTTCTAATGTAATTACAATAAAAACCTCATGGGCAAAACGTTTCACATTTAAATAAAGACTTTTATCGTCATTCCAATTCTACAACAAAGCACTAAACACAAGAGAACAAGCAAAGAATGCACAATAGTAAGACAAAATGACAAGAATACCCTCATAATGACAAGAAGGCATATTGACCTGATGTATGCTTATTCTCCCTTATAAGTTGTTAACTTATGATTTCACCTACCTCTTTTACAGCACAAAAATTATTTCTGCTACGTCTGATTACATTAGTAAAGCCTAAAAAGAATTTTAAAAGAAGCGATAGGAATAACTCTTGTTATTATCAATTAGCCATGTTTGATCTAGATTTTATGCTTATCCGTGGGTAAAATCTTGGTAGCAAAGTGTGTTCAACTAATTCTGTTTGTTCGAAGCAAGTTTGAGTTAATTATTCACCAATAAATATAAAGCTCGATGCTCAATAGGGAGACATCAAATTTTGGATTCACTATCAGTAGTTAATTAGTTTTATTATTGTATGGGTTCAAATCTAATGTCTTTTTTTTTTTGCTTTCCTCTTAAGTAGTGGAATTCATTTTAAAAAGAGATACTGAAACTACAAATCAATTTCAGGTTTTGATACGGAGCATCTAGAATCACGTGGTAGCAAAGTTGGACTCTCCTTATAGAAATTAAACAAACATGAAGCATGTGAGAATCTCAAGCACTAACGTTAGAAAAAAGAGATCGAATGCATTCTCACCTTATAAAAGGACAGAAAAGAAAAGAGGTCATCGAATTCGATTGTTTAGCGACATAGTCATTTTTATTAAAGAATGTCAAAATATAAACAAGTAAATATATATATATATATATATATATATATATATATATATATATATATATATATATATATATATATATATATATATATATATATATATATATATATATATATATATATATATATATATATATATATATATATATATATATATATATATATATATATATATATATATTAAAAGAGTATCAAGTGGTGATTTAGGAATTGGATTACGTTATTTACGCTTTTCAACTCTTCTCTTTTTTCATGTGATTTATTTATTTTCGCATCTTCCCTTGATCTCTACACTTTCTCTATAGTAAACTAGATCGTTCTCGTTTTTAAACATTTTTAACAGCTACAACTAGTTACTAAATATTTTCAACTTAGCTATAAAAATGTACAAACATATTGTTAATTAGGGGTGTACAAAAAAAACCGATAAACGGTACCAAAGCGATAATTCGAGTCAAACCGGAAACAAAACCCGATGTGGTTTGGTATTAGAAAATAAAATCCGATCATAATTGATTTGGTTTGCTCTTAACTAAAAAAAGTCAAACCGAAACCAAACCAACCAGATAGTACATTTATATAATTTTTAAAAATATTATATATATATATATATATATATATATATATATATATATATATATATATATATATATATATATATATATATATATATATAAATATTTATTGTAATGTAATTTATAAGTATTTCTTAATCTTTTTCACAATTTTATCTTTTAACATATTATTTCAACACTACTAGAAATTCAGCCAAACCGACCGCGGCCAACCGACTAACTTTGGTCGGTTAAAATATTTTATTTTTTAACTTTTTTTTTTTTACGAAACCGACCGATTTCGGTCGTTTTTGTTTTTGGCGCAAAAATGCGAGAAACTATTTTAGCATCCCGCGAAATTTATTTTTTAAGAAACCGACTGAAATCGGTCGATTTTTCATATAAAATAAATTAGAATTAATATTCAAAAAACCGACAAAAATCGATCGGTTGTCATTTTAAAAAACCGACCGACTTCGGTCGATAATTTTATATTTTTAATAAAACCGACTGAAATCGGTCGGTTATATTCGCGCGAAAATGATATTAAAGAGTACAAAAAAATTAAAAGAAAGTCATAAACCAAAATGTAATAATAGTATAGTGGTAGAATAGTATCCTGCCATAGTACATACCCTGGTTCGAGTCCCAAACGGTATATTTTTTAATTGCATAATTAAAAATACCGACCGACTTCGGTCGATTTTTTCGAAAGATTTTTCTTTGTGGGTCGTTTGTGAAAATTAATTTACCAACCAAAATCGATCGAAAATTGCGACCGACTTCGGTTGCTATTTTTTACTGACCAACTTAATTTTGACGGATTAAAGTCGGTCGAAAAATAGTCGGTTTTTTCAATTTTCCGAATGATTTCGGTCGGTATTTTTGAACGATTTTAGGCCATTTTTTTAGTAGTGCAAGTTTAGACTTAACATTCTTGAATGGTAAATTTTTTTTATTGCCCATAAATGTAGTAATTCAAACAAAGTTTAAATCAATACTAATGCTAACAAAAGAAATTCAATTCAATACTAGGAATGACGATAGTGTTGGATAATTATTTTAGTTTTATATTGGTTTATAATGAAAATGCATAACTTAGTTTATCTTTTTCTTTAGTGCTTAGTTATGTAATTAATATTAGTACTTATTAGCTATACTTATTTTAGCATGACCAATATAGTATTTTTAGATTATAGAGGTGTGGAGGCAGACCCTGGAATCTAAAGGTTTCAAGTTGAGCAGGACCAAGACAGAATACTTGGAGTGAGACTCAAGGAGGGAAAGGGGAGGTGAGGCTGGACTCGCAGGTCATTCCTAGGAGAGGGAGTTTTAAGTACCTTGGGTATATTATTGAGGGGGATAGGTAGATTGATGAAGATGTCACCCATCGTATTGGGGATAATGGATGAAATGGAGACTCGCTTTCGGTATTTTGTGTGGCAAGAAGATGCCACCAAAATTTAAGGGTAAGTTCTACAGAGTGGTGGTCAGACTAACGATGTTGTATGGGGCTGAGTGTTGGCCAATGCTCATGTCCAGAAGATGAAGTTAGCAGAGATGAGGATGTTGAGATGGATGTACGGGCACACCACGTTAGATAGGATCAGAAATGAGGTTATTCGCGACAAGGTGGGTATGGACCCTATTGAGGACAAGATGCGGGATGTGCAGCTTAAGCGGTTTGGTCATGTGAGCAGGAGGAGCACAGACGCCCCGGTGAGGAGATGTGAGAGGTTGATATTGGAGGGCCTACAGAGAGGTAGAGGTAGGCCGAAGAAGATGTGGGGCGAGGTGATTAGGCAAGATATGGCGCAACTTCAGCTGTCCGAGGACATGACCCTTGATAGGAAGGTATGGAGGTCGAGGATTAAGGTAGTAGAGTAGGCAGTCTAGAGTGTTCATAACAGTAGTATTGGCACGCAGTCTCGCTTTCTGTCGATAGTAATTTTTTATGACTAATCGTTGTTTTCTTTCATTGTTGATCACCTTACTGTCTTGTTTTTTTTTTTGGCTTTTATATGTTTTTTCGGTACTGTCCCTTCTTGTCTATATTTTGATTAATGTGGTGCTTATGCTTTCTTGAGCCGAGGGTCTATTGGAAACAACTTCTCTATCCTCACAAGGTAGGGATAAGATCTGCGTACACATTACCCTCCTCGGACCCCACTATGTGGGATAATACTAGGTATGTTGTTGTTATTGTTAATTTTTATTATGGCTTATTAATTAGCAATATTTGTTTTATGTAATTTTATTATTTTATCTTTGTTATTAAATATTGTAGTATAATGCTATGACTTATCTCATATTATAGTGTTAGTTTTTTGGAAAACACATTATATAGTTGTATTTTACTAGGACTTAAGAAATATTTAGAGTACAAGTTACATACTTTATGCTATGAAGACTTTACCCGAAAAAAACCTGAAAATCCGAAAAAACTGAGATTGAAAAACCCGACTTTGTTGGTTTGGTTTGGTTTATAAATTAAAAAATCTGACACCATTGATTTGGTTTGATAATTGAAAAATTTGAATCAACTCGACCTATTTACACCCTGTTGTTGTTAGATATATGCATAGACAACCTGTGTCTATCTCTTATTACTGTGGAGCACTACTGTTCACTAAAAAGAAATATTATTATACGTCATACATGGAAACTTTTCCATTTAAATTAGAAATATTTGAATTCTCAAACAAAAAGCATGCACTCTATCCTTGATGTTTTTTTTTAAAACAATCTCCTGAATTACGCGGTTACTATTGATAATTTTTCATGTTTTCTCGCTTGAATCTTCTTATATATTGTATATCCAAACCACGTGAACAACATAATGGAGTGGTTTGCTTTAAAAAGTGACTACTTGCCTACATAGAAAAATTAGGTACTTCATAGTTCATATTGCTTAGTACAAACTTTTTAATTGTTGTTTATCTAAATAAGGTAACATGATCTCATGTTAGACAGTTTCAGCAAGTGCACCACTTGTCTTGTGTGAAATTATGTTATTCAAATGTTTGATTTGATTCTTCTTAAACGGACATTTTTACTAAATTAATGAGTACTACTACTTAATAGGGTAACTGTTAATTATAATTACTATACGTAAAAGATCATCCATTTCCATTAGTTCCTGTCCATCACAACGCCCATCCTGTATCTAAATATCACCTGCATGCACACTCTTCAAAATCAAAATTTATTGCGAGAAGGAAATGGGCTAGTGCCTAGTGCCATTTAATTTAATGTTTGTATCAAAATAAAACGTGACGCGATAAATAAAAGAAGCAATTTCCACGTGCTCCTTCGACTTGTGGGTCATCTAGAAAACGGAAAATAATGTCAGGATTCAAGATAGTCTAGTGAACTCTCGATACTTGATGACAAAACGAAGTGTCAATTATAAATTAATTAAGCAAACTCCTAGAAGTTATATCCAAGTCAATTTGATACAAAGCGTGTTATTTTTTATGCTGTTTGACCCATTGGACACGTTTTGAAATACTTCTCTGTAATGTCAAGATTCTCGAGATTAATAGAAATGATCCTAGAAAAGGTAAGGAAACTGCAAAGAGACCAAACATTTGTGTCAACTAAAGAAATTTCAACTATTAACAACTTTTAACTACCCTTTTATGGTCTGACAAAAACACGTAGTGCGAAAATTTGTACAGAACATACTAAATATAGTGATTAATAGCGAGTGCATGCACTTCTGTTTACCCGGAAAATCGAATATAGTTGAATTTATAAGTAGTTCTAAGGATATGTGATATAACTTGACATGAATCGTACGTAGAAGTGGAAATATTTATATTTTTGGCTATAGAAATGGGATATAAATTGTTGAACTAGAAGAGTGAGTATGCTGAGTAATACAGACTTAAGAGATTTATTCTTCAATAAATAGATGTAGTCTTTTCTTACAATGTGTGAACTTGCTTGTGCTTACAAGGATTCCCCCATTTATAGTAGAGGGATCTTACTTTATTTAATGTAAAATATATAGTGGAGAACTCATGATGAATTGTCTCATCCTGCCAAAATTTTCTCCCCTAGTGTGGTTGCAACGACTCCTGTCTGCGAGCTCGATACTGGCTCGAGCTCGGTATTGGGTCGAGCCTTCGGTCTTGAGTTCGAGTTCGACATTCGGGGTGAGTGTCAATCGGTCTGTGCATCTCCGACAACCTTCTCTTTTTTTCTTTGCCTTGTGGTTCAATTTGGTCATAGGCTTGATAATGATACCGAGTCGATTCTTCGATCGGTCTTGGAGCTCGAGGCTTGTTTCATCGGAACTCGTCTCGAGCTCTCACTTCAATCGCTTACCATTCGAACTCGATTAAACATACGGAGGTCGAAATCTATTTCGACCGTATACAGATAGTCTCCTCGTTTCTCAGGAAGAATGTGGTGAGAAACGATATGATATTTCAACGTCTCGATCAGATTATAAGCTGACGTTTTTACTGGGCTCGATCGTGACGTATGTGAAAGTTGTCCCGCCAATTTAATCTTTCAAGATATTTAATGCACGTCAGACGGTGGTCAGCCACCGCTGATACTGAACAACCACGGTATAAACCTATAAATAGCCCTTTCATTTATCATTTACCACTTTTGCATCTTCATTCTCCCAAATTTTCTTACTCTTTCTGCCTCTATTTCGCCGCTTGTAGAGCCACCTTAATCAACCTTTCATCTTCCTTTGCTTTTCTTTCTCTTACATCAATGGCAAAAACTTCAAAAACCGTACCTTAGAAGGAGAAAACTTCCTCTTCACGACCGTCCGATGACAAGGCACTGGTGGAGCCGATGATGTCTCCGACATTAGTGATTGCTTTACTGGAGTCGATGATGCCACCGACATTAGTGACGCTTCTCTTCTCCTAGAAGAGGCCCAACATTTTATTTCTCGGGTAATGATTTTACCGTGCTCGGTTTCTTTGTTCTTTTCTAAACTTGACTTGTATTTTTTCCCTACAGTGCAGGCCATTAGTAGGTTTCGAATCGAGCTCAGCCAGTGTGAGGTCGAGCTTCATAGGGTCTCGGGGGAGAGAGATGCTTTGCGGCTTCTTTGCAGCCAAAAGGACGAGGCTATAAAGGACCTCCAAGAATATTTGGCTAAGGCTCGTGAAGAAGAGACCGAACTAGATAAGCAAGTGAGCCTCGTTCTATTAGAGTATGGGTTTGACCCAACTGTGGAAGCCAACCCTTCGTTATCTCAGTTGAAGCAAAAGGTTGAAAAGATCGGGTTTCTTCGGGAAGAAGTCGATCAAATCAAGGCCGAATGTGATCGGTTGAAGGAGACTATTGACCGCCTGGCTGCAAAAAAAGAAACCATCTTGGTCAAATTATTATCGGCCGATGTTTAGCTTCGAAGCGTCAAGAAAAAGGGTTCGGCTCAGGCCAAGAGGATCGAGGAGCTCAAAACACAGCTTGCTGAGGCCAAGGCAGAGGTTGAGTCATCGAAAGTCATGGCGGACAAGTCCATTTCCGTGTATCGGGCCGATGCCAAGGCTGCTCAAATGGAGGCAAGAGAGGCAGCGGATACTGCCGACACTCGAGCACATTGGGTTGCCGAACTTGCTAAGTGTCGGTCTCGGAGGGAGACCCTGGAAGAGATACACGCTCGAGGTTTCGACCCTGCTGAAGAGATAAAAAAGGCTAAAGAACTCGAAGCTGAAGCTGAGGCCTTGGCTTCTGATGGCGATGATGATGATGTTCATGATGGTAGAAAGAGTGGGTTCGAAGATGGGGGGTCCCGGTGGAGAAGGGACCGCTCTCGATGATAACCCAGAAGCTTAGCCCTTAGCTTCTTCTATGTTGCATTTATTTTTGTAAACCATCTTTTTATACAAATATCTTTTTCTTTTACTGACTTGCTTTGTGAAGATTTCATTCATGCCTTGCGGATGTTTTCATGAGGATTTAGGTGATTTCATTGAATTCGGCCTTCGTAGCCTTTACGGCCGAGTGAGTGTTCGCTCGAGCTCGAAATAAAAGTAGCCCACAGGCTTAGTGGTCGAGAAGGCGCTTGCCCGAACTCGAAAAATAAAAGTATCCCACAGGCTTAGTAGTCGAGTGAACGTTCGAACTTGAAGTAAGATAGCCCTTAGGTTTTGATAATTGAGCGAGTGATTGTTTCGAACTCGAACTCAAAGTATATTAGCCCGTAGGCTTTTTATGACCGAGTGCGTGATTGCTTGAACTTGAAGTAATATAGCCCTTAGGCTTTAATAATTGAGTGAGTGATTGTTTCGAACTCGAACTCAAAGTATATTAGCCCATAGGCTTTTTATGACCGAGTGAGTGATTGCTCAAACTTGAAGTAAGATAGCCCTTAGGCTTTAATAATTGAGTGAGTGATTGTTTCGAACTCGAACTCAAAGAATATTAGCCCGTAGGCTTTTTATGACTGAGTGAGTGATTGCTCGAACTCGAAGTAAGATAGCCCTTAGGCTTTAATAATAAAGTTTGTTTCGAACTCAAACTCAAAGTATATTAGCCCGTAGGCTTTTTATGACCGAGTGAGTGATTGCTCGAACTTGAAGTAAGATAGTTCTTAGGCTTTAATAATTCAGTGAGTGATTGTTTCGAACTCGAACTCAAAGTATATTAGCCCGTAGGATTTTTATGACCGAGTGAGTGATCGCTCAAACTCGAAGTAAGATAGCCCTTAGGCTTTAATAATTGAGTGAGTGATTGTTTCGAACTCGAACTCAAAGTATATTAGCCCGTAGGCTTTTTATGACTGAGTGAGTGATTGCTCAAACTTGAAGTAAGATAGCCCTTAGGCTTTAATAATTGAGTGAGTGATTGTTTCGAACTCGAACTCAAAGTATATTAGCCCGTAGGCTTTTTCTAACCGAGTGAGTGATTTCTCGAACTCGAAGTAAGATAGCCCTTAGGCTTTAATAATTGAGTGAATGATTGTTTCGAACTCGAACTCAAAGTATATTAGCCCGTAGGCTTTTTATGACCGAGTGAGTGATTGCTCGAACTCGAAGTAAGATAGCCCATAGGCTTTAATAATTGAGTGAGTGATTGTTTCGAACTCGAACTCAAAGTATATTAGCCCGTAGGCTTTTTATGACCGCTTGTATCAAAAATCCCTTTGATGGTGGTTGGCCTTTAAGCCTGTTTGAATCATAAAGCAGGAAAAACTTTTCAAAGTGTGAGATATATAAAAAAGAAGTTCTCCTTTATAAGTCATTACACGTGTTTATATCTTGTGCCAGAGTTCGAGCAAAACTACGTGGGCATGGTTCGTTTTGACCATTTAGCCCTTACACGTTTCTCTATCGAGACCCCGTTTGTCATGAATTTGATATGGAGCGACTTTCTTGTGCCGAACTTGATTTATTCTCTTGGTAGCCGACCAATATTTGAGGTTGATTATGAAGGAGCCTCGGATACTATTGATTTTTCCCCGAGTAGCACATAGTTGTTGTCTCGTTAAAAACCTTGCCGGAAAAACCTATTTGGGATAAAAGCCGAACTTAAAGGAAAAAGAGTACAACGCGTGCTTTGAAACCAGAAGCCTTGATGTTTTTCGTCGAATTCCTGCTATGAGTTAGTGTCGAATATACGTATATAGACGATAGAGAAGAGAAAATCATACCTTAACAGTAATATCGTTTGAGAAGCGATATGTTCCAATTGTTTGGTAATGGTTTTCCATCAATTGCTCTAAGTTTATAAGACCCTTTCCCGACTATATTGAGGACCTGATAGAGTCCTTCCTAATTTGGGCCGAGCTTCCCTTTATTAGGATCTCGAGTGTTAACAGTGACCTTGCTTAGGACCAAGTCCCCGGCCTTGAAATGGCGGAGGTTGGTTCTTATGTTGTAGTACCTTTCTATTCGTTGTTTTTGTGCAGCCATTCGAACCAGTGCCACCTCTCGTTTTTCATCTAATAATTCGAGGCTAATATTCATTGCCTCGTAGTTCGATTCTTCCGATGTATGTCGGAATCTTGCTCTTGGTTCCCCGACTTCGACCGGAATTAGAGCCTCAGATCCATACACTAGGGAAAATGGGGTTGCTCCTGTACTGGATTTAGATGTTGTCCGATATGTCCAAAGGACTTCGGGCAAAATTTCTCTCCACTTTCCTTTAGCTTCGATCAATCTTTTCTTTATGTTTTGGATGATAACCTTGTTCGTTGATTCGGCATGTCCGTTCCCGCTAGGATGATATGGTGTAGACAGTATTCTTTTTATTTTATGGTCTTCGAGGAATTTCGTCACTTTACCGCCGATAAACTGTCTACCATTGTCACATGTTATTTCTGCTAGTATCCCAAATTGACACACGATGTGGTCCCAGATGAAATCTATAACCTCTTGTTCTCTCCCTTTTTCGAACGCCTGTGCTTCAACCCATTTAGAGAAATACTTAGTCATAAACATAATGAATTTAGCTTTACCTGGGGCCGATGGTAGAGGGACGACGATATCCATTCTCCATTTCATGAATGGCCATGGGGAAATGATCGAATGAAGCTACTCTCTGGGTTGATGGATCATCGGTGCAAACCTTTGACATTTATCACACTTTCGAACGAACTCCTTAGTGTCCTTCTCCATGTTATCCCAGTAGTACCCTGCTCTGATGATTTTGCGAATTAATGGTTCGGCGCCGTAGTGGTTTCCACAAGTGCCTTCATGGACCTCTCGTAAAACATAATCGGTGTCTCCGGGTCCCAAACATACTGCCAGTGGTCCATCGAATGTCCTTCTATATAATATTCCATATTCAACCAGCGTGAATCGAGCAGCCTTGATTCGTAGAACCCTCGATTCTTTAGGGTTCGATGGGAGTTTTTCGTTCTTTAAATATTCAATATACTTATTCCTCCAATCCCAGGATAAGCTCGTGGAATTTATTTCGGCATTTCCATTCGCGATTACAGATCTCGAGAGTTGAACGACAGTCCCCGAGTTGATCTTATCCTCCTCGACCGACTATCCCAAATTTGAGAGTGCGTCGGCCTCAAAGTTTTGTTCTCGAGGCACATGTTGTAAGGTTCATTCTTTGAAACGGTGTAGAGTTACCTGCAATTTGTCCAAATACCTTTGCATCCTATCTTCTCGAACCTCGAAAGTTTTATTTACTTGGTTCACCACTAGTAAAGATTCACATTTGGCTTCAATGACTTCTGCTCCCATGCTTTTAGCTAGCTCGAGACCTGCGATCATGGCCTCGTACTCGGCCTCATTGTTAGTTAATCTAGTGGTTTTGATGGATTGTCTAATAATGCCACCCGTGGGAGGTTTCATTACGATGCCAAGCCTGGACCCCTTAACATTTGAAGCACCATCGTGGAATTTATTTCGGCATGTCCATCCTCGATTACAGATCTTGAGAGTTGAACGACAGTCCCGAGTTGATCTTATCCTCCTCGACCGACTACCCCAAATTTGCGAGTGCGTCGGTCTCAAAGTTTTGTTCTCGAGGCACATGTTGTAAGGTCCATTCTTTGAAACGGTGTAGAGTTACCTGCAATTTGTCCAAATACCTTTGCATCCTATCTTCTCGAACCTCGAAAGTTTTATTTACTTGGTTCACCACTAGTAAAGATTCACATTTGGCTTCAATGACTTCTGCTCCCATGCTTTTAGCTAGCTCGAGACCTGCAATCATGGCCTCGTACTCGGCCTCATTGTTAGTTAATCTAGTGGTTTTGATGGATTGTCTAATAATGCCACCTGTGGGAGGTTTCATTACGATACCAAGCCTGGACCCCTTAACATTTGAAGCACCATCTGTGTAGAGGGTCCAAACCCCCAACGACGTACCCGATTTTAACAAGAGTTCCTTTTCAACTTCGGGTACGAGGTTTGGCATGAAATCGGCCACGAATCCGCTAAAATTTGAGACTTGATGGTCGTACGGGGTTGATATTCGATATCGCACCCACTGAGTTAGACGGCCCATTTGGCCAATCGACCCGATAGTTCGGGCTTGTGCAAAATACTGCGAAGTGGGTAAGTGGTCAAAACACATATGGGGTGACATTGAAAGTATGGTCTTAACTTTCTAGAGGCGCTTATTAGTGCAAGTGTTAATTTCTCTAAGTGAGGGTATCTAGGCTCTTCTTCCCCTAAGGTCCGACTTATATAATAAACAGGAAACTGTGTACCTTGCTCTTCTCGAATTAGGATGCCACTTAGCGCGATTTCCGATACCGCCAAGTATAAGTATAACTTCTCATCTGTCCTCAGAGTGTGAAGTAGTGGTGGGCTCGATAGGTACCGCTTTAATTGTTTTAGTGCCTGTAGGCATTCCAGGGTCCAGGCAAAATCGTTCTTCCTTTTGAGTAGAGAGAAGAATTTGTGGCTTCGATCTGATGACCTTGAAATGAATCGGCCTAAGGCAGCTATCCGCCCGGTCAGCCTTTGCACTGCTTTCACGCTATCCACAATGGTGATGTCTTCGATGGCCTTAATTTTGTCGGGGTTGATCTAGATTCCCCGATTCGATACCATGAAACCAAGGAACTTGCTTGATCCAACCCCGAAAGCACATTTCTCGGGGTTGAGCTTCATGTTGTATTTCCTTAAGATCTTGAACGTTTCCTACAAATGAGTCAAATGGTCCTCTGCGCGCAGGGACTTAACTAGCATGTCATCAATGTAAACTTCCATCGACTTACCTATTTGTTCTTCGAACATTTTATTCATTAGGCGTTGGTAAGTAGCTCCTGCGTTTTTTAGCCCGAATGGCATTACATTATAGCAATAGGTTCCGTACTTGGTGATAAATGAAGTCTTTTTCTGGTCCTCCAGGTTCATTCGAATTTGATTGTACCCGGAGTAGGCGTCGAGAAAAGTAAGGATCTCGTGGCCAGCTGTGGCATCGATCATGCGATCGATGCTAGGCAGTGGAAAAGAATATTTGGGGCATTCTTTGTTTAGATCTTTATAATCTACGCACATTCTAAGTTTGTTCCCCTTTTTAGGGACTACAACTACGTTGGCTAACCACTCGGGATATTTTACTTTCCGAATTGACCCTATTTTGAGAAGTTTAGTTACCTCATCCTTTACAAATGCGTGTTTTACCTCGGACTGAGGTCTTCTTTTTTGATTCACTGGTTTGAACCTGGGGTCCAAACTCAGCTGGTGCGTTGTTATCGACGATGGGATCCCTGCCATGTCTAAATGGGACCAAGCAAAACAGTCTATGTTATCGATAAGAAATTGAATGACTTTTTCCCTGAGTTCGGGGGTCAATCCCGTCCCCAGGTATACCTTTCTATCGGGAAGATATTCGATTAATATAACCTGCTCTAGTTCTTCGATCGTAGATTTGGTTGCATCGGAGTCGTCGGGGATGATGAAAGCTTGAGGTGTCAGAAACCCTTCCTCGTCATCCTCTATTACCTATTCCACCGGTTCGATCGAGACTGGTGGCTATGATTGCTATTTGGTTTCTCGTCTATCTTTAGTGCTCGATCTTTCCAAGACCGATAGCATTGGTATCGGTGTTACCTCATCGACCGCAAACATTTCCTTCGCAGCATGTTGCTCCCCGTATACTATTTTCACGCCGTCCGACGTAGGAAATTTCATTACTTGGTGGAGGGTCGAAGGCACTGCCTTCATATTGTGGATCCAAGGCCTTCCGAGTAGGGGCATTGTACCTCATATTCCCTTCGATTATGTGGAATTTGGTATTTTGGATGGTTCCAGCTACATTCACTAGTAGGGTAATCTCCCCTTTAGTCGTTTCACTGGCCATATTGAAACTGTTCAAGACCTGACCAGCGGGCACAACTTGATTCTGCAAACCGAGCTGCTCCACTACCCAAGATCGGATGATATTCGCAGAGCTACCTGGATCCACTAAAACACGCTTAAATTGAGCTTTATTTAATAGGATAGAAATTACCATAGCGTCGTTGTGAGGTTGAGATATTCCCTCGGCTTCTTCAACTCCGAATGATAAAGTGTCCTCGGGTACATAACCTCAAGTTCGTTTTTCCCCTATGGACGGTACCTTGCCGTACTTGAGCACGGGTCCCTATGGAGTATCGACCCCACCGATGATCATATGAATGATATGCAGAGGTTCCTCTTGTTTATCCTTTTTGCTGGCATCCCTTTATCTGAAGTGATTCTTGGCTCGGTCACTGAGGAACTCTCGAAGGTGGCCCTCATCGAATAGGCGGGATACCTCTTCTCTTAATTGTCTGCAATCCTCGGTCCTATGGCCATGCGTGCCATGATACTTGCACATCGAATTCATGTTTATTTGGGAAGGGTCGGTTTGCATGGGTCTAGGCCACCTAGTATCTTTGATTCTTTCGATTGCCGATACAATGCCCGATGCATCGACGCTGAAATTGTACTCCGATAGACGAGGTGCCTCTACAGGATAGCCATATTTATCGAAGCCAGTATTGGTCATAAGTCCCCGAGAATTTTATCCTCGATCACTCCTTCGATTGTTCCGAGCGGAATTGCACGCTGAGCCGTTGTTCATTCGATCTGCGACATACGGTTGATATCGGTCTCTGTTCGACCTTCGTTCTCTGTGGAATTATATGTTTTAACTTTTTTATCGTTGGCTTTGACTCGTTTTGTGAGTTCCTCGAGCAATTTAGTAATTTCGGGAGTAGTCCCCAATTCTTGCTCGTTTGACTTCACTATGGCTGACTCCGCTCTGTGGGTGATTTTCCGAAGCGGGTCGGGCTCCGGTCTGCTTTGTACCTGAGTTTGGATCTGCAACTGAGCTATCGCTATTTTTTGGGCTTGTAATATCTCGAAGATCATCCATAAGCTGACTCCGATCTCCTCCACGTTATGGGCGTCTCGGGCCATGGATCGGGTACCGCCCTAAATGCTTTGGTCCGGTTCAGAACGTTAGTTTGCCTCCAAAGCCACTTGTGAATTGACATCTAGTGGTACTTCGACTCGGATTTTAGGTACTTCGATTCAAGCTTCAGTGACATCGTTAAGTGGCCTTCCGGCCCTGGGTATCAAGTTGTTGGTTTTATCCTGAAGGCCTACTTCGCGGTCGATAGGTAAAGCCATGAATCGAGGGTTTGCTATTGCTGATCCGGAGTTGTAAACTGGTGTGTATTGCGAATTTGTATCAAACAACCACTGTTATCCTTAGCCCCACGGTGGGCGCCAAATATTTTTACCTGAAAAATCGGATATAGTTGAATTTATAAGTAGTTCTAAGGATATGTGATATAACTTGACATGAATCGTACGTAGAAGTGGAAATATTTATATTCTTGGCTATAGAAATGGAATATAAATTGTTGAACTAGAAGAGTGAGTATGCTGAGTAAAACAGGCTTAAGAGGTTTATTCTTCAATAAATAGAAGTATTCTTTTCTTACAATGTGTGAACCTGCTTGTGCTTACAAGGATTCCTCCATTTATAGTAGATGGATCTTACTTAATTTAATATAAAATATATAATGAAGAACCCATGATGAATTGTCTCTTTCTCGATTTCTGCCAAGATTTTCTCCCCTAGTGCGGTTGCAACGGCTCCTGTCTGCGAGCTCGATACTGGCCCGAGCTCGGTATTGGGTCGAGCCCTCGGCCTTGAGTTCGAGTTCGACATTAGGGTGAGTGTCAATCGGTCTGTGCATCTCCGACAACCTTCTCTTTGCTTCTTTGCCTTGTGGTTCGATTTAGTCATGGGCTTGATAATGATACCGAGCCGATTCCTCGATCGGTCTTAGAGCTCGAGGCTTGTTTGTACTATCCTCGGAACTCGTCTCGAGCTCTCACTTCGATCGCTTACCATTCGAACTCGATTAAATGTACGGAAGCCGAAATCTATTTCGACCTATACAACTTCACTTGCTCGAAAATTATATGAACAGTTCCAATTAATAAAAGAAATATATATAGTCCTCAACTGGCCTGGCGGTATAGAGTCGCAAAAAGCAGTTGGAAACAATAGAAGAGGTGCTCAGACGATATGAGATGGCTACTCAACTTTCGGTAATTGATAGTTAAATTCATATAACTTACTTTTGGCTTTTAAAAAATCACACAACTTTACTTAGTTTACTTACATTGTCATTTTTGCCGAATTTTATATTTTTCGGTGAGATTAAGTAACATGGCAAAAATTTAATTTTAAGAAAAATTTAAATTATTAAAATACTAATTTAAAACCTGAACTATTTTAAAATTCAACCAATCCGTTTACCTAGTACCTGACCTATCACACATAAACAGTCGACTTTAACAAAGTAACTTCTCTTCTTTATATGTAATTGTAATTAACGAAAGTTTTTGTATTTTTGGACAATCATTTATATAATTGAATTTTTCAGTTCCCATCTCAAAAGTCATGTTACATCAAATTAAAACAACCAAATCTTGCAAATATTTCAAAATACAATTCACAAAACTTTTGAAAATATTTGAGAATTTTTCTTACGACTCCTGAATTTTACAAGAAATATTGTTAAAGTTAAAGAAGTTTAAAAGATTGTCACGACCCAAACCGATGGACCATGACGAGTGCCCGAGTTCTATCTGTCGAACACCCCTAAGCAAGCATCTAAGATATAAACATGAATTAAGGGTAGGTCATGAATAACATCTGTCAAAAAACTGCTGAATCACGTGAATAACATACGTGAGGAAAAACATGTCCAAAAGACAAATATACATATACATGCGGAATACGGAAGGGCGAGCCGACAAGGCTGCTATAGACAACTATACATCCAAGACTGGAAGCTGATAAGACCACATACTATCCAACTATACACAACTGTCTACAGACCTCTAATAAAGTGTACAACTGTATAAAGGACGGGACTGGGCCCCGTCGTACCCATATCTACATACCAAAAATAGCATACCAAAATTAGTAACAGCTCCGGATCAAGCGGAGCATATCAACTCTCCCTTATCAAAGATCCTAAAAGGGGGACCGTCAGCCTGTCTACCTACACCTGCGGGCATGAAACGCAGCGTCCCCAGGCAAAAGAGAAGTCAGTACGAATAATGTACTGAGTACGTAAAGCACAAAAATCAGTACATAAAGACAAAGATGAAACATGGAGTAAAGAATTTCACCTGTGAGTCTAAATAACCTTGTAAATCCTGAGACATTTATAATGTCATGCACGTGTATATAAATATCGTATCATGCATAGGTATAGGTGTACATAATATCATCAAGCCTCTGAGGGTATCCCATCATATCATCTCAGCCACTGTGGGCAAAATCATCAACATATATTAGCTGATCAGGTGGTGGTGCGTATTTAACGCCGTAACCTTTTCCCATATCCCATATCCCATATACATATAATATACGCGTATATAACGCCATCTGGTCATGGGTCAATGTACATGTATAAATGAATGAAATGCATAAGAAATATGTTAATAAGATTTCTCGGAATGTTATAAGATCAATATGTCTTTCGGATAAACTTTATCAACTACGTATTTTTCTGAGACCCATGAAGAGAAGATATAATAATAATCCACATGGGGAATCAAGAACATAGGCATCCCATGTACTTCTATGAATAGAGGTATTTATGAAAGTTGTGTGTTTGCTCGTTTCGTTCGTATCGTATGAATCATGCCAAAAGAAAGAAGGGATAGACTTAGCATACCTGAGCCGATTCTCTTGATAATCCCTCTAACACACGTCAATCGCGACGAAACATGTAACGGCGGATCGGAGTAGGGAAAAATCTGTATGATATTCTTGAGAAAGATTGTACCGTGTTCTCTTAGAATCGAAATCCCGTTGCTATTCCATAGTATAACTTCGTATGAATTTTGTAGCAAAATCACGTTGCCATCATTTTGTATGAGCTTTCTTGTTGAAGCTTCATCTGTGACTTAGTAGATGTGAGCATCTGCATTTGGTGAATTAGAGAGGTTCTCTTTAATCTTTGGGTGTGGCCCCACATAGGATGACTTAGCCACCAAAAATCTCCTAAAAGGGCCACCTTTTACATGTATTAAGAGTCATTACTTTGGAATTTGATCAAGATGTCCTTGCTGCCACGTTGAGGTCCATAAGCCTTATCCAAAGATGCTTAATTAACTAGTTAATCTCCCACTAAAAATTAATAATTACCCAATTATTCACATAATTAAAAATTATCTCAAATTACTTAAAATACTACTCACTTTTAACACACTTTATGTATCCTACTATCATGGTCATGTGGTATCGTATAGGGCACTAGTCCATAAATACCGGGTATTATAGCTCGGACTGTATTTTATCCCAAATTGACAACCTTCAACGAAACTTATTTTCTTTGATTCGTTTACCCTTTAACCTTCACGGCACTTACTTATCGCCTGTTATAAATAGCATTAATGCTTATAACCTCAAAAATAAATCTCATCCCCGAGTCTACGTCGATTAACTTACGACAACTTTAACTTACGAAAACGCGAGATGTAACGTCCTTCCCCCCTTAGAAACATTCGTCCTCGAATGTTTAACTCCCCGGGATCTATATAAATTTTGGCAGAGTCACCTTTGTAACAGTATTACTATCAATCTTTCCTATAGAAAACTCAATAATTCAATGCCACATATTGCCACAATCATCAACCATGACAATGGCCTCACACGACCAATGAAAATAATTAACACAAGAATCCATACTCGTACCTTAAGGTTGTGATGTCTCAGTCGGATCCTTCTCTGGAAGAGGAAACAAGTGGGGATACCTAGACATCATGTCCTCTTCGGCTTCCCAAGTCATTTCTTCCATATTATTATTTCTCCAAAGTACTTTCACCGAAGCTACGTCTTTAGTCCTCAATCTCCGAACCTATCTATCTAGTATAGCAATGGGAGTTTCCTCATATGATAGCTGCTCTATGACCTGAACATCGTCAACTAACACGACTCTAGAAGGATCTTCGATACATTTACAAAGCATAGACATATGAAAGACTGGATGTACAGACTCTAAGTCAGAACGCCAGTCTAACTCATATGCTACCTGGCCTACCTTGCGTATGATCTTATACGGTCCAATGTACCGAGGGATAAGTTTTCCTTTCTTACCGAACATCATAACACCTTTCATCGGTGATACCTTTAGGAATACCCAATCGTCAACCTGAAACTTCAAGTCTCGTCGTCGATTATCCGCATAAGACTTCTGACGGCTTTGAGCTGCTAATAGCCTTTCCTGTATAAGCTTAATCTTCTCGATTGCCTGTTGTACCAACTCTGGTCCTACTAACTTAGTTTCCCTAACATAGAAGCATCCTATAGGCGACCTTCACTTCCGTCCGTAAAGAGCTTCGTATGGAGCCATCTGAATAATAGAATGATAGCTATTATTATACGCGAACTCAATAAGCAGAAGATGATCATCCCAGCTACCCTTGAAGTCTATCACACAAGCCCGTAATATATCCTCAAGTGTCTGAATAGTACGCTCAGCCTGTCCATCTGTCTGGTGATGAAATGTCGTACTACGACTTACCTGAGTCCCCAATCCTTTTTAGAAGGACCTCCAGAAATTAGCTGTAAACTGAGCTCCTCTATCCGAGATAATAGATATAGGGACACTATGAAGTCGTACTATCTCCTTAATGTAAAGCCTTGCATAATCCTTTGCGGAATATGTAGTCCTAATGGGCAGAAAATAGGATGATTTTGTAAGTCTATCAACAATCACCCATATAGAATCAAACTTACGCTGGGTACGAGGTAAGCCTACGATGAAATCCATATTGATTACTTCCCACTTCCAAGTCAGAATCTCTATAGCCTGCAATAATCCACCGGGTTTTTGATGCTCAATCTTAACTTACTGACCGTTAGGGCACTGAGCAACAAACTCTGCTATATTCCTTTTTCATCAGAGGACCCCATCTTCTGTAATCTCAAATGGTGTCTTCTTCTTCTGAGGGGTTGTATCCCTATAATGAGCTAACACAGGATCCTCGTACCGGTGTTCCTTCACTTCAGTTACTAAAGAGGATGTTGCTGTGTCTTGAATAGTAACTTTGGTATCACCTGAGTCCAGTAATCGAACTCTAAAACTTGTTACCTGATAAATCTCATGGGCTATCCCCCTATTCTCTGGCTGTAAGTATGATAGGCTACCCATAGATCTATGGCTGATGGCATCAGCTACTACATTCATCTTCCCTGGATGGTATAAAATTTCAACGTCATAGTTTTTCAGTAGCTCCAACTATCTCCTTTGACGTAAATTCAATTTCTTTTGCTTGAAGATATACTGAAGGCTCTTATGATCTGTATAGATATCAACATGAATGACATACAAATAGTGCCTCCACATCTTTAGTGCATGAATCACCGCGGCTAACTCTAAATCGTTGGTCGGATAATTCTTCTCGTGCTTTCTTAGTTGTATAGAAGCATAAGCTACAGCATTACCATGTTGCATCTGTATACAACCCAATCCAACGCACGAAGCGTCATAATAGATAGTATATACCATCGGTTCCCTCTAGGAGTGTTAGAACCGGTGTTGAAGTTAATCTGTCCTTCAACGCTTGAAAACTCTGCTCGCAAGCATCAGTCCATTAGAACTTAGCTTCCTTCTGAGTCAACTTTGTCAATGGTGCTGAAAGAGAAGAAAATCCCTCTACAAATCACCTGTAATAACCAGCCAAACCGAGGAAGCTACGAACTTCCATCGGTGTCGTAGGTCTAGGCCAAGTCTTTACTACCTCAATCTTTTGTGTATAAACCCGGATACCTTCACCTAAAATAATATGTCCAAGGAAAGCTACAGAATTCACATTTAGAGAGTTTTGTGTACAACTTCTCTTTTTGTAGAACTCTGAGCACCGTACGCAAATGATGTGCATGCTCAGTCTCTGAACGAGAGTAGACCAATATATCATCGATAAATATAATCACGAACAGATCTAGAAAGGGTCTGAACACACGGTTTATCAAATCCATAAATACTGTTGGGTCATTGGTCAGACCGAATAACATAACACGAAACTCAAAGTGCTCGTATCTAGTCCTGAATGTTGTCTTTGAAATATCTTTCTCCTTAACCCTTACATGATGGTACCCGGACCTCATGTCTATCTTTGAGAAATACTTGACACCTTGTGATTGATCAAATAAATCATCAATCCTCAGGAGTGGGTACTTATTCTTGATCGTCACCTTATTCAACTGTCTATAATTAATACACATCCGCAAGGAACCATCTTTCTTCCTCAGAAATAATACAGATGCTCCCCACTGTGATGTACTAGGTCTGATAAAACCTTTTTCAAGCAAGTCCCTTAGTTGTTCCTTCAACTCTCTTAGCTCTGCAGGTGCCATTTTGTAGGGAGGAATATATATTGGCTGAGTATCTAGTAATAGGTCAATAGCAAACTCAATTTCTCGCTCTGGCGGAAGACCCGCAAGCTCATCAAGGAGAACATCAGGAAACTCATTAACCACATGGATAGATTAAATGGTTGGTGACTCTACTTTCACATCCTGAACCCGAACTAAGTGATAAATATAGCCCTTTCTGATCATCTTCCTTGCCTTGATATAGGAAATAAATCTACCTCTCGGCGATGCCGTATTACCTTTCCATTCCAAAACAGGCTCCCCTGGAAATTGAAATCGGACCATCTTTGATCTACAATCAACGTTGGCATAACAAGAAGCCAACCAATCCATACCCATTATAACATCAAATTCTACCATATCTAACTCGATTAGGTCTGCTACTGTAGATCGACTATGAACTACTACTATACAATCTCTATATACTCGCCTAGCTATCACTGGATCCCCAACAGGTGTGGACACCTCAAAAGGTTTAACCAACTCAAGTTTTATTCCAAATTTACTAGCAACCAATAGAGTAATATATCATAAGGTGGAACCGAGGTCAATTAATGCATATACATCATATGAGGAGACTGATAATATACTTGTAACAATATCAGGTGACGACTCCTGATCCTATCGACCTGCTAATGCATAAATGCGGTTTTGAGGACCGCTCGAGCTAGATGCTCCACCTCTGCCTCTACCACTACCGATTGGTGCTTGTGAACCTTTCCTTGGGGGGGCGTACTGATGATGACGAACCAACTACAGATCCCGCTGGCTGAACTATGCTTGCATCACCTCTTGTCGGATAATCCCTCATAACGTGGCCTGGATAACCACAAGTATAACAAACACCCAACCCCATACGGCACTGCCCGACATGCTACTTACCACACTGAGCACATCGTGGCAAGGGCAGCCTCATCTGACTTGACTTACCCCTATACTGAGAACTTGAGGCCTTGAATATGTGGAACGATCAAATATCCTATCGACAAACTGAGGGGGTGCGCTAGCCGATGGCTGGGTTGGATACCTAGGGTATTGTTGTCTCTGACCACCTCTAAACTCACCAGAAAGACCCGAAGATCTCGCTCTCTTACTCTGGCCCCTATCATGCTCACGATCGGCCCTCTACTTTTGTTTACGCTCCTCTACACCCTAAGCGTATGCCTGAATATGAGAAATATCCATGCCTGGCTAAAGTGAGACCGGCATACAATCATTTAGCAGGTGCGGCTCCAACCCCATCATGAACCGGTGAACCCGATCCTCCATCTTAGATACAATAGTGGGATCATACCTGGCCAACGAATCAGACTGAAGACTGTACTCCCGAACACTCATATTACCCTACCGAAGGGTCAGGAACCTATCAACTCTGGCCCGTCTAAGCTCTGGTGGCAGATAATGATGAACAAAAGCCTCTGTAAACTCATGCCATACCGCCGGAGGGGCATCCTCACCTCTGGACAACTCCCAAGACTCGTACCAATTAACTGCAACGTCTTGAAGTCTATAGGAAGCTAGCTCAACTGACTCAGTCACAGTGGCCTTCATTACCCTCAAAGTCCTCTGCATCCTATCGATAAATACCTGAGGGTCCTTGTTTGGATCTGCTTCAGTGAATACTAAAGGGTCCAAATTAATGAAATCACGAACCCTCGCACTAATAGCCCTATCTGCATGACCAATACCTACTTCCTGACGCCGAGCCTGTGCGATTACTAATAGAGTTAATAGCTGAATAGCCTCTCTCATCTCCTGACCCGGTGCACCTGGCTGAGGAGCTGGACATATAGGGGAGGGCGCTGGAGCTGGTTCCCCTCAGAGCTCCTCTAGAGAGGGCGGGGTATGTGAAGTTTGAGATGGAATCCACTATGATACTCTCCTCGAGCCCTGATAACTCGTGGCGCTCGACTAGTTGTCTCATCAGCCACGGACTTGCCCTTCTGGGTGGCTGTAGCCTTCTTCGGCATTGCTGAAAGCATAACACATCGTTAGGAAAATGAATTCTTATATCGCACGATCTAAGATAAAACAGAGAGGATAACATCCTATATGTCTTGTAGCCTCATATCTATAAGTGTGGTGCACAACATACCCATAAACAAGACTCTACTAGACATGGTCTGTAGAAAACTCTAGGACAGAAATGCTCTGATACCACTTTTGTCACGACCCAAACTGATGGGCCATAACGAGTGCCTGAGTCCTACCCGTCGAACACCCCTAAGCATGCGTCTAAGATATAAACATGAATTAAGGGTAGATCATGAATAACATTTGTCAATAAACTGTTGAATCACGTGAATAACATACGTGAGGAAAAACATGTCCAAAAGACATATATACATATACATGCGGAATACGGAAGGGAGAGCCGACAAGGCTGCTATAGACAACTATACATCCAAGACTGGAAGCCGACAAGGCCACATACTATCCAACTATACACAACTGTCTACATACCTCTAATAGAGTGTACAAATGTATAAAGGACAGGACTGGGCACCATCGTACCCATATCTACATACCAAAAACAGCGTACCAAAACTAGTAACAGCTCCGGATCAAGTGGAGCACACCAACTCTCGCTGATCAAAGATCCTAAAAAGGGGGACCGTCAGCCTGTCTATCTGCACCTGTGGACAAGAAACACAGCGTCCCTAGGCAAAAGAGATGTCAGTACGAATAATGTACCGAGTATGTAAGGCACGAAAATCAGTACATAAAGACATAGATGAAATATGGAGTAAAGAATTTCACCTGTGAGTCTAAATAACCTTGTAAATCCTGAAACATTTATAATGTCATGCACGTGCGTATAAATGTCGTATCATGCATAGGTATAGGTATACATAATATCATCAAGCCTCTGAGGGTATCCCATCATATCATCTCGGCCACTGTGGGCAAAATCATTAACATATACTAGCTGATCAGGTGGTGGTGCGTATATAACGCCGTAATCTTTTCCCATATCCCATATCCCATATACATATAATATACGCGTATATAACGCCATCTGGTCATGGGTCAATGTACATGTATAAATGAATGAAATGCATAAGAAATATGTTAATAAGATTTCTCGGAATGTTATAAGATCAATATGCCTTTCGGATAAACTTTATCAACTACGTATTTTTCTGAGACCCATGAAGAGAAGATATAATAATAATCCATATGGGGAATCAAGAACATAGGCATCCCTAGTACTTCTATGAATATAGGTATTTATGAAAGTTGTGTGCTTGCTCGTTTCGTTCGTATCGTATGAATCATGCCAAAAGAAAGAAGGGATAGCCTTAACATACCTGAGCCGATTCTCTTGACAATCCCTCTAACACACGCCAATCGCGATGAAACACGTAACGGTGGATCGGAGTAGGAAAAAATCTGTATGATATTCTTGAGAAAAATTGTATCGTATTCTCTTAGAATCAAAATCCCGTTGCTATTCCATAGTATAACTTCGTATGAATTTTGTAGCAAAATCACGTTGCCATCATTTTGTATGAGCTTTCTTGTTGAATCTTCATCCGTGACTTAGTAGATGTGAGCATCTTCATTTGGTGAATTAGAGAGGTTCTCTTTAGTCTTTGGGTGTGGCCCCACATAAGATGACTTAGCCACCATAAATCTCCTAAAAGGTGTCACCTTTTACATGTATTAAGAGTCATTACTTTGGAATTTGATCAAGATGTCCTTGCTGCCACGTTGAGGTCCATAAGCCTTATCCAAAGATGCTTAATTAACTAGTTAATCTCCCACTAAAAATTAATAATTACCCAATTATTCAGATAATTAAAAATTATCTTAAATTACTTAAAATACTACTCACTTTTAACATACTTTATGTATCCTACTATCATGGTCATGTGGTACCGTATATAACACTAGTCCATAAATACCAGGTATTATAGCTCAGACCGTATTTTATCTCAAATTGACAACCTTCAACGAAACTTATTTTCTTTGATTCGTTTACCCTTTAACCTTCACGGCACTTACTTATCGCCTGTTATAAATAGCATAAATGCTTATAACCTCAAAAATAAATCTCATCCCCGAGTTTATGTTGATTAACTTACGACGAAAATTTAACGTACGAAAATGCGAGATGTAACAAAGATATTGATTTGTAGCACTGAATTTTTACGATAATTCTTACAATTATAACTTATATCATTGGATTTTTCAGTTCTCTTACACTTGTTTTAGGGCCTAATAACAATGAATTTAAGGCATAAATTAAAATCTCATATAAACTATAAATAGTTGAATAACTACAACTCTAAGTAGTTGAGATCATAACCTGAGTTATAATAAAATGGTTATATTGATTGGAATTTTTCACGCGTCTTCGTAATCATCTATTGAATGTTGACTTTCAGAAGCTTGTCTTGCTCTTCCCATAGCAATAATTAATTTTTATAAGTAGTTTATTTTAACCTTTAAATTTAATATGACGTAATTGTTGGGGTGAAAACTGAAAAATTTAATGATATAAATCATTTTGCAAAAGTAGAAAAACTTTCAAATTAATTACAATTGCATATAATGGAGAGAAGTTGTGCTGTTAAAGTCGACCCATATATGTGTGATCGGTGAGATATTGGGTAAACGGATGGGTTAGAATTTTTAAATAGTTCAAGTTTTAAATTAGTATTTGAATAAAAAGAACATTTAAAATTAATTTTTGTCATGTCACTAAATCTCACTAGAAAGTACAAAATTCAGCAAAACTAACCATTTAAGTGAATCAAGTAAAATTAAATGTTTGTATGAGCCATCAACTCTATTTGGAATATTATTTACCCAAAAAATTAAAAAACGTTGAATTTAGGTGTGGTTCTAAGGATACGTAAATTCCTTATGATACAAAAATGACAATACCAGTATTTTTCTATAAAATGGGAATAATCAATGGGAAGGCTCCATGAGCAACATGAACTCTTAATGTATCTTAGGGAGGATGAGTCTATTACAGTTTATGCCCCCTTTTTATAATAGAGGGTCACTACTTTATCTATAACAACATAATAAAATAATGCATATAGTGGAGGACCCATGATGGTTTGTCTCTTCCTTGATTCCTGCCAAGATTTTCTCCCTTGGTGCGGTTATGATGGCTTTTGTCGGCGGGCTCGGCACTGGCTCGAGCTTGGTGTTAGGTCGAACCCCCGGTCTTGGTCCGAGCCCGTTCTGCCTTGGGCATCGATATTCGGGGCCTGTGTCGGTCGGAGTTTCCTCGTAATTCGATTCGAATACGGGCTCGATAATGATACCGAATTTTGCCGTCGATCGGTCTTATAGCTCGAAACTTGACGCCCTTACTCCGGAATTCATCCGAGCTTGATATGTGGATACCCTTCGATCGAGATGTCATTGTCTTAGTCAGTCTTTATGACCGAGAATCAATTTTGACCGTACACAAATAGTCCCCTCATTTCTCGGAAAGGATTTGGCGAGAAACGATATAATTTCTCTACGGCTCGATCAAATTCATGTCGACGTTCCTATCGACCCCGATCATGACGTATGCGATAATTGTCCCATCGGTTCGGTATTATCGAGGCTTTTAATGTGTGTCAGATGGTGGTCGGCCACCGCTAATACCGAATCGGCATGCCTTAGCCTATAAATAGTCTTTCCAAACAACTTTTACCACTTCTCTTCTTCCAAATTTTCTTATTTATCCTCGCTATTTCGCCGCTTCAGGGTCGCTTATACCAAAGTTTTGGTGTTGTCCCTTTTTTCACCTTCCATCGCATTCTTTCCTTTCATATCAATGGTGAAAACTTCCAAAATCGTACCTCAGAAGGAGAAAACTTCTTCCTTACGGCCGTTTGACGATAAGGCGCCGGCGGAGCCGTCCATTTATGACTATGTTCCTGGCCCGTGTATTTTGAAGACCGATTTTAGGGTGGAGAATATTTTGTCCGTTCTGCGTTGATGTGAGCACGTATCGATGTATATGTGCTCTATAACGGAGGATGATCTCGAGGCCGTCAGAAAAGATTACAACTGAGGTCCCGAGGTTGTGCGGCAAATGCCATCCTCCGATGAGAGCGTCACTACTTATGTGGAGGGGTTTTTAAGTGTTTATACTTATCCCTTGACATTGGGACCCATCGACCCGGTGATTATCGATTTCTGCAAAAGATACCAGGTCACTCTTGGCCAAATTCATCCCTCTTTATGGCATATAGTGATCTGGTTGCGCTTCTTTTCTATCAAAGCCGGGGGGTGGATTTTTCTCTGAACCACCTCATACGACTGTACCGGCCTTAGATTTTCCGAGGACTAATTAGACTTCATCGTCGAGCATCGAAGGCTTTGATGTCGAGCATCGATGAAGACAAAGATCGAGGTTAGATGGGTCGATATATTCGAGTGAGGACCCGTGATATTATTCCGGAGGAGAAGATGTCGTTCCCTGAAGAATGAAATTTTGATCGTAAGTGATTCTTGTTTTACCTTTCATGTCTTTTTTCAGATTTTTTCTGATGTCCTTCCCTGATGTTCAGCTGTCCCTTGGATGCCACAAGTCATGCTGACCTCGAGGACTGGGTTCGGAAGTTAGCCTCGAGCTCCTCTTATGCCGAACGCGCTTGGCGTGATTTGGCAAAAGGCAGATGGGAGGCCAAGAGTCATGGTGAGGTTTGCTTCCTGTTTTCTTCGAAGTGTTCTGTGCGTTCTTTTTGTTATCGGTTTTCTTCGTGCAGGCGTAACCAGGGATGCCGCTCTGAGGCCTTCGAGCGGTGAAGAAGGAAACAAGTCCCTGGTTCTCAAACAGGGGAAAGATAAGAAGCGAAGAGCTTCCTCTCGGTCAGAGGACCCGAAACCCAAAACTCGAAGGGTGAGGAAAAAAGCAATCACCCTTTCGATGGACTCGGTCCAACGACTGAGAGAAGAAGGAGAAGAAGATAGCTCTTCGGCTTTAGTAATTCGATCTACGGAGGCCATCGAGGTTGCTAGAGCTCCCAAGCCGATGGCGGCTGTGCCTGTCGGGGTTGGTTCCGAAGACCTGAGTCTCGACTGGAGTGCTCCGAGTGATTTGCTCGGGGCTATGACAATGGGTCATTCGCCTTCTCTTCCACTTTTTCCGAGGAGGCGTTAAAGGAAGCTCGAGAGTTGAAGACTCCCAATATCGGCGCTGGCTCTGGTGCAGGGGATCCTTTTAGGGATTGTTTTACCGGGGTCGACGCTGGTTCCGATATCGGTGATGCTTCTCTTTTATTAGAAGAGGCTCAGCTTTTCATTACTCGGGTAATGATTCTTCCACACTTGATTTCTTTGTTCTTTTCTATACTTGACTCATGTTTCTTACTGTGCAGGCTATTAATAGGTTTCGAGTCGATCTTAACCAGTGTGAGACCGAGCTCCGGAAGGTCTCAGGTGAGAGAGATGCCCTGTGGCTTCTTTGCGGCCAAAAGGACGAGGCTATAAAGGATCTCCAAGAGGATTTGGCTAACGTTCGTGAAGAAGGGGTCGAGCTCGATAAGCAGGTGAGCCTCCTTCTGTTAAAGTATGGGTCTGCTTCAACTGTGGAAGTTAATCCTTCGTTGTCTCAGTTGTAGCAAAAGATCGAAAAGATCGGGTTGCTTCGAGAAGAAGTCGATCAAATCCATGCTGAATGCAATCGCTGGAAGGAGACCATTGACCGCCTCGCAGCGGAAAAAGAAACCATCTCAACCCAATTATTATCGGCCGACGTTCAACTTCGAAGTGTCAAGCAAAAGGGGTTGGTTCAAGCTAAGAAGATCGATGAGCTTGAAACATGACTTGCTGAGGCTAAGGCGGAGGTTGATTCGTCAAAAATCTTGGCAGATAAGTCCATTGCCATATATCGGGCTAATGCCTAGGCTGCTCAAATGGAGGCCCGAGAAGCGGCGAAGATCACCGATGCTCGAGCTCATTGGGCTGTCGAACTTGCCAAGTGTAGGTCTCGGAGGGAGACCCTCGAGGAGATACACGCTCGAGGTTTCAACCTTACCGATGAGATAAAAATGGCAAAAAAACTCGAAGCGGAAGCTGAAGCCTTGGCTTCTGATGATGATGGTGACGATGGTAGAAAAAGAGGATCCGGGGATGGGGAAGAGCTCGACCAAGAATCTTAGTTTCTAGCTCTTCATGTTTGTAAATTAATTGCGTACACACACACACACACACACACACACACACACACACACACATATATATATATATATATATATATATATATATATATATATATATATATATATATATATAACAAGGCAATTTTGACCCCGTAGTCTATGATCGATCAAATTTGTAGCCCCTAGGTTTGCTTGTTGAGTCGATGATTCAAACTCTGAAGGAACATACTCCGCAGGTGTAGTGTAACGGTTGAGTTAATGTAAACTCAGAATAAAAGTAGCTTATTAGCCGTCGAGTGAATGTTTTCAAACTTGAAATAAAGGTAGCCCGTAGGCTTAATAGTCGAGTGAGTGCTTCAAACTTGAGATAAAGTTAGCTTGTAGGCCTAATGGTCGAGTGAATGTATCGAACTTGAGATAATGTGGCATGTGGGCTTAATAGTCGAGTGAGTGTTTCAAACTCGAAATAAAGGTAGCCCGTGGGCTTAATGGTCGAGTGAGTGTTTCGAACTCGAGATAAAGGTAGCCTGTAGGCTAAATAGTTGAGTGAGTGCTTCGAACTCGAGAAAAAGGTAGCCCGTAGGATTAATGGTCGAGTGAATGTTTCGAACTTGAGATAAAGGTAGCCCGTAGGCTTAATAGTCGAGTGAGTGTTTCGAACTCGAAATAAAGGTAGCCCGTAGGCTTAATGGTCGAGTGAGTGCTTCGAACTCGAGATAAAGGTAGCCCGTAGGCTTTATAGTCGAGCGAGTGTTTCTAACTCGAGATAAAGGTAGCCCGTAGGCTTAATGGTCGAGTGAATGTATCGAACTCGAGATAATGTAGCCCGTGGGCTTAATAGTCGAGTGAGTATTTCGAACTCGAGATAAAGGTAGCCCGTAGGCTTAATGGTTGAGTGAATGTATCGAACTCGAGATAATGTAGCCTGTAGGCTAAATAGTTGAGTGAGTGCTTCGAACTCGAGATAAAGGTAGCCCGTAGGCTTAATGGTCGAGTGAATGTTTCGAACTCAAGATAAAGGTAGCCCATAGGCTTAATAGTCGAGTGAGTATTTCGAACTCGAAATAAAGGTAGCCCGTAGGCTTAATGGTCGAGTGAGTGTTTCGAACTCGAGATAAAGGTAGCCCATAGGCTTTATAGTCGAGTGAGTGTTTCGAACTCGAGATAAAGGTAGCCCCTAGGCTTAATGGTCGAGTGAATGTATCGAACTCGAGATAATGTAGCCCGTGGGCTTAATAGTCGAGTGAGTGTTTTGAACTCGAGATAAAGGTAGCCCGTAGGCTTAATGGTCGAGTGAATGTATCGAACTCGAGATAATGTAGCCCGTAGGCTTAATAGTCTAGTGAATGTATCGAACTCGAGACAATGTAGCGCGTAGGCTTAATATTCGAGTGAATGTATCGAACTCGAGATAATGTAGCCTGTAGGCTTAATGGTCGAGCGAATGTATCGAACTCAAGATAATGTAGCCCGTAGGCTTAATAATCGAGTGAATGTATCGAACTCGAGATAATGTAGCCCGTAGGCTTAATAGTCGAGTGAATGTATCAAACTCGAGACAATGTAGTCCATAGGCTTAATAGTCGAGTAAATGTATCAAACTCGAGATAATGTAGCCCGTAGGCTTAATAATTGAGTGAATCTTAATTCTGACTGCACAATAAATCTCAAGTCATTGTACATGTGTTCATGTTTTGCGGCTATGTTCGGGCCAATCTACATGAGCATGGTTCGTTTTGACCATTTGGCTCTTATAATATTTCCTCTTGGAACCCTATTGTTGTGAAATGACTTTTCCTGTATCTGAATTTGATGTATTTGAGGCCCCTGATGCCCCCCGGTATTCGAGGTCGATTGGATAAAGGCCTCAGATACTGTTTAAAAGTGCACCGCGATCGATGGTTGCCTCATTAAAAACCTTGCCGAAAAACCCATTTGGGATGAAACCGGTCTAAGGGAAAAAGAGTACAATACGTGCTTTTAAGCGAAAGATCCATCTCAGCTTTGTGGTGTGGGTTCAAAGGCTCTGGATGGTTTAGCGATCGACTCCACATAGCAACATTTAGCTTTTGTCCGGACTTTCTGCAGGTGTTAGTTAAATGAATGTGGGAAGTTCGTACTTTAGCAGTAGTACCGTTTTAGATGTGATACATTCCAACTGCTTGATAGCTGTTTGCCGTTTATGATGCCGAGCCTGTATGATCCTTTTTCGATGCCCTCGAGCACCTGATATGGTCCCTCCCAATTCGGTCCTAATTTTCCTTCGTTTGGATTCCGGGTATTGATGGTGACTTTACTTAACACTAAGTCCCCGGGTTTGAAATGGCAAAGCTTAGTTCTTCGATTATAATACCTTTCGATTCGTTGCTTTTGGGCGGCCAATCGGATGAGGGCAGCTGCCTCTCCTTCGTCCGATAATTCAAGGCTGGTGTTCATGGCCTCGTTATTTGATTTTTCCGTCATGAATCAAAATTTGGGACTAGGTTCACCGACTTCGACCGGTATCAATGCTTCGGAACCATACACTAAGGAGAATGGGGTTGCCCTCGTGCTGGATTTTGACATTGTCCGGTATGCCCAAAGGACTTCGGGCAGGATTTCTCTCCATTTTCCCTTGGCATCGTTCAACCTCTTCTTCAGGTTTTGAAGAATAGTCTTATTCGTTGATTCGGCCTGTCCGTTCCCTCTGGGGTGGTATGGCGTTGATAGTATCCTTTTTATTTTGTGATCTTCGAAGAATTTTGTGACTTTGCTGCTAATGAATTGCTTCCCATTATCACATACTATTTCGGCGGGTATCCTGAATCGGCATATGATATGATCCCAAATAAAGTCTATAACTTCCTTCTCTCTTATTTTCTCGAACGCCTACGCTTCAACCCATTTAGAAAAATAGTCAGTCATAAATAAAATGAATTTGGTTTTACCCGGGGTCGATGGCAGAGGGCCGACGATGTCCATTCCCCATTTCATGAACGGCCATGGGGATAGGACCGAGTGAAGCTGCTCTCCGGGTTGATGGATTATTGGCACAAACCTTTGACATTTGTCACATTTACGAACAAATTCTTTCGCATCTTTGCTCATATTAATCCAATAGTATCCTGCTCTGACCACTTTTCGAACTAATGTGTCGGCGCTGGAGTGATTCCCACACGTGCCCTCATGTACTTTTCGGAGGATATAATTGGTATCTCCCGGACCTAAGCATACTGCCATTGGTCCATCGTAGGTCCTTCGATATAGTGTTCCATCAGTGGCCAATGTAAATCGAGCAGCTTTTGTTCGTAGGGTCCTGGAATCTTTATGGTCTGACGGGAGCTTTCCGTTTTTTAAGTATTCAATATACTTGTTTCTCCAATCCCAGGTTAAGATAGTATAATTTACTTTGGCTTTCCCATCTTCGATTACCGATTTTAAAAGTTGAACGACAGTCCCCGAGCTCAAATCATCTACCTCGATCGACGATCCCAAATTCGCAAGAGCATCGGCCTCATTATTCTGTTCTCCTGGAATATGCCGTAGAATCCATTGTTTGAAATGGTGCAAAGTGATAAGCAGTCTGTCCAAATACCTTTGCATTCTACCTTCTCGGACTTCGAAGGTTTTGTTTACTTGACTCACCACCAGCAAAGAGTCACAATGCGCCTCGATGACTTCTGCTCCCAAGTTTCTAGCTAGTTCGAGACCTGCAATCATGGCTTTATACTCGGCCTCGTTGTTAGTTAACCTGATAGTTTTAATAGCTTTCCTAATAATGTTGCCCGTGGGGGGTTTCAAAACTATGCCTAGCCCGGACCCCTTTACGTTCGAAGCCCCGTCTGTAAAAAGTGTCCATACCTCTGACGATATACCTGATTTCAGAAGGAGTTCTCTTTAGATTTCGGGTACGAGGGTTGGCGCGAAGTCGACCACGAAGTCTGCTAAAATTTGAGACTTGATGGCCGTACGGGGTTGATATTCGATATCGTACCCGCTGAGTTCGATGGCCCATTTGGCCAATCGGCCTGACAGTTCGGGCCTATGTAAAATATTGCGGAGTGGGTAGGTGGTTAATATGCTTATGGAGTGACATTGAAAGTACGGCCTTAACTTTCTGGAGGCACTTACTAGCGCAAGTGCCAATTTCTCTAAGTGCAGATACCTAGTTTCAGCTTCTCCTAAGGTCCGACTTACTTAATAAACAAGAAATTGCGTACCTTGCTCCTTTCAAACTAAGATACTGCTAACGGCGACTTCCGATACCGCCAAGTATAAGTACAGTTTTTCACCTGTTTTTGGAGTGTGAAGCAGTGGTGGGCTCGATAGATATCGTTTTAACTCCTGCAACGCTTGCTGGCATTCTGGTGTCCAGGCGAAGTCGTTCTTCTTTTTAAGTAGGGAGAAAAATTTGTGACTTCGATCTGATGATTTTGAAATGAACCTGCCTAAGGCTGCAATTCTTCCCGTTAACCTTTGTACATCTTTCACGCTGTCCACGATGGTAATGTCTTCGATGGCCTTGATTTTGTCGGGGTTAATCTCGATTCCCCGATTTGACACCATGAAGCTGAGGAACTTGCCCGAACTGACCCCAAAAGCACATTTCTCGGGGTTGAGCTTGATGTTATATTTCCTTAGAATCTCGAACATTTCCTGCAAATGGGTCAAATGGTCCTCTGCGCGCAGGGATTTAACTAGCATGTCATCAATATAGACTTCCATTGATTTACCTATTTGTTCTTCGAACATTTTATTTACTAGGCGTTGATAAGTAACTCATGTATTTTTTAGTCCGAATAGCATTACGTTGTAGAAATATGTTCCATATTGGGTCACAAATGACGTCTTTTCCCGGTCATCCGGGTTCATCTAAATTTGATTATACCCGGAATAGGCGTCGAGAAAAGTGAGGATCTCGTGGCCAGCCGTGGTATCGATCATGCGATCGATGTTGGGCAGTGGAAAGGAATCTTTGGGGCATGCCTTGTTCAAATCTTTATAGTCCACACACATTCTAAGTTTATCCCCCTTTTTAGGCACTACAACCACATTGGCTAATCATTCGGGGTATTTTACCTCCCGAATGGACCCTATTTTGAGAAGTTTTGTTACCTCATCCTTTATGAATGCGTGCTTTCCCTCGGACTGGGGTCTTCTTTTTTGCTTCACCGGTCTGAACCTAGGGTCCAAGCTTAGCTGGTGCGTCATTATGTCCGGAGAGATCCCTGTTATATCTAGATGGGACCAGGCAAAACAGTCGATATTATCAATAAGAAATCGAATGAGTTTCTTCCTGAGTTCGGGGCTCAAACCCGTCCCCAAGTATACCTTTCGCTCGGGCCAGCATTCGATCAGTATTATTTGCTCCAGTTCCTTAATCGTTGATTTGGTGGCATCGGAATCATCGGGGGTTACGAAGGATCGAGGGATCCATCGATCATCATCTTCTTTAATGTTCCGCTTACCTGACTGGGTCGAAGCCGATGTCTGTGATTGCTATTTGGCGTTCTGTTCTTCGATTGTATCTCCTTCTAAACCCATTCCTTTTATCGGTGAAGATGAAGATATTGATTTTACTTCCTCGACGGCGAACATTTCCTTTGCGGCCGGTTGTTCTCCGTACACTATTTTGACACCTCCCGATGTAGGGAATTTGAGGACCTGGTGTAGGGTCGAAGGTACAGCTATCATGCTGTAGATCCATAGCCTTCCGAAAAGGGCGTTATATCTCATATCGCCTTCGATCACGTGAAACTTTTTTTTCTGGATGGTTCCGCCACATTTATCGGTGGGGTTATCTCGCCTTTGGTGGTTTCACATGCCATATTGAATCCGTTTAGAACCAGAGTTGCGGGTACGACCTGGTTCTGCAGGCCGAGCTGTTCTATGACCCTCGATCTGATGATATTGGCCGAGCTACCTGTATCAACTAACACACACTTAATTTTAGTTTTATTCATGAGTACGGATCTTACCAGTGCATCGTTATGGGGTTGGATGATTCCCTCTGCATCTTCATCATTGAAAGACAAAGTCCCTATGGGTGTGTAATCTTGAGTTCGAGATCGATTTTCCCTCACAATCGATGTTTTAGTGCGTTTAAGCACTGGTCCCTGAGGGGTATCGACGCCGCCGACGATTATGTGAATGACATGTTGCGGTTCTTCTAGCTCGTTTTGCTTGCTGAAGTCCTTGTTCTTGAACTGATTCTTTGCCCTACCACTCAAAAATTCCCGAAGGTGCCCTTTGTTAAATAAGTGGGCTACTTCCTCTCTTAATTGCCTGCAATCTTCCGTTTTGTGGCCATGGGTGTCATGATATTCGCACATTTGATTGCGATTCCTTTGGGCAGGATCGGTCTGCATGGGTCGAGGCCACCTGGTGTCTTTGATGCGTCCGATGGCCAATACGATGGCGGATGTATCGATGCTGAAGTTATATTCCGATAATCGAGGAACTTCTATAGAATCAGCATATTTATCAAAGCCGCTCTTACTCATAAGTCCCCGAGAATTTTCCCCCCGATCAGTCCTTCGGTTGTTCCGAACCGTATCACGTACTGAACCGTTATCCATCCGATCTGTGACGTATGGTTGGTATCGGTCTCTGTTCGATCTTTGTTCTCTATTGATTTCCCTCTGATTTTTAGTGGCAGTGCGGTTCTGATGTGCGGGTCCGTACGAGGCTCCCAATTGATCATCTTCGACCCTGATTTTTGATTGGTACCGGTTGTGTACATCTGCCCAGGTTATTGCCGGGTACTCGATCAAATTTTGTTTCAGCTGACGTGATGCTGTCGAACTTAACCCGTTCAACCCTTGAGTGAAAGCTTGTACGGCCCAATCGTTTGTGACCGGCGGCAAATCCATACGTTCCATTTGGAATCGGGATACGAATTCCCTCAGCATTTCGTTACCTCTTTGTTTTACTATGAAGAGGTCTGATTTCCTTGTTGCGACCTTTATGGCACCAGCATGTGCTTTTACGAACGAATCTGCTAACATGGCAAAAGAATCAATGGAATTTGGCTGCAAATTGTGGTACCAGATTATTGCTTGCGAGGGTTTCTCCGAATTTTTTCAACAACACGGATTCGATTTCATCGTCCTCTAAATCGTTGTCTTTGATGGCACATGTGTAGGAGGTGACATATTTGTTAGGATCGGTTGTACCGTTATATTTGGGAATTTCGGGCATACAAAATTTTTTGGGGATTGGTTTTGGGGCCGCGCTCAAGGGAAAAGGTTTGTGTATGAATTTTTTCGAATCAAGCCCTTTTATCATCGACGGAGCCCCCGGGATTTGATCGACCCTAGCATTATATGTTTTCACTTTTTTATCGTTGGCTTCGACTCGTTTGGTTAGTTCCTCGAGTAATTTAGCAATTTCAGGAGTGGTCCCTGATTCTTGCTCGTTTGATTTGACTATGGCGGACTCCATTACGGGGGTGACTTCTCGAAGAAGTGGATTGAAGTTCGGCCTGCTTTGCATATGAGTTTGGTTCTGTAACTGAGCTATCGCTGCTTGTTGGGCTTGTAGCATTTCAAAAATTATACGCAAGCTGACCCCAATTTTCCCCGTGCTGCGGGTGTCTCGGGCTACGGGTCGAGCACCGCCCTGAACGCTTCTTTCCGGTTCAGAACATTGATTCGCTTCTAAAGCTATTTGTGAATTGATATCCAATGGTACTTCGGCTCGAATTTCAGATTCTTCGATCGGAGCTTCGTTGCCGTTGTCAAGTAGCTTTCCGGCCCCGGGCGCTAAGTTGTTGGTTTCATCTTGAAGGCCGGCTTCGAGGTCGATAGGTAGAGCCATTACTGATTTGAGGTTGTAAGATGGAGTGTACTGTAGATTTATATCAAACAATCACTGTTACCCCTAGCCCCACGGTGGGCGCCAAACTGTTTACCCAAAAAATTGAAAAACGTTGAATTTAGGTGTGGTTCTAAGGATACGTAAATTTCTTATGATACAAAAATGACAATACCAGTATTTTTCTATAAAATGGGAATAATCAATGGGAAGGCTCCATGAGCAACATGAACTCTTAATGTATCTTGGGGAGGATGAGTCTATTGTAGTCTATGCCCCCTTTTTATAATAGAGGGTCACTACTTTATCTATACCAACATAATAAAATAATGCATATAGTGGAGGACCCATGATGATTTGTCTCTTCCTTGATTCCTGCCAAGATTCTCTCCCTTGGTGCGGTTATGATGGCTTTTGTCGGCGGGCTCGGCACTGGCTCGAGCTTGGTGTTAGGTCGAACCTCCGATCTTGGTCCAAGCCCGTTCTGCCTTGGGCATCGATATTCGGGGCCTGTATCGGTCGAAATTGCTTCGTAATTCGATTCGGATACGGGCTCGATAATGATACCGAGTTTTGCCGTCGATCGGTCTTATAGCTCGAAACTCGACGCCCTTACTCCGGAATTCGTCCGAGCTTGATATGTGGATACCCTTCGATCGAGATGTCATTGTCTTGGTCAGTCTTTATGATCGAGAATCGATTTTGACCGTACACAAATATGTCTTTCTAAGATAACTTACCATCTTCAGCTCTCATTACTTCAAAATTCGTTACGTACCAAGAATTGAGAATTGATTTTAGATAAAATTAAAGCAACCACTGGGATTTAGAGTTTCAGTACTTTGTTTTAATGCGTACGTAAAGCATTATAACAATTTCAAATAGTATATAGCCAAAATCCAAGGCATTTATAACACAGTCCAGGGGCGAGTTTATGATGAAGGAAGCTAGTAGTATTATTAGTATAAAGTCTAACCTACTTTCACAAAGAAGAAGTACATCTTTATAGCGATATTTTACACCAACTAACATAAAATTTCGAATTTCCATTGTAATCATAAATTCATAATATAGCTAAATTAAAGGATCGCAAATGAAGCTTCAGCGAGTGAATTTAAGAGGCTTTGAAGGTGAAATTGTCCCCATTAGCTAGGTTCATAGATTAACAACTTGTTTGGATCGTTGTTATCCATTGTATCGTATTGTATTGTTTTTTCAAAACAATGTTTGTTTTGATTGTTTAGTTAAAATTGGTTGTATTGTATTGTTAAATCGTTTGTTCCGGAATAATGAAAAGTCCCATTTTTTTGAAACAACTGATTTGGTGTGGTGGGATCGTTTCCTATTTTTCTTTCTAATTATGCCCTAACTTATTACTTTATAATTCTATTTTATCTTTTACCTTTTTTTATTTTAAATAATAGCAAAGTCTCTTTCTCATATAATTTTATAATAGAATTCTACATGAAGTCTAATAAGCTATATAAATTCTCAAAGACAACATCCCAAATATAAGCTATATACGTGAAGTCTAATAACGTGAAAATCTTGTTCCTTCTGCCGCTTCCAAACTCTTTAGGTATAGGTTTTCCCTAACTTTTGTTTTATTCTTTCTTCTACTTGATTTGTAATTCCAATTCTAATTACTTTATCTTCAATTAGTTTTATGATATTGGTTGTTAGGAAATATTACTTATGATCTAAATTCTAAATGGAGTCTACTTGATATTTTATTTTATTTTTTTATTATTATGATCTAATTATGAACATAGTGTACTTATTATTATTTTTAATGTTATTAACTTGTTCCACTAATTTCGATAGGATTTGCATGGATTTAATTGCTTAACTTATATATAAGACATAATTGGTGATAAATTAGTAGAAACTGGTTTTCTTAAATAATTTTTATGTGTAATTCTTGATAATTTAAATATTTAAAAGAATTGAGGGTATTTTAGTAAACTTATCAGTTACTGTACAGTACGATACAGTCAAACAAAACAACAAAATGTTATTTTACAACAATAAACAATACAGTCTATTCAAACATTATATTTATAAAACGATACGATACAATACAATACAGTACAATATGATACATTATAAAATAATGGGTAACAATGATCAAAACAGAACGTAAAGCGGAACATCAGTGGAGATCACAATTTTTTCAGTCACTAATTAAATATTAGGGATGACCGACATGTGGTCTAGGTGGGGCATTTGGGTGTAGGTAGAGAAGTAATGATTTTAGGGAAAATCCAAAATAGTTACTAATAGTAGATTTGAGTTTCAGATTATTGTTGAGATGAGTGGAGAACCACACGTTAATCCATTTCTTTTTTCAAATAACTTGATGCACCTTGAGCATAGGATGAGTGCTAGTTAGTTGGCAAAACTGTTTTTAAGCATTCTTTTCTCCTAATTTATTAGTAGTATGTGTTTTTAATACTGTTTCCTCTCCTTTGACTCTAATGTATTACTTTGGATTTCGCTCCCAAAAAAAAAAAAGGAAATCTTTTCAAATCGTTACTCATTTTCAAATTTTAAAGAACATAATGAACTAAAGGAGAGAGTTGCCTATTGCCATTTCTACCAATTAGTTTGCCGCCACTGCTCTGCTACCTACCATGCCATTCCTCTCGGATTATTTATCACCAGAATAGTTCACTTACATTTTAGTTTTTTGGTTAATTGAATGATAGAACACTACATAATTATCCTCATCTCATTACTAAGGTGTATAGATGGAAATGCATCAAATCGTAATAGATATAAGATGTCCATTTATTTAAACATCTAACATATAAAACATAAAAAGAAAATAAGCAAAAAACAAAAAAATCCGATCTAACCATACAAAATTCAATACTATATATGGTTAAAGTTATTATACAGGTATTTTATATTTTTATAGTGATAAATCCGGTAAGTTTCTCATCTTTTTATTGATATCAACTGCACATCCAGTGTGATATTAAATAAATTTTGATAATAGGTAAGGTTCTCAGGTACCCGTAATTAAAAAGAAACTTTCATACTTATACAACTATTGTGTTAGGTGTTTGACCCAAAAAAGTAAATCTCGATTCAAATAATTAATTTTAATTAAACATAGGTTAATCTTAGTTAAGAATAATTTCTTCAAATCTTGATATCAAAGAGGTAGCTGAAAATATTTATGAAGACTATAATGATTCCTTGCAATAGATGTCTTACAACTACCAAGACAATAACAATATGCAAGATATTCAATAAGTGTCAATCTGGTGGCAGTCACGTAATTAAGTGAAATAATTAAGCAACAAAAAGTGAAACAAATGAAACTTCCACGTGACAATGCTTGGATGACATAACCTCAAACAGTCGAGGATTCCTCGGATCTGGCAAGAATCTTAATGAAAAGTAAAGTCTTGTATTAAGTGAAGAATAAATCTTTTCAAAGTGTTGTTCTTACAAGAAATGAATTTCACGTGCCTTTCCTCTCTCTTTCTTCCTTCTATTTATATGGGATCCTTTCTCGAAAAACCCTAATAGTACAAATGTAAGGAATATTCATTAGAATATTCCCTTCCTCATTCCATTTTGAAAACTAGCAGTTATAACTCTATCGCCAGTATTCGACCACGACCCTCCTCGACTCTTCGACCATGATCCTCATTAATGACTTGACTGTGACTCTCCTCGACTTCTCAACCTAGATCCTCATCGGTATTTTGACTACGACTTTTTTAGACTCCTCGACCTTGGCTAATGTGACTTCATGACTGTCTTTAAATAATGATTTGCGGATCTTTCTTGCAGTGTTATTTTGACCTGAATATCCTAAAGACAAATTTTGACCCATACAGTTAGCCCCTCCGCTTATTGAGACCGGCCTTGGGTTGGCTTGATGAGCGGATTATAAATAGAGGCGACTTATTGAGACCTGTCGCTTCGATTTCAGTGCCAGATAATGATGAGGCGACTTTTCAGTTCTGATGCTCGAATCCTTATAAATAAAGGTATGAGGATGTGATTTCAAAGTTTACAGAATTCCCGTATCGAAACCCTATATTCTCCTCTTTCCCCCATTGCTGTGCAACTTTCTTTCATGTTCTAGCGATCCTCGCCGTTTCAAATTCTTCTTTGTTCGACGCCTCCTTCTTTTTTGTGAAAATATGTCTAACGTACCTTCTAAATCCATCGAGGGGAGCGATGTGGTTCCTTTATCGATGTTTTTTCCTTCTCATGTGGGGAACTTCTCTACCACTGCTGCCGAGGATAAAGGCTTCCTAACGGTGGAGGCGATAGTTCCTCAAAATCCCGATGTTAGGTCTGACTTCTCGAAGTTGCCCGAAGCCGACCCTAGAACCTTCAAATCGTTGATGAAAGAGGACGATTTGACAGAGCAAAGGGCTAAATATGCATTCCTAACCACGTCGTGTGATCCCCACTAGATGGTATGAGGTGAAGTTCCATTGCCCTGGGCACTACGCTTTCTATGCCTACCCCTTTCACGTTGGCTATACTTTTTCTATCCTTCCGCTGGCGGAGGAATTCTGCCACCACTACGGCATTTGCCCGGCTCAGCTAGCATCGTATGTTTACAAAATCCTGAGGATGCTTACTAAGCTCACGGAGCTGGTCGGGGTCGAGCTGACACTTCGCCATGTGGTGCACATGTTCGCCCCCAGCTTTTCCAGGGGGACGATGTTGAAAATTCTCCATCGATGAGGCAAATGTTTGGTGGTGAAGATGGACGATAAGGCAAATCATCAGTTGTGGCTCAATGACTTCTTTGTGAGAACCGAGGATGTGGTGGCTGATGTCGCGGTTTTTTGGAGGCTTAGAATCATACTCGTAAGTCTGTGACTTCTTTATTTGTGACCCTCTGATTTCTTACCGTGTTTGTTTGTGAGTCTAACCTTCCGCCCATTTTTGTACAGCTACACGCTCACCTCTTCCTCTAGTCTATGATATTTCCAACTGGGTGGGTCAGCGTCTTCCTCACCTTGCGGGGATATACGAGTGGCCGGGCTTTGTCAAAAGGTTTGGCCCTCATCCTCCCCCGACTGGTAAGTTATCTTTATTATCAGCTTTTTGATCAGTTTTCTCTTTGGGTTCTCTTCGGCTGACTTTCGCTCTTTTTTGTATTTTCCTTAACTGCAGCCAGGAGGTCTTCGACAAGATCTAGAGCCCCCGATCCCCCGTTCAGAAAGAGGAAGAACGCCAAGGACTCTGATTCTGCTCCTTCTTCAACGGTGTCATCTTCGACTAGTGCCCCGGTTCCCCCTTCGGTTATTGCTGCCGCTACTCATGCCTCGACTCTTTCTGTTGGTATGTCTCGGTATGCTCCTCCTTCGATCGCCTCATTATACCGTCTCATAAATAAAGACGATGAGGAGATGGTAGCGGGCGAAGAAGACTTGATTCCCCGAAGAGAAGGCACGTGGATACTGGTTTTGGAGATTCCGGGGTTGGGGAAGGCTGAAGACAACGCGCCTTCCCTCGTGACGATGGATACAGAAAGGCCAGCCACCGGGATCTCCGTCACTTTGCGGCAAGACGAGTCATCGACTTTACAACCGGCTGATGATATTTCTTTGCCTACCGTTGAAAGGGGAAAAGGTGTTGCTGAGGAAGGCTACGCGACCGGCTCAGATATTAATGTCGGAAACCTGCAAATGATGGAGCAAGTTTTCACCCAACTTGAGGTAAGGTTGGAGGGGTCCACGAGGAACCTATTAAAGAATCCCCATGGATCGCGACCTGTTAAAGAACATGGAGGGCGTGGTCCCCATCCTAGGCCCCTTTTGTTCTGAGTCGGAGGGTAAGACCCTAAAAGAGTTTAACGATGATACTCTGTCGAGGAGTATTGCTGGACTCGCCCTTAGAGTGAGTTTCTGGCGTTCTATTTTTTTTTATCCTTGATTTTGTTGTTGACTCATTTCTTTTCTTTTTCTGCTCGCAGATGATGATATTGGAGATTGAGAGTGCTCTAAGGAAGGAGAGGCGTAGGGCAATATTTTCGAGGTTGCAACATAAATATTTCGAGTACCGCGGCAAGTCCCGGGAGTTTCGCAAGCGATTTTGGTGAGGGTGGCAACTTGCAGACCCTTCATGATGAATTGAAGGAGAAGGATGACGAGTTGGTGAGAGTTATCGAGAAGTGCAGTTTCCTTGAGGGGACGTTGCGAAGTAAGGAGGAGGAGCTTGAAATCAGCAAGGGCGTGGAGGCCCAGTGTAGCGATCTTCAAGCACAAGTAGTTAAGCTGCATAGGCAATTGGAAGATTGTCATCTTCAGTTGCAGGGCCTTATGGGTAAAGTTGCTGAGAAACAAAGAGAGCTCGAGAAGGCAGAATATCTCCGTGTGGACGCTCAGAAGAGATTGGAGGTGCTTGAGCTAGCGAACAACACCCTTCGGGCTAGCGAGAGAATGACTGGTCTGCGGCGAAAGCTATAGAGGAGAGACTAGAGGGGAGGGTCAGAGAGTTGGAGAGAGATAACGCCTACCTTTGTGGTCAAGTGGTCGCATTGGAAGCTGAGAAGGCTAAACAACTTGCACAACCCCCTTCTTCCCATACTTCAGAATTTCCCAACGTTCCCCGGGCATCGTATGAGGAATGGATTCATGTCGAAGCTCAATTGGATGTATATAGAGATTTGTACAAGGCGGGATCCATTACTGAGGTCGCTCTCGAGGAAGTCCGTGTTTAAGCCCATGAAGCTCGAGTTGCTTGCGGGTATGATCCCGCTACTCCTGAGGGCAATGAAGAGGTAGATGATGGAATCGTGGACCGTCTTGTAGAGGATGCTTGGTATGATACCTCTTATACCGATGGTGTGGGCAGTGTAAGTGGGGGTAATCAAGGTGGCGAGGACAACGGTAATCAGGACGGTGGAGGTGCGGAAGGCCCTAATGGTGGTGACCGGTAGTTTTTCTTTTCTTCTCTTTTTTGTTAACTTTTGTCGTGTAGTTAGTGGCGTCTTCATGAGCCTTTATAAAGAATGTTTCAAGTATGAACTGCCAACTTCGGTTTTTGCAGCTACTTCTCTTCTTGTGGTTTGTTTTTGTGTTTTTTTAGTTCTGTTGCTTGATCGAACCCATTTCTTTTATTGGCCATGATTACTTAATGGCGAGTTGCGGTCAAAAGTAAATAGGTGTTTATTCGAGCTAGATCGAACATGGTCTTTTGTCAAGACTGCGGCCGTGGGCCGGTACATGCTAGTTCGAGCTAGGTTGGCTATAGCCTGAATTTAGTTATGGCCGAGGGCCAGTAGGTGTTAGTTCGAACGAGGTCGAACATAACCTATATTATAGCCGAGGGCCAGTAGGTGTTAATTCGAACTAGGTCGAACATAACCTATGTATAATTACGGTCGAGGGCCAGTAGGTGTTGATTCGAATAGGGTCGAACATAACCTATGTTTAATTATGATCGAGGGACAGTAGATGTTAATTGGAAGGTATTAATTCGAACAAGGTCAAACATGACCTACATTTTGGCCGAGGGCCAGTAGGTGTAAATTCGAACAAGGTCGAACATGACCTACATTTTGGCCGAGGGCCAGTAGGTGTTAATTCGAACAAGGTCGAACATAACTTTTGTTTAATTATGGTCGAGGGCCAGTAGGTGTTGATTCGAATAGGGTCGAACATAACCTACACTTAATTATAGCCGAAGGCCAATAGGTGTTGATTCGAACAGGGTCGAACATAACTTATGTTTAATTATGATCGAGGGCCAGTAGGTGTTAATTCGAACAAGGTCGAACATAACCTATATTATGGCCGAGGGCCAGTAGGTGTTGATTCGAACAGGGTCGAACATAACCTACGTTTAATTATTGCAGAGGGACAGTAGGTGTTAATTCGAACAAGGTCGAACATAACCTACTTTAAGTATGGTCGAGGGCCAGTAGATGTTAATTCGAACAAGGTTGAACATAACCTACGTTTAATTATAGCCGAGAGCCAGTAGGTGTTAATTCGAACAAAGTCAAACATAACCTACATTTTAGAAAGATGTGTTGGTAATCATGAAGTTTATTGCCTTGGCATTGTTGCTTTGGTTACATATTTGGAGAAATTTACAAGTTTTTCTAGGTGTCGACTGGCGTTCCAGTCCCAGTCCTCTTCTATCTAGTCCTTTTATTGGTTGACCTGGAGAGTACTTGAGAGGACGGTCAATGAAGTAGTAGTCATGGCGTCGTTCTCGCGAACTTTGACTTAAAGTGTTTCCTTCGTCGCCTCATTAAAAACCTCCTTGATAAAACCCAACTGGGACAAAACTCAAGTGAGGAAAAAAGAGTACGACTTAGGGGGACGCTTTATCTTTTAGAAGTTGAAGTACTTGAGATGAATAATATTCCAGTTGTTTGGTAGTAACTTTCCTTCCATTGTTTCTAGTTGGAATGATCCTTTATTTGCCTTTGACGTGATCTTGTACAGACTGTCCCAATTCATTCATAGTTTGCCTTCCCGTGGATCTTTGCTCACTTGTGTTTTAGCTTTAAGCATGTAGTCCCCGACTTTGAGCGGCCCGACCTTTGATTTCTTTTTATAGTAGCGTTCTGCATGTCGTTTTATGCGATCGTTCTTATATAGGCCATATCTCTTCGCTTTTCGACTTTGTCGAGTTCCTACCTTCTGCTTTCGTCATTTATCGTACCGCTTTCATGGGAGTACCTTTGGCTGGGTTCTCTGACCTCGACTAGTATTACTGCATCGGTCCCATAGACCAATGAGTAAGATGTTTCTCCTGTACTCGTTTTCGGAGGTGTTCGATAAGCCCACAGTGCTTCTGGTAATACTTCCGGCCACAGTCCCTTGGCGTCCTCCAGCTTTTGCTTCATGATGTTCAGTATCGACTTGTTGGAGGACTCTGCTTGCCTGTGGGGTGATATGGCATCGAGAGTATCCTTTTGATATGCCATTTCTCAAAGAACTCGTCGGTATTCTTTCCCGTGAATTGGGGTCCGTTGTCGCAGCTGATATCTTTGGGGAGGCCGAACCGACATATGATGTTCCTCCATATAAAGGTGATTACTTCATTTTTTCCGTATTTGGGCGAATGCTCCTGCTTCCACCCACTTAGAAAAGTAGTCAGTTAAAATCAAAAGGAATCGTACGTTACCTCGTCTTGCCGGGAGGGGGCCCACGATGTCCATTCCCTATTTGATGAATGGCGAGGGTGAGGTGACTGAATTGAGGTGATCACCCCGCCTGGTGTACCATTGGGGCGTACTTTTGGCATTGCTCGTATCTTTTTACGAAGTCCGCGACCTCCTTTTTCATGGTGGGCCAGTAGTATCCTGCTCGCATGAGGCATCTGACCAAGGCCCGATTGCCAGAGTGAGTTCCACAATGGCCCTCGTGGACCTCTTCAAGGACGCGCCGAGTTTGGTTTGGGCCCAAGCATTTCGCCAGAGGGCCGCCGTAAGTTCTCTTATACATGTCGTTATGGATGATACTGTACCTGGCCGCTTGCATTCTCAGTTTCTTGGCCTCTTTTTTATCGTCTAGGAGTATGCCGTCCTGCAAGTATGTAATAATATGATTGCGTCAGTCCCCACAAACGACGCCAAATTATTTGACCCAAAAACGTAAATCTCGGTTCAAATAATTAATTCTAATTAAACATAGGTTAATCTTAGTTAAGAATAATTTCTTCAAATCTTGATATCAAAGAGGTAGTTGAAAAACATTTATGAAGAATTGAAGACTATAATGATTCCTTGCAATATATGCTTTACAACTACCAAGAACAATAACAATATGCAAGATATTCAATAAGTGTCAATCTGGTGGTAGTCACGTAATTAAGGGGAATAATTTAAGCAACAAAAAGTGGAACAAAGGAAACTTTCACTTGACAATGATTGGATGACAGATCCTCAAACAGTCGAGGATTCCTCGGATCTAGCAAGAATCTTAATGAAAAGTAAAGTCTTGTATTGAGTGAAAAATAAATCTTTTTCAAAGTGTTGTTCTTACAAGAAATGAATTTCACGTGCCTTTCCTCTCTCTTCCTTCTATTTATATGGGATCCTTTCCAGAAAAATCCTAATAGTACAAATATAAGGAATATTCACTAGAATATTCCCTTCTTGATTCCATTTTGAATACTAGCCGTTACACCTCTATCGTCAGTATTCCACCACGACCCTCCTCGACTCTTCGACTATGATCCTCGTTAATGACTTAACTGTGACTCTCCTCGACCTTGATCCTCATCGGTATTTTGACTACGGCTTTCTTAGACTCCTCGACCTCGGCTAATGTGACTTCATAACCGTCTTTAAAATGGTGATTTGCGGATCCTTCTCGCACTGTTATTTTGACCTGAATATCCTAAAGGTAGATTTTGACTAATACATTAGGCAGATTAGGTTTTCCATCATTCTTTAATCTAAATAGGTCTAATCTATCTTTATAGTGAAAAACTTTGAGCGAATTGATTCATTAATGAATTTTCTAACTCATGCAAATAGCTAAACTGTATTACCTCTGGACTAAATTATGGCCTAAAAATGGAGGTGGTTAATTAAAGACGACAAAAACTAATAAAGGGTATAACTTCTCGATCATAGATGGAAAAATCTGTTAATAGAAAATGCACTGCCTATATGTATGAAAAAGGAAAGCTTTGTTTACGCAAATAGCTACTACATGTCTTCACTTGCAAAAATTGACAAGTTAACAAGCCTTGTGCTTCGCCTTCAAAATGAAACCTCCCATTGGAGTAAGATTTCACCCACTCAAATATTGACAGATGTCTCCCCTCCTCCCTAAGAAGGTACTGTATTTGAAAAGTAAAACTCCCAGTGATTTCTAGCTTAGAAGGCATTAACTTTCCCCTCAAGTTTTTGGTGTAGTGCACTTAACTCCTTTCAAGTGTGAGGTTTAGTGCAATTAACTCCCTCTCATATTTTTTTGCGGGCAGGGATGAGGCTTAACTAAATTAATTTTTAACGTTGAACAAAAATTTAGATTGAAACTTTAATAAATTTTAAATTCTAAATCGACATTTTAAAAATACAATAAATTCAGCACTAAATGTTCTAATTGTTGATCTATTAAATTTAAATCTTATTTAACTGAAACATTGCCTCTTTTTTTTTTTTTTTGTTGAGCGAACATGGTTATTTTAGGTCAAAATAAAAGAAAAAGATACTATCTTTTATTTATAATTTAAATAAAAAAGAACAGAAAAAGACCCAGAAATGTAGTTTTCGCTTGCCCTTGCTCCTTTAATCACAAAACTTCTTTTCTCTCATTAGCTTCCCCTCTTCAAAGCTTTTAATTTCCTATCAACCTCTAAGTAATGGTCGAAACACTTACCATTAATTGAATATCTCAACAACCTAGAATCACCTTAACTACCCCTCTTTTGTAATTATTTGGTTACATAATTGGGTGCACTAGTGTGTACTCAATTAGGTTCTAATTTCAACCTTGGATCTGTTTTTCTCTACTCAAGATGGATTTACTTTTTTAACATATGTGTTAATAGGCCAAAACAGAAAAATTACAATGTCTTCACTCATCTGTGCATATACTCTAGATTACAAAATTTTATCTTGGTCAAATACATAGACAACCCCTTAAACTTGGCTCCAATTTTCATTTTGACGCTTCAATCAAGGCTTGTACCTATCGGATACTTCAACATAATATAAAGTGTGCCTATTGAACACTTCACTCATAATCAGTAAACAAAAAAAAAAGGTGCGTGTAATTCACATGCGAATGACTTGGCAAAATGACAAATAAGAGGGAGACATGTGGCATTTAGGCCCAAATAGTAAAAAAAAAAAAAAGAGAAGGTTTTGAGTGAGAAAAGATTTATTTATACATAAGTTCCCCTAACTATTCCTTTGCCTCCCACCAATAGCCGCCATGGACACTATCTTCTCCGGTTAAACACACATGTACACGACAAAAACTAAGTACGTAATAAGAGGAAATCGAGATTTGATAAGCAAAATAATCATACTGTTTATCTCATATTCCTAGATCTCTAATCTCAAAGAAACTTTCAAGCATTGAAACATGGCGTCTGAAGAATCCGGAATGCAATCCAGTGAACGAATCTCAAAAGGAAGAAGGTGGAAATTAAGGTAAAAAGACTCCAAAAAGAATCCGCAAAGCTCGAGCCCAAACGCCGCCGTCAAGAGGTGACTGTAACTGCTGCCTCCACTGCTATCTCTGTTGTATTAGGCTTCACGGTGCAGTTCATTTTGATTGTAAAGCCTGAAGTCATGAGCAAATAATGAAATTCATTAGTTAAATCGTGAGCAGATGGCCAACACTGGTTACCTTGATGAATCCAACATTATTCTAGATCGAGTAGAGGTATAACTTAGTCATTTTAATTTTTTATTAAAACTACTAAAATGGGCATTTAATCTCGTAGCCGTAGGTGCTGAATCTCACATTATTTTCGTGGCGTAAAGGGTTTTTCTAGTCGGTGTGAGGAAAATGATGGTGGGGGTGGTGGCTCGGAGAGGAGGAAGAAGAAGAATGTGAAAATGAAATTATGATTTGGAAGGTATTTAAAAAAAATAATTTTGGTATTACTTCACGCGTCTAAAGGGAGGTGATACACACTCTTTTTGCCACATCATCAGACGTGTTCAATAGGCATAATTTATAAGAGGTTGAAGTGTTTTATAGGTAGAAGTCTTAGTTGAGGTTGTTAAAATGGAAACTGAAACCAAGTTTAAGAGAATGTCTAGATATTTGGCCTTTTATCTAATGTACGCATTTGATAAATGTATGTGTGGATTGATGTATACAAACGTGTATTCATATGAAATACTAGTATATATGAGAATTAATAATGGATTATTTTATTGTTTTTATAAAGAGAGAGAAAGAAGAGAAAAGGGGGTAGGTGTGATATTGACCGAACTACCGAGCACACCACCATCTTCTCTACTCTTCATCATCATTACCCACCAGTCCCTCCCACTATATATACACCATTCCCTTCTTTCCTTTCTCAGCTTGCACGTTCTAAAAAGAGAACTACAAGCTTCAATTTACTCCTCTGCTTTTCATTTCATTCCTATTTTCGTCCCAAAATTTATAGATTACTTTCAATTTGCCCCGCGAAATCAAATTAGAACAAAATGCAATCTCTTAGTCCCTCATCTGGTATAAGTCTCAAATCCTTAATCCGGAAAACAACGCCGCCGCCGGGTCAAACCCACCGTTTCGATCCGGTTCGTTTTGTTATCCAATGCGGATACCGTTCCGACTCGGCTAACACGAATGCTAGCACTGTGAATACCAACGGCGCTCCGGTGAGCTACAACTTCGCCGGCCACGTCGGCTCGTCAAGAGCTGACTGGCAGAGCTCTTGTGCCATTCTAGCTAGCAAGGTTGTCTCGCAGCAGCAGGATACGGAGAAAACCGGCGGAGCCGGTGACATCACCGTCGTGAACGGCCACAAAACTCTGGATCTCGTTCCTATTGATAACCTCCCCAAGCCGCTCACAATCACTGACCTCTCTCCTGCGCCGATGCACGGCTCTCAGATGCGCGTGGCCTATCAAGGCGTACCTGGCGCGTACAGTGAAGCTGCTGCCGGAAAGGCTTATCCTAACTGCGAAGCCATACCTTGCGATCAATTTGAGGTTGCATTTCAAGCCGTAGAACTCTGGATCGCAGATCGTGCAGTACTCCCGGTAGAAAATTCTCTCGGAGGTTCAATTCACCGCAACTATGATCTCCTCCTGCGTCACCGCCTCCATATAGTCGGCGAAGTCCAGCTCCCGGTCCACCATTGCCTGTTAGCACTTCCAGGCGTTCGTAAAGAGTACTTAACCAGAGTTATAAGCCATCCGCAAGCCTTAGCCCAGTGCGAGCTCACTCTCACAAAACTCGGCCTCAACGTATCGCGTGAAGCCGTCGACGATACAGCCGGAGCAGCGGAGTACATCGCCGCCAACAACCTCCGCGATACAGCCGCAATCGCTTCCGCACGCGCCGCTGAACTGTACGGTCTACAGATCCTAGCGGAGGGGATCCAGGACGATTCAAGCAACGTGACTCGGTTCGTGATGTTAGCGAGAGACCCGATAATTCCACGAACAGACCGGCCATTCAAGACGAGCATAGTTTTCGCACACGACAAGGGAACGAGCGTGTTATTCAAAGTGCTATCAGCTTTTGCGTTCCGGAATATCAGCTTGACAAAGATCGAGTCGCGGCCACATCGGAACCGGCCAATTCGGTTGGTGGATGATGCGAATGTGGGAACAGCGAAGCATTTTGAGTACATGTTCTACGTAGATTTTGAAGCGTCAATGGCGGACGTGAGGGCACAGAACGCATTGGCTGAAGTTCAGGAGTTCACATCTTTCTTGAGGGTATTGGGTAGCTATCCTATGGACATGACTCCTTGGTGTCCTTCTCGGGAGGAATAACAACTGTTTCTCCCCCACTCAAAATCAAAATCAACAAATAATTATTTTCTATTGTTTGTAATTATGATTCCGAAAGAGGAACAAACAAAAGACAATTTAAGTTTTACTTAATTCTATTGAATCTTTGCCCATTAGTTTATTTTTACATGTCTATATTACTGGTAAATTTTCGGGGACGTTTCATTTCACTATCGGGGTAGGTGAGGAGGATTAAGCGATGGATATAGTCTTAGATGATTCTCTTTAATTTGAGGATAATTACTTTTCAGAGCTAGAATTTACTCTTTATCTTTCAAATGAGAAGGTTCATATTCAATGTGTAAATATGTAATTCTTCTTTTTGTTTTCTATTTATGTTGGTTTATATTGGAAATTTATGTAAATGATTCTGGGAAATAGTTAAAAGGGTATCAGATTCGACTTTGGCAAGTTAAGGTGGCAGTAATGGGAGAGAGACAAGCCCAAAACAAAGATTTGGGATTCTATCAAGTTAGATTTCAGAAATACAGAATTAATGGTTTCATTTGGCGTTAATTCGAAATAATCAAATCAATAGATTACGGATATTGAATGATTAAATAAAAATAGTAAGAGATCGTTTTGGTCCGGAAACAAATTATAGCATGGTCAGTTATTTCACCCACCCATAAATCCATCTCAAATTTAATTATCTAGAATCGAGGAAGTTAGGTGGCAATAATGAGTCTGATTTAGCTTTTGACCTTTGAGTTGTGGTGGCTGCTTCCCTTATTTCTCTTTGCCCCCTCGTGCAATCTTAGTTCTCTCAACTACTTTCATTGACTTGTTCAGCTTCATCCTGCTTCCCACAAGGCTTATTATAGTACGGAGTGGAGTATTTTTTATTGAGAAACCCCTCCCCCTCTCCCTCTTTTCTAAAAATATTATGGCTATGAAATCCGGGGGATTTTGAATGAAGCCAGGTAGGAGAATGATAATCGGTCTTACCCGGTATTTTAAAAGTCATATGTTTCAACGAGGCGTAAGCCCCGAGGTATGAAGCGTAAGCTCCATAGGTATTTAATTTTTAATATTTTATAAAATAATATAATTATAGTAAATATTTATAAACAGGTAAAATTGCATAAAAATTGAAAAAAATTATAAATATATGAGATATACATATATACAGATGTGCTCTATCCCCATAAAAAATTAGTCAAAATAATTTATTACAAGCTATTTAGAAGCACAAGTAATTTGAGTCGAAAAGAATAAAGTTTTTTTTATATGCAGGAACAAAGAGGATGACTAACTTGCAATTTGAACTTTGAACTTGCTGTACTTGTAAAAAAAAAATTGAATATTCGCTGCTTGGGAGATATTAGCAGATTAACGGATTAGATAAAGAATCGGAAAATACCATGAATTGGGGCTTCAATCAATAAAAAAAGTTTTGACTTTTGAATTTAATACATTTCAGTTCCTTTTTAAAACTTTTGAGTAATTACCGAGCTGACTATGAATTTGGGTATTATATGAATGACTTATTCAACAAATTTTGTTTTAATTTGAAAGAGTCTTTGCGGCTTACGCCTCACTAAAAAAACGAGCCTCAAACGTTCGTACGTACGCCCCGAATTGATGGGCGTACGACTCTTAAAACTTTCGCCCCACACCATCGCCTCAGGACATTTTTGGTGTGCCTCGCTCCGAAAATACCTTTTAAAACACTGGTCTTACCTTTTCACTTTTCCGAAAACTTCCAAGGTTTAGAATACTTCTTTCTAATTATCGATTTCATTGATTTTTCTCCACTTCCATTTGGTTTCGATTCCATATTATTGATTTAATTTTAGAGATCATCTTATGTCACTATTAGGTAGGTGAGGGGGATTGATATTGATATAGCGTTGTAGATCATTTTCCTCAAATTTGTGTGGTAGGTGGAGATATGCCTTTATAGTGCTTTGAAAGAATCCCTTTTCATTCTACATTTCTAATACTACATTATGACGCCATTCAAACCCAAATTTCTTTTTGGCCAAGTATTCAGTTGAAGGTCTTGATTCTTGGCCAGTCAGATACAGACAATAGTCCGAATCTGTGACGACAATTTAGCCTTGCTCGAGTGTTGCTTTAAATAAAATTGATTACATTAACCTCACTCTAATTTTCTAAAATTATCAAAAGTCTTGCTTATAATGATAGGATCCCTCGTTACATTAGCCATTAAAAATAATAACAACTACGTCTCAGTCCCAAATAAAATTAAGGTCGTCAATATAAATCCTTACTTTTTTCTTTAAGTTCAATTGACTACATCATCATGCTAAAAATAAATAATACTATATATATACAAAAAAAAAATAGTAATAATATTAAAGTGATCTAAAAATTTAAAGCTTATTCCTAACTAAGTATCATCTATATGGATCTTTTTCTTTATTGTGCTCTATTTTTAATTAAGTTTGGCAGTCTACATTGATTTCAATAATTTGTAGGTCTTTTGATACAACTTCCATACCTACTTAAATTTAATGAAAAGATGGTCTGTATTTCTTCTTCATTTATTTCACATATTTTATGGAATTATTAGTTGAGAATGGATGCTAAGGAGTTCTTTGATAACAAATTATTATTTAATCTTTTAGAAATTCTAATATTCAAAATATCAAAAAGTATTCGCCATTAGAATGATTAGAACTACAGATTTCTTGATATTTGAAGAATAATGTAGTAAAACTTGTCACGAAAGAACTTTCAAATAGCGGGTGTTGATGATGTTAGGGAGTTCTCTATCACGTTCAAAGGAGTATTGTTTCTCAAATTTAAAAGGCTGAGGGTTGGTGAAAGAGGGTATGATGAAATTTACTCAAAGATTTATATAAAATTTTCAAATAGTATTTGAAGAATTGTTAACCAACTGCTTTTATAATTAGTACTATTAAATATATTAAAAAATATTTATTCATGGACCTATGACATATGGGAAAAAATGACAGAAAAACCACCAAATAATGGAGTTGTCTTAAACAAAAATGACTGAATCTTATCCCTAATTTTTATTAAGTTAGAAAATACGATAGAATCTTATCCATGATTATGATTAAGCAAGGCGATTTGCTAATCCAAATCATAAATATATATATATATATATATATATATATATATATATATATATATATATATATATATATATATATATATATATATATATATTTTCTGTGGCACTAATTCTTAATGTCGACCACTTATTTTATATTTTGTTTAATAATCACAACTACCTTTGTGAGAGATAAATGACTAGACCAAAGAATAATTATTAAGGTGGAGATATGCCTCGTAATAAAATAAACATTAAAAAAAAGAAAGTAAAATGGTTAGCTAACAAAAAGATGGTACTAGTTCTAATCAAAGTTGTTGGTGATGGTTAACACCATGACCATATCTTAACTTTGATAGCCATCAAATGAACCTCTCCTCTGCAAATGGCAACAAAAAGCCTGGTTTTATTTGATGCTTTTCGTAAAAAGCAAATTATTTACATCGATAAGTAAAAATTGTACACTTTTAAATGTAGTTTAATGAATTATATCATGTTATTAATTATCATTTCCAGCTATAAATTCATACTTATAATAACAGTTACTTGTAATTATAAAAATAATTCAATATTATTAAATTTCTTTACATTGTGTATAAACCTTTTTGCAAACTTTTGGACGGCTATGTCTGTGTATTGACAATTTCCACCTAACGTGTGAATGGGTTTAGATTCTTGAGTTTTCCGGATACATAATTCTCTTAAAAGTAGTCGGTGAACTCAAAGATATGATACCTTGTATCTTTTTTGAAAATTATACGAAAACCCTTAATTTTTATATTTTTTTAGTGTGTTTATTCAAAGTGAGCTTACCTACCATTTGTTAGGCTCGTATTCGGAGAGGAAAATCAGTTTGAAACAGGAATAAAAAGGAACAGAGAAAATCATTACAAAAATGTTTTTATTCTGCAATCATTTTATCGTACAATTATGTCAAATACTAATACTTTGCCAGCAACAGAAAAGAACCATGTTGAAATTGTATACCGGTAAAACCGAGGCTAATGAGTACCTCAATTTCCCGATGAGGCAAACGAAGCAAGAACATGACTGCAAGGAATCGAAATCGAAGCCAGGAGCCTCTCGCATCAAGGTCCGAGCAAAACGCCTGCTCTCGGAGCCATTGAGGCCACGCCCCCGGGTCCGGTTCGAGTTCCAAGACCTCGGAGAGCATTACCAAACGACCACGCATGATTAACAAAGGGCCGTAATATCCGTGTCCAACCAGATATCACGGGGTGAATCTCAGCCCGTATCGGCAGTAGATCAGTGACTAGCGAAAATAAAGATTTTTACCTTTCTTAGAATTGTACTTAAGGTAGAACTCCCCTACTATATAAAGTGGAAGCTGATTATTCATTAGACACATTATAACACGTATATCAAGGTAATATACATTTGTTTTCTCTACTTTTAAAGGTCATTCAAAGTTCTTGATTTTACTCATAGTTCTTCATAAGTGTTTGGTTCCGAATCGAAGGCAAGTTAATCATTTGGATCACAACCCAGCATGAACTTGGTACTACTACTGGTTTGGCCATTTATTCTATCTTTAATTTGATCATCTAACACTGCTAATCACTTGTATTGAATTTATCCACATATCCTTAAAATCGCGTATAAATTCAATTGTTATCCATTTTTCAGGGTAAACAGTTTGGCGCCCACCATAGGGCAAAGGATAATAGTGGTAATTTGATACAAATTTTCAAAACACACTCTGTTTTACGCTTGTTATTTGAGATTTTAATTTCAGGTCAACTTAAGAATGTCAAACTCTCAACCTGCTCATTGAACGTTGATGCTAAGTCTGGCCACCATGGCGCAAACAACAATATAGTACCTAGCAACGAGGTGCCCCCTGCTGACCCCAACAGAGTCCCAGTTGCGGACCCAATCGATGCTAACTCACATGTGGCCATCGATGCAAACCTGCCGACCGACCCCGAGAAGAGTGTTCGCGGAGGAGCCTGATCAACAGCTCAAGGTACGCCTGACAGTGAAGGCGACGAGATCAATCTACAGGTGATCTTTGAAATATTACAAGTCCAACAGGCGGTGATAGCCCAGCTGCAGAACCAAAGTCGCGCCCCCATCAGAGTTGTGCCAGAACCATCCCAGGCAAATACCCAAAGAAATGAACAAGTCACAGAAAGGCCGGGTGAAGTTGAGCCCGGGACCAACCCAGAAATAATAAAGATGCTTGAGGAACTAACAAAGCGGGTGGAATCGGGGGAGAAGAAAATTGAAGCCAACGACAAAAAAGTGGAGACCTATAACTCCAGAGTTGATCAAATCCCAGGAGCACCCCCGATATTGAAAGGCCTAGATTCCAAGAAATTTGTCCAAAAGCCTTCCCCCTAAGAGCGGCGTCGAAGCCAATCCCGAAGAAGTTTCGTATGCCCAAAATCCGAAGTATAATGGAACCACGAATCCAAATGAACACGTGACCTACTACACGTGTGCCATCAAGGGAAACAACTTAGAAGGTGACAAAATCGAGTCGGTTTTGCTAAAAAAGATCAGAGAAACCCTGTCAAAGGGAGCAATGATATGGTATCACAACTTACCCTCTAATTCTATTGATTTGTTTTCTATGCTTGCAGATGCCTTGTAAAAGCATACGCCATGGCCATCAAGGTCGAGACTGGAAAATCGGACCTTTTCAAAGTAAAACAAAAAGATAATAAAATGCTTAGGGAATTCGTGTCGAGATTTCAAATAGAACGAATGGACCTGCCTCCGGTTGCGGACGATTGGGCCGTTCAGACGTTCACTCAAGAACTCAACCCCCAAAGCTCCTTGGCTTCACAGCAGTTGAAACGGAATTTGATAGAATACCCAATGGTAGCTTGGGCCGACGTCCATAACAGGTACCAATCAAAAATCAAAGTCGAAGACGATCAGCTCAGGGCCCCCTCCGGGTCCGTTTATCCCATCAGAAATAATGGCAGGTTTAAGAGAGTCATCTATCATGAACCAAGACCGAACAGAGATCAATATCAACCGTATAGCGAAGATCGAAGGGGTAGCGGATCTGGGCGTGACCTTGCGAGAAATGAAAAAAGGAACGATCGAGGCCACAATAGCCGGGGACTCATGAGCAAAAAAGGTTTCGACAAGCTACTCGGGTCCGGAGAGGCACCGAGATTATTGGAGTACAATTTCAATATCGATGCTGCCAGCATCCTATCTGCCATTGGGGGCATCAAAATACCAAGTGGCCTCAGCCATTGCAGTCCGACCCTGCCCAAAGCGACCCTAATCTGATATGTAGGTACCATGGCCACAGGACCGAGGAATGCCAACAACTAAGAGAAGAAGTGGCCCAGTTAATCAATAAGGGGCATCTCCGAAAATTTCTGAGTGATCGAGTCAAAAATCACTTCAGGAACAGGGACTCCAACAAACAGACCGAACAGGAGGAACCTCAGCACGTCATTAACATGATCATTGGTGGAGTCAATATACCCCTAGGGCCAATGCTAAAGCGCACTAAGCTGTCTATCACAAGGGAAAAACAAACCCGAGATTATATCCCGGAGGGGACCATTTCTTTCAACGATTAAGACACTGAAGGCATCGTGCAATCGCATTATGATGCACTGGTAATATCTATACTCATAAATAAATCTCGAGTTAAGCGTGTGTTGATTGATCCAAGTAGCTCGGCCAGTATCATCAGATCAAGGGTCGTAGAGTAGTTGGGTCTACAAGACCAAATAATGTCGGCATTCCGGGTTTTGAGCGGATTCAACATGGCATGCGAAACTACTAAAGGAGAAATAACCCTACCGGTGAACACAATCAGGACCATTCAGGAAATTAATTTCTATATAATCGAGGTCGATATGAGATATAATGCTCTATTTGGTAGAGCATGGATTCACAACATAAGGGCAGTACCCTCGACACTACACTAGGCACTGAAGTTCCCCACACCGGGAGGAGTCAAGACGGTTTACGGGGAGCAGCCGACCACAAAAGAAATGTTCGCAGGATGAGGTGATCCCGGTGTCCGCACTCTCGACATCAAAGAACACGAAGCCGGTTAGGAAGGAAGAGACTAAATAGTAATAACCGATACCGGCCCCGACCGAACCATAGAAGCAAGGAGTAGACGAGGATGATGATTACAAAGTCCCTATGTCATTCATCAACCCTAATGATTCTGATGCCACAAAATCATCGGTTGAGGAGCTGGAGCAAGTCATATTGATCGAACACTTTCCCGATCGGAAGGTATACCTTGGCACGGGGTTAACTCCCGAGCTAAGGAAAATACTCATTAAATTCCTTATAGCTCATAGATTGTTTCGCTTGGTCTCATCTTGATTTGACAGGGATCCCGCCAGAAATAACCATTCATAAGCTGAGCTTGGATCCGAAGTTCCACCTGGTTAAACAGTAGATGAGGCCTTAGTTTGAAGTCAAGCACACATTCATCAAAGACGAGGTATCAAAACTCCTTAAAATAATTTGCATTCGGAAAGTTAAGTACCCAGATTAGTTAGCTAACGTGGTGGTAGTTCCTAAAAAGGGGAATAAATTAAGAATATGTGTGGATTACAAATACTTAAACAAGGCATGCCCCAAGGACTCTTTTCCTTTGTCTAGCATCAATCGCATGATCGATGCGACGGCCAGGCACGAGATACTCAACTTTCTCGACACCTATTCCGGGTACAACCAAATCCGAATGGACCCGAGCGATAAAAAAAACTTACTTTATCACTAAATTTGGCATCTATTGTTATAACGTAATGTCGTTCAGACTAAAGAATGTCAGTGCCACTTATCAACGCATAGTAAATCAGATGTTCGAAAAACAAATAGGAAAATCAATAAAAGTTTATATTTATGACATGTTAGATAAGTCCCTACGAGCAAAGGACCATTTGACACATTTACAGGAAACTATTGACATACTGAAGAGATACAATATGAAGCTGAACCCGGAGAAATGCGCTTTCGGGGTCGGATTCGGGAGATTCCTTGGATTCATGGTGTCTAACAGAGGGATTGAGATCAATCCCGATAAAATCAAAGCTATGGAAGACATCACTCTGGTGGACAGTGTCAAGGCCGTTCAGAGGTTAACCGAGCGCATAACCGCCCTGGGCCGGTTCATATCGAGGTCTTCCGATAAGAGCCATCAGTTCTCCTCATTATTGAAGAAGAAGAATAACTTTTCTTGGACCCCAGAATGCCAACAAGCTTTTGAAGAACTCAAACGATACCTTTCGAGTCCACCCTTGCTTCATACTCCGTCGGCAGATGAGCAACTGTACTTATACTTGGCGGTATTCAAGGTAGCGGTAAGTGGAGTCCTAGTCCGGGAAGAGGAAGGTACGCAATTTCCTATCTATTATGTTAGTAGAACTCTAGGCAAGGTTGAAACAAGGTATCCTTACCTGGAAAAATTGGCGCTCGCTTTGCTAAGCACCTCCAGAAAGTTAAAACCATATTTTCAATGCCACCTCGTATGTGTAGTAACTTCTTACCCACTAAGGAACATTATGCACAAACCCGAGCTCTCGGGTAGGTTGGCCAAATGGGCCGTAGAAATTAGCGGGTACGATATCGAATATCGACCCCTAACCGCCATCACATTACAAATTTTGGCAGACTTCATGGCCGACTTCATGTCTGCCTTAATACCCAAAGTCGAAAAGGAATTTTTGTTTACCTCGAGGAATTCCTCAAGAATCTGGACCCTCTTTATGGATGGTGCCTCGAACGCAAAGGGGTCTAGACTCGGCATCGTGTTGAAGTCTCCTACAGGTAACGTAGTTAAGCAGTCTATTAGAACTGTAAAACTGACGAACAATGAGGCAGAGTATGAGGCCATGATTGTAGGTCTCGAATTGTCTAAGAGCCTTGGGGCCGAGATGGTCGAAGCTAAGTGCAATTCCCTCCTTGTGGTAAATCAAGCCAATGGGACGTTCAAAGTAAAGGAGGAACGAATGCGAAGGTATTTAGATATATTGCAAGTAACATGCATCAATTCAAGGAATGGACCATATAACACGTACCTCGAGATCAAAATAGCGAGGCCGATGCTCTGGCTAACTTGGGGTCATCGGTATATGATGATGGATTCAGCTCAGGAACTGTCGTACAACTCATAAAATCGGTAGTGGAAGAAGGCCATGCCAAAATAAACTCAACAAATGTAACTTGGGATTGGAGAAACAAGTACATAGACTACTTTAAGACTGGGAAGTTGCCCTCAGATCCTAAAGAATCGAGATTTCTACGCATGAAGGCGGTAAGGTTCAGCCTTTCCGAAGGTACTCTGTTCAGAAGAACATTAGACGGCCCGCTCGCCATATGCTTGGGGGCGGGAGATACCGAATATGTCTTGAGAGAAGTTCACGAAGGCACCTGCGAAAATCATTCGGGGGCGGAATCGTTGGTTCGGAAGATAATCAAGGTCGGCTATTACTGGATCGACATGGAGAAAGATGCAAAGGACTTTATACAAAGATGCGATGACTGTTAGAGACGTGCACCTATGATACATCAACCCGGAGAGCTACTACATTCGGTCTTCTCACTATGGTTGTTCATGAAGTGAGTCCATGAGCACAATCGGTCTTGTCACTATGGCTGTTCAAAATTTAGTACCGGAGCCATAGTGACAAGACCAAATGTAGTCTACGGGCCACTCCGTTTTCATTAGTCTACGGTGCCGAAGCACTAATACCGGTCAAAGTGGTAGAACCAAGCCTCAAATTTCGATATGCAACCGAAGAATCAAACAGTGAGGCCATGAGCACAATCTTGGAACTATTGGATGAAAGGTGCGAGGCCGCCCTAGTTTGGTTGGCCGCCCAGAAAAAGTAGATAGAAAGGTATTACAACTGAAGAGCTAACCTCCGACACTTCAATATTGGGGACTTGGTGTTAAGAAAAGTAACATTGCATACCTGAAACCTGAATGAGGGGAAGCTGGGGACGAATTGGGAAGGACTATATTGTCGCATCCTATTTTTCTCGCGAAATCGGGCTTCGACATATGACAACTCTTTTAAAGAAAGGTAATTAAACGAGGAGAGTCGTCACCTAACAGTTTAAGGTACGTTAGGGCACCTATTATGCAAATGACTCTGTTTGACTAGTCAACGCCACCAAATATCGGGTAAGGGCTCATGTTACCGCAAAGAGAAGGTGTTAGGTACTCCTCGAGGTCTACAATTGTGGGTCGCGACTGAACTTAAGATTATGTGGATTATGATCAAGATAGGTGATCAAATAAACAAAGGGAGTTGAGAAGTCACAGAACTTTATTACAACATGATTAATATAGATCTTGGTGCGAATATAGGGATACAACTATTTAGATCTAATAACAACATATAAAAAGGAGGAGGGGATCCTAAGTTTTTTATTGTAAAGGATCACCCCATGCAACATAATAATACTTCGTAACTCCCTCAAGATGGGGTGTTACTCATATTATTCAGCGGGCACAGACTATCATCTCCTGTAGGTCATATCCTATGCGTGCACTACCCGTCCCGTACCTATAGTCCAGGAGGTATTGGACCTTTACTTTGGATGGTTCTGGACCTCACTTAGGCTGCTCAGAAATGTCAAAACTAGGCGACATACAAAACATATTGGACTTCACATATAGACAGTTAAGGATCAAGTTTGCCTCCACACTTGAGCAATAAATGCACGCAAACACATATGCCGATCAGGAATCTGCAGAATCCTATAGACATGCTTTCTAGGCGATCAAAGTATGCAAGTGATTTCAGATACAGGATATAGCTTATAGATAGAATCATGCAGGAATCATAAGCTAATTGTTGAGAGTTTTAAGTTACCAATCGTACATGTGCAATGCCTAAGTGATCTACGCGGTTGGGTACAACAGAATCTGCTAGGGAAAGAGTCCCAAAATTATTCATACAACGTGCATGAAGTAGTGTTTGAATGGTCTAGTATTAACCAATTAACAAGCAATTGTTTCCTATAGGCAGGATCTCTATGATTGATGATTAGAACTCGTTTCACTTATACTTAGTCTTATAAACAGGATTTCTAGTGATCAGTGCGATACAATAACGAATGAAGTGGTCAAAATCCTATAGGCATGATTTCTAGTGAATAACTGAAGTGAATGGAAGGAAAATTCATTTGTTCCTATAGGCAGATTTCTAATGCGGTTGAAGGCAGTCATGCAAATTAAAAGAATGCTCACTTCCTATAGGCATGCTATCTATAAACACGTAGCAGTAGACATAGCATTTGAACTCATGTCTAATGGTTAACATGCAGCGTATGTGTGTTCTGATCCTAATGTCATGACTTCTATAGTGCTCATGTAATTGAACAACATATAGAAAACACATTATCCTAGTGTGTCATAGATCACAAAGGCCTCAATTAGACTCCGAGCAGACTCACACTAGGGAGGCCGATAATAAAACCTAGGTAGCCTTGGCTTTCAGCCGGCTAAGAATGAAGAGTTCAGAATAGCATACGTTGCCAGTGAGGAAAATGGACAGAAGTTAGGAGATACATTCATATCCTAATGTAGACATAGCCAAATTGAGCATATAGAGTAATTAATCAAATAGGCCAGTAGGTTCAGCAGGACAGCAAAGCACCACATAGATAGCCTCATATTGAAAGAAATTAGGGAAGAAACAAGTTTGCTAGTTATACATGACATTAAACCAATTGGAACCTAAGAGGTTCAAATTAAGCTAAGCATGCATCTTAGTATCATAAGACAAATATGTTAATTCTCACCAGGAGGCAAGATTGCATTGAAATATGATAGGGAGCACATATTATGACAGTCCAAGCAATCACTGAAGGAACATAGGATTAAGACATACTGGGGGCATATTAGCAGGGAAGCAAGATCACAGCTGAGGGAAAAGGTCTTATGATATTAAAACACATTATGTGTGCAAGACAAGCATCATAGAGATTTAGCACAGAGTGAAGAGTAAGCTCATGTTAAATAGCATATGTAGGTATTCTAGCATAGACCCACTAGACTGTTTACCTAAAGAAGGTCCGGATTGTGCTAAGTATAGGTCTTGATGTTATGAAACAGACATGTTAACTCTCATCAGGGAACAAGACAACATTTAGACATGATAGGGAACACACATTGTGACAAGTCAAGTAATCACTGAAGGAACAAGGAATTAAGTGAGCTAAAGACATGCTGGGGACATATTGGCAGGGATCACTAGTAAAGGCTCGTACAAACTTGAAGCAGGAAACGGTGCACAACTACCAAAAAACTAGAACGTGACGCACCTAAAGCAGTACTATTGCTAAGGTACGATCTCATTTATCTTTTTATAATATTATGAATCAGACTATCACTTGCAGGCAACAACCAAAAGGAGAATGTGACTATTAGGTATGAAAGAACGTGTTGCTCTGTTTCCCTTGAACGGGTTTTGTCCCAAATGGGTTTTCCGGCAAGGCTTTTAATGATGCAACAGTAAATCGTGCTTACTTTAAATTGAAGATCAATTTTAAATCGGAGTCAATGGTCTCATCAACAGTATCCGAGCCCTCTCAAGATCGACCTCGAATATTGGGAGCATCACCCCCGGGTCGAGCTTTTTAGCAAGGAAAGAAGGAAATTTTGTACTTGAACAACCTAGGCTCGGTGATTAGGACTTATTGTAAGAGCCAAACGGTCAAGTGAACCGTGCCCGTGTAGGTCACCTTACCAAAAATGCAAGTTTTTACACACTTTTAATCATGTATTTTACACACAAAAAATGAAAGAAAGTTTCCACCTTTCTACTAAATATTGTTTCCTCTTAAAGCATCGAGCCTAAGGGTTATCCCTATCCGAGGACTATCAAGCCCAAGGGCTACCCTTATTCGAGCCCAAGAGCTACCCCCACTCGGGGACTATCGTCCGAAATAAGTTCGGGCAACTCGGGCTATCAAATCCCGGAGGCACAAAACCTATTATGTAGTGCCTAAACCTAAAAGGCTACGGCCGCCCTAAAAAAATGGCTCGGAGACGTCCGAAGCCCGTAACCAAAATGTAAGGCCGTCAATAAAAATTCAAAACCTGCCAAAAGATTACCCTCAGCAAAAGCAGCGTCTAAAAATACTTAAGCATCTTGGGAAAACTTCCGGTCACTCCGAGTTTTCAAATAGTGGACCAAATAAAAATTGCATAGAGGTCAGCCTTTGTTTGGACCTCCGAAAAACAAACGACTTATTACTACATTTGATTCTATGCTAAGGCATTATAAATATTTGCAAGAATAGAAATTGTGAAAAGATGCTAAAAAAGGTAGAGACTTGAAATATCCAAAAGGGAAATTTTTATATATTACGGAATATCAAGGCCCAACAAAAACGGTCTCAAAATGAACAAAAACTATGTGCACAACATAAAGACTAAAAAGTTCTAAGGCATTCACGCCTGATCTTCACCGGAGCCCGATTCGTCGCTAGAACCTTCTGGGCCTTCGGATCCTTCGGAACCCTTGGAGTCCTCCACACCTTCGGGCTCAGATTGTTTCTTTGCCTCGGCCTCAAGTATTTTATCCTCCTCGATCTCGGCCGACAAGTCGAAGCCTTGGGCATGGATCTCCTCGAGGGTCTCCCTTCGAGACAACCGTCTCACATATTTGGCATTGGTCTTCAGGCGGACCTCGGCTGCTTCAACATCGGCCTAGTATTGGGCCACCATCTTTTCTGAATCGGCAGAGGTTGTCTTCGGCTTGGACCTCGTTTCTTCGAGCTCTTTACCAAGGGCGTCCCATTCTGCGGCGACCGAGCTCAGTTGTCCTCGAAGATCTTCATTTAGCTGAGCCGTTTATCAGTTTTCTCCTTCACCACCCGAAGCTGAATCTTTATAGAAGACAAATTTGCCTAGGTTGTTTCCTTCTCCGAGGCCAGCAGATCCATCTTGCTCTTCCACCCATCGGTCATGACTTGGATCTCTTCCATCTCCGTTCGGAGTTGGTCGATCTGGTCAATCTTCTACTGGACTTGCGAGGTTTTGTCGTTAGCCACTACGACTAGTTCCTCGTTTCTAACTTCAAAGACCTTTATCTTTTCAACCAGTCAGCATGCTCCTGCCTCAGGACAGATGCTTCTTTCTGAGCCCTATCCAGCTCGGCCTGAAGGTCCTTAATGACCCCGACTTGTTGCTCGTTGAGGAGCTTGTACGTATCCCTTTTTTGAACCTGCTCCTTGTCTCAAGCTCGAGATGGTTGACCTCGTCGTGGTACCAGAGGAAGATTTCATGATGAAGTACTAAGGCCTGCAAAGCAAAAACAGTCGTAAGAAATATCCAAACTTAAGTAAAATTCAAAAACATATAGTGGCGCCTTACCCGGTTCAGCGCCTGGTGCACCCCATTGAAAAGAAACGGCAGGTCCACCTAGTTCATTTTTTCCTGGTCCTCCTCGGTCACCAGGCATCATAGGTAACTGGCTATTCCACGGGAGAAGATAAAATCCAGGCATCCTCTGGAACAGTGAGGATAACTGATCTCTGCGACTGGAGTCCACACTCGAAGCAGGGAACTAATTGACCAGTATTAGGCTAGAACTCGGCCCACCAGCTTCCGACGATGTATCCTTCTTCGGGACTTCCAGGTCACCTTTCTTGGAAAAGTCTTCCAAAGTGGACGAGTCTATACCATCAAAAAGGGAATGAAGGGGATCATCCACACTATGGATCCCTTCATTGGACTTCTCCTTTTTTTCTTGGGTCTCCTCGAGCATGGACTCGGTGTAGGAGGGCGTCCCCGCAATTCTATTATACCGAGAACTTCCTTCGGGGCGGAGCCGGCATCCCGGGGGTCCCACCACCAGTCTCAACCGAATGAACCCGGGCGAGCAAGCCTATTAGATTTCCTTGTACCAAAACTCATCCATGAATAAAGAGGAGATGTAATCCATTAATCAAACATTGAAAATATTTCATTAGCAACTCCTATTTTATTTCCATTAGCAGCATCATTTATAATTTCCAAACTATTTCCATATCAACCTCTCGAGTCTAAGGGAGGTCGGACTCATGAGTCTCCCCCTCGGTTGCCTCCTGCTCCCTGGGAGGGGTCGATCCATGGGAAATGAAAATGTCGTCTTCTTTTGGTTCATCTCTGAGTCGGAGAAGCGAATCAGAGTGTGGCACCCGGGAGCTGGTGCTCTTGCAAGGCTTCCGAGCCAGCCTTTTCTTTGGTTTCACTTCCGGGCCCGAGTAGCCCGAAGGTTTTCTTTTCCTTTTCTTCTTTTCCCCCACGGCAACCCTAGGCTATCCCGTAACATAGGGATTAACGGATAAGGATACGTCCTCGTCCCCTTCTAAAGGCCTAAGCTCGGTGGTCTTAGGCAAACCTATAAAAGAAAAGAAGAGAAGTCAGTATGCTGTGAGATAAGGATACGATAACTATTCGAAGGGGAACCTTACCATGAGAACGGGCCTCCCATCGGCCCTTCTACAAGTTGTGCCATGGGCGCTCGAAGTATGAGATATGTTTGCAGATGCCTTCGATCCAATACTTAAGCCGGGGGACCGCATTTGGAACCCTAGCAATAACTGCACAATCACAAGAGTGAAGGAAAGGAAACAAAATGAAGAAAAATTAACGCTTAAACAGAAATTGCACTTACGAGATGCATTCCACTTCTGAGGGAATGGCATGAACTCGGGGGGAATCAAGTTTTCGGTCTTCACCCGAATGAAGCGCCCCTGCCAGCCCCGCTCTCGGTCTTCATCAATGCTAAAAAATGGGGCCTTGATAGCCCGGCGAGTAATCTTGATCATTCCCCCTCAGAAGATTCAGGGATTGTATAAACGGAGTAGATGATCGATGGTGAACCGACGAGACTCACTCTTATTCACGAAGTAACGAAGGAGGATCACAATCCTCCATATAGACGGGTGGATTTGCCCGAGACACACCTCGTACCTCTTGCAAAATTCCAAAATAATTGGGTCCACCGGGCCCAACATGAAGGGGTAAGTGTAAATACTTAAGTATCCCTCCACGTGGGTAGTGATAGCGTTCTCGGGCCCAGGGACTACCACGCCCTTACCGTCCCAATTACAGTCCTCTCGGACTACGGGAAGGACGTCTTCGGTCATGGAGCATATGTACCTTGATGCTCATTTACCCCGGTCTTGCTTGGACGAGGGTTTCTCAACCTTGAAGTCATCCGCAATATAAAAAACCCCTCGGAATAAACACTTTCAAATGGGGCTCGGGAGATGGTTCGGCTACTGCTGACTCGTGGCAGCCACGTCGGAAGCAGCTGCCTCGAGGACAACTATTTCGGGATCGATCGCCTCAGTACCAGCGGCCGGTTGGGAAGATGAATAGGCAGCATGTTGGGGAACTAATTTGGAAGTTTTAGCCACTGTTGACTGGTAAAACATAAAGGTTTGAAGAAGAAGTATGGAGGTTTGGAAGAACAAGTTTGAAGGCGGAACAACGGGATATGAAGAATTTAAGAAGATCTGGGCAAGAATCTAAGAAACATTATGAAGATTTGAAGATCAAAAGATGAAGGTATGAAGGTTTGAAAGAAGTTGATGATAGCTGGGAAACTCGAAGGTAAAAGCTTGGTCGAAAAGTAGAAAAAGAACAAATGATGGAAGCTTTTATAGGGAAGCAGGCAACACTTCGCATTCAGAGGCAACCGGCCGATGATTGACACATGTCCGAAGTCAGAATAACGCGACTGATGGGACGTTTCGGCTCCTTCTTCGTAACGTACGGAGGAAGGAATCAGAGAACAACTATTATTTCCCATCGTTTCGCCAAGCCTACTCTGTGAGAAATAAGGGGACTATATGTATACGGGTAAAACCGAGGCTAATGAGTACCTCGATTTCCCGGTGAGACAAACGAAGCAAGGACATGACTGAAAGGAATCAGAATCGAAGCCAGGAGCCTCTCGCATCAAGGCCCGAGCAAAACGCATGCCTTCAGAGCCATCGAGGCCACGCCACCGGGGTCCGGTTCGAGTTCCAAGACCTCGGAGAGCATTACCAAATGATCACGCACGATTAACCAAGGGCCGTAATGTCTATGTCCAACCAGATATCACGACGTGAATCTCGGCCCGTATCGACGGTAGATAAGTGATTAGCGAAAAGGAAGATTTTACCTTTCTCAGAATTGTACATAGGGTAGAACTCCCCTACTATATAAAGGGAAAACTGATTATTCATTAGACACAGTGTAACATGCATATCAAGGCAATATACATTTGTTTTCTATGCTTTTAAAGGTCATTCAAAGTTATTGATTTTAGTCATAGTTCTTCATAAGTGTTTGGTTCCGAATCGAAGGCAGACTAATCGTTTGGATCACAATCGAGCCCGAACTCGGTACTACTACTGGTTTGGCCATTTATTCTATCTTTAATTTGATCATCTAACGATGTTAATCACTTGTATTGAATTTGTCCACATATCTTTAAAATGACGTATAAATTCAATTGTTATCCATTTGTAAGGGTAAACAGAAATTATTTTGAAATAACCATAGCAAACGATGTGATTAACGTCAAGTAATTTTACCTAAAGCGATAAGGTATCTTTGAGGTAATTTAATTAAAAGATGAGGTGTAGTATTTGTTATGCAATTTGAGGAAATTATATTTAGGAGATATAGATGTTGTCTTCCATTGCAGAAGCTAACTTCTTCCTTGTTTAGTTGTTGGGATCTTTTAGGTAGAGTATGTTGTATAAATGGCAATTGTCAAAAAGGTCACTTATGAGAAGTTTGTTGGAACGGCAATATGATTATCAATTGGAAGTTCAGTGATGTTGATGGAATATAAAATAGTATATAATAAAATGATTAGTATAGCATGACATGGTATTTGCAGATTCATAAAATAACCTCACATAGTTAGACTTTATTATTTTAATCACAAAACAAATGATTTTTACATTGTACATAGGATTGGAAAACTATCGACATAAATAACACCCTGCTATTGAATCCAAAAATTCTAACAATTCGCCAGGAATTATGATAAAGGCGAGTTTTGCTCATCAATCAGGAAACCCTGGTTTTGTTAAGATTTATCAAGTCTTGGCTGCAAAGTTATTCTTATAAAAAAATTTAAATGAGCTCAAAACGTAAATAATGGCACTAAAGGATCTTATTTGTGCAAATCACCTTGTACCGGGAACTTTACGTAATTATGTCAAAGGTTTAAAAGAAATATTACAAATTCTTAGGAAGAAATCAAATATTACAGCTGTGGCAGAAAAATATTTATATTTGTAGCACATAGTTCCATTAAAATATGAATATTAATTATTAATCCCTAAACATAAGCAATTTGAATGGAAAGTCAATAATTCTTTGTACAAAAATCATGCCTTTTTTTTTCTCTTTCTCTATTAGCTTTCCTTCTTTTTCTTCATCTTCTTAATTTTATTTTTTGCCGAAGCCAATATATTTTCTAAATTTCTTTCATTCGTTTTTTTTAAACTATCTTTCTTAAGTTTTTCTCTTCCTTCTTTCTTCCTTTCTTAAGATCTTACTTCGATAATAGTATACGTTAATATATACAAAACGTATATATAAAAAATATACATTGAATTAATACATATAAAATATACATAAAAAATACATCTTCAATTAAGATGACATTTAGACATGTGAAATATACATAAAAAAATACATCTTAAATTTAATTAAGATGACATATAAATATACAAAATAAATATATATAAAAAATACATCCTGAATTAAAATGGCACTTGACTTATAAAATATATTTAAAATATACATTAAAAATACATCTTAAAATAAGATGACACTTTACAAATAAATATACATAAAAATACATTTTGAATTAAAGTGATACTTGATATACAAAGTATAAAAGACGTATAAATCAATACATCTTGAATTTAGGTGGCATTCACATATGCATCAGATTTTCAAAAATGGAGTGAAGAAGATGAATGCTGGAAAGGGAGAATGGAGATGGACAAAAAAAGTACTTCCCGTGATTAGTGAGTCAGTTAACTTATTAAATGTTGAGCTTAATTTTTATAATATGCTAATAATGGAAAAAAAAGTGCTCTTTATGAAATAAGGAATAAATGATGCTATTTTTTTAAAATAATAATTAAAAAAGGATCAAGCGTGTAAAAAACTCATACGATAAATATCCTTTTTTGTAAATAAAACTAATGGGCCAATTCTTATACGGGTAGCAACTCCTAGTTAATATGGGCTTAAGAGCTACCTCTTCACTTTTATAGAGGCCGAATTCTATGTTCCTTCTTCAAAGTTGGATAACTTGTGAAGCTATAGTTTTATACAAATATGATCAGCATCAATTTTTTCCGTTTGTTGTTTCTTTGGTTGGGGAAGCAGTTGGATATGTTTGAAGAACATGCTCATCTAATTTAGCTTACAACATTGTTTTGAAAAACTATAGCGATAATCAGTTCTCTTCAACAGCCCATATCATGAGAAAATTAATATGACACTTCCATCCTTATGGTATAGGCAAATTCTGCTGCTATAATATTTTCTCTAGCCTATCTCCCTCCCCCCCCACCCCCCCCAAAAAACAACAACTTGCCTTCATGTGACGCATGGAGGCACATCTAAATAGTTGCTTACCCAATCGCTTAAACTAAAAATAACTGGGATGCATATATAATAAATGTGCAATTCATGTATAATTTGTGTATAATTCATATATATATATATGTGTGTGGGGAGGTGGGGGTGGGGGGGTGGGGGGTTGCAAGAATAAACCTTGATTTGCTCGTTTGTATATATGCTAAATTAGATGCTATATGCTTTGGATATTAAAACATTACAAATCTTTAGAAGATCTAATTTTGATGCCAAGATTCAATCCTAAACACTTCAACCAAGCAAAATAACTATTAGTGCTAAACAAAGGAACGATTCTATCTTAAAGTCCAAATATAGAAGTTGCCTAAATTTGTAATGTCTATTCTTTAAGGAACATAAGGCTTAGTGGCCCAACATCATCCGAGGCCTAAAGCAAAGCCTTAATAAGAGGCCTTATATATATATATATATATATATATATATATATATATATATCGTTTTTAAAAAAATTAGACAAGTGAGGATGTGGAATTAAAAAAAAATGAGAACTTAGTTTTATAAAGTACAGAAAATTAAATGAATTTAACGTTGATTGCATCACAACTGAAATGGGAGAACCCAGAAAACATACTTCTTCCGTCCCAACTTAAGTGACTCCTTTTTTTTAGTAAGTCCTTTTCTATATTTGGTAACAATTTAACTTTAGATTTTTTTTTTTACCATTAATGAGATGATTTCTAGCCCACAAATTTCTATGATTTATTTAAGATTACAAGTTTCAAAAGCCTTCCTTTTTTTCATAAACTCCATGCCCAGTCAAATACTTTCATATAAATTAAGACGGAGAGAGTATAATTTATGTAAGAAAAATAAATAATAAGTTAGATTATTAGATATAGTTACGTGACCAACTAATGAATAGAAAAATATAATTAAGTAAAAAAGTAAAATAAGATTGATAGAAAACTATTTTAGTTATATTAATTAGAGGAAGAAATCGAGTTATTAAAAATTAATATAACAATAATAAAAAAATTATCAATAATAAGAGATAATTATATAAATAATATACTACTATATATAGAAAAATAGTAATTTTGGGATCCTTAAATTTTTGGGCCCTAAAGTAAGTGCTTCATTTGCTTTAGGGTGAGGCCGCCCCTGCTTAGTGCCAGTATGTGTGGACTGCACCACGAAGTCCACAATATGAAGAAACAAAGACACCTTTAATCCTTATAAAATAAGATGAAAAAAGAGAAGAAAAGCATCAAAAGCATTTGGGAAATGGATTTGTTTGCAGAGGCATATTCTTCTTTTAATGAAGCTTTCCCCTTGTATCGAAGATTCTAATTGGTGGTCTTATGGAAGCTGCATAAAGCAAGAACAACAAAAAGCATATTGATAAAAGCTATCCTCATTTACCCAAATACATATGAATATAAGTCATAAACACAGACAATCTTAAAAAAAATTAAATTGTCAATAGTCTAACACTAGCTTTTTATATTACGTTAATAGTACTTTTTCCCTCAATGTACAATCAATGCTTATTATGGAATTACTTGTAACTGGCTTTTTATTGATCACACTGTTTAAATATATATACTATCAATACATAAAATTTTAATTATGTTACTGCGTGGGCGAAAACTTCATTTTAGGAGTTTGACCCGGTCAAGAGCGATAAAGCCTTTGAAGGCTTTGACGTGTCAATCTGACCCCAAAAAGGTCGAGGTCAGGTGGGAAAGCTAAATTGTTGCCGAGGTCGAGGTGGTCTAATACAAGACGAGGACGAGGACGAGCATCCGCTTTCAATATGAAGTGATGACTAGTTTTAGGATTTAGGTTCCTTAGAGAATATTCTCGTAGATATTCCTTTCTGTTGTATTATCTAGGATTTTATGGCCCATATTTCCTTATAAATAGGAAGAGATGTAGTTGAAAAAGGGGATCAGACATTTTTGTAAAGAATATCACCAATAATCTCTGTGCAAAATTCTCTCTTTATTGAATAGAAACAAAGCATCACTTTACACTGCTTTTCTTTCATCCTTCTCTCTCGATCCAAGAAGAATCGGAATATTCAATTGCTTATCACCATCCATCTTTGTTAGAAAGCATATTAGAAAACCTCACCCTTGTCGGGTGAACTTTGTCTCATTTATTACTTAAAAGCCATTTATCATTATTTATTGCGACCCTTTACATTTACAGGCTTTTATTGCTCCATCATCGTTCAAAGATAATATTGTCTGATACTACACATTAAATATTCTCCCTAAAAGTGCTAGATCTGCTATAGGATATTGATATTGACTATGATTAACTCTATGTTTCTATAAATCTAATTGTATAAAAACCTAAATCTAATTTTTGGGTCATACATTTTGGCACCGTTTGTAGGAATTTTGTAGTCAAACCATCCGTTTTCATTCAGATCTGCAATATTCGATAACTTGTTAACCTAACATACTATAAAGCTATCTTTTTTCCTTCGCATGCAAAGATTCTATGGCAGGTAACCAGGGAAAGATCGACCAAGGAAAGGGAACAAGAACAACGGACAACGTCCCACTCAACCTAATAAGTATCATCGATGAAGAGTACAAAACTCAAGATGAAGAAGTAACCCCCACGGCATCCCCCAGGTTAGGGAAGTCGCCGACACCTTTCTGTAGCACAACCAAACCAAACGAAAAAGAGACTTCCACGTCCGCGAAAGAAGGAGCACCACCCACTATGTAAAAGCTCCTAAAAGCTTGGATGACTGACACTTTGGTCAGCTTGATGAGCAAGCAGGATCCGTGTATGACCGAGGAAACCCCAAGGATCCCTGCTACTTCAATTAATATCCATACAATTGCTAACAGTGCAGGTGACAACATCCTCGCCGCCGTGTTAAAGAGAATGGAAGAAATGGAGAGCGAGAACATGATGCTCAATGAACAGATGAAGGAGCACCAAGAACGGGTAGACAAAATACTAGGTGCTCCCAAGTTGTTACCAAAAAGAGACGCCGATAGGTTCGTGGAACAGCCGTATAGGGAAGAAGCAGCTCCTTATGCCAGACTAAAAACTTTCAAAATGCCCCCGTAACTCAGAATCTATGACAGGACAACTGATCCCGAGGACCATGTGACCTATTACGTCACCGCAATGAAAGGCAACGGCCTCACCAAAGAATATGTGTCCTCCATCTTGTTGAAAATGTTCGGTGAAACCCTCACAGGAGGGTCCTTGACATAGTACTCACAACTGCCGGCCTATTCCATAGAAACATTTGAAGAGATGGTAGACAAGTTCATAACGGCGCATGCCGGGGCCAAGGAAGTTGAAACAAGGGTAAAAGATATCTTCGTCATCGGACAATCCCCAGGGGAATAACTGAGGGACTTCTTAGCTCGATTCAACAAGGTGAGGATGACCCTACCAAATGTCTCCGAAGGGATTGCCATAGCAGCCTTCCAGAACGGGCTGAATAGAGAAGGTGCAAAGGCGACCAGAAAGCTGCTAAGCCGATTGATGAAGTATCTACCAGCTACCTGGGACGAGATCCACAATTCCTATGGTGCCGAGGTCAGTGTAGATGACGAAGTCCTCAATGGGCTAACCTAACGACTCGTCTCAGTGCAATCCGAACCTAGGAGGAAACATAGGGACAACACAAGGATAGACGCTCAATTTCCGTGATCAGGCAGAGATCGACATCAACCTTATATTTGCAGCCACCCGTCCCCAACTTCCGCCACGAAGATGGCCCTTCTAGGCAAAGATTAGACATCCATAGAAATAACCGAGGTATGGTCCCCTTACTATCTGCTCATATTTTTTGTGTGTCACCTACAGAGGTGGTCTACGCACTCGAGAAGCTCAGACCAAAGGTAAAGTCTCCACCAAAAATGAGGTCCGACCCATGCACCATGAAGTTGTCTATGAGTTCAACCAAGACCGTGGATACAAAACGGAAGACTGCCATGCTCTAAGGCTAGAAGTGGCAAACCTGCTGCAACAAGGACACCTCAAAGGATTGCTCAGTGACAAAGGCAGGAACACCTTAGCAAAGGGTCGGGAACGCCTAGGCCCGCCAAAGCCTTCCTTTTCCTCTCACACCATAAAAATGATTATTGGGGACAATAAAAATGCCTCAATCAACGGTATCATGTTTACCGCCACTCACAAACTCAAGAGATCAATCACCCACGAATGGTATGACGGCCTCGATGATAGTATCATCTTTGATAAGTCAGATGCCGACGGTTTGACCTTCCATCACAATGATGAACTTGTCATTACTTTGCGAATTCTTGATGCTGATGTTAGGAGAATTACGGTGGACGACGGAAGTGGAGCGTGCATTATCCATCCTCAGGTCCTCGTACAGATGCGACTTGAGGATAATATAGTGTCGTGCTGCATTACACTAATCGATTTTAACAATGCAGTTGAACGAACTTCGGGCGAGATCATATTCCCTATCCTCACCGGCGGGGTAACACTGGAAACCACGTTCCACATCATGGATCAGGATACGATGCACAATACCATCGTAGGTTGACCATAGACCCCATGAGGGCAGTCCCCTCCAGCCTGTACCAAGTATCCAAGTTCCCGACCCTCTGGGGAATATTCAGCATACGAGGGGAAAAATGCATATCTCAGGAATGCTATCGGATCGCTATGGATAGAACGACTACTCAGCAAAAGAAAAAGAAAAGGAGGCATAGCAATCAACAAAGTCGAGGTACCTACAGGTCGATGCGAAGGACACCATTATGGATCCAGAAATGGTTGAAGCTGCAGGATCGGCCATAGAGGACCTCGATCCCATCCAGCTAGATCAAAGCGACCCTAGTAAAAAGGCCTACATCAGCAGCAAACTCAAAGACCCACATAAATTTAGTCAATTATTAATGGAAAAATACATAAGTTACCCCTTAAACTATGGACCAAATCCTTGTTACACACCTTTTATAGGCAAAAATTAGTTTACACACTCAACCTTTCCGGAGTGTGTCTAATACACACCATTTTGGCCACGTGGCTAGTGCGTGTTTTTTCCAACAAGTGAAGCACGTGAACATGGGAACTTTTGTGTATATGTCAATTTATTTTAGTTTTTAAAAATAAATAAATTGGGTCATCTTATTCCTTGTTTAAAAAATTCACAAATCTGCCATGGCTGGTCCTAAACACTTAGACCCACTTCAGTTGACTTCAGTCATGTTAATGGGTTAAACATCCTCCATTGACGCCTAAGTTTGAAAATATATCAGATCTTAATTGAGCTTTTTGGTATGTTTCTTCTGTGGATTTTATTTGGGAATCCAAATTTCCCTCAAATTCCAGTATATGTTTCCATAACCCAAATGGAAAAACCTTAATTTGTTGAAGAAAGTTTCTCAGAACAACATTCTTTAGTCATTTTCAACTTCTGAGTTCTCTTGATGTTTCGATCTTCTTGTAATTCTTAATGATTTTGTATACTTTTTGCTGGTGAAAAGGATTATTGGGTTATGGAAATGGTTTTGATGGTAGGTTAACTGTTGAAGATGGTGATTATGGAGATGGAAGCCATGGTGGTGTTATGGCAGAGTTAATGAAGCTTGGTGGTTATAGAAAAAAATGAAAGCAGTTGAATGTGTCACAATATAGTTATTGATATAATGAAGAAGATGAAAATTAATGGTGGGGTGCCTATTAATGTTTGGTGGCAACCATTGTTTTGGTGGTTTGCTAAACAGAAAGAGACGAAGGGAGATACTAAGGGTATAACTGTAAATTTAGGTGTTTTATTTTTTTTTAAAAACTTATTAACAAGTGTCATGGCCTTATTGGTTCGTGACATTACATATATTCTGAAAAATTGGTTAAGAAAAAAGTAGTGTGTGTTAGTTACACTTTGAAAAGATTGGGTATGTAATATAATTTTCATTCTCATAAAGTGTGTAACAGGAATTTGGTGTATAGTTCAGGTGGCTACCTATGTATTTTTCTATTATTAATAGTTAACGCAGATTTATTTGCCTTTAGCCATGCAGATATGCAAGGCATCCCTAAAATGATAGCCACACACAGGTTAAATGTCGACCCCTACTACCCCAGTAAGGCAGGTTCGACGAAAGTTCAACCCCACCGTCAACGAGACCTTCCACAAAGAAGTGGAAAAAATGCTAGCAAATGGCTCTATCAGGGATTCAAAGTACCCCAAGTGGATTGCTAACGTGGTAATGGTAAAAAGATTAATGGAAGAGGATGTGCGTGGATTTCACCGATCTGAATAAAGCCTGCCCAAAGGATGCATTCCCATTACTGCACATCGACTAGCTCATCAACGCCACAACGTGACATGGGTTGCTGAGTTTTCTGGATGCATACTCGGATTACAACCAGATACACATGGAGGAGGAAGACAGGAGAAAACTACATTCATTACTCATAGGGGAAAATATTGCTATAGGGTTCATGCCATTCGTATTGAAGAACGATGGGGCCACATACCAAAGGTTGGTCACGAAGATTTTCAAAAATTAGCTCGGCAAAACAATGGAAGTATACATCGATGACATGCTAGTAACATCTTTGAGGGTTGAGGATCACATCGACCACCTGAAGGAAGCATTGAGAATTTTGAGGAGATACATGATGAAATTGAACCCCGAGAAATGCGCGTTTGGCATGACCTCGAGTAAATTTCTGGGTTTCCTAGTATCACAATGCGGAATCGAGGTCAACCCTGATCATATTAAAGCTATCGACGGGATAACAGAACATGTAACAACTAAGAAACAAGTCCAAAGACTCACAGGTCAAAACGTCGCCCTATCCAGGTTCATCTCGAGGTCGTCCGATAGGTGCCACAGATTTTTCAACCTACTCAAAAAGGATAACGGCCTCGAATGGATGACCGAGTGCAAACAAGCGCTGAAAGAACTCAAGGAATACCTGTCATCACCACCCCTACTCTCAAAGCCTAAGCCCATAGAACGTCTCCTTGTTTACCTCGTCGTCTCAGAAGTAGTGGTAAGTGAAGTTCTAGTTCGAGAAGATAAAGGTACGCAATCTCCAGTCTACTATATCTATTAAAAACACATATCGATGCCGAGACGAGGTATCCTCACCTCTAGAAATTGGCTCTGGACCTTGTCACAACTTCAAGAAAGATAAGGCCGTACTTCCAATGCCGTCCAATCTTGGTCGTCACCACATTTCCCTTGAGGATCATACTGCACAAACCCGAATTGTCGGGGAAGCTGGCCAAATGGGAAATATAGTTAAGCGAGCACGACATCACTTACCAGCCTCGCACATCCATAAAGTCGCAGGTGCTTGCCGATTTTGTCACTGACTTTAGTGCCAAGGTGATGTCCGAGGCAGAAAAGGAAGGCACGCAAGATTCTATCCTGACGCAAGACCTCTGGGTCTAGCATACCAATGGAACATCCAATTCATGCGGGTCCGGACTAGAACTCATACTCGAAGTTGATAAGTGGGGACTTTAACTACTTATTAGTGCTATTTAGCTTTCGTTTTAGTCCAAAAGCGCTTAATTGTGTTCTCGAAAACTAATAAAATATGCTTAATTGTAGGAATATAGTAAGATGAGCTCCCAAGATGAAATCCAACTCAAGAATGAGTAATCTGAACTCAAGGACAAAAATAGGCACAAAAGCTGAGAAGTACAGACTGCAGAATATCATCTGCAGCCGCAGGTTGTGAAGAAATTTCATCAGAGAAATGTGCAAAGTGCGGTCCGCACATAAATTATGCGGCCGCAGAAGTTGGGTTAGAGCAAAAGTTCAGTGAACCTGCATCTCAAAGTGCGACCGCATAATTAATGTACGGCCGCAGAAGAAGAGCCACGTGGCCACACTCATATTTGTGCGGATCGCAGAAGAGAAAGGTGTGGTTGCACTCAGAATTGTGCGGACCGGAGAAAGAAAGGAGTGCGGCCGCAAATCAAAATTATGCGGCCGTAGATTTCCACTCCTGTCAAGCTGAAGAAAAATGCGGACCGCACATGGAATTGTGCGGCCGCAGAACCTCCGAAAGGGCATTTTTATTCGAAAATTCCAGCTTTGTATAAATAGAAGAGTTTCACTTTTTTTAGGTTAACTTTTGACATCAGCTGCTACAATAGACAGTTTCTTTTACTCTTTTTAGTAGTTTTTGCTATTTTGAGCTTTTTGAATATTTATTTCATCATTTTAATTATCAATATGAGTTATGATATCATTTCTTCTCCTCTTTCTTCCAATTTAAGCATGAGTAGCTAGGTTTTCACTAGGGTTATGACTCAACCCTAGTGTGTAAACTTAATGGGTGTTTGATTTATTGCTTGTTTATGGTTAGGTGTTTATGATCTAGCCTTGTTCTTGATTTTATTTGAAGCATTAATAGTTGCAAACATTAATTTATGCCTATTTAACTTGGTCTCTACTTGAGAAAGAGAGACTTAATCTAGAAAAACTTGGCGAGCAAGAAATTGGGTCAATCGAGAGATTGATAAGCCCAATTAAAGGGTTGAACCTAGAGATAGTAAAACCCGACTTAAGCTTCTTATCAAATATTTTGTTCAATACCCATTTGGACTTGAGAAAGCTAAATTGGGCAAAATCACTCTCTAACCGAGAGGTATTGAGTGGGTACTTGAGTGTTGATATCTATAATACACCCCGACCAATAAAATAAGCTTTAAAGTGTATAACCTATTAGGCAAACACCTAGGTGAAGGTCATAACCCTAGGCCTTTTATATCATTTGAAAAAAAACAAAAATAATTTCGTAGTTTCATTCTTTGAATAGCAATCGTAGTTTAATTTAGATTTTTAAACAAAACCTAATATTGCGGAAGTGTAAATTTAGATATACAAACTCACACGCTATGATATATACTACGAACACCCATTCATATAGCTCCCTGCGGAATTCGACCCCGACTCTTGTTGGGTATTACTATTGCATCGACCGTTTTCATAACCTCAAAGAGAGGAGTGAAACTGGACAAGATCAATTTTTGGCGCCGTTGCCGGGGAGCTAAAAATAGTGTTAGCTATATATTTAGGTGTGTTTTTGGGATATATTCTTTTCGTTCCTTATTACTAACGTGTGAGTATTATAGGTGCAATCATGGCAAACAACGATCTTGGAAACATAGCCATGGGGGATGTGGATGTTGATGATGATCAAATGGATGAGGTCCCTCTTGAACCTCAGGCCAATAGACGAGGCCGACCACCTCAAGACAATGTACCCGCTCTACCCCCACCTCCACCACGAGCGGCTCCACACCGGGTGTTGTTGAATGAAGGGTATGCAAGTGCTATAGTCCCTCTCCGTATTAGGGCGGGTAACTTCAAAATAACCAACGTGATGCTCACTTTGTTCGAGGATCGAGTGTTCTTCACCGGTGCACCGGGTCAAAATGCATATAAACATTTGAAGGGGTTCGTAGATATGTGTTGGGGGAGAAAACAAACAAATGTCTCCGAGGATTCTTTGAGGCTAAGGCTTTTTTCCTTATCTCTACGAGGAAAAGATTTAGACTGGTTGGAACGTTTGCCAAATCATTCCATTCATAATTGGGATGAACTAGCGGAGAAATTTATTTCAAAGTACTTCTCTCCCGGGCACATGGCTATTCTTCGGGATGAAATTATAGCATTCAAGAAAGAGCCTAATGAACCACTGCACGAGATATGGGAAAAATAAACGGAGAACATGATTCAACAAAATTTCTATCAGGGGATCAATACCACCAACCAATGTGTAGTGAATCAACTTGTCGGTGGGAACTTCATGACTACGCCTTATGCGATGGCATGTGATATTTTGGATGAGATGGCGGATACTTCATTGGCGTGGCAATCTAGAGCCAATGTTCCACAAAGTGATCCAAATGTGATTCTTCTTCATAAAGAGTTACATGACCATGGGCAAGCCATAGCCGAGTTGACAACCACCATGAACCAATTGGCAAAGGCTCAACTTCAACAAGTGCAAAACCCGAGGCAAGTCAATGCTATGGAGGGAGTCAATATGATGGTAAACAAGAGAAGAACAAGAAGTCCACAAGTGCAACAAAGAGTGGACAATTTTGGGCAAGATGATAGTAGATTTGATCAAGGTGATTCTTACAATGATCAAGAAAAAGAGGTCCAATATGTGAACAACTTTCAAGGGAAAATAAACAACTTCCAATGCCCTAGTCAACAACAATGGAGACCTTCAAATAATCAAGTCAATTGGAATTCTAACAACCAAGGTAATTGGAATAGTGGAAACGATCAAGACAATTGGAATAACAACAATCAAGACAATTGGAGTGGAAGCAATAACCAAGGGAATTGGAAAAACAATAATAACCAAGGCAATTAGGGAGGCAACAACCAAGGCGGGTGGAACAATAACCAAGCAAATCGGGGGTCGGTTTTTCAAAGTCCCCCGATGAATCAACAACCGAGTAACCCACCTCTTTATCCTTCTCATGGTCCTAGTTCCTACAACAATGAAATGGGTCATATTGAGAACATGTTCAAGAAAATGATGGAGAAGAATGCCGATTCCGATGCCCAACTTGCTTCACACAACACATCAATCGGAAACTTAGAAGTGCAAATGGGTCAAATCTCTCAAGTTTTAAATTCTCATCCTAAGGGGTCACTACCAAGTGATACGATGGTGAACCCGAAGGGTGGGAACAATACGGGGCATGGCATGGCCGTTGCTACAAGAAGTGGAAGAGGTGGGATTGCACCTAACTCAAGTCAAAGAAAACTTGTGGATGATGAGCAACTGGTAGAGGAAGAAGAGATCCCAAACAATGTTGTGCACGCAAATGATAAAGTGCAGATTGATATTGATGACATAATTGAAGAGACATAAGAGGATGTGAACTCATCTAGGGATCATGTGATTGACATACCGGAACCGGTAGTGTAAAAAACTAAGGCACCATTGCCTAAGCCACCTCCTCCCTACCCTCAAAGGCTTGCCAAGAGACATGGTGAGAATCAATTCAAAAAGTTAATTGATATAATGAAGAGTCTCTCGATAAATGTGCCATTAGTTGAAGCTTTGGAGCAAATATCCGGATATGTAAAGTTTATGAAGGACTTGGTGACGAAGAAGCGGTTAATGAATTTTGAAACTATCAAAGTCACTCACCAAGTGAGTGCAATTGTGCATTCGATGGCTCCTAAGTTGGAAGATCCCGGTGCTTTCATACAAGACATTGGGAATTGGGTAACCAAGACCCACATCTATGAGATTATAAATGGCTGATCCTATAATGAAGAGACCGTTGGGGTGATTGAGGATGTATTGGTTCGAGTTGACAAGTTCAGTCTCCCGGCGGATTTTGTTATTCTTGATTGTGAAATGGACTATGAGGTACCGATTATTCTTGGTAGATCCTTCCTTGCTACTGGGAAGGCTCTTGTTGATGTGGAAGCTGAAGAACTCACTTTTCGGGTGGGTGATGAAAAGGTGGTGTTCCACGTGTGCAAATCTGTGAGGCAACCGAATAGCAATGAAGTGTGTTCGCTCGTGGACTTGGTGACCGATGTGATTATTGATGATACAAGTGCCTCGATTAATGTGGGTGACATGTTGGAGGCCGTCTTCCTAAATTTTGATGATGTCGAGATGGATGGTTTCATGGAATGTGTTAATTTTTTGCAAGGAATTGGGTCGTACAACTATGCACCCCGGAAGCGTTCCTTGGATCTTGAGAATAGGAAAGCTCCTCTTACAAAGCCTTCAATTGAAGAGCCTCCTATCTTGGAGTTGAAGCCATTGTCTCCACATCTCAGGTATGAATTCCTTGGCCCTTGTTCTACATTACCAATTATTCTTTCCTCTTGTTTGACTAACGTGCTGGTTGACTCTATATTGGCGGTGCTCCATAAGAGGAAGAAAGCTATTGGGTGGACTTTGGCTAATATTCAGGGAATAATCCCCGTATTTTGCATGCAAAAAATTAACTTGGAGGAAATTGCCAAACCATCTATTGAACATCAAAGGAGATTCAATGAAGCCATGCAAGACGTGGTCAAAAAGGAGATTATCAAATGGTTGGATGCCGGGGTCATCTACCCTATTTCCGACAGTTCGTGGACTTCTCTGGTGCAATGTGTTCCAAAGAATGAGGCATAACTGTGGTTAGCAATGATAAGAGCAAGTTGATTCCAACAAGAACGGTGACCAGGTAGGGAGTGTGTATGGACTATCGAAAGCTAAAAAAAGTCACAAGGAAAGACCATTTTCCAATCCCCTTCCTTGACCAAATTCTTGAAGGTTGGCCGGCCATGCTTTCTATTGCTTTCTAGATAGATATTCGGGCTACAACCAAATCTTTATTATCCCGGAAGATCAAGAGAAAACAATTTTCACTTGTCCCTATGGCACTTTCGCTTTCAAGAGGATGCCATTTGGCTTACGCAATGCACTGGACACTTTTTAACGTTGTATGATGGCGATCTTTACGAATATGGTAGAGGACTACCTTGAAGTCTTCATGGATGACTTTTCGGTAGTCGGGGATTCCTTTGATGATTTCTTGGCAAATTTGGATAAAGTATTGGCAAGGTGTGAAGAAACGAACTTGGTGTTGAATTGGGAGAAATGCCACGAGATTTCAAAGAAGGGCATTAAGGCCGACAAGGCAAAATTAGAGGTGATTTCTAAACTTCCACCTCCAACATACGTGAAAGGTGTGAGAAGTTTATTGGGTCACACGGGGTTCTACCGGCTCTTCATAAAGGATTATTCTAAAGTGGTGAACCTCTTATGCAAGCTTTTGGAGAAAGATACTAAATTTAACTTCAATGATGATTGCATGAGAGCCTTTGAAGTGCTAAAGTTCAAGTTGACAACTACTCCCATTATCACCGCTCCTAATTGGAATATTCCTTTTGAGCTCATGTGTGATGCTAGTGATGTAGCGGTTGGAGCAGTTTTGGGGTAATGTATCAACAAGATTTTTCATCCGGTCTACTATGCTAGTAAGACCATGAATGATGCCCAAGTCAATTACACCATTACCAAAAAAGAGCTCATTGCCATTGTGTTTGCTATTGAGAAGTTCCGCCTATGCTTAATGGGTACAAAAGTTATTGTTCATATGGATCATGCGGCAGTTCGGTATCTTATGAACCAGAAAGATTCAAAAGCTAGGTTGATGATATGGGTGCTATTATTGTAAGAGTTTGATATTGACATTCAAGATCGGAAGGGGAGTGAAAGTCAAGTGGCGGACCACTTGTCTCGTTTGGAGGAGGAGGGGAGGCCGCATGATGGCCTTGAAATCAATGACTCTTTCCCCGATGAGCAACTCTTGGCTATTTCAATGAAGGAGATGCCATAGTTCGCCGATCTAGAAAACTTAATTGTATGTGGAATCATTCTGGATGAGTTCTCTTCAAATCAAAGGAAGAAGCTCAAACAGGATTGTCAAGACTATTATCGGGATGAGCCTTACCTCTTCCAGATTTTCACGGATGGGGTAATTAGAAGATGTGTACCGGATGAAGAGCAAAATGTTATTCTTGAGGCTTGCCATTTTTTGCCTTATGGTGGTCACCATGGCGGAGCGAGAATGGCGGCTAAAGTGCTAAGTTGGGGTTTTTATTGGCCCACTCTTTACAAAGATGCAAGTGATATGGTGAAAAGACGTGATGAATGCCGACGGGCCGGTGGAATCTCGAAGAAGAATGAAATGCCTCTCACTACCATATTGGAGATTGATATCTTTGATGTGTGGGGTATTGACTTCATGGATCCTTTTGTGAGTTCTTATGGAAATACCTACATCTTGGTCGCAGTTGATTATGTGTCTAAATGGGTTGAAGCCGTTGCTCTACCCAACAATGAAGTGAGAAGTGTGGTGGCATTTTTGAAGAAGAATATTTTCAAAAGATTTGGTACTCCGCGGGCTATCACGAGCGATGGGGGGTCGCATTTTTGTAACAAGGCTTTTGACACCTTGCTTAGAAAGTATGGTGTCACTCATAAAGTTACGACTCCCTATCATTCCCAAGCTAGCGGTCAAGTGGAAGTCTCCAACCGGGAGATAAATAGTATCTTGTCCAAAACAGTGAATGCTAACCAGATAGACTGGTTGAAAAAGCTTGATAATGCATTACGGGCTTATCGGACTGCTTTCAAAACTCCTATCGGGATGTCTCCATATCGGTTGGTGTTTGGCAAAGCTTGTCATCTTCCGATGGAACTTGAGCACAAAGGTATGTGGGCTTTAAATAAGTTGAATCTTGATTGGGATGCAGCTGCTAACTTGCGGATTGCACATTTGAATGAATTGGATGTGTTCTGGTACCATGCATATGCAAGTTCGTCCTTGTACAAAGACAGAATGAAGTACCTTCATCACAAATACATCCGAAACAAGTAGTTCAAAGTAGGCGATCTTGTTTTGTTGTTCAACCTACAATTAAAGACGTTTCCCGGAAAGCTGAAATCCAAATGGAGTGGTCCCTTTGAAATTGTGGGTGTGACACCTGCAGCACCAGTGGGCCAGTCTGAGGAGACAAACATTGCTACTGACACTGCCGAGACAGTCCGTCAGATGTTCACCAACCCATCCACTCCCGGACTTGAGGATGATGCGATTCAATTGGAGATTGAGGTCGGTGCCACTGCTGGGGACATAGAGATGGCCACAAAGCCATAGGTAGTTTTATTCACTCTCACCCTTCTTATACTCTTATTTGTTTAAGCATTGAGGACAATGCTTATTTTTATTCAGGGGGTGGAGTTCCTTTGACATTTTGATGATTCTGATTTTGTATTTTAATAACTATGATACATTTGGCCTGTAATTAACTTATTACTATTTTCTTCTTCTTTATCATTATGTATATATTCTCTCTATTCCCTCATTATGTATATTTGTTTAGCTTTCAATGGTTTTTTTTTATAGCTTCTTTATCTTTTTGTTTGTCTTCCTTTTGACTTAGTAGCTTCTTTTGGATTTGCTTTTTGAATTAGTAGTTTCTTTTTTGCTTTAATAGCTTCTTTTTATGTTTCAGAGTATAATAAGCCTTTAGTTTTATTAATGCCACGGTTCTTTCCAAAGGTGTTTTGTTTGAACCGGGTGACTCTTCCCAACGATGGAACGGCGTGACAACGTTCTTAAGGGATTGAGTCCGTTTTTGGTGTTTAGGTAAGAATAGTAGTAATAATGAATAAAAAGACCTAATTAAGTCATGCTCGAAGAGTCAAACATGATTTATTTGGTACCAACACACTTAACTACATGCTTATGGCTAAAAATAAGGTTGCTGGAAAGAAATAACTCTAGTTAGTGACCTTTTGACTCTTGTGTTGACTTAGGCAATCATCGAGTGGTTTAGTCGAACCATAGTGATTTTCAATCTTGAATATGGTCATTATGGGCCCTCGACTCTATCCTCATTAACAATCCAGCTACATGAGAGGTGAGATGTTGTTGTTCTACGTCCAAGTACCCGTGTGAATGGTCTAAAACTTGCCCCGAATGTGTTTCTAGGCCAAATTTTAAGTGTTGCTTGGCTTGAGAAGTGATTGTAGGCTCTCCTTGACCCGCTTGAAATTTTTCATTTCCCACCAATGTTGTTATCCCTAGTCAACCCATTTGAGCCTAAAACCTTTCTCATTTGATAACCATGTTACAAGCCTTTACCCGTTTTATCGTGACTCTCTCTTGGCACCTGAGCTTTTCTTAACACTCTTGTGAAACAATTGGCTAAAAAAGTAAGTTTGGGGGAGAGACATGGAGTTTAAAAAAAAGGGTACCAAGGCACAAAAGAGAAAAGAAGTGAAGAGAAAGAAAGAGAAAGAAAAAGAAAATGCAAAAAGAAAGTGAATAAGTTGAAAAGTTGAAGGGATTCAAAGAAAAGTAATGATGCAAAGCATGGAGAAAGCAAAGAAGGAGAAAATGAATATCATGACCAAGGAAGAGTGATGTTAAGTCTCTCTAGTTCCCCTAAGGAAACAAAAATGCCTCAAAGAGTTGGCAAAGTATGAGCCGATAAAAGAAAATGGAGTGCTTGAGGAAAGGTGAACCCGTTTTATCATAGCATATCCAACCTTAGTTCAAAAGCCTTCATTGAATTCCGAAAGAGCCCTGCGTGATTTCAAGCCGAGTGAGCTTACATTAGTGGTGATTTACATGAGGGGCAAGCCTATGGTACTTAAAGCCATATTTGCGATATTCTTTTGAGAGAGATGAGTGAACCTTTCGCAAATCTTTGGATTGAGTGCTATATTCTTAAGTGAGATAGGTAAACGGGGATTAGAGGAGGAGGAGTTTAGGATCCATAATAACCTACATGAAATAGCAGGCTTTTTTGATGAATAAAGTCAACTCTTGATTCTTAAGTGTCACACTAGAACTATTTGTGCTTAAAAGTTTAACTTGTTGCCTTTGATTAGCTGGAATGACTCTTAACTTAAGGAGGTGGGAATTACTTTATTTGCTTGAGGACAAGAAAAAGCTTAGTTTTGGAGGAGTTGATAAGTGGAGATTTTAACTACTTATTAGCGCTCTTTAGCTTTCATTTTAGTCCAAAAGCGCTTAATTGTGTTCCCGAAAATTGATAAAATATGCTTAATTGCAGGAATATTAGAAGATAAGCTCCCAAGATGAAATCTAACTCAAGAATGAGTAATCTGAACTCAAGAACAAAAACAGACACAAAAGCTCAAAAGTGCGGACCGCAGAATATCATCTTCGGCCGCAGGTTGTGAAGAAATTCCCATCAGAGAAATGTGCAAAGTGTGGTCCGCACATAAATTGTGCGACCGCAAAAGCTGGGTTAGAGAAAAATTTCAGAGAACCTGCATCTGAAAGTGCGGACCGCACAATTATTGTGCGGCCGCAGAAGAAGAGCCATGCGGCCGCACTCACATTTGTGCGGACTGTAGAAGAGCAAGGTGCAGCCGCACTCAGAATTGTACGGACTGCAGAAAGAAAGCAGTGCGACCGCAAATCAGAATTATGAGGCCGCAGATTTCCACTCCTGTCAACCTGAAGAAAAGTGCGGACCGCACATGGAATTATGCGGCTACAGAACCTTCGAAATGGCATTTTTGTCTGAAAATTTCAGCTTTGTATAAATAGAAGAGTTTCACTTTTTTTAGGTTAACTTTTGACATCAGCTGCTACAGTAGACGATTTCTTTTACCCTTTTAGTAGCTTTTGCTATTTTGAGCTTTTTGAATATTGATTTCATCATTTTAATTATCAATATGGGTTTAATTATCATTTCTTCTCCTCTTTCTTCAAATTTAAGCATGAGTAGCTAGATTTTCACTAGGGTTGTGACTCAACCCTAATGTGTAAACTTAATGGGTGTTTGATTTATTGCTTGTTTATGGTTGAGTGTTTATTATCTAGCCTTGTTCTTGCTTTTATTTGAAGAATTAAAAGTTGTAAGCATTAATTCATACCTATTTGACTTGGTCTCTACTTGAGAAAGAGAGACTTAGTCTAGGAAAACTTGGCTAGCAAGAAATTGGGTCAATCGAGAGATTGATAAGCCCAATTAAAGGGTTGAATCTAGAGATAGTAAAACCCGACTTGAGCTTCTTATCAAATATTTTTTTCAATACCCATTTGGACTTGAGAAATATAAATTGGGTAAAATCACTTTCTGACCGAGATGTATTGAGTGGCTACTTGAGTGTTGATAGCTATAATACACCCGACCAATAAAACAAGCTTTAAAGTTTATAACCCATTAGGAAAACACCTAGGTGAAGGTCATAGCTCTAGGCCTTTTATATCATTTGAAAAACAACAAAAATAATTTCCTAGTTTCTTTCTTTGAATCGCAATCGTAGTTTAATTTAGATTTTCAAACAAAACCAAATATTGCGGAAGTGTAAATTTAGATATATAAACTTACACGCTAAGATATATACTACTAACACCCATTCATATAGCTCCATGCGGAATTCGACCCCGACTCTTGTTGGGTATTACTTTTGCATCGACCGTTTTCATAACCTCAAAGAGAGGATAAAACTGGACGAGATCAGAAGTCCCAACCGTCGAAACATTCCGCCAATCTATAAGGTGCCCAGTTATGACTAACAATGAGGCCGAGTTTGAGGTTGTAATTACAGGATTGAGGCTAGTACTCGAATATGGGGGGAGGCATCTAAAGCTACATTGTGACTCCCAGCTCGTCAGCAACCAAGTTACAGAGATATTCTAGATCAAAGAGAAAAGGTTGTAGAAGTACCAGACCGAGATATGCAACTATTACCCAAATTTGACGAATGCCAGCTCGACTAGATTCCACGAACATAGAACATCGAGTCGGACGGCTTCACAAAATTGGTCGCCGCAACAAAAAGCATAACTCCTAGGGATATGATTGTGGAAAAATGAAGCCAGGAAGCTGAGAATGCAAGTGGCAAGGTATAACCTCCTTAGCAACAAGTTGTAAAAAAGAACATACAGTGTCCCCCTAGCAAAGTGCTTAGGACTACCAAACTCAACGCGTCCTCGAGGAAGTCCACGAAGGCCATTGCGGTAGTCACTTTGGTGATCGAGCGCTTGTCAGGTACCTCATACGGGTAGGATACTATTGGCCCACCATGAAGAAAGACGCCTTAAAATTCATAAAGAAGTACGAAAAGTGGCAGAAGTACGCCCCAATAATCCACCAAGCGGGCGAACACCTCCATTCCGTCAGTTTGCCATGGCCGTTTATCAAATGAGGGATGGACATCGTGGGACCGCTTCCACCGGGGTGAGGTAACATTAAATTCCTTTTAGTTTTGACTGACTACTTCTCTAAACGGGTAGAAGCAGGTGCATTTACCCAAATTCACGAACTAGAAGTAATCACCTTCATATGGAAGAACATCATCTGTCGGTTTGGCATGCTAAAGAAATAAGCTGCGACAACGGACCCCAGTTCACGGGAAGAAAAACCACCGTGTTTTTCAAAAATTGGCACATTAAAAGGATACTCTCAACCCCTTACCACTCAGCCGGCATTGGGCAAGCAGAATCCTCCAACAAATCAATATTGAATATTATGAAGAAGAGACTCGAAGATGCTAAGGGACTGTAGCCAGAGACACTCCCAGGAGTATTGTGGGCACAAAAGATGACCCAAAAAACAAGAATATGAGGGACACCTTACTCTTTAGTCTATGGGAAAGAAGTAGCCATACCAGTTAGAGTAGGAGAACCCAGCCTAAAGTACATCAATGAGAGCGACAATGATAATGATGAGAATAGAAGACAAGACCTCAACGAAGTCGAGGAACGAAGAGACATGGTGTATATAATAATGGTCTCACAGAAATAGCAAGCAAAATGCTACTACAACATAAATGCCAAGGTACGGTTATTCAAGATCGGGGGCTACATGCTCAAATCCAAGACCCAATCAGGAATATATCATCGAGAAGGCAAATTAGGAGCTAATAGGGATAGAATATACAAAATCATAGGCAAGGCAGACAAGGGTTCGTTCCAACTAGAGACACTGGAAGGAAAGATCTTACCAAACAATTGGAACATCAGCCACCTTAAGTACTTTAACTTATGAGAAACAGGGAATGCCCCGTAAGTCGTACTCTTTTTCCCTCACTTGAGTTTTGTCCCAACAGGGTTTTCTTAAAGAGGCTTTTAACGAGGTGACAGACAGGACATCTTGAGTTAGAGTACACGAGAACAAGCATATTTCATTGCCTGGCTCCTCAAGAATCTCCAAGTCGAACAATGAAGGGACTAGATAAACTGGGGCTAGGACTGAGACTGGAACGCAAGCCGACACCCAAAACTTGTAATTTTCTCCAAAATGCCTCAGGGCAAAATGATGTAATCGATGAAATGCTGTTGAAATAAATACCTATTTATTGAAACTTATTTCCTAAGTCTCTCAACTAAAAGGTGTGTTCGACCAGCTCGAACAAAATCCTTTGTCCCTTGGCCACATCCCAACTTAGAGATACGTTCGACCAACTCGAACAACACCCATTGTCCCTTGGCCATATCTTAACTAAGAAATATGTTCGACTAGCTAGTACAAAACTCCTCGGCTCCAGGCCACGACTTAACTAAAAGCTACGTTTGACCAGCTCGAACAAAACCCTTGGGCCATTGACCATATCTCAACTTAGAGATACGTTCGACTAGGTCGAACACCACCCATTGGCCCTTGGCCATATATTGACTAAGAAATATGTTCGACCAGCTGAAATAAAACATCTCGGTCCCAGGTCACGACTTAACGAAAAGGTACGTTCGACCAGCTCGAACAAAACCCTTTGGCCCTTAGCCACATCTCAACTTAGAGATACGTTCGACCAGCTCGAACAACACCCATTGGCCCTTGGCCACATCTTAACAAAGAAATATGTTTGACAAGCGCGAACAAAACCCTTCGCCCCTTGGCCATGTCTTAACTAAGAGGAATGTTCGTCTAACTCTAACAAAACTCCTAATCCCCAAGCCACACTTTGACTAAAAAGATGAACATTCAACTAATTCGAACAAAAAATCCTCGGCAAAGGAAAGAAGTACAGAAGCAAAACACAGAAGTACAAAGACAAAACATGCAAAGATAAAAGAGGTACGTATGAAACAAAAACCAACTTTCATATTTGGATAAGGGTCTTTACATAGGTTCATGAAGACGCCAACAAAAAGAATAAGGAAAAAGTACAAAGTAAAAAAGCTAAAAACAAGGGTGGAATGTCTAATGACCGTCACCGCCCTGATCTCCATCACCTTCTTCATCCATGCCTCGGTTGTAAGCAGAGTCGCACCAGGAACTGTTTTCAAACTGGTTAAAGCCTCCTTCATCACGTCCTTCGCATCAGGCTGAGGTGTGTCGGGGTCATAGCTATAGGCCAACTGAGCTTCACGAGCTTTAACTTGAGCCCCCTCTATGGCTGTCTCAAATACGAAACCCATCTGACCCAACTCTCATACTACCTCCACTCGAGCTTCGGCAAGGATCCACTCCTCATACTGCTCTCGAGGAATGGCCTAAAACTCAGAGGCATGAGAAGTAGAGGGTTGTTCGAGCAGTCTAGCATTCTCTCCCTCCACAGCAAAAACCCGCTCCAGTAGCTCGACATTTTCTTTCTCCAATTCTCCAATTCTCCAATCCTTTCCTCGAGCCTGGCCTCCTTAGCTTCAGCCGTCGATCGAACATTGTCCCGCTCGGCACGAAGACTTATGTTCGCCAACTCTAAAAAATGGTTTTTTCCGAGTTTCACTCCGGGAGGACTCTGCTTCCTAAAGCAGCTATTGCTTACCAGCTACCTCTCCTCCAAGCACGTCCATCTCGAACTGGCACTCATTCAACTGACCTTGCAATTGATCAACCTGACATTAGAGGTCACGGCACTAGGCTTCTACTCCTCTGCTCAGCTCAAGCACCTCCCCCTTTCTCTTTAACGCCCCTTCGAGAGTGCTGAGCCGCTCCACAGATGCGAGCAACTCTTCATCTTTCTTTCTCATCTCCTCCCTCAGGGCGGGCACATCACCCCTTCACGAAGACACCTCCCAGCCCCTCTCACAAAACCCGCTCCTCCTCTTTTCTCTTTCCGCCCCTTCTCTCTCTTTACGCTCTTAATCTTCAGGATAACGGTTTGGAAATAAAAGAAAAGAAAGTAAGTAAAGTAAGACCTGAAAGCAAACCTATGTAAAGAAGATAGAGTGAGAAAGGAAGGAAATGATTCACCTTAAGAGCGAGATCGGCGATGCTCTTGGATATGGTACTGTCGCTCAGCTCCACGAGAGTCTGATGCTTAGCGCCAGAGCAGAAGGAGCCAAAGGCCTGGATCACATCCTCAATGTTCTTGAGTAAATCATGATTCACTGGGTTCGTGATGGTTCTCGACCCCCCTTTTTGTCACGAACAAAAATCCAACTAGTCGTGATGGTACCTAACCCAACCCGTTAGGTAAGCCAACTATCCACTATCCAATTCCAATGTAATTTAACAAGACAATTAAGTAAAAGAAAATATCTAAATCTTATAGATTCCCCAAGGACTGATAGTACAAATCATGAGCTTTTAAGATTAGAATTTACAAAACTGGTATGAAATAAATACATCATCTGTTCGAAATGTACATAAACAGATTCTTATAAATCTAAGGCTACCATGAACAAGAGGTAGCTAAAACCAGAATGCAAGTACGTCTTCAATTCCAGCTCCCGTCGAGTACAACAACATCAACATCTAATATCTACACGCAAGGTGCAGAAGTGGAGTATGAGTACAACCGACCCCATGTACTCAATAAGTTACAAACCTAACTTTAGATTGAAAGTAGTGACGAGCTTGTACCAAGGTCAGAGTCCAACTCCCATAAGCAACAAAAATTCATAACAACATAAAGTAAGTAATAAAAGGAGTAATCCAGATATAAAATGCTCAGCTGAATCAGGATTTCTGAAAATAGTTCTGCCTTTCAAGTACATCAGTGAAAAACCCAAATCGTTTACCGAAGTTGCCAAAAATATGAGTAAGTTGAAAACAATAATTTTCCCCAAAATCTTTTCCACAATAAATAAGATGTTTCATTTTCTTTCCAGATAGCCAGTGAAAAATGCATCATTATGCCCATAGGCCAATATGTGTGAGAAGCCATGAATAAGTGATACCGTACAACATGAGAAAAATACATCTCTATGCCTATATGTCATGTGTGCATGTCAATGCGATGCGAATCAGTGATAAAGACCATATGCATACTCTCAGAGTATCAATTCACTCAGTCCTTCCAATCACCCAGTCCTCACAGACACTCAATCCTCCTAATCGCTCGGCACTCGCACTCAGTAGGTACCTGCGCTCACTGGGGGCGTGTATAGACTCCGGAGGGGCTCCTTCAGCCCAAGCGCTATAAACCGCACGGACAACTCATGTGCAATACGGATAACACACGTGCTATAGTACAAATATCTGGATTTGCACGGACAACTCACGCGCTATATAAAGTCTATAAGGCCTGCTACATGCGGGCATCCCCGATCCACATAATAATAATAATAAAAATAATAATATATATAAAGCCAACATGGCCTGCTACGGCGTGCAGCCCAATCTCAAAAATATCCTCCTAGTCAGGCCCTCGGCCTCCCTCAGTCATCAATCTCTCCAGTCTTTCTCTCATGGGCTCACAATGTGATGAAAATAGACCGAAAATGATGATATGATATATCAATAAGTAACAACAGAGACTGAGATATGATATGTAATTAAATGAATATGACTGAGTATAAATTTTTAATTTAAAACAAATAATTCACAGCAATATGACCTCTGTGGGTCACAATAATACTGACACATAAACTCAACATGAGTTTTAATATGATTCTCAGCTCAATTTCTTTAACACATAAAACTGCGTAGAAAATGCCAAGATTATTTGACTACAAAATTTCACGAAACAATTACGTCATAATTTCTATGGTGCACGCCCACACGCCCGTCACCTAGCATGTGCATCATCTCCAAGCAATTCACATAATACGTATATTCATGGTTCATACCCTCAGTTATAAGATTAGAAGATTTACTTACCTCGAACAAGCCGAATCCAATGTCAGGCAAGCTAAACAATGCTCCAGAAATTCCATTCTGCGCGTATCAACTTCCGAACAGCTCGAATCTAGTCACAATTAATTTGATTCAGTCAACACAAATTATAGGAATTTATTCCATATCAAATACTAATATTTCCACAAAAATCCGAAATTACACTAAAACATCGCACGTAGTTCCCACGTATCGGAACATGACAAAAGTTATGAAATTCGAAAGCCCATTCAACCACGAGTCTAACCATACTAAATTTACCAAAATACGACCTCAACTCGACCCTCAAATCTTCAAATTAAACTGAGAGGGTTTTCCAAAATTTTCAACTTAATTCACCCATTAAATGATGGATTCAAAGGCATAATCTTGGAAATTAATCAAAACTGGATAAGAATCACTTACCCCAAACACCCATGCAAGAATCTCTCCAAAAATTGTCTTCTACCGAGTTCCCAATTCAATTTTGTGTTATGAACTCAAAACCCCCATTTTGGGACTTTTAATTCTGCCCAGATATACCTTCATTGCGAACGCGGAAGGAGCCTCGCGTTCGCAAAGCACAAACTCAATTTCCCAGAATTAACCCTTCGCGAACGTGACACAAGGCTCACGAACGCGAAGCTTTGCTGTCCCATCACTTCGTGAATGCGACACACCCCACGCGAATGTGAAGGCCAAATGCACGGGATCCAGCTGCCTTCTCTTCTTCCTGAACGCGAAGCTTTAACACCAGCTCCTCTTCTCGAACACGAGACCCCCTCGTGAACGCGAAGGGAAAATCTTTCCTGCCTCCAATTCCCTTTCGCGAACGCGAAGAAGGAAACCAGAAAAACACACTAGTAGTCTTCAGCCAACATGCCAAGTCCAAAAATGATCCGTTAACCTCCCGAACTCACCCGAGCCCCACGAGACCTCAACCAAACATACCATCAAGTCCCAAAACATCGTACGAACTTAGTCAAACCCTCAAATAACCTCAAACAATGCTAAAACCATGAATCATACCTCAATTCTAGCCGAAACCTATCAAATCACGCCCGATTGACCTCAAATCTTGCAAACAAGTCATAAATGACATAACAGAGGTATTCTAATTTTCAGAATCGTATTCCGACCCCGATATCAAAAAGTCAACCCCCTGGTCAAACTTCCCAAAAATTTGACTTTCGCCATTTGAAGCCTAATTCCACTACGTACCTCCAAATAATTTTTCGGGTACGCTCCTAAGTCCAAAATCAACATACAGCGCTATTGGAATCATCATAATTCAATTCTGAGGTCATTTACACATAAGTGAATATCCAGTCAACTTTTCCAACTTAAGTTTTTTTAATTATGAGACTAAGTATCTCATTTCACTCTGAAATCCTTCCGGACCCGAACCAACTAACCCGATAAGTCATAAATCAACAGTAAGGCATAAATTGAGTAGTAAATGGGGGAACGGGGCTGTAATACTCAAAATGACCGGCTGGGTCGTTACATTCATCCCCACTTAAACATACGTTTGTCCTCGAACGTGCCAAGGGTTGTTTCCTAGCCATCAAATCACTATTCCATCTTACCATGCACGTACCCGGGGATGATCCCATGCCACCTTATTCAACAAAGGCCTGACAACACATTACAACTGAAAATCCTTGATTTAACCTTAGCCCAAAAACCTTGGAATTCAATTCCCAATCTTTAGAATTTCTTTTCAAGACACGAATCTTATATTTACACACTGTATGAGTCTGAATAAGTTGCATTGAGCTATAACTATAATCACAGATATAATCACCAAGCATATTATACAACTCACCCGCTCGTAGCACCATTCCTGATCACAGTAACTACTCCAAACCAACCAAGTACTAGCATTAAACCCCATATCGAACAAAACCTCATCCCAACACCTTCGTAAGCTATTGATAATAAAAGAAACACGCAAAATCTCGTAACCCCTTATCAGATCAACAAGTCATGGAGCTCTCTCGCCCAACCAGAACCATAATCACTCGCTAAGCCGACTTTCAATAATATCCTTCCGAATATACTGTAATCAAACATGATAGTACCTATTCTAGGTCCAATGATCTTACATTGTTAAATGCAACTATCTCACAGATACGCCACATCAATATAACTCCAGTCACATCTGCGCAATTAGTGTACCCATATATGGGAGATGTCTCAAGGAAGAGAACTGTATTGCAAGTTCAACAAGCACCACCACAACCACAATGTTACAACCAACTCCTCAAAATTCGTGAAGAGGATAACTGTAGGCGCATGTGCACAATTGTAGAGGAAGGAAACTAATGAATTGGATAAATTATCATAGAAATAAAATTTTCGCACACGGCACAGACAACTCACATGCCAATAATATGAATCGCCTGGCATGGTCACAGGCCTCCAGTCCCAGCATATCATACATGAGTAATTAAATAAGTACACTTGTATATGATAATGAAATAAGATTCTCATGCTCCTGGACTGGTATAAATAACATGACATAGTGTAAGCATGTGCAAAGTCTGCAATCACACTTCAAATCGGTAATTTAACGCAGAAATAGTAATTACCCCGTTTATTCAGGGAATTAGCCTCTTTGTAACCTCAAATGTAGCCCAGATAATTCTCAACAAAGGTAAGAACATGAGAAATGTTATAACTTTACGCTTAACAATCAACTCTAGGCATATCATAGCCTAAGTATTCTTTCGAGTATGAATACTTGCCCAGATGCCCGCACATTGGTTCAAACCTCACATATATGCACACTTATAGGGCGTAGCTATCAAAAATAATTAACGCAACTAGCTCCTCCACTGAGTTTAAATAAAATACTCACCTCAAATAGGCCGCAACCCGAAACAATATGCTTCTGAGAACTCTTAGTCTCCAAATTCATCGAGCACATGAATCACCGTAACTAATCCCAACTCTAGCACTAGAATGACTAACACATCCTTCATGCACGATCATCCCACGAGGAAATCTTTCATAATTCTTTCGTGCCACATAGCAATAATTTGAATATCAGCAGTTTATCAACCATGTGAGTACCGCAATACTAATTAAATATCTGTAAATCAAAATACAATGCGCCTTTTGAAATCCGCACCCTTCTCATACAACACCAAGTAGTAATAGTATTCGTCTAGTTATTTGGAACCGCCCATGTTGTCTAAGAATTCGTGACCATTCTGCCCAAACTTAGTGACCTTCCTTCAAGACTGAACTGCCACCTTGTACATGTAAATCTAACTTTCGTACAACACATAACATCTATCTTGCCATCATATGAAAAGCACAAGAATCTCATTATCAACTATGGCTCACCAGCAAATTACATACCCAGTTAATTAGAAACCTTCCTCTTGCTTCCTTCCAGGAGGAAATCACAATACATAACACGTTTCTCACATCAGTAGAAAATATCCGATTCAAACCATGGTAGAAACCATCAAGAACACTTTGAAATCTATCTGCACATAACCAAGCTATTAGAACTAAATTTCTCTAACTCGACCAAACCACGTAGGTCACCAAAACCTAAGAATATTGCCACCAAAACATCTGTAGAGTCTCACCATATCATAATTACCCCTATAAATACCACAACCGAAATACCAACTCTGAAGAGGCCTTATGTGAACTTAAAATTGTTCTTTTACCTTTCTTATACTGGAATGTAGAATCCATAGTCATACAGAATTACCGCAAGTCCCAACACCATCAAATGCAAATCTCAGATTCTATCCATATACAAGTCCGATTTTTTTTAATTGCTATATATAAATCTCGGACCCATTAGAACCTTCTCAGGAGTCACCCACTCAACTCAAAGTTGAATTGCACCGCCCAAACGAGCCAAAAGACACATGCCCCATTAGCACAACAACACTCAAAGAAATAACCCCGCCTTAACACCACTGGCCAAATTCATATTCTATGCGCACTACATTATTCGCAATTTACAACTTAATCATTCCATGATTTTTCATATTTTCATAAGTGCATTATATCCCGTATTTAGGAAATTTCCTTACTCGAGTCATCATCAATCACATCCTCTACAGTCATAACTGCTCCACAAGTATGTCTCGCACCCAAAACTTAATTTAACCTATAACCATGAAATCGAATTATCAATAGAAAGGTCCCCCACTTGGCTCATAGCCATAGATCAAAACATTCAATAATTCACAATACCCATATTCAATTACTGCCACAACTCTTATGTAATCACTTAACCTTCATGAGTTTGAACTCATCAACAAGACACGAAAATTTAATTTGTTCCACAATTACAACACGTGAAATATCCTTCAACACATTCATAACTCGAGACTCTACGTCAAATCGAGACAGAAGTCAAATACCCAATAGTCCTTTTTACATCTCAAAGCAAACATTTTTTTCTTTTTTTGTCACTTTCAAACCATCTGAACATATCCCGCCGTCACAATATAGTCATCATATGGTCATCCAGCCATTCATCGAGCTACAAATTCCACTCATAGGGACACTACTCGACATATGAGTCCAATTGTACAAGTTCACACAACTGAAACTACCGAGCCTAAGCTGCGGTCTAATCCTGGCCTCAAGTCCTCCAGACTAGTCTATCACTAAAACAGAGAAGGAATTCACAAGCCGACGATGTATAGCTGATACCAAGCGCTCACATGTGCACACAAATGTGTGGAAGGAATTCAAAGAGTTATGTCTCAAGCTGAATTAATTTTGCACGATAAGGAAAGAAAGATGGGAAATTATCCTAAATGCCTTGTAGCCTCTCGAAGATAAATATGGACGTCATCATACCGATCCGCAAGACTCTACTAGATACTTGCTTATGACTTGTAGAACCTATTAAGCTAGAGCTCGGATACTACCTTGTTAAGACCCAAAATCCAACTAGTCATGATGGCACCTAACCTAACCCGTTTGGTAAGCCAACTATCTACTATCCAACTCCAATGTAATTTAGCAAGACAATTAAGTAAAAAACAAATATCTAAATCTTATACATTCCCCAAGGACAGGTAGTACAAATCATGAGCTTCTAAGATTAGAATTTACAAAACTGGTATGAAATAAATACATCATCTGTTCGAAATATACATAAACATATTCTTATAAATCTAAGGCTACCATGAACAAGAGGCAGCTATAGGTACGTCTTCAATTCTAGCTTTCGTCGAGTACAGCAACATCAACATCCAATATCTGCACGCAAGGTGCAAAAGTGTAGTATGAGTACAGCTGACCCCATGTAGTCAATAAGTAACAAACCTAACCTTAGGTTGAAAGTAGTGACGAGCTTGTACCAAGGTCATAGTCCAACTCCCATAAGCAATAACAATTCATAACAACATAAAGCAAGTAATAAAAGGAGTAATCCAGATATAAAATGCTTAGATGAATCATGATGTCTGAAAATAGTTCTACCTTTCAAGTACATCAGTGAAAAACCCAAATCGTTTACCGAAGTTGCCAAAACTATGAGTAAGTTGAAAACAGTAATTTTTCCAAAAATCCTTTCCACAATAAATAATATGTTTCATTTTCTCTCCAGATAGCAAGTGAAAAATGCATCATTATGCCCATAGGCCAATATGTGTGAGAAGTCATGAATAACGTGATACCGTACAACATGAGAAAAATACATATCTATGCTTGTATGTCATGTGTGTATGTCAATGCGATGCAAATCAGTGATAAAGACCATATTCATGCTCTCAGAGTATCAATTCACTCAGTCCTCCCAATCACTCAGTCCTCACAGTCACTCAATCCTCCCAATCGCTCGGCACTCGGCACTCGCACTCAGTAGGTACCTGCGCTCACTGGGGATGTGTACAGACTCCGGAGGGGCTCCTTCAGCCCAAGCGCTATAAACCGTACGGACAACTCACGTGCTACACAGATAACTCACGTGCTATAGTATAAGTATCTGGATCCGCACGGACAACTCATGTGCGGCACGGACAACTCACGTGCTAATAATAATAAAATATATAAATCCAACATGGCATGTTGTGGCGTGCAGCCCGATACCAAATATATCCTTACAGTCAGGCCCTCGGCCTTCCTCAGTCATCAATCTCTCCAGTCTCTCTCTCATGGGCTCACAATGTCATGAAAATAGTCCGAAAATGATGATATGATGTATCAATAAATAACAACAGAGACTGAGATATGATATGTAATGAAATGAATATGACTGCGTATGGATTTTCAATTTAAAGCAAATAATTCCCAACAATATGACTTTTGTGGGTCCCAATAATACTGGAACATAGGCTCAACATGATTTTAAATATGATTCTCAGCTCAATTTCTTTACCACATAAAAATGCATGGAAAATGCCAAGATTATTTGACTACCAAATTTCACGGAATAATTTCGTCACAATTTCTATGGTGAACGCCCACACGCCCGTCACCTAGTATGTGTTTCACCTCCAAACAATTCATATAATACGTATATTTAGGTTTCATACCCTCAGCTCCAAGATTAGAAGAGTTACTTACCTCGAACAAGCCGAATCCAATGTCGAGAAAGCTAAACAATGCTCCAGAAATTCTATTTTGCATGCATCAACTTCCGAATGGCTCGAATCTAGTCACAATTAATTTGATTCAGTCAACACAAATTATAGGAATTTATGCCATATCAAAAACTAATTTTTTCAGAAAAATCCAAAATTACACTCAAAAATCGCCCGTGGGGCCTACATCTCGGAACACGACAAAAGTTACAAAATTCGAAAACCCATTCAACCACGAGTCTAACCATACCAATTTTACCAAACTCCAACCTCAACTCGACCCTCAAATCTTCAAATTAAACCGAGAGGGTTTTCCAAAATTTTCAACTTAATTTACCCATTAAATGATGGATTCAAAGGCATAATCATGGAAATTAATCAAAACTGGATAAGAATCACTTACTCCAAACACCCACGCAAGAATCTCTCCAAAAATCGCCTTCTACCGAGCTCCCAATTCAATTTTGTGTTATGAACTCAAAACCCCCATTTTGGGACTTTTAATTTTACCCAGATATGCCTTCATCGCGAACGGGGAAGGAGCCTCGTTCGCGAAACACAAACTCGACTGCCCAAAATTAACCCTTCGCGAACGCGACATAAGCCTCGTGAATGCGAAGCTTTGCTGTCCCCTCACTTCGTGAATGCGACACACCCCACACGAACGCGAAGGCCAAACGCACGGGATCCCAAGCTGCATTCTCTTCTTCGCGAACGCGAGCCCATCTTCGCAAACGCGAAGCTTTAACCCCAGCTCCTCTTCGCGAACATGAGACCCCCTCGCAAACTCGAAAGGAAAATCTTGCCTGCCTCAAATTCCCCTTTGCGAATGCGAGGGCCCACTCGCGAACGCGAAGAAGGAAACCAGAAAAACACACCAGCAGTCTTCAGCCAACATGCCAAGTTCAAAAATGATCCGTTAACCTCCCGAAAATCACCCGAGCCCCCAGGACCTCAACCAAACATACCATCAAGTTCCAAAACATCATACGAACTTAGTCGAACCCTCAAATCACCTCAAACAACGCTAAAACCACGAATCATACCCCAATTCCAGCAAAATGTACTTTAAAATTTCAAATTTCTACAAATAATGTTAAAACATATCAAATCATGTCCGATTGACCTCACATTTTTCACACAAGTCATAAATGACATAACAAAGGTATTCCAATTTTCAGAATTGGATTCCGACCCAGATATAAAAAATTCAACCCCCTGTCAAACTTCCCAAAAATTCAACTTTCGCCATTTCAAGTCTAATTCCACTACGGACCTCCAAATAATTTTTCGGACACGATCCTAAGTCCAAAATTACCATACGGAGCTATTGGAATTATCAGAATTCAATTCCAAGGTCATTTATACATAAGTGAATATCCGGTCAACTTTTCCAATTTAAGTTTTTTGTATTATGAGACTAAGTGTCTCATTTCACTCCGAATTCCTTTCAGACCCGAACCAACTAACTCGATAAGTCATAAATCAACTGTAAGGCATGAATTGAGCAGTAAATAGGGGAACGAGGCTGTAATACTCAAAACGACCAGCCAGGTCATTACACTTTTACTCCAACCTCAATCTGAGTCATTCTGCCCGTCAATTATCTCGTGATCCTCGGGGTCGGGGTCGGGGTCGGATTCGGACTCATCGCCAATAAATTCAACCCACTCATCGTCTTGATCGTCAGACATTTTATATTTCCCCTTGTCAGCGGGAGAAGCTTTCTAAGCTAGTTCGGAGGACGAAGCCTCCCCGCACCCGGGACGTACATGACCATCGTTAGAGGCATTCACAATGGACTCATCATCTTCGGGTCGCAAAGAATTAGTAAGTCCAGCTTATTCTGACCTTGGCACCTCTGAGGCTACCCCAACGCCTCCCTCGATCAAAGACATTGCGATGTCTTTCACCACAACCTCATCCCCAAACTAATCGACCGTCGTTGGCACTCCTACGTCTACGGCCTTCCTCTTCCGGGGCCTCAGGTCCTCTCCATGCAGAGAAATATCCTCGTCCTCAACATGGAAGAGAGCCAAGGGATGAGTGGGCACATCAGTCAAAATAGAGGCAAACGTAGAGAAAGCAGCACCCCTCCTTTTCCTAAAGGAATGCGTTGGTCAGGTTCCTTTTAGAAACCTCCTTAACAGAGCCTAGAAAAGAGTATAAAGATGAGCACAACAAAATTAACGAGTGTAGACACAACGCCATGTAGAAATAGCGTACCGACATTACCTTTCGTAGGGAGACCTAATTTGTACCAATGCTAGAAGCTCGACCAATCTCGAATCCCTATAGTGCAGGGAAGCACATGTCTGACCCAGTTAGCGAGGTGCGCCACCAACTGAAGATGCCGAGCAGTGGCTACAAAACAAAAATAAATGACTCACAAGCTCAGATTTTATGATTACGTGAAAGAATGAAGATAAGTACAAATACTTACGAGCACGGTTCCAAGCTTTTGGGAAATCCGCGACGTCTTCCACGATGGATTCGGTCTTAACAAAGACAAGTCGAGCCAGAATTGTCAACTACCTTTGTCGTACATCTTAATGACCTGGGACTTGCTTCCGCGATGCCGAATATTCAACAGCGTACTCCGATAAAAGTTGGGCATGAACAAGTGCACCAAATGATGCAGAGTGATCTCGACATCAGCCAGCTCAGCAAACTTGGACAATATCTTGATCACCTGCTAGACCAAGGGCGCCAGCTGAGCCGGACAAACCTAGTAATAGCGGCAAAAGTTCTCCACCAAAGGGGGAAGAGGAAATGAATAGCTAACGGTGAAAGGGTAGACAAAAAGAGCACAGTACCCTGGGCAGTGAGTGTACACTTTATCATCATCGGTGGGTACGAGCTCCACTTGATTAGGAAGGCCGTACTTAGCTTTGAACTCTGCCAAATGCTTGGTTGTTAGAGATGATCGAAAAACCTCAGCCATCGCCTCCGTCTGTCATTGTATGTCCGATTTTGCATCGGGGTTGCGAGGGATAATATCTTCTACTGAGGGAAGCGCCTCCGCTTCAACGACGAAGGTGGTGTCTCCTCCACAAATGGAGGCCACAATAACCAATGAGGTAGCCAGAATATCCTCATTCATACCAGAAATCTCTCCACCGCAAGCATCAGAAGGAAGTTAGACATAATCGAAAAGTTTGGGAAAATTTAGAAAGGTAAAGAGTTGAGAAAATGGGAGGAAACTTTAGAGAATGATAAGCAAGATAATTTAACTCAAGGAAAGCAAAGGTAAATCTAGCAGCAGCTGTGATGATAAAACTCGAATAACGACAATCATCCCCTCTTTATGAAGGAGGAACCTCGAATTTGAAATGGATCATCATAATGGCAGCCGAAATTGAAATGACATAACCAATCCAAAAGTCGCGCGTGTCCTGACGCGACGTATCGGGAGCGTGTATCACCATGACGAATGACATCACATCCCATCCATTTCAGGCTCTCCCTAGAGGTCACCCAGGAAAATTAAGAGTTTGAAATATGTGACTCTCAAAACTCCACGTCATCTGCCTCTTTTGACTACCGTGGCCACTATTATCCACTTAAAAATCCTGTCCATGAGGACGACCTCGACAAGAGGAGGGACTAACTGTATGGGGTTTGACCCGGACAATAGCGATAAAGCCTTTGAAGGATATGACATGTCAACCTGACCCCAAAAAGGTCGAGGTCAGATGAGGAAGATAAATCGTTGCTGAGGTCGAGGCGGTCTAATAGAAAATGAGGACGACGATGAGCATCCGCTTTCAATATGAAGTAATGACTAGTTTTAGGATTTAAGTCCTTAGAGAATTTTCTGATAGATATTCCTTTATGTTGTACTATCTAGGGTTTTGAGGCCCATGTATCCTTATAAATAGGAAGAGATGTAGTTGAAAAAGGAGATCAGACCTTTTTGTAAAGAATATCACCAACAATCTCTGTGCAAGATTCTCTCTTTATTGAATAGAAATAAAGCATCATTTTACACTGCTTTTCTTTTTTCCTTCTCTCTCGATCCAAGAAGAATCGAAATATTCAACTACTTATCACCATCCATCATTGTCAGAAAGCATATTGGAAAATCTCACCCTTGTCGGGTGAACTTTATCTCATTTATTATTTAAAAGTCATTTACTATTATTTATTGCGATCATTTACATTTATAAGTTTTTATTGCTCCATCATGGTTCAAAGATAATATTGTCTGATACTACACATTAAATATTCTCCCTAAAAGTACTAGATCTGCATTAGGATATTGATATTGACTATGATTAACCCTATGTTCCTATAAATCTGATTGTATAAAAACCTAAATATAATTTTTAGGTCATACAGTTACGTATTCTCCAAAGGAAGAAGATAAAACCTTATAAAAATGCCCTAATATTTATATTCTCATAATTTTTGGATATTAGCTGGATGTTGAATGGATCCTTATCAAATGTTCCTTGAGTATTCTGCAATTGTATTCTGAAATTACCAATCCTTCTCTCCGGTGAAGATATCTCCTTGTTCATCTATTTCTTTAGCCTCTGCAGCTTTAGTCAAATTGAGTACATGGTATGCCCTTGTACATGTTGACTCCACACTTCATGAACAACTCCCTCAAACTCCTTGTGATTTAATAACACGTTATAGTCTGAAAGGTTTTTAAAAGTGAGATTTGACTATGTTTGTGCTAGTGATGATATGAGAGTAATTAGAGACTTCAGGCTTTTCAAAAATAGCTTCTAGACTAGTATAATGTGTAAGCCTAGAAGCATTCCCAAAAGCCAGTCAATGTTACTATAAATTTTGTTCTATGCATCCCTTTTATTACAGCAGGGCCATTGGCAGCCTTTTCAGTTCAATTAACCCAAACCAATGTCATTTATGCATCTTTGAAAGTCCACAAGTTCAGTTTGATGCACAGGTTGCCCATTAATTCGATCGTTACAAACAACACATTGTTGAAATCCCCTATGACCAACCAAGCTTCATGCATAGTACTTTGTATTTGGCTTAGTTGTTCCCAGAGATCCCTTCTTTTAGTTATATTATTTTTCCCATACACAGATGTTATGTAGCATAAAAATTGCGATCACATATCCTTCACCTTGCAGTGCACCAATTGAGTAGTGACCAGCAATATGTGGACTTGAACCAAGTGTTCCTTCCAAAAGATCCAGATCCCCTCCTTGTCATTTAATGCTTCATTTGAGTATATTTTCCAATCTTTACAGAACTTTTCTCAAACTTTGCTAATACTCATAGGATTTATCTTCGTCTCAAGGCAGCCTAGTACAGTAATATTATTTTTCAGCAGAAAGGCCTTGAATTCTTTGTGCTTAAAGGGATTATTCAGCCCTCTTATATTTCAGGAACTTATTATCATGGTGGATTTTCCTCATTGAGGCTAATCTCTTCAGTCACCTTGTCAGTGCTGCTATCATCTTGAATTCTCAATTGATTATATCTATTTTTATTCAGTAGACTCTCTAAGTTGGCATCTGTTAGAGTTCCTTTCTGGTGTATTTGTCCTTGTGACTTCATCACTTGCTTTCCTCTATTACTTTGTTGTGGAAATACTATTGTCGATGGTTCCTCCTCTATCAGAGCAATTTGCTCAGTAGCAATCTAAGTACTCTTTTTTACATTTGTAGTTTATCAGTAGCAGGCTTCACTTTCCACTAGGCTGCATGTTGTTTTCTATTTTGTTGCCTAACTGTTTTCACCTGTTTCTACTTTGTGTTATATATCACCAAGTTATCTCTAGCATCAGAAGTGTGCTGTCTTTGTACAATTATCTGTATGCTGCCCTATCTGGAAATATCCCTCACAAAATGAAGGTTTCCACTCATATTCCAGACATTGTTCTTTATATGTTCCATCTGCCTCTTCAATGAACATTTTATCAGGTAGCTCCTGGGATATGTCCATTTCTACAAGCATTCGCGCATAGAAAATCCTATCCCCCTGCGCTGTAAGTTTATCTGAGCATATAGGTTTTCCTAGATAGCTGGTTATGTATCCCAGATTCTCCTTCGTCCAATATTGAATTGGAAGCCCTTGGAATATTACCCAAATTGGCACAGTTCGAGTCATTTCCTTACTCATCTAGAAGTCAGGTTCCCATTGCTTCAAGATCATGGGTCTATTTTGGTACGTATAGGGACCTTGTTGAGTAATTCTATTTTTATCTTCCTCTGAGTTAAATTGAAAAATAAAATACCCATCATCGTGTAGGAATACTTGTGGTCTAGTGATGAAGTTCCACATACCATACACAAATTTGAGCATTTCTTTGAAAGAGGGAGTTTCACCCAGAACATACCCAATTAACGCTACCTTCTATTTTTGGGTTTGCTCTACCACTTCAACTTGGTTCAGCCTAACAATCTACGTCCCTTACTTCATTATCGGTGGATAATACTCCAACTGAAGCCCATGTTGCTAAGATCAATTTTCTTGAACCACATCAGCTAGTGTAGGTTCTGGTCGACTAGGTTTTTCTCACTGCATCGAGAAATTCAATTTCCTTGCTGCTGTAGTGGCATCTAGTTCTGCTGGCCTGAGAATTTCTGTATCAGCATATTTCGAAGCTTGCATTACAGTTGGCGCACTCCCCATTCCAGTCATCCAGTGGACCGATTGTATCTGATCTAGCGCTTGTGGTACCCCCAGATTTCGGTATAACTATTCTATTTATTTCATCCGTCTCCGGTAGTGTAGGCAGTGCATTTACCTGTGATTTTCGTTGGGCCATTTCTTTGTGCGTACGTTAGCTAACCCTACTTAACGTATGCCTTCAGATAATGTCTTGTTAGGTACAACTAGTGGTCCATTACACTCATGCTTAAATAGTGGATGGGCCTGAGAAAATACATAAACATCCTTTTTTGTAAATAAATAATAATGGGCCAATTCTTATATGGGTAACAACTCCTAGCTAATATGGTCTTACGAGCTAGATCTTCACTTTTACAGAGGCCGATTTTGTCTTTGTTTGAAGTTTTAACTCAAAAGGCTGCTCACTCAATCACTTAAACTAAAAATAGCTAGAGAATGTATAATATATGTAGAATTCATGCATAATATATTTTCTAATAGTTTCTAAGTTTGATACGGGGCATATCAAATAGTGTATCTACGAGATAACATGTCTAGGAATTACCTATGTAAGTGTAAAGTGTAAGCCATTTCAAGGAGAATTCGCTAAGGCCGGTTCTCTATGCACTTATGAACCAGGTGGTGTTCAGGGCTGAAACGAACACAACAATGAGAACTAAAGATGGTTAAGGATTGATTGCATGACTTATGGTTGTCTAGGTATACACCAAAGCTCGATGGTTTAAAGATATCAAATCTACCGATTGACCGAGTATATTCGACATAAGTTCACTACGAAAAGTTCAAAGGAAAACCTAATTATCCATATGCGATTAATCCTTACTTGCGAATCACATAATATTTTATGCATGTTTTCATCATATAATCTCAAATTTCCTCGTTGTGGGCAAGACTATATTGTTGCACCTTTTTCCAGTAGTTGTTCTTGCAGTTGCAGTAGTAGTTGTAGTATCATCGAACTAATGGACGAACCGCAATATAGTTTCCCTTTTTAGTTTGCCTTTTTCAATATGTGATATGTGGGGATGAAGCTCCGAAGTAGGAGCTAGCCTTCAAACGTGGGCAGAACTTCACTCTATTTTACTGAATCTGCATTCCCTAAGGAGGCCTGGTCAATCATATGATTTTGTCTAGTTGAAAGTAGTCAACAAGCTTCTTACACTTGGCTCTACACATTTACAGAGCTAACCCCTGTCCAGTGCCTAGCAGAGCTAAGGGAGCTTCAATCCTTCCCTATTCATGTGGGGGATTGTTGGGTTTATTTTCTAAAGGGTGTGAATGGAAAATGGAAGAGATACCTCTTGGGTTGCACCTCTTCATCTCACCCTTTCATTGTCTCTAATTTAGAGGCTTGGCCTCCTTTTTTAAGATAGAAAATCTGAAAACTTCTCCCCTTTTTTCTACATTATTGCATTGTTTTTCCAAATAAATAAAGTGTCAAGTGTGATTTGCTCCGTTTGTTGAGTTCACTGAAGTTATGTAATTTTGATTGCCAGTATTACAGAATAATTTTTCCTTTCTATCATAGGAGAAAGTAATCCATAACCTTAGGCAACAGTGAGGAGATTAAATTTGTTAAGGACACACAAGCAACTTGTGGTCTTGGGATTATTTTACGATTTGTATATTGAACTAACGTTTTTTCCTCTGATTTTCTGATTTCCAACACAATTTACTAACAATATTAAGGTGTATCTTCTAGTTGCAGTTTTCAAGCCTGTGTAACGCAATGTTGATGCACTGTTATTGGAGAATGAATTTAAAAGGCATATTTTAAATTTGATCGTGGACTCACTGGTTGATTACATTCCAATAACTAGAACACAAGGAAGTCAAGTAAAATTTTCCAAGCATAATTGATGTCGAGGGACATGTTAGGGAAGGAAATTAAAAATTACATTCCTCACTTATCTTTTATTTAATAATTTCTTGTCAATCCAAAGTTGATTTGCAATCATTGTAGGGGGAATGCCCTAGATAACTTTTATGTAAGCCACCAACTATCAGTTTGGTGGTTTGCCATCCCTGTGAAGTTGTTGGTTACAGAGGCATAGAGACTGAGCAACATGAACATACTCCAACAGGGCTATTTATTTCATTAATTGAGAAAGAAAGAGAAAAGCAAATGATTTTGGTGATTTTAATCTTTGCAAAGTTATGCAGAAGGCAAAGCAAGATTTTACAACTAAAAATGAATAGAAGAGTGAAAAAATATCCAGTTGCTGATGACATTGAAACCGAGTAGATGCTACAAGATTTGTGTCCTTTTACCGTTGTAAAAATTATAAATTTTTTTTTGCAAATTGAAAATCAATGTCAAAATTGCGGAGCATCGCGGCAAAATTTTGATTGCTTGATCACTTTGAAAAGGCAACAACGAGGTTTAAGATATTCATCCTTTACGAATAAATTGATTTACATCATTGCCCTCTCACTAAATCATGTGGCTGACACAATTTACGTGTGAATTGGGTTTGATATGATGTGATATAAGTTCGATAATCAAAATCCACGTTTGACTACATACAAGATAATCAGAAAGTTGCAATAAAATCGGGTTCTATTTCTTTGCTCTACTCAATTTTTCTACCCTTTGGTGATTTATGAAATTTTATTTCTAAAATGTTAGGGTAGATATTAATTATGTGATGATCTCAAAAATTTATTTGTGTGATATGATGATTAGGAATAACATGTGGTTAAAGAATAAGTTTGTTATTCTATTTACCAAATGGAATCGGTTTGTTGATATACAATTTGGTAGAAATTATGTGACATTATTTTCAATGTTGTAAAACATGAACTAGGCTTACACTAATACTTGAAAAATAATCTTGAGATCATAAATATAATATCTAAAGATGTACATATATTTATTTGATTAGAGTAAGAGATCAAATTGTTTAAGTGTTATAATTGGTTAGTTGGGAAGCCATTTGAAAAGGAAAATAACAAAATGTGATTTTCTACTCCTATTTTGGAGACTAAAATTTTCGTAATTTTCTACTCCTATTTGGAGACCAAAATCTTCGTGATTTTCTACTCTTGCTTTGAGATTAAAATCTGCGTGATTTTCTACTCGATATTTGATATTAAAATCGTCATGACGTTCTATTTATTTTGAGATTAAAGTCTAAGTGACTTTTTACTCATTTCGGAGATTAAAATCTAAGAGATTTTCTATTCCGACTTTGTATTCGATTTGAAGATTAAAAACTTCACTGTTTGTTAAGTCTAATTGTGTCATATATTATTCGGTTTGAAGATTAAAAACTTCACAGTTTATTTATTCTAGTTGTGTCAGATTGGTTTGAAGATTTAAAACTTCACCGTTTATTAGTTCTGACTGCATCATGACACAAACAACAGTTCCTGTGGTTGGCTCTACAAAGTAATAGGGGTGACGAATATGAATCTTTTGAAGAATCATATTTGGAATATGGCATTATTCACCAAGCAACTGCCCCTACTCACCGCAATCTAGTGGAATTGCGAAAACAAAAAATAGAACGTTAAATTATATGATGAATTCTTTGTTGATAAGTTCGTGTTTACTCCAGAACTTGTGAGGAGAAGCTATTCTTACGGTTAACCGAATACTTAACCGAGTACCCCATAGCAAAACACAATTCATTCCATATGAAAAATGAAAAAGAAGGAAACTCGACTTTAAATATTTTAAAGTGTGGGGGTGCTTGGCTAAAGTGCAAGCTCCTACACCCAAAAGGGTAAGGATTGGATCAAAAACCGTTGATTGCGTTTTCATAGTATATGCAACAAATAGTAAGGCATATCGTTTTCTGGTTCATAAATTAGAAAATCCCGACATTCATATTAATACGGTAATCGAATCAAATAATGTTGAATTCTTTGAGAATATTTATCCCTATAAAAATGAATATGAGTCATCTAGAGAAAAATCTATGCGACCTCGAGAAGAAGCAAAGAAAAGTACGTTTAATGAGAAAAATCCAAGACGTAGTAAACGTCAAAGGACAACTACTTCCTTTGGACCATATTTTCTGACATTCTTGTTGGAAAATGAGCCTCGAACGTTTAAAGAAGCAATGTCTTCCTCGGAAGCACAATATTAAAAAGAGGCGGTCAATAGTGAAATAGAATTCATATTGAACAAGCATACTTGGGAATTGATTGATCTTCCTCACGGTAACAAACTATTAGGTTTTAAATAGATTTTTTAAAGGAAAATGAAAGATGATGTGTTTGTACGTCTTTGTATGGACGTGACCATTCATGGATGAATGCATTAATACGTTGGTTTATAATGTGGTGAACTAACTGATGAAAATGATAAAAATTCGTAGCAAGTTGAATTTGTTTTATGAATGAAAGTGCTACAATTTGCACATTATATAGACATGTATTGCATTTTGGAATAATAATAAATAGCATACAAATGCTAGAAAAGGACAGAGTGATTGCGAAATGTATTATATATTAAAAGGTTGTGGCCACAACTTATGCCAATCATTCCAGCTGCTATTATAATATAATATTGCTACATTAAGTGTAGTCAATAATATGATATACAATAGAAAGTCGAGACGTATTAGTCTACGACATAAGGAAGTTTGCATTGAACTGTCATGACAAGAAATGAGTCTTGAGATATTTGAAATATACTCAAAACTATGCTTTGCATTACAATAAATGTCCCGCTGTAATGGAGCGATTCACTTATGCAAATTAGATTACCGGTTTAACTGTTTATAAACTCACAAGTGGATATATTTTTACAGTTGGTGGAGGAGTGATGTCTTGGAAATCATCCAAATAAACATACATTGCCCGTCTAAAATGGAGGCTGAGTTTATAGCCTTAGACAAGGCCGGTGAAGGAGCAGAATGGCTCCAAAATTTCTTGAAGATATTCCATTTTGGCCCAAATCATTGGCACCTATATGCATAAATTATGATAGTCAAGCGGAAATAAGAAGGGCAATAAGCGTTATGTATAATGGGAAATCTCATCACATACGACGAAGACATAAAGCCGTTAGACAAATACTCTCTAGGGGACTTATTAGAATTGACTACGTGAAATCAAGTGATAATGTGTCGGATCCAATTATTCAAAAGGCCTAATTAGAGAGGTAGCCAAAAGATCATCGAGGGGAATGAGACTATGGCCGAGGACAAGTCATTGTAGCGATAACTCTACCTAGAAGACTGGAGATCCCAAGATTTAGGTTCAAGAAGATCAAACAAAGTCATTAATGACGGTTCAACATTGTCAATTAAAATTTTGGTTCATTCTAGTGATGAAGACAATGTTCAGTACCAAGGATAAAATATTAAGGTTTTTAATGGCTTCTAAGTTTGATATGGGGTATATCAAATAGTGTATCTACGGGATAACACGTTTAGGAATCAATTATGTAAGTATGAAGTGTAAGCCGCTTCTAGGAGAATTTTGTAAGGCCAGTCCTCTATGCACTTATGAACTAGCGGTGTTCATGGCTGAAACGAACACAATAATAAGAACCAGAGATTGTTAAGGATTGATTTTATGACTTATGGTTATCTAGGTATACACTAAAACTCGGCGGTTAAAGGATATCAAATCTTTTGATTGACCGAGTATATCCAACATAGGTTCACTACGAAAAGTTCAAAAGGGAACCTACTTATCCAGATACGATTAATCCTTACTTGCGAATCGCATAATTGTTTATGCATATTTTTATCATATAGCCATTCCCCATTCATGTAGGGGATTGTTGGTTTTTTTTATTCTAAAGGGTGTGAATGAAAAATGGAAGAGGCACCTCTTGGGTTATACCTCTTCATCTCACCCTTTCATTGTCTAGAAATTTAGAGGCTTGGCCTTATTTTCAAGATAGAAAATATGAAAACTTCTCCCCTATTTTCTATATTTTTGCATTATTTTTCCAAATAAATAAAGTGTCAAGTGTGATTTGCTCTGTTTGTTGAGTTCGCTGAAGTTCTGTAATTTTGATTGCTAATATTAAAGAATAGTTTTTCCGTTCTATCCTGGAAGGAAGTAATCCATAATCTTTGGCAACAGTAAGGGGATAAAATTCCTTAAGGACACTCAAGCAACTTGTGGGCTCAGAATTATTTTATAATTTTCTTATTGAACTAACGTTTCTTTTACCTCTGATTTTCTGATTTTGAACATAATTTACTAACAATACCATCTAGAACTCAGAACCGGAACAAGAAGAGTCGGTTGTATCAGGTCAGGCCGGAAGAACCCTTTTGGCAGTTGACTCTAGCTCACGGGTCTTAGCGATCTCGGCATCAAAGTCAATGACACCAGCTTTGGACTTTTCCAAGGTTTTTATCCTCATGCTATACATAGCATATATTTTTTCAACAACGTGGGAAGTCGCTCGGCGTTGGAGTACTTCTTTAAGTCGGTCGACCTCGGCAGAAACGTTATTCCGCATGGATCTGGTGGCCCGGAAGCTGACATCAAGCTTGCGGACAGTGGAGCTGTAAACCCTATTATACTCGATGGTCCTCTTATGCTTCTCTTCCAACTGGGGGCAAAATAATTTTTCCCCAGGTTCCCATGAACTGGGGACTGGGAAAGAGGGATATCATCCTCTCGGGCAACTGCGGCCAGTGGAGATGATGTAACAGTTGCTCGTGGCGAAGGCAGAGTTGGTGAAGAAGGAGAGGAAGCTGATGGCTAAAGAGGCAGGCAAATGCAGTGCTGGTTGTTGGTTGCTCATCAACCGAAGACGAAAGAGACCTGGTACTACCGGGCACGGCGACTGGGACTCAAAAACGGGAGTTGGCATTTTCCACCATATCATACTCCCCCCAGAGTGCCGAGGCATCATCCTCGGTTGGAGTAACTAACTCAACAGATTGAGCATTCTGTTGAGCTGAGGAAAATCGTCGTCTTCTATGTAGAGAAGCCCCCTCCTCACTGGCTTCTCCATCATCGTCGATCTCCATGGTGTCTATGGTCGGCTCGGGTGCGAGGCTCATCACCACAACTTCCGAAGATGACTCGAGTGTGGCATTCTATGCCTTTTTTTTCCCCAACCGCGGAGGAACATCTTTTTTTTTGGTTGACTGTTCTCCGGCCGAGGACTCCGAGAAGAAGCACTTGCACCAAAAGCAAGCCCAGAGACACTTGTTGGGGTAAAAGCCTCCTACAGCAGCCTCGCCGCGTCAACATGCCACAAAATCCTCCTCGAGGACGAAAACTGAGCTCTGAGGTAGACCTGAATTCAACAGGAGAGAAAGGTTAATCGACTTCCTTATACAAAAAGTAAAAACAATATGAGTTCGACTTACCATGAGTTTTGGCCTTCCATACGTATTTAAGGGCCAGTTCTTTCCACGTGCGGGTCTTAGGCGTAGTAACGTCCAAACGTTTCTAGACCCACTGGTCCAAGCCTTCGACCCTAGGTGGTACCCACCGAGTTGCTGAAATAAGCAAAAGAAGAAGATTCAATAACGATATGGGGGGATCTTTGATAGAAGAAAAGACAAATAGTGAACTAACGAGTGCGGTTCTATAATTTCGGAAAGGATGAAGTCGTTGCCGATATGATATCACTGGTGGCAACTGCAATGAACCGCTACATCCACCCATGTTCATTGTCATTATCCATGCTGGATAGCAGAGCATGATGGCCACGTTTGCTGAAATTCATCATTCCCTCGAGAAAAACATGGTGGAATAAAGGTTCAGTAATCGACCCAAGGTTATCTCTTCTCCCATCTCCTGGCATGACGCCGAAGACAAGCAACTGTCCTCCACATAGAAGGGCATACCTATATCAGGCATACCTGGTTACGGATGCAGAAGCACGCGATTACAGAGTCAAGCTCCCCGCTCAAAGAGAATGGCCACAAAGTGAAGGGATACGTAAATAAACACGTAAAACAATTCTTGGGTAAGATTATCCGTTCTACCAGGCCAGGAGCGATGATGTTTAAATCAAGGCAATGACAGTCTTTCTTCACAGCAAGGATGTTGAAAGAATGAATAGAAGAAGGATACATGCCAACAGCCCACATGCGAGGATTAGCGGTATGGTACTTCTCTTCGAAGTCCTTAGTTGTGACAAGACTCCTTGGGATGATGATGCTCACCGTAGGAGGAACTGCGTCATCAGCTTTACCTTTGTTATTTGAGGAACTAGGGTTTCTGGAAGAAGAGGCCATTGTTATCAGAAGAGAGGAAAGGGTTTTTACTAAAGAAGAAGATTTGGAAAAGTTGAAGACAAGTATTAGTCAAGCAAAGAGAGTTCGAAAGAGTTTGGAAAGCTATGAAGGGTAAATGGATAAGTTTGATGCGTATAAGTAAAGGAATAGACGACTAGTATCATGACCATAATTACCTCGATAACGGGCAAAAGTGATGCTGAATCGTGGGATGACGCGTGTTCGGGGAATTAAATGCGGAGAGACGTGCGTCTAATCAACCGTCAGAAACTTTTCAGAGGGGGTTAGATAATTTCCTGCCAAAAAGGTATTTCTACCAACTTCCCGGTGAAAAAGGGTTATGCCACCGAAAAGCAGAAAGACTATCTATATAGGGTAAATTATGTTCATATTGAATGACCGCATGAGGAAATGACACGTGGAGCCGAAGACAGAAGACAGTCTGGTCCGAATGCAATGATCTCATATGTTACCGGAGAGAATGATATTCATAAAGGGGAGATAAAGTCTTTCTCCCCCCCCAGTAGCATTCAATGAAGAATATTCCATAGCATTAAGCCAAGGTTAGATCTTTTCCCGTCTCCTGGAATAGACTCCGAAGACAAGCAATTGTCCTCCACACAAAAGGACTTACCTATACCAGGCATACCCAGTAACGGATGCAGAACTCCGCGATAATAGAGTCAAGCTCCCCGCTAAAAGAGAATGGCCCCATTGTGAAGGGATACGTATAAAAATAAGTAAAACCCTTCTTGGGTAAGATTATCCGCTCTGCCAAGTTAGGAGCGATGATGTTTAAATCAGGGCAATGGCAGTCTTCCTTCACAGCAGGGTTGCTCGAAGGACGGATAGAAGAAGGATACATGCCAACAGCCCACGTCCGAGGATTAGCGGTAGGGTACTTCTCTTTAAAGTCCTTAGTTGTGACAAGACTCCTTGGGATGATGGTGCTCGCCATAGGAGGAGCTGCGTCATCAGCTTTATCTTTGTTCTTTGAGGAACTAAGGTTTCTGAAAGAAGAGGCCATTGTTATCAGAAGAGAGGGAAGATTTTTTACTAAAGAAGAATATTTGGAAACGTTGAAGACAAGTATGAGTCAAGCAAAGAGAGTTCAAGAGAGTTTGGAAGGTTATGAAGTGTACATGGAGAAGTTTGATGCGTATAAGTATAGGAATAGGCGGCTAAAATCGTGGCCATAATTACCTCGATAACCGGCAAAAGTGGTGCTGTATCGTGGGATGACGCGTGTTCGGGGCATTAAATGTGGAGAGACGTACGCCTAATCAACCGTTAGAAACTTTTCAGAGAGGGGTCAGAAAATTTCCCGCCAAAAAAGGTATTTCTACCAACTTCCGGGTGACACAAAGTTATGCCACCGAAAAGCAAGCGGGCTATCTGTATAGGGTAAGATATGTTCATGTTGAATGATCGCATGCGAAAATAACATGTGGAGCCAAAGACAGAAGACAGTCGCGTCCAAAGGCAACGATCTCATATGTTACCGGAGATAATGATATTCATAAAGGGGAGATAAATGCCTGCTGCCCCCCCACCCGGTAGCATTCAATGAAGAATATTCCATAGCATTAAGTATGTGATCCGTTACAGAGAATATGGCATTCACTGCCTACTGTTACACATTCTTCAATGGCTCTCATAATTGACATTAAAGAGGGGCTTGATCTTAGGATCTTGTTCCCTAGGTGCAACTATAAATAGTGAGCTTTATTATCATTGTAAAGGACACGAATTTTCTGACAAACATACGCTACACTCTATTCAAAGCTCAATATAAGTTTATCTTCTTGTTTATTGATATCGTTATTATTGTCCCCGGAGGCCCTGCTCCCGGAATTACGATTTTTGCTATTTTATATCAATATCAAGGCTAAGTCTTATGCTTTTATATAATATATTTATCATCTTGGTATCAAATTAATTTACTTGTCTATAAACAACGTATAAATTAAACTATACCATTTTACGGGTAAATAGTTTGGCGCCCACCGTGGGGCTTAGACAGTTGTGTAATTGAATTGATCCTTGCATCTATTACTAACTCGTTTGATTATTTGTTCTTAGGAAAAAATCATAGAAAATGGCAGATAACGGTGTCAACATCGCACACAATGTAGAGGCCTAAGGAAATCAGCCTCAGCAAGAGGATTCAATCAGTGATACTCGCAACGAGGGGGATAAGGCCACGCCGGTCCATGACGGAAGATATCCGTGACATGTTTGTGAGGCGACTCCTGATGATGCTGAAGATGAACACGTCATCAAAACAGTAAGGATCTTGAAGGAGCAACAAGAGGCCATTATAGGTCATCTCACACTACAGGATCAGGTTATGACAGAGCTAAAGCAGGCGTTGTCGGGTGCTTCCAACAACGCGAATGGACAAGGTCCAGTTCCTCCTGGTAATCCCGCAAATCAAACAATGCAGAGGGTCGACAACAATACCCTGATGGGCGAGGTCGGCTTCCATAGGGCCGAGGGGAACGGTAAAAGATCCGGTCACAACAACGAGAGTGAACCCTTTAAAAAAATCGAACTCATGCAATTTATGAGGGAAATAAATGCCCGAATGGATAGAATTTTGGGCACACACAATTGCCGTTCAACCTAAGCGCGGCACCAAAATTGATCCCGAAGAGGTTTCAAATACTAGACGTGCTGAAGTATGATGTGAATTCAGATCTTCAGGAGCACATCACCACCTATAAAATGACGGTGAAGGGGAATGATTTAGCTTCCCACGAGATTGAGTCAGTCTTACTGAAGAAATTAGGGGAGACTCTTAAGAAGGGAGCCCTGACATGGTATTCGCTTTTGCCCGAGCACTCCATAGACTCCTTTGAGATGCTCGCGGAATCTTTCATCAAGGCCCATGCTAGGGCCAGAAAGGTACAGACACGAAAGGCCGACATATTCAGGATTGCACAAAGAGAGTGTGAATTGCTGCGAGAGTTGTAACCAGATTCTGGAAGGAAAGGATGTTGCAACCAGCCATACCGGACGAATGGGCAGCTGAAGCATTCACCAAATGTCTAAATCTGAGAAGTTCTGACGCTTCCCGGAAGTTAAAAGAAAGTTTGCTCAAGTTCAAGGCAACAACTTGGGCGGATGTTCACAACCGGTACGAGAAAATAATAAGAATTGAGGATGATTAGCTTAGTTTACCGGCGTCGGCCAAGATCCAGGACCGGGAGAAGAATAAAGAGAAATTAAAGGATGATTTTGACACAGATCAACGGTCTTCAAGGGGTCGGTTTTTGCCCTATAAACGTACCGAAGGACGTGGCAGAGGTTTTCGATCAGTGGATAGATTCGCTACTGATAGGAGAGTTGATCGCGGCCGAAATAACAGGTCGTTGCAGGACAAGGAGACATCATGATCTGAAGATTCTTCCTACCCCAGGCTTTCCGAATACAACTTCAACGTCAGCATAGTGGAGCTGGTGTTGACTATGGGGAACATTAAAGAAGCACGGTCCCCGAAACCAATGAGATCTGAGCTAAAAACAAGTATGGTCGCAATCGTGATAACGTAGAGCCTTCGAAAGCAGGAGAGGATCCTTCATGTTTGACGATCAACATGAATTTCGGGGGGAACGAGATTAATGTTGATTGTTTTGCGTGGTCGCATGCAGATATGACAGGTATCCCGCCGAAAGTAGTCATGCACAAATTAATCCTGGATCCCAGCATTCCTCCGGTAAGATAGAAAAAGCATCCTATTGTCGAGGTTAGAAACAAATTCGTCAAAGAAGAGGTAACCCGCTTGCTTAATATCGGTTCAATCCAAGAGGTAATGTATCTTAGCTGGCTAGCTAACGTAGTAGTAGTTCCAAAGAAGAATAATAAGTTTTGCATGTGCATAGACTATAAGGATTTAAACAAGGCATGCCCAAAGGACTCATTCCCATTACCAAACATTGATCAAATGATTAATGTAACAGCCGGGCACGAGTTAATGATCTTCCTCGATGCTTACTCCGGGTACAACCATATCAAGATGAACCCGGAGGATCAGGAAAAAACTTTATTCATAACGAACTTCGGCACATATTGCTATAATGTGATGCCCTTTGGGCTAAAGAACACCAGAGCCACGTATCAGTGACTTGTGAACAAAATGTTCGAGAAACAAATATGGAAAACCAAGGAAGTTTAATAGATGATATGCTGGCTAAGTCTTTGAACGCATGTGATCATATTTAACACTTGCAAGAAATTTTTGATATCTTAAGGAAGCATAACATGAAGCTTAACCCCGTGAAGTGTGCATTCGGTGTTTGCTCTGGTAGGTTCCTGGGATTCTTGGTGGCATAAAGAGGAATTGAGGTTAACCCCGATAAAATTAAAGCAATCAAAGACATCCCAAATCAGCGGTCAAGCGTGAAGGAGGTTCAAAGGTTGACAGGGAGACTGGCCGCTTTGAGCAGATTTATTTTCCGGTCTTCAGAGAAATGCCATCATTTCTTTTCGCTGCTCAAAAAGAAGAACAACTTCGAATGGACCCCGGAGTTTCAGCAGTCTTTGAGGGATTTGAAAAGGTATTTGTCAATTTCTCCGTTACTATCAAAACCAGAGGATGGCGAACAATTTTTGATCTACTTAGCGATATCGGAGGTAGCGGTAAGTGTTGTTTTAGTCCGTGAGGGAGAAGGTAGGTAATCTCCTATTTATTATGTTAGTAAAATTTTCAAGGGAGCAGAAACTCGCTACCCACATTTGGAAAAATTGGCCTTAACTCTCGTAGTCTTCGCTCGAAAGCTTAGGTCTTATTTCCAATGTCATCCGATAGTCGTGGTGACCACTTTTCCCCTACGAAATATTCTTCATAAACCCGAACTTTTGCGTAGGCTGGCCAAGTGGGCTGTCAAAATGAGTGAATTTTGACATAGAATATAAGCCTAGGACTGCTATTAAATCACAAGTCTTGGCCGACTTTGTGGTCGATTTCATTACGGGCCTGTTACCTTTGGCTACCAAAGAACCAGTGATGGTGTCAGAATCGACATCAAAAGTTTGGACCCTATTCATAGACGGAGCTTCCAATATGAAGGGGTCTGGGCTCGGCATAGTACTGACCGCGCTCTCGGGAGAAATCCTAAGGCAGGCCATAAGAAATGTTCCTTTGACTAACAATGAAGCAGAGTATGAAGCTTTGATTGCAGGACTCGAACTGGCCTAGGGACTGGACTCCAAGGTTATAGAAATCAAATGCGACTCCTAATTGGTAGTAAATCAGGTCTACGGGATCTTCGAAGCCAAAGAGGAACATATGCAACAGTATGTAGTGAAAGTCCAGGATCTGATCACTCTATTCAGGGAAAGTTCAATTACGCACATCCTGAGGGAAGAGAATGTAGAAGCGGACAAACTAACCAATCTAGGCTCGTCTACAAAAATGAATGGATCGGACTCAAGTACGGTCGTACAACTTATGCACTCGGTAATGGATATAGATAGCTATTATGAGGTAAATACGACCAACTTGGTCTAGGAATGGAGAAATGAGATCATTGACTATCTCAAGCACGGAAAGGTTCCTGAAGATCCCAAGGCATCTCGGGCGCTGCGCACTAAGGCAGCACGATATAGTTTCAAAGGAGGTCAATTATACATAAGATCTTTCCAAGGCCCATTGGCCTGATGTTTGGGAGCTTCCGAAGCTAATTATGTTATGCGAAAAGTCCACAAATGGGTCTACGAAAATCACTCGGGCGCAGATTCCTTGGTGCTAAAATTAATTAGGGCAGGATACTACTGGCCCCGGATAAAACAAGATACCAAGGTTTATGTTCAAAAATGTAATAAATGCCAATGCTATGCACCGTTGGTACATCAACTAGCAAAGCCACTACACTCAGTTTTGTCACCATGGCCATTCATGAAGTGGGGGATGGATATTGTCAGACCACTGCCCCCGAGCCCCGGTAAGGTAAGACTCCTTTTGATTTTAACTGACTATTTTTCTAAGTGGGTTGAAGCATTTCTTTAACAGAAGATTGGCGAATGAGAAGTGGTAAATTTCTTGTGGGAGAATATAATTTGCAGATTTGGGATACCAAAAGAGATAGCCTATGACAACGGGCCATAATTTATAGGCGCAAAGGTCACAAAGTTCCTTGAAGACTTAAAAATCAAAAGGATCACATCATCACCCTATGATCCGAGTGCAAACGGCCAAGCAGAATCAACCAACAAGGTGATTATACAAAATCTCAAAAAGAGATTGGAAACAGCTAAAGGTAAATGGCCCGAAGAGCTGCCAGGAGTACTATGGGCGTACGGGACAACAGCCAAGTCAAGCACGGGGGAAACTCCTTTCTCTCTTGTATACGGAGCACAAGTCCTAATCCTGGTGGAAGTAGGAGAGCCTCCCCTGAGATATTTCCAGGTGAAAGAAAAAATGAACAAAGAAGCAATGTTGGTCAAATTGGAGCTGCTCAATGAACGAAGGGACTTAGCGCATGTAAGGATGGCAGCCCAAAAGTAGATAATGGAAAGATATTATAATCGAAGAGTCAATCTCCGTTATTTCAAAGTAGGAAACTTGGTTTAAAAGAAAGTAACTCAGAACACACGAGAGCTCAATACAGGGAAGTTAGGTCCGACATGGGAAGGCCCCTACCGGGTTTCAGTTGTCACTGGAAAAGAGTCAAATGAGTTGGAAAATCAAGACGAAGAAAAGTTGCCAAGCAACTGGAACGTGACACCTCAAAAGATACTATTGCTGATGAGCCTCGCCTACACATGGGAATTGGTTGATCTTCATCACGCTAACAAACTCTTAGGTTCTAAATAGATTTTCTAAAGGAAAATGAAAGATGATGCGTTTGTACATTTTTGTATAGACATGACCGTTCATGAATGGATGTATTAATACGTTGGTTTATAATGTGGTGAACTAACTTATGAAAATGATAAAAATGCATAGCAAGTTGCATTTGTTTCATGAATGAAAGTGCAAAAATTTTCACATTATATAGACATGTATTGCATATTGGAATAAGAATAAATAGCATACAAATGCTAGAATAAGGCGGAGTGATTGCAAAATATATTATATATTAAAAGGTTGTGGCCACAACTTATGCCAATTATTCCAGCTATTGTTATAATATAATATTGCTACATTAAGTGTAGTCAATAATTTTGATATGCAATAGAAAGTCGAGACGTATTAGTCTACGACATAAGGAAGTTCGCATTGAACTGTCATGACAAGAAATGAGTCTTGAGATATTTGAAATATATTCAAAACTATGCTTTGCACTACAATAAATATCCCGCTGTAATGGAGCGGTATACTAATGCAAATTAGATTACCGGTTTAACTGTTTATAAATCCACAAGTGGATATATTTTTACAGTTGGTGGAGGAGTGATGTCTTGGAAATCATCCAAATAAACATACATTGCCCGTCTACAATGGAGGCAGAGTTTATAGCCTTAGACAAGGCCGGTGAAGAAGCAGAATGGCTCCAGAATTTCTTGAAGATATTTCATTTTTGCCCAAATTATTGGCACCTATATGCATAAATTGTGATAGTCAAGCGGCAATAAGAAGAGCTATAAGCGTTATGTATAACGGGAAATCTCGTCACTTATGAACTAGCGGTGTTCATGGCCGAAACAAACACAACAATGAGAACAAGAGACAGTTAAGTAATGATTGTGTGACTTATGGTTGTCTAGGTATACACCAAAACTCGACTGTTCAAATATATCAAATCTACCGATTGACCGAGTATATCCGACATAAGTTCACTACGGAAAATTCAAAGGGAAACCAACTTATCCAAATGCGATTAATCCTTACTTGCGAATCACATAATATTTTATGCATGTTTTCATCATATAGCCATTCCCCATTCGTGTGGGGGATTGTTGGTTTTTTTTCTAAAGGGTGTGAATGGGAAATGGAAGAGGCACCTCTTGGGTTACACCTCTTCATCTTACCCTTTCATTGTCTATAAATTTAGAAGCTTGGCCTCATTTTCAAGATGGAAAATCTGAAAACTTCTCCCCTCTTTTCTACATTGTTGCATTATTTTTCCAAATAAATAAAGTGTCAAGTGTGATTTGCTCTGTTGGTTGAGTTCGCTGAAGTTTTGTAGTTTCGATTGCTAGTATTACATAATAGTTTTCACATTCTATCTTGGGATGAAGTAATCCATAACCTTGGGCAACAGTGAGGGGATTAAATTCCTTAAGGATACATAAGCAACTTGTGGGCTCGAAATTATTTTACGATTTGTTTATTGAACTAAAGTTTCTTTTTTCTCTGAGTTTATGATTTTGAAAACAATTTACTAACAATACCAGCTAGAACTCAGATCCGGAACCAGAAGAGTCGATAGCATCAGGCCGGGCCGGAAGACCTTTTTTGGCAGTTGACTCTAGCTCACGGGCCTTAGCGATCTCGGCATCAAAGTCAATGACACTTGTTTTGGCCTCTTCCAAGGTTTTTCTCCTCATGCTATACATAACATATATTTATTCAACAACGAGGCAAGCCGCTCGGCGTTGGAGTTCTTCTTTAAGTCGGTCGACCTCGGCAGAAATGTTATCCCGTGCGGATCTGGTTGCCCAGAGGCTGACATCAAGCTCGCGGACAGTGGAGTTGTAAACCCCATTGTGCTTGATGGTCCTCTTATGATTCTCTTCCAACCGGGCATACTTCGCCTCGCCAGCATTAACTTTTTCAGTTTTGGAGATTAAGGCTACTCCAAATTATTCAATTTTTCTGCAGCGGCAGCCTCGCGATCGGATGCAGCAAGAATGGCATTCGGGACCTCAACCTATTTGGCCATAGTTTCTTCAAATTGTGTCCTTAACGGGGTGACCTCCTGGATAAGAGCCACTACTTCTTGCTCGCTTTGCTATAACCGAGCCTCTAACTCAACGGCCTCAGCAGCTCGTGCTTCCAGTTCTTAGAGGCGAGTAGCAGTTTGGTCTCGCTTGGCCAAAAGTTGATCTCTCTTGGAGGTAAGTTCCTCCTTATCACTTATCAAAAGGAAGTTCGCCTGCAAAACAAATATACAAATTCAAAACATTCCATAACGAAGATAGAAGAAACAACAGAGGAAATAAAGAATATACTACTGCTGCATTGTGCATGGCATTGTTCAACAAACACTCTCCCGAGAGAGTTTGTATTATTTCCCAATCTTTTTCTGAAGCCAAAATCTTTAGATAGTTTCCAAGCTCTACCGGCCGGGACACCAAATAGCATACGGTAGAAACCGAGAGAGTAATGCTCCCCCTCCTTTGGGGATCTTCTAAGGGGGCAGCATACTTTTGCCCCAGGTTCCCATGAATTGGGGACTGGGAAAGAGGGACATCATCCTCTTGGGCAACTACGGCCGGTGGAGATGATGTAACAGTTGTTGGTGGCGAAGGCAGAGTTGGTGAAGAAGGAGATGAAGCTGATGGCAAAATAGCTATGGAAAATGCAGTGCTGGTTGTTGGTTGCTCATCCACCGAAGACAAAAAGGACCCGGTACTCAGCCTCATGGTACCGAGCACGGTGACTGGGACTCGAAAACAAGAGTTGGCATTTCCACCATATCATACTCCCCTAGAGTGTCGAGGCATCATCCTCGGTTAGTGTAACTAACTCAACAGATTGAGCATTCTGTTGAGCTGAGGAAGATCGTCGTCTTCTATGTAGAGAAGTCCCATCCTCATTGGATTCTCCAGCATCATCGATCACCATGGTGTCTATGGCCAACTCGGGTGCGGGGCTCATCACCATAACTTCTGAAGACGAATCGGGTGCGGCATTTTTTGCCTTTTTATTTTTTCCCCCGGTAGCGGAGGAACGTCTTTTTTTTATTGCTTGTTCACTGGCCGGGGACACCAAGAAGTAGAACTTACACCAGAAGCAGGTCCGGAGACACCTGTTCAGGTAAAAGCCTCCTACATCAGCCTCGTCGCGTCAGCAGGATTAGCCAAGATGTCCTCCTCGGGGACGATAACTGAGCCTTGAGGTTGACCTGAATTCAACATGAGAGAAAGGTTAATCGACTTCCTTATACGAAAGGTAAAAACAATATGAGTTTGACTTACCATGATATTTGGCCTTCCACCCGAATTTAAGGGCCAGTACTTTCCACGTGCGAGTCTCGGGCATAGTAACATGCAATATTTTCTAGACCCACTGGTCCAAGTATTTGACCCTAGGTGGTACCCACCGAGTTGCTAAAATAAGCAAAAGAATAAGGGTCAATAACGATATGGGAGGATCTTTAATAGAAGAAAAGATAAATGGTGAACTTACAAGTACGGTTCTATAATTCCGGAAAGGATGAAGCCATGGCCGGAAAGATGTCACTGGTGGAAACTGTAATGAACCGTTCCATCCACCCACGTTCGTTGTCATCATCTATGATGCATAGCAGAGCATGGTGGCCATGTTTGCTGAAATTTATCATTCCCCCGCGAAACACTTGGTGGAATAAAGGTTCATTAATCGACCCAAGGTTATATCTTCTCCCGTCTCCTGGCATAGATGCCGAAGACAAGCAACTGTCCTCCACATAGAAGGACATACCTATATCAGGCATACCTGGTAATAGATGCAGAAGCCCGCGATAACAGAGTCAAGATCCCCGCTTAAAGAGAATGGCCACAAAGTGAATGGATACGTATAAAAATATGTAAACCCTTCTTGGATAAGATTATCTGTTCTACCAGGTCAGGAGCGATGATGTTTAAATCAAGTCAATGGCAGTCTTCCTTCACAGCATGGATGCTGAAATAATGAATAGAAGAAGGATACATGCCAACAGCCCACATGCAAGGATTAGCGGTAGGGTACTTCTCTTCGAAGTCCTTAGTTGTGACAAGACTCCTTGGGATGATGGTGCTCACCATAGGAGGAGCTGTGTCATCAGCTTTACCTTTGTTCTTTGAGGAACTAGGGTTTCTGGAAGAAGAGGCCATTGTTATCAGAAGAGAGGAAAGGGTTTTTACTAAAGAAGAAAATTTGGAAAAGTTGAAGACAAGTATGAGTCAAGCAAAGAGAGTTCGAAAGAGTTTGGAAAGCTATGAAGGGTAAATAGATAAGTTTGATGCGTATAAGTAAAGGAATAGGCGACTAATATCATGACCATAATTACCTCGATAATCGGCAAAAATGATATTAAATCATGGGATGACGCGTGTTTGGGGCATTAAATACGGAGAAAAGTGCGTCTAATCAATCGTCAGAAACTTTTCAGAGGGGGTTAGAGAACTTCTTGCCAAAAAGGTATTTCTACCAACTCCCCGGTGAAAAAGGGTTATGTTCATATTGAATGACCGCATGAGGAAATGATACGTAGGGCCGAAGACAGTCTGGTCTGAATGCAACGATCTCATATGTTACCGGAGAAAATGATATTCATAAAGGCGAGATAAATGTCTGTTACAGAGAATTCAATGAATAATATTCCATAGCATTAAGTAAATGGTCTGTTACAGAGAATATGTCATTCATTGCCTACCATTACACATTCTTCAGTGGCCCTCATAATTGTCATTAAAGAGGGGCTTGATCCTAGGACCTTGTTCCCTAGGTGCAACTATAAATAGTGAGCTCTATTGTCATTGTAAAGGACACGAATTTTATGACAAACATACGCTACACTCTATTCAAAGCTCAATATAACTTTATCTTCTTGCTCATTTATATCGTTATTATTGTCCCCGGAAGCCCTGCTTCCGGAATCACGATTTCTGTTGTTTTATCTCAATATCAAGGCTAAGTCTTATGCTTTTATCTAGTTTATTTATCATCTTGGAATCAAATTAATTCACTTAACTATAAATCACGTATAAATTCAACGATACCGTTTAACAGGTAAACACTAAACATAATATTAAGGTCTTGAATTATGTGTTCCTTCTTCAAAGTTGGATAATTTGTGATTCTATAAGTTTATACAAACATGATCAGCAACAATTTTTTCTGTTTGATGTTTCTTTGGTTGGGAAAGCAATTGCATATGTTTGAAGAACATGCTCATCTATTTTAGTTTACAACATCATGTCAACATTGTTTCAAAAATTTATAGCGATAATCAATTCTCTTCAACCCCCATATCATGAGAAAATTAATATGACCCTTCCATCCTTATGGTATAGGCAAATTCTGCTGCTATAATATTTTCTCTAGCCTATCCCTGTAACGACCCGACCGGTCATTTTGCTTCCTAGATCTTCTTTCCCTAAATAAAACTCCCCTTACGTGCTTTTACTATTTTATGACTTGCGGGGATAGTTAGTTTGGGATTTGGAAGGGTTCGGATTGAAATCAGAATACTTAGTTCCTTAATATTGGCTTTAAAGGGGTAAGTTTGACTTTGGTCAATATTTTTAGTAAACGACCTGAGAACTGGGATTTGATGGTCCCAATAGGTTTGTATGATGATTTTGGCTTTGGATGTATGTTCGGATCGGATTTTGGATGACCCGGGAGCCTTTCGGTGCCTAAAGTTGGAAGTTGGCTTATTGAAGGTTTAAAGGTTCTTTAAATTTAGTTTGGAGTATTGTTTGGTGTTATCGAGGTCCATTTGTGATTTCGAGCCTGAGAATAGTTCTGTATATTGATTTAAGACTTGCATGCAAAATTTGGTGTCATTCCGAGTAGTTTAAGTATGAATCGGCTCGTTTGGAGTAAATTGGAAGAATTTGAAGTTCATAAGTTGATCCCATTGGTTTTCGGTTGTGATTCTTAGTTTTAATATTGTTTTTTGCATTTCGAGGGTGCGAGCAAGTCCATTTTATGTTTACAAACTTGTTGGTATATTTGGACAGGGCCTCGGGTGCTCCAGATGCCATTCGGACGATGCGCGGAAGTCGTTTGGCCTTGGATGAACAGCTGAAGCATCAAGCTTCTGGTGCAATCGCACCTGCGGAGGGCCAGCCATAGGTGCGAGCTCGCAGAAGCAAGCCAGCAGCCGCAGAAGCATCCTAGCATAGGCAGCCCATAAATCGTAGATGCAGGCGAGGGTGCGCACCTGCGAATGCGCAGGTGTGAAGGAAGCTACCGCAGAAGCGACCAAAGCCGCAGGTGCGGCACACACGTCGCAGCAGCGGTCCCGCAGAAGCGGGCCTGTGGTCCGTAGATGCGGAAGAGTCCATCAAATGGGGAGCCACATCTGCGAGGCTTTTTCTGCAGATGTGGAGCCGCAGATGCGGCCATAGAGTCGCAGAAGCGAATGTCCTGGAGGCCGAAAGGTTCATTTATTACGGGACTTAGGCCATTTTTGACCCATTTCTCTCACTTCTTGTGCGATTTTGGAGCTTCTTAGGGAGGGATTTTCACCTAGCTATTAGAGGTAAGTAATTTCTATCCAATGTAAGTTAAATACATAGATTATAGGTAGATTATAATATAAAAATTGTGAAAATTATGGGTTTAGATGAAAAACCTAGGTTTTGATAAAAATGGGATTTAACCACGAAAATGATTATGAAATTGGGTAAAAACTATATATTTGAATTCGTGAGGTTATGGGTAATATTTATCTTCAAAAAATTTCGGAATCCGTCACGTGGGCCCGAGGGTGAATTTTTGGAAACTTCCAATTTGGGTTGGGTAATTACTCTAATAGTTAAATTATGAACTTTTGAATACATATTGATTAATTTATATAACATTTGACTAGTTTTGGATCGTTTGCACCGAGTTGTGGATTTAATGCATATTTGTGGATCGGAAGTGAGCTTGAGAATGAGGTAAGTCTCTTGCCTAACCATGTGAGAGAGAACTCACCCCCTTAGGTGTATTTGTTGTGAATTACTTGTGTGGGGAGCTACGTACGCACTAGGTGATGAGAGTCCGTGCGTAACTAAATTCCTTGTGATATCCAGGTAGTCTTAGATTTACATCATGCTTGTTTGCCCTATTAGGTTGATCATGTATATTAATTGTCTTAAATAGAGATGAGATTAAGGATTTTAAGATTTAAAGTCTCCAGTTTGGATTTCTTATGTTTGGGAAGAATTGAAGAATTTTATATTAACTCTGATAAATCCATGTTCACTCGCATCGTAAGTATTTTCGCGAGCGAAGTAAATTCCTCTACTCTCATGGGAGCGGGTCGTTCACCTCGGCGGGTTAATAAATGCATCTATGGTTCGTGCCATTTGACCCTCGGCAGTACACACAGTATATTTCTGAATCGGGTCATACGACCTCGGCATAAATCATGCGTGATAATACTCGGAACCTAATTATACTTGATATTATTTTATTTGCTTGAGCGGTTAGAATTATTTAAATGACAGAAATTGACTTGGAATTTATTATTAGTGAAAGAATTATTATCCACTACTTGTTACTGAGTTGTATTTATTATTTACATAATCCATCCTTATTTAGAATTCCTGTATTTTATTGTTAGCCCATAGTAAGTGTCGATGTCGACCCCTCGTCACTACTTCTTCGAGGTTAGAATGGATACTTATTGGGTACATGTTGTTTATATACTTACGCTACACTTCTGCACTAATCGTGCAGGTTCTGAGAGCAGGTGCATCTAGTAGTTATCCCGGCGCACACCCCTGATACTTCGAGACTTCGTGGTGAATTGCTTTCCGAGTCCATCCTGCAGTACCTAGAGTCTCTCTTTTGGTTTTATTTTCTGTCTACTCCATTTGGACAGTAGTTTAGTGTTTTGTATATTCTACCAGTAGCTCATACACTTGTGACACCAGGTCTTGAAATTTTGCTAGTAGACACTTGATGATTTTGAGTATTTATCTTACCGCACTTATTCTTATAAATATTTACACTTTATTTTATTGAATTTCTCACCTCTTACTCATTTAATAATTAAAAATAAACTATACCTAAAATGTTAAAAGAAAAAATACATGGCTAGTTCACCGTTGGCTTGTCTAGCGGCGACGTTGGGTGCCATCACGAACTATAGAGAAATTGGGTCATGACAATCCCCCTGCTGCCCCACCTACCCACCCACCCCAAAAGATAAAAGCAAAAACAACTTGCAGTTCATGTGACGCATGAAAGCACATCTAAGTAATCACTTAACCACTTAAACTAAAAATAGATGGCTGATGTATATGATACGTATAATTGTATATAATCACTGTATAATTTATGTATATCGGGCTAGGAAAAGAAAACATGTCAATACGGTCGGCAATTCTTTTGTGTAAAGATTCCAAAAAGAAGGGTAATTTAGTGCATAAAGCATAACAAGTTCACAAAAAAGTTGCAGGATATATGTATGTGGTTTGCAAGAATAAACTTTGATTTGCTTGTTGTATGCTAAATTAGATGCTATATGCTTTGGCTAATAAAACATTCCAAATCTTTAGAAGATCTAATTTTGATGCCAGGATGTCAATCCTAAACACTTCAATCAAGCAAAATAACTATTAGTGCTAAACAAGGAACGATTCTATCTTAAAGCCCAAATATAGAAGTTGCCTAAATTTGTAATGTCTAGTCTTTAAGGAACATAAGACTTAGTGCCACTATGTGTGGACTGCACCAAGAAGTCCACAATAGGGTTGCTTATCGGGCGGATTGGGCGGTTATTTACTCTTAACAGTTTGGCTTATCGGTTATCGACTTTTAAATGTATTAATCCGCTAGCCACCCGATAAGATATCGGGCGGATTGGTATCGGTTTAGCTCTTATCGGGCGGTTTATCGGCCTAATTCAATCTATATTGCGTGCATTAATTGTTTGCTGACCATTGTGACTCAAACTAAAATTTCTATGCTCAGCAGACTACATTCCAGTCTATAGAATACAATAGATGAGTCCATTACATCCCAAAGCAAACTACATTACAGATGAGTCCAGAGTACATATCTCTTTCCTCCGCCCACAACTGCAAAAGAAAAGTCAATGCTCCCTGATTAATTCTGAAATGATAAAATTCCAGTCTATATTCAAAGTGAGTCTAGAATACATACTACAAAATGATTAATTCATAAGTGAGCAGACTACACAAAAATATTTGTCATGCAGTTAACGCCTAACAGTGCTTGAATTTCTGCAACTTCAAAGTTCAAACAATAGCTTAATCTATAAGTGAGTAAATCCTTGTAAAAAAATATCCATACACCAAATTTCATCATTAGGCAACGAAGTAGAGACTGTGATAAATACTACAGTTAACTAGTATGCATACACCTAAAGCCCATTAACAACTCCGAAAAATTAAAAAAAAACTAATCTCAATTAACTAATATTTAACAAGACTCCAACGGTCTAAACTTAATTGAAATGGGCAGCCATCCCTTTGGTTCGTTAATAAAATCATATATAAGTCTAATGAGCAATTTATTAAGAAAATCAGTCCCATAAATGGAGATGGAACATCAGAAACAAATTCATTCATGATTTCAGCCATTTTTATGGAGAAATAGTACAGATTCAGGAATGTGTACCTAAAATACTTGACAAATAGAGCTTGAAACAGCTGATAAAGGGCAGAAATGGAGATGAAGGAAGTTCAGCTATGATTTTGATAGTAAACAGCAGAAGAACAGCAATGTCAACCTCAACTTCAATCCAAAAACAAATGAGAAACCCATAAATTCTCCAAGTAACACAACAGAAATCAGAAAACCTTTTTAATCTTTTTTTTCGTTTTTCTTCTTCAGATCCGGGTGTAGAAAAATGGGAATTCAGGGATTTTGTTTTAACTTTTTTCATAGGTGAGATGTGTGTGCATGATGGCGAATTCTCGGCTTCCTTTTGCGTGAAAGGGAATGGGTGAGTAAGGAAGGAGACCAGGCGGCTAGGGTTTTCAAAGGGGGATCCGTCTGTCTTTTTCTTAGAGTTTGGGAAAATGAGGGTTTTAAAGAGAGGGGAGATCCGGTTGGGCCAGGCGGGTCATGAAAATTGGGTTTCTAAAGGGATGGGCTTGAAACAATTGCAAAATTAGTCACTTTGGATTCAAATTTTAATTAAAACCAATTTGTATGGCTAAACTATTCTATATATTTTTAGCATTAGATAGAGTACTGGAAGTCGACGAGATAGAGTGTTGGTGGCTACTGGTTGAAATTTAGACGTTAAGGTTTCTAAATGTCTAATAGTAAATTAGTAATAGAGAATAGAGATAGAGTACTGGAAGTGGAAGAAGAGTTTTTGATTATTTAATATATATATATATATATATATATATATATATATATATATATATATATATATATATATATATATATATATATATATATATATATATATATATATTCTTAACGGGTTAACGGATTATCCGTTAAGAAAATTGAATAATCCACCCCCAAACCGATAAGCTGTTAATAAAAAAATTTCAATCTGTTCCCCGTCCGTTAAAGTATTAACCCGATATCAATAAGCCATTAAATTTCGGTTTCGGTTCGGTTTGAACACCCCTAGTCCACGATACGAAGAAACAAAGACACCTTTAATCCTTATAAAATAAGATATAAAAAGAGAAAAGAAAAGCATCAAAAGCAATTTTTTTGGGAAATGGATTTGTTTGCTGAGGCATAGTCTTTTTAATGAAGCTTCCCCCTTGCGTCGAAGATGGGAGTCAAGATTCCCTCTTCTGATAGGTGGTCTTATGGAAACTACATAAAGCGAGAAAAGCAAAAGCATATTGATAAAAAGCTATGCTCTTTTTCATAAAAACATAAAAATAAAAGTCATATATATCGACAATATTAAATTTTTTTCTATTGTCATGTAGTTTACATTTAAAAAAATTTATATTACGATAATTAATTTTTTTTTTCCAAGTACAATCAATGCTTTCCATGAAATTACTTGTAATAATCACCTTTTAGTTAGTCAAATTGTTTAAATATACACTATCAACTATCAGTACATAGTATGATAAAACCTTATCAAAATCCCATAATTCCCATAATATTCTCATGATCATGTAATGAATCCGCGTCTGATGGCAGGGCACCCATAACTTTTAAGATTCTAACTTTTTACCTTTTAATTTATCAAAAGAACTGCTTTTACAGAACTTTCTTATACTTATTTTTCTACAAAAAAGATATCGCAGCACTTTCGTCCAAAGTTTTTGTTCTGCTGCTCATTTTATATACAATACTGTCTTCTTTTTTATACTCCACTTTGAACTTTTCGCGTCTTTTAAAAAATAATAAATGAAATATATATTTTATAATTTACCCATATTATGATAGTATTTTCAAAAGACTTGGAAAATAATTTAGAGAATGAGTAATTAATGAAAAGGATAAAATAGGAAGAAAATATTGTCTTTCTCTTGATTTAATGTAGCGAACAAGTAAAAGTAAAAATGTATTTTTTATATAGTGGACAAATAAAATTGAACTGAGGGAATATCAATTAAATTGGTGTGATGTAACGACCCAACCGGTCATTTTGAGAGTTATAGTCACGTTTCCCCATTTACTGTTCATATTATGCTTAATAGTTGCTATGTGACGTGCCGGGGTAGTTGGTTCGGTTCCGGGGATGTTTCGGAATAAGTTGAGACACTTAGTCTCAAGGTTGGGAGTTTTAGTTGAAAATGATGACTGGATGTTGACTTATGGGTGAACGACTCCGGAATGGAGTTTAGATGGTTCTGATAGCTTCTTGGGTGATTTTGGACTAAGGAGTATGTTCGGATAGTGATTTGGAGGTCCGTAGTTGAATTAGGTTTGAAATGGTAAAAGTTAGAAAATTAGAGGCTTTGAAAGTTTAGAAGTTTGACCGAGAGTTGACTTTATGATTATCGGGCTCAGATTGTGGTTCTGGGAGTTGTAGTGGATCTGTTATGTCCTTTATGACTTGTGTGCAAAATTTGAGGTCAATCGGACTTGATTTGATAGGCTTCGGCATCGATTGTAGAAGTTAGAATTTCTTAGTTTTCGTTAGGCTTGAATTGGGGTGTGATTTATATTTTTGTTGCTGTTTGAAGTGAATTGAGGGCTCGACTAAGTTTGCATCGTGTTTTAGGACTTGTTGGTATGTTTGGTTGAGGTCCCGGGGGCCTCGGAAGTGATTCGGCTGGAGATCGGATTGGATTTTTAGAATTTTTGAAGGCCGGTGTGTTCTAGTCTGGTGCGACCGCACCTGCGAGGGGATGGCCGCATATGCGGTAGCCGCAAAAAGCGACCCTAGGGTCACAGATTCGGTTCTGGGCGAAGTGAGGGTTTGCGCAAGTGCGAGGGAAAATTCCTCACCCGCGATCTCGCAGATGCGAAGGCTAGTTGCAAAGGCGGAGAGGGCTTAGAGTCGCTGGTCCGCAGAAACGGATGGACTTGCGTAGATGCGCACCTACAGGAGCGGGATTTGGGACCGCATGAGCGGTTGGTCGGCCCTTAAGTGACCTCCGCAGATGCGGATTATTGACCGCAGAAGCGGATTTTTGGACCGTAGAAGCGGGATCTCTAGGCAGTGTTTAAGTCCGAATGGTTTTGTGTTTTTTCTCATTTTGGACTTTGCAAACTCGGACTAAGGCAATTTTAGAGAGGAGTTTCGAAGGATATTTTGAGGTAATTCACTTGTGGTCATTTGTATTCAATAATCTTGATTCCCCATTGAATTTTCCACCTAGTTTGTATGTTTTTTAGGTGGAATTTGGGAGTTTGAGGCTAGGGATTCGGAGAGTTTAATTTGGGGAATTGAGTGGTGATTTGGTATCGGAATTTGGTAAATTTGGTATGGTTAGGCTCATTGTTGAATGGACTTCCGGATTTTATGACTTTTATTGGATTCCGAATCGTGGGCCCCGGGGCCGGCTTTTGAGTAGATTTTTTGACTTTTGATTAAGAATTTAGTATTTACTTATGGAATTGATTCCTTTAGCCCATGTTGATTGTATCAAATTGTTTATAGCTAGATTCAAGGCGTTCAGAGGCCGATTCGCGAGGCAAAGGCTTGCTAGCAGAGTGATTCGATTTGCTTGAGGTAAGTATCGTATTTAAACTCGGTTGAGGTACCAGTTGCCTGAAGTGTTGTGATAGCTACATGTTTTTGGGTGCGTACATGCGTGGGGATGACCCCATGTGCGGGCACAGGTTTATATGTTCATGTTTGAGTTGTGCTCGGGCCTTACAAGCCCAGAAATAATTGTTGAGATTCAAGCTTTGGTATCTAACATGTTGTATCAGTTTATGTAATCTAGTTGAGCCATGATGAGACTACTTAGAGGTTTAATCCGGAACGAACATGATAAATGCTTTTCATTGATGAAATTGCCAGTTTGGGCTACGATAGCACACATTGCACATGCCTACACTTTACCATGTTATTTACACCAGTCCAGGGACATGAGAACCTTACTTCGTTCATCTTATACATGCATACTTGCTTTATTACTTCTATATGATATTTTGGATTGGGCTTGCGGCTACGCCGTACAGATTATGTTATTGGCACATAAGTTATCCGTGCAATATGTGAGTTGCCTGTGCGGATCCTTGTATTGATATTGTTAGCACGTGATTTATCCGTGCAACACGCGAGTTGTCCGTGCAGATCAATATATATATATTAATATTATTGACACGTGAGTTGCCCGTGTCACACGTGAGTAGTCCGTGCAGATTCTATGGTTAGAACGTGAGTTGTCCGTGCAGCACGTGAGTTGTCCGTGCAGTGTGTGGAACTTATATTTCCTTGATCACTTATCTGATTTACTTGTTTCCTTCCTCTACATGCCATAATATTGCTGAGTGTGGTATTTTGAGAAAACAGTGCACACGCACACACTGATATTCTTCTTACGAAGCCTTATGAGTTAGCTTTAAATGTTATGGTGTGTTGGTTTAAAGGGACAGATTCACACCGAATTAACTAGTATCCTCAATAATTTAAGCTTCTCTTACCTTGCCTTGTTTATTTGCGATACTTATTGGGAGTTGGTTGTACTCACACTACACCCTGTACCTCGTGTGCAGATCCAGGCATTTCTGGGCTAGGTGGTTGTTGATCGTGGAGTTTTTACCTATTCAGAGATGAACGAGGTAGCTTCTTGGGCATCCGCAGACCTTGACTCCCCCCCTCCCCCCTTATCTTTCAGTTTTTTTTAATTCTGTTCTTCTTTCTAGACAGTGTATTAGACTGTGTCATTATATAGATGCTCATGTACTCGCTGGCATCCAGGTTTTGGGGATTTTCTGTATTTAGTTGCGATGTTTCATCCGGTTTTATGAGATTTCCATTGATTTAATCATGTTTCTAGTATGTTTTGCTTTTGAAAATATTGGGATATTTGAGTTATCGGCTTGCCTAGTATCATGATAAGTGCCATCACGACGTGTCGAGTTTTGGATCGTGACAAGTTGGTATCAGAGCCTAGGTTACATGGGTCTCACGAGTCATAAGTAGGTTTAGTAGAGTCTTACGAATTGATACTTCACATTCTTGTATTCTTGTCGTGTGGATTTGTTAATTCCGGAAACTAAACTTCTGTTACTCTATACTCTCATAGATGGTGAGGACACGTGCTACCGGTCAGGATGGACAGTCACCAGTACCACCGGCTAGAGCCACGAGAGGCCAGGGTCGTGGTAGGGGCAAGGGTGCAACTCGTACAGCTGCTAGAGCAGAACCTGCAGATCCACCAGTTGCTCCAACTCAGGAGCAGGTACCAGATATGGTTGAGCTAGTGGGTCCAGCTCAGGCACCAGTTGTGCCCATTGTGATTCCAGGACTTCAGAAGGCTTTGGCTCAGATTTTGACTGTGTGCACTAGCCTTGCTCAGGCGGTTTCTGTTCAGACCGCGCCAACCACTTCTTAGGCCAGGGGAGGTACTCAGTCTCCCGCCAGAGCAGGTGATGCAGGGACTTCATACACCGGGGGTACTACCAGTCCAGCCAGTTGCAGTTGCTCGGCCCAGGTGGGTCCCGTTATGAGTGATGATGAGCAAAAGAGAGATTTGGGAGACTCCAGCCTCTATCATTCAGTGGGGTCGAGTCAGTGGATGCACAGGACTTCTTGGATAGGTGCCGCCGGATTCTTCGTACGATGAGCATTTTGGAGACCAGTGGGGTCTCATTTACTACCTTTTAGTTTACTAGGGCTGCCTTCAGATGGTGGGAGGCCTATGAGAGGCACAGGCCAGTCGGTGCAGCACCACTTTCATGGCATGAATTCTCTGTTCTCTTCTTGGAGAAGTTTGTGCCACAGACCTGCTGGGAGAAGCTCCGCAGGCAGTTTGAGTAGCTACGTCATGAGGGTATGTTTGTGACCTAGTATGAGATGAGATTTTTAGAATTGGCTCATCACGCAGTTTGGTTGGTTCCCACTAAGAGGGAGAGGATTAGAAGGTTCATTGGTGGCCTCACTTATCAGTTGTGTTTTGTTATGACTCGGGAGAGTGTCATAGGTGCTACGTTCGACGAGGTGATTGATATTGCTCGGCGGCTAGAGATGGTCATTAGTCAAGAGAGTGAGGAGAAGAAGGCCAATAGTACTTGTGGTTCGGGTGGTTTCAGCGGTGTCTCTTCTGGGAGTCAGTCCTACCACAGCAGGGGTTGTCCTTATAGGCCCGCTCAGACGACTCGTCTAGCTCATCGTGGTGCATTAATTAGCCACGGTTCTTAGAGTGGCCGCTCGGGTCAGTCTTCATTGAGTGCAATACCAGTGCAGATTTCTCACCATGCATCGTCTGCTCAGGTTTCTACAGGTAGTTCCTCGGGTAATCAAGAGCAGCTGCTCCGTCAGAGGAGGGGTTGTTTCGAGTGCAGAGACTTGAGTCATCTCAAGAGGGATTTCCCTAGATTGTTGAGTGGGGTTCCACATCAGAGTTCTTGACCCATAATACCAGCACCATCAGTTACACCACCCACTCGGTTAGCTCGGGGTGGGGGCCAAGCAGCTAGAGGTCGCCCTAGATGGGAAGGCCGATCAGGTGGCGGTCAAGCTCGATTCTATGCTATTCCTGCCAGGCCATAGGCCGTTGCTTCAGATACAGTGATCACATGTATTGTTTTGGTGTGCCACAGAGTTGCTTCCACATTATTTGAGCCTGGTTCCACTTATTCCTATGCATTCTCCTATTTTACTCATTATTTGGATCTACCCCGTGAGTCGTTAGTTTCACTTGTTCATGTCTCTATGTCGGTAGGCGATACTATTGTTGTGGATCATGTATATTGGTCATGTGTGGTGACTATTGGGGGATTAGATACTAGAGTTGATCTATTATTGCTTAGTATGGTTGATTTTGACGTGATCTTGGGTATGGATTGGCTGTCTCCATGACATGCTATCCTGGATTGTCATGTTAAGACTGTGATGTTGGCGATGCCGGGGTTGCCAAGTATCGAGTGGAGAGGTTCTCTAGATTATGTTCCCAGTAAGGTGATTTCTTATTTGAAGGCCCAACGGATAGTTGGGAAGGGGTGTTTCTCTTATTTGGACTTTGTGAGGGATGTTGGTGTCGATACTCCTACTATTAATTCGGTGCCGGTGGTGCGTGATTTTCCGGATGTGTTTCTTGCATACCTGTCGGGCATGCCACCCGACAGGGATATTGACTTTGGTATTGACTTGGTACCAGGCACTCAGCCCATTTCTATTCCTTCGTATCGTATGGAACCAGCGGAGTTGAAGGAATTGAAAGAGCGGCTTCAGGAATTTCTCAATAAGGCGTTTATTAGGCCTAGCGTGTCGCCTTGGGGTGCACCAGTTCTATTTATGAAGAAAACTGATGGTACTATGCAGATGTGCATCGACTATAGGCAGTTGAACAAAGTTACAATCAAGAACAAGTATCCTTTGCCGCGCATTGATGATTTATTCGACCAACTTCAGGGAGCAAGGGTATTCTCTAATATTGATTTAAGGTCTGGGTATCACCAGTTGAAGATTCGGGACTCAAACATTCTAAAGGCTGTATTCAGGACTCGTTATGGTCACTATGAGTTCCGTGCGATATCTTTTGGGCTGACCAACGCCCCAGTAACATTCATGCATTTGATGAACGGTGTATTTCAGCCATATCTCGATTCATTTGTCATAGTATTTAATTGATGATATCCTGGTATACTCACGTATCTAGGAGGAGCATGCCCAGCATTTGAGGATTGTATTACAGTGGATGAGGGAGGAGAAGTTTTATGCCATGTTCTCCAAGTGTGAGTTCTGGCTTAGTTCAGTGGCATTCTTAGGGAAAGTGGTGTATGGTGAGGGAATTAAGGTGGATCCAAAGAAGATAGAGGCAGTTCAGAGTTAGCCCAGACCGTCCTCAGCTACTGAGATTCGGAGCTTTCTCGGCTTGTCCGATTATTATCATCGCTTCATGGAGGGTTTCTCGTCTATTGCAGCGCCTTTGACCAAATTGACCCAGAAGGGTACTCCATTCAGTTGGTCGGATGAGTGTGAGGAGAGATTTCAGAAGCTCAATACTGCCTTGACCACAGCTCCGGTTCTAGTTTTGCCTTCAGCTTCCGGCTCTTATACAGTTTATTGTGATGCTTCTGTGATTATAATTGGGTGTGTCTTGATGCAGGAGGGTAGAGTGATTGCTTATGCTTCGTGCCAGTTGAAGCCCCGTGAAAAGAACTACCATGTCCCTGATTTGGAGTTGGCAGCCATTGTTTATGCATTAAAGATTTGGAGGCACTATCTTTATGGTGTGTCTTGTGAGGTATTTAAATATCATCGGAGTCTCCAGCACATGTTCAAACAAAAGGATCTAAATTTGAGGCAGCGGAGGTGGTTGGAGCTGCTAAAGGACTATGATATCACCATTCTGTATCATCCCGGGAAGGCCAATGTGGTGGCCGATGCCTTGAGTAGAAAGGCGGTGAGTATGGGTAGCCTTGCATTCATTCCTGTTGGTAAGAGACCTCTTGTAGTTGATGTCCAGGCCTTGGCCAACCAGTTCGTGAGATTAGATATTTCGGAGCCCAGTCGGGTTCTAGCTTGTGTGGTTTCTCGGTCTTCCTTATTTGATCGTATCAGAGAGCGCCAGTACGATGATCCCCATTTGCTTATCCTTAAGGATACGGTTTAGCATGGTGATGCCAAGGATGTTACTATTGGGGATGATGTGGTGTTGAGGATGTACGGTCGGATCTGTGTGCCTAATGTAGATGGGCTACATGAGTTGATTCTTAAGGAGGCCCATAGTTCGCGGTATTCCATTCACCCGGGTGCCGCGAAGATGGACCAGGACTTGAGGCAAAACTATTGGTAGAGGAGGATGAAGAAGGATATAGTGGAGTTTGTAGCTCGGTGTCTAAATTGTCAGCAGGTGAAATATGAGCATCAGAGACTGGGCGGATTGCTTTAAAGGCTTGAGATTTCAGAGTAGAAATGGGATCACCATAGATTTTGTAGTTAGACTCCCACGGACATCAAAAAAGTTTGATGTTATTTGGGTGATTATGGAACTGTTGACCAAGTCCGCGCACTTCATTCCAATTGGGACTACTTATTCTTCAGAGCAGTTGGCTGAGATCTACATCTGCGAGATTGTTCTTCTTCACGGTGTGTCGTTGTCCATCATTTCAGATCAGGGCACGCAGTTTACATCGCAGTTTTGGAGAGCCGTACAACGATAGTTGGGCATAGAGGTTGAGTTGAGTACAACATTTCACCCTCAGACAGACAGATAGTCCGAGCGCACTATTCAAATATTTGAGTATATGCTACGTGCTTGTATCATAGATTTCGAGGGTTCATGGGATCAGTTTCTGCAGCTCGCAGAGTTTGCCTACAACAAGAACTACCAATCGAGCATCCAGATGGTTCCGTATGAGACTTTGTATGGGATACGGTGTTAGTCTCCGGTGGATTGGTTTGAGCCGAGTGAGGCTAGGCTATTGGGTACTGACTTGGTTCAGGATGATTTGGACAAGGTTAAATTGATTCAGGATCGGCTTCGCATGGCGCAGTCTAAACAGAAGAGTCACGCCGATCGGAAGGTTTGTTATGTTGATTACATGGTTGGGGAAAACGTATTGCTTAAGGTTTCACCCATGAAGGGTGTTACGAGGTTCGGAAAGATGGGAAAGTTAAGCCCTCGGTATATTGGGCCGTTTGAAGTGCTTTAGAGGATTGGAGAGGTAGCTTACAAGCTTGCCTTGCCGCCTAGTCTGTCGAGTGTACATCCAATATTTTATGTTTCTATGCTCCAGAAGTATGTCGGCGACAAGTCTCATGTTTTGGATTTCAGCACGGTTTGGTTGGATGGTGATTTAACTTATGATATGGAGCCGATGGCCATTTTGGATCAGCAGGTTCGAAAGTTGAGGTCAAAAGACATAGCTTCAGTGAAGGTGCAGTGGAGAGGTCAAACAGTTGAGGAGGATACTTGGGAGACCGAGCAGGAGATACGGAGCAGATATCCATGCCTATTTGAGACTTCAGGTACACTTCTAGACCCGTTTGAGGTCTAACGTTTGTTTAAGAAGGGGAGGATGTAACGACTCGGCTGGTCATTTTGAGAGTTGTAGCACTGTTCCCCCATTTACTGCTCATTTTATGCTTAATAAATGCTATGTGACTTGTCGGAGTAGTTGGTTCAGTTCCGGGGATGTTTCGAAATGAGTTGAGACACTTAGTCTCAAGGTTGGGATCTTTAGCTTGAAAGGTTAACCGGATGTTGACTTATGGGTGAACGACTCCGGAATAGTGTTTTGATGGTTCTGAAAGTTAGAAAATTAGATGCTTTGAAAGTTTAGAAGTTTGACCGAGAGTTGACTTTGTGGTTATTGGGCTCGCATTGTGGAGTTCGTTCTGTCATTTATGACTTATGTGCAAAATTTGAGGTCAATCGGACTTGATTTGATAGATTTCGGTATCGATTGTAGAAGTTGGAATTCCTTAGTTTTCATTAGGCTTGAATTGGGGTGCGATTCATTTTTTTATTATTGTTTGATGTGAATTGAGGACTCGACTAAGTTCGCATCGTATTTTAGGACTTGTTGGTATATTTGGTTGAGGTCACGGGGTCCTCGGGAGTGATTCGGCTCGAGATCGGATTGGATTTTTGGAATTTTTGAAGGCGAGTGTGTTCCGGTCTGATGCGAGCGCACCTGTGAGGGAATGGCTGCAGGTGCGAAGCTGCAGAAGCGGCCCTAGGGTCACAGATGTGGTTCTAGGTGAAGTGAGGGTTTGAACAGGTGCGAAGGAAAATTCTGCACCTGCTATCTCGCAGATGCAGAAGCTGGTCGCAGAGGCGGAGAGGGCTTGGAGTCGTTGGTCCGCAGAAGCGGATGGACTTGCGCAGATGCGCACCCGCATGAGCGGGATTTGGGACCGCATGAGCAGTTGGCCGGCCCTTAAGTGACCTCCACAGATGCGGATAATTGACCGCAAAAGCGATACAGTAGAAGCAGATTTTTGGACCGCAGAAGCAGGATCTTTGGGTAGTGTTTAAATCTGAAGGGTTTCGTGATTTTTCTGATTTTGGACTTTGCAAACTCGGACTAAGGCGAGTTTTGAGAGTATTTTCGAAGGTATTCTTGAGATAAGCCACTTGTGATCATTTTTATTCAATCACCTTGATTCCTTATTGAATTTCCCACCTAGTTTGTGTGTTTTTGAGGTGGAATTTGGGAGTTTGAGGCTAGGGATTTGGAGAGTTTAATTTGGCAATTTGAGTAGTGATTTGGTATCGGAATTTGGTAAATTTGGTATGGTTAGACTCGTGGTTGAATGGGCTTCCAGATTTTATGACTTTTATTAGATTCCGAGACGTGGGCCCGAGGGCCGGCTTTTGAGTCGACTTTTTGATTTTTGATTAAGAATTTAGTATTTTCTTATGGAATTAATTCCTCCAGCCCATGTTGGTTGTATCAAAATATTTATGGCAAGATTCGAGGCGTTCGGAGGCCGATTCGCGAGGCAAGGTCTTGCTAGCGGAGTGATTCGATTTGCTTGAGATAAGTATCTTATTTAAACTCGGTTGAGGCACCAGTTGCCTGAATTGTTGTGATAGCCACGTGCTTTTGGGTGCGTACATGCATGGGATAACCCCATGTGCGGGCACCGGGTTTGTATATTCATGTTTGAGTTGTGCTCGGGCCCTTACAAGCCCAGAAATGACTGTTGAGCTTCAAGCTTTGGTATCTAACATGTTGTATCAGTTTATATGATCTAGTTGAGCCATGATGAGACTACTTAGAGGTTTAATCTCTGAACGAACTTGATAAATACTTTTCATTGATGAAATTGTCGGTTTGGACTACGATAGCATACCTTGCACATGCCTATACTTTAGTAGTTATTTACACTAGTCCAGGGACATGAGAACCTTAATTCATTCATCTTATACCTGTATACTTGCTTTATTGCTTCTATATGATATTTTGGACTAGGCTTGTGGCTATGCCGAGCGAATTATGTTATTGGCACGTGAGTTGTCCGTGCAGCACGTGAGTTTCCCGTGCGGATCTCTGTATTGATATTGTTAGCACGTGAGTTATCTGTACAGCACGTGAATTGCCCATGCACATATATATATATTGATATTATTGACACGTGAGTGGCCCGTGTCGCACGTTAGTTGTCCGTGCAGATTCTATTGTTAGCATGTGAGTTGTCCGTGCAGTGTGTGGAACTTATATTTTCTTGATTACTTATATGATTTACTTGTTTCCTTCCTCTACATGCCATAATATTGCTGAGTGTAGTATTTTGAGAAAACAGTGCACACGCACACACTGATCTTCTTCTCACGAAGCCTTATGAGTTAGCTTTCAATGTTATGTCGTGTTGGTTTAAAGGGACAGATTCACACCGAATTAACTAGTATCCTCAACAACGTAAGCTTCTCTTATCTTGACTTGTTTATTTGCGATACTTATTGAGTTGGTTGTACTCACACTACACCTTGCACCTCGTGTGGATCGCAAATCCAGGCAATTCCGGGCACGGTGGTTGTTGATCGTGGAGTTTTTAGATGTTCGGAGATCATCGAGGTAGCTTCTTGGGCGTCCGCAGACCTTGACTCTCCTCCCTTATCTTTTAATTTTATTTATTTCGTTCTGCTTTCTATACAGTGTATCAGACTATGTCATTATATAGATGCTCATGTACTCGGTGACACCCAGGTTTTGGAGATTTTCTGTATTTAGTTGCGACGTTCCATCTGGTTTTATGAGATTTCCATTGATTTAAACATATTTCTAGCATGTTTTGCTTTTGAAAATGTTAGGATATGTGAGTTGTCAGCTTACCTATTATTATGATAGGTGTCATCATGACGTGTCGAGTTTTGGGTCGTGACATGTAAATATTGAAGTGAGTACATTCTTGGGTTTTTAGCAAAGAAATGTATTGGAGTAAAAGGAAGAAAGAGAACTAGCGTAGTGATGTACTCCACTGTGATAAGCAACAGTTATCTGCATGTCGAAAAGGTTGACTTCTTGATCCTGTCAACCACTATTTTTAGGAGTACATTGAATGCTGGAGTCTTTAATGTTACTTGGACCACTATTTACTGATATTTTGACTAAAGAAAGGCTCTTTCTCCAAAACTTGCTCATTGATTAAATTTCTAATCTTTCAAAAGTAATAAATACTACTATAGATATATAAAATTTGCCAAATTAAATTCATAAACTAATTTGGACTATATTTTAAATTCAAGATATATTGGTCCAAATAAATATTATGGGATAATATAATTGGATTAATTATATAAATTCAATATATATAGATTAAACAAATAAGTCTTAATTCATTGGGCTAGCCCATTTAATTGGGATAAAAGTGACGAGCCCACTTCATTAAACTCAAGATGACATCTTCCTAGAGGCCCAGTTTGGTACCGCACGTGAAATGATGTGGCACGCTAAGTCAAACGGAAGAGCCAACAGGATTATGCTACGTGTCAAAATGACAAGGCATGCCAAGTCACATTAAATGTCTAATGAAATCGTGCCACATGTGCAAGTGACATGTTCTGACCAATCAAATGCGGCCTTGTCACACTTCAATTTGATTGGTTAGAAAGAGTTTGTTCTTATCATAACTCTTCCCTCCCACAACTTTAAATAAGGGTCTTCATAACCTAAAAAAGAGACCAGAAATTATAACAAGAAGCAAGAAGGAGCTCGTGGATCAAACACTGCATATTCCTCCACAAGTTTCAAGTTCAAGCAATCAAGTTCAAGCTCAAGAACGAAGAACAAATCAAGATCAAGTTCAAGCAATCAAGCTCAAGCTTAAGAACAAGATCATCGTTCGTGGCAACAACTATATATTCAAGATCAAGCTCAAAGGCCCTTGAATTTATTTACTATTGGAAAGAAGAATCAGAGGATTCATAGAGATTGTACACTCAAATTATTAGAAATCAAATATTACGATTGCTGCAATATTTTTCGGTCTTGATTTTATTTTCTTCATACAAATTTATTGTCTACAAATTCTGGCACGCCTAGTGGGACCAGTTCTGCCCTTCATCTCTTCCTCCTGCATATCAAAAACTTCAAGTTTCAAGATTATTTGTTGTGATAGTCGGGTACTTCAAGTATCGTCTTCATGTTTCAGCAAGCCTACACCTCGACAAACCTTGAAGTAGGGGGCATTTATAGACACTGAAATTTTAACAGATCAAGATAAATCCTAAATTCAAGACGACTCTTGAAATATTAGGAGTCTATTAGGGTTACATGGTGGCTACTCTACCCAAACTCTAATTCATGCCTATAAATAAGGCTACATATGTCCTTCAAAGATGATCTCAACAATCTCATAGTGCATAAAGAGATCACATATACGATCTCAAAATTCCATAAGCTACTCTATCCAAACTCTAATTCATGCCTATAAATAAGGCTACATATGTCCTTCAAAGATGATCTCAACAATCTCATAGTGCATAAAGAGATCACATATATGATCTCAAAATTCCATAAACATTCATGGAATATTCATTAGAGATCAAAGACATGTCAAATATGTCTTGCTCAAAGTTCTAGCAACATTCAAGATCCAAATAGAGTGTTGCTATATGCTTCTTGATCATCAAATACATCAAGGAGATGCATATCATCCTATGTTCAAGAAATACGCCGCTAAGGCCCTAGAATTACGGATAACAAATTGGAGGGAAGAATCAAGGGATAAACAGAGTTGTAACCTGCAATGTTTATCAATAAAATCTTTTTCTTTATAGTTGTTTGTGATTGCAGTTTTATTTTTCTGCACAAATTTATTGCAAACAAATTGGCAAAAAGGGTCTTTCAAGGATTATGTGAAAGATATGATACAAGTTTCCATAGAGGATGCATATCGTGTGATTGCCCAAAATTCAGAAGATCTCTAAAGATTTTCAAAGTTTGGTTCCTTCTAGAATGAAGCGACAAACAAAAATCATGGTTTTGTGTGATAAGGTACTGAAGGTGAAGCCATACATTGTGGTCTACACTAAAGAATGTGATGAAGACGAAGAAAGTGTGGGTTCTTCGTATCATGTTACTGCACAAGGCGAGCATGGTGTTTTATCTCTAATGGAGGATGACGAGAAATTAGACGATGTTTCACCGTATTATCACATATCCTTTAATGATGGGGACCCTCAAGAAGATGAAGATGTGAAAGATGCTCCACCTGAACTTGAAGAAGGAGTGAAGACTATAGTTGATGCCTTAAAAGAAGTTAACCTTGGCACCGATGAAGAACCAAGACCCACCTACCTAAGTGCTTTACTAGAAGTGAATGAAGAAATCACTTATATTGAGTTACTCAAGGAGTTCAGGGATGTCTTTGCTTGGAGCTACAAAGAGATGCCTGGCTTGGAACCGAAAGTAGCAGTCCATCACCTTGCCGTCAAGAATGGTGCTCGCCCTGTTAAACAAGCCTAAAGGCGTTTTAGGGCGGACTTGGTTCCCTTGATTGAAACCGAAGTTAACAAACTCATCGAAGCTGGCTTTATTCGTGAAGTTAAATACCCAACATGTGTTTCAAGTATTGTCCCTGTAAGGAAGAAGAATGGCCAGATTCGAGTGTGCATCGACTTCAGGGATCTCAACAATACGTGTCCCAAAGATGAATTCCTGCTTCCTATTCCAGAGCCGATGATCGATGCTACTACTGGTATGAGGCAATGTCGTTTATGGATGGTTCGTCAGGCTATAACCAAATTCGCATGGCACCAAAAGATGAAGAGTTTACTGTATTTCGCACCCCCAAGGGTATTTATTATTACAGGGTAATGCATTTTGGCTTGAAGAACGCTGGTGCTACTTATCAAAGGGCTATGCAGAATATTTTTGACGACCTTCTCCACAAAAATATCGAATGTTATGTGGACGACTTGGTGGTAAAATCAAGAAAGAGGGGTGACCACTTGAAAGACTTGAGAATGATGTTTGAGTTGCTCCGGAGGTACCAACTTAGGATAATTCCATTAAAATGCGCCTTTGGAGTTACTTCCGAAAAGTTCCTTGGTTTCATTGTCCGACATCGAGGGATAGAAATTGATCAAGCCAAAGTAGATGCAATCTTGAAAATGCCTGAACCTCGGGATATTCACGAATTAAAAAGTTGGCAAGGAAAGTTAGTGTACCTTAGGAGATTCATCTCAAACCTAGCTGGAAGGTGCCAACCATTCAGTCGCCTTATGAAAAAAGGTGTCCCTTTCAAATGGGACCAAGCATGTAGCAATGCCTTTGAGAGCTTTAAATCCTACATGATGAAGCCTCCAGTTCTGGCAGCCCCTATGCTTGGAAAGCCGATGATACTATACATTTCAGCACAAGAAAGGTCTGTTGGAGCGCTGTTAGCCCAAGAAAATAGTAAAGGGAAAGAAAATTTCCTTTACTACTTGAGCAGGATGATGACACCAAACGAGCTAAATTATTCGCCAATTAAAAAGTTGTGTTTGGCGCTAGTCTTCTCAATTCAAAAGTTAAAGCACTACTTTCAAGCTCATGTTGTCCGTCTTATTTCTAAGGCAAATCCCATCAAGCTCGTGATGTCAAAACCTGTTCTTAGTGATCGACTAGCGAGATGGTACCTCCAATTTCAACAATTCGAGATTTTGTACATCCCTCAAAAGGCTGTAAAAGGACAAGCATTGGCAGATCATCCGATACTTGATGATTAGGAGCTAACTGACGAACTACCTGATGAGGACGCAATGGTCGTTGAAGTTCAACCTCCATGGAAGATGTACTTTGATGGTGCTGCGCATCGTGGAGGAGCGGGTGCTGGCGTAGTATTTGCAACTTCCCAAGGTGAAGTCTTGCCCTACTCCTTCACCTTGACAACTCTGTTCCAATAATGTTGCTGAGTATCAAGCATTAATACTTGGGCGTTAGTGGTCAATCAACTTTTAGGTAGTTACGAGGTTAAGAAGCCTGAACTACGCCCATATCATGATTACGCTAAAACATTAATGGGGTGGCTCGGTGTTGTGACTATTCAGAATGTGCCAAGGAAAGAAAATAAGAAGGTTGATACTTTAGCTGCCCTAGCTTCATCGTTAACCCTGCCTGACCAAGCGCAAGTTACTGTCTGCCAAAATGGGTAGTATCGCCGCCAAATGAGGCTAAAGGTGAAGAAAATGAACTCAAGCATCTTGTCGCTATTTCTGAAGCTGAGAAAGAAGAATGGTGACAACCCATTATCGACTACGTAAGCTATGGGATACTTCCAGAAAATCCGAGGAAAAGGACTGAAATCTGTCATCGTGCACCTCGCTTCCTTTACTACGAAGATACTCTATACATAAGGTCATTCGAGTGAGTACTCTTACGATGCTTAGGGGAAGAAGAAGCACTCCAGGCTTTGCAAGAAGCACATCCTGGGGTATGTGGCTCACATCAGTCTGGACCAAAGCTCCACTTCCATATAAAACGAATGGGATATTATTGGCCAACGATGGTAAAATATTGCTTGGACTACGCTCGAAGATGCAAGGCTTGTCAATTCCACGCGAATTTTATTCATCAACCTCCTGAAGTGTTGCACCCGACTGTGGCATCCTGGCCGTTTGACGCCTGGGGATTGGATGTTGTTGGACCACTGCCAAAGTCCTTTGGTGGGCACCTATACATCTTGGCTGCAACTGACTACTTCTCAAAATGGGTTGAAGTTGTTGCTCTTAAGGAGGTAAAGAAGGAAAATGTTGCAAGTTTCATCCGAGTAAACATAATATATCACTTTGGCATTCCTCGTTACGTAATAGCAGATAATGGAAAGCCATTCGATAATAGGTTGATGAACAAGATTTGTGATCTCTTTGGCTTCAAGCAACGTAACTCTTCGATGTACAATGCTGCCGCCAATGGTCTAGCTGAGGCATTCAACAAAACTCTATGCAACTTGTTAAAGAAAGTCGTCTCTAAATCCAAACAAAATTGGAATGACCATATGGAAGAAACTCTATGGGCATATAGGACGACTCACCGCACGCCAACAAAAGTGACTCCTTATTCGCTCGTTTATGAAGTCGAAGATGTCTTGCCATTCGAGCGTCAAATACCTTCATTACGACTGGCTATTCAAGAAGGGATCACTGATGAAGAAAATGCTTGACTTCGATTAGCAGAGTTGGAGGATCTTGATGAGAAGAGGTTGGAAGCTCAACAGAGTCTTGAATATTATCAAGCTCGATTGTCTCGCGCCTTTAATAAAAGAGTTCTCCTGAGATCCTTTCAAGTAGAAGATCAAGTCCTTGCCATACGAAGACCCATTATTACTTCCCATAAACTTGTAGGGAAGTTCACTTCAAAATGGGATGGGCCATATGTCAGACAAGAAGCTTACTCAAGTGGGGCTTACAAGCTGGTTGATGCAGATGGCATGAGAATTGGACCTATCAATGGCAAGTTTTTGAAGAAGTATTATCCTTAAAGTTGCAACGCTCCTTGACGCATGAGCCTAAACTGCATGTTCCTACAATCCTGGCCCGCATGAGTCTAAACTGTGTACGGACCACCCAAAGAAAAAAGTTCGCTGGGTTGAAAACCTCTAAAGGGGCGGCCTAAGCAAAAGTTAGGACATAAAAAAATAAATAAATAAAAAAAAAATATCCACCCATTGTGAACTACGGTATGACTTGATCCTCTTCACCGAGGTACGTAGGCAGCTTAGAGTTTCATTCTGAGTTCAGTCGCATAAGTTCAAAAGATACATATTGCCCTAGTCATTGTCCAAATGAAGTATAATGGAAGTAATTCATTCAAACAATACTTGAAAATCAGGCTGAAATTTCATTCTTCTTTTGAACTTTGATCTCATATGACTTAGAGGGGGCAAGCCGTCATGATAAACTAGTATCTTCAATAGGGCGATTATAGTCTTTTAGGAAGCTACCAAGTATTTGCACTGAAGTTCAGGGATTTACTATGTCTTCATGTTTACCAAATTTTTAAGTCCTCCAGTCTTCAAGTTTGCTGCCCTTCAAGTTGAAATGTTTAAACCCTCCAAGTCTCCAAGTTGAAGTCTTTAAGTCCGTCGATCTTCAAGTTGAAGTCTTCACGTTCTCCACTCTTCAAGTTGAAGTATGCAAAGTCCGTCAAATCTTCAAAGTTTCCAAATATTCATGTCAATGTCGTCAAGTCCACGAAGTCTTCGAGTTAAAGCTTTATAACTTTCCAATCTTAAGGTGGACATATAAGTCCCTTTTCACCTTAAGTTGGCCTCTTCGTGGGTTTTTCCTTAAAAGGAAACTATAACTTTCCAATCTTAAGATAGACATATGAGTCCCTGTACAACTTAAGTTGGCCTATTCGTGGGGTTGTCCTTAAAAGGAAACTATAACTTTCCAATCTTAAGGTGGACATATAAATCCCTTTGCACCTTAAGTTGGCCTCTTCGTGGGTTTTTCCTTAAAAGGAAACTATAACTTTCCAATCTTAAGGTGGACATATAAGTCCCTTTGCACCTTAAGTTGGCCTCTTCGTAAGTTTGTCCTTAAAAGGAAACTATATTTTCCAATCTTAAGGTGGACATGTAAGTCTCTTGAGAGTAATCTCTCCGATAGTTGGGGCATATTGAGAGTAATCTCTCCGATAGTCGGGGCACATTGAGAGTAATCTCTCCGATAGTCATGACATATTGAGAGTAATCTCTCCGATAATAAGGGCACATTGAGAGTAATCTCTCCGATAGTCGGGGCGCATTGAGAGTAATCTCTCCGATAGTCGGGGTACATTGAGAGTAATCTCTCCGATAGTCGGGCCACATTGAGAGTAATCTCTCCGATAGTCGAGCCACATTGAGAGTAATCTCTTCGATATTCGGGCAAGGATTAGTACTCATCCCCTCACACACCAAAATTATCTTCTTCGTGCATGGATCATCTTGTTAAGAAAGAACATATCCTCCTCGTTGACTTACAAAAAAAAAGTAAAAAAAAAAAGAGAAAGAAAAGGACGATGGTAAATACATAGAAGGAAAAAATTACCTTCGGATTGCCTCCTTATGAAAACACGAAGCCAAGATAGCTTCTAGATGCTACAATTCAATTCTTAATGAAAATATGAGCATGGGGTTTATATAGATCGCCTATGCAGTTGATTGGGAGGTGAGGTCTCGATGTGGGATCGCCTGAAATCAGTTACCAAAAGGGATTTGGAATTGCTTAGGCGACCGAAATAAGTAATGTCGGACATGGAGTCAAAGTGTAGTCTTCAATATTAAATATTCATAGTTTCAATCCTAAAGAGATTTGGATACCTGTACTGCACTTATACTACATATAAGACAATAATGATTTTCAATTAAAAGAGAGATTTATTTTACCAAAAGGCAAAATGGAACGTTAGAGAGAAACTACACTGTTCAACGTGGCTGAAATTTGGAACTTTGGTGTTTAGTTTTATGTGAAAAGAAAGAGAAAAAGATGTTGCTTCATAATACTTCAAGCCTAGTCTTAAAGCTTATACCTTGACAAGTCTTGAAGTAGGGGGCATTTGTAGATATATAAAATTTATGAAATTAAATTCATAAATTAATTTGGACTATATTTTAAATTTAAGATATATTGGTCCAAATATATATTATGGGCTAATATAATTGTACTAATTATATAAATCCAATATATATGGATTAAATAAATAAGTCTTAATCCATTGGGCTAGCACATTTAATTGGGATAAAAGTGACGAGCTCACTTCATTAAGCCCAAGATGACATCTTTCTAGAGGCTTAGTTTGGTGCCACGCGTAAAATGACATGGCACACTAAGTCAAACGGAAGAGCCAATAGGATTATGCTACGTGTTAAAATGACAAGGCATGCCAAGTCACATTAAATGTCCAATGAAATCGCGCTACGTGTGCAAGTGACATGTTCTGGCCAATCAAATGCGGCCTCGTCATACTTCAATTTGATTGGTCGGAAAGAGTTTGTTCTTATCATAACTCTTCCCTCCCACAACTATAAATAGGGGTCTTCATAACCCAGAAAAGAGATTAGAAGTTATAACAAGAAGCAAGAAAGAGCTCGTGGATCAAACACTGCAAATTTCTCCACAAGTTTCAAGTTCAAGCAATCAAGTTCAAGCTTAAGAACGAAGAACAAATCAAGTTCAAGCTCAAGAATGAATAACAAATTAAGTTCAAGCTCAAGAACGAAGAACAAATCAAGATCAAGTTCAAGCAATCAAGCTCAAGCTCAAGAACAAGATCATCGTTCGTGGCAACAATTACATATTCAAGATCAAGTTCAAAGGTCCTTGAATTTATTTACTATTGAAAAGAAGAATTAGAGGATTCATAGAGATTGTACACTCAAATTATTTAAAATCAAATACTACGATTGTTGCAATATTTTTCGATCTTGATTTTATTTTCTTGACGCAAATTTATTGTCTACAACTACTACTCCATATTAATACAAAAAAGGCGCAACTAAAGGTATCATATAGAGTTATCATATTTTAAAATTTATTTTTTAAATACATTGGTAAATAAAAACATAAGTTCTACTATCAAATTCTATGTATTACTTATATGTTTTTAAAAGTACACCATTATTACTGATATTCACTTGGAAATTGGATCTTTGTTGGTGTATTTTCATCATTATGTAGCTAGTTTGTCGAAGATAGTTCTGATTTTTAGAATATAATCATGTTTAAATTGTTTAACATAAAGAAAAAATGTTTTAAAAAATTGTTACTATGACTTTTCGGAAAATATTAATCTTGATTTGTTTCTCAAAAATCAATTTAAAACTTTTTTTTATATAATATGTATTGTGCACAATTTAGAAAGTTTAGTGTAGATAACTATTTTTATTTCTTTTCTAAGTGCTTTGCCTTTGAAGAAAAATAATTCTCTGCCTCACTATATTTTGGATTCTCAATCGATGTTCGGTATTTATATTAGGGCCCAATTAAATTTAAATATAGGTCAAGAAGCTCCACAATAAGGAGTAAAACGTCTTTATTAAAGGTAATTTTATATTCAAAATCCAAACTAAAATTAAACCTCTAGTTAAAGATGAAGAAACTCCGTCACAAACCTGGTTGATTCTCTCTCACACAAACCATACACAAGTGGACAAGATGATGAAGTATATATTCTGTGATTCCAAAGGACTTTCCTAAAACTCACAGAATAGTGCGCCTTTTTATTTTGCATGTAGGAGTATATATAAAAGACACTTTTCCCTCAACTCTCACCACAATCATCTTTCTCTTTCACTTTATCGAAACTGAAATTAACAAATCCTAGAACTGAAGTAGTCATGAAGCAAAGTACTATATGTTTTCTTGTATTTCTTTTCCTGCTTGTTTCCCTTTCACCAGCATCTTCCCGTTTCTTATCAGCCAGTGAAGGTAGTTAATTATTAGCTCATGAATTAATGCTTATGTTATTGCAGTATGTACAAACGTATTCTTATTTTGATTGAGTAAATTTAGCAGCTAGTTTTGATTTCTTTGCAGTGAAAGAGGAAGAAAATAATGGAGAAGTCACCCTTGCTTATTCTCTTGACCAGATGGAAACCTTCGATTCCCTGAATGTAATATCTTAATTCTCTGCCTCTCTAAAGAGTTTGTTAAATTGTTCTATATCGGTCGAAAGAAATGAGTTGTTATATGCCTCAACTTATATGATTTTGAGCAATCTTCACATTATAATGAGCTACCCTTTTGATTTAGTTACGTTAAAGGTTCATTTTCTTAACTGGTAGTAGAGCTAAATCCATCCCTATTTTTGGCTTACTCAGTTTTGGACTCCATGTTGCATTGTTCCCGCACCAAATGTCTGGTCTAAGTGTGCGATCGAGGGCGTTAATTAGAATGTCCAGTTTGAGCTTGCGTCAGAGGTGGAGCTAGAATTTCAATTCTAAATTTTAGAACAAGTGTTAATTACTAGGATTTATATTTTATATATGTACATATTTAATTAATTCATTAACACAAATACTAGGATTTATATTTTATATGCTACTAAACACATATCTGCGCTTCTACCTCCTCCCTGGGCGGGCACAGTCGTCAATTAGAATGTCCTAAGTACATTAGTTTGTGGAATGATCAGTTTGGAATGATCAGTTGTTGTCTGCTCGTACAGTATTGGACGATTCTCACCTCATGAATTAGTTAATTTTGGCCAAGTTCATTTTCTGAACAGAATCTTTCTTTACTGACTCTGTTATTTTGGTTCATTACACTTGTAGAAGCTGATGGGGCTAGAGGAATGTGAAGAAGAAGATGGAGAATGCTTTAAGAGAAGGACACTTACAGAAGCTCACCTGGATTACATCTACACTCAAAACCATAATCACCCTTGAGAATATTAATCCTCTTGGGAGTTAGCTGGTATTGACCATCAATGCCTAGCTTTAAATTAAAGACCTTTTAAACATGAAATAATCCTCCTATATTTTCTTTTTTTTGTGCATTTCTTTTCTATTCCAAGAATGTTAGAAATATTTCGGACAATCTTATTTCTTTAAAGACCTTTCTTGTTTTTTTTTAAATGTGAGAAATATTTGGGATAATCTTCACATAAGAATAGCCGAAAGAGAAGAATGAGAAGGTAAACTTTTAAAAATTGTGATTTTAAAACATTTATGGCGTGTGGTTGTTTGTAGCTTTGACAGAGTGGAGAGAGGGAAGGTTGTGGGGAGTTGGGCGTGGGAGATACATAAGAGCAAGATCAGATTAAAGTATGGGGAAGTATAAAGACAAACTTCCCAACTAAATATAGCTCCAAACTTATGCGACATGCAGCTAATATATATATATATATAGGGCATGACTTTAATTATGTAAGAATTTACTCCGACAGTTGGGAGTTACATAGAAATTAATTTGATCATGACATATTTGTGCAGTGGCCATAAGCGCATAAAATTTTGTGCAAACAGTGTCTACATATTATTAGAGTACAAATATAAGTAGTGATCAACAGAACTTATGTTTAAAGATTATTAATATAGTCAAGAGAACTTCTCGAAAATAATCATTTCATATCAGAAACAAACGAAGTACTAGTCTATATTAAGAAATGCATACTTCATATAATTATTTTACTTCGGCAGGTAGTTAAAAATAAATTGTATGAATGTCAAAAGTGCTACAAAAGATTAGTATACTGTACTTGTGTTGTGTTGTCAATGCAAATTAAAAGGCAATAGGAGATGTACTTTTACTTCATCTTTGAATGAGTTGCTGTTTTTCACTTTGTTGGCAAGATTAGTGTAATATCAGTATTTGATTCATCCTTTTCCCAAAGCTTTCATAATAAGTTTCTGCATCGCGTTTTATTGACTGAAATAATGAGGCACCACGTCTTCAGACAACGATAGAGTTTTCTTTATGAAAGCAACAGCACTGATCCTAATAATTAGGGAAAATGAGAATCAAAATATATAGTAATACATTCTATAATAACACGTGTCTCGATATGCTTCAGAGAAATCACAAATTACTGTCATAACCAATTATTTATAGATGTTTTAATCCAATTGATCATCGATCACCTCCATTTTGCTGATATTCTTCAACAAATTTAGTTTCTACAAACACTACTCCACGCTGTGGCGTTATTTAGCGAAAATTAGACTTTAATTAGCCGATGGGCGACGAGCCGACGACTATAACCTATTTCATGAAGCTTTCAACATCTGCTTGTCAGAAGTATTTTTCGAAAAAATATTTTTGAAAAGTAGCAATTTTTGTTTAGCTAATTAATTTGAATAGCCAATATTAAAGCATTAATTTGTACTTGACCAAAGTTCTAAAAGTGCTTCGGCGAAAAAGCTAAAAAAAAGATTTTGCTAATACTCAAAACACTTATTGCGTACCTGAAATTCTGAGCTTAGTTGATCGTAAGTTTCAGCTGGCCTACTTCTTATAATAGCACACAGAGTGAGGGAATGGGCTCACTATATATCTCGAGACATCTGTCTAGTTTAATTTGTGGTTATGTTGAAAGGGACAGAAATATATTTCTCCAGAATGCCACAAATATTTAACATGACACGACATCAAATGGTATAAGATATATAGGCAACTTGATATACCATTCAAGAAATTTAATTATACCTATAGCGACTCGAACTCCACGTATCGTTAGTCAATTTGAGTTGACACCTCTACCACACAAATGAACTTGCATTTCCAATTATAAGAAGGAAGGAAAAACCTAAGATCCTTATATGCAATGTTACAGTAAGCCTAAAAGTTTACGTGTTAAGGACCACATTCATCTGTAAATTAAAGTCAGATTGGTGAATAAATTCCATTAATTACTACTGTGTTATTTTTTCTTTCTTACATAGGGATAATTCTACATACATCTATCCCTGCTAATATAGTTGCTTATATACTTCTGAGAGAAGGGAAACATCTCTGCTATAATTTAAGTTATATGCAATGATGGTGTAAAATATATTTATCCGCCCACCTGCTATGAATGATTAAGATGCATGATATTACTCATAGCTAAGGGTGGTAATTTGAGCCCAAACCCATCTAGGAATTAATGGGTTGGGCTATAACATTTTAGCTCATGGGTCTATTTGGGCTGAGCCCAAGTTAACCCATTATTTTTTATAGCCTATTCTGACCCATGAAGTAGCTCAAATACAACCCATAAAGTTCACCCCAAAACAATGGGATTTCAACCCAACTTATTTAGAAATTTACTTAGTTATCATATCATTAGTTTTTGTATCTAAGTTTAAAAATGAGAATCAAAGTATTTAAGTTTTAATGTCCCGCAAAATATTTTTCAACTTACACATTTTAAATACTAATTTATTATTTAAGAAAATATATTTTGATTCTCAAAATACTAATAGTATTTATTTACCTTTTATACATAGGTGTATAAAAGGTAAAAGGCTTTGTTCATGCAAGATGAACATCATTCTAAAACATGGGTCAAGTTGGACGGGTTGGGCTATGATTCAGTGTTCTAAAATAAGCTGGGTTGGACAATGATCCATTTATTGACCTAACCCATCTTGACCCGCCCAAATTCAGCCCAACCCACCCATTTGCCACCACTACTCATAGCACAGCCAAATGTCAAAACCAGCACAGCAACAATTTTTTTGCTACCCAGATTTTATCACATTAGCAAAATTTCATTTTATTTCCTTCAATCTAGCATTCTTCTAAATAAGAACTTCTACCACTATAAACACACCTCGCACCCTGTCTATGCAGATGCACTTTTGATTAATACCGTTACAGTTCCTGTATCTATGAGTAGAATTACGCCTCAATCTCAAGCATAAATCTATGAATATTATAACCAAATGCTGTGAGTTGTTTTAATTTTTAGTGTGATACGATCAAAATCGAGCTCACCTACGATATGACAGGTCAGGCCCGAAACGTGGCGATAAAGGGCTAAAGATCGACCCCAAATCTTACTGTGCTAGAGCCTGGGGCAGGCCTTCGAGAATCGGTCCTAGCCTCGAAAGAGCTCGAAGGAACATTATTAGCGTAGCCAACAGAAGACCGAAATATTCGTGTCCGGTCGAGTATTACGGCGGGAATCTCGGCACGTATCAATAAGGAACCGACAATCAGCAAATCAAGAGATTTTTTACCTTTTATAGAATTGTACCTAAAGTAGGACTCCTCTATTATATAAAGGGGGTCTGATAATTCATTTAGCGCATTATACCACAAATTCTAAAGCAATACATTATCATTTTTCTCTTTAAGCTCTTATTCTTCTATATCCTAACATCGATCGAAGTGCATCCGGTTCGAGGGTGATTAACCTTCCAAGACTAAAATTGTTCAATTCGTGTGGTTTGAATTTACTTTATCATTTTTTATTTCAATTGCAACTTAATTTATCACTTTATGTCAAGTTAATCTGCATATCCTTAAAACCACTTACAAATTTAATTGTTATCCGATTTTGATGGTAAACAGTTTGGCGCCCACCGTGGGACTAAGGATAATAGTGGTATTTGATACAAATTTTTATAACATACACTACTTTACACTTGTTCTTTGAAGTATCTCTAATTTCAGGTCAGAGCTCAAAATGTCAAACTCTCAATCAGCACTCCTACATATTGACAATGAGTTCGGCCATCACGGTGAAAATAACAACATAGTGCCTAGTAACGAGGTACCGCTCGTTGATCCCATTAGAATTCCGGTCACGGACCTGATTGACGCTAACTCGCATGTGACTATCAACACAAATCTGCCTACTGACCCCGAGAATAGCGTCTGTGATGGAGCCCGATCGGCAGCTCAAAATACACAAAACAGTGGAGGAGACGGGATCAATTTACGGATGATTTTCAAAATTTTGCAGGCTCAACAGGCAGCCATAGCCCAGTTACAGAACCAAAGCCGCGCACCGAGCAGAATTGAACCCGATCTGTCCCGAGAAGTCACCCGCAGGAATGAACCGGTCGCAGAGAGGTAGAATGAAAATGAATCGGGGACTAACCCCGAGATCAAAAAGATACTCGAGGAACTGAAAAAATGGGTAGAATTAGGGGAGAAGAAAATCGAAGCTAATGACAAAAAGGTGAAAACCTACAATTCCAGGGTCAACCAAATCCCAGGAGCACCGCCGATATTGAAAGGCCTAGATTCTAAGAAGTTCGTTCAAAATCCTTTTCCTCCGAGCGCGGCTCCGAAGCTGATCCCTAAGAAGTTCCGCATGCTCGAGATTTCTAAGTATAACGGAACGACCGACCCAATATGACCTCCTACGCATGTGCTATCAAAGGGAACGACTTGGAGGATGATGAGATCAAATCTGTCTTGTTGAAAAGGTTCAGGGAGACCCTGTCAAAGGGAGCTATGATATGGTATCACAACTTACCTCCTAATTCTATTGACTCGTTTGCGATGCTTGCAAATTCATTCGTGAAAGTACACGCCGGGGTTATCAAAGTCAAGACCAGGAAGTCAGACCTTTTCAGAGTAAAACAGAAAGATAATGAGATGCTCAGAGAGTTCGTGTCCCGATTTCAAATGGAACGGATGGACCTGCCACCAGTCGCTGATGATTGGGCTGTTCAGGCTTTCACCCAAGGACTTAACATTCGGAGCTCCTTGGCTTCACATCAGTTGAAACAGAACTTGGTAGAATATCCAATTGTCACTTGGGCCGATGTCCATAACCGGTATCAATCGAAAATCAGGGTTGAAGATGATCAGCTTGGGGGCCCTTCCGGGTCCGTGTATCCCGTCAGAACCATCGACAGAATCAAGAGAGATATCGATCGTGAACCGAGATCGAACAGGGATTGGTATCAGCCATACAATGGGGACCGAAGAAGCCCGATGGAACCCTGCGAGAAATGAAAGGAGAAACGACCGAGGCCAGAGCAATTGGGGACTCATGAGCAAAAACAACTTCGACAGGCCCGTCGGCCCTAAAGAAGCATTGAGATTATCGAAGTACAACTTCAACGTCAATGCCGCCGATATTATATCTGCCATCGGATGCATCAAAGATACCAAATGGCTTAGACCTTTACAGTCTGATCCATCCCAAAGGGATCCTAACCTAATGTGCAAATATCACGGTACTGATGGCCACAGAATAAAAGACTGCCGACAATTAAGAGAAGAAGTGGCTCGGCTGTTCAACAACGTGCATCTTCAAGATTTCCTAAGTGATCGGGCCAAGAACCACTTCAGGAACAAGGATTCTAATAAGCAGACCGAGTAGGAGGAACCTCAACACGTTATTAACATGATCATCAGTGGAGTCGACATTCCCTAGGGGCCGATGCTGAAGCGCACCAATGTATCCATCACAAGGGAAAAATAGGCTCGGGATTACTACTAGAAGGAACCTTGTCTTTTATCGACGAAGACGCTGAGGGGATCGTGCATCCCCTCAACGACAGACTAGTAATATTGGTACTCGTAAATAAATCTCGGATTAAGAGTGTGTTAATTTATCCAGGTAGCTCAGCCAACATCATCGGATCAAGGGTCGTAGAATAACTCCGCCTACAAGACCAGATCGTACCTTCGGTCCGAGTCTTAAACAGGTTCAACATGGCATGTGAGACCACTAAAGGGAAGATAACATTACCGGTGAACGTCGTCGGAACCGTGTAGGAAGCTAAGTTCTATGTAATCAAAGGGGATATGAGATACAACGCTTTATTCGGGAGGCCATGGATTCACAACATGAGAGCAGTATCATCGACACTGCACCAGGTGCTGAAATTCCCAACACCCGGCGGAGTCAAAACAGTTTATGGGGAACAACCGGCTGCCAAGGAGATGTTCGCGATCGATGATCTGATCCCGGCATCCACACTCTAGACATCAGAGGATCCGAATCGGATGGTCAAAGACGGGGCCAAATAGCAATCACCAATACCAGCCTCGACAGGATCGGAGGAATGAAGGGTAGACGAGGATGACGACTACGGATTTCCCAGATCTTTCATAACCCCCGATGATTCTAACACTACCAAAACAACAGTCGAGGAACTGGAGCAAGTCACGATAACCGAACACTCACCCGATCGAAAGGTATACCTGGGCACGGGGTTAAACCCCGAGCTTAGGAAAAAACTCATTCAATTTCTTATAGCTAATGAAGATTGTTTTGCTTGGTCCCACCTTGATATGACAGGTATCACGCCGGAAATAACCACTCACAAGCTAATCCTGGACCTGAAGTTTCACCCGATTAAGCAGAAGAGGAGACCCCAGTCCGAGGTCAAACATGCTTTCATCAAGGATGAGGTATCTAAACTCCTTAAAATAGGGTCCATTCGGGAGGTTAAATACACAGATTGGTTAGCAAATATAGTGGTAGTCCCTAAAAAGGGGAATAAATTAAGAACATGTGTAGACTATAAGGATCTGAATAAGGCATGTCCCAAGGACCCCTTCCCTTTGCCCAACATCAATCGCATGATCGATGCCATGGCCGGCCACGAGATCCTCAGTTTTCTCGATGCCTACTCCGGGTACAACCAAATACGGATGAACCCGGGCGATCAGGAAAAAACCTCCTTCATCACTAAGTACGGCACATACTGCTATAACGTGATGCCATTTGGATTAAAAATGTCGGTGCCACTTACCAATGCCTAGTAAATTAGATGTTCGAGGAACAAATAGGAAAATCAATGGAGGTTTACATTGACGATATGTTGGTTAAATCCCTGCGAGCAGAGGACCATTTGAAACATTTGTAGGAAACTTTCAGCATATTAAAGAGATACAATATGAAGCTTAACCCGGAGAAGTATGCATTTGAAGTTAGATCAGGTAAATTCCTCGGATTCATGGTATTCAGCCGGGGAATCGAGATCAACCCTAACAAGATCAAAGCCATCGATATCACAGTTGTGGACAACGTGAAGGTCGTGCAAAGATTAACCGGACGCATAGACGCCCTGGGGCGATTCATCTCGAGGTCTTCCGATAAGAGCCACCGATTCTACTCACTACTGAAGAAGAAGAATAACTTCTCATTGACCCCGGAGTGCCAACGGGCCTTGGAGGAACTCAAGTGATATCTATCAAGCCCACCGCTGCTTCACATGCCAAAGACAAACGAACAACTGTACCTGTACTTGGAAGTATCGTAGATAGCGGTAAGCGGAGTCCTGGTCCGACAAGAGAAAGGTACGCAATTTCTAATCTACTATGTTAGTAGGACCCTTGGCGAGGCCGAAACTAGGTACCCTCACCTAGAAAGGCTGGCGCTCGCTTTGCTAAGTGCATCTAAAAAGCTAAAACCATACTTCCAATGTCACCCCATATGTGTTGTGACTACTTACCCATTAAGGAATGTAATGCATAAGCACGAGCTCTCGGGACGGTTGGCCAAATGGATTGTGTAAATCAGTGGGTACGATATTGAATATCGGCCCCGGACCGCCATTAAATATCAAATTTTGGCAGACTTTGTGGCCGACTTTACGCTGGCCCTAATAACCGAGGTCGAAAGAGAGTTGTTGAACTCGGGGACTTTTTTGGGGATCTGGACCCTCTTTACGGACGGCGCCTCGAACGCAAAAGGGTCCGGACTTGGCATCGTATAGAAGCCACCAACAGGCAATGTAGTTAGACAATCTATTAGGACTGTAAAATTGAATAACAACGAGGCCGAATATGAGGCCATGATTGCAGGTCTCGAACTAGCCAAAAGCTTGGGGCTAGAGGTAATCGAAGATAAGTGTGGCTCCCTCCTTATGGTGAACCAAGTTAATAGGACGTTTGAGGTCAGAGAGAAAAGAATGAAAAGGTTCCTAGATAAGTTGCAGGTAACATTACATTGATTCAAGGAGTAGACTCTACAACACGTACCTCGAGATCAAAACAGTGAGGCTGATGCCATTGCTAACCTGGGGTCGGCGGTCGAGGATGATGAGTTCAACTTGAGGGCGGTCGTACAACTCTTGATATCGGTAGTGGAAGAAGGTCATGCCGAGATAAACTCAACGAGCTTGACTTGGGACTAGAGAAACAAATATATAGAATATCTAAAGACCGAAAAACTGCCCTCGGATCCAAAAGTATCGAGGGCCCTGGTATAGCTTGTCCGAAGACGGAACCCTGTTCAAAATAACATTCGATGGCCCACTCGAGTTATGTCTAGGACCAGGAGATACCTAGTACGTTTTGAGGGAAATTCATGAAGGCACCTGCGGAAATCATTCAGGCACCGAATCATTGGTTCGAAAGGTAATCAGAGCTGGCTACTACTGGATCGACATGGAAAAGGACGCGAATGAGTTCGTACGAAAAGTTTATGAATGTAAAAGACATGCTCCGATGATTCATCAACCCGGGGAGTTGCTGCATTCGATTTTGTCACCATGGCCGTTCATGAAGTGGGGAATAGACATCGTTGGCCCCCTTCCATGGGCACCCGGTAATACTCAATTTATATTGTTTATGACTGACTATTTTTCTAAGTGGGTGGAAGCCCGGGCATACGAGAAGATCAAGGAGAAGGAAGTCATCGATTTCATTTGGGACCACATCATATGTCAGTTCGGAATGCCGGTCAAGATCATATGCGACAATGGGAAACAGTTCATCGGCAACAAAGTAAGCAAGTTTCTCGAAGACCATAAAATTAAAAGGATCCTAGCAACACCCTACCACTCTAGTGGGAACGGACAAGAAGAATCGACCAACAAAACCGTACTCCAAAACCTCAAAAAGAGGTTAACCGACGCCAAAGGAAAATGGAAGGAAATCCTGCTCGAAGTCCTACGGGCATACCGTACGACCTCGAAGTCCAGTACCGGGGCCACCCCTTTCTCGCTAGTTTATGGCGTCGAAGCTCTAATTCCGATCGAAGTCAGAGAACCAAGTTTCAGGTTCCGATATGCAACCAAGGAATCAAATGACGAGTCCAGGAATACAATTTAGGAGCTATTAGATGAAAGGCGCGAAGCCGCTCTTGTACAATTAGCCGCCCAAAAACAGCGGATCCAGAGGTATTATAATCGAAGGGCCAACCTTCGACACTTCAATGTCGGGGACTTAGTGTTAAGGAAGGTCACACTAAGTACCCAGAACCAGAACGAAGGCAAGCTGGGGCCGAACTGGGAAGGGCCATATCAAATTATCGAGATCACTGGAAAAGGATCATACAAACTCGGAACAACGAACGGTGAACGACTACTGAACAACTAGAACATAATTTACTTGAAGTGATACTACTGCTAATGTATGACCCCATTCATTTCTTTTACTTATTTGTGTTTTGAACTAACACTTGCAGGAAACCATCAAAGAGCGATACAATTTTTAGGCCTTAAAGCGCGCGTTTATGCACTTTTTTTCCCTTGAACCGATTTTGTCCCAAATGGGTTTTTCAGCAAGGTTTTTAACGAGGCAACAGTAAATCATGCTAACTTAGAATTGAAGGCCGGTAAAGAACCGGTATCAAAGATCATGACAGCATTCGAGGCCTCTCTACGATCGACCTCGAACACTGGGGGCATTACCCTCGGACAATGACTTTAGCAAGGAAAGAAACTTTATGACCAAATAGTCTCGGCTCGATCAATAGGATTTACTGTAAGGGCCAAACGGTCGAATGAACCGTGCCCACATAGACTGTTCGAGCCCTGACATAAAGTTTGTACGCATGTGTAATCATATATATTATGCACAGAAATAAAAGGAAGTCTCTACCTTGTGGATAAATATCTTGTCCCTTAAACATTTTCTATTCTTTCTGAATTTCCTCCATTCGATCCCCTAAAGATATCGAGCCCAAGGGCCGCCTTTATCCGGGTTCAAAGGATCTATTCACTCGGGGACTGTCGTCCAAAGACAAACTCAGATGACCTGGGCCATCGAAGCCCAAGGGCGCAAGACCTATTAGGCAGCACCCGAACCTAAAATGCTACGGCCATCCCTACTCGGGGACTGTTATCTTAGGCAAGCCTGGATAACTCAGGGTAAAAAGCCCACTGGGAAACACCCGAACTAAAAAGGCTACGGCCATATTAAAACGGCTCGGAGACGTCCGAACCCTCGGAGTCTTCTTTATCCTCGGGATAAGCCAACTTCTTGGCCTCGGCTTTGTGCCCCTTAGCACTCTGAATTTTAGCCGACAAGTTGAAACCTCGAGCATAAATTTCCTCAAGGGTCTCCCTTCGGGATTGCCGCTTCGCGTGCTCGACGATATCCTTCGTTCGATCCTAGGCCACCTCGGCATCGGCCTTATATTGGGCCACCATCTCTTCGGCATCAGCTTTAACCACCACAACCGCCGACTTGGCCGTTTCAAGCTCCTTGGCAATAGATTCTCGGTCAGAGGCGGCCGAACTTAGCTGAGACTGGAGCTCCTCAAGCTTTTAGGCTTGCACCTCGGCCTTTTCTTTTGCCGCTCAAAGCTGGACCTCAACCGAAGTCAGCTGCGCCCGAGCCGTCTCATTTTTCGAGGCCAGGCGATCCATTCTGCCTCTCCATTCTTCGATCTCGATCTTAACTGCATCCATCTCAGCTCGGAGCTCGCCGATCCGATCAATCTTTTGTTAGACCTGCGGATTCCGACCATTAGTCACCGAGTCTAGCTTATCGTCACTAACCTTAAATATTTTTACCTGCTCAACCAGGCAGGCATGCTCTTTTCGAGCCACCTCCATCTCAGCTCGGAGTCTCTTAGCCTCCCCTTGACGCTGCTCGCTGAGAAGATTGGAAGTATCTCTCTTCTCAGTAAGCCCTCGCACCTCGGCCTCAAGCTGGTTCAGCTCGTCACGATATCGGAGAAAAGTCTCATGATGAAGCACCGAGGCCTACAGATACAAAGAAAAATTTTAGGATTATCTATAAATTAGTCTAAGTACAAATTAAAAGTCATCTAAAGGTATGTGAAGTTACCCAGTTTAGCGCCAGTTGTGCTTCGTTGAATAGGCAGGGCGCATCCACCTCGTACATCTTGGCTTGGTCTTCCTCGGTCACCAGTCACCGAAGGTAACTGGCCACCCCTATGGGGGCAAAGAGGACTCGGGCATCCTCCAAAATGGAGATGACGATCGATCACTTCCGGTTAGGATCCACACTCGGAGCTGGGAACCGGTTGATTAGTTTCGGGCTTGAGGAAGGCCCGCTTGTTCCCGAAGATGGACTCTTCTTCAGCACCTCTAAGTCACCCAATCTGGTGATGTCCTTTGCGGCGGTAGAATCCACGCCATCAAAAAAGCCGCAGAAGTCGTCGCCTGCTCCGTGGGTCCCCTCGTTGGGACGTTCTTTCACCATCTGAGCCTCTTTATATATGGACTCAGTGAACGAAGGTGACTCAGTGATGTCTATCACACCGAGTACTTCCTTTGGGGCTTTGCCTACATCCCGGGAAGCCTCGGCCCCGGCCTTCTTGTCGGCCTCCCGAACTTGAGGCAGATCGGCCTCGTCTCTCTCCGGTTCAGAGGCCCCTTGCTCTTCGAGTTGCGACGACACGCGGGCCTTCAGATCGAAGGATGCTTCTTCTTCTTTGGACTCGTCCCTCAGTCGATAGAGTGAGTCCGAGGATGGTGCTCGGGCACTGGTACTTTCTTTAGACTTGCGCACCAGGCTTCTTCTTGTTTTCTTTTTCTCTGAGCTCGGGCACTGGAACCCTCTTTCTTTTCTTCTCTTTGACCTGTTTTGGGACAGGGGACTCGGTAGGTAAGTCTCGCTACCAGCTGGAGGCCTCAGTTCGGCATCCTTGGATAAACCTGTGAAGAGAAGTAAAGGGAGTAAGGACGTGATGATAAAAGAGGCATCTCAACGTTACCTATTCAGGAAAGGAGTCTCACCATGGGAACGGGCCTCCCAACGGCCCTTCGAGATCTTGCGCCATGAGTGCTCGGAGTAGGGCATTTGTGTTACGATGCCCTCGACCCACTCCTTGAGTCGAGGGACAGTATTCGGGACACGGGCGAAAGCTGCACCATCAAAGAGCACCAATAAGAGAGAAGGAAAAAAGTATAAAATTGACTTTTGAAAATGAAGTAATACTTACGAGATGTGTTTCACTTCTCGGGGAACGGCATGCGCTCAGTTGGGATCAAGTCCGAAGTCCTCACTCGGACAAAGCGACCTTGCCAGCCCCGATCCGGTCTTCATCAATACTCGAGAACGTGACTTGCTAGCCCGGCGCATGAGCTTTATCAGCCCCCCTCCCCCCGGAAGATTCGGGGATTGTATAAGCATAGAAGATGGTCAACGGTGAACGATCATCAATCGATTTTGCTCATAAAAAATCGGAGGAGGATCACGATCCTCCAGAGCGAAGGATGATTCTGATAGAAGCATACCTCATACCTCTTGCAAAATTCGACGATGACCGGGTCCATCGGCCCAAATGTAAAGGGATAAGTGTAGACACTTTGGTATCCCTCGACATGGGTGGTGATGGATTCATCAGGGTTAGGAACCATCACGTGTTTGTCAACCCAATTGTAATCCTTTTTGACCGTAGAGAGGACTTCTTCAGTGATCGAGCATATGTATCTCGAGATCAGCTCACAGCGGCCTTGTACGGAGGAAGGTTTTTCAACCTTAAAATCGGCGGTTACCGAGCATCCTCCAGGAACGAACATTTTCAAAGGGGGTTCCGGTACTGGTTCATCGACGGCAGTACGCGAAACAGTTCCTTCGGCCTCAGTAACCGGCCGCGAAGTAGAAGGGTCTTCTTTTTGGGGAACGATTATTGAAGTCTTTGTCATTTCTTTAAAAATAGAGAAAGACAGGAAGATAAAGGGGTACACTTGTTGGCTTGATATGGAAATGAACCAGAGTTCTTGCAAAGGATCTCAAAAAACCAAAGTATAACTACTAGAAAGTATTGAAATTTTGAAGGTATGAGGGTAGAAAGTTTGAATGTAAAGTTGGGATGAACAAGGGAAGAGGTATTTATAGTATTTCAGTGGCGGTTCACATCCAGGAATGGCCGACCGGCAGCTGACATGCATTTAATACCATTAAGACTTGATTGACGAGACGTTTCGTTTGTTTTGTCGTTTCTATCACAGGGTATCGCAGTAAGAATCGGAAGCTCATGTTGTTTCTCGTCGTCTACTCTCCGAAACATGAGGGGACTATCTGTATACGATCAAAATCGAGCTCACCTACCACATGACAGGTCAGGCCCGAAAGGGCAGGATGTCTACCTTCGAGAATATCGAGACCGTGATCCTGGAATCGGTCCTAGCCTCGAAAGAGCTCGAAGGAACATTGTTAGCGTAGCTAACAGAAGACCGAAATATCCGTAACCGGTCGAATATTACGGCAAAAATCTCGGCACGTATCAATAAGGAACCGACAATCAGCAAATCAAAAGATTTTTACCTTTTATAGAATTGTACCTAAAGTAGGACTCCTCTACTATATAAAGGGGGTCTGATAATTTATTTAGCACATTGTAACACGCATTCTAAAGCAATACATTATCATTTTTCTCTTTAAGCTCTTATTCTTCTATATCCTGACATCGATCGAAGTGCATCCGGTTCGAGGGTGATTAACCATCCAAGATTGAAATTATTCAATTCGTGTGGTTTGAATTTACTTTATCATTATTTATTTCAATTGCAACTTAATTTATCACTTTGTGTCAAGTTAATCTGCATATCCTTAAAATCACTTATAAATTCAATTGTTATCCGATTTTGAGGGTAAATATAGTACTTTTATGAGCATCCATATGATCTTCAACATTTAAAAGACCTAGACCAATAAAAACTTTGAAAAGACATTTTTAATTTGAGTACGTCGTTAATGACCACGAAACATCTTATACACATGAAAATGGAGAGTCCATTACTTAAATGGTCACTCAACTATCCAAAATTATCTAGTAAAGCCATTTTTCTTTTGTTTCTAACAGAAAAGTCATTTAACTATGTCTAAAGCACTCAAAAGGTCACTAAACTAAATTTCTCAAACTTTTGAATGTAAAATACCTATTTTATACTCTAAATTATCAACTTTTATCTTCTTCTTTTTTAATATTATTTTTTTAAATCTACATAATGGACTTACCTATAGAACAAATAAATTTTATTTATAAAGTAAAAAAATAATTTTCTAACATATATAATGTCTTAATAATAATATTATTGAGCATAATTCAAGAATATATAATGTATCTTATAAAAATACCTTTATTTTAAATATTATTTTTTATATTACATGCATGGAATATATATTATAAGACTTTTATTTTCTTTCATTCTCAATTATGTAAATAAAATTTGTGAGTTTTTGTTGGTAAAACAAAATTATTATTACGAACAAATGGTTCTAATTAATTTTTTACTATTATACTCAATATTTTATTATTCCAACATTATATGTGCTTAAATACTATTTTTATTTTTTAGTTTATAAATAAAGTTTGTTTATTCTATATGTGAGTCCATAATATAAATTAAAAAGAAAAAAATCATAATGCTAAAAAGTTAAAAAAAAAAATAAAAAGACAAAAGCTAATAATTTACAGGGTAAAATAGGTATTTAGCAATCAAAAGTTTGAGAAATCTAGTTAAGTGACCTTCTGAGTACTATATGCATAGTTTAGAGAATTTGCTGTTACAAACGAAAGAAACATAATATTAGTAGATAATTTCGGATAGTTGAGTGACCATTTGAGTAATGAACTTTGAAAATAGTTCAATCCATCGGCCACGCCTGAAGTTCTATGCCCCCATTTCATCAGTCTTTCTTAAGCCAAAAATTTTTTACTATCAGATACGAGAAAAAGACAGCGTTTATCAGCATCAAGACCAGGGGCGTATCTAGGGGTTACATGGGGCACGTGAACCCATGCTCCCGTCCTAAATCATGTATAGTAATGTTATACTTTTTCAAAAATATTTAAATATATGTGCGTGCACTCATACTCAAAGTATTATATAATGTGATTGTTATTAAGTGTACATCTCTAGGTGAGGTTGTGAGTTCAAATCTTATGTCAATCTTGTTATTTTTTTCTTTTTTTTTCCCTTAAAAGTAACGCCCACGGGAGATGGGCGTATCTGGTGTTATTTTTTGCGTATTAATTAAGTACTTTTTCTTTTTATTTCTTTTTTTGTTTTGTTTATTCTTTCAAAAATTTTACACGTTGAAATTCCTATTCTTCTTTTATCGCTGTAAAATATTATATGATTAAACAAAATGTATATATTAAAACATCATAGCAGTGTATGATGTAGTCAATGGGATCAACTGATCTCAATATTTTCAACATGAAAAATAGATATAGATGTAAGAAAATTACTATTTAAAAAAATTGAACTTATAATTCCAAAAGTGCAATGGGTACGCAATCGTAAGAACTAAAGGTTGAACCCATAAAATTTATATTCTGGATCCACCTCTTCTTAATAATGCACCCATTCTGCCAAAATCCTAGATCCGCCACTGATCAAAGACAAGTTCGTATCCAAAATAATTTCTATCATCAGACTCCATATATGCTAGAATTAGATTACTCAAATTACAATTTAATTTTGTCACGCTTGTACATTAAAATAAAGAAATTTATTAATGCTGTTTCAGTAGTTCATGAAGTTTTCCCACCGCAAATACTCAGAAAAGTTTTCTAGTGTCATTACGAGAATCAGAAGCACAACTTGATGAGAAAATTCAACTATTTCTGCAGACTTATTAATTGTAGATATAGTAGTCCCACAATTAAGAATGTCGTAGACTCGTCATATCTTCAAATTTATATCAAAATCAGGGAAGTAAAATAATTAAAACAAAAATTGTTGACAGTGGGATTTGAACCCACGCCCTTTCGGACCAGAACCTTAATCTGGCGCCTTAGACCAACTCGGCCATATCAACATGTTTGTACTACTTTGCCTGCTACTTTTATATAATTACTGTTTAAATTTAAGTATAATTGTGAATCCAATAGAGGTAAACCCAGTTTACAGTCCTTAATCATGGGATCAAGACTGTAATCCTTCAATAGATTTCGCTTTCTCCGTTAATGGCACTAACTTGAGGAGTTATAGGGTAAGTGAAAATTATAGTATCGTAGTACGAAATTATGCTTCAAAGTGGATATTATTATAGCTTCTAAAATTACTTTAATTTAGAACCTCCAAATGCTACATGCGATTGCCTTTTACTCTAAAATACACTACAAGAAATAAACGTACGTCCCTTCCAACTCTTGGTGATATCCGCTGGCGTCGCCGGAAATTTCGCCAAAGGTATTCAACCTTTAAACAAGTCAATAATTTTTTATTTGTCGATGAATGATATACCAAATTTTTTAAATCAAAATTAAAATAACAAAAGACAACATTGGAAATTTTAATAAAAGTAAGCATAAAACCAAAGGAAAGAGAGAGTCAAGAGCATTTGTAGTTTGTAGAGAGCTTTTGTTGAAGAGATTTTTGTAAAACTTAATTTTTAAATTATAAAATTTATTTAAGAAATAACTTTTAGTTAAAAAATTACTTTTAAGATAAGTTATTTATTTCTACATAAATTTTAAGTTTTAAGAGTTATATTATTAGAAAAAATTTTAGATTGAAAAAGAATCAAATAGACCGCACATGGTAGTCTCCGTTTAGTTTTGACAAATAAAATGGGCAAACTTTAAACCCGTAAATAGCACATCACTTTGAACACCCTGAACCGCTGGACTGTCGCACTCAATTGTATTAAGGATGTTTAAAATATAATATTATATATATATATATATATATATATATATATAAAATAAATAGTATTTAACTTATACACGTATAATAATATTTCGGCGAATGATGCGCCCTTAGACTATTTAACTTATACATACATTATAAGATATGTGTGAAGATTTGACATATACTAATTAAATGTGTAATGAACCACAAAACTCTCACTCAAAATTTGACGTGCAAAGTGAAACAACAGCAGTACTATCTCGTGCGCTTTACTCCATGGCCAAATCAGAGTGGATTCAGAGATCAGATTTCAGACCTGCAAGAGTCCCCACTTTGCCAAAAACTATACAGAACGTTTGACATCATGAATTTAATCTAGCGTGGCCATAAATTCCCAAATTTATTCTTAAAAAATTGATTTGGATGAAGTTTGGTTTGAAGATGAAAATGTGTTTGGACATCTGTTTTGGGTGAAGTTGGGTTTGGAAAAATATGAAACATGACTTACATCCACAAGTTCTAAAAACTATCACAAATACCCAACAGTACCATTATCAATAACATTTATTATATTATCGCAAACCATAGTCCTGAACATAAATAAATTTGATACAAAATTATCATTTTTATAATGAACTACATGATACATTATCAGATGACCGAGAAGACGAAACAACATCGTTACAAAATAATAAATGGTGGGCTCTTTTATAAAATATAAAAGTTTGGGACAATTTTTAAAAAATATAATAGTGATATTTTGGCCCAAAACCAGCTATTGACTTGATTTTGGGATTTGACCAAAATGTTGGCAAAATCTATGGCCAAACATGTGTTTGCCAAATAAAATCCAAATTTATTTTGACAAAATGTATGGCCAAACAGGTCCTAAATGAGAGAATTTGCATAATTTATTACTCCCTTCTATACTTCGCTGGCATTAGGAAAATATATATAGCAACTATAAATGTATTTCTGCCCACCAGAATGTGGATATGGCAATAGGCTTCGGCAATACCCATCATGTTGTTTAACAAAGGGCCAAAAGTGGACTGCCTTTCAACCACTAAAATAGACCATATTTTTTGTATAAACATTTATCCTACTATGTCTGTTTTATGAGTTTATTACTCAAAATATAACTCCAACTATTGAAAAATAATTAGCAACGTTATCTCTTTATTTTGTAACAAGAAAGTCACTAATTTTTACCTGTATTACTTCAAAAGTCACTCTACCGAATGCAGAATGCTTGACATCACTTATCAGTAAATTAACTTATTTAGTTAACTTTTGACTAAGTAATCAAGAATCAAAATCCACTAATATAATTGTAACATTAGGCATGATGTCTGATGCAATCCACAAAGCACTTCTAAGTTATATATACACATTAACAGTGTAATTTTTTTTAAGTATCAATACAATTAACTGGATACGCCAAATTGTTATTCTATTTTCCAAATCATGATACTAGATTTGCTCTAAAAAGTTATATGTTGATATAGCTAAACTTAAATATAACTAAGATATTTGAAACGGATGGAGTAGTTTATCTAAAAGCAAAACATCACATCTTACAATAGCTTATTGCATGAGTCGAAAAATAAATTCATCAAGTCTATCATAGTAATATTATATTCTTGGAATTTTGTTCTTGCCCTATGCTTGTGGGCTAGTGTACATGACTTCCTAGTGGACTAATCCACTTAGCTATAAATACATTTATACTGTTACGCGGCGCCTTCCTGAAGTTCCTTGGAAGGGCGACGTAAGGCTAAGCAACCGATGTCAGTGCGATTGCTATGCGCCAACTGGGGTCCTCGCCGTACGCTGGACTAAATTGTCAGTGTCGTACGGGAAAACCAATGTCGTGAGCAATTGAGCAGCGAAAAATGAGCAATTGATGATGAAAGCTGATGATTGTATTGATGATGATGAAAGCTATTACAAGATGCAATGCGGTGTCGGGGGGAGAGACACCAGTACAGAGAATTGTTTGAATGCTTGAATGTTTGAATGCTTTAGTCCCCCTTAATAATGCTTAAAAAAAATAAACCAAAGTTACATGAGTTAACCTAAGAAAGCTGTAGAAGCACACTGAAAATGAATGAAGTAAAACTACTCTATAATTACAATGAAAAGGACTTAGTCTTCTATGGAAGCAAGTCCGATGGCAGCAACTTTGTCTTGAGCAGCAGGGTTTGCGCGCGCATTGCTGTGGGCGCGCGCGGCACTATTTGGATCTGCCAGCGGCTGGGCGCTGGTGCTTGGCATTGGGTCTACGCGCGGGGTACTGTCTGGGTATGCGGCGCTGTTGGCAACATGATGATTTGTGCTCGCAGCATTGTCGGTGCGCGCGGCACTGATGGCATTGGCCAGCCGCTGGGTGCTGGCATTGATTATCGGTGGGGCGACAGAGGCGCATGCTCGCTTGTGACTTGGCGCTGCCGAGACCACGGGGCCGACCGTGGCGCTAGGCGTTGGGAGGCTTGCCGGGACGCCACGGGACACGTCTAAGGGGTCATGGGTCGATGATGGAAAGCAGCCCATGACATTCTCCCCCACCTGAGTTGGCGACGTCCTTGGAGCCTTACCTGCCGGATGATGATGATTGGTCAGGCTCTTGATGGCTGGGAGGTCTGTTCCCCTCGGTGCTGTGAGATGTCTTTCTGAATGATCTTCCATGCATTTCTGAAATGGCCTGAGGCGGCTGACATGGAAGACTGGATGGATTTTCCACCAGGCTGGTGTGTTCAGCTGGTATGTGGATTTCCCGATGCGCCTTTCAATGGAAAAAGGCCCGATGTAGCTTGGCAATAGGCGAGGATCTTGGGTCCTCTTTGCAAACAAGTTCCGCCTCGGGGTTCTTACCATCACTTTGTCCCCTGCTTGATGTTGGGCAAAGCGACGGTTTTGTTCGGCATGCCTCGTTGCCCTGTCTTGGGCATTGACAAGATAGCTCCGCACTATCTTCAAAGTTTGTTCCCATTTTGTAGAGAAACTGGCAGCTCGATGAGATAATGGTATGTTTGGTGCATTCACAATTTGTGGGAGTAGCGGTTGCTGTCCGATAACAATTTCAAAAGCGCTTTTGTTTGTATGGGCGCACTTTTGTGAATTGAAACACAGCTGAGCAGCATCCAGAAGCTTCACCCAATGTGTTTGTGACCCGGTTGCAAATTGGCGGAGATATTCCTCCAGCATGTCATTGAACCGGTCTGTTTGATCATATGTTTGCTGATGACGATGGCTTGAGTTGTAACTCAATTTGGATCCGAGGCAACTGAAGAGTTGGGTCCAAAACTTGCTAGTGAAGCGTGGGTCGCAGTCACTAATGATGTTGCTGGGCATACCCCAATGTTTGACAACATGAGAGAAGAAAAGTCGAGATGTTTCTTCTGCTGATATGTTCTGTGGGGTTGCGATGAAGGTAGCATACTTGGAAAACTGGTCTACTACCACCATGATGGTTGCATGATTTCCGACCTTGGGTAATCCTGTGATGAAATTCAGGGAAATGCTTTCCCAAGGTCTCTGTGGGACAGGTAACGGCTCTAAGAGTCCCGCTTGTGCTGGGTGATTCGACTTGTCCTTTGGGAATGCTTGACAAGTCTTCACACAATGAGGGGCGCCATGAGCTGTTGGACCCCGATGATGTGATGCTTGTTTGATGATGTTGAGGGCAGCCGGAACTGTGGGTTCAGGTCTGTTGGTTCCCTCCTTAAACTGCATGGCCGTGATGTTTCCAGCGGCCATCTTCTTGGATATGCACGGTATGGTGTGGGGTTTGGCCCCGTTGTCTCCCATCATTAGGAGCATGTTGGCATATGGTACCGGGATGGTGTTGGTCTGCCTGAGGAATTCCAATCCCACTATCAGTTCGAAGTCATCGATGATAGCTATGCGTAGGTCGAATATTCCCTTGTATGGGCCAAGCTGGATTGGCGCTTCTTTGGCTATTCCACTCACTTGCTGAGATGGAGAGTTGATAGCCTTGACACGACCCTTGCATTTTTGCACTGCTAGATCGAGGCGTTTCACCTGAGTTAAGTCCAGGTAGTTGTGGCTAGCACCCGTGTCTATCAATGCCCGAATAGGTATGCCGTTTACTTTCATGTCAACAAACATTAGGGTCCTCTTTTGTGATGTGGGAGGACTCTCGTCCGCCTTTCCTTTCCCTTTCTTGTCGATTGGGAATGCCTTCTTCTTGGGGTTGCCAGTACTTGTTCCCGCCAAGGTATCATGAATGGAGCCAACAAATGCGTTGAAGGCCCCTACCTGTTCTTCGCCGACTGAGCCGTCATGATCTGACTCATCATCGTCAATAGTTTGTTGAGCATTGATTTGTGTATTGGGGCATTGATTGTTCCAATGTTCCCCGCCGCAATGACGGCATTCTGATGGGGGCTTTCTCCCCTGATTGTTGTTGACTGATGCAGTAGTGTTACTGCTTGAGGAAGGAGTCTTGGATTTGGATGCACCTCGATCTCCTCCGTTTCTGTTGGGGCCACCGTTGCTAGGTTGGCTCCCGTTGTATCCCCCTCGGACAGGCGGCTGGGGCCTATCCTTCTGAGTTTCCAACTGATAATCCCCAAGGCACTCAGCAGCTTGAATGGCCTTGGGTAGGGTATCTACCCGTTGTCTTTACAGTTCCATACGAGCATGAGGTTTCAAACCTTCTATGAATGCGAACAGTTTGTCTTTGTCCCCCATATCCCGTATGCTTAGCATGAGTGCGGAAAATTCACGCACGTAGTCCCGCACCGACCTGGTGTGGCGGAGTTCACGCAACTTTCTTTGTGCATTATATTCCACATTTTCGGGGAAGAACTGTAGGCGTATGGCGGCCTTCAGTTCTGCCTATGTCTGGAGAGTATCTTCACCGGCCCTGATGGCTTCGTATTTGACTCGCCACCAGAGTTTTGCATCGCCTTGAAGATACATGGCAGCAGTTGCTATCTTCTTGGATTCCTCCAACTGTCCAACGCATCGAAGTATTGTTCGATGTCGAAGATGAAGTTATCCACTTCTTTAGCATCCCGGGCTCCGTTGTATGGCTTGGGCTCCGGAATTTTCAGCTTTTGTGGAATGGGGGCAATGTTCATGGCACCCCTGATGTGGTTTTCGCCTCCTTTGAGCAGGCTTTGAAGGGCAACATTGACAACATTGAGCTGGCCTGTCAAGTTGTCTATGGTTTGCTGCATGACGGTCAGACTGTCTGCCTCTAGTTCCCGATGGGCTAAATCCTCGGCACGCTCCTGTTGGAGGTCCTCGAATTGTCCATGAATTTTGGTTGCCTCGACGGAAGCCGTTTGTCGGTCTTCCTCAGAGTCTTGACTGATGTTTGCTATGTCAACTTCGGCCTGCCGCATTCTGCGGTCCAGGTCGTCCAATCTTTGTACTAGGTTGGTTTTTAGATCAGGCAACGTATCCACGATGGGCTGTAATGCGTCAACCGTCTCTTCTAGGGTCGTGATGCGATCCCCGTAATTTACCATGGTCAGAAATGGTGATGATGATGGCAATGAGTTCCCTCGTCCGATGTCGAGCCTAGGCTCTGATACCAACTATTACGCGGCGCCTTCCTGAAATTTCTTGGAAGGGCGACGTAAGGCTAAGCAACCGATGTCAGTGCGGTTGCTATGCGCCAACTGGGTTCCTCGCCGTACGCTAGACTAGATTGTCAGTGCCGTACGGGAAAACCAATGTCGTGAGCAATTGAGCAGCGAAAAATGAGCAATTGATGATGAAAGCTGATGATTGTATTGATGATGATGAAAGCTATTACAAGATGCAATGCGGTGTCGGGGGGAGAGACACTAGTACAGAGAATTATTTGAATGCTTGAATGTTTGAATGCTTTGGTCCCCCTTAATAATGCTTAAAAAAAATAAACCAAAGTTACATGAGTTAACCTAAGAAAGCTGTAGAAGCACACTGAAAATGAATGAAGTAAAACTACTCTATAATTATAATGAAAAGGACTTAGTCTTCTATGGAAGCAAGTCCGATGGCAGCAACTTTGTCTTGAGCAGCAGGGTCTGCGCGCGCATTGTTGTGGGCGCGCGCGACACTATTTGGATCTGCCAGCGGCTGGGCGCTGGTGCTTAGCATTGGGTCTGCGCGCGGGGCACTGTCTGGGTGTGCAGCGCTGTTGGCAATATGATGATTTGTGCTCGCGACATTGTCGGTGCGCGCGGCACTGATGGCATTGGCCAACCGCTGGGTGCTGGCATTGATTATCGGTGGGGCGACAGAGGCGCATGCTCGCTTGTGACTTGGCGCTGCCGAGACCACGGGGCGGACCATGGCGCTAGGCATTGGGAGGCTTGCCGGAACGCCACGGGGCGCGTCCAAGGGGTCATGGGTCGATGATGGAAAGCAGCCCATAACAATACACGTGTGTGAGTACGAAGGTTGTCCTTGTTGCGTTTTTTCTTTAAAGGGTGTAAATGGAAAATGGAAGAGGTACTTTTTGGATTGCACATCTCCATCTCACCCTTCCTTTGTCTATAAATTTAGAGGCTTGGTTTCATTTTTAAGATATGAAAAATCTGAAATCTTCTCCCCTCTTTTCTATACTGTTGCATTATTTTCTAAATAAACATAAGTGTCAAGTGTGATTTGCTCCGTTTGTTGAGTTCGCTGAAGTTCTGTGATTTGAAGTGCCGCTATCACAGAATAGTTATTCCGTTCTATCCTGGGAGGAATTAATCCATATACCTTGGGCAACAGTGAGGGGATTAAATTCCTTAAGAACACACTATAAATTTAGTTGGCTCGGATTTAATTTTATTCTTCCTATGCATTTCTATTTCTCTTTTACTTTACATGATTTTCTGATTTTGAATATAGATTACCAACAATCTTAAGGAATTTATTTAATGGTCGATAGCAGAAAAGAAAAAGACTTGAAGTGGAAGTCAGTCTGTCAAATGACGAAGCAATTTATTTTGTTGCAAACAAACGAAGGGATCCAGAAAATTCAAATTCATCAAGGAAGAAACTTTAAGATAAGTTTCAGATTCTTTAAATCTTGAATGGTCATGGAATAGCAATGTTATGTATTTCTTAATGCTTCTGGCAGTCCCTTCCCCCCATATCTTCAGTTGTCAAGAAGTGCCGAAAATACGAGGACGATCAAGCGTGCAAACTGATCGACTTGAATTTATGTTGGAAAACGCGAAAGCATTGAATTGACTCAGGCGTAGAGACAAGGAATATATTCCCTTGGTTTATTGAAAATTACATGATCATCAAATTGGAGTTTGATTTCCAGTATTTCCATTTAAGTGATTCATGTTTGTCAATTCGATTTTGTTGAATCGGTGCTTTCTTTCTCCAACATATATCTGAACATTTTGTCTATTGGAGTTTTCAAAACTGGGGTATGGATATTGGAGATCATAGTGATGGTTGGTAGTTATCCAATGAATCAGAAACGCCAATAATCTCTTGGGGAAAAATAATATTAAACCTGAAAGGGTGCAAAAGAAAAGGTTGTGCCTAAAACCAAAAACGACTATGATTTTGACATGGGTCAAATTCAAAATAGTGAAGTAAGAAGAAAGTGGCCAAAATCAGGTTCTACTTTCTTAACCTTACCTATTACTTACTAAATTTCTACCCTTTACCTGGTTTTTAGTGAAATTTATTTTCATAAATATTAGGATATATATGTATAATGTGATGATCTCATATTATAAATTGCTTGCATGATTTGGAATAATGTGTTATTAAAGGTTAATTTTATTATTCCTTGACCAAATGAATAAGCATTTAATTTGGTAACATGCATAAATATTTGTGGATGGTTATTTTTCAAGGTTGTAAACAAAAATTAGGCTTACGGTAATACTTGAAGTATCTTGAGATCATGAAATAATATATGTAAAGCCGAACATATATGTGTTTGATTAGAGAAAGAGATCGCACGGGTTAAAGTGTTATAATGGTTTAGTTGAAAAACTATTTGGAAAGGGAATTAAAATTCTCGTAATTTTCTACACCCGTTATGGAGAATAAAATCTTTGTGATTTTCTACTCCTGCTTCGAGATCAAAATCTACGTGATTTTTTACTCGTTCATTGAGATTAAAGTCTTCGTGACTTTCTACTCATTTGTCGGAAATTAAAGTCTAAGTGACTTTATACCCGTTTTGGAGATTAAAATCTTAGTGATTTTTTACTCCAATTTGTTATTCGGTTTGAAGATTAAAAACTTCACCGTTTATTAAATTTGATTACGTCACATATTACTCGGTTTGAAGATTAAAAACTTCACCGTTTATTACATCCGGTATCAGATATTACTTGGTTAGAAGATTAAAAACTTCACCGTTTATTAATTCTGATTTTGTCAGATTGGTTTGAAGATTAAAAACTTCACCATTAATTCTGGCTTTATCGTTACACAAACAACAATTCTTGTAGTTGGCTATACAACGTAATAGGGGCGTCGAATATGAATCTCCTTTTGAAGAAATATGTTTGGAATATGGAATTATTCACCAAACGACAGCCCCTTTGTCATCGCAATCTAATGAAATTGCGGAAAGAAAGAATAGAACGTTAAAGGAGATGATTAATGCCTTGTTGATAAGTTCGGGTTTACCCCCGAACTTGTGGGGGAAAAGTTATTCTTAGAGCTAACCGAATACTCAGTCGAGTTCCCCTTTACAAGACGCAATCCATTCCATATGAAAAATGGAATGGAAGATAGCCCAACTTAAATATTTTAAAGTGTGGGGGTGCTTAGCTAAAGTGCAAGTTCCTAAACCGAAAAGAGTAAAGGTCGAACCGAAAATTATTGATTGCGATTTCATAGGATATGCAATAAATAGTAAGGCATATTATTTTCTGGTTCATAAATCAGAAAATTCCGACATTCATATTAATACGGTAATCGAATCAGATAATGCTGAATTATTTGAGAATATTTATCCGTATAAAAAAGAATGTGAGTTGTATAGTGAAATATCTAAGCGACCTCGGGAAGAAGAAAAGGAAAGTACACCTAATGAGGTGAATCCAAGATATAGTAAACGTCAAAAGACAACTACTTCCTTTGGACAAGATTTTCCGACATTCTTGTTGGAAAGTGAGCCTCAAATATTTAAAGAAGCAATGTCTTGCTCGAAAGCACAATGTTAGAAAGAGGTAGTCAATAGTGAGATAGAACCCATATTAAGTAATCATACTTGGGAATTGGTTGATATTCCTCCAGGAAATAAATTTTTGGGTTCTAAGTGGATTTTCAGAAGGAAAATGAATGCCGATGGTACTATTGACAAATATAAGGCAATATTGATTGCCAAAGGATTAAGACAACGAGAAGGTCTTGATTACTTTGACACATACTCACCCGTAACGAGAATTACATCTATTCGGATAGTAATAGCTTTAGCCACTGTGTATGGCCTTGAAATCCATCAGATGGACGTAAAAGACAGCTTTCTTAAATAGAGATTTGGAGGAAGAAATTTATATGGAACAACCTGAAGGGTTCGTGGTTCCTAGAAAAGAAAGAAGGTGTGTCGACTTGTTAAGTCACTTTACGGACTAAAATAATGAATGCAAAATTTGACTAGAAAATATTGTCAAATGGTGTTAAACTAGTGTATTTACATTAAGAATACTCTAAATTATGTAGTCATTGTTTATTTATATATGGATTATATGTTGATAGAAAAGGCACATGAAACATGTAAAATGTGTGGGCATTTAGCTTATGCATAACAAAAGCTAATGCTAGATGGGATGTATATATTATCTAGAAGAATTAGATGATATGATTCTTCGAACCTCACGAATCCTTAGGGATATTGATACGGTAGTCGATGAATTCATTACTTGTTCAGTCTTAGTGATGACTAGTAATGAAACTACAAATTCGAAAGTTGTTTACGTGCCATTCCAGAAATAATTTGTTCTGTCTTGAACAATTATAATGTTTAGCTCTTTATGAAAGGGTATCACCTGAAAAGCTGTGACTTTTCATAAAAAGTGCGTTTATATATTTTGTATAAACATGATCGTTCATGAGGTTAACCAACTGATGAACATGACCAAAATCCATTGCAAGTTGGATTTGTTTCATGAATGGAGGTGCTATAATTTGCATATCATATAGGCGTATGAATAAATAACATATAAATGTTTGAAAATGGCGGAGTGATTGATAAATGTGTTATATATTAAAAGGTTGTGGCCACAATTGATGCCAATCATTCCAGTTGTTGTTATAATATACTATTACTACTTCAAGTGTAGTCAATAATTTGATATGCAATCGAAAGTCGAGACGTATTAGTCTACGATATAAGAAAGTTTGCATTGAACTTTCATGTCAATGAAACGAGTTTTGAGGTATTTGAAATATATTCTAAATTATGCTTTGCACTACAATAAGTATCATGCGATAATAGAGAGGTATAGTGATGCAAATTAGATCACTGGTTCAACTGATTCTAAACAGTCGGTGGAGAAGCGATGTCTTGGAAATCATCCAAACAACTGTGCATTGACCACTCTACAGTGGAGGCTGAGTTTATAGCCTTAGACAAGGTCGGTGAAGAAGTTGAATGGCTCCGGAATTTCTTGGAAGATATTCTATTTTGGCCCAAACCTTTGGCACCTATATGTATACATTGTGATAGTCAAGCGACAATATGCAGGGCAGAGAGTGTTATGTATAACGAAAAATCTCGTCACATTCGACGGAGACATAATACCGTTAGACAACTACTCTCTAGTGGTGTTATCACGATTGACTACGTAAAGTCAAAAGATAACGTGTCGGATCCACTTACAAAATGCCTATCTAGAGAGGCAGTTGAAATATCATCAAAGGGAATGAGGCTAAGGCCTAGGACAAATCATCATGGCGGTAACTCTACCTAGCAGACTGGAGATCCCAAGAGCTAGGTTCAAAGAGATCAAACAAAGTTATGAATGACGGTTCAACATTGTCAAATAACTCAACCCATTCTCGTGATGAAGACAATATTCAGAAATCAAGGTAAAGCATTAAGGCTTTTTGATGAGTCAATAAAGCTTAAAACTTTTTAATGATTTGCTAAGTCTGGTAAGATATAACTAGGTAGTGTGTCTATAGGATTACACGTTTAGAAATCACTGATGTGAGTGTGAAGTGAAGCCGCTTTAAGAGGAATGAAAGTAAAGGTTCATTTTCTAAGCACTCATGAAACCACGTGGTGTTCATGGCTGACACGAACACAACCGTGAGAACCAAAGACGGTTAAGGGTTGATTGTGTGACTTATGGTTGTCTAGGTATACACCAAAACTTGGCGGTTCAAAGATATCAAATCTACCGATTGACCGAGTATATCCGACATAAGTTCACTACGAAAAGTTTAAAGGGAAACCTACTTATCCAGATGCGATTAATCCTTATTTGCGAATCACACAGTATTTTCATACATGTTGTTTTCCCATATGTCCATTCCCCATTCATGTGGGGGATTGTTGCGTTTTTTCTTTAAAGAGTGTGAATGGAAAATGGAAGAGTCACCTTTTAGATTGCACCTCTCCATCTCACCCTTCCTTTGTCTATAAATTTAGAGGCTTGGTCTCATTTTTAAGATATGAAAAATCTGAAATCTTCTCCCCTCTTTTCTATACTGTTGCATTATTTTCTAAATAAACATAAGTGTCAAGTGTGATTTGCTCCGTTTGTTGAGTTCGCTGAAGTTCTGTGATTTGAAGTGCCGCTATCACAGAATAGTTATTCCGTTCTATCCTGAAAGAAATTAATCCGTATACCTTGGGCAACAGTGAGGGGATTAAATTTCTTAAGGACATACTGTAAATTCAGTGGACTCAGATTTAATTTTATTCTTCCTATGCGTTTCTATTTCTCTTTTACTTTACATGATTTTCTGATTTTGAATATATATTACCAACAGTCCTACCCCTCCCCCCTTCTCTATTTGTTTTTGCTTTGTCTTTTTTCAATTTTTTTCTCAAACGAGATCCTGTATAAATACCTCCTAATATCTGTCATTTTAGGTCAATGCAGGACACACACGTGTGTGCATATATATACACACACACTTTTATATACGTATAATTGAGGCATTTAAAAATTAGATGACCATATATTTATTAAGAATATGTGCTTCAAGATAGAGACTTATCCAGTATTTCAGGAGGATGAGTGCACTAATATTTTTTTCTAATTCTTACGCGATGTTAGTTACCCATTTTAATTTGCCGTTTGATTTGATTTTATTACCATGTTAGAACTTGACGAGCAAACTATAGTTTATACCATTATCACAATATTTTATTTTCAACCGTCCTTGAATAGTTTTCCTACATGGGAAATGATCAATAGTAATATTATTATTTATAGGTAGAAATATCTTAGCTTTATGTAGCAAAACTGGAGAATGGTAAATGAAGAAAAATAGAAACTTGAAACTATAGAGATTCAAAACTAAATTAGAATCTCAATTTCTTTTGAGTTTTGAAACTTCATGAATAAACCAAAAAAAGAAAAGAAAAAAAAGGCAAACAAAAAACCAAATAAAAACAGAAAAATTGAAATTAAATTAAAAATAGCTCAAGGAATAGCGAAAAAGAATAGAACAAAAAGGAACAAAAAAATAGAAGAAGAAAAAGAAATAGAAATAGAAAATTGAAACTAAGTAAAAATAGGTCAAAGACTGTTAAACGAGAAAAGAACAAATGGGAAAAATAAAGAAATAGAAAAGAAGAAAGGGAACAGAAAGTAAAAAGATTTTAATTGAAAAAAGGGACTGAGTTTTGATCCCTCAACCTAAGAGTCAAACGGGCACACATTAGCCGAAGTGCTCTTTTGAGCATGGCAGCACAAATTAAAATATAAGTACATTTACCGAAAAATAACTAACAATACATAAAAGGAGCATGGTTTTACGTGACCCGTCCCATATTCATAGATCCGCCCCTACTTTCAAGAGGACCCGGTGTAATATGGCCAAATTTTCATGATATTTGCCATGACATAATATCCATTATAATAAATTTGTGGATCATGACATTTGCCATGACATAATATTCATTATTAGGCCAAGGATTTCTTGCTATAAATAGAAGAGTTTTCCCTCATTTGAAAACACACCAATTCAAGAGCTTTTCACTCTTGTCTTTCTTTCTCCTCCTTTATTTCATTATAGAGTATTTTGTAAGAGAATGAGTATTGGGAAACACTTGTGTGAACCCTTTCTTTGAAGTGATCTTGTGAGGTTATTCTCTTGGGGTATTTGGGATTAATTAGAGTATTTACTCTAATTTTGTACTCTCTTTTGTACTCTTGTTGGTATAGTGAAATTGCTCCTCTCCGCTTGTGGACGTAGGTCATCTTGACCGAACCACGTTAAATTTGTGTATTCTTTATATTCTTTAATTGACGTTATTATCAACTTCCATTGTCTTTGTTATTATCATTATACGGTTGTTTGGCTAAATTTCGGATTACCCGGGTTCCCAATCCTAACACCCGGTAATTATGTTTATATAATTACTCCATTCAAGAACGTCAGATCCTGTGTCTTTGCCTTTTGCCCTAAAGTACACTATAACGACTTAAATTTGGGTTTACTTTACCTTTTAAGAGTATGGGGTCATTCCAACTCTCAATGATAGAATAAAAGAATCAACAAGTGGATCGTGCGTTAGAAGACTAGAAAAATATCTATGTTTCATGCAAAAAAGAGAGAAAAGAAGAGTGAAAGAATGTAGGCAAAGATCAGGTCAAAGCAGCTAATTAATACTAAGATATGATAATGTCAAACCAAGTCTTTTCCATCTTTGCCTCCTTCTGCCACTACCCAAATCTCACTTTTCCACCATCTTCATATGCCATACACTCGGGCCGTAATGTTGTTTCACATTGTAAACTTTTTAATACATGTTATTAAACTTTTTTAGGTTGTTACGAGTTTCAATTATTACATATGAACAATCACCTTAGGTTAAATTCTTTAGTCAAAATTAAATCACAACGATTGGAATTGCAAATTAATACGTAGAAAAGTTGAACACTAATAGGTTATAAGTAACTTGTTTTATGTTTTGATGATTTAACAAACTTAATGTCAAAAATCAGATAAGGAACCTGATACACATTCTCAAGCATGTGAAAATAACCAAACTTAAGCTTGAGAGGTTCGTCAGTCTTTCAGAAGCTAAAGAATCAACAAGGGGAATATATGGACATCAGTTCCCCTGGTGATCGTACCAGTCAACCCTCCAACGTCTGGAAAGTGGTTGCCCGCACACGCAACAGTACAACACAGTACAACAGTCAACTCCATTGGGAATGATCTTGTACCCAAGTTGCTTATATCATTCAAGTGATGTTATCAATGTTATATTAACATTAAACCAAAGACAAAACATCACTTGAACACTCAGAGAATTCATTCAAGCACTCCCACAGTGATTGATCATCGAGAAAATGATTCTCAAGTGTGTCAAGAACAAAGAACAACACTGCTACGGACCAGTTCCCCATATCAAGTTATTAAATGTCCTTAGTTGAGTTGTACCTTTGTCAAAGTTCTTACTTGTAATTCCTACTTAGCTTACTTAGAAGCATTGTGTAGGAAACTCTTTGTAAGTCATAAATCCTTGCGTTTGTGTCTTGGCTAGAGTTAGTCGAGTTGTAAAGTTTTTGTAATAGAGGTATTACAAAGTGGCTTGTAATAGAATTGTTACAAGTCAGTGAGAGATTAAGAAGTTAATTCCTAGGTTACAATAGGTTGTAATCTAAAAGTTTGCTCAGTGATGAAGTTGAAATTCTATAAAAGTAGGTCGTAGTTTTTAATCCTGTGAGCTGGGTATTTTTCACGTAAAAACTCTCAATATCATTTACTTACTATTGTGTGTGAGTTGTCTATGGAAACTAATAGAGAACTTGATTTTCTATATAGTTTGGTGGACCCTCGAATTCTATCAATTGGTATCAGAGCGGGTTCTTTCTATCACGCTAACACCTACAAAAGATCCTCATGGCTGCTCTACCAAACTTTGAAGAAGGTCAGTCTACCTACAGGCTACCAAGGCTCAATGGCCAGTATTATGGATGGTGGAAGATCAGGATGTACGACTTCATCATGGCTGAAGATTCCGAGCTCTGGGACGTCATCTGTGATGGACCCTTCGTTCCCACAAAAACCAGTGGTGACCCTGCTGTAACCATTCCCAAAACAAGAAAAGAATTCAATGACGCCGACCGAAAAGCCATAGAAAAGAATTTTCGTGCAAAGAAAATTCTTGTCTGTGGCATTGGTCCTGATAAATACAACAGGATATCGGCATACCAGTCAGCCAAAGAAATCTAGGAAGCTCTCCAGACAGCTCACGAAGGAACAACACAGGTCAAGCAATCCAAGATGGACATGCTCACAATTAAATATGAGCTCTTCAGGGTGAACGATGATGAATCCATCTAAGACATGTATACTCGCTTCACATCTATCATCAATGAGCTTCACTCTCTTGGAAAAATTATTTCAAGAAACAAACTTATCAGGAAAATACTTAGTGTACTGCCCAGTTCCTGGGAAAGCAAAGTGAACGCTATCACAGAGGCAAAGGACTTGCAGAAGCTGACCATTGATGAACTTGTTGGCAATCTGAAAACGTATGAAATGAAGAAAAAGAAGAACAATGAAAGAAGAGAGCCTAAAAGAGAGAAGAAACTGGTCCTCAAGACAGACAACAATGATTCAAGTGGTGAGGATAGTGATATGGCTTACTTGACAAGAAGATTACAGAAAATGGTTCGCAGAAATGGAGGCATTCCAAAAAGGGGCAGTTCCAGCAAGCCAAATAATTATGACCTATGTCATAAATGTGGCAAGCCAGGACACTTCATCAAGGACTATCCCCTCCTAAAGAAAGATCAATTCAAGCAAAACACAGACAAAGCAGCCAAGAGGAACCTGATTCCTGATAAACACTTCAAGAGAAAGAATGTCGCTAACAATGTTGTGAAGCAAGTTCTTGCTGCATGAGGAGACTCTTCCAGCAAATCTGAAGAAGATAATGATCATGGTGACAGTTCAATGATGGCAGTAGAAAGTGAAGCAACTGAGTATGACTCTATTTTTGCCTTGATGGCTCATTCTGATGATGATGAAGATGACGACAATGATGATGAGGTAAATTTTCTAGATGTTTAGAGAAATCTGAAATCTTATTCTCCTAAAAAATGATGTCTTTGGCAAATGTTTTAATAGATGTATACCACAGTATTATAAATGATAAAAATGCTCTAATTGTGGAATTAGGAGAAGCAGAACAATCTAGAGATGATCTAGTAGTTGTTGTGGTTGATTTAAAAGAGACTATTGAGTGTGCTAAGAAAGAGAAAGAAATTTTAATTGAAAAAGTTTCTAACTTAGAACTTGAGAGAGATGATCTAGTGGTAGTGGTGGTTGATTTGAAGGAAACCATTAAGAGTGTTGAAAAAGAAAAAGATGTCTTGACCAAAAGAGTTGCTAACACTGACCTTGAGAGAGATGACCTACTAGCAGTACTAGTTGATATGAATGACACAATTAAGGAACTGAAAGAAGAGGGTAGGCATGAGACTCTTCACAAAGGTAAGGAAGTTGCTAATGAAACACATCTTAGGCTTGAAGATGAGATGAAGACAGTGAAGTCTAGACTGTGTATTGAACTTGAAAAGTCAAGAGTGATCTTGAAAAATCACTCAAATGGAACTGGTCCTCTGATGTTATCACCGCCATGTACATAAACAATGGGGGAAACATGCAGGGAATTGGGTTTTAAAGGGAAAAGACTCCCTACAACCCTCATATCAATTATGTTACTATACCCGATAATTGACTTTGTACTCACTGTGGTAACAATGGGCACCTTAAGGAAAACTGCAAGGCTAGGGTTCAGTCTCAACAGAAAAATAAAGTTTTTGCTAAGAAAGTAACTACTGCTAGAGCACTTGGTCCCTCATATAGAAAACGCTTGATGCCTGCCTGGACTAAAAGAACTCCCATTCACCCTTTTTCTCACTACAAGGGACTCAAACTTGTTTGGGTTCCTAAATCTAACCCTTGATTTCCTTGTGTATGGAGCAGTGAAGGGGAGCAGCCAACAATGGTACATGGATAGTGGTTGCTCAAAGCACATGACTGGAAACACAATCGATTTCCTTTCACTGAAGGCCCTGCAAGGAGGGAGTGTATCCTTTGGAAATGGCAAAAAGGGATACATTCTGGGAGTTGAAAGGATTGGCAAGTCACTCTCTCACTCCATTGAAAATGTGTACTATATCAATGGTCTGAAGTATAGCTTGTTGAGTGTTTCTTAGATATGTGACAAGGGAAACAAGGTAGAATTTGTGTCAAAAATATGCACAGTCACAAATTTTGTGACTGGTGAAGTAGTGTTAGTGGCCAAGAGATACAAGAACATCTATGTTGCTAATTTTGAGTCCCTGTAGAGTGGTGATCTCAATTGTCTAAGAGCTATTGATGATGATGCAGAAATATGGCACACAAGGTTGGGGCATGAAAGCTTTTCACTACTGAACAAACTAGTCCAGAAGGACCTGGTTCGTGGTCTGCCCAAGTCAAGCTTCAAGGAACACAAGGTGTGTGATGCATATGCAAAAGAAAAGCATGTCAGATCCTCATTCAAGCCCAAAAAGGAAGTTAGCATCTCAAGGCCACTTGATCTTCTTCGTATGGATCTATGTGGACCTACGAGGGTGCCAAGCAGAGGAGGAAAAAGATATATTGTTGTGATAGTGGACGACTACTCCAGATTCACTTGGACCCTGTTTCTCAGAACCAAGGATGAAACCTTCCAAGTATTTGTTGCTTTTGTCAAGAAGATCAAAGTGAAGATGGGAAGTAATGTAGCTTGCATCATATCTGACCATGGGATAGAATTTAATAATGCCAAATTCGATGAATTCTTTGTCGAAAATGACATTTCTCATAATTTCTCAACTCCAAGAACACCACAACAAAATGGTATTGTAGAGAGGAAGAACATGACTCTTGAAGATATGGCAAGGACAATGCTAATTGGTAGTGGCATTACAAAATATTTTTGGGCAGAAGCAGTCAACACTACATGCTACTTGATAAACAGGTGCAAGATCAGGTCCCAAGCTAATGCATTTGAGGATATTCGGCTGCAAATGTTTTGTTCTCAACAATGGCAAGGAAGCGCTTGGAAAATTTGATGCCAAAAGTGATGAAGGAATCTTTCTGGATACTCGTCCAAAGCAAAGCTTACAAAGTATACAACAAAAGAACTCAATGTGTTGAGGAGAGTATACATGTGATCTTTGATGAATCTTACATCTCCTGTGAGAAGGATAGACATGATGATAGAGATGGAGAACCTTTATCTGTTCCAGGTGAAGTCATTGACACGGCAAATGGAAAGGCAGACATGATGAGTCATGTCAAGGACTCCAGTGAAAATGATGCACCTATATCTCCATCCATTGGAGAAGAACCTGGTCCTACAATCACAATAACTGAAGCTGAAAATAGAGTTGTCGATGCAGTCCAAGGTACTCCACTTGCAGAAATAAGAAGCGGCCAAGAACCTCAGTCAGACATACTTGGGTCTTCTACCAATGAGGCTCAGGTACCAAATTGGAAGCACAAAAGTTCACACCCTTTTGACAACATAATCACTCCTCTTAACTCAGGAATTCAAACCAGGTCAAAAGCTAGAAACTCACTTGCCTTATCAACCTTTATTTCTTAAATAGAGCCCAAAAATATCAAAGAAGCATTGAAATATGCAGACTAGATCACAGCTATGCAAGAGGAGTTGCATCAATTTGAAAGGAACAAGGTATGGCACCTGGTTCCTTGACCTGCAGATCGAACTATTATAGGAACCAGGTGGGTATTCAGGAACAAACTCGATGAGTTTGGAAATACAACAAGAAACAAGGCAAGGCTTGTAGTTCAAGGATACAATCAGGAAGAAGAGATTTACTATGATGAAACTTTTGGTCCAGTTGCTCGAATGGAAGCTATCAGAATTCTTATTGCCTTTGCATCTCATATGGAGTTCACAATTTTTCCAATTAAATGTCAAAAGTGTATTTCTGAATGGCTTCCTAAAAAAAGAAGTTTATGTCAAGCACCCACCTGGATTAGATAATCACGAGCATCCTAAGCACGTGTTCAAACTGGACAAGGCACTGTAAGGGCTAAAGCAAGCTCGGCTTGGTATGAAAGATTGTCAAAATTTCTTCTAGAAAATGTCTTTACAAGAGGAAAAATTGACAACACTCTTTTTCTGAAGAAACGAGGGAGGAACCTGCTCATTGTGCAAGTATATGTTGATGATATCATCTTTGGAGCCACAATCGACTCTCTGTGTGAAAAATTTGCAAAACTCATGGGGAGTGAGTTTGAGATGAGCATGATGGGAGAATTAAATTTCTTCCTATGAATTCAGGTGAAGCAATCTCAAAAGGGAACATTGATAAATCAGCAAAAGTACATCAAAGAGCTGCTGGAAATATTCGACATGGAAGCATCAAAAGTTATTGACACTCCTATTGCCACAACCACTCATCTAGACATGGATGAACCTGGTTCCCCTGTAAATCAGACCATGCATAGAGGCATTATAGGGTCACTCTTATATCTCACTGAAGCAAATCAGACATTGTGTTCAGTGCGGGTCTCTGTGCAAGGTTTCAATCTAATCCAAAGGAATCTCATCTGAAGGCTGCCAAAAGAATATTGAGATATCTTAAAGTAACGCAGGACCTGGTTCTCTACTATCCCTCAGGAGACAACTTTGATCTTGTTGGGTATGCTGATGCTGATTATGCAGGATATCTGGTGGATAGCAAAAGCACGTCTGGAATGGCACTTTTTCTGGGTTCTTGTCTAATCTCATGGGGTACAAGGAAGCAAAACTCGGTGGTACTCTCAACTGCAAAAGCAAAATATGTAGCAGCTGCTTCTTGTTGTGCTCAATTGATGTGGATCAAATAGCAGTTGGAAGACTTTGGAGTGTTCTCTGACTGTGTGCCCCTCCTCTGCAACAATACAAGTGCACTCAACATGGCCAAAAATTCAGTCCAACATAAGAGAACCAAGCACATTGATTTGCGTCACCACTTCCTCGGAGACAATGTTGAAAAAAGGCTCATCTGTATGAAATTCTACAACACAGAAAATCAAATTGCAGACATATTCACCAAAGCCTTGAGTAGAGAACATTTTGAAAGAAATCACCTGGCACTAGGGTTGATAAAACCCAACTGAGAACCCGGCCCCTCAATGATTGGCTACCAAAGAAATGTACAGGTAAAATTAGCTAAAAAGTATTTTCTGGCAAAGTCTAAGTCATCTCTATACCGTTACAGGTAGACACGCATGATGATTACAGAGCAGTTGATGCAGTGCATGTTGGTAAAAAAAGGTAAAGCTTACACTTGCAAGATCCGTGAGGGAACCTGGTTCTCCTGACACAGGTTAGTAGTTTCTCTGTTCTCTCATGCGCAATTTTGAACGGATAAAATAGTGCCACATCATCAGTGTCAGTTTCTTTTCTTTTCATTTTTTGAACCCAAACGTCTCACCCGTTGGTAAGCGACCCGACTCCCAAAATTGCCGCCTTTTCTTAACCGGTCCCTCATCCATCTTAAATACATCCATCACTGTCACAACTCTTCACATAATACTTCAAAATTTTTGTTCTTCTTTCTCTCTTCAAACTACCAATCCCTCTTCTTCAACTCATCACTTCTCACCATGACTGAAAATCAAGAAACCTCGGGTGTTCTAAGTAACACTCCCATTGAGTCCCCACCAGTTAAAAAACCGATGTTAGACTCCTCACTCAATACCATAACTAACCAAAACCCTAGGACAAAGTCACCACCACACTCAGTCTCCTCTCCTACCCAATCGAGTTCTGGTTCTCATCGGAGCCGCAAAACCTCGACTCCTAAAATGTTTATGGCTACGAGCTCTCTTCCTGCCTCACCGGAAAAACTGGGTGAAAAGGGTACAGTTAACGAAGAGGAAAATCAGGAAATCTCCAGTCCTCCTATGGAAGAAGGCTCAAATGTAGACCAAACTGATGGTCCTGAGAATGCTGAATCAACAAAGACAGTTCCTATTCTTGAGTCCACAGGTAACGCTCCTCCTTCTCCTGTGTTTTTCATGGAGTTACAAGAGAAAAAAGCAATATAAAATATGCTATCTATAGAGGCTAAAGGGGTTATTATCGAAGGAGGTGAGGATGGGTCTGACCTCAGGGGAAAGAGCCTAAGACCTTGGTAGAAGGTAGAGAGCTTGTGCATGTTGAACAATCGGTACTGGACAATACTACTGGGGTACCTAATGAAGGACATGATCCCTCCTCATAGGATCCAACTCAGGGGTCCTCTCAAGAGCCCCAGGTCAGTATTGACCCTGCTCTCTCTCCTTATTTTTATGCTGAGCCTCTGTCTGTGGTGGTGCCTGAGATGAGATTTGTATCTGGTGAAGAGAATGGGGATAGTGAAGAGGATTTCAATGATATAGCTATTTCTAGCTTTATCCAGCCTAGGCGTAGACCAGTTGCTACTCTAGAGCCAACTCCTAAGTGACCCACTACAAGGTTGCAAAAGAAGGAAGCTCTTGAGTTTGTTCTTAAGAAAAGTCAAGTCAGCCAAATGAGGAGGAAGTTGGTGAAGGATGGGAAGGTTGTGCATGAGAAGGTAGTGCATGTTGTCACTGTGGATGATGAAGTGGACGAGGAACCTAGCTCCTTGACTCACAAGCGCTCACAGAAGCACTCTCTGTCCAAGTCTAAAAATAAATCTTTTGTGAGTATTGAGATTCCAAACAAGAGTGATGATGTTATCTATAGTGAAAATTTGGTTGAAGAATCTGGTAACAAGATAGTGGAAGAAGGTGGTGAAAAATCTGGTAACAAGGTGATGGAAGATTCTGGTGAAAATGTGTCAAAGAAAACAGTGTCTGCAAAGTCCATTGAAAAGGGAAAAGCTGCTCGCAAGTCTGTGAAAAGGAAAGTTGATGTCGAAGAGGAACCCTGTTCCTCCAAGAAGGCCAAAGTTGATGAATCCCAGAGTGCTGGGAAAGAAAGATTGAGGAATTAGAAGGTACTATGGGGCCGCATATTTGCCCCTAACATTTTGGAGTTGGCCGGGATGTGGCAATTGATTAAAATCTGTGAATTCCAACAATGGACACACTTGTTTTACAAGTGATTCTCCAAAAGTGTATGAGGAGGAGTACGGAGCTTCTATGCCTACTTCTTCAAAGTTGAGGATGATCACATCTGCATATTGGTGAATAGGGTTGACATTGTGATGGACTCTGCTTTGTTGGGGTCGATTATGGGTGTGCCTATTGAAGAGTTGTCCTCAATCCAAGGATCATGCTCTTCAAATTTCAGAAATTCTATTGTCAAGGACAAGGCATTCCAGCAGTGGGGAACGGGTGCACAAGAAGTCTCTCCTTCCAGTGTACCAATTGTTGTTTGAGATGGTGAACAAATTGCTGCTTCCCCGTGCTGAGAGAAGATCCATTACCTCCAGAGCCGACCTGGTTCTCATGGAAGTGCTGGATGGCTTCACTACCATTAACCTGCCTGGGATTATGATTGAAGACATGCAAAAGGTGGCAGAGATTAAAGATGGTAACCATGGGCTGCCTTATGGGTTCCTTCTCACCAAGGTTTTTGAGTTCTTCAAGGTCCCTCTGGGACAAGCTAAAGTGGGCACTAGGAAGAAAACTTTCTCCAAGACCATTCTTGAAGAATGTGAGTGCATTGATAAGGTTGGAGGAGTTGGAAGCACTTATACCATTTCTCAGTTGATCAACGCTCAGAACAGTGCTACGGAGGAGATCAGGAAGTTAAAGGCAAAGAATGCTATTATTGAGGGTCAGCTCAGTCAGCTTCAGGAGGCACCTGGTTCCAGTAGTTCTCAAAGCTCAGAGGTTGCCCGTCTGACTAAGGAGAATGCTGAGCTCAAGAAACAAGTGGAGGACCTGATAGAAAGACTTCTCAATGAGAAAATGTCAGCGAATTCTTGAATCGATATAGTTGTCGCGCCCCGAACCTGGGAGCTAGACCGGTACCCAGTGCCTCACCTAACCTAGCGTACCAAATTGTTACTAAAGGATTCTGAACATATAATGTCATAATTTGGCCATGGGGCCACCTTGCAAGTCAATTTGCGAAGAAAAATATAAAACTGAATGGAAACTAGCACTGACTAAACATCAATATAAAGCTGAGTCGACAAGGCCGTCATAACTACTACAACTGACAAACCACCAAAATATACATACCAGGCCTATAAGCCCAACATATTGCACTAACCAACAGGATATATCTACAAGCCTCTACTGATGGATATATTGTGATCGGAACAGGTCCCCGACCTACCCATAACATATATACATACATACATAAGATGTACACGGAAACCTAGACCTGATAACTCTGAAGGACACGGAGCTTACCGATCAGGCTGAACTCTGGAAACACCTACTGAGGAGGTCTACCCGTCTGTCTATCTGAACCTGCATGCATGAAATGCAGCGTCCCCATAAAAGGGACGTCAGTACGAAATAATGTACCGAGTATGTAAGGCAATAACATAGCTGAAAACTAAAACTGAACTGATAATATAATAACTGGAAGTAACTGGGAGTCAAATATAATCTGGAGATATACTTACCTGCTGATACTGACTCAACTCCTTCAATATAGTAAGTAAAATAAATGTCCGGCCCGATAAGGCTCGGTACGTGTAACTGCTCGGCCGTAGTAGGCTCGCGCATAGGCGTTCGGCCATACTAGGCTCTATATCTCGGCTATCCTGGGCTCACTCATAGGCGCTCGGACACAGTAGGCTTGGTATATATAACTTACCATCTGATCAGAGGTTGCCCAATAGGGGCCTGCCCATCGATTATAGCTCGATAATGGTGAAAATATTGTAATACTATATAGATATATAGACCCTCTGCTCACTTGACTGGAAGAAAATAATACTTAAATAAATATAAAGTCCCGATAAGGGATAATACTATAACTTCTGAGACTAGGATAATGTTAATAAATTCATGAATACGAACTTCTCTTTATGTCTCGTTATCAAACATATGTAGTTACGGGATCATGCCAAAATGAAGGAAGGGCTTAGCCTTAACATACCTTATCACAATCTTTCCAATCACCAAGTTGAACTCGCCTCTTCTCACCTTAATCTACAACAACGATAATAATACTATCATTAAGTTACGAAAGGTACAACTATCGCACAACGAACGACATGCTTATTTTGTATTAAAACGGACAGCATCTCCCCTATAATCCTTACTTCCTTCAAATTCAAGATAACACCAACAACACCAAAAAAACAATAACAACATATATGCATTATTTCCCAACCTTATGTACACCACACAATACTACAAAACAACCCAACACACCCCAATCCCTTCATACACAAAACGACCACCGTAGTAATGTCAATAACCCGAAAATGTTACGACGAACGACCAGCCCTATGTACACCACACAATATTACAAAACAGCCCAACACACCCCAATCTCTTCATACACAAAACGACCACCGTAGTAGTGTCAACAACTCGAAAATGTTAGGACGAACGACCAGCCCAACATCCTGCATTTATGTGCTGTTTATACACACCCTTCCTCCTCCAAAATTCCACAAAAAAATAGTAAATCACGCAGCCCAACAACAACACCAATCAGTCCACAAAACAATCCATAAAATAGTCCGCTACAAGTGAATAACTCGAACTCATGGCTTCCGATCACCGTCCCGTGAGTTCTTACAAATATAAACAACTTACTATGCATCTATAGCTGTAAAGAATGGTTGAAAGAGAGCAGTAAACTTACCTTATTTGTTGGATAACTCAGCTCCTATCTTGGTTCTTCAAACTCTAGGCTTTACCTCCAATTAGAACTTGAAAGGGAGAGAAAATCAATTGGGGTTTATGAGAAATTTTTGGGAGGATTTTTGCAGAGATTAAGTCTAGTTATTTTGACCTATTATCATCCTAATATATGAAGGGGATAGGCCTTTAAAAAGGCCTCTTTGAACGACCCGAACTAGCCCAGTTTTAGATTCACGTTTAAGCAAGTAGGTGACAGTCTGCGCAGTCTCGCAAAATTGTCCATAGCTCTCTACTCCGATATCGTATTGACAAATGATTTAATGAGTTGGAAAATAGACTCATAGATATTTAATTTGATACATGGAACACGCCATAACTCTAAGTATATTGGGAGAAAATCGCAGTTACATTTGACCCAAAATTTCAGTAAAACTTATTAACGTAACTTGTGATGACTTTCATCGACTTTTGTTCCACCACTCGCTTGACTTCAAAACATAACATACGACTATCATACGAATAACATAACTCATAACATAACCTCCTTATCATGTTAAACACCATGGTCTCACCCCAAAAGTACATGCTATAACATTCCCAACTTGTCGGCTTTCGACGAAACATTATTTTCTTCAATTCCTTTAGCTTCTGAACCTTCCAACTCTATTTGTACTTGTTGTTCATGATCTTCAATAATTATAACTTCCGAGGTAATATGATTAACTTGCTATATATATATTTTCATGGATGATCTCATTTTTAGGTCCTACATTAGTTTGCTCACGACACAGTTTTACGTACGAAAATATAGGGTGTAACATCATTCCCCCCTTGGAAACATTCGTCCTCGAATGTTTACTTTTAGAGACTTCGGAAAACATTTGCTAGAGTTTCCTCTATACATTAGACTATAACCAACCTGCATGCAGCCAGAAAACATACTATACATGCCACACATGGCCGATGTCTATAAATAACAACACTTTGCCTCAAACAGTAATAAATCATAAATACTGAAAGTCAGGAAATAAGAGCTTACCTGATGACCTACTAGCCTGAATAGAGTTGTGATGTAGCATCCCATCTCGAGCCATATCTTCAGTTTGAAATATGTGGGGGTATTTATACTTCATTTCTTCCTCCGCTTCCCATGTCATCTCTTCCACATTCTTGCTTCTCCATAAAACCTTCACGGAGGCTACCTCCTTATTTCGTAGCTTGCGGATTTGTCGGTCTAGGATGGCAACTGAAATTTCCTCGTATGACAAGTCCTCCATAATCTGTACATCATTTGTGAGCACCACTCTGGTAGGATTGCCAATGCACTTCCGTAGCATAGATTCGTGAAAACCGGATGGACTGACTCCAATTCTAAGGGAAATTCTAACTCATAAGCTACTTAGCCCACTCTCCGAATGATCCTATAAGGCCCAATATACCGTGGGCTAAGCTTGCCTTTCTTGCCAAACCTCATCACGCCCTTCATAGGGGATACCTTTAAGAATACTAGTCATTAACCTCGAACTCTAAGTCTCATTGCCGCACGTCAGAATATGACTTCTGGCGACTCTAAGCTATCAACAGTCACTCCCGGATAAGCTTTACTTTGTTTACTTATCATATGAATAACATAACTCATAACATAACCTCCTTATCATGTTAAACACCCCGGTCTCACCCCAAAAGTACATGCTATAACATTCCCAACTTGTCGGCTTTCGACAAAACATTATTTTCTTCAATTCCTTTAGCTTCTGAACCTTCCAAACCTCTTTGTACTTGTTGTTCATGATCTTCAATATTTGTAACTTCCGAGATAACATGATTAACTTGCTTTATATATTTTCAGAGATGATCTCATTTTTGGGTCCTAAATTAGTTTGCTCACGACACAGTTTTACGTACGAAAATATTGGGTGTAACATAATTCCCCTCTTGGGAACATTCATCCTCGAATGTTTACTTTTAGAGACTTTGAAAATTTTTTGCTAGAGTTTCCTCTGTACACTAGACTATAACCAACTTGCATACAACCAAAAAACATACTATGCATGCCACACATGGCCAATGTTTATAAATAACAACACTTTGCCTCAAACAGTCATAAATCATAAATACTGAAAGTCAGGAAATAAGAGCTTACCTGATGACCTACTAGCCTGAATAGAGTTATGTTGTAGCATCTCATCTCGAGCCATATCTTCACTTTGAAATAGGTGGGGGTATTTATACTTCATTTCTTCCTCCGCTTCCCATGTATTCTCTTCCACATTCTTGCTTCTCCATAAAACCTTCACGGAGGCTACCTCCTTATTTCGTAGCTTGCGAATTTGTCGGTCTAGGATGGCAATTGGAATTTCCTCATATGACAAGTCCTCCGTAATCTGTACATCATCTGTGAGCACCACTCTGGTAGAATCGCCAATGCACTTCCGTAGCATAGATTCGTGAAAACCGGATGGACTGACTCTAATTCTGGGGGCAATTCTAACTCATAAGCTACTTGACCCACTCTCTGAATGATTCTATAAGGCCCAATATACCGTGGGATAATCTTGCCTTTCTTGCCAAACCTCATCACACCCTTCATAGGGGATACCTTTAAGAATACCAGTCATTAACCTTGAACTCTAAGTCTAGTCGCCGCACGTCAGAATATGACTTCTGGCGACTCTAAGCTATCAACAGTCGCTCCCGGATAAGCTTTACTTTATCTACAGCTTGCTGAACTAGGTATGGCCCATGCAACCCAGATTCTCCAACATCAAACCACCCTATAGGAGATCTGCACTTACGCCCATACAAAGCCTTATACGGAGCCATCTGGATACTGGAGTGGTAACTGTTATTATATGCAAACTCGACAAGAGGTAGATGTTCATCCCAACTTCTTTTAAAATCCAACAAACATACTCGTAACATATTCTTGAGTGTCTAAATTGTGTGCTCGGCATGTCCATCAGTCTGTGGATGAAAAGTTGTGCTGAGATTCACCTGAGTCCCTAGACCTCTTTGAAATGACCTCCAAAAATGTGCTGTAAACTGGGCCCCATGGTCAGATATAATAGATATTGGTACTTCGTGTAGCCGCACTATCTCCTTAATATATAACTTTGCATAATCTTCTGCTGTATATGTAGATCTTACCGGTAGGAAATGAGATGATTTTGTGAGCCTATCGACTATCACTCATATAGAAAACCCGTGACAAAGTCCATGTTTATCGCCTCCCATTTCCATGTCGGGATCTCTATAGTCTGCATTAGCCCTCCGGGCTTCTGATGCTATGCCTTCACCTGCTGGCAACTAGGACACTGGGCGACAAACTCAGCAATATTTTTCTTCATATCGTTCCACCAGTATACATCTTTAATGTCATGATACATCTTCGTCGACCCAGGATGAATAGAGTACCACGAATAATGTACCTCTGACATAATCCTGTCTCGTAGCCCTGCTACATCTGGAATACACAGAAGACCCCTGTATCTGAGAACTCCATCTCCCTTGAGCTCTAACAATAGATTCTTCTACTACGGAACTCGCTCTCTCAACTCGACCAACTCTGGGTCCTCGTACTGCCTTTCCTTGACTTCAGCTATGAGAGATGATTTTGCAGTGTTTTGGAGTACAATTCCACCATCATCGGATTCTACTAACCGAACCCCCAAACAAGCCAATTGATGAATCTCTCTAGTTAATTGTCTTTTCTCGGCTTTTACATGTGCTAAGCTACCTATAGATCGGCGACTTAAGGCGTCTGCTACAACATTAGCTTTCCCTGGATGGTAGAGAATGTTAACATCATAATTTTTCAATAACTCAAGCCATCGCCTTTGTCGCGAATTCAACTCTTTTTGCTTGAATATATTTGCAGACTTTTATGATCTGTAAATACATCAACATGAACAACATATAAATAATACCGCCATATCTTAAGTGCATGGACAACCGCACTAACTCGAGGTCGTGGGTTGGATAATTCTTCTCGTGCTTCCTTAACTGCCTTGAAGCATACGCAACTACATTCCCATGTTGCATCAGGACACATCCTAACCCGAAACCTGAGGTATCACAATACACGACATAACCCTCTGGACCATCTAGAAGTGTTAGAACTGGCGCTGAGGTCAACCTGTTCTTAAGCTCTTGGAAACTACACTCGCAAGCCTCCATCCACTGAAACTTAGTTGATTTCTGCGTCAACTTCATCAATGATGCCGAAAGGGAAGAAAAACCCTGTACGAACCTTCGATATTATCCTGCTAAGCCTAGAAAGCTACAAACCTCTGTCGGAGTGGTAGGTCTAGGCCAAGATTACACGGCCTCAATCTTCTGAATGTCTGCCTTTATACCTTCATCGGATACAATATGCCCCAAGAATGCTACATACTTCAACCTGAATTCACATTTAGAAAACTTAGCATACAACTTACGATCACGGAGGGTTTGGAGTACCGCTCGCAAGTAGTCCACATGCTCATCCATTGAATTTGAATAGACCAGAATATCATCAATAAATACTATCACGAAAAGATCTAAAAATGGCCGGAATAGGCTATTCATCAAGTCCATAAATATGGCGGGTCCATTCATCAACCCGAAGGACATGACAAGGAACTCGAAGTGGCCATATCGGGTCCTGAAGGCTGTCTTCGGAATATCTTTCACCCAAACTCTAACCTGGTGGTATCCCTATCTCAAATCTATCTTTGAAATGAATCTAGCCCCTGCAACTGATCAAACAAGTCATCGATCCTTGGAAGTGGATACTTATTATTAATAGTTACCTTCTTTAGCTGCCTATAATTGATACACATCCTCAACGAGCCATCTTTCTTTCGCACAAAGAGTACCGGTGCACCCCAAGGTGAGGTATTGGGCCCGATGAAACCTTTCTCCAGCAAATCTTTTAGCTGCTCCTTCAACTCCTTTAATTCGGCAGGTGCCATTCTATACGGAGGGATGGATATTGCTTGAGTTCCTGGAAGCAAATCGATGCTAAAATCAATCTCTCGCTCTTGAGGAATACCTGGAAGCTCATTTGGAAACACTTCTACATACTCTTTGACTACGAGAATAGACTGGAGTGTAGGTATCTCAGCATCTGCATCTCTAACTCGCACAATATGATAAATGCACCCTTTTGCAATCATTTTCCTCGCCTTCAGATAGGAAATAAACCTACCTCTGGGTGTCGCTGTATTACCTACCCATTAAAGGACTGCCTTACCCAAAAAATGAAATCTGGCTGCCTTTGCTCTACAATCAACTGTGGCATAGCAAGCTGCCAACCAGTCCATGCCCATGATAGCATCAAAATCCATCATCTCTAGCTCAACTAGGTCGGCTGAGGTCTGATGACTACAAACTGCCACCGTACAACCTCGGTAAACCCATCTAGTAATAATCGATTCTCCTACCAGTGTAGATACCGCAAAAGGATCACTTAGTATTTCAGGCACTATACCAAACTTCCCCGCGACAAATGGGGTAATATATGATAAAGCAGATCCTGGGTCTATCAAGGCATAAGCATCATGATAGCAAATGGTCAATATACTTGTCACAACGTCTGGTGAAGACTCCTGGTCCTGTCAACCCGCTAAAGCATATATATTGTTTTGATTAACACCTGAATTGGAACCTCTACCTCTGCCTCAACCTCTACCAGCCGAAGACTGAGACTCGCGCCCTGAAGGATGCACAAACATAGATGATCCTATTTCTAAACTTGCTGGTTGTGCCATACCCCCAGAATCTCTATTTGGGCTATCTCGTATCATATGCCCCGGACGCCCATATGTATAACAAGCATCAAAACCTGCTCGGCATTGGACCAAGTGTCCTCTACCATAGATGTCATACCGCGGCGGAAATGACCATGTATGTCTTGAACCTCATTGTCGCCGCAAAACTGACGCCCGTGAGCTCTCACCTGGTCCTGACTGAGTATAGCGGTCATACCTGTAACCCTGTAACTGAGGTGGCGGAGACCTAGGTGGCCGTCTGAAATACTGGGGCTTATAACTACCGTGAGACTGCTCCTGAGACCTGGGAAATCTCATCCTCTTATACTGCCCTTGCTCAGTCCTCTTTGTACCCTGCTGTCGACGCCTACCCCTTTCTATATTCTGAGCGAATGCCTGAATCCGGGAGATATCCATATTGTCATGCAATGCAGCGGTGGCACATGCCTCAGTCAACTTTGGGGCTAACCCTGCTATAAACCTGTGGATCCTGTCACGCATAGTAGCAACTATAGATGGTGCAAATCTGGCTAATGAGTCAAAACGGAGACTATACTCTCGAACACTCATATTGCCCTGCTTGAGGGCTAGAAACTGATCGACCCGGGCCTGTCGGATCTCCTGCGGTAAGTATTGGTCAAGGAAGGCATCTGAAAAATTCTCCCAACTAGTTGGAGGTGCATCACGTACCCTGGACCTCTCCCATCCCTCGTACCAAAGGATGGCTATATCTCGGAGTCGAAAAGCTGCTAGCTCAACTGCCTCTTTCTCTGTGGCATGCATAACCCGAACGATCCTGTAAAGTTGATCTATGAAATCCTGCGGGTCCTCCCTCTGATCTGTCCCCGTGAACTCTGGGGGACTCAAAGCAATAAACTCTCGGACCCTTGAACTCCCAGACCCGTCAGAAGATCCTGCACTAGCTGATACCCTAGCTTGTTGCTGGGTAGCTACCAATTGTATCAACAAATACACCGCACTCCTCAAGTCCTGATCTGGTAGAAGTGGAGGGGGAACTGGATGTGCGGTATCCCTAGGAATCTCCTCAGATGGTGGAGGAGCCGGTAATGGCTGAGTAGGGGTCTCGCCTTGGGCCTCAAACTAGGACCCATCTACTGGGGGTATCCTGCTGGTCCCCTCACCTATTATTGTATCTCCCCTCTGGCTAGCCGTAGTCTTCCTAGTCACCATCATTTGTGTATGCAAACACTAACACGTAATTTTAACTAAAATTTCCTATAACTCAGTTCTACAACACGATTTAGATTAGAAAGAAGGGTAACCAACTCCTAAATGCCCTGCAGTTCCCTGTTTATATAATGTGGTGCACAACACATCTATAAATAATACTCTACTAGACACGGCTTGTAGACTCCCTAGGACAGAACTGCTCTGATACCAAGTTTGTCATGCCCCGAACCAGGGAGCGAGACCGGCACCCGGTGCCTCACCTAACCTAGCGTACCAAATTGCGACTAAGGGACTCTGAACATATAATGTCATAATTTGTCCATGGGGCCACCTTGCAAGACAATTTGCGAAGCAAAATATAAAACTTAATGAAAACTAGCGCTAACTAAACATCAATATAAAGCTAGGCCGACAAGTTCATCATAACTACTACAACTGACAAACCACCAAAATATACATACCAGGCCTACAAGCCCAACATATTATACTAAACAACAGGATATGTCTACAAGCCTCTACTGATGGATATATTGTGATCGAAACAGGGTCCCGGCCTACCCATAACATATATACATACATACATAAGATGTACACGAAAACCTAGACCCGATAGCTCCGAAGGACGAGGAGCTTATCGATCAGGCTGAACTCGGGAAACACCTACTGAGGAGGTCTACCCGTCTGTCTATCTGAACATGCATGCATGAAATGCAGTGTCCCCAGAAAAAGGACGTCAGTACAAAATAATGTACCGAGTATGTAAGGCAATAACATAACTGAAAACTAAAACTGAACTGATAATATAATAATTAGAAGTAACTGGGAGTCAAAGATGATTTGGAGATATACTTACCTGCTGATACTGACTCAACTCCTTCAATATAGTAAGTAAAATAAATGTTCGGCCCTATAAGGCTCGGTACGTATAACTGCTCGACCGTAGTAGGCTCGCTCATAGACACTCATTCATACTAAGCTCTGTATCTCGGCCATCCTGGGCTCGCTCATAGGCGCTCGGCCATAGTAGGCTCGGTATATATAACTTACCATCTGATCAGAGGTTGCCCAATAGGGGCCTGCCCATCGATTATAGCTTGATGGTGGTGAAAATACTGTAATACTGTATATATATAGACTATCTGCTCTCTTGGCTGGAAAAAAAAAATACTTAACTGAATATAAAGTCCCGATAAGGGAGAATACTATAACTTCTGATACTAGGATAATGTTAATAAATTTATAAATACGAACTTCTCTTTATGTCTCGTTATCAAACATATGTAGTTACGGGATCATGCCAAAATGAAGGAAGGGCTTAGCCTTAACATACCTTATCACAATCTTTCCAATCACCAAGTTGAACTCGCCTCTTCTCACCTTAATCTACAACAACGATAATAATACTATCATTAAGTTACGAAAGGTACAACTATCGCACAACGAACGACATGCTTATTTTGTATTAAAACGGACAGCATCTCCCCATAATCCTTACTTCCTCCAAATTCAAGATAACACCAACAACACCAAAAACAACAATAACAACATATATACATTATTTTCCAACCTTATGTACACCACACAATATTACAAAACAACCCAACACACGCCAATCTCTTCATACACACAACGACCACCGTAGTAGTGTCAACAACCCGAAAATGTTACGACGAACGATCAACCCAACATCCTGCATTTATGTGATGTTTATCTACACATTTCCTCCTCCAAAACTCCACAAAAAAATAATAAATCATGCAGCCCAACAGCAACACCAAACAGTCCACAAAATAATCCACAAAACAGTCCGCTACAAGTGAATAACTCAAACACACGGCTTCCGATCAACGTCCCATGAGTTCTTACAAATATAGAACAACTTACTATGCATCTACAGCAGTAAAGAATGGATGAAAGAGAGCATTAAACTTACCTTATTTGTTGGATAACTCAGCTCCTATCTTGATTCTTCAAACTCTAGGCTTTACCTCCAATTAGAACTTGAAAGGGAGAGAAAATCAACTGGGGTTTGTGGGAAATTTTTGGGAGGATTTTTGCAGAGATTAAGTCTGGTTATTTTGAACTATTATCATCCTAATATATGAAGGGGATAGGCCTTTAAAAAGGCCTCTTTGAACGACCCGAGCTGGCCCAGTTTTGGACGTCCCGAACTGGCCCAGTTTTAGATTCTCGTTTAAGCAAGTAGGTGACAGTCTGCGCAGTCTCGCAAAAAGGCCTATATCTCTCTACTCCGATATCATATTGACAAACGGTTTAATGCGTTGGGAAATAAACTCATAGATCTTGAATTTGATGCATGGAACACCCCATAACTTTAAGTATATTGGGAGAAAATCACAGTTACATTTGACCCAAAGTTTCAGTAAAACTTATGAACGTAACTTGTGATGACTTTCATCGACTTTTGTTCCACCACTCGCTTGACTTCAAAACATAACACAAGACTATAATACGAATAACATAACTCATAGCATAACCTCCTTATCATGTTAGAGACCCTGGTCTCACCCCAAAAGTACATGCTATAATATTCCCAACTTGTCGGCCTTCGACGAAACATTATTTTCTTCAATTCCTTTAGCTTATGAACCTTCCAACCCTCTTTGTACTTGTTGTTCATCATCTTCAATATTTGTAACTTCTGAGGTAACATGATTAACTTGCTTTATATACTTTCAAAGATGATCTCATTTTTGGGTCCTACATTAGTTTGCTCATGACGCAGTTTTACGTACGAAAATATAGGGTGTAATACTAGTCCTCAAAACCCTTGCCCTCTCCTCTAAGCCCTCTTCCTCCAGTGCTCCCTAAACAGTGTCCCCTCCAGTGTCAAGTTTTAAGTGTCCGTTTTTTATGACTTTTCTGATGATGTTTTGTGGTTGGCACTTGTTTTTTTTTTTGAATTGTGGATGGTTGCTGGCAACATTGAAACTGCTCCTGTCATAAAATCCAAACTCTTTAAAGAAAGATTTTCCCTTTTTGTTGTGTATACATTGCTCTTCTGTCTCTGTCTTCTATTATGTTTGTGTGCACACATGTGGCATGAGTTAACCACGCTGGACTTCTTTTTGCTTTTACTTAGTTTCTTATTTTTATGATGCCAAAAGGGGAAAGAATATGCATAATTGAATAAATGATGTGCATTGATTGAGAGGGAACACAGATTCAGGGGGAATTCAAGGTTAAGCATTGCCATTTCTGGTTCCTTATGGTTCTTCGTAGGCATTTCAATTATAAGTTTGTCATCATCAAAAATGGGGAAATTGATAGGTTATAAGTACCCTGTTTTATGTTTTGATGATCTAACAAACTTAATGTCAAGAACCAGATAAGGAACCTGATACACATTCTCAAGCATGTGGAAATAACCAAACTTAAGCTTGAGAGGTTCGTCAGTCTTTCAGAAGCTAAAGAATCAACAAGGGGAACATATGGACATCAGTTCCCCTGGTGATCGTACCAGTCAACCCTCCAACAGCTGGAAAGTGGTTGCCCGCACACGCAACATTACAGCACAGTGCAGCAGTCAACTCCATTGGGAAGGATTTTGTACCCAAGTTGCTTACATCATTCAAGTGATGTCATCAATGTTATATTAACATTAAACCAAAGACAAAACATCACTTGAACACTCAGAGAATTCACTCAAGCACTACCACAGTGATTGATCATCGAGAAAATGATTTTCAAGTGTATCAAGAACAAAGAACAACACTGCTACGGATCAGTTCCCCATATCAAGTTATTATATGTCCTTAGTTGAGTTGTACCTTTGTCAAAGCTGTTACTTGTAATTCCTACTTAGCTTACTTAAAAGCATTGTATAGAAAATTCTTTGTAAATCATAAACCCTTGCGTTTGTGTCTTGGCTAGAGTTAGTCGAGTTGTAAAGTCTTTGTAATAGAGGTAATAGGATTGTTACAAGTTAGTGAGGGATTAAGAAGTAAATTCCTAGGTTACAATATATTGTAATCTAAAAGTTTGATCAGTAGTGAAGTTGAAATCCTACAAGGGTAGGTCGTGGTTTTTAATCTTGTCAGTTGGGAATTTTTCACGTGAAAACTCTCAGTGTCATTTACTTACTGCTGTGTGTGCGTAATCTAGTGGACAAGAGTGGGTTGCTCTAGTGGTAAGCACCCTCCACTTCCAACCGATAGGTTGTGAGTTCGAGTCACCCCAAGAGCAAGGTGGGGAGTTCTTGGAGGGATGGAGCAGAGTGTCTATCGGAAACAGCCTCTCTACCCCATGGTAGGGGTAAGGTCTGCGTACACACTACCCTCCCCAGACCCTACTAGTGGAATTATACCGGATTGTTATTGTTGTGTGCGCGTAATCTGTGGAAACTATGACCCTCGAATTCTATCAAACCCATTTTAATCTAACACGTAACAAGTGTAAGCGAAAGCATTAGGTGTATAAGTATAGAAACAATCACTATCATATCATCTTGGAAATACCATGAACTGTTTCAAGATTGTAATATCACCTTCTTAGTTAAAAGAGTGGAATTTATTTTGACAAGCATATCACAAGCCTGCTCTAACACTTTTCTTTTTTGGAAAAAAATAATAATTAGGACCAACATATATTTATGAAGTTTCTTCATGAAAGTGAACCAGAATGCTATGTGGATAAAGCTCAAATTCATACAATAAGTTTGACCAGTACTTTGTATATATATTTCAAAAGTGTAGGGCTACCCCTTTTGTCACAAGATGTTAGGGCAAAATAACAAAAAGGGAAAACACAGACAATTGAGTAACTCAAACTCCTTGCTGTCGTTCCATTTATGGTTTTGTAAGTTGATAATCTAATTTACTGAAGTATTCAGGCAGTTATATATATAGTATCATCTTGTACTACTCGAAAATGAAAAAAGTTGTAGTAATTGAAGTTAAAAAATTAAAAATAAAAGGACGTCGAGTTGAAGAGTACAATAATACCTTAACACTGATTGTGATAAAACGGGCCACACACAGATTGAACAATCTCCCAACTGAAAACGACAAGTTATTTGCCTCCTGAGGTACAATTCGCAAATGACAAGTCTTTGTTATACAACTTTGTATCTATCCCACCGATCACTTTGCCGACGTGTTGGCAAAGTGAAAGCCTCATCACTTTACTTTCAAAATAACCCCATTAATTTGAGTGTAAGTTAGTGCTATGAAAAAGTACAAGTTTTTACATCAATAGTATATGTCTTTATAATTAATTTAAAATGATAACTTCAAATATAAAGTTCAATTTGATTTTAGTATAGCCAGTTAACAAAATAGATAATGTCAAAATTCTATCCAAATAAATGATTAATTTAGACATCGGTAATTTACCAACGGATGACTAGTACTTAGCTACGTAGTAGCTAAAATAGCATATTCTCTTTCTTCGAAAGAGCCGCCCAACGCGATTGACGACCACCAAATTAACCGTATTTAATATTAATTATCTAATTTTAAAATATAAAATTGTCTTTCATAAAATACTAAAACAATTTGCTAGTTATGGAAAAAAGAATTATGCTGACCTCTAAGCGACGTGTAGCTTCGATTTTCTAATCATCTTATTGCTTGTTATTATTATTATTTTTTTATTTTATTTTTGAATCGAGAGTTAGTTGAAAATAACTTTTCTACTTTCACAAGATAAGAGTAAGGTCTGCGTATATATTATCCTCCTCAAACCCCATTTTATAGAATTTACTGAATTTATTATTGTTGGTGTTTATTGATGTTCTAAGCGACATGTAAATCAAACAAAATGTGATTACAAAGAAGAGTGTTTCATAGGTGAAGTAGTTGATATCAAGCATAAGTATTATGATGCATAGCAATTCGCAAATTATGATAATAATCCCGTGACATCGTTTACATTAATTAACAATAATGCAAGATTTTGAACTAAGAGAAATAAACTTATACAGTCAAATTTCACTCGTTTGTTCCGAATATTTTTGGATGTTATAGCGATTTGGTATTATAGAGAATATATGTTATAACAAAATATGACATTTGGTTCCGAAAAACTTGACTTTTATAGCGAAGTGCTATTATATAAGTATGATATTATAGAGAGATCGTAGCGGTAATGATCAAATTTAAAACAAGAATTGTCAAAGGTTTTAACCGGAAAAAAACACTTTTTAGCTTATTGTCAACAAATATATTTTTCTAATTACGCTATAATAATGATAAGAAAAAGATAAACAAAAAAAATCCTGATAATAATAATACGTAGTACGAAGAAAAGGCACAAGAATCGGGTCCCCAGTTTCTTGTTTCTATAACTCTCACACTTCTCTCTCTCTCTCTCTCTCTCTCGTTACAGAGGTCGAAAGGTACGTCTTTAACTTCTGATTTGGATCGGTGGAAGAAGAAAGAAAATGGGTTCGTATCAATTCTTGAGAAGTCATTCTGATAAGCTACAAAATCATTCCTCTTCACCTTTCTGTAGCGAAACGCAACGTGGATGTTCAAAAGCACAGAATTGTCTGCTAAAGATTCTCAGGACAATCTCCACTGTCCCACCACAGTATACCTCCACAGTTCTACCCTCGTTGCCCTCCGACAAACTCAATCGATTAGAATATGATGCGAAAAGGGGATGTAACGGATTTTCTATAGACTTGAATATTGGGTTTAATGTTCCCCCGGAAATGGAGGAATCTGATTCTGCGTCTCCGGTTGACGGCGGTTTGGTTTCTGGACAGAGTACTACAACCACCACCGCTGGCGGCAATTTCGCCGATGAAAAGTGTCCGTTTGCGGCGGAGTGCGGCGGCGTTTTGACGGTTGACGGTGAATGCGAGAAATCGTGCAAAAGTGAGATTTGTGGAATCGAAGCTATGATCAAAGAGGAAACTATACAAAATTTTCAGCTTGTGAGTAATGGGGTTTCTGAAACGAGCAAAGAACAAGACGAAATTGGGGAACTAAAAGAGGAACAAGGATTCATGGGTTTGCTGATTGAAGCAGCAACATTGATATTTGGAGACTTTAAAAACGAAAATTCCAATTCCAAACGCGAATGCAAGACCAAGACGGAGAGAAAAAGCTTTAAATTTGAAAATTCTGAAAACAGCAGAGAGAAAACAGAGGATGAAGAAAACGATGTAGCTGCTAAAAAGCAACTTAAACGAAGAAACGAGTGTACAGATCCAGTGGTTCGATCAAAAAGGGGAAGGATTCAGGTTTTGCCTAACAAATACAAGGACTCTATTCTCGAGCCGTTGACGCCATTCTCAAGAATCCGATCAACCATTTTCTCTAATAGACGGCGGTCAAAGTAAGATAGATCACTGTTTTAACTTTATTTCATCTTTAGGTTAAGTGTGATTTTCCGGTGAAGTTCTTTACCTTTTCTTTTGCATTTTTTGTTATAGTACAGTGTTTTAAATTCATTACTTATTAAGCATTAGCTATTATATGGACCAGTAGCCGTAGTAGTCATAAAAGAGGAGAAAAGGAGAATCTTGCCTTAGTTGAACTAAGCTAGTATACAACTTTGGGAAACACTTGTTTCAAGTTTTACTGTACTTATCAGTTCATCTAAATGGTATTTCCTGAATTTTGGTCCCTTTTGTGCTTTGGTGGAGAAATTTGGACGTGTGATTTTGCTCACATTATCGATTCCAAGCTCAAATGAACAAGAAAAGGAGTAGTAGGGTATTCTCAGACAGCAAAATATAACTTTAATGAATCCTCACTATAGAATATGTTGGGATATACTCACTTAAACACACGTTAACCTAACATGGGGCTGAATGAAGAATGAGGAATTATAGGTGACCTCAATTTACTTGGTATTGAGAGCTATTGCTGTTTTTGTTTTGTTAAATATGCAATTGATCTTAATTCATAGTGTTACTATAGTTGAAAAGGTTTTATTTTAGTGTTCGACAAGGCAAAGAAGGAGATTCAAGTCAAACGTATTGTACTATTAATTTAAGGCATAAATATATAGTCTCAGTTTGAGGTTCATAATGCAGTGCCTTTGGGTTCTTACCAGTGGATTTTTAATAAGACTTAAAAGAGTATGCATATGGAATAAATAACGGTACAATAGTACCATACAAGTTCCATAAGTTAATAGCTAAACAACTCTATTATCCTACTCCTACAGCTCAGATTAGTAGTTTGAATATCTTGGATGAGGCCAGCAACTTGCTCTAGTTGTAGTCTAAAGGTTTTTTTTTTACCTTTTTTTGCTCCACCCTTTCTCATCAAAGAAGACTAATATAATAATGTTCTCATTCTTCTTTCCAAGTAACTTGAACTGCCAATCTAACACTCTTAACTAGGTTTAGATATATAAAGCATCCCTAACTCTTTCTCGAAGGAAAAAATGAACACCAACATAAATTATAAGAGAAAATGTGAGTCCTAAATTAATTGAAAGTCAATATCGTGAGAACGGATGGGAAACTCGGACATGTAGACTTTGACGAGAAATATGGTTGATTATCATATTCTATTTACTTTTTTTCCCGTTTTATCATCTCTCATTGAAACAATCTATTTGGACCGTTGGATCAACATTGAAAATATATATAAAAAAGATATTCATCCTTAAGCAACGGTAAATGCGTGAGCCAAATGTTTGTCAAGACAACTTTCTTTTTTCCTTTTTGTTAAAATATTATTATTGATTATATCCCAATTTTATTGACATATTTGATGCTTATTTTGACTAACTTTTAACTTCTTAAGATTTTATTGTTTCTTGATATAAAATTTAAATATTTAGAAATATATAACAAATTATACTTTTTGATTTTAGAGTAATAAAAAAACATTGTCAAAATTTAAGTCAAAAGTTTTGACGTGCAAATTTAACGAAACAAAAGGAAGACCTCTATCTATAATTCTATACTATATGTCATGTGAATTTCTTATACCGTTGTGTGGTTCACTCCATTGCGAAAGAAGAGTTATTTCAGAGATCAGAACTGAGACCTGCAAGGGTCCCCACTTTGCCAAAAACTTATACTGCTAAGTGCTAATACATACATACAGTTGGTTAAGAATGGAGACAAAATATTTTGACATCACACATTTTCAAGTGACAAAGAAATTCGCATGAAATTATACAACACATTTTATGTACTCCCTGTTGCAGACCTATAATAAATATTACTCTAGTTAAAATGTTAGTACATCTCTAAGAGTTTAATTATTTGTATAAGTTGGTTCACACAATTCTACATAGTAATAAAGAGAAGAATACTCTAATCTCACAATCATTGCTCAACAATATATTATACGTGTTTATCATAGCTTTTATTCTTACTACTAGTAGTCAATATTTCTTTGCAAAAAGTGCATTATTATTTGGTAATTCGAAGATGGAGCTAAGCTTGGCTAAATTAATTTTTCTCCTTCATAACCTTATCATTTTAGGTTTGGACTGCAATTATTCTATTTGATTTGCCACACCTCATAACGGCCAGGATCTTTACACAAATACCTGATTGAATTTACTTTTTTACTTTTTCTAGCCAGTATACATAAATTATATAATAATTATACATATATTATCTGCCAGCTATTTTACATTAAAGCGCTTGGAAGGTGGCTATTTAAGTTAATTCTTCAAACTGTGGTTAAGAACCCAAGTTTATTTTGCACTGGCCCAAGGGTGTTTGGATGAATGGAAAGGGAAGAAGGAAAACATAGAAATAGAGAGAAATGATAGCATAGAAAGTGAGACAAAAAAGGTTTCCTCAAGGCAAAGCCACAAGAAACTAACAATAACTTTCATAACTTTCCTTTCTCCTTCTTCCCTTTATTCCCTAGCAAATAAGCAATTTACTTTTTGGAAAAAGAACATGGAAAGGAAAGGAAAGGAAAGGTAAACTATACAAATATAAAAAAGCGATATAAAGAAAGGAAAAGGGGCAGTTCCCCTATGTTATATTTCATTTTTTTATTCCACATCTTCCCGCAAGATACGAAACAAGAGAAGAAACACGTTATCAAATTTTCCCTACCTTTGAATAATTTCTTTGAGGAAAGATTATTAGGTTACCATTGAGTATTTTCACCGAGGTAAAAATCATTTATACCCCTTAACTTTGATTTAAAAATTAAATTTCCCCCTTAATATTGAACAATTAGCATTCACCCCCTCCCCCTCTTTATCCTACACATTATCTATTTTGCCCTTGTCATTTTTCAATTTCCTCCTCTATGTGTAATACTCTTTTTTATTTTACATGCTATTTTTATTATTTTTTCTATAATTTAAATGATATTGTACCTTATTATAAATTATAATATAAATTTACTCAAAAATAGAATATCCTTTATATTATTTGTCATGTTTGATCGGCCTTCCCCATACCAGAACTGAAAGGACATACAAGCTCCCAAGAGATTATTTGATATTCCTTCATAATATGACGCGCATTAAGTATATATTTAAGTTAAAATTTATCAGTGATAAATATATTTATTCTTTAGAATTTGTTATAAAATTTGCTTTTACTTTTAATAATTACAAAATTTTATATTACTTGCATTGAGGATATGTTTATAAGGTTCTCATCAATTTTTATGTAAACAGATTTTTGAAATTTGATTGCTATGAATACATAATAAAAGCAAATTATTTTATTTTAATTTTTATTTTGCTCATCCTTTTTATTATTCAACATTAATGAATTATATGTTTGGTTATCATTTTTTTTTATTTTTCATTTTAAAAATAAAAGTAAGCCATTACATAGGTAAGTTCATAGCATAGATATTAAAAAAAAGAAAAAAAATATCATTATACTATAAAGGTAAAAAATAAAATTAAAAAAGCCTAAAGAGATAAATATTGATAATATAAAGGTTAAAATAAGCATTTTAAAAAGTCAATTGAGAAATAAGGGGGAGAATAAAAGGAAGTTTGATTTTTAAAGCAAAGTTTTGGGGTGCAAATGATTTTCACCCAAAAGTTGTCTAACCATTTGAGTACAAAAGCAAACTTCACGAGGATAATATTTAACTTCTCCAATAAAATAATATTTTCTCATTTTTTTCGGTTTTGACAAGTATGGAGCTTCTTGATGAACACTTAAGTTAGCTAAAGTAATTTATATTCTTAAATGAAGCATGCGACTTGCTTTTAGTTTTTTAAGGTCTGGAATGGTTGAACTAATCCATAAAATGAGAAAGAAGAAACCCAAATTCCTGTAAAAAGAAAATGGAAAAAGTACTTATAGTGAAAATGAACAGTATATAAATTAAATAATACTCTTAATTTCTAGTGTTTACATTGTTGTTCGCTTGATTAAACAGCTTGTATCACCGTCCTTGTGATCCTTTATTTCGTATTCTAATTTCTGGCTCCTAGCTATGAACTTGAGTACCTGACCAATAATTATTTAAACTATCACGTGAAACATAGTAATGTTAACTAAATTATTTGTTTTATCTTTCGGCTAATCAATCAATCTTCCCATATGCTCTAGAATTTCATATATAGTATAAAATTACTTTCTAAGATTCGGAAATATCTTATCAACCCATACTTTAAGCGGGATTTAAATCATTTATGTTATGCACTTAAAACTTATCATTTAAATCTTTTATTGATACATAATTCTTGAAGTAACCAGTACTTAATCTATGTCTTTTTCTTTCTTTTCATTCGGCTGATTGTTATGATACTTAAGTAATAAATAAAAGATTGGAGATTCGGATTTTCAATTTTCTTAACCTTTTTTACACTAAGATTACGTACTAGAATTACTTAAATACAATAACAAAAATATTAAAAGGAAAATATCATTTGAAACTCAAAATTCCATCTCGACCACTAATTCTTCCGTCCCAACTTAGGTGGCGATATTTGACTCAGCTAGAGTTTAAGAAGAAAAAAAATTGAAATTTGTGTTGTAAAACAAACTATAGATATTTGTATTGGTTGTAAATTATTTCACTAAGGATAAACTAGGAAGCTTAAAGTTAAATTATTTATAAATAAGAAAATAAGAAATACAAATTAAGTATAACACATACATAACCACAATTTAGATCCTAATTACCATACATAACTACTAAAATTTGCCTAATTACCATTTGTAGCTACTGATCAATTATTACCAGCTTGTATCGCTTGTATTCAAACGCGCAACGAATACATCGTGTGTCAACTGTATTCGTTCGCACAACAAATACAATACGTACCAACTGTATTTGTTTCATACAATTATATCCGTTCACGCAACAAATACAATATGTATCAACTATATTCGTTAGCACGACAAATACAACCAACGCGAAATACAAGGTGTATATAAATGATACAACTTGTATCGACTGTATTCGTTCGCGCAACGAATACAACCAAAACAAAATATAGAAATACATAAAATAAAATACTATTGTTGAGATTCAAACTCATGACCTCTACTTATTAAGCGGGTGTTCTAACTAATAGAGAGCTACGAGAACTTGTTGCTTTTTTTGTTTCAGTTCAAAATAATTGATCTTCAATTTTATTACTATAGCTGAATTTATTATAAAATTTAATTATAGTTATGAACGATAAATACAATATATATGTTTGATGTGTTTCATTAAATTATCCTTAATTACCCATATTCTGTGAAAATTAAGGAGAAAGTTCGCATTCTTTGCTTATTAATGCTGCAAATCGGGTCACCAAATGTGTGAACTGTGAATGGCCCCAGGACATCTATTTCAATACTAACAGCCGCATAATATGTAGAACCACTGAAGTATCTCGCACGTGTGACTCCCTGACCGCAACGAACAAACTTTACTCCACCCCCAACTTCTCCGCGTACATTACAAATCATCGTGGCCTTACCGTTTACCGTTACATCAACAGGTAACCGGTAATTACCCACGAGCCCTCTCGCTATCAATAGAAGACTTTGTTGCCTAGGGCGACCGACATTACTCGGTTATAGGTACTCAAATATAATGTTAAAGCTCCTTATATTCATTTCCCCAAATAAATAGGCCTATTCCTTCAGTCCTTCTTCCCGCTGATTGATGAGCTGTAAATTTTGCTCTTGTTTCTTTCTTACTTACGATTCTACCGCTCTTGTTATGGTCAACGCCGCTCGCCGGAAAACTGAGAGCCACCTCTCCATTCCTCCACTCAGCTTCCGGCGTCACATATTTTCCGCCGCCGCATCTTCAGGTAACAAAGATAAATCATCTGTAAACCTATACATATATACATACAAATAGAGAGATACTCTTATACTGTGATGCCGTCTCCGACTCCGAGAAGTCACCGGAGAGTTATCGAGGAGAAGAACCGGAAGGGGAAGTTGCCGGAGAAATCCATGTCGTTGCACGGAGATATTTCAGGGAGCACTTCAGAGATGTTGCGAAGGCCTAGGACTGTTCCGAACTTGTTCTCCGGCAGAGGACCTTCTGCCGGTAACTCAGCGGAGGTGCAGGTTAGGTTGAAGTTGACGAAGTTACTGTTAAATGTGACGATTCAGAGGAGTTTAGGTCCCGTTCATGTGCTGATATCACCGGAATCAACCGTTCATGATCTTATCGCCGCCGTTATACGGCAATACTCGAAGGAAGGAAGACGTCCGGCACTTTGCTCTGCGGATTCCTCCGATTACGATCTTCACTTCTCGCAGTTTAGCTTAGAAAGTAAGAGCCGTTCGATTGTGCTTTCTTGAATATTAACCGTTAAATCGAGCCGTCTAAATTACCACCCTCCTTTTCAGATTAAATTGACTTTGACACAAAATTTATGGAAAAAAAAGCATTTTGATGGTCGTAAAAGCTCAAAAGCGCAAAGCTTTGCGGGGATATTTGTGTTTTTATAAAAGATTTTTGTCAAGGATAAAATGGATAAAATAAAATTTTAAATTGAAATAATTTTTAAATATAAAAGTATATTATTGATTAATTATTTTTTGTTATAATTGATTGGTGGGTCCAGGTTTGGACAGGGCGGAGGAGCTAACGGCGTTAGGGTCGAGAAACTTCTTTCTGTGCCCCAAAAAGTTAGGCCCTGAAACTTCGATGGGAGGTGACTCAACGGTGTCGTCTTCAAGATGTACAAAACAAGCTGATACTGATATCAGTATAGCCTTGCCTTGGCCTAAATTCATGGATTTCTTGCTGTGACTATTTTACTGCTTCACAGCTTTGGTAAAAAAATTTCCAAACTCATATCCCGTTAAATATGTATCACATTAATTAAGATGGAAGGAGTAGTACCCCCTAGTTTTCTAGGTTGATCTCATTTATCACTATTGAAGTTCTATGTGGACGAACTCCAAAACCTAGGAGGTTGTATTTTTCCTTATTGAATATAGCTTATTACTTATATATATATATATATATATATATATATATATATATAAATATATATTATGTATAAGTTAAATAATCAATTACCCGTATAATTAAAGATTAAACTCATTGTAAGCAGGGGCGGATCTATGTGTAAGGGACGGGTGGTACGCCACCCGCAAGCTCTATGTAATAGTATGTATACATATATGTATATATAGAAGGAATCTATACAAATAATTTAAGTGACATTGGCAAGGCACTATCACTTTCATCCAAACGGTAGGAGTTCGAATCTTGCCTAGCTTACTTTTTTAAAAGTATTTGTTTGGTGCATTTAAGACAATTACTTTGTTTCTTCTTTCTCTTTACTTAATTGTTCTTTTTTGTTTATTAATAAGTCATGTTGACTTGTTCTTTGATCTTATTATTTTATTTTTATTCAAAGAAATCTCCATTGTTGCACTTTCCTAACTCCTCCGTGATTTATCAATAGATAATAGATAAAGAAAAATTAACTGTTTTCTCCGGGACCACAACTCTGAAAATCTATTTGTAGAAATCAAAAAAAAAAAATTAAAAAAAAAATCCTTGAATAAGTTATTGCTTTAATCAATGATGAAAGTTTATTTTTTTGTCAGATTGCTCTAAAGTAGGACAATTGTATATAATATCGAGTGAGTTAATTTTTATGAAAAAGATAAACTGAAAAATATCCATAAACTTGCTTAATATTTAGAGGGCTTATTAGTATAAGTTTTTGCTTAAGTATCTAAATATAAAGTGATAACGAGTCTTTATTCTTGTACAAAATACATAATCCAGTTGAATTTTTATGCTTTTTTTTCAAGTTATCATAATTATTACATAATGTTTTTGCTCGATCGATTTATTTATATTAACTTCAAAGATAAATAACTCGAATCGAAATTCAAATAGACCAAATCGATTAAATTTATATCCTATTAGACAATATAAATTATAATATGATTACGTTCAAAAATTTTGACACCCTAAACTTTTAAATCCTTATCCGCCTCGTTGAAAGCATGTTCTCTTGCTTGTGTTATTTTCCAGTCGTGTATTCGCGCTCAATAAAAGTCATCATTGCAATTTTGTTTTATCAGAGTATGAATGTACACGCAAATGGAGCCTCCAGTCTCTTTCCCCGATTATGTGCAAACTTGTTGGCTCGCCGAAACACAACTAAATATTATCTAGGAGTTGTTATGGATAAGTTGAAAACATAAGCCAAAGAGTAGAGAAAAGGATATGATTTTTTAATTATATTCATTTTTCAGATTTCAATTTATTTTACTTTCGACAATGACCTCACTTTTTACTTATGCATATAGCTTTTCATTGATTATTTGTTCTCATATCTAATTAGATGGATATACTAGTAGCTCCTTAAAAAATATTGACCATTTATTAAAACCAAATCAAAACAAAAAACAAAAAAAATAAAAGCCCCCACCTAGGTGTTGAGTCGATTCCCCAATTAAGTACTAATAGTATTTCTTTTCTTATTCCAACTTGATATTTGCATACTATTCTTAGTTCGTTTAGAGTACTCAGTCACTACATATGCAATAAGATTATAGGACAAGCAAGTTGTTTATTTAGTACTGCAACTGGAAACGGTCCTAACAAGCTATCCCCAACTTGTCCAATATATATATATATATATATATAAAGGACTTTAAAAAAGTGATGTGGCATGTCTCTTTGGCCAATAATCAAACTTATCTTTTTTTTCAAATTTTTGACATTTTTCCTATTTATGTGCTACATTAGAAAATCCAAAATTCACTTCTTAATTACATTCTCTTAATTCTACCTCTCTCCGTTACTCTTCTTTCTCTCCCATTTCTTTTCAGTTTAGAAGCCTAAAAGTCTCTGTCATTAATTCAGTGATCAATTTATGCAATATATAAAACAAAGAAATAGATATGGCTCTAAGAATGTGGGCTTCTTCAGTAGCCAATGCACTAAAAATCTCCGCCTGGAACCAAACTTGCCCCTCTTTTTCTTTCTAGAGGTGCTTTCAACTGTAACTTCTTCTTATTATATTTGAATAGTATATTAGTTATTTGATAATCACTTAATATTAGTTTGGTATTTATTCATTTCATTCTACTGTTATTTAAATTCTTACTTGCACAGTATTGACACTTTGCATATTTTCTAGAGAGGGTTTATTGGACTAAATAGCGTCCCATAGCTGACATCACTAATGCATACTCGGGTTTGTCTTCTGCCTTATAACTCCATATACAGTCTATTTTTCCAATCAAATACTATATTTGAGATCAATTTTTGAGGTTAATTCTCATGTGGGCTCTAGCATATCATGCAAGGAATAAGCTTGCTTTACTATACCGTATAGACCATAAGAGGGTAATTTGATATCAATTAAAATGCGCTATTGCTTTTTCGTTTTTTTTTTTTTATAGTTTTATTTGTGATCTTTGCATATATCTGACTATATTTTCTCTCTGTTAGTCTTTATTTATTTCCCCTACGTCCCAAAAATATGATCGCTCTGCATGTTCTTTATATTATCCCGTGCATCATTTTATCTTTCTTTTTCCCTTCTCCTATAATTATTTAGTATTATTAGTACTTTTTATGCTGATATATAATATATTATGTGTAATTATTTTATAACGTTCGTTTTTTTTTTTCAAATTCCTAAGCGTTTATTCTCTTTAATTCGTTTATTTTTCATATTCTTATTATTTGGTTTCTTTTCTTATTCCAATTAAATCGGATAATTAACGAGAAGGTAGTTCAATATTTCTTTTATATTTTTTTGAAAACTTTAAATAGTTGGCAGTCTTCTACCGGGCAATTCACTTCCAATAACTTTTATTTATTTAATAGAGAAACTATATGTGTAATAAGAGGTCGAAAAAGGAAATTAACTCACGGGGATCTCTGTGAATTATCCTGGGTAAGATGGCCTTCAACATGGTCATTATTGTAGTTCTTTTTTCTTTATTGTACTCTGCTAATTTTATATATTTGTAGCGGCATTAAATTATAATTTTTAATAAGTGCTCGAATTAAAAATATATTGTGCAACATTTATTAGCGTGAAGAGAAAGAAAGAAATGCATAAACCTTTATATCTTTTTATTTTTACAAATAAATTTATTGCGGCCAATTATTGTAATTTTGTAAATATTAGTATGCAATTATAGAATTTAATGATACTTTTTACATTAATACTTTTTTTTAGCGTTTTAGAAGGCTATAATTATGAAAAATTAATAAGTTTTGTTTCCACTTCAATTTGTTATTCCAAATACACATCCAATAAACTGGTAAAATATTGTGGGCATGTGCAATAACATTTGGATGTTGATAGTTATTATCGCTTAACTTTTATTCTCACTCTCTAAGATATCACAAACTATTTTACTGTCTAAGGAAAGTTTTAATTTCTTTTATATAAAGTCTCTTCCTAGCAAAATCACCTTGAAAAGAAAAAGAAGAAGAAAGATCTTAAAAACTTGTAGCTCCAACCCCACTAATGATAATTTTGAATATACTATCTTCATTTTAATTTTTAAGAGGCTTTAATCTTTTCAAAGACGAATTAATTTAGGTATATTGCAACATTGTAACTCTATATTAAAAGAATTCAAGTAGAAAACTCCAATAGAAAAAGAAATGCAAAACAAATACTCATTAGAACAATATTCTTGTTATTTATTTGCTTTGTCTTATCTATAACGGTCACACGGAGCACGGGTTATTTTACTAGTTAAACCATTATGCTAAATTGGAAGTCCTTCTCAAGACTCGTCTTGGGTCAAAAGAGTCTACAAGGGCCAAAATGAATATAGCATTTACAAAATAAGTTGCGTCTGCCGGGAGTCGAACCCGGATCTATTGCTTGGAAGGCAATTATCCTAACCGTTGGACTACAAACGCTGCTGTTGGTAGTTGATCTTAAAGACAATTCATTTAACTTATTGTATTTGATTCTGTGCACTTGATAGTTTTTCTAGTTTTCATTTTCATGAAATATTCCTCTCAAATAACCAAAAATTAATCCAAAAAAGCTGTTTTACATATTCATTTATATAATAGAAAGAACAGTTTGTACCTTTTATCTGGCTTTTTGAAGAGATATAGGATAGACATGTAATTTGACTTATTTATAATTATCGTTATACTTAGAGTTATCCTATATTTTACATGTAGATGTACTCTATGTATATTTTATTGTACTTCTCAGAATATTCATCAAGGAATATAACTCTTTCATAGTATCATTTGCTTAAGTTTCTTACCAACGCTTCCTTCCTCATCACATCTTCTTCAGCCGTTTTTGTCTCTTCGTGTCCCTCTTCAATGGCTGCCCCTTTATCTCAAGTCCCTTGTTCGCCTTCTGTTATTTCTCTCTCAAGTATCAAAAACTATGTTCTTACGGTTCTTGATTTTACAAACTATTTCATCTGTTTCAAAAAGATTGACATAATTCGGATTACGAAGGTCAAAGTATTTATTTGACTGTGATTTTGGACATAAATTATTTAAGTTTTTGAAAATAAAATTTATATATTTGGAAACTACATAAAAAATATTATAACTAATTCATAATTCAAAATATGTATAAAATATTTAAGAAAACTTGGTTAAAGAACAACCTCGTAGACTCCCAAATAGTAAATATGTCAAACTTTTTTAAACTAAGGGAGTATGTGTTATGGAGAGAACTCTTCTTGTTTGTCTTCAAAGGTCATGGAGTTTATGATGTAACTGATGGTAGCTATCCCTATCCTGAACCCACTATTCTTGCTGATAATGGTGTTTCCATGATCAATCCTACATTTCAACAGTGGGTTCAACTTGATTCCATTGTTCTATCATGGATTCAGGTAACAATTTCTCCAGAAATTCTACAAGCAATTATTAAGCCAAATCCAAATTGAATGTTTGTCTGTGATCAAGTTAGCTCTCGTACACTTCAACTGAAAGTTCAGTTTCATAATCTCAAAAAGGGAGATCTCTCCATCAATGATTACGTTCATCGTCTAAAGTCCATAGCAGATGTCTTAACCTCTATTGGCAATCCAATCTCTCGACCGACCTTGTTTTTCAAATTCTCTCTAGCCTTCCTGCTGTCTACATGTCTATAAGTATCTCCATATCTACTCGTGTTCCTCTCCCTCCTTAGATAGAAACTCACTCTCTTCTCTTTCTTCATGAGTCCCAACTAGTCAGCGTTACACCTCCTTCCATGGATTCTACTACAACAATCTTTATTGCGAAACAACAATCATCATATTCTAATGGTAGAGGTCGTGATAGGCATTCCAATAGTGGACAAAATTCTAATGGTGGTCACTGAAGAGGTTTCTATAACCAAGGTTACAATAAAGCCTATGATTTCAACCCCCAACAATTGAACACTCGACCTCGAGGTATTTCTATTTTGGGTCCACCTCCGAACTCCTTCTTTCCTTCTATTGTTCTGTGTAAACTTTTTTTTTCAGCCAACCACTGTACCCGTGCTTGTCCTTCTCTTGCCTCGAAGGCCATCTTATGGGATATTCAATCCATTTTTCGCTTCCTATACGACTACTAGTGATGGTCGGTTTTTTTTTTTGTCAATATCGGAGCTTCTTCACATATGTACCGCTATAAACTTATCATATGTTACACTTTATCATGGTAATTATCGGGTCATTGTGGGTAATGGTACTTAGCTTTATATGATTTTTGCTGGTCATGGTATTCTTTCCACGCCATCTTCTAAGTTTTCTTTAAATAATTATTCCAACTCTCTCTGCCGATTTTCTTAGTGTTCTAAAATTTGTTTCTGATAATAGTTGTACAATTGAATTTAATTCTTTTGAGTTTTCTATCAAGGATATCAAGACCAGGAAAATTCTTCTCAGGTGCAATAGACATAGACCATGTACTCTCTCTCTCTCTCTCTCTCCTCCTTCTAGTGGTGTTGATGTTGCTTCTACAACCTTTGTCGTAGTTCATGCTTCATCCTCTCTTTGGCATCGTCTTCTAGGACATCCAAGCTCCATAGTTTTAGATTATTTAGTTTGGAATAATAAACAATCTTGTAAATTTTTTCAGCGTTTTGATCCATTATGTAATAATTGTCAGCTTGGCAAGCACCAAAATTTGCCATTCAATAAATCAAATTCATTTACTTCTTCTCCGTTTGAGTTAATACATAGTGATATATGGAGCTCCCTCATCCTATCCCTTATAGGCTTTTGCTATTATATTCTTTTTCATGATAATTTTACCAAGTTTTTCTGGGTATTTAAACTGCCACAAAAGTCTGAAGCTTTCACTATGTTTAAGAATTTTTATGCCTTCATTTCAACTCAATTTTCTACTAAAATACAAAAAAGTTATAATGTGATAGAGTTGTTGAATATGTAAAACTTAAATTACTTTGTTCTTCTCAATGATAATGAAATTTCTCTTCCAATCTCTTCCCCTTATGTTCACCAACAAAACGGAATGGCTGAGCGAATGCATCGCACAATCTTGAATATGATTCGCTCTCTTCTATTCCAAGTCGCTCTTCCCTCTAATTTTTGGGTAGAAGCATTGCACACTACAATGTATCTCCTAAATATTCTTCCTACTACTTGTAATCATCACAAAACACCATTTGAATTATTATTGGTAGGTCTCCTACTTATGATTATTTGCATGTCTTTAGTTATTCTTGTTATCCTAATCTTTGTGACTATTGTATAATAAATTAAGCTCCCGTTTCATGCAATGTGTTTTTCTTGATTATCCATCTAACTTCAAGGGTTTCTGATGTTTAGAAATTAGGTGACAAAGTTTGTATCACAAGACATCATTTTGATGTTCATTTTCTTATCCTCATCTTGTTTCTTCCAAATATCTAATTCAAATAATAATTCTTTGTTCAAGTCTCCGGTTTATAGTTCTTTTTCTATTCCTTCTCAATTATCTTATTCTGGAAAGATTCAAAATATGACACAACTTCCCTGCTCCACTTTATCTCCATCGTCTCACTCTCCTTTTCAAAATAATAATTGTGATTTGCTTCCTTCAAATATTCAAAGTCATGTTGATGGACAACGCTCTCCCAACATTTTGCAAGATAATAGGCAATATATTTCATCACTTATTAAGCTCCCTAATCTGACTGCACCTCTACGACATATCTCTTATTAATCTCAAATGTCTTATCCAATACAATCTACAGTTTCTAACTCCTCACTTATCCCAAAAGGTTCTATCTTAGTCCATATCTTTCCACTTCAAAACTAATTCAATATGAAACCTCTTCACGACAGAATACTATATGTTTTGCACCAATCTTATTTCAGTTCCAAACCAACTATTCTCCATGTAATTCTTCCTTACCTCCTATTTCAACTCTAACTACACTTTCGATGTCTTCTATTATTCTATTTTCAAATAATATTTCATCTACATAGCTTAATTCTCCAACTTCTCTGCCAACTCTAATTCAAAAATTCACTTCTATCTCATCTATTCTTTCACCCCATCTTTTCCACGACCTTTACGTCCAAATTCACAAATAATATCCTCAAATATTTCTGTACATAATCCGCTCCAACATCCCACGACTACTGCGATTCCTTGTGATAATTAACTGGTATACATGAAACAACCTACAAGCTTTTTTCATTCATAATTTCCACATCATGTTTGTTGGTTGAACAAAGCTTTTTATGATTTAAAACAAGCCTCGAGGGCACGGTTTCAACGGTTTACTTCTTTCTTCTTCGTCATGATTTTAAAATAGTATGCCAGATTGTTCTCTATTTATCTACAAAAATAATACTGGCATTGCTATTCTTCTCCTTTATGTGGACGATATTATTCTTAGTGCTTCTTCTTCTATCGTAATTAGTTCTTTGATCGCATTCTTAAAATCAGAATTCTCCATGAATGATTTAGGTTTGATCAATTTCTTTCTTGTCATCTCTGTAGCTTCTCGAAATGGTGGTTACTTTCTTTGTCAGTCCAAACATATTAAAGATCTCCTCAGCTATGCAAACCTTCTTTCTTCCAAGCCTGTTACATCACCTATTTCCCCAAAATCTATACATAATTCTAGTGACTCAACTCCATTCCCAGATGCTACTCTCTTTAGGAGCCTTGTTGGTGGTCTTCAATATCTTACATTTACTCATGATATTAATCAAGTGTCTCAGTTTATGCATTCACCCTCGGTTTGAAACGTATCCGGCAATACTTGAATGGCTCTTTGACTCATGTTTTGTTCATTACTGATAGTTCTATTGATAGTTTGACATGTTATAATGATGCAGATTAGGCTAGTACCCTACCACTCGACGATCTACCTCAGCCTTTTGCTTGTTTCTTGTTGGTTTTCTAAGGAGCGGAGTGTTGTCTCTCGCTCCAGTGCTGCGGCAGAATATAAATCAGTTGCTCATGCTACTGCTAAGATTATTTGGGTGCAATCTCTCTTATGAGATTTACATATGCCCTTTTCTTCTCCTTACACTATTTTTTGTGATAATATTAGTAGCATTCACTTGGCTCATAACCCTACCCAACATGCTTGTACTAAACATGTGGTGACCCAAAATATCATTTTTAAATTTAATAATTAATTTTGTATTCTAAGACCTCGAAAAGCACTATTTATCATTTCTCGGCTTACGTGCACAGTCCATAAAATTTTTCGGAAAGTTTTTATGTGAAAAATTGATTAAAATATGAATTAGAGCTTTAAAACTCAACTGAGTTGACTTTGGTCAATATTTTGAGCAAACGGACTCGGATCAGTGTTTTGACAGTTCCGGTTGGTCCGTATCGTGATTTGGGACTTGGGCGTATATTTTGAATCAAATTCTGAGGCCCCTAGCCCGAGATATGGAATTTTGATTAAAAAAATTAAAAGTTTAAGTTCAAATAGTGATCGAATGTCAAATTAGGTGCAAACGACCCCGAAATAAAATTTTGATGATTCCAACAGTTCCGTATGGTGATTTTGGACTTAGGAGCGTGATCGGAATTTTATTTGAAAGTTCGTAGTGGAATTAGGCTTGAAATGCCAAAAGTTAAATTTTTGGAAAGTTTGACCGGGGGTTGACTTTTTGATATTGAGGCTAGACTATTGGGTACAGACTTGGTTCACGATGCCTTGGAAAAGGTTAAGTTGATTCAGGATCGACTACGTACAGCCCAATCTAGACAGAAGAGTTATGCGGATCGAAATGTTCGTGATGTTGCATTCATCGTTGGTGAGCGGGTATTGTTCCGGGTTTCGCCTATGAAGGGTGTGATGAGGTCCGAGAAGAAGGGTAAGTTGAGCCCTAGGTATATTGGGCATTTTGATATTTTTGAGAGTGTTGGAGAGGTGGCTTACAGACTTGCACTACCAACTAGTCTTTCGGCGGTTCATCCGGTATTCCATGTTTCTATGCTTCGAAAATATCACGGCGATCTCTCATATGTTAGACTTCAGTTCAGTTCAGTTGGACAAGGATCTATCTTATGTTGAGGAACCAGTGGCTATTTTAGATAGGCAGGTTCGAAAGCTGAGGTCAAAAAACATTGCTTCCGTGAAGGTTCAGTGGAGGAGTCATCCGGTCGAGGAGGCTACTTGGCAGACCAAGCATGATATGTGCAGCCGTTATCCACACTTATTCACCAGCTCAGGTACTTTTTCTAACTCCGTTCGAGGACGAACGTTTGTTTTAGAGGTGGAGAATGTGATGACCCAAAATGTCATCTTTAAATTTAATTATTAATTTTGTGTTCTAAGACCTCGAAAAGTACTATTTATCATTCCTCAACTTGCTTGCGCAGTCCATAAAATTTTTTGGAAAGTTTTTATGTGAAAAATAGATTAAAATATGAATTAGAGCTTTAAAACTCAACTGAGTTGACTTTGGTCAATATTTTGAGCAAACGAACTCGGATCAGTATTTTGACAGTTCCGGTAGATCCGTATCATAATTTGAGACTTGGGCGTATGCTCGAAATCAAATTCCGAGGCCCCTAGCCCGAGATATGGAATTTTGATAAAAAATTAAAAGTTTAAGTTCAAATAATGATTAGATGTCAAATTATGTGCAAACGACCCCGGAATAGAATTTTGATGATTCCAACAGCTTCGTATGGTGATTTTGGAATTTGGAGCGTGATCAAAATTTTATTTGGAAGTCCGTAGTGGAATTAGGCTTGAAATGCCAAAAGTTGAATTTTTGGGAAGTTTGACCGGGGGTGAACTTTTTGATGTGTTATATTATTTATGACTTGTGTGCAAAATTTGAAGTCATTCCGATTTGATTTGATGTGTTTCGGCACAAGATATAGAATTTGAAAGTTCAAAGTAGATTTTGATTTGAGGTGCGATTCGTCGTTTTGATGTTGTTTGATGTGGTTTGAAGCCTCGACTAAGTTTGTATTATCTTTTGGGACATGTTGGTATAATTGGTTAAGGTCCCGAAGGTCTCGGGTGGATTTCGGAAGGTAAACGGAATGGATTTCAGACAAAGATGGTTGTTGGAAATTTCTGTTGCAGAATTTCTGGTGCGTGAAGCCAATTTTGGAAGCTTATATCTCACAATTCATAAGAAACCGAAAACTTTTCAAAACATGAAAGTTGTAGTTGTTTGATTCTAGTTTCCAGAAAGTCAAACCATTCATTATTTAGACATTTGTACAGAAAGTTATGATGAATTGAATTAAGGCTGGTAGAGCAGTTTCGCCAGAACTTTCTGATGCCCATTTTGGAAGCTTATATCTCGCAATTCATAAGGAATCAGAAAATTTTCAAAACATGAAAGTTGTAGTCGTTTGATTCTAGTTTTCAGAAAGTAAAACCATTTATCATTTGGACATAGTTAAATAAAGTTATGGTCGATTGAAGGAAGGCTGGTACAAGCAAGTTCTGGTGGACTTTGAGTGACGGATGAGCAGAAACTTGTGAGCACCTAATTTTTTACCGTGCTTGAATATTTCCCGCTCCCATCTTTCCAGGCGTGTCCCCACTCCACTTTTCTTTGTCCTCCATGTTTGTCCCCCATACTTGTCCCCTATATTTTGTCCCCCATGCTTTGTCCCCCCATGCTTGTCCCCCACATTTGGTCCCCTCTTCACTTTCCCTTGCCCCCCATGCTTGTCTCCTCACTCATAAACTATATACCACTCTCCCTACCCATTTAAAACAGCCCAATTCCTTTCTTATGAAAAGAGGGAGAAAATCACATAACCCTCCCGTTTTGAAAACTAGCATCCGCTCACCTTCATCTCCCTACTGCCACCTTCAACCAGCGGAGAACCATCCCAAAAACAACTTCCAAAACTCAGCAGAATTCCAGCTCCAAAACACACTCTAACACACTTAGCCATCATCCTTTACACTCTAAAGAAAAACACAACATCAGAGTGAAACAAAACAGTAGCTAAAATAGCTTTCAGTTCTCTCTTTGTACGTTCCAAAAATGAAACGAGTCTCCTTTGGTGTTTAGCTTCTATTTTTTTTGTCTGTTGGCTCAAGAATTATCTGGGTTGTTGGAGTTTTTGATATTCGCTGCTGCTGGGGTATTTGATTTGAATTGTTCTGCTGGCTTCTCGTCGTTGTTGCTCTAGCATTTCAACATTTAGGTATTTCTTCTTCTATTGTAGCTTTTGAATTGTTTCATATGAATAAAGAATGCATGGTTTTGGAGTCTTTATTTGAAATTATTCAACAGTCTTGATTCATCCTTGTTTGTCATATATGAACAATTTGAGCTATGGTAGTAAATATGGATGGCTGAAGCAATAAAGTACGTATATAGTTTTGAGTTCATACTTATCAAGTTTTTTTTTTAGTGTAGGTGCAGCAGTCCCTATTAAGGAAAGAATTGATTTTACTTCATTAAAAATCTTGGTAAAAATCTCCCATGATTGAACTTTACTTGAATATTTTCGTATATGGTTTATTGTTTCCTCGTAATGTTCATGTATACAAGGTTTGGTGGAAGTTGATACATTTCATGTCTACAGGCATAATTAGCTTAAAGATAATTGTGAAATATTTTTTTTTTGTAAGAATCTACTGCCTAAATTCTTGTCATGAAAATAATTTGTTCATATCTTCCTGTATGCATGTTTAGGCTAGTTTATTTTATATTAATAGGTTACTTCTTTTAAATACTTATTATTAGTTATAAAAATATGATTTTTGTCTTCAATCATTTTGTCTTCAATCAACCATCAATGGCCAGTAAGGGATAGCAATTGGCCTTTGAATAAGTGCTGGAATTTAGGAAAATATAAAGGGACATGAGACTCAAATAGTCTGTTTTGATGGTGATCAATTAAAGAAGAGAGTTGGGCCAAGTAAATTTCAGCAGCTACCCATTTTCTTTTAGTAATAAAGGTTGGCCCTAGTTTAACACCATGGTTGTTCACATAATTACTTTCCAATAGAAAAAATAAATTTGTTCTATAATTAGAATAACTCATTAACTTAATCACCTTAATAATTAATTCAAGCTACTAGACAACTAGTAGGCGTGCTTTAACCTCTTTTTTTTATGCACGAACTCGCTTGTGTAGCGTGATGTTTAACTTACATTAAATTAGTTTCAATAATCTCATACCATACCCATTAGTTTTAGTTAAAAAAAAATTAATTTAATTAATCCTTTGCTAAAATCACGGATTCGCTTGCGTAGCGCGATAGTTGATAAAAATAATTTTCAAGAATTAATTTGCTCAAATGTAGTAATTTCTTTAAAGTATTACAAATAATTGATTGTCATAATTTCGGATTCGCTTGCGAGTCGCAATTATGATAGGTTAATTAATTTTGTTATTCGATCATGCATTCGCCTGCATAGCGTGGTTATGTCAACACGTTTAAAAAAATAAAAAATTTAATAAAAATAAAAATAAAAAGCGATTAGGTAAAAATATGAAAACCAATAAATCACAGTTTATTCCAAATTAATTCAAGCCAAGTTATAGTCAATAAAGCAACCGTGCTAGAACCACGGGACTCGGGGAATGCCTTACATCTTCTCCCCGGTCAACAGAATTCCTTACCCGGACTTTATTTTCGCAGACCAATAATAATAGAGTCAAACCTTCCATTGAATAGGGATTCAAACAAAAGGTGACTTGGAACACCCAAAAAATCAATTCCAAGTGGCGACTCTGTAAATAAAATAATCCATATTCTAGTTTGTCACTTTAATTGGAGAAACTCTTTAACCCACCATCCACAATCTATAACACATATTTTATCATTTGGGGGGTAGAAAAGGGGTGTGACAGCTCTGGCGACTCTGCTGGGGACTTTAAGAATTCGAGCTTGTACATTGACTTTGTTTGGCTTTATTAATTTTTGTATATATTGTGATTTATTTGGGCCTAATGTGTTACTTGTTGAGTTTTTACCGTTGTGATATTGTTGAACTGTACATATAAATTGTATCTTCTCTCGCATCCCTCTGAGTCTTCTGATAATTAGTTATGTTGTGTTTGCCTACCAGCATCACAAAATTTCTGTCTTGAGATAAAGCCAGTTAGTCTACCAGCTTCTGGTGAAGGATTTAGTCACACATGTTTAGGCGGGAGAGCCGTTAGCTAGCCAGTGCTATTCTACTACTGGTAATGCTTGATGCTCCTCGGCTCGGGTTGTCCGTCCGGGTAAGCCACGTCTAGATACCATCTCCTTTAGGATTTACAAACTTAGAAGAACAAGCCACAAGCAATGAATATCTCTAGTAGGCTACGCTTTATTTGCATCATGTGCATTTGACTTAGCAGCAGTCGACTCATGGGCCGAGTTCTGTTTTAGGACAGGTACCTGGTTGAGACCATTATATCATGTTATGTGCTACTTGTTGCATTATTTGGGAGGCTTTCATGTCGACCGACTTTAGCATAAATCAGTTGGACGAACAGAGAAAAAAATGATGTGGTCTAGCGCATATGGTTTTTGAAGATTAATTTTCATTAAAATAAAAATAAAAAAGAAAAAAAGAACATAGTCGATTTTCACCGAACTACGCGGGTCTGATTCTCACCGGATGTGAGATATGTAGGCAAACCTCATCGGTTCCGGCCCCTAATTTTCAAAAATCCAAAAAAAAAATATTTTTCTTTAATTCCTTATTTAGAAGTCTTTCTTTGAGACGTAAAATCCAAAATTCCAAAAATATTGCCTTCCATTTTTTTTTTTAAAAAAAAAAGGGTCTTTCTCCCAAAATTCAAAAAAAAAAAATCAAAATCTAAAAAAATATTTTCTGTCATTTTAAATTTACAAAAAAAAAATTCAAAATATTTTCTTTCTTTTTTTAAAAAGTATTTCTTTCGAAGATTAAAAAAAAATCTGTGATTATTTGTATATGAGTAAAAAAAAGAGTTAGTTTATTTTACTTTATTCCTGATTTTGCTTGAACTATGTAATGATCTGATTCATGCGGCGACATGATACGTAGACAACCCGCAAAAGGTTCGATCAAAATATTTTTCAATGATTCTAAGATGAGGGATCAAAATGAGGCGTGAGTATATATATATATATATATATATATATATATATATATATATATATATATATATATATATATATATATATAAAATAAAAATAAAATAAAAATAAATAAATAATAAGAGCGTCAATAAGAAGCTACCCCATAAGTCGGAATGAAACATGAAGCCTCCAAAAGCATGTTAGAAATAATGACAATGATAGGAGCATGGCACATTATGTGTGATTCATATCTATAAAATGCTTAACCCTAACACGTTTGCTGTCTCTTATTTAGTAAGCTTAAGGTGGTTGGTTTGTGGTGAAACTGGCAACACACCATTACTTCACTAGATCTAAGGGAGCGGTAGTAATGGCCAACGATGATGAGATCGAGTTGATCAGTGACGACCCCCAGGGTCAATCAGTTGAACAGGAGTCGAAGGAAATAAGAAAATTGAGACAGCAATTGTCTGATGTGTATCAAGCTTGGGTGTCTGGTCAGCCTCCACCCCGTGGTCCCTCAGAGGGAACTTTCACCGTACCCCTGGATACTCAACCACCGCCCCATGCAATGAGCGACCACATCCTACCACCAGGGTATGTGCCAAACTACAGCCTCCACGTTGCTCCTGGTACCTCTAATGTGCGACCTCCAATCGCACCGGTCAGGAACACTCCTCTAGTCGTGTCTGGCGCGCCGGCATACACAATCCCGCCTCCACATCCTGTGACGAGGCCAATCAACGAGCCACCATCTCATGCTTATGATGGCCAATACTACTCTCCAAACATGGCTTTCGGGGTCTCGGCTCCATATAATCAGACTCCTCAGTACGAGCCACCAGTGGAAAATGAAAAGCCTACCAAGACGGTTGAGTCGGATGAGATGGCCAGGAAAATGAAAAGTCTTGAACAGAACATGAAGAACATACAAGGATTAGGGGGTCACAAAAGTGTTTCGTTCAGTGATTTATGCATGTTCCCTCACATCCATTTGCCACCAGGGTTCAAGACCCCAATATTCGAGAAATATGATGGACACGGCGACCCTATCGCCCATTTGAAAAGGTACTGCAACCAACTGAGGGGTGCAGGTGGAAAAGAAGAATTGCTGATGGCTTATTTTGGAGAAAGTCTTGTGGGGGTAGCCTCTGAATGGTTCATTGACCAAGATATCTCTCACTGGCATGTCTGGGACGACATGGCCCAAGCCTTCGTCAAACAATTTCAATACAACATAGATATTACGCCGGATCGCAATTCCCTGTCCAATATGAAGAAAAAGCCGACTGAAAGCTTTAGGGAGTATGCGATCAAGTGGAGGGAGCAAGCAGCTAGAGTTAAGCCACCCATGGATAACCACGAGTTGATCGCTGTTTTTCTGGAGGCCCAAGAGCCTGATTACTTTCAGAACATGATGTCCGCAATGGGTAGGCCTTTTGCTGAAGCAATCAAAATAGGAGAAATGGTCGAAAATGGCCTCAAGACTGGCAGAATTGTAAGTCAAGCTGCTCTCAAAGCCACCACCCAGGCTATCCAAAATGGGTCGGGAAGTTTGGCAAATAGAAAGAAGAGAGATGAAGGGTCCATGATGACTTCGGGATCCAGGGAAGTTCAAAGAGGGGCATCACACCCTTATGTGCAAGCTCAGCAGGGGCACTCCAGCTACCCTCAACATTACTATCCCCCGCCAATTCCTCAGTACTCTTTGGGACCGCCACAATATACAGTGTTTAATGCTCAATCATATGCTCATCCTCCTAATCAACAGGTACGGGCACCAGCTCCAAGATTACCCCGACCTCAGCAGCAAAATTTTCGGGCACCCTACAACGCTCGTCCTAGGCAGGATTATGGTCGAGAGCAGAGGCCAGTGGAAAAATTTACTCCATTGGCGGAATCATACTCTAGTCTGTTCCAGAAGTTGAAGTAGATAGGCGTGATTGGACCCATCGCTCCCCACCATATGCATCCCGATTCACATGGATTTCAAGCAAATGCTAGATGTGAATATCATTCAGGTGCTCCGGGGCATAGAACTGATGATTGTTGGACCCTGAAAAGAGCCGTAGAAAGACTCATTGTTGAAAAATTGATTGTAGTCACGAATGGTGAGGACCCTCCTAATGTGACCAATAACCCGTTACCAGTACACGATGATGTTCATTTTATGGGAATGATTGGCCGAGATCATGAATACAAGCCGGTTGGTCGAGCAAAAATGACAGTGGTAACGATTCAAGAGGGAACCAAACTGGAAGTAAATCCAAGCCTAGATGCACCATTGATTGTGAAAGGTGCCCAGAGCTCAGAAAGGGCAATTTTATATGTTCCAAAAATCTCGAGGTTGGAGGTTTGCTCCAATGCTCCAAGCCCAAAGTTATACGTCCTTGGAGGTCACCCCATCACAAAGGAGAATCAGGGCGGTACAACGGGTATAATAGAGCCGATCATACTCAAGCCTGCCACACAACCCCGTATAACAAATACGAAAATCATCCCTTGGAACTACAACAAAACTGTAGTAACCTACAAAGGTAAGGAAATCATAGAAAAAGTGGGGGAAATTGGAGGTTTGACTCGATTAGGAAGGTGTTACTCTCCAGAAGAGTTGAGGAAGGCTAAGAAAATCAGAGAAGGCCAAATGCCAATAAAGAAACCGGTCACTGAAGAAGAGGCGGAGGAGTTTTTGAAAAAGATGAAAGTTCAGGATTACTCAATCATTGACCAGCTGAGAAAGACTCCTGCCCAAATCTCTCTGTTATCTCTGCTTATACACTCAGGAGAGCATGCCCGTATACTAATCAAAATCCTGAACGAGGCACATGTATCAGAGAATACCACTATGAATCAATTAGAGAAGATGGCCAATAGATTTTTTGAGGTGAACAGAATTTCCTTTACTGATGATGAACTTCCTGAGGAGGGAGCCAGTCACAATAGGGCTTTGCACTTGACTGTCAAATGCGAGGGGCATTATGTGAAGCGAGTCATGGTTGATGGAGGCTCGAGTGTAGATGTATGCCCTCTTTCTACCTTGCAAAGCATGAAGATCAATACAGACAGGATCTGACCCAGCAATGTTCTCATCCGGGCTTTTGATGGCTCAGCGAGGGATACCATTGGGGAGATCGACCTGACCATGACGATTGGGCCTGTTGATTTTGAAATTGTCTTCCAAGTATTGGACATGAAAACTTCTTATAACTTTCTTCTTGGAAGGCCATGGATCCATACGGCCTGAGCTGTGCCATCCACCTTGCATCAGATGCTCAAATTCGAGCACGACATGCAAGAAATTATTGTTCACGGAGAAGACGAGTCATCCATTTATAAAGACCCGTTAATCCCATGTATTAAGGCCAAGGAAGGATGTGAGTCTATTGTCTATCAGGCTTTCGAAGTGGTTGCTGTGGACCATGTTGAGGAAGGAAAACCCATTCTACATCCACGTCTCTCCGCCACATCTGTAATGGTGGCTGCACTTATGATGAGACAAGGTTATGAGCCAGGAAAAGGTTTGGGGGCATCATTGCAAGGAATTTCAGAACCCATTTCTCCGTTAAGTAACAGAGGTACTTTTGGTTTAGGCTTCAGGCCAACACAAGCAGATGAAGACAAAGCCAAGCACCGCAAAAAGTATGGGTGGGTCCTGCAGCAACCTATCCCTTACATTTTCTGCACTTTTGTCAAGCCACGATTCAAACATGGCCAAAATGCCTTGGCGCATGCAAACATTGATGAAATTTGCCATGGCCTCAGCCAGATGTTTTCTGAAGTGAATATGATCTAGGCTGATGAAGGCACTAGTCGTGCCGATATGCAACTAATTGGCCCAGAAACCATGCTCAATAACTGGGAAGCAACTCCTCTCCCCACAAGGAAGGAGTCTTGGTAGTTGACTTTTGCAGTTTCTTTCTTTTGTACTTTGGGTTACTTTCAGGGTTGTAATCCAAATATCTTAGTATGATGGTTTTATTTTGACATTAACCCTTCTATCCTTTCAAATTCAATGAAATGCAGTTCAGTTTCATATTTTATCTTTTCCTTTTCCTAATTCCTGCCATTTTATTTCCATTTCAGTTTTGTTAATGCCGGCTTTAATAACATGACATGCATGCAGAATTCACGCCCAGATCTCAGAAAGCTGTCTAATTTCGAAATAATGCATCAAGATATCGAATATGATGAAGATAAGGTTTTTGATGAAATAAAAAGAGAGTTGGAACAATTCGAAAACAAGCCTAGGCCCAACCTCAGTGAAACTGAGCCAATTAATATCGGAGATCATGAAGAAGTTAGAGAAACAAAGATAAGCATTCACACTGAACAAAAAACCAGAGATGCCTTGATTCAACTTTTATTTGAGTATAGAGATGTGTTTGCTTGGTCTTATGATGATATGCCGGGTTTAAGCGCCGATTTAGTTGTTCATAAGCTTCCTACGTATCCTGATTTTCCACCAGTCCAACAGTAGCAACGTAAATTTAAAACGGACATGAGTGATAAAATCAAAGAGGAAATAATGAAGCAATTGAGCGCCAATGTTGTCAGAGCTGTACGATACACCACCTGGGTGGCAAATGTTGTGCCCGTGCCAAAGAAAGATGGAAAAACTACAGTCTGTGTTGACTATAGAGACCTGAACAAAGCAAGTCCGAAGGATAATTTTCCTTTGCCGAACATCCATATTCTTGTAGATAATTGCGCAAAGCATGAGATACAGTCATTCGTGGATTGTTATGCTGGGTACCACCAGATTCTAATGGATGAGGGTGATGCAGAAAAGACCGCTTTCACCACTCCGTGGGGTACCTATTGTTACAGGGTCATGCCATTCAGTTTAAAGAATGCAGGGGCAACTTACATGAGGGCCATGACCACCATTTTTCACGACATGATGCACAAAGAGATTGAAGTATATGTCGATGATGTCATCATAAAATCAAAGACACAGGCTGACCACGTGAATGATTTGAAAAAGTTCTTCGAACGGCTTCGAAGGTATGACCTTAAGCTCAATCCAGCCAAATGTGCGTTCGGGGTTCCATCTGGGAAACTCCTCGGTTTTATAGTTAGTCGGAGAGGCATCGAATTGGATCCATCTAAGATAAAGTCCATTCGAGATCTGCCACCCCCGAAGAACAAAAAGGAGGTCATGAGTTTGCTCGGAAGGTTGAACTACATCAGTAGGTTCATTGCTCAGCTCACAACCACGTGCGAGCCCATCTTTAAGTTGCTGAAAAAGGATGCTGCAATCAAGTGAACAGACGATTGCCAAAATGCTTTTGACAGGATCAAAGATTATCTATCAAAACCACCTGTACTGGTCCCACCTGAACCTGGTAGGCCTTTGTTTTTATATCTATCAGTGATGGATAATTCTTTTGGATGCGTTCTGGGGCAACATGATGCGACAAGAAAAAAGGAACAAGGAATATATTATTTGAGCAAGAAGTTCACAAATTATGAGGTTAAGTACACCCTTTTAGAAAGGACATGTTGTGCTTTGACTTAGGTCGCTCAGAAGTTGAGACATTATCTTTTGGCCTATACTACTTACCTCATATCCAGAATGGATTCTCTGAAGTATATTTTCCAAAAGCCAATGCCCACCAGCAGGCTCGCAAAATGGCAAATCCTGCTCACAGAGTTCGACATCGTCTATGTCACTCTCACTGCGATGAAAGCACAGGCTTTGGCCGATCATTTGGCAGAGAATCCAGTTGATGATGAGTACAAGACACTTACCACATACTTTCCAGATGAAGAGGTCAACTCAATAGAGGAAGTAGTTCCAGACGACAACCCTCTATGGAAAATGTATTTTGATGGAGCTATCAATATCAAAGGAGTTGGGATCGGGGCAATACTCATCTCACCTATTGGACAGTATTACCCTGCAACAGCCCGACTTCGGTTCTTCTGTACCAATAATACGGCAGAATACGAAGCATGTATCATGGGTTTGAAAATGGCCCTCGATCTGGATGTGCATGAACTATTGGTTATGGGAGATTCTGACTTGCTTATCTGGCAAGCCCAAGGTGAATGGGAGACTCGAGACATCAAGCTTATTCCATACAAACAATGTGCATAAGATTTGAGCAAAAGATTCAAATCCATCGAGTTCAGGTACATTCCCAGGTTTCACAACGAGCTAGCCGATGCTTTGGCTACTTTAGCCTCGATGCTCCCTTATCCGGGAAATACCCATATCGATCCACTAGAAATCCAAGTTCGGAATCAACACGGTTACTGCAATACAATTGAGACAGAACCAGATGGTGAACCACGGTATCATGACATAAAACGATTCCTGAAAATGAGAGAATACCCAGAGCACGCCAAGGGAGATCAAAAAAGAACTATAAGGAGGCTCGCCAGCAGTTTCTTCCTGAATGGGGAAATTTTGTACAAAAGGACCCCAGATTTGAACTTGTTGAGATGTGTAGATGCAACAGAAGCTAAGCGGATCATGAGTGAAGTGCATTCGGGGGTATGCGGACCTCACATGAATGGATATGTTTTGGCGAAGAAGATTCTGCGGGCAGGGTATTATTGGCTTACAATGGAGCGAGATTGCTTCAGTTTTGTTCGCAAGTGTCACCAATGCCAGATTCATGGTGACCTGATTCACTCGCCACCTTCAGAGTTGCATCCCATGTCCTCTCCTTGGCCTTTCGTTGCTTGGGGAATGGATGTTATTGGGCCAATTGAGCCAAAGGCTTCAAATGGGCATAGATTCATTTTGGTTGCAATTGATTACTTCACCAAGTAGGTGGAAGCCGTCACCTTCAAAGCAGTCACCAAGAAAGCAGTGGTAGACTTTGTTCATTCCAACATCATCTGCCGCTTTGGTATCCCAAATACCATTATCACTGACAATGCAGCCAATATCAATAGTAATTTGATGAAGGAGGTATGCGAGCAATTTAAAATTATGCATCGCCATTCTACCCCTTACCGGCCAAAAGCCAATGGAGCCGTTGAAGCGGCGAACAAGAACATCAAGAAGATTCTTAGGAAAATGATCCAAGGCTCGAGACAATGGCATGAAAAGTTGCCTTTTGCTCTTCTGGGATACCGCACGACTGCTCGCACATCTGTTGGTGCAACTCCTTATCTGTTGGTATATGGGACAGAAGCTGTAATACCGGCTGAAGTCGAAATTCCCTCTCTTCGGATCATTGTGGAGTCGGAGATTGAAGATGCAGAATGGGTAAAGACCCGATTAGAACAACTAATGTTGATTGATGAGAAACGGCTAGCAGCAGTGTACTTTGGCCAGTTATACCAGCAAAGAATGGCACGCGCTTACAACAAGAAAGTGCGTCCAAGGTATTTCGAGGTAGGCCAACTCGTTTTGAAACGCGTTCTTCCACACCAGGTAGAAGCTAAAGAAAAGTTCGCCCCAAACTGGAAAGGACCCTACATCATCAAGAAAGTGTTACCAAAAGGGGCCTTGCACTTGGTAGATGAAGAAGGACGGGTACCAGACATGACTATTAATGCAGATGCAGTCAAAAGATATTATGTATGATATATACCCACTGTGGAACTTTCGCGCATGATTTTCTTAGATCGAGATGACGAAGGCTACCATTGCTCGCTATTCCAAGCAAGTGTCACCCTTTTGTTACCCCTTTTAAGCTGTATTTTTCTTCTTCCTTGTTTTCCACTTTTTGGAACATGTGTACTTGCAAAAAAAAAAAAAAATCTGAGTTTATTGAACTACGTCCGACCTGATTCCGAAAGGATACGTAGGCAACCTTACCCTGGGTTCGGTCCCATTGCAACAAAAATCCATATTCCCAATATTCCAAAACTGGGGCAGAAGTTTGTTTTTATCTTACAGTTTTTTTTCCTGTAGAAACAGTTTCAAAGGTTGTAATTCAGTTCAAGGTTCCTTTCACCTTTTCCTGTTAAGAACTTCTGATCGATCTTTAAGAATACTTGAAGTCCCCATGCCAGGGGCATCAGCCAACCTTCCCGCGTGTCATATCTTAGTTAAAAAAAAAAGAAGAAGAAATGAGAGAGTCTTATCGGTGAAAACCCGTATGGGCACTATAAGGCGCCAGTGATTAGAGAAATGAGAGAGGTCAGTTAGTGAAAACCCGCAAAGGGGGCTACTAGCCGAATGCGGGTCTTCCATGCTCCGACATGAGCACAACTAAGACAGTTTCAAGATGAACATTTGCGACGTATTTTGAGAATTAGACAGCTCAGACAGATCAGGCGTCCAGTCCAAAATGCATGTCATGATTCATTGAAGTCGGCACATATCTCCAGATAAGTCTCCTTATTTCTCTCCCTGAAAGGGACACCTTTTATTTAGACACAATTCCTTTTTCATTTCCAATTGCTCTTCTATTCTTTTCCATAATTTTTCCTAGATTCCCTTCCGGTCTAATCTTGCATCAAAAGCAAAGCAAAAATGGCTGCAAAACTGGCTACAGTTTTCCTGTAATACCGAGCATAATTTGGAGCATATACGGCATTGACGAAGGCAGGAATCCATATGTGATCTCTTTAGATAAGGCGGACAAAGTGTCTCAAACAAACTGAAAAGGCCACCTAAGCAAGACTCGCTTCATGGGAAAAGTTGATAAGCACTACAGACAGAAATTGGTTCTAGGTGAAAGACAACTAAGTTTGATTTTAAAGGAAAATTGCCTTGCCTTAGGGACAAGGATTAGCGGTACCATGGACATCCGAGTATGAAACAGCCAGGGGCAACGTCAGAAAGACAATGTCTCTAGAAAGTGATACAGAGTATTCGGGGACCTCGATATCACACTGACAAAATCAGTTCTTCGACAGCAGAGGGGTGAATTCAAACTACTAAGGGCATCAAGGCCACAAACCGACCACCACTCTAAAAACTCACAAATTTTTCTTTGTTTGAAGCAGGATCAAAGCGGTGCAAAATGGCGATTTTCAACGGGCGAATGTCACCAAAGGTAGGTTTCGTTAAAATCTCCACTTTCCTTTATTTGCAGCATGCATCACTACTGTTCATACCTCCCATTTTTGTAGCTTAACCCAGGTAGAACCATTTCGCCTAGGGGGATCCAGCTCATAGTTCCGGGTAGAAGTACTCTTCGCTCAGGTTACTTTTCGTAGCTTAACCCAGGTAGAACCTTTTCGCCTAGGGGGATCCAGTTCATAGTTCCGGGTAGAAGTACTCTTCGCTCAGGATGTTTTACGTAGCTTAACTCAGGTAGAACCATTTCGCCTAGGGGGATCCAGCTCATAGTTCCGGGTAGAAGTACTCTTCGCTCAGGTTACTTTTCGTAGCTTAACCTAGGTAGAACCTTTTCACTTAGGGGGATCCAGTTCATAGTTCCAGGTAGAAGTACTCTTCGCTCAGGATGGTTTACGTAGTTTAACCCAGGTAGAACCTTTTTCGCCTAGGGGATCCAGCTTATAGTTCCGGGTAGAAGTACTCTTCGCTCAGGATGTTTTACGTAGCTTAACTCGGGTAGAACCATTTCGCCTAGGGGGATCCAGCTCATAGTTCCGGGTAGAAGTACTCTTCGCTCAGGATGTTTTATGTAGTTTAACTCAGGTAGAACCATTTCTCCTAGAGGGATCCAGCTCATAGTTCCGGGTAGAAGTACTCTTCACTCAGGTTATTTTTGTAGCTTAACCCAAGTAGAACCTTTTCGCCTAGGGGGAACCAGTTCATAGTTCCGGGTAGAAGTACTCTTCGCTCAGGATGGTTTACGTAGTTTAACCCAGGTAGAACCTTTTTCGCCTAGGGGGATCCAGCTTATAGTTCCGGGTAGAAGTACTCTTCGCTCAGGATGTTTTACGTAGCTTAACTCGGGTAGAACCATTTCGCCTAGGGGGATCCAGCTCATAGTTCCGGGTAGAAGTACTCTTCGCTCAGGATGTTTTACGTAGCTTAACTCAGGTAGAACCATTTCGCCTAGAGGGATCCAGCTCATAGTTCCGGGTAGAAGTACTCTTCGCTCAGGTTAGTTTCGTAGCTTAACCCAGGTAGAACCTTTTCGCCTAGGGGGATCCAGTTCATAGTTCCGGGTAGAAGTACTCTTCGCTCAGGATATTTTACGTAGTTTAACCCAGGTAGAACCTTTTTCGCCTAGGGGGATCCAGCTTATAGTTCCGGGTAGAAGTACTCTTCGCTCAGGATGTTTTACGTAGCTTAACTCAGGTAGAACCATTTCACCTAAGGGGATCCAACTCATAGTTCCGGGTAGAAGTACTCTTCGCTCAGGATGTTTTACGTAGCTTAACTCAGGTAGAACCATTTCGCCTAGAGGGATCTAGCTCATAGTTCCGGGTAGAAGTACTCTTCGCTCAGGTTATTTTCGTAGCTTAACCCAGCTAGAACCTTTTCGCCTAGGGGGATCCAGTTCATAGTTTCGGGTAGAAGTACTCTTCGCTCAGGATGTTTTACGTAGTTTAACCCAGGTAGAACATTTTTCGCCTAGGGGGATCCAGCTTATAGTTCCGGGTAGAAGTACTCTTCGCTACTGTTGTTTTTCATAGCTTTTAACCCAGGTAGAACCATTTCGCCTAGGGGGATTCAGCTCATAGTTCCGGGTAGAAGTACTCTTCGCTTAGGTTACTTTTCGTAGCTTAACCCAGGTAGAACCTTTTCGCCTAGGGGGATCCAGTTAATAATTTCGGGTAGAAGTACTCTTCGCTCAGGATGTTTTACGTAGCTTAACTCAGGTAGAATTATTTCGCCTAGGGGATCCAGCTCATAGTTCCGGGTAGAAGTACTCTTTGCTCAGGTTACTTTTCGTAGCTTAACCCAGGTAGAACCTTTTCACTTAGGGGGATCAAGTTCATAGTTCCGGGTAGAAGTACTCTTCGCTCAGGATGGTTTACGTAGTTTAACCCAGGTAGAACCTTTTTCGCCTAGGGGGATCCAGCTTATAGTTCCGAGTAGAAGTACTCTTCACTTAGGATGTTTTACGTAGCTTAACCCAGGTAGAACTATTTCGCCTAGGGGGATCCAGCTCATAGTTCCGGGTAGAAGTACTCTTCGCTCAGGATGTTTTATGTAGCTTAACTCAGGTAGAACCATTTCGCCTAGAAGGATCCAGCTCATAGTTCCGGGTAGAAGTACTCTTCACTCAGGTTATTTTTGTAGCTTAACCCAAGTAGAACCTTTTCGCCTAGGGGATCCAGTTCATAGTTCCGGGTAGAAGTACTCTTTGCTCAGGATGGTTTACGTAGTTTAACCCAGGTAGAACCTTTTTCGCCTAGGGAGATCCAGCTTATAGTTCCGGGTAGAAGTACTCTTCGCTCAGGATGTTTTACGTAGCTTAACTCGGGTAGAACCATTTCGCCTAGGGGGATCCAGCTCATAGTTCCGGGTAGAAGTACTCTTCGCTCAGGATGTTTTACGTAGCTTAACTCAGGTAGAACCATTTCGCCTAGAGGGATCCAGCTCATAGTTCCGGGTAGAAGTACTCTTCGCTCAGGTTATTTTCGTAGCTTAACCCAGGTAGAACCTTTTCGCCTAGGGGGATCCAGTTCATAGTTCCGGGTAGAAGTACTCTTCGCTCAGGATGTTTTACGTAGTTTAACCCAGGTAGAACCTTTTTCGCCTAGGGGGATCCAGCTTATAGTTCCGGGTAGAAGTACTCTTCGCTCAGGATGTTTTACGTAGCTTAACTCGGGTAGAACCATTTCACCTAAGGGGATCCAGCTCATAGTTCCGGGTAGAAGTACTCTTCGCTCAGGATGTTTTACGTAGCTTAACTCAGGTAGAACCATTTCGCCTAGAGGGATCCAGCTCATAGTTCCGGGTAGATGTACTCTTCGCTCAGGTTATTTTCGTAGCTTAACCCAGGTAGAACCTTTTCGCCTAGGGAGATCCAGTTCATTGTTCCGGGTAGAAGTACTCTTCGCTCAGGATGTTTTACGTAGTTTAACCCAGGTAGAACATTTTTCGCCTAGGGGGATCCAGCTTATAGTTCTGGGTAGAAGCACTCTTCGCTACTGTTGTTTTTCAAAGCTTTTAACCCAGGTAGAACCATTTCGCCTAGGGGGATTCAGCTCATAGTTCCGGGTAGAAGTACTCTTCGCTCAGGTTACTTTTCGTAGCTTAACCCAGGTAGAACCTTTTCACTTAGAGGGATCCAGTTCATAGTTCCGGGTAGAAGTACTCTTCGCTCAGGATGGTTTACGTAGTTTAACCCAGGTAGAACCTTTTTCGCCTAGGGGGATCCAGCTTATAGTTCCGGGTAGAAGTACTCTTCGCTCAGGATGTTTTACGTAGCTTAACTCGGGTAGAACCATTTCGCCTAGGGGGATCCAGCTCATAGTTCCGGGTAGAAGTACTCATCGCTCAGGATGTTTTACGTAGCTTAACTCAGGTAGAACCATTTCGCCTAGAGGGATCCAGCTCATAGTTCCGGGTAGAAGTACTCTTCGCTCAGGTTAGTTTCGTAGCTTAACCCAGGTAGAACCTTTTCGCCTAGGGGGATCCAGTTCATAGTTCCGGGTAGAAGTACTCTTCGCTCAGGATGTTTTACGTAGTTTAACCCAGGTAGAACCTTTTTCGCCTAGGGGGATCCAGCTTATAGTTCCGGGTAGAAGTACTCTTCGCTCAGGATGTTTTACGTAGCTTAACTCAGGTAGAACCATTTCACCTAAGGGGATCCAACTCATAGTTCCGGGTAGAAGTACTCTTCGCTCAGGATGTTTTACGTAGCTTAACTCAGGTAGAACCATTTCGCCTAGAGGGATCCGGCTCATAGTTCCGGGTAGAAGTACTCTTCGCTCAGGTTATTTTCGTAGCTTAACCCAGCTAGAACCTTTTCGCCTAGGGGGATCCAGTTTATAGTTTCGGGTAGAAGTACTCTTCGCTCAGGATGTTTTACGTAGTTTAACCCAGGTAGAACATTTTTCGCCTAGGGGGATCCAGCTTATAGTTCCGGGTAGAAGTACTCTTCGCTACTGTTGTTTTTCATAGCTTTTAACCCAGGTAGAACCATTTCGCATAGGGGGATTCAGCTCATAGTTCCGGGTAGAAGTACTCTTCGCTTAGGTTACTTTTCGTAGCTTAACCCAGGTAGAACCTTTTCGCCTAGGGGGATCCACGCAACATAGTTTCGGGTAGAAGTACTCTTCGCTCAGGATGTTTTACGTAGCTTAACTCAGGTAGAATCATTTCGCCTAGGGGGATCCAGCTCATAGTTCCGGGTAGAAGTACTCTTTGCTCGGGTTACTTTTCGTAGCTTAACCCAGGTAGAACCTTTTCACTTAGGGGGATCCAGTTCATAGTTCCGGGTAGAAGTACTCTTCGCTCAGGATGGTTTACGTAGTTTAACCCAGGTAGAACCTTTTTCGCCTAGGGGGATCCAGCTCATAGTTCCGGGTAGAAGTACTATTCGCTCAGGATGTTTTACGTAGCTTAACTCGGGTAGAACCATTTCGCCTAGGGGGATCCAGCTCATAGTTCCGGGTAGAAGTACTCTTCGCTCAGGATGTTTTACGTAGCTTAACTCAGGTAGAACCATTTCGCCTAGAGGGATCCAGCTCATAGTTCCGGGTAGAAGTACTCTTCGCTCAGGTTATTTTCGTAGCTTAACCCAGGTAGAACCTTTTCGCCTAGGGGGATCCAGTTCATAGTTCCGGGTAGAAGTACTCTTCGCTCAGGATGTTTTACGTAGTTTAACCCAGGTAGAACCTTTTTCGCCTAGGGGGATCCAGCTTATAGTTCCGGGTAGAAGTACTTTTCGCCCAGGCTGTTTTAGGTAGCTTAACCCAGGTAGAACATTTTCGCCTAGGAGGATCCAGCTCATATTTCCGGGTAGAAGTACTCTTCGCTCAGGATGTTGTACGTAGCTTAACTCAGGTAGAACCATTTCGCCTAGAGGATCCAGCTCATAGTTCCGGGTAGAAGTACTCTTCGCTCAGGTTATTTTCGTAGCTTAACCCAGGTAGAACCTTTTCGCCTAGGGAGATCCAGTTCATTGTTCCGGGTAGAAGTACTCTTCGCTCAGGATGTTTTACGTAGTTTAACCCAGGTAGAACATTTTTCGCCTAGGGGGATCCAGCTTATAGTTCCGGGTAGAAGTACTCTTCGCTACTGTTGTTTTTCAAAGCTTTTAACCCAGGTAGAACCATTTCGCCTAGGGGGATTCAGCTCATAGTTCCGGGTAGAAGTACTCTTCGCTCAGGTTACTTTTCGTAGCTTAACCCAGGTAGAACCTTTTCACTTAGAGGGATCCAGTTCATAGTTCCGGGTAGAAGTACTCTTCGCTCAGGATGGTTTACGTAGTTTAACCCAGGTAGAACCTTTTTCGCCTAGGGGGATCCAGCTTATAGTTCCGGGTAGAAGTACTCTTCGCTCAGGATGTTTTACGTAGCTTAACTCGGGTAGAACCATTTCGCCTAGGGGGATCCAACTCATAGTTCCGGGTAGAAGTACTCTTCGCTCAGGATGTTTTATGTAGTTTAACTCAGGTAGAACCATTTCGCCTAGAGGGATCCAGCTCATAGTTCCGGGTAGAAGTACTCTTCGCTCAGGTTATTTTCGTCGATTAACCCAAGTAGAACCTTTTCGCCTAGGGGGATCCAGTTCATACTTCCGGGTAGAAGTACTCTTCGCTCAGGATGGTTTACGTAGTTTAACCCAGGTAGAACCTTTTTCGCCTAGGGGGATCCAGCTTATAGTTCCGGGTAGAAGTACTCTTCGCTCAGGATGTTTTACGTAGCTTAACTCGGGTAGAACCATTTCGCCTAGGGGGATCCATCTCATAGTTCCAGGTAGAAGTACTCTTCGCTCAGGATGTTTTACGTAGCTTAACTCAGGTAGAACCATTTCGCCTAGAGGGATCCAGCTCATAGTTCCGGGTAGAAGTACTCTTCGCTCAGGTTATTTTCGTAGCTTAACCCAGGTAGAACCTTTTCGCCTAGGGGGATCCAGTTCATAGTTCCGGGTAGAAGTACTCTTCGCTCAGGATGTTTTACGTAGTTTAACCCAGGTAGAACCTTTTTTGCCTAGGGGGATCCAGCTTATAGTTCCGGGTTGAAGTACTCTTCGCTCAGGATGTTTTACGTAGCTTAACTCGGGTAGAACCATTTCACCTAAGGGGATCCAGCTCATAGTTCCGGGTAGAAGTACTCTTCGCTCAGGATGTTTTACGTAGCTTAACTCAGGTAGAACCATTTCGCCTAGAGGGATCCAGCTCATAGTTCCGGGTAGAAGTACTCTTCGCTCAGGTTATTTTCGTAGCTTAACCCAGGTAGAACCTTTTCGCCTAGGGGGATCCAGTTCATAGTTCCGGGTAGAAGTACTCTTCGCTCAGGATGTTTTACGTAGTTTAACCCAGGTAGAACCTTTTTCGCCTAGGGGGATCCAGCTTATAGTTCCGGGTAGAAGTACTTTTCGCCCAGGCTGTTTTAGGTAGCTTATAACCCAGGTAGAACCATTTCGCCTAGAGGGATTCAGCTCATAGTTCCGGGTAGAAGTACTCTTCGCTTAGGTTGCTTTTCGTAGCTTAACCCAGGTAGAACCTTTTTGCCTAGGGGGATCCAGTTCATAGTTCCGGGTAGAAGTACTCTTCGCTCAGGTTGCTTTTCGTAGTTTAACCCAGGTAGAACCTTTTCGCCTAGGGGGATCCAGTTCATAGTTCCGGGTAGAAGTACTCTTCGCTCAGGTTATTTTCATAGCTTAACCCAGGTAGAACCTTTTCGCCTAGGGGGATCCAGTTCATAGTTCCGGGTAGAAGTACTCTTCGCCCATGTTTGCATAATTTGGTTTAATCCGGGTAGAAGTACTCTTTGTCCAGTCTTGTTTTTCATAGTTTAACCCAGGTAGAACTTTTTCGCCAAGGGGATTTAACATTCTTTTTCCCAGTAATATAGGGCATCAACTCTTGGTTACATTTCCTTTTCAGTAATATAGGGCGTCAACCCTTGGTTACATATCCTTTTCAGTAATACAGGGCGCCAACCCCTGGTTATATTTTTCTTTTTAGTAATACAGGGCGCCAACCCCTGGTTACATTTACTTTTCAGTAATACAGGGCGCCAACCCCTGGTTACATTTCCTTCTCAGTTCTACAGGGCACCAATCCCTGGTTATAATTCCTTTTCAGTAATACAGGGCACCAACCCCTGGTTACATTTCCTTTTCAGTATAGGGTACACCACTCCCCGATATCCTTACCAGTATAGGCTACACCAATCCCTAGTTGTGTTATCCAACATAGGATACTTCATTCCTTAGTTGATTTGAGCTTAAATGCATGGTACACCACTCCCTGATATCATTGCCAATATAGGGTATCCCATTACCTTGCCACATTTTCCCAACATAAGGTACACCAATACTTAGTTGAGACATTCTTTTGGGATCATGACCTTTTCAGGATACACCATTCCCGTTTTTTTTATTTATTTGCTTTCAATAAAGAAGTAGTTTAGAATTTTGTTACAATAACTCACGAAATTTTTCTAGTGAAAACTGGGGCAGAAAAATTTCATTCGTTTGTTTGTTGTGATGTCTGAGCAGGTTTTACCTCGAGGCACAAGGTTCGAGATGAACAAAAGAAAAAGTCTCAATCCAAAATAAAGAAAAGAAAAGGAAAAGAAAGGGAATCCACATGCAGAAGCAGATGGAAAGGATACGGACTATTCAAGACATGACTGAAGTTACGAGCTTCATATTTCCCGTTTTGCTCAGAAGAAGCCGTAGAAGAATGAACTAGCACTTACAGCTAGCAAGCATCAAGGTTCAGATCAGGGCTTGCATGAACAACCAGTCAAGACTCAAGATCAAGGTTCAGAAGACTTATAGATAGGAATTCTGTAACTCATAGTTGATAGGCTTGTTTAGTTTCTTTCAATTTTGATGTAATAGCAAGACCACAGACCGGAGCCTCGACGGAACCTCACTCGACACTCCAACTCATCATTCCATCACTATCCTTGAACTACACGCGACCTGATTCCCTTATAACCTGGGATATGTGGGCAGTCCAAATCCAAGACTCGGTTGCACCTTTTTCTTTTATTTTCTTCCTCTTTTGAGTAACGATATGGTCAAAACTTAGTCACACGGCTCACTTCATCTTTGCCTGAAAACCTTTAATGTTTCCAAGCAAAGAGGGGCATGCTGTGAGCACCTAATTTTTTACCGTGCTTGAATATTTTCCCGCTTCCATCTTCCCAGGCGTGTCCCCACTCCACTTTTCTTTGTCCCCCATGTTTGTCCCCCATACTTGTCCCCTATATTTTGTCCCCCATCTTTGTCCCCCCATCTTTGTCCCCCCATGTTTGTCCCCCACACTTGGTCCCCTCTTCACTTTCCCTTGCCCCCCCATGCTTGTCCCCTCACTCACAAACTCCATACCACTCTCCCTACCCATTTAAAACAGCCCAATTCCTTTCTTCTGAAAAGAGGGAGAAAATTACATAACCCTCCCGTTTTGAAAACTAGCGTCCGCTCACCTTCATCTCCCTACTGCCACCTTCAAGCAGCGGAGAACCACCCCAAAAACAACTTCTAAAACTCAGCAGAATTCCAGCTCCAAAACACACTCTAACACACTTAGCCATCATCCTTTACACTCTAAAGAAAAACACAACATCAGAGAGAAACAAAACAGTAGCTAAAATAGCTTTCAGTTCTCTCTTTGTACGTTCCAAAAATGAAACGAGTCTCCTTTGGTGTTTAGCTTCTAATTTTTTTGTCTGTTTGCTCAAGCATTATCTGGGTTGTTGGAGTTTTTGATATTCGCTGCTGCTGGGGTATTTGATTTGAATTGTTCTGCTGGCTTCTCGTCGTTGTTGCTCTAGCATTTCAACATTTAGGTAAAGTCTTGATTCATCCTTGTTTGTCATATATGAACAATTTGAGCTATGGTAGTAAATATGGATGGTTGAAGCAATGAAGTACGTATATAGTTTTAAGTTCATACTTGTCAAGTTTTTTTTAGTGTAGGTGCAGCAGTCCCTATTAAGGAAAGAATTGATTTTACTTCATTAAAAATCTTGGTAAAAATCTCCCATGATTGAACTTTACTTGAATATTTTCGTATATGGTTTATTGTTTCCTCGTAATGTTCATGTATACAAGGTTTGGTGGAAGTTGATACATTTCATGTCTACAGGCATAATTAGCTTAAAGATAATTGTGAAATATTTGTTTTTGTAAGAATCTACTGCCTAAATTCTTGTCATGAAAATAATTTGTTCATATCTTCCTGTATGCATGTTTAGGCTAGTTTATTTTATATTAATAGGTTACTTCTTTTAAATACTTATTATTAGTTATAAAAATATATTTTTTGTCTTCAATCAACCATCAATGGCCAGTAAAGGATAGCAATTGGCCTTTGAATAAGTGCTGGAATTTAGAAAAATATAAAGGGACATGAGACTCAAATAGTCTGTTTTGGTGGTGATAAATTAAAGAAGAGAGTTGGGCCAAGTAAATTTTAGCAGCTACCCATTTTCTTTTAGTAATAAAGGTTGGCCCAAGTTTAACACCATGGTTATTCACATAATTACTTTCCAATAGAAAAAATAAATTTGTTCTGTAATTAGAATAACTCATTAACTTAATCACCTTAATAATTAATTCAAGCTACTAGACAACTAGTAGGTGTGCTTTAACCTCTCTTTTTTTATTCACGAACTCGCTTGTGTAGCGTGATATTTAACTTACATTAAATTAGTTTTAATAATCTCATACCATACCCATTAGTTTTAGTTAAAATTTTTTTAATTTAATTAATCCTTTGCTAAAATCACGGATTCGCTTGCGTAGCGCGATAGTTGATAAAAATAATTTTCAAGAATTAATTTGCTCAAATGTAGTAATTTCTTTAAAGTATTACAAATAATTGATTGTCATAATTTCGGATTCGCTTGCGAGTCGCAATTATAATAGGTTAATTAATTTTGTTATTCGATCATGCATTTGCCTGCGTAGCGTGGTTATGTCAACACGTTTAAAAAAAAATTAAAAATTTAATAAAAATAAAAAATAAAAGTGATTAGGTAAAAATATGAAAACCAATAAATCACAGTTTATTCCAAATTAATTCAAGCCAAGTTGTAGTCAATAAAGCGATCGTGCTAGAACCACGGGACTCGGGGAATGCCTTACACCTTCTTTCCGGTCAACAAAGTTCCTTACCCGGACTTTATTTTCGCAGACCAATAATAATAGAGTCAAACCTTCCATTGAATAGGGATTCAAACAAAAGGTGACTTGGAACACCCAAAAAATCAATTCCAAGTGGCGACTCTGTAAATAAAATAATCCATATTCAAGTTTGTCACTTTAATTGGAGAAACTCTTTAACCCACCATCCACAATCTATAACACACATTTTATCATTTTATGGGTAGAAAAGGGGTGTGACAAAACTTACGGGCCAAAAATGGTCATTTCCTTCATTTCGTTTTGGATTTTTGGAGCACGGTTCTTGGGCGATTTTTGGGCGATTTTTACAGAAAAACATTGGGGTAAGTGTTCCTTATCCTATATTGATTATATTTCATGATTCTATACTCATTTACATTATGAATCCGTGAATTTATGGAAGAATAATCAAGATTTTTGCAAAATCTTCCAAAAACGAAAATTTTAGATTTGGAGGTCGAATTGTTATCGGAATTTGGTAAAAGTAATATGGGTGGACTCGTAATTGAATGAGTTATCGGATTTTATAAATTTCATCGGATTCCGAGATGTGGGCCCCACGGGCAATTTTTGAGCTAATTTCGGATTTTATTGCAAAATATAAAATTTTCTTACGAAATTGATTACTATAATTTTTGTTGACTGTATCGAATTAATTATGACTAGATATGAGTCGATCGAAGTGGGAAAATCGAGGAAAAAGCATAATACTTGGTTAAATTGGAGCAAGTCGATGTAAGTGACTTGTCTAACCTTGTGTGGGAAAAATTTTCCATATGATTGGTATTGATGTGATTATTGAAATGTATTGAAAGTCGTGTACATAAGGTGACAAGTGTGTACATGAGCTAAATGTGACAGATTATATTTTTAAATTGTGTAGATCATTGTTGCGCATTTATTAAATTATTTTATCTTGTTATATTCTTCATCATTGATTTGAGATGTATACTTCAAATTTGTTTGACCTGTTTAGTTGAAACTTGATTTCTTTTATTCTTTGTATTATTTGAAGGTTGATTTTTTTAAAATTAAATATTATTAATATGAAGTATTTGACATTTTTAAACTTGATATTGAAGCAACGTATTAAAGATTTTAAAATATTATTTTTTCTGAATTATTTACTCCTGAATATTTTTGTAAGATTTTCGTACTCATTGTGATGAAGCCGTGAGCTCTTTATTATGGAAAAATATTATTGATGATTTATTTTGGTATGAGCCGTGAGCTCTTTATTATAGAAAAATATTATTGATGATTTATTTTGGCATGAGCCGTGAGCTCTTTATTGTGGAAAAATATTGTTGTTGAATTATTTTGGCAAGTTAAATTATTTGAGTACTTGAGGTGTAAATTGTGATATATTGAGATATTGATACGCATGCGGTGGTATAAAGTCTGGGTATTGAAACGCATGTGGTGAGATAAGGGTGGCTTGATACGCGTGGCTAGTAGGTGGAACTACTAGAAGTCATGCGGTGTGATAAGGATGGCTAAAACGCGAAATGCTATTTCGGGAAAAATATTTTCTTTAAAATATATTGTGAAGGCTCCCTCGGTGAGATAAGAAAATGAGATATTGTGAATTTATTTATAATTTGGGACTACGAGGCGGTACTTCTGGAGTGCCCTTGTTGATATTGATTTATGGCCGTAGTTGCCTTTGATTTTTGTTGTGATCTTTCTTAAATTTGAAAAGAAATCTAGTTTTGTTTCCACGAGGTATTTATTTGCCTATAGGTTGAGAATCGGGTCATGGAACATAGGTTCGCTAACGAGTAAGTCTATAGAGTTGGCGAAGATCCTTCAGAAGAGGAAGATTAATATAGCGTGTGTCCAGGAGACTAGGTGGGTCGGATCGAGGGCGAGAAACGCGGATGGGTATAAGTTGTGGTACTCCGGAGTCGTGAGGGGTAAGAATGGAGTGGGTATCCTAGTAGATAGCCATCTTAGGGAGTCGGTGGTAGAGGTCAGGCGTGTGAATGATAGACTAATGACTATTAAATTGGTGGTGGGTGAGTGTCCTTTAAACGTCGTTAGCGCGTACGCACCGCAAGTAGGTTGTGATGAGGAGATTAAAAGGCGTTTTTGGGAAGGGTTAGATGACATTGTTCGTAGTATTCCGCCTTCCGAGAGGTTATTCATAGGAGGGGATTTCAATGGTCATATTGGGTCGTCGGCAGGTGGTTATACTGAGGTGCATGGCGGCTTTGGTTTCGGGGAACGAAACGGAGGGGGCATATCACTGCTGGATTTTGCCAAGGCATTCGATCTAGTGATTGCAAACTCGAGTTTTCCGAAGCGAGAGGAGCATTTGGTTACTTACCAAAGTTCGGTGGCGAAGACTCAAATTGACTATCTCCTCCTAAGGAGATGCGACAGAAGGTTGTGCGAGGATTGCAAAGTTATCCCAGGTGAGACCCTTGCAACGCAACATAGGCTCTTGGTGATGGACGTTAGTATTATGATAAGAAGGAAACAGAGGTCAGTACGAGGCTGCCCGAGGATTAGGTGGGGCGCCTTGACTAAGGTTAAAGCCCAGGAGTTGGAAGGAAGGTTGTCGGCAATGGGAGCTTGGAGAAGTAGTGGGGACGCAAACACTATGTGGTCGACGACGGCGGACTATATAAGGAAGGCGGCAAGAGAGGTGTTAGGGGTATCTTCAGGCCGCACTTGTGGTCACAAAGGAGACTGGTGGTGGAATGCAGTTGTACAAGGTAAAGTGGAAGCGAAGAAGGTGGCTTACCTGCGGTTAGTGGGGAGCACTGGAGAGGAGGAGAAGAGAGCGAACATTGCAAGATATAAGGTAGCTAGGAAGGAGGCAAAGATGGCAGTGACGGAGGCAAAGACGGCAGCTTTTGCTCGTTTGTATGAGGAACTAGGGAACAAAGGCGGGGAGAAGAAGTTACTCCGACTCGCTAAGGTGAGAGAGAGGACGGCTCGGGATTTGGACCAAGTGAGGTGCATAAAAGATGAGGACGGCAAAGTTTTGTTGGGGGATGACCAGATAAAGAGGAGATGGCAGACCTACTTTCATAAGCTTCTAAATGAGGAAGGGGATCAGGATATTGTACTAGGTGAATTGAGGAACGCCGACAGCCCCCATGAACTAAGTGATTATCGGGACATTGAGGTCGATGAGGTCATGGAGGCAATGCGTAAGATGAGAAGGGGCAGAGCTACCGGACCAGATGAAATTCCGGTTGAGCTTTGGAGGTGTGTGGGTAGAGCAGGCGTGGAATGGCTTATTAAGTTGCTTAATGTGATATCCAAGACTAATAGGATGCCCGAAGAGTGGAGGTGGAGTACTATGGTCCCGTTGTATAAGAACAAAGGCGATATCCAGATCTGTAACAACTATAGGGGTATTAAATTACTAAGTCATACCATGAAAGTCTGGGAGAGAGTGGTAGAAATGAGAGTGCGAAGGACGGTGTCTATTTCAGACAACCAGTTCGGGTTCATGCCGGGGCGATCTACCACAGAAGCTATCCACCTTATTAGGAGGACGATGGAACAATACAGGGATAAGAAGAAGGATCTCCACATGGTGTTTATCGATCTAGAGAAAGCGTACGACAAGGTTCCTAGGGAGGTCTTATGGAGATGCTTAGAGGCTAAAGGGGTCCCGATTGCCTACATTAGGGCGATTAAGGACATGTATGATGGAGCTAAGACTCGGGTTAGGACAGCAGGAGGCGATTCAGATTATTTTCCGATTATTACAGGATTGCATCAAGGGTCTGCGTTCAGCCCTTTCCTATTTGCCCTGGTGATGGATGCTATAACACATCATATTCAGGGGGAGGTGCCATGGTGCATGCTATTTGCTGATGACATAGTTCTAATCGACGAGACACGACGCGGCGTCAGCGAGAGGTTAGAGGTTTGGAGACACACCCTTGAGTCCAAAGGTTTCAGGTTGAGCAGGACGAAGACGGAATACCTTGAGTGCAAATTTGGGGCAGAGCCGACGGAAGCGGGAGTGGAAGTGAGGCTTGATTCTCAAGTCATCCCTAAGAGGGGTAGTTTCAAGTACCTGGGGTCGTTTATTCAGGGGTCCGGGGAGATCGACGAGGATGTCACACACCGTATAGGGGTGGGGTGGATGAAATGGAGGTTAGCGACGGGAGTCCTGTGTGACAAGAAAGTGCCACTGTTACTGAAAGGTAAATTTTATAGGGCAGTGGTTAGGCCTGCTATGTTGTATGGGACCGAGTGTTGGCCGGTGAAGATCTCACACATCCAGAGGATGAAAGTTGCAGAGATGAGGATGTTGAGGTGGATGTGCGGGCATACAAGGAAGGATAAGATTAGAAATGAAGATATTCGAGAGAAGGTGGGTGTGGCCCCCATGGAGGACAAGATGCGGGAAGCAAGACTCAGATGGTTCGGGCACATTCAGAGGAGGAACACTGATGCACCGGTGAGAAGGTGTGAACGACTGGCAGTGGTGGGTACGAGGAGAGGTAGGGGGAGACCTAAGAAGTATTGGGGAGAGGTGATCAGGCAGGATATGACGCGACTTAGGGTTACTGAGGACACGGCCCTAAACAGGGAATTGTGGAGATCGAGCATTAAGGTGGTAGGTTAGGGAAATTGTGATGTCTTTGTTACAGCGCACTAGAGTGAGACTAGCCAGTTAGGAAGTAGTCTTAGGATGCTATTGATCAACTACTGATGATGGGCTTTATCTCCTGTGTATTAATACCTTACATCTTTCTCGTATTTCCTATATCTCTTATATTGTTGTTACTTTGTTTTTATGGTATTTATGTTATGTTATGGATTTTATGGTACTTTATGTTGTTTTATTATGAGTCTATTGATAGTACTAATATAGTGTCTCTTGTTGCCTCTTTGAGCCGAGGGTCTCCTGGAAACAGCCTCTCTGCCCCTCGGGGTAGAGGTAAGGTCTGCGTACATATTACCCTCCCCAGACCCCACTTGTGGGATTACACTGGGTTGTTGTTGTTGTTGTTGTTGTTGAGGTATTTATTTGCCATTATTTGGTGTAATTAAATGTGACATACTACTTGATTCATTTCCATTGTCATTTTATCTTATTATATTGTTTAAACATTTTTACCATGTCATTATTTATTCTCCAGTAGGGCCTGACCTGACCTCGTCACCACTCTACCGAGATTAGGCTTGGCACTTACTGGGTACCGTTGTGGTGTACTCATACTACACTTCTGCACATCTTTTTGTGCAGATCCAGGTACATCTTATCAAACCAGACATCAGTAAACTAGATGTACGAGGAGACTTCGAGGTATATCTGCCAGTGCCCGTAGACTCCGGAGTCCCCTTCTATTCTTGTTATGTTGCTTCCTTATTTTCTTTAGACTCTGTTATATAGAGACATTGAGGAAAAATTCTTAGAAGGTTGTGATTTATTTCTACCGGATTTTGGGAGTTGAAATTGTTTGAATTGTAGTTTAATTATTTCAGACATTTATTATTATTACGTATTGATAGGCTTACCTAGTCTTAGAAACTAGGTGTCATCACGAGATCCTACGGGGGAAATTTGGGGTCGTGACAAAACATATTGAAATTGATATTCATTTTGTACGGAAAAAGGTTGCTTCCAGAGTAATTCAAGTTCAACATGTCCCTGCTCAAACCCAGCTTGCTGATTTATTAACAAAGTCTCTTCCATCTCCGAGGGTGTTGTTTCTGCGTGACAAGCTCAGTGCTCTTCCACACCGTGCTTTGCTTGAGGGGGAGTGGTAAATATAATGTACAAGATAGACATGTAATTTGAATTATATTAAATTATTGTTATAGTTAGAGTTATATTATATTATATTTTAGGTGTACATGTACTCTCTCTGTATATATCATTGTACTTCTCAGAATATTATCAAGGATTATACCTCTTTCATACAGAGCAACCCTCAATAGTGGAACTATTAATGGGGATTTAATCAATTCCCACATCAACCCAATTTTGCCCTGCTATATCTGATGCTGTCCCCTGAAATGTCTCCGGTAACAATGCATTTGTAGAAACCTCTGCCATTTTACCCCTTCTTTCTTTAGCTCAAAACAGTAGTAATAGTGTAATGTAGTCTTTTTATATTTTGTACTTACTATATAAATATTGGTTTGTACCTTTCGCAAGAAATCATCACAGTTCACAAGGGAGCCGCACTAATTTGGGAGTAATTTAAGCATGGAGTGTTATTCATGTGCATAATTTAGAAGCTTGTACAATCAAACCTCTCTATAACAGTTTCGTTTGTTCCGAATATTTTTGAATGTTATAGTAAAATGCTATTATAGAGAATATATATTATAACATAACATAAAAATTTGTTCCGGAAAAGCTTGGCTTTTATAGTGAATTGTTGTTATATAAGGATGTTGTTATAGAAAGGTTTGATCATAATATATTCCATATCTTTATCCAATAATTATAATATGGAAAAATTACCAGCATAGAAAATTTCTCCTTTTTTTGTTTTTCCAATCCGTTGCAGCATAGAATGTTTCAAGTAAATTTTTTAGTGCAATTGCGGCTAGTTCCCTCTCTTATAAACTGAATATAAGCAATGCCCACATGCATTAACGCACAGGTTTTACGTAAAATACTATTAGTCCAGCCTATATTTGTATTGGTAGATAGCATGCAACTTCGATCTTGCGATTCCAATGGCCAACAGGAGCGGATCCATAGTATCGGGTGTGATTTTCGGGAATCCAGTAACTTTTACCTGAGCCTTGTATTTGTATTGATAAATTTATTAAATGTATAAGTATTTTTAGTTTGGAACCTATTAGCAAAATCAGATGTTGGTCCAGTGGCAAACGAAGGAACGAACTTAAGCTATACTCTTGAATATTTGGTGGGGGTTGGAATCCCTTTGAACACTTCTTAACATCACTTTTGTTTTTTTTCACCAAACACCCATAGGCACCTTTTGTTTCTCTTTTTCTTTTAAAAACTGACCGGCCAACATTAAAAAAATTTCACACTTGCTTAAAGTATCACTTTTTCCCAAATGTTGGGAATCCATAAGGTTCAAATCCTAGATCCTGAAAACCGATAAATACAAAGTACGCATATTATAAAACATCCCGAATCACGTTTACTCCTATTATAATGCCAATAAAAAGGGATTATTTTTCTACTTGATTGTTCCTCGAAAACTTCATAGGCAGAAAGCTAGAATTGGGTCGAATCCTTAAACAGTATTCAATATAAACTTCTGATCAGTCAATCAAGTAGTTCATAAATATAAACAGTTTGGTAGGTGATATGAATTCCACGCCCATCACAATTGGAATGTTTGATTGACTCACCTCTAAGGCATTTATAAATATATTATAGAAATCTCGGTTAAACAGAGTTGCTGGTTTGCCCGAGAGGTTAAGGGGGAAGACTTAAGATCTTCTGCACATAAGTGCGCGTGGGTTCGAACCCCACAGCCAGCATATTTTTTCTTTTTTCCGCCTCCTTCGAGAAATTCTCTTGAATTCTTTCTCCAACACAATAACTTTTCTCCTCCTCTATTTTATAGAGAGAATTTTTTATGGAAATTATTTTGAATCACTCTTTTTAGATTCTGAAAACTGATACCCGGAAGAGCAGGAGTGCTTTCAGGTTTTATACTTTTCTGTATTTCCTTCTTATTTATAGAACTAAAACAAAAAAAAATGAAAAATAAGAATTGGCAACAAAGCAATGTATAATAAAAAGATAAATTGAAAGTCTCCTCAAGTTTCGTTGTATTTGTTCTATAGGAAGAAGAGAACATACAAATAATAAGTTGCGTCTGCCGGGAGTCGAACCCGGGTCTATTGCTTGGAAGGCAATTATCCTAACCGTTGGACTACAAACGCTGTTATTCAAGCGTATTTTAGTTTAATCAAATATAATATATTTGGTGTAATTTAATTTGTAAACTGTTCTTCTCAATGTTGAAAATAAATCCAAAAAGAGTACTTTTTCGGATTCATTCATGCTCAGAGGTACATATTCTGAAACTTCTTTCGCAATTTGGACGCATAAAATGAGAATATTTTTGCAACTTTTAAATCTCAAATTTGGTTAAATTTTTATTTTCTTTCCTCGTCTCTTTTTCAGTCAAATCTTGCCTGATAGGGTATAAAAGTATATTCCCTCCTACATTGCCATGCTAAAGGAGAAGAGTAAAAACTAGCCCCAGATTACTTTGGTTTCTTGGTGTTCCATCTCACCTAAACCATGGATTTAACAATGTCCAAAGGCCTGAGACTACTAATAAAAATGTAGCCCACTCAATGAACAAAATTGGATTAAGGCTCAGAGTTGTAACATACTTAAGAAAAATTGTACTGGCCCATATGATCCACTAAATTGTTACAAGATTAAAATTGTTAAAAGAAAGATCCAACTCAAATCAGGAACATCTTGCTAAGTGGTCTGAAATCAGCATTAGTAATTGTTGAGCATATTGGGCCTCAGGTCCACACACTTTCAGATAAGGCCCAACCTTCCACTAGCGGCTCAGACACAAGTCAACACATATAGCAAGTAGTCACTGTATTTTAAGCCACTTTAGTAGTTATAATTGTAGCCATAATATATTGCAACTATAAATACTTGTACTATCTGAAGATAAAGGGTAGAAGGTTCATTTACATTTTTCAGATATTTGTTCGATGCCTTCTCCCTTTTCCCTTTTTTTCTCTTTATCGCAAAATCAGGGTTTTCCACCATTGAAATTCTATTGCATGAGCTCGCTATGTGCTTCTAACATGGTATGAGAGCGGGTTAACAAACTCTAATCGTTCTCCTCGTTCATGCGATCCTACCCTCAATGTCAGATTTCGTGTTTTTCGACAGGTTCAAAGAAACCCTAGTTTCTGAAGAATGTGAGATCTCCGGCGAGTTTTCACGATATATTCTATCGCTCAAGGTGAAATATCAGCTCAAAGTTTCTCGTAGTGGTTATTCGGATATGTGGTGAAGGGTTTTGCATTGTTTTGAGCTGCTCGAGCAAAATTGGTTTCTTCCTTTTAAGTTTTGCTTCTGCATCTTTTAATTTTCTTCCTAGCTTTCAATATTTGTCAGTATAAGATAAAATTTGAGATTTGTAAATGGCTATTGAGGAAACTAATTTTTCAGAGGGCCTTTCGTCTTTCACCCTAGATCCTTCGCACCCCTTCTATGTCCACCCCTCAGACAGTCCCAATACCAATCTAGTATATCCTCCTTTCGATAGTACGAGATTTGTGGCCTGGAGGAAGAGCATGCTAGTGTCTATTTCTGCCAAGAACAAATTAGGTCTAATTAATGGTCGACATGATAGACCTACTAAGGATTCTCCCTATTATCCCTACTGGAAAAGGTGTAACGACACGGTGGTTGCTTGGATCACCAATTCACTGTCTAGGGAGATTTCTACCAGTGTTTTAAGGTATGACACTACTAGAGAAATATGGTTAGACATAAATGTGAGATTTGGACAATTCAATGGGTCCAAATTCATTCAGCATCAGAGGAAAATTGGTTCTATCTCCCAAGGAACCTCAAACATAGCTTCATACTTCACCACACTTCGCAGTCTTTGGGATGAAATAAATACAACCTATGTCGGACATGTGTGCTCTTGTGGAGCTCTTCCTAAATTCTTATAGGAACTCAAGTTATTCTAGTTCTTTATTGGTCTAAATGATTCCTACTCCATAGTCAAGAACAACATTCACATGATCAGTCCTCTCCCAACTATTAGCAAAGCATATTCCATTTTACAACATGATGAAAAACAGAGAGAAATAACTTTCTCCAGGTTTTTCTGTTGAATATGTCTCCTTCTATGCTTCCTCTGTTCCCTTTACTGGTCAAAGTCCTTTCAATCAAAGGATTCAATTTGAGACAAAGAGGCCTAATAAGTCAATATCTTGCAAATATTATACGAAACATGGAAACACTATTGAGAAGTACTATAAGCTTCATGGATTTCCTTATGATTTCAAGTTCAATTAGAACAAGAGATCAACCTCATATATTCATGTTGATGTTTCTTCTGTACATCATCAACTACAACACAAACTCCTCTATCTCCTGATGTTTCAGCACATGGCTTTACTCATGAGCAATATCAACTTCTCATGAGTCTCCTGCAACAATCTCATATCTACCCTGGGTTCAATAATAATGTGTCTCTGGAGAAAATACTGCTTATGCCTATTTTGTTGGTTTATTCTGTAGTTCTGTAGTTAAATCTGTGAATATTCATGCTCGTGCTTCCTCTCAAATCATTGTAGACACTTGGATCTTAGATTCGGGGGCCACCAATCACATAACCCCTCACAAATACCTACTTCATAATTTAACACCATTACCTAGACCTTACCTGATAACTTTACCAAATGGCTATAAGGTAAAGGTTGTTTCCACTGGCTCTTGACATCATTTTATACAATGTTCTTCTTTTTCCTTCTTTCCAATTCAACCTAATTTTCATTTATCATCTGCTTTTACAGTTTAAATGTTATGCAGTTCTTACCATTTCTAATTATTTTTTACTGGGCCCTTCTTTGAAGAGGCCACTGAAAAATAGTATAACCGATGATGGGCTATATTTTCTCCATCTTGTTGATGATGTTTTGTCTTCTCCTTAAAAACCTTCACAATGTAATGTTTATAGTTTTGTTGCTTCTACTTGTACTAGTTATACTTATGTTAACACTCCTCTTCCCCTCAATCCCTCTTGTAATCCACACATTGATTTAAATAAAATAGATTATTTTTGGCATCAAAGAATGGAGCATATGCCCTTTCATAGAATGAAAATTGTTCCTTTCATATCTAATAAAGTTTCTTTCAAACAATCCTTTATATGCCATGTGTGTCCCATGGCTAGACAACAAAGACTATATTTTTCTGACACCACCATCCATTCTTCAACTCCTTTTCAATTGGTCCATATTGATATTTAGGGTCCTTATCATACCCCTACTTATAATGGTTTCAAGTATTTCTTAACTCTAGTAGATGACTATACTAGAGTAACTTGGACACATCTCCATTCTTGCAAAAGCAATGCCCTGTTTGTTTTAAAAGCTTTCACTTCTATGGTCAAAATTTATTTCCATACCTTAGTCCAAAGTTCCAGGTCTAACAATGTCTTTGAATTGGGCACCAGTTCTGAATCCAAATCTTTCTTTCCAACTCAAGGTATTCTACATCAAACAACCATTCCTCACACTCCACAACATAATGGTGTTATGGAAAGAAAACATAAACACTTGTTAGAAACCTACAAAGCTTTGTTTTTTTATTGGGGTGAATGTGTCCTCACAACCACATACCTCATAAATAGATTCCTTTCCACTATGTTAAATAACATCTCCCCTTATGAAAAACTACATGGTTGTAACGATTCGACCGGTTATTTTGAGCTCTAGCATATCGTTCGGCGATTTGAGGCCTTGAGTAGATTCACTTCAGGTATTATGACTTGTACGTATGATCGAAATCAAATTTTTGGAAGTTCGGAATTGATTTGAAAAGAAAATTCTAATTTCGGAAGCTTTAAGTTGGAAGAATTTTCTAAGATTTGACTTTTGAGTAAACGACCTCGAAATTGAGATTTGAAGATTTTAATAGGTTCATATGATGATTTCGGACTTATAAGTATGTATCGGATCACCCCGGGAGCATTTCGGTGCGTATTATGAAATGTTGGTATTTTAAAAGTTTAAGAAATTCTTATGTTTGACTTGAAGTGGAATTTAATATTATCGATGTCCGTATGAGATTCCGAGCATCAATAGATTCGTTATATTATTTATGACTCGTGTGTAAAATTTGAAGTCATTCCGGATTGATTTGATACGTTTCGGCATAAGATATAGAATTTAAAAATTTGGAAATTTATAAGTTTGATTCGAGCAGTCAGTTCATGATTTTGGTGTTGTTTGACGTAGTTTAAGACTTCGACTAAGTTTGTATTATACTTTGGGATACGTTGGTATGTTTGGACGGGGTCCTGGGGACCTTGGGTGCGAATCAGATTGAAAACGGATTGAGTTTGGACTTGGGAGAAATGGTGAAGTAGCTGGCATCTGGTGTAACCGCACCTGCGAGGTTTTGGCCGCAGGTGTGGAGCCGCAGAAGAGATTCTGGGTAAGTTGGGCAGGAGCGCAGGTGTGAGGAAATGTATGCACCTACGAAGCCGCAGGTGCGGAGGGGAGATTATAGAAGCGAAATTGGCCAAGAAGGCATGGGGCAGCAGGAGCGGACTTTGGCACGCAGGTGCGTGAGCGCAGAAGTGCTTGTTGTCAGCAGAAGCGGTAGCGTAGAAGTGCTATTTGGGCCGCAAAAGCGGAGGCTGCTGGGTTGAGTTAGAACCGCACCTGCGATGGATTTTCCACAGGTGCGAAGCTGCAGGAGCGGCTATTGGACTGCAGGTGCGAAGGTCGGGCTGGGCAGTGTGTTTCTTTAAAATGAGGGATTGGCTCAATTTCATATCATTTCGTCCATGGGAGCCAATTTTAGAGCACTTTTGGAGTGCCATCTTCATCAATTATTATGGGGTAAGTATTTTCTTCACATTGTGAGTTAAATCCATAGGTTATATACGGATTTAAGCATGGGAATTTGTAGAAATTGGAATTTTTGGTAGAAAACCCAGAAATATTTTTGAATTTTGACCACGAAATTGGACTTGAAATTAGGGATAAATTATATATTTGAGTTAGTGGTGTTATGGGTAAGGTTTATCTTTGAAAATTTTCTGACTTCGGGCACGTGGACCCGAGGGTTGTCTTTATCAACTTTTCTAGCGGAGTTGGGAATTGTTTAGATTGATTAATTATGGGCATTAGAATACATTTTGATTAGGTTGCACACCGTTTGAATAGTTTGGATCGACGGGCTTTGGTTCGAGGTGTTAGAGAGGCTTTGGAGCCGGTTATGGAACTTCAGAGTGAGGTAAGTCTCCTATGTAACCTTGTGAGGCGAAAACTACCCTCCTAGGTGATAATTATTGCTATGTGCAACTAGTTGTGGGTGTTACGTACGCACGAGGTGATGAGAGTCCGTACATAGCTAAAACATGCTTATGCCCGGGTAGACTTAGGATCTCATCATGTAATATTTGAATTATTTGAACTCATTCTGCTGGCTTAATTAATTAAAGTTATAACTCAATTTGATTTAGAAATAAATATATGTATAATAGTCCGAGCCCTAACACTTTGAGTTGTGGGCGAGTTATTTGAGAAGCGTAAAGATTATATTCGCTATGTGCTCATGTACTGTATCGTAAACACGTGTCTCGTAATTCGGTAACTTCCTTCCTTTTTCTTGTGGAGTGGGCCGAACACCTCAACAGTATATAAATGCATCTATGGTTTATGTCGCACGACCCTCGGTAATGTACATATTATTCCGGATTGGGCCGAATGACCTTGGCAGAATCGTGCGTTATATCACTAGTAGTCCGAGTATTCACGAGCTAACCTCTCTATTGATGCCCGGAATATACGTGGTATTTCTTATTAATTTGATAATGACACTTGACATTTTCTGAGTTGTTAATGTAGAATACAAGATTTGGAAATTTTTGCTTTAAAAGAAGTAATTGGAAGATTATGTAACTTACAGATTAACCCCATCATTGCCGCATGCCTCATATCTGCTTATGTTTTATTTCATTACTTTAATTGGACCTTTAGTAAGTGTCGATGTCGACCCCTCGTCACTACTTCTCTGGGTTAGGCTAGATACTTACTGGGTACACATTGATTTACGTACTAATGTTGCACTTCTGCACTAAATGTATAGGATCTGACAGGTTCATTGATGATCACCTTGGCGTGTAGGCGCACATGTTGAGGAGACTTCACGTGAGCTGCACTCCTAGTTACGCATCGCAGACCACCGAGTCTCCATTGTAGTATTTATTTTATTCTATCTTATTACATTCAGGAGAGATGTTGTATTATTATTGTACTCCTTAGAAAAATGCTCATGCACTTGTAACACCAGATTTTGGGGGTTCCTACAGGTTCTCCATTATTGTAGTTCGTGAAAATTCTATTTCATGCTATTTAATTAGTAAAAATTATGATTTTAAAGTACTAGAATGAGTAATCAAATTGTTCAATAACTGTTGGCTTGCCTGACGACGGTGTTAGGCGCCATCACGACCTATAGTGGATTTTGGGTCGTGACAGCTTGGTATCAGAGCATTAGGTTCACTTAGGTCTCACGAGTCATGAGCAAGTTTAGTAGAGTCTTGCGGATCGGTACAGAAACATTTATACTTATCTTCGAGAGGCTACATGGTTGTTAGGAGCACTTCCCTTCTTGATTTCCTCATCGTGCGGTTTGATTCCATTGAGGCTTGTGCCTTTATTTCCTTCCTACTCAATCTTATGCTACATAAAACACTTGTTGGACGTCCAGGAGTTGTAGTAGTACTACAGACGTGGTGTAGGATGGTTCCCTGCGTGTTCGGGCAGGCTATTATCGTCGTCTTGCAGAAAGATGTTATATCATTTCAGCTCAGTAGCTGTATTTCCGATGGTTTGAGGCTATACACGGATTGCTATGATGGTCATGTGTCATTATCTCACAGTAGTGATATAATGGTGGGGTGCTCGTTTATGTGTTGAGGCAGTAAATGAATTGAAGAGAGGATTTCTCAGTGCATGATTTAGGGATTCAACATTTAATTCCAACGAAGGAAAGGCAATCGAACTATGGATGTTTAGGTTTTGGTTGATGTAGTAACGAGACTTGGTATTTTCGAGCATGGTGGAATTCTCATTGTGATGCGGTGTCGTCGTCCTTGTTTGAACGCATTACGATTCACCGATGTTATGGTCTTCTTTGATTTTGCCTTCGGGGCAGGATGTTGTGAAATGGTGCCTGAGGGGCGGTTGTCAGAGATAGCGGTATGCGGCGGTTCAGAATCGAATTGGTATTTCTAATATTGATGGCCCGAGAGAGATGATCTTCGAAGAGGCTTATAGTCGGTAACAATTTATTGGTTCAGGTGCTACAGAGATGGATTTTGATTTGATGCAACATTTGGGCAGCAAAGTATGAGGGAGGATATGGTGGAAGTGTTTCGCAGTGGTTGAATTACTAGCATGTCAAGTATGAAAAGCAAGGGTTGAGAAGTTGCTTAAAGGAGATGGTTTAACCGAAGTAAGAGTGGCAGATTAACATATGGATTCCGTGGTAGGATAATCGCGTGCCTTGAGAAAGTGTAGAACGGTTTGGGAATCATGATGGAAGGCGATTTGGCCTACGGATTTTATTTGGAATGGTGGTCACTGTACGAAGAAAGATTGAATATGACAGAAAGGAGTTGCTTGAAATGAAGAGGGGTATGAAGATTTGATTATCATTTCAGATGCAATATAACTTGAGTTCAAAAGATATTGTTGAACTTTCAGTTGATGTCAATAGGGAAGGTGCAGAATTATACAACTGGTGGGCGAGTATGAGCTCAGGAGGATTTACTGATTTCGTGGTAGTTGTACCCAGTGCAGCGTCGTTGGAAGATATCGGTTAGAAATTCCACAGTTGGGTTATTTCAATGAGCAGGTTAGCGGTAGCATGATGTTGATGAAGCTTCTGCGAAGAATACTACTTGCTACCCCATAAGAGGCCGAGTGTGTGACTGTGACTGATGATTCAGAATGTTCATGAAAAGCTTAACAAAAGACTTCGAGAAATTTGGCAGGTTAACGGCGCGTGATCATGTTAAATGAGAAGGAGGAATCATTATGGGCTCTACATTATGTGATGGTATCTTAAAGCTAAGTGGGGGAACCCCACCACTTACGATTGGATCGCGTGGTTGTCGGCTTGTGCATATTCTGGTTATCGGTGCATTGGTAGATTATTTATGACTAATAAAGGGAAAACATCAAGGGTAAGTCGAGCAAGGAAATTGATAAATGTGTGCTATATTCCGCAGTATCGATCCATGTGCAGGTTTTTGGGAAAACTCAGAGTTTATGCTTTGTGGATGTGATGTACAAGGAAAAAAATTCAGCCGGTTGCTTCTTCGAGAGGGTGTTCATGCGCTAACAGAGCATGGGAGTTTGGTTATGTTCGAGATCGGGTCAGAGTGGGTGACTCTCAGCAACGGCTGTAGTGGGTTCAAGAATTAAAGTGCAATGCCTAAGGATTTCAGGTCCGTTATGTGGTTAAGGACCGAGTCTTCGCAGTGGATTGCGAACGGAACTTGGAATATTCTATGTCATCGCCGGGCATGCGGTGCAGCATTAGAGTAAAGTACGAAATAGCTTTGGATGCGCAGAAGGTCTTGCAAAATGGGTGTACCAGTTGGAGATGTTATTGTGCGCTTGAAAAGGGTATGAGATAATTCATGGGTATTGAGACGATGTGGTCTCGCGATTAGGGTCACTCGGGATGAGTGCGGATTGAGTTCGTTATGTTGTGAATGGAGCTATTATTATTTCTAAGACATGTCAAGAGTACATTGAAAGAAGTTGGGCCGGTTAGTAATGTTAAATTGGCATGGTTGTGGTAATGATTAGTTCCTTCGGTGTGTGAAGTTATACATGTGGTTTGTGGTTGTACGTGCAGGCTTGACAACCACCATGACCTGATTGATTTGAGAAGTATTTGATTCCAATGGATTTGTTTTGTAAATGGATTCCGAAAGAGTTATGACGGTTTAGATCACGGCTTGAGGTTGTATTTTCTACGGTTTAGGAATTCAATTGCGTGTTGCATGGGCCCTTCGAAAATGAGCTAAGTGGAAGGTTTCTAGCCAATGAAGTGTTATTCTACTGGTAGTTCAGGGGTTATGATTAATTCGTGTATTCTCGCATAGCGGCATGATAGGTGCAGTGAGCGGCATGGGAATTTGAAAGTTGAGGACCAAGGTTGCAGTTCGGTATTGATAAGAATGTCACGAGCTCGGATGAGCCGGGAAGAATTAGATGTTCAGAGTAAGTTGACATTATCCTAGTGTCGCCTGGGAATGGTGTTCTGTGGAAGGAGCATTGTGTATTGATTTGCGGATTCTTGATCTGCTTTACAGAATTAGTACGGTTGGTGGTATGGATGTGCAAACATGGCTACCTGGGCAGAAGGTTGTGGGAGCGTGCCCCATAGGGAAATTGTATGAGTGTGGCATGCTAGTCACTTGATTGTTAAAGATCGAAACCAAGTACGGAGATTTTTGGTGTTATGGTTAATGTGAGAGTTTATGCCTGGAAGCTGCTCTATTCCTTTGGTTGTGAACTGTGGGGGTTGTGCCAGATTGAGACGGCTTGATTATTCGCACATGTGTTGAGGTTTCGTGTAGCTTGTGGTGTCATATGAGCAGGATGGCTCTCGAGATGCAGGTCATTTATCGCACCTTAGTCATGCTTGGGATTTGTGGCATATGGCACTATCCGTCTCCTAGAGTTGTATTTTTGCACTTAGCGTGCTTGTGGCCGATATTCGATACTCCGTAGGTAGAAGCATTTTGGCTTGATGGGTATGCCCTTATTTATGGTAATGAGTTGATCGGGTGGTACGCCGCCACGGGTACGTTATTTGGATCGGGTTGCACACCGCAACGGTATCATATTTGGATCGGGCTGCATATCGCAATAGTGTTACGTTGAGTATGGTTCCCTATATCTATTCCTACATATTTTGTTTCTCGTCCTCTGAGAAGGGTTCATAATATCTGTTTGACCATTTTATTCATTACGCGTGCTGGGTAATTATTTTCCAGAGTTCGTTCTACCTTATGCATCATATTCGAGTTGTAGCTTATCAGCGCATTGATGGCGTCATATGAGATCTGAGTCAGTGTTTGAGGTGGCTTATTGCGTGAGCAGCTTGTTCTGGGTGAGACGATATTATTGGACCTGAAATTAATGCAATTAGAATTATATAAGGTATATTAAAGAGAAAATATCGTTATTCATTTTAGAATGAGGTAACGGTTCTTGTCAGGAGGAGAGACTCCATGAATTATTGATTCGGCAGATAGGTATGAGTTTCTACACGTCTCTTTCATCGTGGCAGTATTGCGAGAGTTGAAATAGGACTTACATATGTCATGGGGTGCGTTATGGGCATCGGATTCATGAAATTGCAACTATCGTGGTCGGGGGATGTTATTATGGGCAACCGACTTATGTGGTGCATGGTGTGATTTCGGCATAGGTGCATGATCATGTTTTGGTACAGTGTGTAGTGATTGGTACGGTGTTCGTATGTTAGAATCAGGTTTTGTAGAGGAATTCGGAGGTTAGAAGTTGGTTCTAAGGCTTATTGACAAAATAAAAGGGAGGATCTTCAGTCTAACTCGAGCTAATGTGTCAAGATGGATTGTGGTGGCACGGGTAGGTGCACGAGATGTTAAACCATGATTTTGGACAACTCCGGAGCAGTCCCTAGCACGTTCGAGGAAGAACGTATGTTTAAGTGGGGGAGAATGTAACGACCCGACCGGTCGTTTTGAGATCTAGCATGTCGTTCGGCGGTTTGAAGACTTGAGTATATTCACTTCAGGTATTACGACTTGTACATGTGGTCAGAATCGAATTTCGGGAAGTTTGGAATTGATTAGGAAAGAAAATTCTAATTTCGGAAGCTTTAAGCTAGAAAAATTGGCTAAGATTTGACTTTTGAGTAAACGACCCCGGAATCAGGATTTGAAGGTTCCAATAGGTTCATATGATGATTGCAAACTTGGGCGTATGTTCGGGTTGAGTATTGGATCACCTATGAGCATTTCGGCGCGTATTATGGAAGGTTGGTATTTTAAAAGTTTAAAAAATTCTTAAGTTTGACTTGAAGTGGATTTTAATGGTATCGATGTCTGTTTGGGATTTCGAGCCTTGAAATAGCTTCGTTATGTCATTTATGACTTGTGTGTGAAATTTGAAGTCATTCCGGATTGATTTGATATATTTTGGCACAAGATATAGAATTTGGAAATTTATAAATTTGATTCGAGCAGTCAGTTCATGATTTTGATATTGTTTGATGTGGTTTAAGGCTTCGACTAAGTTCGTATTGTACTTTGAGATGTGTTGGTATGTTTGGACGGGGTCCTGGGGGCCTCGGATGCGAATCAGATTGAAAACGGATTGAGTTTGGACTTGGGAGAAATGATGAAGCAACTGGCATATGGTAAAGTCGCACCTGCGAGGTTTTGGCTGCAGGTGCGGGGCCGCAGAAGTGGCCAAGAGGGTCGCAAAAACGGCCAAGAGGGTCGCAGAAGTGATTCTGGGTGAGCTGTGCAGGAGCGCAGGTGCGAGGAAATGTCTGAACCCGCGAAGCCGCAGGTGCGGAGGGGAGACCGTAGAAGCGGAATTGGCCAAGAAGGCATGGGGTCGCAAGAGCGGACTTTGGCATGTAAGTGCGTTAGCGCAGAAGCGTTTGCTGTCCGCAGAAGCGGAAGCGCAAAAAGGCTATTTGGGCCGCAAAAGCGGAAGCTGCTGAATTGAGTTAGAGCCGCACCTGCGATGGATTTTCCACAGGGGTGGAGCCGCAGGAGCGGCTGTTGGACCGAAGGTGCGAAGGTCGGGCTGGGCAGTGTGTTTCTTTAAAATGAGGGTTTGGCTCAATTTCACATCATTTCGTCCATCAGAGCCGATTTTGGAGCACTTTTGGAGTGCCATCTTCATCAACTATTATGGGGTAAGTGCTTTCTTCACATTGTGAGTTAAATACATGGGTTATATACGGATTTAAGCATGAGAATTTATTGAAATTGAGATTTTTGGTAGAAAACCTAGAAAATTGGTATTTTTGGATTTTGACCACGAAATTGGGCATTGAATTAGGAACAAATTATATATTTGAGTTAGTGGTATTATGGGTAAGGTTTATCTTCGAATATTTTCGGAATCCGGGTACGTGGGCTCGAGGGTTGTCTTTATCCACTTTTCTAGCGGAGTTGGGCATTGTTTAAATTGATTAATTATGGGTATTAGAATACATTTTGATTAGGTTGCACATAGTTTGAATAGTTTGGGTCGACGGGCTTTGGTTTGAGGTGTTAGAGAGGCTTTGGAGCCGGTTATGGAACTTTAGAGCGAGGTAAGTCTCCTGTCTAACCTTGTAAGAGGGAAACTACCCTCCTAGGTGATAATTATTGTTATGTGCAACTAGTTGTGGGTGCTACGTACGCACGAGGTGACGAGAGTCCGTACGTAGCTAAAACATGTTTATGTCCGGGTAGACTTAGGATCTTATCCTGTAATATTTTAATTATTTGAACTCATTCTGCTGGCTTAATTAATTAATGTTATAACTCAATTTGATTTAGAAATAAATGTATGTATAATAGGCCGAGCCCTAATACTTTGAGTTGTGGGCGAGTTATTTGAGAAGCGTAAAGATTATATTTGTTATGTGCTTATGTACTGTATCGTAAACACGTGTCTCGTAATTCGGTACCTTCCTTCCTTTTTGTTATGGAGCGGGTTGAACGCCTCGGCAGTATATTGATGCATCTATGGTTCGTGTCGCATGACCCTCGGCAGAATCGTGCGTTATATCGCTAGTAGTCTGAGTATTCACGAGCTAATCTCTCTACTGATGGCCGGCATATATATGGTATTCCTTAGTAATTTGATAATGACACTTGGCATTTTCTGAGCTATTAATATAGAATACAAGATTTAGAAATTTTTGCTTTAAAAGAAGTAATTGGAAGATTATGTAACTTACAGATTTACCTCATCATTGCCGCATGCCTCATATATGCTTATGTTTTATTTTATTGCTTTAATTGGACTTTTAGTAAGTGTCGATATCGGCCCTTCGTCACTACTTCTCCGGGGTTAGGCTAGATACTTACTGGGTACACGTTGATTTATGTACTCATGCTGCACTTCTACACTAAATGTGCAGGATTTGACAGGTTCATTGATGATCACCTTAGTGCGTAGGCGCACCTGTTGAGGAGACTTCACGTGAGCTGCACTCTAGTCTACACATCACAGACCACCGAGTCTCTATTGTACTATTTATTTTATTCTGTCTTATTACATTCGGAACAGATGTTGTATTATTATTGTACTCCTTAGAAAAATGCTCATGCACTTGTGACACCGGATTTTGGGGGTTACTACAGGTTGTCCATTATTGTAGTTCGTGAAAATTCTATTTCATGCTATTTAATTAGTAAAAGTTATGATTTTAAAGTACTAGAATGAGTAATCAAATTGATCAATCACAGTTGGCTTGCCTGACGGCGGTGTTAGGCGCCATCATGACCTACAATGGATTTTGGGTCATGACAATGGTCATCCCTCTCACTATGACCATCTTAGATCCTTTGGGTGCCTTTGTTATTCTACTTCAGCAAAATCCGGGCAGTCAAGAGCCATTACTTGCATTTTCCTTGGCTATCCTTGTGGGAAGAAAGGCTACAAGTTACTCACTATCTCCAATCATGTTATCCTTTACTCTAGAGATGTAGTCTTCCATGAACACGTGTTTCCTTATTCTTCTCATTCCTCACAAATATTTCCACCTTCTCTTCCTCCTTTTGTAGACTTTTCCCCCCTGCTCCTTCTCCTACCTTTGTGCCTACTCCTCCTCTTGTTCCTTCTTCTACTATTAATTCCTCTCCTCCCTTTCCACCTAATGCACATCCTATTCCTTCTGCTTCTCTTCTTATCAAACATTCATCTAGAATTAGTAATCCTCCACCTCACTTAAAAGACTATATATTCCCATATATTGTCCTAAGGTTCCTGCATCCCTTGCTTCTAAAGTCACCTCAGCTGAACTGCACATGCATGAGCCCTAGTTTTACCAACATGTTGCATCCCACCCTGCTTGGAAGGAGTCCATGCTAAAGGAATTTAAAGCCTTAGATGCAAACTACACTTGGGATATTATTCCTCTTCCTCCTCACAAGAAGCCTATGCCTTGCAATTGGGTATACAAGATCAAACAGAGGTCTGATGGGTCCATTGAAAGGTATAAGTCTAGACTAGTAATAAAGGGTGACACTCAGAAAGAAGGCATTGATTACACTGAAACATTTTCTCCTATGGTCAAGTTCACCACCATCAAGTGCCTTCTCATTATTGATGCCAAGAGGCATTGGACTGTTTATCAACTTGATGTCAACAATGCTTTCTTACATGATGATCTCCATGAGGATATATGAAAATCCCACATAGATTGCAGCTATCTTCTTCTTCTCCATTGGTTTGCATGCTCAGAAAGTCTTTATATGGCCTTAAGCAAGCCTCCAGAAAATGGTTTTCTAAGTTGTCTGAGCCCTTGCTCAGTAGAGGCTACATTCCAAGTAAAAATGACTATTCTTTGTTCCTCAGGTATTATGTTAATTCACTCACAGTCCTGGAAGTATATGTTGATAACATTCTCTTAGCTGGAAGTTACTAAGTGTCCTGCAAGTTTTCTCATGAGTCAACACAAGTTCACCTCTTATATTCTTTCAGAGTTTCACTGCCAGAATTTTACTCCAGTGGTCCCTCCTCTAGATGGTTCTGTCAAGTTATTAGCTGATATGGGTGAGCCTCTATCTGATCCTAGCACTTATAGAAGGATAGTTGGTAAGTGATGACGTCTAAATACACTACTAAAACGTAAATGGACACGGTCGCATGCAATATAATTTACCCAACTATGAATAGGGGTCGAATCCCACAGAGAATAACATGTAGGCGATTAGGCGTGTAAGAGAATTATCACTTATTATGTTAAGCCAAACACTTAGAAAAGTTTTGATAAAATATTTAATAACGAATTGCGAAAATATAAACTAACCTAGAAAGCAAGTAAAATGATCAATGGCTACAAGCATGGATACATGGAGAATTACACTCAAGTAACGATCCAATGTATTTCATGATTTTACAAATATGAGCGAGTTTATGTTAATTAGCCTCGGGTAATAATTCTATATTAGCTTCTTCCGAAGACTAGAAATACTTCCTAATTGAATTATCCCTAAAATAATTAAGAGATTAAGCACACCCGAATATGGCTACAAGTAGTTCAATCTTATCCCTAGGTAGAATCTATAAAATGAGGGTTAACGCCTCAAGTTCTTGTTAATTAATCTTTTCCATCCCTAAATTATCTTTTCCAAAATTAATTCGAAGTAAATGGGTGAGTCCTAGGGTTAGCTAATCCCTTTGGAAATATTAAAGAACAAGAATAATTAAAGAAACAATAACTCACTTCATAATAAATAAAAATCGTTCAATACATAAGCACAACAATATATTTAATCCACACTTTAAACACAAATATTCCCATAAACAAGATTCAACTGTTGAAAAAAATACTACACACTTAGATATACAATACAAAGCAAGAAAATGAAGAAATAAACATAAATGGGCAAGAAATTCTCAACCAAAAGCTTCAAATCTTCAAGTCCCAAGTGTGTGTGCAAGAATCCTAGCTCCAATACTTGTGTTCTCTAGTCAAGAGACTGAAAATAAGCCAAAAGATCTATTTTCAATCAGCTAGGTCGTGTATTTGTGGGTTTGGAATGAAGAAAATGTGAAATGACATAAGTGTCCAGGTCTGAAGCTCGTTGACCGCACCTGCGGAAAAATCTTCGCAGGTGCGGTTCCGCAGGTGCGAATGCCTGCTCGCAGAAGTGATGATGGTGGAAAATTGATGTTCCGCAGAAGCGGTCCAAAGCATGCAGAAGCGTGTACGTATAAGTGATCTTCAAGCGCAGAAGCACAGACGCAAATGCGAATATTTACACGCAGAAGCATAACCGCAAAAGCGGTTCTCCACTCGCAGGTGCGAGTTCTGCCTTGCATGCCTTATGCTGCATCTGCGGACCAGTTCTCGCAGATGCGAGATGGGTCTTCGCATAAGCAATTACACTGGAAGGTTTTACCCTTCTTTCATTCTTTTTGCACGATTCCACTTTATTTAATTTCAATTCTCTTCGACACTTAAATTACCTGAAATTCTAGTAATGCATACCATAAATCACCCCATTTTATAATTAAAGGACACAAAAACTAAAGAAAATAGACTAGAATAAGTTGTAAAATCACCACTTATCAGTAAGCATAATTTTCTCCAACACACGCGACCTGACATTGCCTTCTTAATGCAACACCTTAGCTAGTTTCTCCAGGCTCCCCAAGTTCCTCACATGCTTGCTGTTATCCATGTTCTAAGGTTCCTGTCTGCTGCATCTGATTTGGGGATTCTTCTTTCTCCTGGTGATGATTTTTCCATCAACACTTACTCTGATTCAGACTGGGAAACCAGTGCTCAGTCCAGGAAAAGTGTTTCTGGCTATTTTATCACATTTGGGGGTTGCCTAGTTTCTTGGAAGAGTAAGAAGCAGCAAACCGTCTCCCTTTCTTCTACTGAGGCTGAATATAGAGCCCTTCGTTAAGTGGTTGCTAAGGTTTCATGGTTAATCACATTGCTTGGTGATTTTGGTCGACCAATCTCTGGTCATGTTCCTACTTTTTATGATAACTAGGTTGCTCTACACATTGCTAAGAATTCGGTATTCCATGAATCCACCTAATACATCGATATAGATTGTCATTATGTGCGGTACAATCTCATTTCTGGTTTTATTTCACTTCATAATGTTGCTAGTGCTGACCAACTTGCTGATATCATGACTAAGCCACTTATAGGACTTTCTTTCTCCCTTAAGCTGGAACATAGTAAAAAACAACCCCACTCGTCTCCACAATACCCATCGTGCGGAGAATGTGGTGGCACTCCTCTAGAAAACCTTATGCACCCTCTGAATCCAAACCACTAAAAGTAGGAGGGTCATACTTTTTTAACCTTGCAAGTCGAAGCCGTTTTCCTCAGATGATGTGGCCCTAACCATGGGCTGAACTGGGACCACAGATTGAGTTGTCATGACACCTAGAACCTGACCAATGTGGACTCGCTGCTCTGGAGTATGGGCGGTGGGAGTCTGAATCCCTCCCCCAATCTGCAAAGCAGCTGGTGCAACCGGAATCAACCCAGCCTGAGACAATGTACCATACATGCTCAAGAATTGTGCTAAAGACTCCTGGAGTTCGGGGGTAACTGCAGGCGCCTCCGGTACCTGTCTCCCAACCGGAGCTACTGGCGACTCCTTAACTGCTACTCTGGTAGGTGCCCTAGCTGCGGCACGTGCTCCTCTTCGGCCTCTGTCTCTACCCCTAGTGACACCTGCCCCGGGGGCGGCGTCATCAGTAACTATAGCTCGTGTCCTCACCATCTGTGAGAGAATAGAATGGTAAAAACTCAAACTTCGGGATCAATAAACTCGCAGGATAAGAAGTGAAGAAGTAAAACTGTCCTAATAGTTCCGTAGACTCTCGAAAATAAGTACAAACGTCTCTTTACCGATCCGCAAGACTCTACTAAACTCGCTTATGACTCGTAGCATTTATGAACCTAGAGCTCTGATACCAACTTGTCACGACCAGAATTTCCCTCCGTAGAATTTTGTGATGGCACCTAGTCTCTAAGACTAGGTAAGTCTAACACTTACTGAATTAATAGAAACATTTGACCAATAATTAATAGTTAGGAAGTAGAACCTTATTACCAACTTACAATTCCCAAAATTGGTAGTACAAGCCATAAGCTCTACTGAGTTGCTACAAAATCCTCTAAATACAACTATTTCGAAATAGAAAATACAGTTCAAGTACAATAACAGAAGGTGACTCCGAGGCCTATGAACGCAACAACAGGTTTACCTTGAGTCTCCTCAGCAAGATCCGTACAGCTAGCTAGCAATCGACTGACTTCGAATTACCTGGATCTGCATAAAAATATGCAAAAATGTAGTATGAGTACACCACAGCGGTACCCAATAAGTATCAAGACTAACCTCAGTGGAGTAGTGACGAGGGACAGTCAAGACACCTATTGGACTAGATAACCTGAACAAGTATAGGTATAGAACTAACAGAGTATGATATCTCTACAAAACTATGCATAATGACAACAATAATACGGTGCTTGCAGTAGGAAATAGAAGCAATAATTTGTAGCGGGAAACCACAAGTAATAACACAGTAGAGTAAGTCGAACACACTTTAAATCCAATGAAATACAAATAAAGGAAAAACAAGTAGCAACTTGATAAGAATAACTGCTTTCGCACCAGGTTTATTCAATAATCCCCATGAGGTACCAAACCTCAAAACTCACACAATTCACGGGTCCCAAATTCATGAACCCTAATCATTTGGCATCCCGTGCCCTCATTACAACTGATAACTGCACGGACGACTCATATGCCAATAGAACCAATCTCACATATAAGACAAGTAGACGGAGTACGTACAAATGATTGGTAGCATCAGGGTTCATCTTCTTAAACCGATAGGGTGATAAAGTACGTATATGCTTGTGCAAGTGTTCTACCACAGTTCGGGCCAATGAATAAGAGTAGAGAAAAATGAACGATACATAAGGAACGATCCCCATAATTTGCACCAAGTAAAACTTACACAGGTTAGGCACGCCACTACACAAATATCAACAATAACAATGCCCCTAGACCATCACAAGTTATCACAAATCTATCCCCGACATAGCTCATCTTATCTCGCCACGTGCGCAATAATAAAGTAAATGCCTACTGTGAGCACCTGGTTTTTGCCCCACATATGAAATTACTCCTAAAAAATAATCCAACAATAATTTCAATTGTTTTATGAACTTTAGGAGTTTTTCTTTATTTGTTTTATATTTATTCGCATTGTTTATGCATGTTAGGAATATCGTAAATCATAATAATCATAAAAATATTCAAATCTTAATTTCATAGCATTTTAGATTTTAAATTATATTTTTAGGATTTAATTACATTGTTACATGCATTATTTAAATATCTAAAAACCAAAAAAATGCATTCTTATACTAGTTAATTAATTAGGTCATTAGGCAATTAGTGAGTAAAATATATATAATAGTTTAGCCACACAAATTGGTTTAGTCAAGCCCATCCCTTTAGAAGCCCAATTTCCATGACCCACCTGGCCCAACCGGATCCCCTTCTGTGAGAAAACCTATCTTCCCCCATCCAAAAAAAAGGACTTAGCAGCCACCCCCACCTCTCGGATTCTCAAGATCAGAGATAGAGAACAGATCTCCCCCAAAAGACTAACCTTAGTCAGTCGCCGCCCCCTCCCTCCTCACTCTTTCATCATATCTGATCCCTTACACTCTCCTCTCACCCTTCAACACCATCCTACACACACAGAGAGATGGAAAACAAAGAGAGAATCACTTTCCTTCATTGTTTTTCTTAGAGAAAATTCAAGCAATCACCACTTCACACGTCAAAAATCACTCACAGCAACTCCTACAATCCATGCGCCTGAAAATCGACTGACATACTCACAAACATCGCCTAGACAATTTTCAGCATTAGTTACTCCATTTCATCAACAAAAAAGGGGCTGGTCAATCATTTTTGGTGTTAGAAATCGTTGTTGTTTGCTGTTGTACTGCTGATTTGCTGAGCTTCGTCTTCGTTCTCTTAGCCCTTAGCTGGAATTTTAAGCAATTCGTGATTTCCAGGTATGTTTGTTTGCTTTGCGATTTTCTTGTTGTAAAACTCAAAGTTCAGATTAAATACAAGTGGTATATTCATTGTTGGTTTTGTTCGATGTGAATTTTATTGTGATATTCTGTGTGTAATTATTTTGATGACTTGCTGGTGGTTTAATTTCCCTTTTAGTTGTTGTGATTTTCGAGCCTGTTGGATTAAATGCATACTTTTAGTTTCTTTGTGAATTTAAAATCAATGTGTAGTGATAAGAAGGTGTTGTTTCATTTATTAAGTTTGAGATAAAATCAATTGAAATATGTTAAGGAGAAGTTCCTACCTTGATTGAGGTCTATTTCTCTTTCTCCTCCTAATTTGACATTATTTCAGTACTTACTTTAATTAATCTCTCTACTATGCTTATTTGTGCCTAGTTCACTTATTACTTGAAATTCATTTGATAAATGTTTAGTTATGGATTGTCTGTTGGATTTATTCCTAATTGTATTTGTTGGGTAAGAATACTTATGCAGAAAAGTACTCAAGAATTGAAGTGGGATAAATTCTAGTAATATGAATCGTTGGAGCAAATGGGTCAGAGTATTTCGTTACTTCTCATGCTTGACCGTGTGTGCTCCACTCAGTCATCGGTGATTATTGGTTTTAACGTTATTATCTGTCTGAGCACGATAGTGAAAAGTTAGGTGTTCGGCATTTTTTGTAGAAAAATAAGATGGGTCGCTTTTGTGTCGTAGGGTGATTTAGGAAGACAGAATCGCATGCAAAGTGTCTTCATATCTCAGAAATGCTCAAAAAGGAGCAGCTGAGCGTATTTGAGAATTATTAAGTCTTGTCCACTCCCTCCATAAATAAGTTGCAAATTACCTCAAGTGTTAGGAAGTAATTAAACAAATTCTGAACATGCGTTAGTTGCTTTAGGCGCGATTAATAATAAATCATCGTGACTCTGGGTACGGTTCCCGTGGCATGGTCACGATACGTAAATCCCAATTCGAGTGTGCGTTTCACGTGACTCGATCTTACAACTTCAAATAGTAATAAAAATAAACATGTCGTAAATCGCGGGTGTATTTCATGTGGCGTGGTTTACGATGTATACCAAAACGATAAGTGTACGACATCGTGACTTGTTCCAGAAATAATTCCGTAAATACTAAATGCGGTTCAAAAGTAAAAAATGCACAATAGGTTTCAAACATGCTCTAAATCAGATAATTAGGCCAGTTATTAACAGTTGGGTGACCTTGCTGAAACCACGGAACTCGGGAGTGCCTCACACCTTCTCCCGGGTTAACAGAATTCCTTACCTAGTCTTCTGTGTTCGCAGACCATAAATAAATGTTAATTTTCTCGATTTGGGATTTAAAATAAACTGGTGACTTGGGACACCATAAATTATTCCAAGTGTCGACTCTGAATAAATAAATAATCTCATTTCGATTAATGTCACTTAAATTGGAAAAACTCCATATCCTTTCGGGAAAAAGGAGGTAGGACAGCTCTGGCGACTCTGCTGGGGACAAGAACCCAGAACTTGTGGTTCAGGGTTCAGAATTCGAGCTTAGATGACTGTTATACTTGGCTTTTACTTATTATCTGATTTTTACGTGTTTGAGCCTAATGTGCTAAATGCCTCTTTTTACCGCTTTGATATTGTTTGGACTGTATATAAACTGTCACGAAACCCTTCTTCTCTCTGAGTCTTCTAAATCTTCTAGGAAGTGCACGCTGGCGTGACTTTTTTTTCTGTTAATGTCATATCCTAATTTAGAACGAGGATCATATCAGTTACAAAGCCGGATGACCTTTTGGTTATCGATACGTTGCCCCCCCCCCCCCCCCCGGCTCGAGTTGTCCGCTCGGGTAAGCCAGGTCTAGAACCATACACCCAGGGTTTTAAGCTTAGAAAAAAAGAACATAGCCTCATGCTGGATCCCTAGTAGGTACGTTTGTTTGCATCACGTGCATTTGACTTTGGGGACTCAACACAGGGGTTGGGACTGTCTAGGACAGGTGTACCCAATTTAAAAGATCAATCTGATGCATTTTTACGTGCTACTTGTGCATTTATCGGTTTCGGCTTGTATGTTGACCGGCTTTTAGAATAAGGAAAGAAAATCAAGCAAAATCAAGAAGTGAGGTAGGATAGAGAAATATCCGGAATCTAAAAATATCAGTGTTCAAAATATCCTGAAACTCTGCCGATTTTTTTTGAAAAAGAGAGAAAATAAAAAGATGAGTCTTTAAAAAAATAAGTCCTATTTTTTCACGCGACAAAACTCGCAGAACTACGCGGGTCTGATTCTCACCAGATGTGAGATACGTAGGCAAACCTAATCGGTTCCGGCCCACATTTTTAAAAAAAAATCCAAAAATATTTTCCTTTAATTCCTTCTTTAGGAGTTTTTTTTTTTTTTATAAAATCCCAAAAAAATATACAAAATAAGAAAACTTTTAAACCAAAAAAATATTTTATTTGTAGGAGTCTTTTATTAGAAAAAGAAAACAAATGAAATCAAAATCCAAAAAAAAAAATTTCTACATTTGTTTTTAGAAAGTCTTTCTCCCAAAAATCCAAAAAAAAAAAAAGAAAAAAAACATGAAAAGCCAAAAAATATTTTTTCTTATATAGAAGTCCTTTCGGAAAAAATTAAAAAAAATAAATAAATCAAATTCCAAAAATATGTTCTTTCTGGAATTTATAAGTCTTTCTTTCGAAAATTTAAAAAAAAAATCAAAATCCAAAAGAGTTAGTTTATTTACTTTATTTCTGATCTTCCCGAACTACGTACGATTTGATTCATGTTCCCACATGATACGTAGGCAACCCACATCAGGTTCGATCGACCAAAAAAAAATGATGATGATAATAAGGACCGACTGAATCCATTCTAACGTGCCTCTTGTTTTGAATCATAGAAAAAAGTTTGAGGTGGTCAGTTTGTGGTAAGCTATCAACACAAGATCCAAAGGAAAAATGTCATTGACAACAGACATTGAAGCTGTTACGAGAGGTCAAGAGACTCAGGGTCAGAGGGTTCAACAAGAGTCTACTGTGGTTGAGGAAAATAGAATACTGAAACAGCAAATGACTGAAATGTGTCAACCATCGGCCAATGGTCAAGGACCACCCCTTTCTTATGTTTTCCCAAAATTCACACCCATCTCGACTACTACCACTCATGTCTCATTGTCTGATCGATCCTATCCATTTGGGTTCAGTCTTTATCCGAATTGTATGACTACAGCCGGAACTTCTGTTGCGCGCTCCCAAAGTGTGCCATTGACAACCAATCAGACAATCACTGCTGTTATGCCCGTTTTCACTATCCCACAGCCAACAGTGATACAAAAGAAAAGTCACGAGTCACAATTTGCTACCCATCAAGAACAATACCATTCTCCTGAGTACCACTCGTATCTATTTGATCTTCCTTCAAAGATTGAGAAGCCTGCCCAAAAGATGGCACAAGAAGAAATGACCCAAAGAGTGAAAAGCTTAGAACAAAAGTTGAAAAACATGCAAGGGTCGGCAAGTCAGAAGAGTATTGCCTTCAAGGATCTATGTATGTTCCCCGGTGTTCGTTTGCCACTTGGTATCAAGACTCCCAAATTTGAAAAGTATGATGGACATGGAGACCCCATAGCCCACCTGAAAAGGTATTGCAATCAGCTAAGAGGTGTGGAGGGAAAAAAAGAACTAGTAATGGCTTATTTCGGGGAAAGCCTGATAGGGGTAGCCTCTGAATGGTTTATGGATCAAGAAACCTCTCACTGGCATGTCTGGGATGACATCGCCCAGGCCTTTGTCAAACAGTTCCAATACAACATCGATATCGCCCCAGACCGCAATTCCCTTTCAAACTTGAAGAAGAAACCAACTGAAAGTTTCAGGGAATATGCCATTAAATGGAGAGAGCAAGCGGCTAGAGTTAAGCCACCCATGGATAACCACGAGCTAATCACTGTCTTCCTTCAGGCTCAAGAGCTAGATTATTTTCAAAACATGATGTCCGTAGTGGGCAAATCCTTCTCGGAAGCAATCAAAATTGGGGAAATGGTTGAGAATGGCCTTAAGACAGGCAAAATTATAAGTCAAGCAGTTCTCAAAGCTGTAACTCAAGCTGTCCAGATTGAATCTGATAATTTTAGTGACACGAATAAGAAGGATGAAGAAACCATGATGACAATAAGGTCGAGAAGAGGTCCTAGGAGAACATCTCGAAGGTATGAGCAGCCTCATCGAGTTTTCGATGATTCCCCTGAGCACTACTATCCACCTCAGAACCCACAATACTCTATTGCTCCACTTCAGTATGTTGTCCAGTCACCAAGACACCCCATAAGGCGAGCACCAGCACCGCAAAATCTCCACCAGCCTCCACAAAATTTTCAAATGCCCTATAACCCACATCCAAGCCAGGGGTATAGAGGGGAACAAAGGTTGAAAGATAATTTTACACCAATAGGAGAGTCCTATGCAAGTGTGTTTGAGAAATTAAAGCATTATGACATGATTGCACCTATTCCTCCAAATCATGTGGACCCACGTGCAAGAAGCTTTGACCCTTATAAAAGGTATGAATACCATTCCAATGCCCAGGGGCACAATGTTGAAAGTTGTCGGGATTTGAAAAGAGAAATAAAAAGGATGATCCAGAAAAAACTGATTGTGATCCAAGATAATGACACCCAAAATATCACGCAAAATACTTTACATGCACATGATGATGCACACTTTGTGGGGATTATGTGTGGCGACATGGAATATGAGAATCCTCTCGGGAACTTGCCGACTGAAATTGGAGAAGGCCATGGTGATTCTGATGAGCAAATTTGTGGCTAAATGTCAAGCTTAGCAATTGAAAAGTCATTCCCTCCTCACTAGGAAGGAATCTTGGTAGCTTGTTTTGATGTTTTTTCTATTATATGGGTTATTCCAGGATGTGATCCAAATTTTATTTGTTTTTTTGAGTCAAACCCTTCTATATCTCTATTTTGTTTGTGTGAGTCTTGTCTGTCCGTTTTGTTGCTATTTTCATTAGCCGGGTTATTTTAGGGTTGTAACTCAGATTTTAGGTTGTTTGTCTTGTTGTTTACTCAATGAAATACAGTTTGTCCTTTTGTGTCTTTCCATGCTTAGTTCTTTTCCTGCTAGTTTTAGTGATATGACATGCACGCAGAATTTTTGGCCAGATCTTAGAAAACTGATTTAAGCTTGAATTGGATAAATGAGAAAAAGGAACTTTTGAGGATGAATAAAGAGTTGAAACACTTTGGAATTAAGCTCGAATAAAATGACCTGAGGAGGTTAATGATCTTTACCTTCAAATTATTGTGAAGGTCGGGTTTGAGGAAGAATCAATTGAAGTTTATTGAAAAGTTTGACATTAATGGGTGAAAAGTGTCTTCCGACCACGACACACCAAGAGGACAGACATGTTCATCAATGTTGTGTCGCGAAAGGAAATCATGATTGGCACTCTAGAGGCTAGGAGGCCATTGTTCTGCTACCCAAATACTTTGTACCCTTTGTTACACTTTTTGAGCCTGTGTTATTTTCTTTGATCACCCTCTTTTGGAATCAAGTTTAGAGTCAAAAGTCAAAAAGAAAATGAAAAGAAAAGTCCATGCTCCCAAAGTACAAACTGGGGAAACCCTTAGAAAGTTCAAGTGAAAAGAAAAAGAAAAAAGAACATTAGAAGGTCCATGCCCCTAGAAAATAGAAGCTGGGGCAGTTTGTTTTGAAAACAAAAAAAAAATGAAAAAATGAAAAAAAAAAGATAAAAAAAAATAGTTAGGTCAGATGTTTGAACTACGTTAGACCTGATTCCTTTAAAAAAAAGGATATGTAGGCAGCCTTACATGGTTCGGTCCAACCAAATAAGAATTCAAAAAAAAAAAGAAAAAAAAGAGAAGAAAAAAAGAAAGAAAAAAATACAAAAATCCCCAGTATCAGAAACTGGGGCAAAGATTTTATTTCACTTTTGAAAGAGTCGATTCCAAGAGTTGTAAGTCTACAACCCCTCATTTCGAGTTTACTTTGAGCCTTCATGTCAACCCTTTTTTTTAACCCTATCCAAAAACCTTCCAAATAAAGACCTCCTGATATGCCTTCAAGAATGCCAAGAGAAGCATGCAATGAGCAAAAGTTGTCATGCGACATAGAACACTGTCAAGTTGCTCACACAAGAAAGCAAAAGAAAAAGAAAAATAAAAGAAAAATGAGAGAGTCTTACTAGTGAAAACCCTCACAGGCACTGTAAGGCGATGGTAAGAAGAGATAAATAAATGAGAGAGGCTTGTTGGTGAAAATCCCTCGGGGCACCACTAGTCGAAAGTGAGTCGTGAAGCTGATGCAAAGGATTGGCACGAACAAGCCCGACTTCAAAGTTTATAAGAATAGTAAAAGGAAAGATTGGATTAGTTTGATGGATCGGCCATTAAGTCCAAAATGCATGTCATGATTCATTAAGGCTAGCTATTAGAAAAAACTCTTCCTTATGTCCTTCTCGACAGGGGCATTTATTGTTAATACCGTTTCTTCGCACCATTGTGTCCCTTCACTCTGAGTCAGTCCTTGTCAAAACAAGGAAGAAAAGATTTCAAAATCTGCTACCAGCTTTTCAGTTGCACAAAGTAAATTTGGCCAGCACAGTCAGGTGTTACAGTCAACATGCCTTGAGGATTCATGCAAAGGTTCCCTCCCTCCCCCCCAAAATACCCTTGTCAGCCTACTTGGCTAAAGCAAGCAAAGATAACCTCGAAGTTAATCAGGGGCTCGGGCTCTCTGTAGTACTGAACAAGAACTATGAAGTGTGCACATCATACAAAAGACACTTACCAGTTGTGATTCTCTCTGATAGACAAATTATTCAAAAAGCAGAAAGACATTCAAGATATAGAAAAGGTCACCTAAGCAAAGATCTCCAGTTGGGATAAGGCTGATTGAGCCACAAATACAAATGGTACTGGGTGTGAAACGATCAGGGTTGATGTAAAGCAAAAAGTCTCTTGAAACCGACTCAAGCCGATTGAGCAAAAGCCAAGTTGCCCAAGACTCAAGGCCACAAACCGACCACCACTTTTAAAACTGACAAAATTTCCTTTGTTTGAAACAGGAACAAAGCAATGCAAGGAAAGTGGTTCAAAAGAAAAAAAGAGAAGAGAAGAGCCGACAAAGGAAAGTTTCTCAAATCTTTGCCTTTATTTGTCTTGCTAGTGTGCATAAAATATTGCCATTGCTCTTCACATGTTTCCTCCTAGGATAAAATGTCCTAGTCTGATGGATTTTCTCTCAATAAAAATCTTAGTCTGATGAATTTTTCTCCTAAGATAGAAAACCTAGTCTGATGAATTTTCTCCTAGGATAGAAATCTTAGTCTGATGAGTCTTTCTCCTAAGATAACAAAAAAACTTAGTCTGATGAATTTTCTCCTAGGATCAAAATCTTAGTCTGATGAATCTTTCTCCTAAGATAGAAGACCTAGTCTGATGAATTTTCTCCTAGGATAGAAATCTTAGTCTGATGAGTCTTTCTCCTAAGATAACAAAAAAAGACCTAGTCTGATGAATTTTCTCCTAGGATCGAAATCTTAGTCTGATGAATCTTTCTCCTAAGATAGAAGACCTAGTCTGATGAATTTTCTCATAGGATCAAAATCTTAGTCTGATGAATCTTTCTCCTAAGATAATAAAAAAGAGACCTAGTCTGATGAACTTTCTCCTAGGATCAAAATCTTAGTCTGATGAATTTTCTCCTAAGATAGAAAACCTAGTCTGATGAATTTTCTCCTAGGATTAACGTCTTAGTCTGATGAATCTTTCTCCTAAGATAATAAAAAAGAGACCTAGTCTGATGAATTTTCTCCTAGGATCAAAATCTTAGTCTGATGAATCTTTCTCCTAAGATACCATAAAAAAAGACCTAGTCTGATGAATTTTCTCCTAGGATAATAAGTTTTAAAAAAAAGGGAAGTCTGGATTAAAAAAAAGGTCAATTTTTAGTTTTCTTAAGTTATCAATCTTTAATTTTCTTGAAATCAGGGGTCCCGCCTGGAGAATATGGTCAGTTTTTAGTTTAGTCAAGCTTAGTTTATAGTTTTCCGCAAGCTCAATCTCAAATTAAGGAGACGCACTTCCTAGTTTGGGTTTTTTAGATTTTTATTTCTTTAGGAGACGCATATCCTAGTCTTTAATTTTACTCTCATCATTGCATCATTCATCAATAGCATAGGTGATTTATAGTTCTGCTAACAACTCACAAATCTTCCTAGTGCAAACTGGGGCAGAAAAGTTTCTTTTGTTTTGTCTATTTTGTTGTAGTATCAGGCGCCCACCTGGAAAACGAGGGAATTCATTTCACTTTTAAGTCAGCAGGCGCCCACCTGAAAAATGAGGGAATTTATTTCAAGTTTTAAGTGAGCATCAGGCACCCACCTGGAAAACGAGGGAATTCATTTCAAGTTTTTAAAGTCAGCAGGTGCCCACCTGGAGAATGAGGGAATTTATTTCAAGTTTTAAGTCAGCATCAAGCACCCACCTGGAAAACGAGGGAATTCATTTCAAGTTTTTAAAGTCAGCAGGCGCCCACCTGGAGAATGAGGGAATTTATTTCAAGTTTTAAGTCATCAGGCGCCCACCTGGAGAATGAGGAAATTTATTTCAAGTTTTAAGTCAGCATCAGGCGCCCACCTGGAGAATGAGGGAACTCATTTCAAGTTTTAAGTTAGCAGCAGGCGCCCACCTGTAGAATGAGGGAATTTATTTCAAATTTCAAGTCAGTTGCAGGCGCCCACCTGAAGAACGGGGGAAGTCATTTCAAAATTCAATTCAAGTTAGAAGTAGCAGAAGCTCGCCTCAAGACTGTGAGCTGACATTCCGAGATGACCAAAGGAAGAAGTCTCAATCCAGTATAAAAGAAAAAGAAGAAGAGAAGTGAATCCAAAATGCAGAAGCCGATGAAAGATTTGAACCGCTCAAGACATGGCTGAAGTCACAAGCTTTGCATGTCCCGTCTTGATCCGAAAAGTTGAAGAAGAAAGAACTAGCACCTGCAGCTAGCAAGCATCAAGGTTCAAATCAAAAGTCCTCATGAAGAACCATTCAAGACTCAAGATCAAGCTTCAAAAGACTCATAGATAGGAATCTTGTAACTCCTAGCTGATAGACTTAGTTAGTCTTTTTCATTTTGACTTTGGTGTAATAAGGAGCTCAGCAAGCAGTAAACATCAGCAACAATAGAGAAATCACAGCTTCTCGGTAGTCCCAGCTGCCTAAACTCCAAGAACTACATTGACCTGATTCCTTTAAAGCCAAGGATATGTAGGCAATCTTTGAAGCAAGATTCGGACAAACCTTTTAAAAATGCTTCCTATGGAGTATCAAACGGGCAAAAATTGTTCATGATTGCTCACTTTATCTTTGCCCGAAAAATCTTCATGTTTTCGAGCAAAGAGGGGCAGCTGTGAGCACCTGATTTTTGCCCCACATATGAAATTACTCCTAAAAAATAATCCAAAAATAATTTTAATTGTTTTATGAACTTTAGGAGTTTTTCTTTATTTGTTTTACATTTATTCGCATTGTTTATGTATGTTAGGAATATCGTAAATCATAAAAATCATAAAAATATTCAAATCTTAATTTCATAGCATTTTAGTTTTTAAATTGCATTTTTAGGATTTAATTACATTATTACATACATTATTTAAATATCTAAAAACCAAAAAAATGCATCCTTATACTAGTTAATTAATTAGGTCATTAGTCAATTAGTGAGTAAAATATATATAATAGTTTAGCCACACAAATTGGGTTAGTCAAGCCCATCCCTTTAGAAGCCCAATTTCCATGACCCGACTGGCCCAACCGGACCCCCCTCTCTGAGAAAACTTATTTTACCCTTTACAAAAAAAGGACTTAGCAGCCACCCCCACCTCTCGGATTCTCAAGATCAGAGATAGAGAACAGATCTCCCCCAAAAGACTAACCTTAGTCAGTCGCCGCCCCCTCCCTCCTCACTCTTTCATCACATCTGATCCCTTACACTCTCCTCTCACCCTTCAACACCACCCTACACACACACAGAGATGGAAAACAAAGAGAGAATCACTTTCCTTCATTGTTCTTCTTAGAGAAAATTCAAGCAATCACCACTTCACACGTCAAAAATCACTCACAGCAACTCCTGCAATCCATGCGCCTGAAAATCGACTGACATACTCACAAACATCGCCTAGACAATTTTCAGCATTAGTTACTCCATTTCATCAACAAAAAAGGGGCTGGTCAATCATTTTCGGTGTTAGAAATCGTTGTTGTTTGTTGTTGTACTGCTGATTTGCTGAGCTTCGTCTTCGTTCTCTTAGCCGTTAGTTGGAATTTTAAGCAATCCGTGATTTCCAGGTATGTTTGTTTGCTTTGCGATTTTCTTGTTGTAAAACTCAAAGTTCAGATTAAATACAAGTGGTATATTCATTGTTGGTTTTGTTCGATGTGAACTTTATTGTGATATTCTGTGTGTAATTGTTTTGATGACTTGCTGGTGGTTTAATTTTCCTTATCAGTTGTTGTGATTTTCGAGCCTGTTGGATCAGATGCATACTTTTAGTTTCTTTGTGAATTTAAAATCAATGTGTAGTGATAAGAAGGTGTTGTTTCATTTATTAAGTTTGAGATAAAATCAATTGAAATATGTTAAGGAGAAGTTCCTACCTTGATTGAGGTCCATTTCTCTTTCTCCTCTTAATTTGACATTATTTCAGTACTTACTTTAATTAATCTCTCTACTATGCTTATTTGTGCCTAGTTCACTTATTACTTGAAATTCATTTGATAAATTTTTAGTTATGGGTTGTCTGTTGGATTTATTCCTAATTGTATTTGCTGGGTAAGAATACTTATGCAGAAAAGTACTCAAGAATTGAAGTGGGATAAATTCTAGTAATATGAATCGTTGGAGCAAATGGGTCAGAGTATTTCGTTACTTCTCATGCTTGACCGTGTGTGCTCCACTCAGTCATCGGTGATTATTGGTTTTAACGTTATTATCTGTCTGAGCACGATAGTGAAAAGTTAGGTGTTCGGCATTTTTTGTAGAAAAATAAGATGGGTCGCTTTTGTGTCGTAGGGTGATTTAGGAAGACAGAATCGCATGCAAAGTGTCTTCATATCTCAGAAATGCTCAAAAAGGAGCAGCTGAGCGTATTTGAGAATTATTAAGTCTTGTCCACTCCCTCCATAAATAAGTTGCAAATTACCTCAAGGGTTAGGAAGTAATTAAACAAATTCTGAACACGCGTTAGTTGCTTTAGGCGCGATTAATAACCCACATCAGGTTCGATCGACCAAAAAAAAATGATGATGATAATAAGGACCGACTGAATCCATTCTAACGTGCCTCTTGTTTTGAATCATAGAAAAAAGTTTGAGGTGGTCAGTTTGTGGTAAGCTATCAACACAAGATCCAAAGGAAAAATGTCATTGACAACAGACATTGAAGCTGTTACGAGTGGTCAAGAGACTCAGGGTCAGAGGGTTCAACAAGAGTCTACTGTGGTTGAGGAAAATAGAATACTGAAACAGCAAATGACTGAAATGTGTCAACCATCGGCCAATGGTCAAGGACCACCCCTTTCTTATGTTTTCCCAAAATTCACACCCATCTCGACTACTACCACTCATGTCTCATTGTCTGATCGATCCTATCCATTTGGGTTCAGTCTTTATCCGAATTGTATGACTACAGCCGGAACTTCTGTTGCGCGCTCCCAAAGTGTGCCATTGACAACCAATCAGACAATCACTGCTGTTATGCCCGTTTTCACTATCCCACAGCCAACAGTGATACAAAAGAAAAGTCACGAGTCACAATTTGCTACCCATCAAGAACAATACCATTCTCCTGAGTACCACTCGTATCTATTTGATCTTCCTTCAAAGATTGAGAAGCCTGCCCAAAAGATGGCACAAGAAGAAATGACCCAAAGAGTGAAAAGCTTAGAACAAAAGTTGAAAAACATGCAAGGGTCGGCAAGTCAGAAGAGTATTGCCTTCAAGGATCTATGTATGTTCCCCGGTGTTCGTTTGCCACTTGGTATCAAGACTCCCAAATTTGAAAAGTATGATGGACATGGAGACCCCATAGCCCACCTGAAAAGGTATTGCAATCAGCTAAGAGGTGTGGAGGGAAAAAAAGAACTAGTAATGGCTTATTTCGGGGAAAGCCTGATAGGGGTAGCCTCTGAATGGTTTATGGATCAAGAAACCTCTCACTGGCATGTCTGGGATGACATCGCCCAGGCCTTTGTCAAACAGTTCCAATACAACATCGATATCGCCCCAGACCGCAATTCCCTTTCAAACTTGAAGAAGAAACCAACTGAAAGTTTCAGGGAATATGCCATTAAATGGAGAGAGCAAGCGGCTAGAGTTAAGCCACCCATGGATAACCACGAGCTAATCACTGTCTTCCTTCAGGCTCAAGAGCTAGATTATTTTCAAAACATGATGTCCGTAGTGGGCAAATCCTTCTCGGAAGCAATCAAAATTGGGGAAATGGTTGAGAATGGCCTTAAGACAGGCAAAATTATAAGTCAAGCAGTTCTCAAAGCTGTAACTCAAGCTGTCCAGATTGAATCTGATAATTTTAGTGACACGAATAAGAAGGATGAAGAAACCATGATGACAATAAGGTCGAGAAGAGGTCCTAGGAGAACATCTCGAAGGTATGAGCAGCCTCATCGAGTTTTCGATGATTCCCCTGAGCACTACTATCCACCTCAGAACCCACAATACTCTATTGCTCCACTTCAGTATGTTGTCCAGTCACCAAGACACCCCATAAGGCGAGCACCAGCACCGCAAAATCTCCACCAGCCTCCACAAAATTTTCAAATGCCCTATAACCCACATCCAAGCCAGGGGTATAGAGGGGAACAAAGGTTGAAAGATAATTTTACACCAATAGGAGAGTCCTATGCAAGTGTGTTTGAGAAATTAAAGCATTATGACATGATTGCACCTATTCCTCCAAATCATGTGGACCCACGTGCAAGAAGCTTTGACCCTTATAAAAGGTATGAATACCATTCCAATGCCCAGGGGCACAATGTTGAAAGTTGTCGGGATTTGAAAAGAGAAATAAAAAGGATGATCCAGAAAAAACTGATTGTGATCCAAGATAATGACACCCAAAATATCACGCAAAATACTTTACATGCACATGATGATGCACACTTTGTGGGGATTATGTGTGGCGACATGGAATATGAGAATCCTCTCGGGAACTTGCCGACTGAAATTGGAGAAGGCCATGGTGATTCTGATGAGCAAATTTGTGGCTAAATGTCAAGCTTAGCAATTGAAAAGTCATTCCCTCCTCACTAGGAAGGAATCTTGGTAGCTTGTTTTGATGTTTTTTCTATTATATGGGTTATTCCAGGATGTGATCCAAATTTTATTTGTTTTTTTGAGTCAAACCCTTCTATATCTCTATTTTGTTTGTGTGAGTCTTGTCTGTCCGTTTTGTTGCTATTTTCATTAGCCGGGTTATTTTAGGGTTGTAACTCAGATTTTAGGTTGTTTGTCTTGTTGTTTACTCAATGAAATACAGTTTGTCCTTTTGTGTCTTTCCATGCTTAGTTCTTTTCCTGCTAGTTTTAGTGATATGACATGCACGCAGAATTTTTGGCCAGATCTTAGAAAACTGATTTAAGCTTGAATTGGATAAATGAGAAAAAGGAACTTTTGAGGATGAATAAAGAGTTGAAACACTTTGGAATTAAGCTCGAATAAAATGACCCGAGGAGGTTAATGATCTTTACCTTCAAATTATTGTGAAGGTCGGGTTTGAGGAAGAATCAATTGAAGTTTATTGAAAAGTTTGATATTAATGGGTGAAAAGTGTCTTCCGACCACGACACACCAAGAGGACAGACATGTTCATCAATGTTGTGTCGCGAAAGGAAATCATGATTGGCACTCTAGAGGCTAGGAGGCCATTGTTCTGCTACCTAAATACTTTGTACCCTTTGTTACACTTTTTGAGCCTGTGTTATTTTCTTTGATCACCCTCTTTTGGAATCAAGTTTAGAGTCAAAAGTCAAAAAGAAAATGAAAAGAAAAGTCCATGCTCCCAAAGTACAAACTGGGGAAACCCTTAGAAAGATCAAGTGAAAAGAAAAAGAAAAAAGAACATTAGAAGGTCCATGCCCCTAGAAAATAGAAGCTGGGGCAGTTTGTTTTGAAAACAAAAAAAAAATGAAAAAATGAAAAAAAAAAAAGATAAAAAAAAATAGTTAGGTCAGATGTTTGAACTACGTTAGACCTGATTCCTTTAAAAAAAAGGATATGTAGGCAGCCTTACATGGTTCGGTCCAACCAAATAAGAATTCAAAAAAAAAAAAGAAAAAAAAGAGAAGAAAAAAAGAAAGAAAAAAATACAAAAATCCCCAGTATCAGAAACTGGGGCAAAGATTTTATTTCACTTTTGAAAGAGTCGATTCCAAGAGTTGTAAGTCTACAACCCCTCATTTCGAGTTTACTTTGAGCCTTCATGTCAACCCTTTTCTTTAACACTATCCAAAAACCTTCCAAATAAAGACCTCCTGATATGCCTTCAAGAATGCCAAGAGAAGCATGCAATGAGCAAAAGTTGTCATGCGACATAGAACACTGTCAAGTTGCTCACACAAGAAAGCAAAAGAAAAAGAAAAATAAAAGAAAAATGAGAGAGTCTTACTAGTGAAAACCCTCACAGGCACTGTAAGGCGACGGTAAGAAGAGATAAATAAATGAGAGAGGCTTGTTGGTGAAAATCCCTCGGGGCACCACTAGTCGAAAGTGAGTCGTGAAGCTGATGCAAAGGATTGGCACGAACAAGCCCGACTTCAAAGTTTATAAGAATAGTAAAAGGAAAGATTGGATTAGTTTGATGGATCGGCCATTAAGTCCAAAATGCATGTCATGATTCATTAAGGCTAGCTATTAAAAAAACTCTTCCTTATGTCCTTCTCGACAGGGGCATTTATTGTTAATACCGTTTCTTCGCACCATTGTGTCCCTTCACTCTGAGTCAGTCCTTGTCAAAACAAGGAAGAAAAGATTTCAAAATCTGCTACCAGCTTTTCAGTTGCACAAAGTAAATTTGGCCTGCACAGTCAGGTGTTACAGTCAACATGCCTTGAGGATTCATGCAAAGGTTCCCTCCCCCCCCCCCCAAAATACCCTTGTCAGCCTACTTGGCTAAAGCAAGCAAAGATAACCTCGAAGTTAATCAGGGGCTCGGGCTCTCTGTAGTACTGAACAAGAACTATGAAGTGTGCACATCATGCAAAAGACACTTACGAGTTGTGATTCTCTCTGATAGACAAATTATTCAAAAAGCAGAAAGTCATTCAAGACATAGAAAAGGTCACCTAAGCAAAGATCTCCAGTTGGGATAAGGCTGATTGAGCCACAAATACAAATGGTACTGGGTGTGAAACGATCAGGGTTGATGTAAAGCAAAAAGTCTCTTGAAACCGACTCAAGCCGATTGAGCAAAAGCCAAGTTGCCCAAGACTCAAGGCCACAAACCGACCACCACTTTTAAAACTGACAAAATTTCCTTTGTTTGAAACAGGAACAAAGCAATGCAAGGAAAGTGGTTCAAAAGAAAAAAAGAGAAGAGAAGAGCCGACAAAGGAAAGTTTCTCAAATCTTTGCCTTTATTTGTCTTGCTAGTGTGCATAAAATATTGCCATTGCTCTTCACATGTTTCCTTCTAGGATAAAATGTCCTAGTCTGATGGATTTTCTCTCAATAAAAATCTTAGTCTGATGAATTTTTCTCCTAAGATAGAAAACCTAGTCTGATGAATTTTCTCCTAGGATAGAAATCTTAGTCTGATGAGTCTTTCTCCTAAGATAACAAAAAAACTTAGTCTGATGAATTTTCTCCTAGGATCGAAATCTTAGTCTGATGAATCTTTCTCCTAAGATAGAAGACCTAGTCTGATGAATTTTCTCCTAGGATAGAAATCTTAGTCTGATGAGTCTTTCTCCTAAGATAACAAAAAAAGACCTAGTCTGATGAATTTTCTCCTAGGATCGAAATCTTAGTCTGATGAATCTTTCTCCTAAGATAGAAGACCTAGTCTGATGAATTTTCTCATAGGATCAAAATCTTAGTCTGATGAATCTTTCTCCTAAGATAATAAAAAAGAGACCTAGTCTGATGAACTTTCTCCTAGGATCAAAATCTTAGTCTGATGAATTTTCTCCTAAGATAGAAAACCTAGTCTGATGAATTTTCTCCTAGGATTAACGTCTTAGTCTGATGAATCTTTCTCCTAAGATAATAAAAAAGAGACCTAGTCTGATGAATTTTCTCCTAGGATCAAAATCTTAGTCTGATGAATCTTTCTCCTAAGATACCATAAAAAAAGACCTAGTCTGATGAATTTTCTCCTAGGATAATAAGTTTTAAAAAAAAGGGAAGTCTGGATTAAAAAAAAGGTCAATTTTTAGTTTTCTTAAGTTATCAATCTTTAATTTTCTTGAAATCAGGGGTCCCGCCTGGAGAATATGGTCAGTTTTTAGTTTAGTCAAGCTTAGTTTATAGTTTTCCGCAAGCTCAATCTCAAATTAAGGAGACGCACTTCCTAGTTTGGGTTTTTCAGATTTTTATTTCTTTAGGAGACGCATATCCTAGTCTTTAATTTTACTCTCATCATTGCATCATTCATCAATAGCATAGGTGATTTATAGTTCTGCTAACAACTCACAAATCTTCCTAGTGCAAACTGGGGCAGAAAAGTTTCTTTTGTTTTGTCTATTTTGTTGTAGTATCAGGCGCCCACCTGGAAAACGAGGGAATTCATTTCACTTTTAAGTCAGCAGGCGCCCACCTGGAAAATGAGGGAATTTATTTCAAGTTTTAAGTGAGCATCAGGCACCCACCTGGAAAACGAGGGAATTCATTTCAAGTTTTTAAAGTCAGCAGGTGCCCACCTGGAGAATGAGGGAATTTATTTCAAGTTTTAAGTCAGCATCAAGCACCCACCTGGAAAACGAGGGAATTCATTTCAAGTTTTTAAAGTCAGCAGGCGCCCACCTGGAGAATGAGGGAATTTATTTCAAGTTTTAAGTCATCAGGCGCCCACCTGGAGAATGAGGAAATTTATTTCAAGTTTTAAGTCAGCATCAGGCGCCCACCTGGAGAACGAGGGAACTCATTTCAAGTTTTAAGTTAGCAGCAGGCACCCACCTGTAGAATGAGGGAATTTATTTCAAATTTCAAGTCAGTTGCAGGCGCCCACCTGAAGAACAGGGGAAGTCATTTCAAAATTCAATTCAAGTTAGAAGTAGCAGAAGCTCGCCTCAAGACTGTGAGCTGACATTTGAGATGACCAAAGGAAGAAGTCTCAATCCAGTATAAAAGAAAAAGAAGAAGAGAAGTGAATCCAAAATGCAGAAGCCGATGAAAGATTTGAACCGCTCAAGACATGGCTGAAGTCACAAGCTTTGCATGTCCCGTCTTGATCCGAAAAGTTGAAGAAGAAAGAACTAGCACCTGCAGCTAGCAAGCATCAAGGTTCAAATCAAAAGTCCTCATGAAGAACCATTCAAGACTCAAGATCAAGCTTCAAAAGACTCATAGATAGGAATCTTGTAACTCCTAGCTGATAGACTTAGTTAGTCTTTTTCATTTTGACTTTGGTGTAATAAGGAGCTCAGCAAGCAGTAAACATCAGCAACAATAGAGAAATCACAGCTTTTCGGTAGTCCCAGCTGCCTAAACTCCAAGAACTACATTGACCTGATTCCTTTAAAGCCAAGGATATGTAGGCAATCTTTGAAGCAAGATTCGGTCAAACCTTTTAAAAATGCTTCCTATGGAGTATCAAATGGGCAAAAATTGTTCATGATTGCTCACTTTATCTTTGCCCGAAAAATCTTCATGTTTTCGAGCAAAGAGGGGCAGCTGTGAGCACCTGATTTTTGCCCCACATATGAAATTACTCCTAAAAAATAATCCAAAAATAATTTTAATTGTTTTATGAACTTTAGGAGTTTTTCTTTATTTGTTTTACATTTATTCGCATTGTTTATGTATGTTAGGAATATCGTAAATCATAAAAATCATAAAAATATTCAAATCTTAATTTCATAGCATTTTAGTTTTTAAATTGCATTTTTAGGATTTAATTACATTATTACATACATTATTTAAATATCTAAAAACCAAAAAAATGCATCCTTATACTAGTTAATTAATTAGGTCATTAGTCAATTAGTGAGTAAAATATATATAATAGTTTAGCCACACAAATTGGGTTAGTCAAGCCCATCCCTTTAGAAGCCCAATTTCCATGACCCGACTAGCCCAACCGGACCCCCCTCTCTGAGAAAACTTATTTTACCCTTTACAAAAAAAGGACTTAGCAGCCACCCCCACCTCTCGGATTCTCAAGATCAGAGATAGAGAACAGATCTCCCCCAAAAGACTAACCTTAGTCAGTCGCCGCCCCCTCCCTCCTCACTCTTTCATCACATCTGATCCCTTACACTCTCCTCTCACCCTTCAACACCACCCTACACACACACAGAGATGGAAAACAAAGAGAGAATCACTTTCCTTCATTGTTCTTCTTAGAGAAAATTCAAGCAATCACCACTTCACACGTCAAAAATCACTCACAGCAACTCCTGCAATCCATGCGCCTGAAAATCGACTGACATACTCACAAACATCGCCTAGACAATTTTCAGCATTAGTTACTCCATTTCATCAACAAAAAAGGGGCTGGTCAATCATTTTCGGTGTTAGAAATCGTTGTTGTTTGTTGTTGTACTGCTGATTTGCTGAGCTTCGTCTTCGTTCTCTTAGCCGTTAGTTGGAATTTTAAGCAATCCGTGATTTCCAGGTATGTTTGTTTGCTTTGCGATTTTCTTGTTGTAAAACTCAAAGTTCAGATTAAATACAAGTGGTATATTCATTGTTGGTTTTGTTCGATGTGAACTTTATTGTGATATTCTGTGTGTAATTGTTTTGATGACTTGCTGGTGGTTTAATTTTCCTTATCAGTTGTTGTGATTTTCGAGCCTGTTGGATCAGATGCATACTTTTAGTTTCTTTGTGAATTTAAAATCAATGTGTAGTGATAAGAAGGTGTTGTTTCATTTATTAAGTTTGAGATAAAATCAATTGAAATATGTTAAGGAGAAGTTCCTACCTTGATTGAGGTCCATTTCTCTTTCTCCTCTTAATTTGACATTATTTCAGTACTTACTTTAATTAATCTCTCTACTATGCTTATTTGTGCCTAGTTCACTTATTACTTGAAATTCATTTGATAAATTTTTAGTTATGGGTTGTCTGTTGGATTTATTCCTAATTGTATTTGTTGGGTAAGAATACTTATGCAGAAAAGTACTCAAGAATTGAAGTGGGATAAATTCTAGTAATATGAATCGTTGGAGCAAATGGGTCAGAGTATTTCGTTACTTCTCATGCTTGACCATGTGTGCTCCACTCAGTCATCGGTGATTATAGGTTTTAACGTTATTATCTGTCTGAGCACGATAGTGAAAAGTTAGGTGTTCAGCATTTTTTGTAGAAAAATAAGATGGGTCGCTTTTGTGTCGTATGGTGATTTAGGAAGACAGAATCGCATGCAAAGTGTCTTCATATCTCAGAAATGCTTAAAATGGAGCAGCTGAGAGTATTTGAGAATTATTAAGTCTTATCCACTCCCTCCATAAATAAGTTGCAAATTACCTCAAGTGTTAGGAAGTAATTAAACAAATTCTGAACACGCGTTAGTTGCTTTAGGCGCGATTAATAATAAATTATCGTGACTATGGGTACGGTTCCCGTGGCATGGTCACGATACGTAAATCCCAATTCGAGTGTGCGTTTCACGTGACTCGACCTTACAACTTCAAATAGTAATAAAAATAAACATGTCGTAAATCGTGGGTGCATTTCATGTGACGCGGTTTACGATGTGTACCAAAACGACAAGTGTACGACATCGTGACTTGTTCCAGAAATAATTTCGTAAATACTAAATGCGGTTCAAAAGTAAAAAATGCACAATAGGTTTCAAACATGCTCTAAATCAGATAATTAGGCCAGTTATTAACAGTTGGGTGACCTTGCTGAAACCACGGAACTCGGGAGTGCCTCACACCTTCTCCCGGGTTAACAGAATTCCTTACCTAGTCTTCTGTGTTCGCAGACCATAAATAAAAGTCAATTTTCTCGATTTGGGATTTAAAATAAACTGGTGACTTGGGACACCATAAATTATTTCAAGTGGCGACTCTGAATAAATAAATAATCCCATTTCGATTAATGTCACTTAAATTGGAAAAACTCCATATCCTTTCGGGAAAAAGGAGGTGTGACACCTACCTTGTCTCTCCGCACGCGCATAATAATATTTCCACCTTGTCTCGCCATATGTGCAAACCCACATAAATAGCCCGCCTTGTCACGCCGCATGTGCATATATCAATAGTAACAACAGCACGGCAGAAACCTCGTGCAAACACCCGAATAAAACCTCCCAACAATATTACGTGCCAAAAATACAACATCACAATAGAATGACTTTCACAACACGTGCCCATATTCCACAACATTTTATCTAAACAGTATCAATACCACAACTACACATATCCCTCAGCTCAACAAACTAAGTACAACAGCAATAACAACAATAACAACAACAACAATAACACGAGAATATGACAAATAAATCAACTCAAGAGCTTTGGATCACAAAGAAGCGGTAGAACGAGCTCACAAAGAATAAACACAAGATGAAATACTAGTTTCAATAAGAATAGCTCAAAAAGGGAAAAATGATATGTAACAAATAATTTCACAAAAGTACAATCCGACATCAGGGAAGATAACATGAGTCAATAATTCCAAATAAGGATAAGCAACGAAAAAGATAATCACAACCTCAATTAAGGATAGAAAATTACATAAGAGATAATAATAATTTTAATTAATGATAAGTAATTAGGAAAGGATAGAATGGCAATCGAAGAGGCAACAACTTCAGTTAAAGCACACAAGAGTCAAATAAGCAATAAGAGTAGAACATGAAAGTAATTAATTCCAATTATGACACGTAGAGGTGAAACTAGTAAATGGGGAAACTTGACATAACAAAACAATTTCATATCTAATGAGCATAAGAACTTAAGAGCTCTAAAAGGTCAACTTTTCACAAATAAGCCCGAGCACGTACTCGTCACCTCGCGTACACGGAATTCACATGACACAATTATCACCAAAGATTCAATTTACTAAGGGGTAGTTTCCCCCACATGAAGTTAGGCAAGATACTTACCTCAAACCACGCTCAATCAATCAATTAATAGGCCTATTCTCTCGATTTCCAACTCCGAACGACTTGAATCTAGCCAAAACTATTTCATATTATAATTATAACTATAGAAAACTAATTTAAATAATGAAGTAATAATCTTAGCTAAGAATTGAAAATTCGCTCCAAAACGTCGACCCGCGCCCGCGTCTCGGCACATGACCAAAGTTACAAAAACCGAATACCCATTCGATATCGAGTTCAACCTTACAAAAATTATCAATTTCCGGCCTCAGTTCGTCATTCAAATTATCATTTTATATTTTGAAAGATTTCTTCAAGAATTCCCATATTTCTCAACTCAAAATACTAATTATAAAATATTAATAAATATGGAATCAGGGAATATAATAAATTTCGTGTGAAGAACACTTACCCCAATGATTTGGTTGAAAAAATCACAAAAATCTCCCAAAACCGAGGTCTACAACTCAAAATATGTTAAAAATGGCCAAACCCTCGACTTATATGATTTTGCCCAGGTATGACCGCACCTGCGACATAATTAGCCGCTTCTGCAGCGTCGCTTCTGCGACAAAAGAACCGCACCTGCGAAGCCCACTAACCAGCTTCCCTCTCGCACTTGCGGACATCCTTATGCTTCTGCGCAACCGCAGGTGCACATGCCCATATCGCTTCTGCGCTCCAGCTTGCCTCTGTGCCCAAGAATCTGCTTCTGCGGAGCCGCATATGTGCACCAATTTCCGCATCTGCAAAGACTGCCAAGTCCGTCCTTTCTCGCACCTGCGTCTTCATCTTCGCATTCGCGATCACGCAGGTGCGGAAAATACTTCACACCTACGACCACTGCCCCATCCTTCCCCTTTTTCTTCCGCGATCACTGTCTCGCCTATGCGGTCGCGCACCTGCGACCAAATCCATCGCAGGTGCGAGGACACCAGTCCAGAACCCCTCAGCATTTCTCAAGTCCAAAGATCTGACCCGTTATCCATCGAAATCTACCCGAAGCCCCCAAGATCTCAACCAAATATATCAACACGTCCTAAAACACGATACGAACTTAGTCGAGGCCTCAAATCACACCAAACAACGTCAAAATTATGAACCACACCTCGAATCGAACTTATGAAATTCCAAATCTTCTAACTTGCTAATCCAACTCTCGAAATCAAAATCCAACCCCTATATCGCCAAAGTCAACTCTCGATCAAACCTCTCAACCTTCCAAAAACTTCAACATTCAAATTTTCGTCGAAATTGTTCAAATTACCCTACGGACCTCCAAATCCAAATCTGGACGCACGTTTAAGTCCAAAATCACCAAACGAAACTATTGAAACCATAAAAAATCCATTCTGGAGTTGTCTACACAGAATTCAAATTTCGGTCAACTCTTACCGCTTAAGCTTCTAAAACATGAGTCATTCTTCCACATCAATCCAGAATCATCCCAAGTCCGAATTCGACTACGCACGCACGTCATAACACATAATACGGAGCGCTAATTCTCAAAACAACAAGTCGGGTCGTTACATTCTCCCCTTTTAAACAAACGTTTGTCCTCGAACATGCCAAGAATTATCAAAAAGTCATCAAATCACTGAATGTATTTATCCTACATATGTCACCCCAATCCACATAGGCCCGATGACACCATCTCAACTGATATTTGCCCCTTCCGCCAGTACTAATAAACCTTAGAACCAAATTTATCATCCTCATATCGTTCCCAAAAGACCTGATTCCCGTATCAACACACGGTACCAACCACAACCAGCTGCGACAACTTATGCATACACCCACAGGGCACAACCACACGGCGTAATACATCACATATATGCCCTTAACAACAACCCTAGCCACAACAACTGCCCATAATCAAATCCAGCACCGACAATTAGCCTCACATCCATTAGAACCCTGTTTCAAGCCTTCACAAAACTGGCAATGATGCAACAAACATGAAGGCCTCACAACTATTCACCCGAATCAACAAATTACATCTAACGCCACCTGGGCACACACTTCGCAAGCTAAAACCCAATAAGCACAATGCGAATATGACTGAATATGTAAAGAAAAACACACGAGAAAGCTATCAAACAATCCCGACAGGTACAACTCCCTATCAATACCATTCTACGAACCAATTTCACATGGGAGAATCAAAGCATATGAATAAATCATAAGGATCTCATCCTAATATAACTCCACCGCGGCTCGCAGCCCGGTTCAAACGTATCAAATCACATGAAGATGCGAGGATCCCATCCTCTGCTCTGAATCGCAGGTAGCGTACACATCATACCAACCGAAACCTTCCACTAATTCAATTCCGCCAACAAAATTCACAACATATACTGAACTCTCACACCAGTAGAGCATCCAAATCACAAATCGTAGCCTATCACCCAGAAATCACATCAAAACTACCAATATAATGAACAAAAAGTCACTCAAAATCTCATAACTCTCAATAATAAATAAAAACAAAATGGTAGACATGGGTTACTACTATAGAGTCTCCCTGCATGGATAAACACATAAGCAGAGTACTAATTCACGAAACTCAGTCACATGTGAAGCAAAATAGGAGGAATCATCCCGATAAGCAGAACTGAAATAAAATACGAATAATGCTGCTCTATAACAAATAGAAATCATACATGTACGACATCATCTGGTGCAGCAGACTCAAGCCTACTATAGGAAACACATCAACGGGTTGGGCCTCCCTCTCTTGGGCGCCCTCTACTCACCTGACCTGTACCCCAAGCTGACGGCGCAAGGATATCGGCAGTCAGAATCGAACTCATAGCCTGAATACCCCGTTGTGACACATCTGTCTAGAGTTTGGGATAATCTTTCACCATGTGGCTGGTATCTCCACACTCAAAGCAACCCCTCTGCTAACGCGACTGTCAAAACTGTGCGATATGGGTACTCTAAGACCCATGGGTTCCTGAAACACCTTGCGAAGCCTGAAGTGCAAACTGTACTAGCTGACCCACAAAACCTCTTCTATGTCGTACCGTGCATCCAAAATAAGGAACAGTAGATCTCTCTGGTCTACGAAACCTCGTTGCCTCCCTGTCCTCTCTCTATTGACCCCACCTATCCTTTCTCTCTTGGCCCCGCCTGTCCTCTCTCCTGGTCCTACATGCCCTCAAATCGGTGGGCGATCTCCACTACCTACTAAAATGGAACATCTGACTCCACCTCCAGAGCCATGTTGAACCGAATATCATGTCTGAGCCCCTCAATGAATCTACGGACTCGCTCTCTAACTGTAGAGACCAAAGCAGGTGCATGTCTGGACAAATCACTGAATCTAATGGCATACTCTGACACGGATATAGCACCCTGACGCAGCTGCTCAAACTCCGTGCGCCATGCATCCCAAAGGGTCTGAGGAACAAACTTTCTCAGGAATATCTCTGAAAATTGAAACCATGAAAGTGAAGCTACATCGGCCGGGCTACCCTACTCATACGCTCGCTACCACTGATATGCAGCTCCCTTAAACTGGAACGTAGTAAAAGTAACCCAACTCGTCTCCACAATACCTATAGTATGGAGAATTCGGTGTCATTCCTCTAGAAAACCATGTGCACCCTCTAAAGCTAAACCACTAAAAGTAGGAGGGTCATACTTCTTAAACCTTGCAAGTTCAAGCTATTCTTCCTCAGATGTTGCGGCGCTAACCATGGGCTGAACTGGGACCACATGTTGAGTCGCCATGACACCTGGAACCTGAGAAATGTGGACTTGTTGCTCTGGAGTACGGGCGGTGGGAGTCTGTGTCCCTCCCCCGATCTGCAAAGCTGTCAATCGGAATCAACCCCGCCTGAGACAATGTGCCATACATGCTTAGGAACTGTGCTAAGTTTGGGGATAACAGCAGGCGCCTCCGGTACCTGTCCCCCAACCAGAGCTACTGGTGGCTCCTCAACTACTGCTCTAGTAGGTGCCCTAGTTGCGGGACATGCTCATCTTCGGCCTCTACCTCTGCCCCTTATGACACCTGTCCCGGGGGTGGCGTCATTAGTAACTACAGCTCGTGTCCTCACCATCTATGAGTGAATAGAATGGTAAAAACTGTAGCAACCAAAGCAGGTACATGTCTGGACAAATCACTGAATCTAATGGCATACTCTAACACGGACATAGCGCCCTGACGTAGCTGCTCAAACTCTGCGCGCCATACATCCCATAGAGTCGGATGAACAAACTCTCTCAGGAATATCTCTGAAAATTAAAACCATGAAAGTGAAGCTGCATCGGCCGGGCTACCCAACTCATACGCTCACCACCACTGATATGTAACTCCCTTAAGCTGGAACATAGTAAAAGTAACCCCACTCGTCTCCACAATACCCATAGTGTGGAGAATGCAGTGGCATTCCTCTAGAAAACCATGTGCACCATCTAAAGCTAAACCACTAAAAGTAGGAGGGTCATACTTCTTAAACCTTGCAAGTTCAAGCTATTCTTCCTTAGATGTTGCGGCGCTAACCATGGGCTGAACTGGGACCACAGGTTGAGTCGCCATGAAACCTGGAACCTGAGCAATGTGGACTCGCTGCTCTGGAGTACGGGCAGTGGGAGTCTGTGTCCCTCCCCCGATTTGCGAAGCTGTGCAACCGGAATCAACCCCGCCTGAGCCAATGTGCCATACATGCTCAGGAACTGTGCTAAGTTTGGGGGTAACAGCAGGTGCCTCTGGTACCTGTCCCCTAATCGGAGCTACTGGTGGCTCCTCAACTGTTGCTCTAGTAGGTGCCCTAGCTACGGGACGTGCTCATCTTCGGTCTCTGCCTCTGCCCCTAGCAACACCTACTCCGGGGGCGGCGTCATCAGTAACTACAGCTCGTGTCCTCACCATCTGTGAGAGAATAGAATGGTAAAAACTGTAGCGACCAAAGCAAGTGCATGTCTGGAAAAATCATTAAATCTAATGGCATGCTCTGACATGGACATAGCGCCCTGACGCAGCTGCTTAAACTCTGCGTGCCATGTATCCTGAAGGGTCTGAGGAACAAACTCTCTCACGAATATCTCTGAAAATTGAAACCATGAAAGTGAAGCTACATCGGCGGGGCTACCCAACTCATACACTCAGCACCACAGATATGCAGCTCCCTTAAGCTGGAACGTAGTGAAAGTAACCCCACTCGCCTCCACAATACCCATAGTGTGGAGAATGCAGTGGCATTCCTCTAGAAAACCATATGCACCCTCTAAAGCTAAACCACTAAAAGTAGGAAGGTCATACTTCTTAAACCTTGTAAGTTCAATCTGTTCTTCCTCAGATGCTGCGGCACTAACCATGGGCTGAACTGGGACCACAGGTTGAGTCACCATGACACCTGGAACCTGAGCAATGTGGACTCGCTTCTTTGGAGTACGAGCGGTGGGAGTCTGTGTCCCTCCCCCGATCTGCGAAGCTGTGCAACCGGAATCAACCCCGCCTGAGCCAATATGCCATACATGCTCAGGAACTGTGCTAAGTTTGGGGGTAACAGCAGGCGCCTCCGGTACCTATCCCCCAACTGGAGCAACTGGTGGCTCCTCAACTGCTGCTCTAGTAGGTGCCCTAACTGTGGGACGTGCTCATCTTCGGCCTATACCCCTGCCCCTATTGACACCTGTCCCGGGGGTGGCATTATCAGTAACTACAGCTCGTGTCCTCACCATCTGTGAGAGAATAGAATGGTAAAAACTCAAATTCCAGAATCAATAAACTCGCACGATAGGAAGTGAAGAAGTGAAATTGTCCTAAAAGTTATGTAGCCTCTCAAAGATAAGTACAGACGCCTCATTATCGATCCGCAAGACTTTACCAACTTGTCACGACCCAAATTTCCCTCCGTAGAATGTCGTGACGGCACCTAGTCTCTAAGATTAGGTAAGCCTAACACTTAATGAATTAATAGAAGAAATTTACCAATAATTAATAATTAGGAAGTAGAACCTTATTACACAACTTATAATTCCCAAAATCGGCAATATAAGTCATAAGCTCTATCGAGTTTGCTACTAAATCCTCTAAATACAACTGTTTCGAATTAGAGATAAACAGTGCAAGTACAATAACAGAAGGTGACTCTGAGGCCTGTGAACGCAATAACAAGTTTACCTTGAGTCTCCACAACAAGATCTGCACAGCTAGCTAGCGATCGAATGACTCCGAATTACCTGGATATGCACAAAAATATGCAGAAGTATAGTATGAGTACACCACAGTGGTACCTAGTAAGTATCAAGACTAACCTCAGCGGAGTAGTGACGAGTGACAGTCAAGACACCTACTGGACTAGATAACCTGAACAAGTATAGGTATAGAAATAACAGAGTATGATATCTCTACAGTACTACGCATAATGACAACAATAATACGACGCTTGCAGTAGGAAATAGAAGCAACAATTTGCAGTGGGACACCACAAGTAATAACACAGCAGAGTAAGTTGGACACAGTTTAAATCCGGTAAAAAAAAATAAAGAAAAAACAAGTAGCAACTTGATAAGAATAATTGCTTTCGCACCAGGTTTATTCAATAATCCCCACGAGGTATCAAACCTCAAAACTCACATAATTCACGGGTCCTAAATTCATGAACCCTAATCACTTGGCATCTCGTGCCCTCATTACAACTGATAACTACACTAACGACTCATGCCAATAACACAAATCTCACATATAAGACAAGTAGACGGAGTACGTACAAATTATCGGTAGCATCAGTGTTCATCTTCTTAAACTGATAGGGTGATAAAGTATGTGTATGCTTGTGCAAGTGTTCTACCACAGTTCGGGCCAACGAATAAGAGTAGAGAAAATGAACGACACATAAGGAACGATCCCCACAATTTGCACCAAGTAAAACTCACACAAGTTAGGCACGCCACTACACAAATATCAATAACAACAATGCCCCCAGGCCATCACAAGTCATCACATATCAATCCCCGACATAGCCCATCTTGTCTCGCCACGTGCACAATAATAAAGTAAATACCTGCCTTGTCTCGCCGCACGCGCATAATAATATTCCCAACTTGTCTCGTCACGTGCATAAACCCACATATATAGCCCGCCTTGTCACGCCGCATGTGTATATATCAATAGTAACAACAGCACGGCAGAAACCTCGTGCAAACACCCAAATAAAACCTCCCAACAATATTACGTGCCAAAAATACAACATCACAATAGAATTACTTTCACAACATGTGCCAATATTTCACAATATTTCATCTAAACAGTGTCAATACCACAACCACACATAGCTCTCGGCTCAACAAACTAAGTACAACAGCAACAACAACAACAACAACAATAATAACACGAGAATACGACAAATAAATCAATTCAAGAGTTTTGGATCACAAAGAAGTGGTAGAATGAGCTCACAAAGAATAAACACAATAGGAAATACTAGTTTCAATAAGAATAGCTCAACAAGGGAGAAATGATATGTAACAAATGATTCCACAAAAGTACAATCCGACATCAGGGAAGATAACATGAGTCAATAATTCCAAATAAGGATAAGCAACGGAAAAGATAATCATAAACTCAATTAAGGATAGACAATTATACAAGAGATAATAAAAATTCCAATTAAGGATAAGCAATTAGGAAAGGATAGCATGCCAATCGAAGAGGCAACAACTTCAATTAAGGCACACAAGAGTCAAATAGGCAATAAGAGTAGAGCATGAAAGAAATTAATTCTAATTAAGACACGTAGAGGTGAAACTAGTAAATGGAAAACTTGACATAACAAAACAACGTCATAGCTAATGAGCATAAGAACCTAAGAGCCCTAAAAGGTCAACTTTTCATAAATAAGCCCGAGCACGTACTCGTCACCTCGCGTACACGGACTTCACATGACACAATTAGCACCAAAGACTCAATTTCTTAAGGGGTAGTTCCTCCCACACGAATTTAGGCAAGATACTTACTTCAAACCATGCTCAATCAATCAATTAGTAGGCTTTTTCCCTCGATTTCCAACTCCGAACGACTTGAATCTAGCCAAAATAATTTCATACTATAATTATAACTATAGAAAACTAAATTAAATAATGAAATAATGATCTTAGCTAAGAATTAAAAAATCGCTCCAAAAAGTTGACCCGGGCCCGCATCTCAGAACCCGACCAAAGTTATAAAAATCGAACACCCATTCGATATCGAGTTCAACCATACCAAAATTATCAATTTCCGACCTCAATTCGTCCTTCAAATCATCATTTTATATTTTGAAAGATTTTTTCAAAAATTTCCATTTTTCTCAACTCAAAACACTAATTTAATGCTAATAAAGATGGAATCAAGGAATATAATAAATTTCGGGTAAAGAACACTTACCCCATTGATTTGCTTGAAAAACCCACAAAAAATCTCCCAAAACCGAGGTCTACAACTCAAAATATGTTGAAAATGGCCAAACCCTCGACTTATATGATTATGCCCAGGTATGACCGCACTTGCGACATAATTAGCCGCTTCTGCGACGTCGCTTTCGCGATAAAAGAACCGCACCTGCGAAGCCCACTGGCCAGCTTCCCTCTTGCACCTGCGGACATCCTTATGCTTCTGCGCAACCCCCATATCGCTTCTGCGCTCCAGCTCGCCTCTGCGTCCAATATTCTGCTTCTGCCGAACCGCAGATGTGCACCAATTTTCCGCATCTGCGAAGACTGCCAAGCCCATCCCTTCTCGCACCTGCGTCTTCATCTTCGCATCTGTGATCATGCAGGTGCGGAAAATACTTCGCACCTGCGACCACTGCCCAGTCCTTCCCCTTTTGCTTCTGCGATCACTGCCTCGCCTATGCGGTCGTGCACCTGCGACCAAATCCATCGCAGGTGCGAGGACACCAGTCCAGAACCCCTCAGCATTTTTTAAGTCCAAAAATCCGATCCGTTATCCATCCGAAATCCACCCGAGGCCCCTGGGACCTCAACCAAATATACCAACATGTCCTAAAATACGATACGAACTTAGTCGAGACCTCAAATCACACCAAACAACGTCGAAATTATGAACCGCATCTCGAATCGAACTTATGAAATTCTAAATCTTCTAACTTCCAAAACTCGTGCTGAAACATACCAAATCAATCCAAAATGATGTCAAATTTTGCATGCGAGTTCCAATGACATAACGGAGCTAATCCAACTCTCGGAATCAAAATCGACCCCGATATCGCCAAAGTCAACTCTCGGTCAAACCTCTCAACCTTCCAAAAACTTCAACTTTCCAATTTTTGCCGAAATGCTTCAAATTACCCTACGTACCTCCAAATCCAAATCCGGACGCACGCCTAAGTCCAAAATCACCAAACGAAACTATTGGAACCATAAAAATTCTATTCCGGAGTCGATTACACAGAAGTCAAATTCCGGTCAACTCTTACCACTTAAGCTTTTAAAATACGAATCATTCTTCTACATCAATTCCGAATCATTCAAAGTCCGAATTCGAGTATGCACGCACGTCATAACACATAATACGGAGCGCTAATTCTCAAACCACGAGTCGGATCGTTACAAATACTTCTATAAATTCCATTACTATGTGAAAGTCTATAGTTTCCTTCATTCAAAAAATTGGAAGTTAAAGTTTCAGAATTATGTTCAATCATAATTAAAAAGAGAATATTTTGTGGGCAAATATAGCAACAAACAGTGACCCCTTTATGGCATTAATGGGGTTCCCCAGTGGGAGTAATTACGTACGGTCTTAGAGTTGGAGCAATCGTGATCTTAAATGAAGGATAAGTACCAACTATACTTAGTTTGTAATGCAAAGAACAAAGAAGATAGCAAAATGAGGGAGACCTCTCAACCAACAAAGAAAGTAGTCTATCTTTAATTGTCTAATATACTCTTGTGGTCTTGAGCCCCACCTTAGATATATGTATATGGCGGACCATTCCAGGTGGAGACTTTTGTGGATTAATCTGCCATTCATATCAATGTGAGGCAGAGACAGAACCTCCAGAAAACATGTTACTACTTCCTTTACAAAAACATATTGCAAGGTGAAGAAGAAAACTCCATGTGACTTAACTTTTGTAGCTAAACCCTAAAGGAAGTCATCAAAAATTTTACTCAACCTAGATTTATTACTAAAAAAAAAAACCCTTCAAAAAGTTCTGTTGTCGACTAGAGGTTTTCATTCAGATATTACTATTTATCAAGCCTACTCGACTTTAATTTATGGCTCAACCAGATATCAAATCTACCGATTGACCGAGTATATCCGACATAAGTTTACTACGGAAAGTTCAAAGGGAAACCTACTTATCCAGATGCGATTAATCCTTACTTGTAAATCACACAGTTTTTCCATGCATACTTCCGTGATATAGCCATTCCCCATTCATGTGGGGGATTGTTGAGGTTTTGTTTTTAAGATGAAATATTCTTAAAATGAGGGTGAATGGGAAATGGAGGAAAAATGAAATTTTGAGTAAAATTTTAAGTTTCCCCCTCTTGACAATGAGACATTGTCCCATATTGGAAGAGGAAGACATTTTTGGTGGGTATATATATAATTGCTCTTCTTGTAGCTCTTAAAGAGTTAAGAAGAAAGCAAGCCTCGCGCCGTCGTCGTCGTCGCTCGCTCGGCGTCGGCTTCGGCTTCGGCTTCGGCTTCGGATTTGGTCAAATGATTGATTGATTAATTTTTTGGACCAAATTTATTTGTTAATAGTAAATATTAACGTAAGATTATCCGCATTTGTAACGGATATTTTCCAATCTGTGTATTGACTATTTGGCAGCCGCCTAATGCTCTTCCCACCATGAAGTGCTTGCTCCACAAATATGAAGTGCTTGCTCCACAAACATGAAGTGCGTGCTCCACAAACAAGCTAATGCTTGCTCCACCATGGAGGGTGGACGTTTGGTCTTCTTCAACACTGGCTGCTATATATATGTGCAGCAGATGTTGAAGAAAGACACTCAATACACAACACACAATTCGCTCAACAATTTGGCTATACATTGCACTCCTTCCTCTCAGCATTTCCATACGATTTTCTGAGTTTCTACTCCTTCGTTCTGCATTGTTTTAACTTCAAACAAAGCAACTGTAAGTGTGATTTGCTACCGAACTTTGTGTTCGCTGAAACACTGAGGTTTGAAGTACCGCTACACCAGTGTGTGATTCGTTCTATCCTGGGAGGAAATAATCCATTACCTTGGGTACTAGGAGGGGATTAAATTCCTTAAGGAAACACTGTGAATTCAGTGGGCTCGAATTAATTATTGTTTCATTACGCTAACTTATATTTTGCAGAATTATTATTTACAAATACAGCAATATTGGCGGAAATAACACCTCAGACAAGGGTGGCTCCGTGATAGCAAGTAATATAACTAGATTGATTATTTATTTGTTTTTGCTTGATTCAAGGAAAGGGTTCAAATAAGAAATCCAAAAATACCAAAACAAGAGTCAGTTCTAGAGACAATTATTTGTTTCCATCTCTTTTATGCATTGAACTTTAGGGAGTGAAGTGTAGAAGAAGACAATTTATTTAGGGGAATCGCGTGCATATAGTCTTTCTTTAGCATGTAAAATTAATCATTTTTGCCAGTGTGCTGTTAGCCCTCTCATATTTAATTCCGTCTCATTTTCTTTTCCCCCCTTTTTTGGTTTTCATTCATGTTTGTTGCCATGCATAAAAATGCATAATAAGATTGAAATGCAAAAAATAACAGGATTGAGTCCTGAAAACCGATTCAATTTTTTTTAACGATAGTGGGAGGTTTTGGTATTTTAGTTTGTTTTTTTTCATACGCTGTTATCTTTTAATACGAACTTTGAACTTCAAATAATCATTTTTCATAATTGCCGCATAAAAGTAGAGACGAATCCAGAATTTCAAGAGGATGCATGCATTATTGTTGTACATAATTAAGGGAGATGAGTATATGTTCACGTGAACGATATTCCTCAACTAGGATAGGCCTGTGCATAAACGAGTAAAAATTTAAGTCTCTGGGTTGTCCACTTAAACTAAGTTACACAGTGCAAAATGCCCGCAGCACTAATAATTAGCTTTCTTATGAATCTTGTAAGTGTCAGTTTCAAAACACAAAAGATGATGTACTGTTTCATGGTTACTTTCCAATTGTAATCAAATCCTTAAACGATGGTGACAATAATTAATATACCATTCATCCAAATCCTGAGACACTCAACTAATTGCTTGTCTTTTGGTACTATGTCATAATTAACCTTTTTCTGAGACATATGCGAGGTACTTTAATTTTTATGTGTCAGCATTATCACGTTTTGAGCAAAGAATGCTAAAAGTTGTTCATCTTCTATTATAAGGGGCATGATGGAATATGTATCTTTTGGCTTTTGCTTGTAACGATGAGAAAGAAGGGTAAGAAACAAAACGACTTTTAGGAATGGTGAATTCATCTTTAATTTGTCGGCAGAATGATGTAGAATAGATCTTGGTTGTTTAGTTTTTGTCTATTTAACTATGAGTAATAATAATATAATACAAGAGTGATTTTTCCTTGCAATTCCCTAAGTTAACTATATATAACTATAGATTGACACTCATACTTTATGAACGACTTTTATAAGTGTTAGGTTAGTATACTACAAATATATGGTTGCTGATTTTATAAAAATGCATAAATGATGCTAAAGGTAATGAAACTTCTTTGTGACCCCATCAGCTTTTAAAAAAATGAATTTCACCGAAGCAGCACAGCCTATGACATAGACTTTGCTTATAGAAATTTCCAAAATCTCAAATCAACAAATGATTCAACTGTTGGCATCTTAATTACTATATGTATGGTAGGACAATCTTACATTAAAATAACAAATTTTCCTTCTCTATTCCTTATTGCATGCAATTAGGAAAAGCTAAGAATATCAGTATTCTTGTAATAGAAGCAAAGCACATCATTTAATTTATGTCCGCAATCTGCTGGATAACGAAGGGGCACAGTACCTTGTCTAAGTGTACATATTAGCTGGATATGTTTTTTAAAACGCCTCGACTAGAGGTGTCAAATGGATGGGTTGAGCCGATTTTGAACGGGTCAAAATAGATTGAGTCAATAAATGGACGGATTAATTGACCCGTCCAAAAGTTACTTGGACTGAGATGAGTTGGGTCAAGATGAGCTAAAATTTGGGTCATAACCCAATCCGCCCAACTCTTACCCAACTTTAATTAATATGTATTGTTTTCTTATGAATTGAATAATTACTAAAAAAGACTTATTTTCTTTGTTATGGTCAAATATAACATATCAAACAAAACAAAAAAATTATTTCTAAGATATTTTGGAAAAGTTACGCATGGATCAATTTGAATTAAAAATCAACCGACTTTAAATGGGTTGAGATGAGTTGGGCCAAAGTGAGCTTAGTTTAATAAATTGACGGGTCAATTGTGCCTCATTTGGGCATGTGCCAAATTTGACAACCCTAGCCTCAAGATAGCCAACTATTAGGATTAATTTCTTTTCAAATTAGTCAAAAATAAATAGCATGCATGGCAGGTATATAATAATTACAGTATTATTTATTTTTTTTAAAACAGGAGGATAGAGAAAACTTCGGCATGCAGTAAAGTTATTGCATTTGAACTGCAGTACTGTACTTACAATTGCAGCCATTATGTTATATTTTGGGTCTTAAAGGTAAGGCTACAAAAAGAAAATATGTCACCTCTGTCTCATTTTTTTTATGATAGTGTTTGATAGGATAGGAAATTTAAAAAAGAAACGAAAACTCATTGAGTGAAATTAGGGGTGGCAAACGGGTCGGGTCGGGTCGCTCTGTCCCTACTCATCTTACGCATAGCTCCCACGACCTCATCAACCTCGATATGCCTGCAGTACCCAAAGTCACGGTAACTCTCGGAATGCTCCAATTCGCCTAGCATAATATCCTGATCCCCTTCTTCATTCACAAGTTTATGAAAGTAAGTTTGCCATCTCCTCTTAATTTGGGCATCTTCCATTAATACTCTACCATCTTCGTCCTTGATGCATCTCACTTGATCCAAATCCCGAGCCTTCCTCTCTCTCAACTTGGCCAACCGGAATAACTTCTTCTCCCCGCCTTTTTTCCCCAGTTCCTCGTACATACGACCATAAGCCGCAGTCTTAGCCTCTGTGACCGCCAACTTAGCCTCCTTCCTAGTTGTCTTATACCTCTCCATGTATGCTCGCCTCTCCTCCTCATCTATGCTCCCCACTAACTTCAGGTACGCCGCCATCTTAGCTTCCACTTTACCTTGAACCACTTCATTCCACCACCAGTCTCCTTTGTGCCCACCAGAGACGCCTGTCGAAACTCCTAACACCTCTCTCGCAGCCTCCCTAATACAGTCTGTTGTCGCTGACCATATAGTGCTCGCGTCACCACTGCTCCTCCAAGCTCCCATAGCCGACAACCGCGCCTCCAACTCTTGGGCTTTATCCTTAGTTAAGGCTCCCCACCTGATTCTCGGACTTTCTCGAGTAGACCTTTTCCTCCTCTTTAACATAATACCAACGTCCATCACCAAGAGCCTATGTTGCGTCACAAGTATCTCACCCGCAATAACCTTGCAATCCTTGCACAGTCCTCTGTCACCTCTCCTGAGGACGAGATAGTCAATCTGAGTCTTCGCCACCGCATTTTGAAAAGTAAACAAATGCCTCTCTCTCTCTCTTTGGAAAGCTATAGTTCGCAATCACCAACCCAAAAGCCTTAGCGAAGTCCAATAGCGATGTACCTCATCCGTTGCTCTCCCCAAAACCGAAGCCTCCATGCACCTCGCCATAACCACCTGCAGTTGACCCAATATGCCCATTGAAATCCCCTTCTATGAATAGTTTCTCAGTAGGCAGAACCTGACGCACAATATCATCTAACCCCTCCCATAAGCGTCGTTTAACCTCCTCATCTAGGCCCACATGCGGCGCATATGCGCTAACGACGTTTAGGGTGCACTCTCCAACCACCAACTTAATAATCATCAATCTATAATTCACTCGTCTAAGCTCGACCACAGACTCTCTGAGTTACCTATCCACCAAGATGCCTACTCCATTCTTACCTTTCTGGACTCCTGAGTACCAAAGTTTATACCCGTCCGCGTCCTTCGCCCTCGACCCTACCCACCTAGTCTCCTGGACACACGCTATATTGACCCTCCTCTTCGGAGGATCTTCGTCAACTCTATAGACTTACCTGTCAATGTACCTACGTTCCATGACTCAATTCTCAACCTACAGACACCATTGTTCCCTTTACCTCCCTTGACTCCCGCCCCACTCCCTAACCCCTGCCCTACCTCCTGCCCCACCCCCCGTTCCACCCGAGGACATGACCTCACTCGACCATCCCAGACCACAGCCACTATAACTACGGCAGAGTAAGGGGAATCACTATCACACACAATGTAACAGACCAAACCAGAAGAAGACAAGTTGCAACTACAGGCACACTAATACGGTGAATAAACTAATACGAACTAAGCTGACAACAATTTAACTAACACAACAAAGGAAAACTGGGAAACGGGAGGTACCAACTCACACGAGTCCAATATTAACAAATATCAAATTCTAAGCAAGAACAATAGAACCTGAAGTCACAAAGAGTGCCGAGAAAGGTGTTGTCCACAGCAGCTATATTTTGAAAGTTCCCGCCCGCTTCGCCCGAGGTCGCTGAAAAATTATCTCAGCCGCCGCCGCCACTAGGCTAGGTCAGTGCGCCAGAAAATAGGGGGACGAGGTGGAAGAGACGAGGTATAGGGGAGAGAAAGAAGGGAGAAGAAGAAAAGAAAAATATAAAAGGGGGGGAAGGCAGATCTGGAAAGCAAGGGGGAGGGGGAACAAGAAAACAAGAAAGAAAGGGAGGAGGGGGGAAGGGAAGTAACGAGGAAGAAAGAGAAAGAGAGGAAAAGAAGACAAGGGGTGGTGTGGTGGCCGGGAGTCTTACCTGGTCCGGTGTTCGCCGGAGGTCCGGTGATAGGGATGATGGAGCGACAGGAGAAAGACGTTAGAGAGAGATTGATTTTGATACAACTACAATATCATACAATTTAAATACAATTTTTATACAAATTTTATACAATATGTCTTTGTATATACTTTGTATCTGATTTGTATATATTTTGTCTGTGGTGTGTGCTTCTTTCTCTATAAAATTCCAATTAAAACTTACTCTCTTAATACAATTTTGATACATATCAACAACTTTATGTAAAAAGATAGTATTGATAACTTAAATACAAATTTTATACAACGATTCATACATTATACAACTATTTTTCAACTTTCATACAACATTCAAATAAAAATATATATATAACTACAACATAATACAATTTTACATACAATTATAATACAACATTACTACAATTTCGTAGGTATATTGTATGTCATGTATTCTTCTTCTTCCCATCGAGTTTCAATTTAAATTCAGCCAAAATCAAGTCTAATCTTCATAAAAACACCTTCAAAATTGAGATATAAACTCCAAACAATATTCTCAATTATTTGCAACAATACCAATTCCAAACAAATAATAGTTTTTGAAAATCCAAATTCAATTTCAAAGCTTCAAAACATTTTAATACTTGTCAATGGTGGAGAGTCAAACACCTTCGAAATTTATTGATTGACAATTTCAATTTGAACACCAATTGTGCACTGAAAGGAAATTGCTAAGTTAAAACGATTTAAATCCATTGATTAATTCCATTAAAACTCTATACAACAAGAAAGCATAAAAAATAAAGAACATCAAATGAAGAAAAATTTGGGGAAAAAACAAAGAAGTAGAGTAGTGAGACGAAGAGAGAGAGAGAGAGAGAGAGAGAGAGAGAGAGAGAGAGAGAGAGAGAGAGAGAGAGAGAGAGAGAGAGAGAGAGAGAAAGTATAAATGGATAAGGAAATAACCGATATTCCTTATTCAATTCCTAATATAAAGGGATACTCATTTAAAACTTATTTGTATATAATTAGTAAACTGTATATGACCAACAACAACAACAAACTCGGTATTATCCCACACTGTGAGGTCTGGGGAGGGTAGTGTATACGCAGACCTTACCCCTACCTTGTGAGGATAGAGAGGCTATTTCCAATAGACCCTCGGCTTAGGAAAGTATAAGCACCACATTAATGAAAATTTAGACAAGAAGGGACAGTGCCAAAAAAATCATATAAAAGCAGAATAAAAACAACAAGACAGTAAGGTGATCAACAATGAAAGAAAGCAACGGTTAGTCATAAAAACCTACTATCGACAGAAAGCAAGACTGCGTGTCAATACTACTGTTATGAACACCCTAGACTACCCACTCTACTACCCTAATCCTCGCCCTCCATACCTTCCTATCAAGGGTCATGTCCTCGGTCAAATAGTATATATGAAGGTAAAAATCCTTTTAAAAACGGATAAATTATCCGACCCGGCCCGTATTTGAGACGGATAAAAAACGAGTTATCCGATGGATACGGATAATATGGACATCCATATTATCCATGGCTTCTTGAATATGATCACTTATGGTAGAATTCCTAGTATCTCAAACTTAAGGAACCCCCAATTTGAGGCTTTACAACTGTAAAAGTTAAACACATTAGTTATCCATTGGTTATCAATTTGATTAACCATTTTCTAAGTGGATAATATGGTTCTTATCCATATTCGACACGATTTTAAAAAGTTTATTATCCAACTCGTTTTTAATAGATAATATGTACGGATAACTATATTCTTTTAACCATTTTGCCACCGTGAAACTACCAAATAATTGTCAATGTGGATGTATCTGGCTAAAGAGCTGAGACTGCAAGCCCTTGTGAAGCAGATTCACAATCTTCATTTGAAGGTTAAGGGAAAAATCTGCCAATTTGCTCAAGTGGAAGTTCAACATGGCTTACTCATCTCATGAAATAGAGCTGTTTGGTTCTTGATAAAACTGCTGCAGAAGAATTCAATTCTATAGGAAAACTTTCAGGTAGAGGCAACAGAAAATTACTGAAGCTATTTAAAATCACTTGCTTCTATTACCTGTATATTGATGGTGTACTCTTTATAATACAACGATCATCAAAAGAAAAAGAATTGGAACTAGAATGACAAAAGCTTTTTGCCATATCCTCAGCTTATGTCTCCTTGAAAACCATTAAAACACCAAGGGAACAAGGAAACAAAGTAAAAAGAAAGAAAATGACTTGCAAGCTAAAGAATTACAATGTCACACAACTAAAACACTTCAATAGAAGAAAAATACAATCTATCTATTCAACTAATGCATTTGCTTTGTCTGCTTCTTCTGTGTTCTGTGCTAATACAAACATCTCTTTGCTTTTCATCCCTTTTATCAGCATTGCATCTCTAAGAAAATATTTCTCTAGAGGTTCGAGTTGTTATGCCTCTGAAAATGGTTGCAGGACTCGTACTTATATTTTCTTTGTAGAAGAGGCAATATATACACCAAGAAAAATTCTTGTTTGTGCAATTAAATTATGAGGGGACTATGGTGCCAATGTAGCCAAATCCAGCAATTGTAAAGGTAACAACTTGGAGGAAAATGTAAAGGAAGTACTGGCTTTTCCCATAAAGAACATCATAGCATCCACAGAAGAAAAGGAAAAGTGCAAATCCCAATTCTTGTGGAAGAATCCTGTACAAATTAGGCCAGCCTATGGTTAACAAACTGGTGCATTCTAATGTGTTATCCTATCAAGAATATGAAAATAAAGCTTCATTCAAGAAGGAAGTTTTCTCACCTATCTCCGAATAGAGATCCTCGAGGTTTCTTGGTTGGTTTGGTTTTATCTTTGTTTTTGAGAGCATCACCTAGTTTTTCTGTGACAACCCATTCGTTAGCCCTCTTTGCTTCGAGCAAGCCAATAAATGTAGCCTTGGTTCGGTGGAAAGCCATGACGTTCTCAAAGAGAATCCAGTAGAAAAGTAGATGAATTGACCTTGGAGTTCCAACAGAGTTGAGAATTGTGATGATGCAGGGGATGTAGATGGCAGCCCATACAGGGATTTCAACTTCAGGAACTAAAAGACTTAATGGAAGAACAACACAGAAGAAGAAAAAAGTGACCATATGAGCTATGATCTTTCGGACGAAGAAGAAGCTGTAGATCACATAAAACTTCTTCCAAATATTCACTCTCTGCAAACATAACACAACACAGAACAATTCAACTTCTTTAGCATTCATTTTCACCTAGATTGAATTACATCACTACATTGCATACCTTGTTCCTAACAATCTCCATCACCATTTTTCTGAACAAATTGGCGGGGCCACAAGACCAACGATGCTGCTGAAAACGGAATGCTTTGAATGTACTTGGAAGTTCACTTTTCACCTACATTTGGAAGAAAATCCCGTTTAGTAAACTTGAAGTAAAATTAGGCAAACAGAATGGTTCTATGAGGATATTTATCAAACACCTGGAGATCACCAAGATAAAGAAACTTCCAGCCTTTGAGGCTAGCTCTAACTGCAAGATCCATATCCTCCACAGTTGTTCTGTCTTTCCATCCACCAGCTTCATTAATCGCTGCTATTCTCCATACCCCTCCAGTTCCTGTAAACATTAATAATTACATTTTTTGTTACATAAACAACTGCATTACAGATCGACCTAATTAAGTACTAATATCTCCCTTACCGTTGAACCCAAAGAATGCATGAGTAGATGAACCCACTTCTTGCTCCACTGTGAAATGGTAATCTAGTGACATCTCTTGCATTCTCGTCAACAAGCATTCATTTGAATTCACTGTATAATATACAAAGGATTAGCTCAGTTAGTTTCATGGTAATTAATTATTAAAAAATTAAGTTTTCTGCTTGAATTTTGTTAAATTACAAGTTACGTAATTTCTTTTTCAAATATACCAACCTTTCACTTAATTATAATTAGTGAATAAAACTTCAACGCAAAGGGGCATTCTGACATCACGCGACTCAAAATGAAAGTTATCCACGTCATCAGACATCCAGGAAAAATCACTTTCATTTTCGATTTTAATTTATGTTGTCTCATTAATTTACTTATACATCACGCATGTTTTTCGAATGTAAGTGTCGGCGAGAACTGTAGAGAGTGAAGAAAAGAAGTCCACAACATAATAGAATGTAAAGACACTTTAAATGACGAATCTACTCCCTCCATTGACCTCACAGTTGACAAAATGACAAACCTGCCCCGGATATGTAGCAGTTTCTCGCCGGTAACTGCGGCTCGCTCTCAACAAACAAACAGGATAATAACGTCATTACCCACTGTTTGCTGTCGCTCCAAATAAACAACGGCAAAGGGCCAAATATACCCCTCTACTTTCGAAAATGGTCTAAGAATAGTCCTCGTTATACTATTGGGTTATCTATATCCCTACGGTCATACTTTGGTTTCAAATATACCCCTCATTTATACGGAGAGACACGTGTCATCGTCTTGTTGGTTAATTCTAAATATCTCCTAATTAATTAAAAAGACTCATTACCCATACCCGAAAAATAATTTTTTTTTTGTTGTAAAAACTGGAAAAAACTAAAAACAAATTTACAAAAAACTGAAAAAAACGAAATATTTTTTTTTTCCAGTTTTTACCAAAAAATAAACTGCTTTAAAAAAACCAAAAAATATTTTCTAAAACAATATTTTTGTAGAAACTGAAAAAAAATGAAAAGCAATTAAAAACTGGAAAAAACTGAAATATTTTTAACTAAAAATCGAAAAAAAAAGAAAATATTTATTTTTTCAGTTTTTACAAAAATATTGCTTTAGAAAATTGCTTTTAGTTTTTTATTCAATTTTTACAAAAATATTATTTGAGAAAATATATTTCAGCTTTTTTTAAAGCAGGTTTTTTGTAAAAACTAGAAAAAAAAATATTTTCGTTTTTTCAGTTTTTAGTATTAAAAAATTCAGTTTTTTTCATTTTTACTTTTTACAAAATAATTGCTTTAGAAAATTGATTTTCAGCTTTTTTTCAGTTTTTACAAAAATATTGTTTTAGAAAATATTTTTCATTTTTTTAAAGCAGTTTTTTTTTATAAAAACTGAAAAAATAATATTTTTGTTTTTTTCAGTTTTTAGTAAAAAAAAAAAAAAATTTTAGGTTTTTCCAATTTTTGACCAAAAAAATAATATATTTTTCGGGTATAAGTAATGAGTCTTTTTAATTAATTAGGAGATATTTAGAATTGACCAACAGGACGATGACACGTGTCACTCCGTTTAAATGAGAGGTATATTTGAACCCAAAGTATGACTGTAGGGATATAGATAACCCAATAGTATAACGAGTGGTATTCTTAGACCATTTTCGAAAGTAGAGTTGTATATTTGGCCCTTTGCCGAATAAACAAATCTCTGACAAAGTCTTAATAGATTTTTTTTTTAATTGCCTAGATATTTATTGTGTTTAGAAGAATTAAATTGGAAATCTTTATTTGGACTAATCAATAAAGCATGAAAATAATCTTATTATATAAATAAATCAGACCGTACTGAGGCTACAATACGATATTTTGTTGGGTACTATTGTACTAAGAAACTACCAAAAGCATGATAACACCAACCACACAATACACAAGTCTAAGGTTAAACTATTATACTCTCGAAATATAATAAGCTTCCTTTTTATTCAACAAGACTATGAAATGCCGCTCAGCACAACTCAATCTACAGCATTGAACCTATTCAAGAAGGGGAATTAGAGTAGCTCAGTTTTTTGTTATTTGAATTTCCATCATATTTACAATTCCTCACTTGTAACCATCTACCCTATTTTTCTTCTTCCTTTTATATAATAAAAAGTTTATTGAATAAAGGGCCTATGCAAGAAGAATTGGAGAGTGGTTAATGGTGTGTACTGTATTATTTTTGAGATATACGTAATGTATTTGTTGCGGACGGGAAAAAAATAGTGTAGTTGCTGACGTGGAATTGTTATGGTCTAAGCACAAGGTACACGGTGGCAAGTCGGAATTGACTCGGTGGATGGGGAAGCTAGAATGGTTGGTCCCACCACCCGTGACTGACGGATTTTTCATGGACCCACTGAATAATAATGCACCAATCTTTAGAAAAATCCTAAAGTTTATTTCCCTAAAGAGAAGAAAAGGTTTCCACAACGGTGACGAAAGATTGCAATATCAGTAGAAACTTCCTTTTTTCTTCTTCCAGTGAATATGTGCATAAAATCTTTTAAAATGCATAAGTTTAACGTGCAGTAAAAGTAACTAGTTAACATAACAGCTGGAGTAAGAGCACCGACACTTTGATATATACAGTAATTGATAAATGATTAGCTTAATCATAGTTAAAATTCGAGGCTTACCAAAACGCCAACGACCTTGAACAAGTGCAATTTCTGAGTTATGTACAAGGAAAGGGATAGCTCGCCGGAGAAAATCCGGTTCAGGCCGAAAATCAGCGTCAAAAATGACAACGTACTCGCAATCTTTGACGTAATCATGCTTTAATCCTTCTTTAAGAGCTCCAGCTTTGTAGCCTCCTCTGCTCTCTCTGATTTGGTATCTAATGTTAATGCCTTTGCTTGCCCACCTTAGGCATTCTTTCTCAACCAAATCCTTCAACATTAATAAATACTCCTTCATTATTTTACTTATGAGATAAAAAAGCTGAAGGGAAAATGTCGGTTTTGGTGGGTGAAAATGTGTAATAAAAGCTGGCGCATTCTTAATCAAAGTAAAAATGAAATAGCATTAAAATTCAAATTTCCAAAGAACTTTTTTCTATACCTTAATGAGAGGGTCAGTAGAATCATCAAGAACTTGAATCACAAGTCTATCAGATGGCCATGATAGGTTACATGCAGCTCCTATAGAAACCTTGTAAACCTGTCTCAAACATCATAAAAATTTAGAAAAAAGAACTCTGCTTTTGCAAGTCAAAAATACACAAATGATAAAGAAAGAGAAGGAGAAATAACCACCTCTTTTTCATTGAACATGGGGATTTGAACAAGTACCATAGGAAAACCTGCATTCCCAATCTCCAAATCTTCACGCATTGCTTCCCATTTGTACCTTTTATCTGGTTTTTTCAAGAACAGTTTTACAAGAATAATAACTATACCCATATAAAGCCTTTCAATGAAAAGCATAAGTTCCATAGCTAAACATATGTATATAGCAACTCTCAATAATGGAACTATCAATGGGGCTTTAATTAATTCCCACATTAACCCAATTTGCCCTGCTATATCTGCTGCTGTCCCCTGAAATGTGTCTGGTAATAAAGCATTTGTAGAAACCTCTGCCATTTCTCCACTTCTTTCTTTAGCTCAAAACAGAGAACTCTGCTTTCTCCTTTTCTATTTTCTAGTTTCAGCCAAAGAAATATTCCTCTATCTTTTTTTCTATGTTAAGATAGAAGAGGGAAAGAGAAGTATTGCGGCATTGTGCGGAGGAAAGAGAATATGTATTGTGTGTGTTGAGTGAGTAACTAAGAGAGGGAAAGGGGGAAGTTTTATAGTCAAGTTTTGAGCTTATTTTAGACTCTTTCACAGTTCACTGACTTTTCAGTTTTACCCTCCGCTTCTCTTTCTCTTTTTTTTTTTTTTTAAACAAGTGGTTTTTATCTTTTGTTATTATTAATTAAAATTGTTAAATAAAACCCAACTGTTCATGATCCAAATGAAAGGATATAAAAAGAAAAGGAAAATGAAAATGGAAGTCTCTCAACTGTTCCAATTTCTGGCGCTACTCACCTTTCTACCAAAACAAACTGTACCATTACTAACAGTTGGTCAACCTTTTGGCCATCTGAAACACCTTATGCGGTGTAATTGAATATTCTGAGGAATAAGTGAGTAATGCTTAATCTATTAATGGGATTTTAACAAGAAAAGTTAACTTGAAAAACTGAGCGAAAATAATTTATATCCTTAACAGCATAAACAATTTAATTTTTCACAATGCGAAGTAGTAGTATTTTTGTTTGAACTGATAATAGTCAAATTCTATTATACTACAATATTTGTTCCAAATTACTTGTATTCGAGATTCAAATTATATAAACTTTAACCAATATTTTAACATGTATTTCTCACCATATTGATATGAATTGCAAATTATAATACTTACTCGTATAGTTTTCGATTATTCAAATTTTAATTTAAAAATATTAAATTAATCTAATCCAATTTAATTTTAAAAATTAGTTCAATTAACTCTAAAAAAAGTAATCGATAAGTATTTTGAGACGAAAGAAATACTATATTGCTTGGCATCACCTTTATTGTTGTTAGATTCCCAATGCTGGACTTCTTCACCTCTTTTCTTGAACTTACGTTAATAAGTGCACATCTATGAGTCTATGACACCCCGCCTTAATATTGATCCTACTTCTTCTTGATCTCTTTTGAGAGAAGAGGCTCACCACCTACATCAAGTGAGATGCAATAAATATGAGGATGGCAAAGTATTAGTGGAAGAGATATATTAAACGAAGATGGTAGACATACTTTCATAAATTCATAAAAGCAAAAGGAGATATGAATATTGTGTTGGGTGATTTAGAATACTTCGAGAGCCGTCAAAATTTTAGATATCGTAGGTGCATGAAGTTTAAGGAGGTTAAGGGGCCAATTTGCAAGATGAGAAAGGAAAGAGCAATCCGACTAACAAAATTCCTGTGGATTTTTGGAAGAGCACATGCAAAGTAAGAATGGAGTGACTAACTAGGTAATTTAAGGTAATTATTAGTACGACTAAACTACTCAAAGAATGAAGGTGGAGTACAATGATCCCTTTGTAGAACTGTAATATCCCATCATTTATTTTTTTGGACTAATTTAACCTTAAGTATGGAAATAGATTTTATGGATAGAATAACCAAACTTTTGATTAAATGAGGAAATATGGTGGCTAACCCCATTCTTAGTGTTCTTACTTTACAATGTCTTAGCATGACTTACGTAAGAAAAAAATACTTTAGATAAAGGAAAAAATAAGTGGGTCAACCCCACTTCTTAGTGTTCTTACTTTACAAAGTCTTAGCATGACTTACGTGGAAAAAAAATACTTTAGATAAAGGAGAAAATAAGTGGGTCAGCCCCACTTCTTAGTGTTTCCCTACTTTGAAGAACCTTAGAATGACTTAAGGGAAAGTTGTTTTAAAACCTCTTTAGCTCTGGAATCAAATTAAGAAAAAGAAGTTGCGGAAGAATAATTGTTTGATTTGCTGCTTGGGTCATTATTGTTTGAGGAGTTTGAGGATACATAATTGGTGTGAGCAGAGAACTAGAAAGCTTAAAAAAAATTTGTGCAATTCAACCAACAACCAGGTATGTAGATATATAATTTTATTCATGTAGTATGCCTTGGATTACATTAGGATTGATGTGGATATCAAATTCTTTAGAATTGATGACAAGAAGTAATTTGAAAGCAATTTGATAAATTCTAAATCCATTTGAGTTGCTGCCAAGTTTTTTTAAGATTGGGAACATGATTAGAAATATTAAAATAATAGAGAAATTATTTTCATCTAGTAATGGACAAAGCTTTAAGGGTAAAGTGAGGATCAGATTTGAACGTTGCTATAATATTTTGGATTATTATTAGAGTCATAGGTTTTGGATAGTGTTATTTAAGTATGGACATTTAATATTTTTGATACTAAAGTATGTTTCTTCCTTTCCATATACCAAGTGGTCAAGGATATTGTAGCAGCAAGCTTGATTGAGAAATACATTTTTTTTTTCCACATTAAGTGTCGATTATATTGAGTAATCCATGATTTAGAAACTAGTTCAATTGGTGATGAATTAAACTTGTTGAGTATATCCTAATGATCCTAGCCAAAATATTTATAGATCGTGAATTGTTGAACTCACGGGAAGTTTGAAGGGACGAATTGAAGTTAAGACTTGAGGTGAGTTGAGGTTTACTTCCTAGTAGGAAATTCCATTATAACTCTTGTGCTCCATATGTTAGATAAAGCTAGGTCATGTCTTCTCGTGATCCAATACTCAGTTCACTTATTCTTATTCAGTACGACCTTATATGTGACATAAATACATGCTTATGTGTATTACCAGTTGTTATGTGCCTTTATTTGTGATATTCACATTCAGTAGGGAGAAGTGGCCAACCTCCCCCAGCGTGAGTGCCATGATGTCAGGGTTACCTACCCCACGCTCGCAGGTGCCAACTGTTTGTTGGGGAGATAGGCCGACACTCCCTCGTACGTATTCCCAGATGCTCACGTACACAGGGTCATTATGCGTAACAATTAACTTTGCAAAGTTATATCTTAAAATATATATAACTCAGTTTCTATTTCAGATATCAGTTATGGGCTCAATTTGTACGTTAAGTTTCAGTTTCAGCTTACAATTACAGTTTCAGTTTCCAGCTTATTACTTGGTTGTAAACTTTTATATAATTTATATGATTTTCCATATATCCCTTTTCTTTCTTATATTTTCCAGAAGGTCTCGCTCCGCCTTTTAAGGAGGTAGCCTATGAGACTTACTAGGTATCCTTTGGTGGTACTTAACCCATTTGGGTCGGCTACGTCGTGTGGCATGTATTGAGAACGCAGGTAACGTGGCACGTGGCTAGAGGAGATATTCTAGATTCAGTTTACAGACTCCGTTGATTCACCCCAGCGGTAGCGGACCATTTTCAGACTATTATTTATATTTTTTTTACGTTTATTTTATTTCTGGGGATGCCCTCATAGGCTATGCATTTTAATTTTATTTTTTTCAGATTCTAGATGCTCATGGCTTGTTAGTGGGTCAGTATTAAAATAGTTTGGGATTTATCCTTTATTATTATTTTTATCAGTCAGCTTAAGAACTGCAACTTGATTAGAATTAATATTTAAGCACGTTAGATTCTTAGCTATTGAACTTGAAGTTTGATAAAAAATAGTACATGGTTCACTCAACGAGTGGTAAGGGTTGAGTACCAATCACGTCCCATCCCAGTTTGGGGGCATGACAAGAACAATGGTGATACTTAAAATTACAATAATCATAGGGGTATCAAACTACTAAGCCACACTATGAAAGTCTGGGAGAGGATGGTAGATATGAGGATGAGGAGGGATGTGTCTATTTTCGAGAACCAAATTGGATTCATGACGGAGAAATAAACTACGGAAGTCATTCATCTTTTAAGGAGATTGTTGGAGTAATATAAGCATAGGAAAAAAACTTACAATATAGTATTCATTGATCTAGAAAAGGTATACGAAAAAGTTCCAAGAGAGATTTTATGGAGATGCTTGGAGTCGATAGGGGTACATATGTCATACATTAGAGCGATTAAGTACATGTATGATGGAGTCAAGACCCGAATAAAAACTGTAGAAGTAGACTTGAAAACTTTTCAGTCATGATGGAATTGCACCAGGGATCAACTCTTAGCTCGTTTTTATTTGTCTTGATAATGGATGAATTGATAAGACATATTCAAGGGGAGGTACAATGATGTATGTTATCTGTAGATGACATAGGATTGATTGACGAGACACATGATTGAGTTAACGGTAGACTAGATGTTTGAAGATAGACACTAGAGTCTAAAGATTTCAGGTTGAGCAGGACAAAAATAAAGTACTTGGAGTGTGAATTTAATGACACAATACATGAGGTGAATGTGGAAGTGAAGATATATATACAAGTCATCCCCAAGAGAGGAAACCTTAAGTATCTTGGGTCAACAATTCAAGTAAATAGAGAAATTGATGATGATGTTGCACATCGTATTTGAGCGGGTGGATGCAATAGATGCACGCATTTGGTATCCTATGTGATAAGAAGGTACCACCAAGACTTAAAGGTAAGTTCTATTGAATGGTTATTAAACCAACTATATATATTGTATAGGACAGAGTATTGGTCATTCAAGAACTCACACGTTTAGAAAATAAAAGTAGTATAAATGGAGATGCTTATATAGATGTGTGAGCATACTAATAGAGATAAGATTTGAAACGAAGATATACGAAAAAAGGTAGGAGCGGCCTCTGTGGTGGACAAGATAAAGGAAGCGAGGCTAAGGTGATTCGGACATATGAAGAGGGGGAGCACAGATGCCCTAGTGAGGAGGTACATGAGATTGAGGTACATCGAAGAGGAATGTGGAGAGGTAATTAGACAGGATATGACACATCTTTAGCTCACTAAGGATATAACACTATATAAGAGAGCATGAAGGTCGAGTATTAAGATAGAAGGTTAGTAGGTAGTCGAGTGACTTCTCTTTTTCTATGAGAAGACATGGTTCTAGTTTAGAGCACCTTATCTGCTCCCTCTTCTCCTTATTATTATTATTATTATTATTATTATTATTATTATTATTATTATTATTATTATTATTATTATTATTATTATTATTATTATAATAATAATAATAATAATAATAATAATAATAATAATTATTAACCTTCAATTTTATTACTACTATTTTTTTTTTGCTTTGATTATCTTACTACTTTTACTACCAATACTTTTTTTCTTCATTATTTTCATCATAGCGTCTTTACTCTTGTATTTTCAAAATCTGTTTTAAAAATAATTTTTTGAGCCGAATGTCTATTGAAAATAGCTTCTCTACCCTGCATAAGATAGGTATAAAGTCTGCATATATTCTATCCTCCCCAAACTCCATTTGTGAAATCTCACTAGGTATATTATTGTTGATCCATTTTGAGAGAATATTCTCTTTATGCTATATATTAAACTAACCCTATCGCCAATAAGCAAATGTACAAGTCAAGAATATGTACATTTCTAGCCACACATATATATAATTCTTACACAATTATAGCATATGCTCCAGAGATGGTAAATATATTGTTAATATACTGTATTTGTAAAATGCTCTAGTATCATTATATCTTTTGTATATGGTCGAAATCGGGCATGTCAGATTTCATAGGCACGAGGAGCTGCCTCGAGAGTAAGCTCGTAATAGACCAGGCTCGAGCTCAATGCCAGAGTATGGTGCATGAAGATCTAAGTGCTCGCTGAAGATCGACCGAGCATGACCGACTTTGAGTGAGGCGTAATAACGGAATGGCAAAATATTAGCAACCGACCGAAGATCTCGGTGGAAATCTCGGAACAGATCGAATCAAGCGGTTATGGACGCCAATCATGGGATTTGTTTTCGTTATAAGAATTGTACTTTATTTAGGATTCCTCTACTATATAAAGAGGGACCCCATTCATTTGTAAAGGAGGATTCACTGAGAAACATATACAAAAACGATGCTCTCTATTTCATTTACTATCTATCACTGCTCATCGTTGTTTATTTTTCTGTTCTTTATTGTTCTCCTTATCCATCCTCGAGACCATCTCGAATCGAGGTCGAAAGATCTGCTAGAAACACTAGTTTGGTTTAATTTATTATTCAGATTATCTATTTAATTTCTTGTTTAACAATTTGTATTTTATTAAATCATGTATCCTTAAAATCACTAAATAAATTTAATTGTTACTCGAATTTTAGGGTAAACAGTTTGGCGGATAATAGTGATTTTTCAGTACTGATTCTGGTGAAACACACTATTTTACACTTTTTCTTGTCAAGTATCTTTGCTTTCAGGTTAAAACATGTCAAACTCACAAAACGCATTCACACACAGTGACAATGGCCTCGGATTCCATGGTGAAAACGAAAATATGATTGCTCCAGGAATCAAAGTTCCACATGCTACTCACAGGGGAGCACCGGTCGCCAACCCCACCGATGTCAATTCGCACGTTGCTCTAAATGCGGACCTAGGCGCAGATCTCGATGGGAGTGTACGCAGAGAAGGCCGATCAAGTGGCCAAGGAATACAGGGCAGATGAGACAAGGGAGTCAGTCTCCAAGTAATATTCTAGATGTTTAAGGCTCAGCAAGCCACTATTGACCAGTTACAAAATCAACATAGAGCTCCGAATAGGGTCGAGTCGGAAATTACTTGTCGTACCGAGCCAGTACCGGAGAGGCCGAATGGTAACAAATCGGGGACTGATCCTGCGATAATTAAAATACTAGAGGAGCTCACCAAAAGAATTGAATTAGGGGAGAGGAGAATCGAAGCCAACGATAAAAAAATGGATACATACAACTCTCGAGTTGATCAGATATCGGGGGCACCGCCAATCTTGAAAGGGATGGATTCAAAGAAGTTTGTAAACCCTTTCCTCCAAGTGCGGCTCCGAAGCCTATACCAAAGAAGTTTCGTATGCCAGACATACCCAAATATAATAGTACCACCGATCCCAAGGATCATGTTACTTCATATACATGTGCTATCAAGGGTAAGGATTTAGAGGATGATGAAATCTAATCTATGCTGCTGAAAAAATTAGGAGAGACCCTTTCGAAGGGAGTAATGATTTGGTATCACAACCTGCCACCAAATTCCATCGACTCATTTGCCATGTTAGCAGATTCTTTTGTAAAGGCACATGTCGGGGCCATAAAGGTCGCAACGAGGAAATCGAACCTTTTCAAGGTAAGACAAAGGGATAATGAAATGGTGAGGGATTTCGTGTCCCGATTTCAAATGGAACGCATGGAGTTGCCACCGGTCACAGATGATTGGGCCGTTCAAGCTTTCACTAAAAGGTTGAACGAGCGGAGTTCGGTAGTATCACGTCAGTTGAAACAAAAGTTGATTGAATATACAGCTGTAACTTGGGCAGATGTGCACAATCGATACCAATCGAAGATTAGGGTCGAGGGCGATCAATTGGGAGCTCCTTCCAGTTCAGCATATCCAAACAGGTCGGTAATTAAAAATCAAAGGGACATCGACAGGGAGCCAAAGTCGAATAGAGGCCGATATCAACCATATACCGTAGATCGAAGGAACAATAAGGATAATGGTTCAGGACGCAATTCCGCCCGGAACGATATGAGAAGTGATCGAAGACAGAATTCTCGGGCACTTATGAGTAAGAGTGGTTTTGACAAGTACGTCGATCCCACAGAAGCACCTCGGTTATCGAATATAACCTTAGCATTGATGTATCAGGCATTGTATCGGTAATCGGAAGGATCAAAGATACTAGGTGTCCCAGACCCATACAAACTGATCCTTCTCAAAGAAACTCAAATTTGATATGCAAGTATCATAGCACACAGGGTCACACAACCGAGGATTGCAGGCAATTAAGGGAGGAGGTATCCCGTCTATTCAATGAGGGCCACCTTCGAGAGTTCCTCAACGATCGAGCCAAGAATTATTTCAGAGAAAGATACGCCAACAGGAAAAATGATCATGAGGAACCCCAATATGTCATTCATATGATCGTCGGTGGGGTCGACATTCCACTGGGACCAATATTCAAATGCACTAAGTTATCAATCACTAGGGAAAAATGAACCCGGGATTATGTGCCCGAAAGCACTTTATCATTCAACGACAAAGAAGCAGAAGGCATTTTTCAGCCCCACAACGATGCTCTGGTAATTTATATCTTATTAAATAAAGTTCAAGTTAAACGTGTTTTTGTGAATCCATGTAGCTCGGCGAATATCATCCGATCGAGGGTCGTGGAGTAGCTCGGCCTACAAAATCAAATTGTGCCCGCAGTTCGGGTCCTAAACGGCTTCAATATGGTCAGTGAAACAACTAAATGGGAGATTATTCTACCGGTGAACGTGGCTGGAACCATTCAAGATACTAAGTTCAACGTGATCGAGGCGACATGAGGTGCAATGCCCTACTCGGGAGACCTTGGATCCACAATGTGAGAGCAACCCCTTCGACACTCCACCAAATGATAAAATTTCTGACATCAAATGGTGTAAAAACAGTATACGGGGAGCAGCATGCTGCAAAGAAAATGTTTGCGGTCAATGAGGTAGCACCGATATCAACACTATCAGCCTCAAAAAGGTCGAACATCAAAGATAAACAGGAAGTCAAATAGCAATCACATCCACCAGCCTCGACCGAATCAGGGAAGCGGGAGATAGAAGAAGAAAAAGAAGAAGAGGAGGATTTTCTGACCCCTCAAACTTTTGTTGTTCCCGAAGATACTGACGCCACCAAATCAATGGTCGAAGAGCTGGAACAGGTTGTATTGATCAAGTACCCGCCCGAGCGAAAGGTATACCTGGGAACAGGATTAACACCCGAACTCAGAAAAAAACTTATTCAATTTCTTGTTGATAACATAAAATGTTTTGCATTATCCCATTTAGACATGACAAGGATTCCACCGGAGGTAACGACACATCGGCTGAGCCTGGACCCTAGATTCAAACCGGTGAAGCAAATGAGAAGACCCCAGTCCGAAGTAAAGCACGCATTCATAAAGGACGAGGTAATTAAACTTCTCAAATTAAGATCCATTCGGGAGGTGAAATATTCCGAATGGTTAGCCAATGTAGTTGTAGTCCCTAAAAAGGGGATAAACTTAGAATGTGTGTAGATTATAAGGATTTAAACAAGGCGTGCCCAAAATATTCTTTTCCGCTGCCTAACATCGATCGCATGATCGATGACACGGCCTATTTCGATGCCTATTTCGGGTACAATCAAATCCAAATGAACTCGGAAGACCAAGAAAATACTTCATTTATCAAAAAGTATAGAACATATTGTTATAATGTAATGCCCTTCGGGCTAAAAAAATGCAAGAGCTACTTACCAACGCCTAGTGAATAAAATGTTCGAAGAACAAATAGGTAAATCAATGGAGGTTTATATTGATGACATGCTATAGTTAAGTCCTTGCGCGCAGAGGACCATTTGGCTCATTTGAAGGAAACGTTCGAGATTTTAAGAAAATACAACATGAAGCTCAACCCCGAGAAATATGCTTTCGGAGTTGGTTCGGGCAAGTTCTTTGGCTTCATGGTATCGAATCGGGGAATCGAGATCAACCCCGATAAAATCAAGGCCATCAAAGACATCGCCGTCGTAGATAGTGTAAAAGTCATACAGAGGTTAACTGGGCGGATAACTGCCTTAGGCCGATTCATTTTGAGGTCATCGGATCAAAGACACAAATTGTTCTCTTTACTCAAAAAGAAGAACGATTTCGCCTGGACCCCGGAATGCCAACATACATTGGAAGAGTTGAAGCGATACCTATCGAGCCCACCACTGCTTCACACTCCAAAGGCAGATGGGAAGCTTTACTTGTACTTGGAAATATCGAAAATCACGGTAAGTGGTGTCCTTGTTCGAGAAGAGCAAGGTACGCAATTTCCCATTTATTATGTAAGTCGAACCTTAGGAGAAGAAGAAACTAGATATCCACACTTAGAAAAATTATCACTTGCACTAATAAGCGCCTCTAGAAAGTTAAGACCATACTTTCAATGCCACCTAGTATGTCACGGGCCCATTTCCTTACATTGGGTAGCGGCACCTGCTCGCTCGTGCGGCGCCCGCGGACTCCCCTCGGCCGCGGGCCAGCCTTCTTCCGTCCCAGGATTTCCCAAGCACGATCCTGTGCCTGTCGGTTGGGCTCGCCCGCAGGCTCGCCCCAACTTGTGCCGCCCGTAAGATGCCTAGGCCCTTGGCCCTAGACATGTAGTGGCGCTCCATCTTAGGATCACAATCCATGCGCGCCCTGGGGACTTGGCTTAGGACATGCCTCGTCCTTAGCCCAGGACTGAGCATCGCTCCCGCTTGCATAGCCCAATCCTCAAGCTTGACATTCGCCTAGTGCATCCGCGACTAGCTCATGCCTCGCCCGAGTAAGGCAACCATTAGCCCTTGGCCATTGTCATGCGCCTCTTTCGTGCCATGCCCATACATAGCCCTCTTGCAGCACGCTTCCATTTCGAAGTAGTGCAGTGTCTCCCACACCTGCACCTTTAGGCCAACGGACCCTTGCTTGCATGGCTGAACCAAAGCCATGCTCACAAGTCGACACATGATGTCCCTATGACAGGTGCGTCAAGTATCCAATCGGCGTGGAGGTCTCTTTCCAACACTCGGCAGCCCGCGGGGCTGGCCGTTCCACAATAGCAGCCTTCACTGCCCTTTTGATGCCCAACGCAGGCCCTAAGGCGTTGCGCAGCCCATACGAGTTCCAAAACTCGTATGGATACCTTTGACACTCCCTTAAGTCATCTAGGAAGGCCCTTGGGGTTCGCCCCCAAGGCAGCTCGTTCTATACGGCTCGGTGGCAGCGCATATGGGGGAGGCAGGTCGGAGCTTTCATCACCTATACCCCCCTTATATATGCTTAAAATTAAAAAGCCCAAGTTGCCCGAGTAGACTGTTCTACGTCAGACCATCAGAAGGCTCTTTTCTCACCAGTTCTTGGCCGAAATTACAACCCAAATTCTGAGTTGTAACATCCTCCCACACTCATAATGTCATCGCCCCGATGACACATCATGGCTTAAGGCATCCCGGAGTCTGCCCCCCTCAGGTATGCCATTCAAGCTCCCTTTGTCCTGTGGGTTGGACTTCCTCGAAGTCCTTTCTCAAAAGGAGTCGTGCCCCATGCACTCCTCCCCCAAGTATCTTCCAAGCGTGCCTCTGCACTTTACTTCCATTCGGTGTTTGCTTGGAAAGTGCCTCCGCACTTGCACCCTCTGGTGTCTAATTTTGTGATTGACCCACACTAGTCAAATCACACCATGACCCTCACGGCCTTCATGTCCGTCTGAATCTTTCCTTCACAGGTTAGCACATCAACATGCTCTTTTGATGTCGCTCCCGTAGCCTTTTGCTCACGTAGCCCTAAGATGCCCTCTTAGGCATAGCTCCCGTAGCCTTTCCCTCCCGTAGCTTAAGATGCCCTTGGCATGGCTCCCGTAGCATTATGACACCCTCTTTGGCGTGGCCCTAGTAGCTCACTCGCTCACATGGCCTTCAAACGCCTCTGGCATAGCTCACGTAGCATTCCGCTCCCGTAGCTCTCTTTACCCATTACCTTGAAGATGTGTTCACTTCCAGACCCACAACTTCGCCCTTATGCCTCTTGCATAGGCGGGATCCTTCCACACTCAATGTGGAGGATACATCTTAGCACTGTCGTTCCACTTGGCATTAGGAGAAGAAGAAACTAGATATCCACACTTAGAAAAATTATCACTTGCACTAATAAGCGCCTCTAGAAAGTTAAGACCATACTTTCAATTCCACCCAGTATGCGTATTAACCACTTATCCACTTCGTAATATTTTTCACAAGCCCGAACTGTCGGGCTGATTGGCCAAATGGGCCGTCAAACCCAGTGGGTATGACATCGAATATCAATCTCGGATGGCCATCAAGTCTCAAATTTTAGCGGACTTCGTGGTTGATTTCATGCCAACCCTCATACCCGAAGTTAAAAAGGAACTCTCGTTAAAATCAGGTATGGCATCGGGGGTATGGACCCTTTTCACAGACGGTGCTTCAAATGTGAAGGGGTCCAGTCTAGGCATCATTTTGAAGCCGCCCACGGGTAGCACTATTAGGCAATCTATCAAAACTTCTAGGTTGACTAACAATGAGGCCGAGTACGAGGCCATGGTTGCATGTCTCGAGCTAGCTAAAAGCTTGGGGCAGAAGTCATTGAAGCCAAGTGTGACTCTTTACTAGTGGTGAACCAAGTAAACAAAACCTTCGAAGTTCGAGAGGATAGAATGCAAAGGTATTTGGACAAGCTCCAGGTAACTTTGCACTGTTTCAAGGAATGAACTTTACAGCATGTACCTCGAGAACAAAACAGTGAGGCGGATGCACTTGTAAACTTGGGGTCATCGGTTGAGGAAGATGAGATTAGCTCGGGGACTGTCGTTTAACTCTCGAAATTTGTAATCGAGGAAGGTCATGCCGAAATAAACTCTACAAGCTTAACCTGGGATTGGAGGAATAAATATATTGAATACTTGAAGAATGGAAAGCTCCCATCGGACCCTAAAGAGTCGAGAACCCTACGAACCAAAGTTGCTCAATTCACATTGGCTAAATATGGAACATTATACATAAGAATATTCGATGGACCATTGGCAGTGTGCTTAGGACCAGAAGGCACGGATTATGTTTTACGAGAGGTCCATGAAGGCAATTGTAGGAACCACTCCGGCGCCGAATCACTGATTCACAAAATCATTAGAGCAGGATACTACTGGAATAGCATGGAAAAAAATACTAAGGAGTTTGTTCGAAAATGTGATAAATGTCAAAGGTTTGCACAAATGATCCATCATCCCGGAGAACAACTTCATTCCGTCCTATCTTCATGGCCATTCGTGAAATGGGAGACGGATATCATCGGCCCTCTTCCATCGGCCCCAGGTAAAGCTAAGTTCATTTTATTTATGACTGACTATTTCTCTAAATGAGTTGAAGCACAAGCGTTCGATAAAGTGAGAGAAAAATGGGTTATAGACTTTATCTGGGATCACATTGTGTGTCGATTTGGGATACTAGCAGAAATAGTATGCGACAATGGTAAACAATTTATCGACAGTAAAATGACGAAATTTCTCGAAGACCATAAAATTAAAAGGATATTTTCAACTCCGTATCACCCTAGTAGGAACGGACCGACCGAATCGATGAACAAGACTATCATCCAAAACCTAAAGAAAAGGTTGAACGAAGCTAAAGGGAAGTGGAGAGAAATTCTACCCAAGGTCCATTGGGAATATCGAACAACATCGAAGTCCAGTAGGGGGGCAACTCCATTTTCCTTAGTATATGGCTCTGAAGCTTTGATTCCAGTCGAAGTCGGAGAACCCAGCACCCGGTTTCGACATGCAACAGAGGAATCAAACCATGAGGCTATGAATACTAGCCTCGAATTATTAGATGAAAAAGAGAAGCAACACTCGTTCGAATGCTTGCACAAAAGCAACGAATCGAAAGGTATTATAATAGAAGAACCAACCTTCGCCACTTCTGGGTCGGGGACTTAGTCCTAAGGAAAGTCACCATCAACACTCGAGATCCTAATAAAGAGAAGCCCGGACCGAATTGGTAAGGACCCTATCAAGTCCTCGATATAGTCGGAAAAGGGTCTTATAAACTCGGAACGATGGACGACGAACCACTGTCAAGCAACTGGAACATATCACTTCTCAAACGATATTATTGTTAAGCCATGACTTTCTCCCTTCTTTCGTTTATGTATATTCGACGCTAACTCATTGCAGGAGTTCGACCAAAGACATCGAGACCTCGGGTTTTAAAGTACGTGTTGCACTCTTTTTCTCTTAGATCGGTTTTTATCCCAAATGGGTTTTTCTGGCGAGATTTTAAACGAGGCAACAATTATGTGCTACCTGAGGACAATTCAACAGTATCCAAGGCTTCTTTGCAATCAACCTCGAATACTGGAGGGCATCACCCTCGGATGTTATATTCTCGAGAATAGTACTTCATGTCAAAGGGCCTTGATAGGGAAGCTTTGTAATGGGCCAAACGGTCAAGAGAACCGTGTCCATATAAATTAGTCGAGCCCCGATGGCAAAACATGTACGCATGTATAAACTATTCAAAGAAGCATTCTCTCTTCATTTAAACCATTTGTGTCTCAAAGAAAATCCTTTACTATACAAACCTCATGCTTATGATATTGTGAGAAGCGGCTCAAGAGCCAAAGTGAAAATATACCCTCGAGAACTACCATCGATGATAGGCATATTCGAGTTATCTAAACTCAAATTCATACGACCTCAAAGAGACACCCCTCGATCTATAGGCCAAGACCACCATTCTCGGGGACTGACATTCCAAACTAGTTTGGAATGTTATTGGGAAATAAGCTCAAGAGACATACCCGAAGGCTACGATCAAAATACATACCCGAAGGTTACGGCCAAACTAAAGGCTACAACCTAAATAATGCGGCTCGGAGACGTCCGAATTCCGCAATAATGATAGGCCTTCAAATTATCTGAAAAACCGATTAAAAAAGGCTACCCTCGGCAAATAATCAAAAGGGCTTCGATAAAATCAGCCCTCAAAAAACCTTAAGAGGTATCAAACTATTTTTAACACAAATGTCCTAAGGCACAAAAAGAAAAAGGGTTTCAACTAACATCGGACCCTAAAAAACAATGAGTAAAATACATGCTAAGGCATAAAGAAATGTTTATTAAGTCTTTTAAGCCGAAAAGGGGGGGAAATAATTGTCATCTTTTAGAGGCCATATGGGCCCAACCTAAAAGGGCCTAAAGGCCAATACATTTAGAGTTCGAGACTTTGTTCTCACTCAACTTAGACCTAAGGGTTTCACTATTCTGTGTTTAAATAAAGTTGACTTGAATTTAGCTCGAGGATCCGACATTAAACCTTAAGGGGTATGTCATGGCATCGATCAAGCCATCCAAAATCTCGAACATATTATTGAGCTTGGGGACTCGCCCTTGCGCGTTTAAAAATCCTAAGGGTTTATTCTAAAGTTCGAATTAGTGTTCGCTCGATTACAGAAGCTATAATAACAAAATTTTCAAAAGGCAAAAGCACAAAACACGTTTGAACATAAAATTGAGAAGACATTCAAGTGAAGTTTTTCTATTATATATTGGTAAAAAAGGTTATGTACAAAAGACCGATCAAGGTCTTACAAAAATAGAAATTAAGCCCTAACTACGGTCGGTTTTCGACCTCTTTTCCGGGAACAACTTCCCCTTCAAGACCCCCATCGTATCTGCCCCGACTGCCTTCTTCATCATCGTCTTCGTCATCGAAGGAGGCAAGCTGCTTGGCTTCACCTTCGAGCACCTTGGCTCGGGCTATCTCCTCGGAGAGGTCAAAACCTTGAGTATGGATTTCCTCGAGGGTTTACCTCCGGGATTGATACTTTGCCGAGTCAATGATCTATTGCTCTCGGTCAGAAGCCTCCCTTAGCTACATTTGAGCAGCCTGAGCATCGGCCCGGTACATGGCAATGGACTTGTCCGCCATGACCTTTGTCTTCTCGATCTCCGCCTTGGCCTTAGCAAGCCCGATTTCAAGCTCCTCCATCCTCTTGGCTTGGGCGGAATTTTTCTCTTTGACGCCCCAAAGTCGAACCTCGGTTGATGACAGTTTGGCCAAGGTAGTTTGTTTTTCCGCAGCCAGGCGGTACATATTTTCCTTCCACCGATCACAATGGGCCTTTAACTGATCGACTTTTCCCAGAAGCAGCTCGATTCTTTCAACCTTTTGTTGCAGCTGAGATAATGAAGTATTAGCCTCCATAGTTGGGTCGATTCTGTACTTTATCAAAAGGATGCTCACCTGCTTATCTAGCTCGGCCTCTTCCTCATGAGCCTTGGCCAAATTCGCTTGAATGTCCTTTATGGTTTCGTCTTTTTGGTCGCAAAGAAGCTTTAGAGCGTTCCTCTCCCCCGAGACCTTTTGAAGCTTGGTTTCACACTGGCTGAGGTCAGCTCAAAACTTGGCAAAGGCCTATACAAAAAAGGAAAACACAAATCAAATTTAGAGAAAAGGAAAAACAAAGAGTAAAGAAAAGAAGTGCAGTAAACTGATTCTTACCCGAGATAAGAGACGTTGGACCTCTTATAAAAGAATAGAAACATCACCGATATCAGAGGCATCATCGACTCCAGCAAAGATATCCCGAAAGGGATCCCCTACACTAGAATCTCCGCCTATATCAGGGGTCTTCAATTCACGAGCTTCCCTTAGTGCCTCCTCAGAAAAGGTTGGAAGAGAAGGCAAGTGACATGTTGTCATGGTCCTGAGCAAGTCGCTCAGGACGCTCTGATCGATCTTCGGGGTCTCAGAACCGGCCCCGTCCGGTGTAGTTGTAGATGGTCGAGAAATGGTCTCGACCTCTGGCAATTCGGTATCCTTGTCCGATTTCTTTTTGGAAGCCTCCTCGACACAAGGCTTGATTTTAGCAGCCGCCGCCGGCTCAGAAGGTTTGGTGACCTGGACGACTTTCCTAGGTTGGACCATCAGTGCCGAGGCATTTTCCTCTTCTTCGTATCTCAGTATTTGTACCGAGTCCATCGTGAGAGTGATTACATTCATCCTCACCCTTCGAGGTTTGGGCTTGGGGTCCTCGGACTGCGAGGCAGTTTTTCTCTTCTTGTCTTCCCCCGGCTTCGAAACCGGGGACTTGTTTTCTTCCTCGACACTTGAAGGCCTCAAAATGGCATCCTTGGTCAGGCCTGCATGAAAGAAAATTAATGATGAATGGAGTATAAAAAGTGTTTCAGAATATGAAAAAGGAGATCATTACCGTGGTTCTTGGCCTCACATCTGCCCTTTGCCAAATCACACCATGCGCATTGGGCATATGTGGAAGTTGAGGCTAAGTTCCGAACCCAATCTTTGAGGTCAGGTACCGCTTGAGGCATCTAAGGAATAGTTGCATGTCAAAAGGGGATATCAGGCGAAGTTAGGTACGAAGAACAAAGTTTAAAAGATCACTTACAGTTGAAGTTCGACTCCTCATGGAACGACATCTTCTCTTCCTGGATAATGTTGCAGGTACTCACCCGTATAAAACGGCTCATCCAACCCCGATCCTTGTCCTCGTCGATGCTCGAGATCAAGGCCTTCGTTGCCCGGTGTTGGAGCCTGATTAGTCCTCGGTAGATTCGAGGCCGGTACAATCGCATGAGGTGATTTAGAGTAAACTCTAACCCCTCGGCCTTGCTAGAGAAAAAGCACATCATGATTACTATGTGCCATAGAGAAGGGTGGATTGGGCCGAGGGTGACCTGATATCTTTTACAGAGATCAATAATCACGGGGTTGAGGAGACCTAATATGAAGGGGTAAGTGTAAACACTTAAGAACCCCTCCACATAAGCGGTGATGCTATCTTCGGGAGCTGGAATTTGCACCACGACCTCGGGACCCCAGTTGCAGTCCCTCTTCACGACCTCGAGGTGGCTCTTCGATATTGAGCACATGTACATCGACACATGCTCACATCGGCCCGGGATCGATGAAGGGTTTTCGACCTTGAAGTCGAATTTTAGAGTACACGGATCGGGAACATATTCATAGGGAAGCGGCTCCACTAGTGCCTTGCCGCCGGATGGCCGGGAAGAGGAGCAAGAAGCTTTCTCCTTATGCGGTACAGTCTTTGAGGTTTTCTCCATTTGTATAAGTAAAGAAGAGCGAAGAAATATGAAAAACTGATGGTTTTGTTGCTAACGACGGTGGTTCTACAAGCGGTGAAAAGGAGGAGACGAAAAGAGTGAGAATACTTAGAGGTTTGATTAGAGCAAAAGTAAAGTTTGATTCAAATAAGGAGCGGGTATTTATAGGTTCACGGCGACGGTTCAGTGGTGTTAGTGGCCGACCGCTAACTAACAAGCATTTATGATTTGGAAAACTGAACCGACGGGACGTTTCGATCACATCCGTCACTTATGTCATAAGGACGACGTCATGATCGAGGTTTCGGAAAATCTAGGCTCAAATCGTTTCTTATCATTTTATTCCAAGAAACACGGGGATTATCTGTATACGGTCGAAATTGGGCATGTCAGATTTTATAGGCACGAGGAGCTGCCTCGAGAGTAAGCTTGTAATAGACCAGGCTCGAGCTCAATGGCAGAGTATGGAGCATGAAGATCGAAGTGCTCGCTGAAGATCGAGGCCGAGCATGACCGACTTCGAGTGAGGAGTAATAACAGAAAGGCGAAATATTAGCAACCGATCGAAGATCTCGGCGAAAATCCCGAAACAGATCGAATCAAGCAGTTATTGATGCCAATCATGGGATTTATTTTCGTTATAAGAATTGTACCTTATTTAGGATTCCTCTACTATATAAAGAGGAGCCACATTCATTTGTAAAGGAGGGTTCACTAAGAAACATATACAAAAAACTTTGTTCTCTATTTCATTTGATATCTATCACTATTCATCGTTATTTATTTTTCTGTTCTTTACTGTTCTCTTTATCCAACCTCAAGACCATCTCGAATCGAGGTCGACAGCTCTGCTAGAAACACTGGTTTGATTTATTTTATTATTCAGATTATCTATTCAATTCCTTGTTTATCAATTGGTATTGGATTAAATCACGTATCCTTAAAATCACTAAATAAGTTTAATTGTTACTCAAATTTTAGTGTGAACATCTTTCTAACTCACTCATGAGGCAAAAGATTTAGATTATATGCATTAATGGTGTAATAAATTCTTTACGCTATCAATAATTTCATTTATTATAACATGCTACTTATCATTGTATACCCAAAAAAATAGTGTTTGAAGTCAAAGTAATAAAATAATTCGGGTTTCTAATGACTAATTTACTCCACTTTTTAAAATATAATTGATACGGAAAAGAAATAACAATAATAAGAATTAAACTGAGAGAATAAGGAAGTAAAATCTTATTGATGATTGTAGTTTTCCTCCGGTAGGAAAGAATAATTCTTTCAATAATAGAGAACAGTAAGAGAATTTTTTTTAATTGACAGTATAACTTAGCAGAATTTTTGATGGAATACAAGATGTAGGAAGGGAGTTTAAATAGTACTATTTCTTGTAATTGTTTGCCTTATTTAGCTCGTGCCCGTTACTATCATTTATTACATTAATTGCCCGTTACGTGAGTGATTTATAACGGTTGAATTAATAGTAGCAAATCGCGTGTAATCAGGAATTTGACTGAATCTTTTCATATTCGTAACTATTATTGACATTTCCATATTCGTGGCTATTAATGTCCTTAATTATCAACTACATAACTATTTTCTTATATTCAACTTCTAAACTAACAGAGATATGGTATCCGCACAAGTGATCTGGTGTGTGTTGCTCACATTTTCTGTACATGTTATTCTTCTTTGTCGTTTTAACTCCCAGACACCTGTCATTGTAGTATCAGTCCATGTGACAGCTATATTTTTCACTGATACAATTATTTAATAAAAGATTATCAATTAATGCTATTAAATGAAATTACCTGCCATTATACCTTTAAATTATTCTCAATACAACAATTTGTTAAAAGATTGCCAATTAATGCTATCAAATGAAATTACCTTTTAATTATTCTCATTGTATCAAATTTTATATTATCAATCCATAGAACTAAAAGTGAAGAACACATTGACACACGTTCTGACATGTAGATAAAGGAATAAAAGCAGTAAACACAAAGGACTTGTTTCAGTCACCTAAAGGTTGAAAGGGAAGGTGAAGAGTAGTTTGATTCATGTGAAAAACAGCTTGGCCAAACCAGATAGACAGGGTTCTCAAATTGACACGAAGACAAGTGCCTAAGAGTAGTGTGCTGTCTCACTGGTTTTTAATGTTAAGGGGTTTAAGCCGCCAAACTTACCTTTATGTGACTACGTTGTATTTCCCTTTTATTTGGGTTCTCCTTTTTTTATAGGTTGGCGGTGATGTGATTTAGGTATTTCTATTTTATGAATTTAAAAGAAACTAAATTGGAACCAGAAAGTTACTAGTATATCTAATATCATGTTTGGTCAAATATATACATATATATATATATATATATATATTTTAATTTGGACAAGTTTGTAAAACAAAAAACTAGAGTAAATCCACGACATTTACCAAAATCTTCTCCTTAATTTAATGCATTTGTCTCTCACTGTTTTCTATAATATCGCCCCATCTCCCATAACAAAATTTTGAAATTTCACATGTTCAGTTTTATATGTTTATTTTTATAATTTTGTTTACCCGAAAAATGGAACAGTTGAATTTGTTCGTGATTTCTAGACTGATGAATCAATTTGATCCCAAACGATAATGAATTAATCAATTTGGATGCAAGATACTTAGCTCAAATATAGATAAAACGATAGATTTGGAGAGCCTGAGAACAAGGTTTCCGGGCACAATAATGACAAGACCAACAAGCGAGAGAGAGAAAAATGAGTTGTTATCATTTAATGTTGTGGAATATTTTTCATTAAATGTTACCGGGCGCAGCATGCTTAATACCTTTATGGACTTGCTTTTCTCGGTGACACACGAAGTAGATGTGCCCGATTTTCCGCCCTCCTGTCTTCGATTCCATGTGCCCTTCTTTGGTGGCCACGTACCGTATTTTATCCAATACAAATTTGACACTCAAAACACTTGTTGGAGAAATTGGTTATATATAAATTAATTGTTTATCTAGTAGTGAACAAATTAAAGTATAGTCTAGTCGTACTAATAAGAACCTCAGATAATAGGTGTGGGTCCAACTACTTATCCCCTTTCCCTTCTTCTCCTTCTTTAAAGTGTCAATGGAGTAATAGTAAATAATAATAAGAAAAACTTAAAACAACAGTAGTAATAGGGTTGGAATTTATTTATTTTGTTAGTAGAAATAAATATTGCTTTATATCTTTGCAAGAAATCATCACAAGGAGCCGCACTAGTTTGGGCGTAATTTAAGCATGGACCTTGTGTATGTGTCTCCCTCATGCGCGCACCTTATAAACATGAAACTTATCCCATATCTAGGAATAAAAATAATTGGAAAAGTAAAACACAGAAAAGAAAAAACAAGAAAGAGAATTGACCGATGCTTTTGGCCGTACTCAAAATATAAAAACAATGGACGAAGGAAAATAAAGATAACCAGAGTCCAAATATTGATCCTCTTTTCCAAAGCAATGATATAATATTTTCTAGTTCACCAATATTTACTAAAGTGTCGGCAACTAATAAAAAGAGATAAAGGAAAAAGACGACTTATTAATTAATCTCTTTTCAACTTTAGCATGCAAATCAAAAATAGCTAAATGTTTCTTTCTTTTACCTCAGGCATTCGATACCCGAAAATTATTGACTCAACTATTTCAAATATACATACTAAAAAGGAAAATCACTTTATATCAAAATTAAATGTTCTCTGTTCCCAAAACTCGAATTCAAATAGAGAAGTATTCAACCAACAAAACTGCATATGCATGCTTGACCAACTTCAGCTTTAATTTGACTGGCCAAAGTAGTAGACCAACAACCATAAAAGAGTCCTCTTAATTCCAAACTCATTTATTCGCTCCCACGTACTTACAATTAATTCCAACGGCGGCAGAGAGAAAGAAACAAATCCTTAGGAACTAAAATTATGCAGCAATTGGCGTGTAGAACTTTGAAGTCTACAGAAGATATACATGCTTTCCTTTCCTTTTACGTAATTGTTTAATCCCTATTCCCTTCTGAAATACTTTTTGAGCCAAAAGAAGATTATAAATGGTCAAATGTGCATGAAGCAGCGCAGGAATTAGCGCGATTTGCTATAGGATTTTCGGAAATAGATATAAAAGAGTACCCATTGGTAGTTACTTGGCCTTCCCAATTAATTCTCAGTGCCGAAAAGGACAACACAAAGCACTTATATATATTTTTTCTATTGTCTTGATTATTTTGCTATTAAACGAGACCAAGTGATCAGAATAGTGCTTCTTGATCTGTGATGTCTGTCTCAAGAATAGAAGGACTGTTGTAGAATCTTTAAAATCTTATTACTAACAAACTAACTCAGTCAATCCCCTTTTAGCACAGATTAACAGAACCCCAAGTGTACCATATATAGCTTTGCACATGATCAACCTCTCGTCCATCCACATGAACCATGACTTTTTTAGATAGACCGACGGAAAACAATTTATTCCTATGAGGTTTTTGTGCCAAGAAAATAAATATAACATGTGTTCGAATAAAAAAATTTACCAATTAGTTGTGTTAGATGATCTTATTATTAAATTAATTAATATACTATTGATTTGATGTAAACATCAAGTGCATGCAAGTATTTTTCTAAATCAACTAAATATATATACATATATGAACCTGGAGTATCAATGCATTTACTATTCCTTCGAAATGGCCCAATATATCTATTTGTTATACAGTCGAACATCTCTATAACAGTCTCGTTTGTTCCGAATATTTTTGGATATTATAGCGAAGTGTTGTTATTGAAAACATATATTATAACATAAGATGAAAATTGGTTCCGAAAAATCTTGGCTTTTATAGTGAAGTGTTGTTATATATGGATGTTGTTATACAGAGGTCTTACTGTAGTATTGACCCAATTTTGTTTAGTCAATTTATTTTGGCTAATAGTCAGGTAAAGTTATCTAGCAGATTGGTTGTGTATAAATAGAGAGGGACCAGTTTGTTAAGAGACAGATTCATTTTTCCTCAATCAATAATATCTGGAAGCTTCGTTTCTCTCTCAAAGTACAAACATAACCCTAATTTTTGATTGTCAAATTCATGCAATTACTGATTGTTAATATGGTATCAGAGCATAAATCTGTACCTGTCTCGTGTTGCGCTTCAAATCAATCTTACCCTTGTTAACTTTCACCGGAGTTTTCAAAGTCCGATATTGTTAACCGGTTCGCTGATTATTCCGATCAATTTCTCATTTTTTTGGTGGATTTTTCTCTTGTATTGCAATTATTTTTTAATTCCACCATTTGAGGTGGTGGTTCCATCACACACTTCAAATTTCAAGTTGTATCTGGTGGGGCTAGAGGTTTAAGCTTTATTTCACTCAACTTCGACGACCGTTCTCTTTTCTGGTTGCGAAAGAAGCTGGTATCTCTGATTCTTTTTCTTTTCTAGTGTATTCGCTTTTATCTCTTTGCTTCGTTGTTAGTTGCTTTGTTGTTAATTGATTGTTGCCTTGTTGCTGAAAAAATGAATGATAGTCTTGATCGTGTCCATTCATCTCCTCCCTCTTCTGCCATTTCACGTGTTGTATTTCATGAAAACGATCATACCCCTCCCCGGCACCCCTTTTGTGTGCATTCTTCGAACGTACCGGGAACGTCACCAATCTCTACTCTATCTGATGGAAGTTATTACAATAGTTAGATATCCACTGTCTTAGTTGCTCTTTCCATTATGAACAAAATTTACATTATAAATGGCATGTATGAAGACCTCTCGAGGGGTCACCGTTAGCTGGTCAATGGCAGCGAAGTAATGATCTCGTAGTAATCTGGTTAATTAATTCTTTATCCAAAGAAATTGCTTGAAATATTGAATATTCTGAGTTTGCTAAAGATATGTGGGATAAGTTAGAAGAGAGGTATGGTAAGGCTGATGGTGCTTGGGTATTTGAGTTAAAGAAAGAGTTCGCACATATCTCTCAATGATTACATGGTATAGCATCAAACTTTAATAAAATCAAACAACTATGGGATGCAATTACTTTTATTCTGTTGGTAAAGCAAGAGTCTATATTTGTGAGGCTAAGTCAGCTGATGATGAAGAACAAGGGGCTTATCAATTCCTGATGGGGTTAAATGAGACCTATGTTCAAACTAGAAGCAACATCCTAATGATGAAGCCTCTTCCATCTGTTGGTACAATGTACACCATTCTCTTAACCGATGAGAAGCAGAGGCATGTGTATGTTGGGACTCTGTTTTTCTCCATTTTTGCTTCCTTCAATGCTGGTGTGTCAAAGCCTAGCTTTTCTCCTAACTTTGCTTCATCTAATGCTGGTATGTCAAAGCCTAGGTTTTCTTCTAGAGTGTTCTTTGACTCTCTTAAGGCTTCTGTGGTGTGAAAGTATTTCAAGAAACTCGGTCATAACATTGACATGTGCTATAAACTACATGACTTCCCACCTAATTTCAAGCCTACCATGACTTTGGGTCCTAAGAGATCAGTTGTACATGTTGAACTTGATTCTTCTGTCATAGCTGGAATTTCTCCTGTGCCTATTGGGTGTGCTGGTAATTTTGAGTCTGAGAGCCCTTTTGCAGTGTGGGACCTTACCGAGGACCAATATTCCTAACTGATGATGTTACTTCAGCAACAAGCTCATATCTCTGTTTCCCATTATGGTTATAATCTCATGGCTAGCATATTGTTTCCTACATGACTTTGCTAGCATATTGTTTCCTAAAAAAGTGTCTTATGGAGCCTGTATGTTGAGTAAAGTAGATGGTTTAGTCTGGATAATAGACTCTGGAGCCTCTGACCATATGGCATCCATTAAAACTCTGCTTTTTTATATATAAACTCTACTTGTTCCTTATCTTGTGTCTCTTCCCAATAGATACGAAGTCAAGGTCACTAATGTCGATTCATTGGCTTTATTTCTTGACCTAATTCTTCACAATGTGCTTTATATTTCTAGTTTCCAATATAATCTCGTTAGTGTTCAGAAGTTACTTGTAACGACTCGGCCGGTTGTTTTGAGAGTTATATCCCCGATCCCTTATTTACTGCTATCCCCGTATATGTTTCAGCTTATGTGACTTGTCGAGAGGTTTTGTTTTGGCTTTTGGGGTGTTTTGGGACACTTAGTCCCTAAACGAAAGTTTAAGTCTTAGAATTGTATCCGTAGTCAGAACTATATGACAACGACTCCAGAATAGAGTTTCGTCGGTTCCGTTAGCTCCGTTGTGTGATTTTGAACTTAGGGACATGTCTGAATTGTGTTTTAGAGGTCTGTAGCTCATTTAGGCTTGAAATGGCGAAAGCCGAATTTTTGGAGATTTTGACCAGTAGTGGACTTTTTGATATTGGGGTCGGAATCCAATTTCGGAAGTTGGAGTAGGTCTGCAATATTGAATATGACTTGTGTGCAAAATTTGAGGTCAATCGGACGTGATTTGATAGGTCTCAGCATCGGTTGTAGAAATTTAAAGTTTCGAGTTCATTAAGTTTGAATTGGAGGGTGATTCATGTTTTTAGCATTGTTTGATGTGATTTGAGGGCTCGACTAACTTCGTATGGTATTTTAGGACTTGGTGGTATATTTGGTTGAGGTTCCGGGGGTCTCGGGTGTATTTCGGATGCTTAACGAATTGAATTTGGACTTAGACAAATGGCTAAAGCTTCTGGTTTCTGGTATTTTTGCACCTGCGGTGGGGAAACTGCAGGTGCAGGATCGCACGTGTGGAGTGAAGGGTGCAGGTGCGCTATTGGTCAAGAAGATCTGTGAGCGCAGGTGCGGAAGTCAAGCCACAGGAGTAGACTTACAGGTGCGGCCCAAAGCTCGCAGATGCGGTCCCTGCCATTTTCGCACCTGCGATGAGTTTTCCGCAGATGCGGTTGAAGGCTCGCAGAAGCGAGTTTGCTGGGCAAAAAATAGGATTTCGAGGGTTGATTTCCCATTTCGATTTTGGGACTTTCAGAGCTCGGATTGGGCGATTATTTGAGAGATTTTCAGAGAAAACTTTTGGGTAACGATTCTTAACTCATTTATGGTTATATTCCACTAATCTATGGTTGATTTCATCATTTAATTTCGGATTTGGGTGGAAATTTTGGGAAAAATGGGAAGAAGTTCTTCAACTAAGATTTTGGGTTTTGATTGAGACTTTGACATCGGATTTGGATAATTCTGGTACGAGTTAACTCATGAGGGAATGGGTGTTCATATTTTGTGACTTTTACCCGATTCCGAGACGTGGGCCCGGGTCGACTTTTTAGGACGGATTTCAGAATTTTTGTCAAAGTCTTGATTTCATTAATTAGATTAGTATATTATAGTTGTATTTATGATATGTAATTGTTTTGGATAGATTTGGGCCATTCAGAGTCGGATATTCGTGGAAAAAGCATTGCTACCGATTGATTGAGCTTGGTTCGAGGTAAGTGGTTTGCCTAACCTTGTGTTGGGGAAATCCCCTTAGGATTTGGTTCTATTGTGATATGTGAGTGTCGTGTACGTGAGGTGACGAGTACGTACACGGGCTATTTGTTGTAAAACCCGATTTATTTTACTGAGTAGCAACCTGTTTTTTCTTTAATTTGAGTTATATCGTTTAAATGAGTATTAGTATGTTTTCATTCTTATTTGAGCTATTCCAATATATGTAGTTATCCTGTTTAGTCTAATATTGTATGTCTATGTACTTTAACTGCTTATTTGAACTCTATGAAGCATGGCTAGTTGATTCCCTACTTTTCTTTGTTCTTTATCAGTATAACTATAGAAATCTTGTTGTTAACTGTTGTATTTATTGGTTTGAGCTGTGTGTTTAGTTTTGAGACTACGAGGTGGTTCCTCGGGAGTTCTCCCTGCACATTTACTTTTGAGACTACGAGGCGATTCCTCGGGAGTTCTCCCTGCACATTTACTTTGAGACTACGAGGCGGTTCCTCGGGAGTTCTCCTTGCACATTTACTTTTGAGACTACGAGGCGATTCCTCGGGAGTTCTCCTTGCACATTTACTTTTGAGACTATGAGGCGGTTCCTCGGTAGTTCTCCTTGTATATTTACTTTTGAGACTACGAGGCGGTACCTCAGGAGTTCTCCCTGCACATTTATTTTGAGATTACGAGACGGTATCTCGGGAGATCCCATGTTGTTTACCCATGTGTGTTGTATTGTTGCCTTGTTGTGTTTCCTTTTGTTAAATTCCAGTCTCTTATTATAGTGTATATTCTCTTGCTTTATTTATTATTTACCAATGGTCCTGACCTAACCTCGTCACTACTCGACCTAGGTTAGACTTGGCACTTACTGGGTACCGCTGTGGTGTACTCATGATACTCTTCTGCACATATTTTGTGTGCAGATCCAGGTACTTCTTATCAGCCCCGCTACTAGCTGAGAGTTCTTGCTGTTGTACGGAGACTTCAAGGTATATTTGTCGCGTCCGCAGACCTCGAAGTCCCCCTTTATTCTCTCATATGTCATTTACCTTCCATACTTCTTTTGTTAGACTTTGGTGTATAGAGATACTAGTTTCCTTATGTAGCTTATGACTTATGATGTTCCAGATTTTGGGAAGACTGTGTATTTATAGAGTATTGGTTATTGTACATGCCGAGCGGCATTGTTACTAGTTACTCAGTTATCCACTCATGTTAGTTGCCAAGTTTATTTTGGTTTTGTTATTTTCCTCAATTTGTTAGGCTTACCTAGTCGTAGAGACTAGGTGCCATCACGACGTTATACAGAGGGAGTTTGGGGCGTGACATTACTGTATCATGATGTTGATATTGTACAGTTCACAAAGATTGTTTGTACTTTACAGGGCCCTTCGGTGAAGAAGCCATTGATACTTGGTAGACTGGACAATGGTCTGCACAAACTCTTTGAGCATGCCAGTCCACATATTCAATAGTTTTTTACTTCCTCTTCCCCAACTTTCACTTGTTCTATCCCTTTTGTTTCATGTTATATTCTTGCAATTAGTTCCAATGTGAATAATGATGTCCCACATATAAATATAACGACCCGACCGATCGTTTTGCTTTCTAGATCCTCGTTCCCCTAATTAAGACTCCTCGTATGTGCATTTACTATTTTATGACTTGCAAGGATGGTTAGTTCGGGTTTGGAAGGGTTCGGGTTGAAATCGGAACACTTAGTTCCTTAATATTGGCTTAAAATAGTTAAGTTTGACTTGAGTCAACGTTTTGAGTAAACGACCTCGGAACCAGGATTTGATGGTCCCAATAGGTTCGTATGATGATTTTGGACTTGGACGTATGTTCGGATCGGGTTTTAGATGACTCGGGAGCGTTTCGGCGCTTGACATTTAAAGTTAGCGCATTGAAGGTTTTTCAAGTTCTTTAAGTTTGGTTTGGAGTATACTTTGGTGTTATCAAGGTCCGTTTAGGATTTCGAGCCTGGGAATAGTTCCGTATGATGATTTATGACTTGTATGCAAAATTGTGCGTCATTTTGAGTTGATTTGATAGGAATTGGACGCGCGGAAATGTTTCTAGAAGTTCTTGAGTTTCATGATTTAATTCATGGATTGTGGCATCCGATTCCTGATTCTAGATGTTATTTCGGTGATTTGATCACGCGAGCGAGTTCGTACGGTATTTTTAGACTTGTGTGGATATTTGATGTGGATCCCCGAGGGCTCGGGTGAGTTTCGGACGCGTTCGAAGGGGTGGAAAGACTTCCGTTTTTTGGGTTTTTTTGCTGGTGCCTCAGGTATCGCAAATACTAGGTTTTGTTTCGCAATTGCGATGAAGCCTGGGCGAGGCAGGACTCGCATTTGCGAGCTTTTCCTTTCGCTTTTGCGATCAGTGCCTCTACGCATTTGCAAAGTTTCTGGTCGCATTTGTGACCATGTCAGAGATGGCCAGCCTTCGCATTTGTGATGGTTTTGTCGGAATTGCAACCCTCGCACTTGCGAACAAGATGTCGCAAATGCGATATGTGCGACTGGTTCAAGGGCTTTTTATTACGGGACTTAGCTTCATTTTCCTCATTTTTCACCTGGTCTTATGCGATTTTGAGAGCATTGTGTGGAGGAATTTCATCAACATCAAGAGGTAAGTGATCCCTATCAATTCTTTAGCTAAATACGCAAATCATGGGTAGATTTAACATGGAAAATGGTGAAATTAATGGGATTTTGAAAAAAAATCTAGGGTTTTGGTAAAAAATGAGATTTGATCACGAAATTGGTTATGATATTAAGTAAATATTATATATTTGAGTTCGTGAGGTTATGGGTAATAATTATCTTTGAAACTTTCTACAATCCAGGGCACGTGGGCCCTAGGGTGAATTTTAGGAATCTTCCAATTTGGGTTGGGTGATTACTCTAATAGCCAAATTATGAACTTGTGAGTGTATATTGATTAATTTATATAAAATTTGGCTAGCTTCAGATTATTCGGCACCAAGTTGAGGCTTTAGAGCGGATTTGTGGACCGAAAGTGAGCTTGAGAAGGAGGTAAGTCTCTTGCTTAACCTCGTAAGAGGAAAATCATCCCTTTAGGTGTATCTTGTTGTGTATTACTTGTGTGGGGAGCTACATACACACTAGGTGACGAGAGTCCGTGCATAGCTATATTCCATGATATGACCAAGTAGCCTTAGATCCACATCATGCTTTAATGGTACTATTGTGTTCATTGTGCATATTAATTTCCTTGAATAGAGCTGAGACTAGAGATTTTAAAGTTGCAAATTTTCAATTTAGATTTCTTAAGAAGAATTGAGGAAATACACAATAACTCTGAGAAACCCATGTCCTCTCGCGTCGCAAGTACTTTCGCGAGCAAAACTTCTCTACTCTCATGGGAGAGGGCCGTTCGCTTCGGCAATATAACAGATGCATCTATGGTTCGTACCGTTCGACCCTCGACAATGCACTCAGTATTTTGGATTGGGCCTTACAACCTCGGCATAAATCTTGTGTGATAATACCAGGAGCCCGATTACACTTGATATTATTTTTATGTCTTGAGAGGTTATAATTTATTTAATGGCCTGAAATTGTTGGAGTTAGCTTGTGTAAAATGGAGACTTTTAAATTGACTATTAGTTAAATAACCATTCATTTATTGCTGGCTATTGTGTTATTATTAATATTATTGCATTTTGTGCCTATTTAGAATTTCTGTATTTTATTATTGGCTCGTACTAAGTGTCGATGTCGACCCCTCGTCAATACTTCTTCGAGGTTAGACTGGATACTTACTGGGTACATGTTATTTATTTACTCACGCTATACTTATGCACTAATCGTATAGGATCTGAGGCAGGTGCATCTGGTGTTTATTCAGGCGCGCACCCCCATTATCCTGAGGCTTAGTGGTGAGCTGCTTTCTAAGTCTGTTCTGCAGCACTTGCGGCCTCTCTCTTTTGTATTTACTTTCTGTCTATCTCATTTTCAGACAATAGCTTAGGTGTTTTGTATATTCTACTAGTTGCTCATACACTTGTGACATCGGGTCTTGGGAAAATGCTAGTAAACACTTTATGGTTTTTGAGTATGTATTTCATCATATTTGCTCTTTTATTAGTTTACGTTTTACTTTATTAAATTTTTCACTTCTCATTTACATCATAAATAAAAATTAACTACTTTGAAATTATTAAAAAGAATAAATACATGGCTAGTTCACCGTTGGATTGCCTAGCGACGACGTTGGTCGCCATCACGACCTATAGGAGAAATTGGGTCGTGACAATATGATATCAGAGCACTAGGTTCACGTAGGTCTCACAAGTCATGAGCAGGCTTCATAGAGTCTTGCGGATTGGTGCGGAGATATCCATCCTTATCTTCGAGAGGCTATATGGTGTTAGGAAACTACTCTTTCTTCATATCCTATCATGTAGTTGGTGTTGTGCTAAGTATCTTTCTCTTATTCTCTCACAGATGGTGAGAATGCGCGCGGAAGATGTACCCGACCATGGAGGAGCTGCTCCCCATGTTGCTAGAGGCCGAGGGAGGGCTCCAGCCTGTGGTAGAGGACGAGGGCATCCTAGAGTTTCTCTAGTTGTGCCACCAGTGGATCCAGTGGAGGATCCTGTTATTGAGGAACAGGGCGAGCTGCCTGCAGCGGAGCCGGCCCCAGTGAATTTCATGTCCGCACAGGATTCCAGGAGGTCATGGGTCGTATTTTGCGGTTCATGGATTCTATGACTCATGTTGGTTTATTTCCAGCAGACCCAACCACGTCTGAGGTGGGAGGAGGAGCATAGACCCCTACCGCTCAGGCTCGAGGGCATGCAGCTGATGTATATCAGACCCCGTGTGCACTACCCGTAGGCAGAGCTCAGTTAGTTGCAGCAACTATACCTGAGCCCAGACCAGCTGCAGCCGGTGAGCTGTAGAAGCTATTGGATAGATGAACCATGCTACTTTTGTCTTTGGAGGTGAGCGACATGGGACCCCCAGGACTTTATTGATCGTTTCATGGACATACTGTACAACATGAGGATATTGGAGTCCTACGGGGTGGACTTTACCACCTTTCAGCTGGAGGGCAGGGCCCATAGATGGTGGCAGTCCTATCTTCTTGGCATGCTAGCATGTTCTCCTCCCTTGACTTGGGATCAGTTCACACGTCTCTTTCTATTTAGATATATTCCACCCTTTCAGAGGGAAGAGTTGCAATTTCAGTTCGAGCAGCTTCAGCAGGGCCAGATGTTAGTGACCGACTATGAGGCGAGATTCTCTGAGTTATCTCGCCATGTACTTATGATACTTCCCACCAATACAGAGAGAGTGCGGAAGTTTGTTACGGGTTTGCACTCTGGTATCCAGGCCACTATGGCCTGAGAGATCGAGATGGGGACTTCTTACGAGTTGGTTGTGGAGATAGCTCAGAGGATCGAGGGTGTTCGTCAGCGGGGCTGAGAGAAGATGCCGAGGGACAAGCGATTTTGATATTCTTGAGGGTTCAGTGGTGCTCCGTTTGGGGGCAGAGTTTAGTTGTGAGGGGTCAGTCTAGCAGGCCCACATATCCAGCATTGCCGCCTTCTCGGAGTGCTTCAGTGCAGCCCTATTTTAGCGTCATTCCAGAGAGCTCCTACCGCCCGCCAGCTATTTAAGGTTCTTCCAGTGGGTATTCAGTCCATCAGGGTCAGACTTCATATCAGCAGTCAACCATTCCGAGGGGTTATTTCGAGTGTGGGGATCCTGTCCACATGAAGAGGTTTTGTCCCAAACTTCAGGGCAAGTTAGTACAACCGGGTCATCAGCCTATGATTACCGCACCAGTTGCCGCACCAGTCGTCCGGCCTCCCAGAGGTGGAAGGCAGGTGGGTAGGGGTCGTCCTAGAGGTGGAGGCCAGTCAGGTGGCGCTCCAGCTAGGTTCTATGCCTTTTCAGCCAAACCAGATACAGTGGCCTCAGATGCCGTGAGCACGGGTATTATTTCTATGTGCGGTAGGCATGCTTCGGTACTATTTGATCCAGGGTCTACATATTCATATGTTTCATCTATGTTTTCTCATTTTCTGGGTGTTCTTCGCGAGTCCTTGGGTACTCCTGTATATGTGTCCACGCCAGTGGGCGATTCTGTTATTGTGGATCGGATCTATCAATTAGGTATCATGACTTTCTTTGGTTATGAGACTAGAGCGGATCTTCTATTGCTTGATATGAACGACTTTGAGGTCATCCTGGGCATGAACTTGTTGTCTCCATATCATCTCGTCCTTGATTTCCATGCTAAGACTATTACCTTGGCGATACCGGAGTTGCCTAGATTGGAGTAGAATAGTTCATCGGTCAGTGCATCTAGCTGAGTTATCTCTTTCCCGAAGGTTCGACACATGGTCGAGAAGGGTTGTTTGGCTAATCTAGCTTATGTTCGGGATACGGATGCAGGGACTCCGGCGATTGATTTAGTGCCAGTGGTTTAGGAGTTCTCCGATGTGTTTCCTTCTAATCTTCCAGGCATACCACTAGATCATGATATCGATTTCTGTATTGATTTGGCTCCAGGTACCCAGCCTATCTCTATTTCACCGTACTGCATGGCTCCAAAAAAGTTGAAGGAGTTGAAAAAACAACTTGAGGAGTTGCTAGAAAAGGGATTCGTCAGACCGAGTGTGTCGCCTTGGGGTGCACAGATGTTGTTCGTGAAGAAGAAAGATTGGACTATGCGGATGTGTAGTGATTATCGCAAGTTGAACAAAGTTACCATTAAGAACAAGTACTTGTTGTCGCGTATTGATGATTTGTTTAACCAGTTGCAGGGTGCCAGGGTGTTCTCTAAGATCGACTTGAGATCGGGGTATCATCAGTTGAAGATTCGCAATTCAGATGTTCTGAAGACGGCTTTCCGGACTAGATATGGCCATTATGAGTTTTTAGTGATATCCTTCGGCTTGACTAACGCCCCGACAACATTTATGGATTTGATGAACTGGGTGTTCAGGCCATATATTGATTCATTTATCATTGTCTTCATTGATGACATATTGATCTACTCGCGTAGCATGGAGGAGCACAAGCAACATTTGAGAGTGGTGCTCCAGACCTTGCGAGAACAGAAGCTATATGCTAAGTTCTCCAACTGTGAGTTTTGGTTAGATTCTGTGGCATCCTTAGGGCAAGTTGTATCAGACAAGGGTATTAAGGTAGATCCTAGAAAGATCGAGGCAATTCAGAGTTGTCCTCGTCCTACCACAGCGACCGAGATCAGGAGCTTCCTGGGTTAGCAGGTTATTATCGCCAGTTTGTGGAGGGATTCTCATCTATTATAGCACCTTTAACTAGATTGACCTAGAATGGTGCTCCGTTCTCATGGTCCGATGATTGTGGGGCGAGCTTTCAGAAGCTCAAGATAACTTTGAGTACGACGCCAGCTCTAGTGTTGCCTTCCGGTTCAGGAATGTATAATGTGTATTGCGATGCTTAACGTGTTAGCCTGGGTTGTGTATTGATGTAGGAGGGGATAGTTATTGCATATACTTCACGCCAGTTGAAGCCCCACGAGAAGAATTACCTTGTGCACAATTTGGAGTTGGCCGCGATAGTTTATGCTCTCAAGATCTGGAGGCATTATCTTTATGGGGTGTCCTATGAGGTTTACACCGATCATCACAGCTTGCAGCATTTGTTCAAGTAGAGGGATCTCAACTTGAGGCAGCGCATGTGGCTTGAGTTACTAAAAGATTATGATATTACCATCATTTATCATCCGGGCAAGGCGAATGTGGTTACGGATGCCTTGAGCAGAAAGGTAGAAAGTATGGGTAGTTTGGCATTCATTTCAGCAGGGGAGAGGACATTAGCTTTGGACATTCAGTCCTTGTCTAACAGACTTGTGAGGTTGGATATTTCATAGCCTAGCCGAATTCTTGCATACGCCGTCGCTCAGTCTGCATTATTCGAGCAGATCAAGGCTCATCAGTTTGATGATCCGCACTTGTTGGTTCTTAGGGAGATGGTACTACAGGGTGGTGCCAAGGAGGTTACTATCAGTGAGGATGGTGTTCTGTGACTCCAAGGTCGTCTATGTGTTCCTAATGTTGATGGGTTGAGGGGAAGAATTCTAGATGAGGCACACAGTTCTCGGTATTCTATTCATCCAGATGCTATGAAGATGTATCGCGACCTGAGGGAACACTATTGGTGGCGGCAGATGAATAAGGACATAGTTGAGTATGTAACGAGGTGCTTAAATTGCCAGCAGGTTAAGTATGAGCATCAGAGGCCAGGTGGCCTACTCCAGCAGATAGTTATACCTGAGTGGAAATGGGAGCACATCACTATGGACTTCGTAGGTGGGTTGTTGCGGACTTTGAGGAAGTTCGATGCGGTTTGATTCATGGTCGACAGATTGAACAAGTCGGCACACTTTATTCCGGTTGTGACAACATATTCTTCAGAGAGATTGGCCCAGATTTTCATTCAGAAGATTGTTCAGTTGCATGGTGTGCCTGTTTCCATCATATCAAATAGAGGCTCTTAGTTTACTTCACATTTCTGGAGTGCAGTACAGAGTGAGTTAGGGACTCGGGTAGAGCTCATCACAACCTTTCATCCGCAAACTGACGGGTAGTCAGAGCGAACGGTTCAAATATTGGAGGATATACTCAAAGCATATGTGATTGACTTCGTAGCGAAGTGGGATCGATTCTTGACTTTGGCCGAGTTTGCTTATAACAACAGCTATCAGTCCAACATTGAGATGGCTCCATTTGAGGCTTTGTATGGTCAGTGATTTCGTTCGCCCATCAGTTGGTTTGAACCCGGTGAGGCTAGGTTATATGGTATTGATTTAGTGAAGGATGCCTTGGAGAAAGTAAAGTTGATCCAGGAGCGACTTCGCACAACACAGTCCAGACAGAAAAGTTACACGGATCAGAAGGCATGTGATTTATCATTTATGGTGGGCGAGAAGGTTCTCTTGAAAGTCTCGCCGATGAAGGGAATCATGAGGTTCAGGAAGAAGGGCAAGTTGAGCCCAAGGTTTATAGGCCCATTTAAGAAGTTGAGGCGAGTTGGAGAGGTTGCTTATGAGCTTGCTTTGCCTCCCAGTCTATCGGGAGTTCATTCGGTTTTTCACATGTCTATGCTCTAGAGGTATCATGTCGACTTGTCACATGTGTTAGACTTCAGCACAATTCAGTTAGATGAGAGCCTGAGTTTTGAGGAGGAGCCAGTTGCCATTGTTGACAGGCAGGTTCGCTAGTTGAGGTCCAAGAAGATTTCTGTGGTAAAAGTTCAGTGGAGGGGCCAACCAGTCGAGGAGGCAACTTGGGAGACTGAGGAGGACATGCGGAGCATATACCCACACCTATTCGACTCTCCAGGTATGATCCTAGACTCATTCGAGGACAAACGTTTGTTTAAGAGGTGGAGAATGTAACGACCCGACCGGTCATTTTGCTTTATAGATCGATGTTCCCCTTATTAAGACTCCTCGTATGTGCTTTTACTGTTTTATGACTTACGGGGATGGTTAGTTCGGGTTTGGAAGGGTTCGGGTTGAAATCAGAACACTTAGTTTCTTAATATTGGCTTAAAATGGTTAAGTTTGACTTGAGTCAACATTTTGTCTAAACGACCTCAAAACCGGGATTTGATGGTCCAAATAGGTTTGTATGATGATTTTGGACTTGGGCGTATGTTCGTATCGGGTTTTGGATGACCCGGGAGCATTTCGGCGCTTAACATTGAAAGTTGGCGCATTAAAGGTTTTTCAAGTTCTTTAAGTTTGATTTGGAGTCGATTTTGGTTCTATCAGGGTCCGTTTGGGATTCTGAGTTTGGGAATAGTTCTGTATGGTGATTTATGACTTGTATACAAAATTTGGCATCATTTCGAGTTGATTTGATAGGAATCGGACTCACGGAAGTGTTTCTAGAAATTCTTGAGTTTCATGATTTAATTCATGGATTTTGGTATCCGATTCATGATTCTAGATGTTATTTCGGTAATTTGATTGTGCGAGCGAGTTCGTACGATATTTGTAGACTTGTATGTACGTTTGGTGTGGAGTCCCGAGGGCTCGGGTGAGTTTCGAACGCGTTCGGATGGGTTGAAGGACTTCAGTTTTTTTTGGAGTTTTTGCTGGTGCCTCAGGTATCGCAAATGCGAGGTTTTGTTCGCATTAGTGAGGTGGGCTTTGCAATTGCGATGTTGTAACGACCCGGCCAGTCATTTCGGGAGTTATAACCCCGTTTTCCCCATTTCTATTTCCTTTATTCTCTTAAGCTATATTATTATATACCGGGTTAGTTGGTTTGGGTCCGGAGTGGTTTCGGAGTAGAATGAGACACTTAGCCTCTTATTTAGAACCTTAAGTTACAAAAGTCAACCGGATGTTGACATATATGTAAACGATCTCGGATTTTAATTCTGATGGTTCTGTTAGCTCCGTTAGGTGATTTTGGACTTAGGAGTGCGTTTGGAATGTGATTTAGAGGTCCGTGGTAGAATTAGGCTTGAATTGGCGAAATTGGAAATTTGGCGATTTCGGTCGGCAGTGGAAAATTTGATATTAGGGTTGGAATGGAATTTCGGAAGTTGGAGTAGGTTCGTAGTGTCATTTGTGATGTGTGTGCAAAATTTAAGGTCATTCGGACGTGGTTTGGTTGGTTTCAGCATCGGATGTCGAATTTGGAAGTTAAGAAGTTCTTAGGCTTGAATCCGAGGGTAATTTGGCGTTTTGATGTTGTTTGAGTGATTCGAAGGTTTGACTAAGTTCGTATGAGGTTTTAGAATTGGTTGGTATGTTTGGTGAGGTCCTGGGGGCCTCGGGTGAGTTTCGGTTGGTTAACGGATAGTTTTTGAACTTTGCAAAATGGCTGATCTGCTTGTATGAACTTTCTGGTTTCCCTATAAACGATCGCGTGGGTAGGTCCGCGATCGCGTAGGCTTATTTGGGGGCAAAGGTGAGTTGTTCTATGCGATCACAGGGTTTGGGACGCGATCACATGCGTGTGTGAAGTTGTGCTTCGCGAACGCGTGGACAGTGTCGCGTCGCGTAGAGGTATCGAGCTGGTGAAGAGGCGAGGGGATTGCTCTACGCGATCATGTGAGTTAGGATGCGATCGTGTAGGTTTGGGAAGCAGTGATACGCGTTCGCGTGGGAGATTCCGCGTTCGCATAGAGTAAATATGTGGAGCAACTTGTTTGTGCTTCGCGATCGTGGGGATATTTCCGCGATCGCGATTAAGGAAATCTGGGCAGCAGTGTTAAATTCCAAAATCGAGGGTTTGAACCCATTTTTTATATTTTGAGCTAGAGACCATGGATTTAGACGATATTTGGAGGGATTTTCAGGGAGTTAATTGGGGTAAGTGTTTCTCACTTGATTTTGGTTAAGTTCCATGATTATGCCTTTAACTTCATCCTCTAATTTGTGATTTGGGGAGAAAAATTGGGGGAAATGAGGAAGAATTCTTGAGTTGGATTTTTGGGGTTTTGAATGGGATTTTGTTATCGAATTTGAGTAAATTTGATATGGTTAGACTCGTGAGTGAATAGACTATCTAGTTTTGTAAATTTTGTCGGATTCCGAGAGGGGGGCCGGGTTTGAGCCAATTTAGGGTTTTGCTCTAATTTTGTAGCTTTTCTTGTGGAATTCATTCCATTAGCGCGTATTGATGGTATTGTACTATTTCTGAATAGATTCAGATCATTTGGAGGCCGAGTCCAGAGGCAAGAGCATTGCAGGGTAGAGATTTGACCGGTTTGAGGTAAGTAACGATTGTAAATCTAGTCCTGAGGGTATGAAATCCCGAATTTTGTATCATTCTACTATTTTAAGTGACGCACATGCTAGGTGACGGGCATGTGGGTGTGCACTGTTGGGGTATTGTGACATGGTCCGTCCCGTAGCAACTGTAAAGTTGTATATTTTGTTGAAACTATATGATACTTATGTGTTTTAGAAAGAGATTCTGTAAATTGGGATGAATGCCATGTTTGGGCCTTGTGTCAGTGTTGTTTGGACCCTTAGGGGCCTTTTCTTACTATCCGCTCACTGTTTTCGATTGAAAATCTATACTCAGTCATGATTATACTTGCTTACTGCATAACTCAGTTTTATGACTATATTTTGATGCATATAAATGTTATTTTGGGCTGAATGCCCTATTTTACTGAAATGCCCGAGTGGCTTGAGAGGTTTATGACTGAGTGAGGCCGAGGGACTGATTTGTGAGGATATTTATGGGATCAGGATGCACGCCGCAGCATGTTTGATATAGGCCGAGGGCCTGAGTGATTTATGCCATGATTTGGCTTGATATAGCGCATGGGCTGAAGGAGCCCCTCCGGAGTCTGTACACACCCCTAGTGAGCGAAGGTACCTATTGAGTGCGAGTGCCGAGTGCCGAGTGCTGAGTGACTATGAGGTATGCCCGAGTGGCAAAAGTGATTGTGAGGTATGCCCGGGTGGCACGAGTGACTGTGAGGTTTGCCCGAGGGGCTGATTATGGTTTCATCATTTTTGCTCACCTTTGCATTGAGCCTTTGTTTGAAAAAAAAAACTGTTGAAAAATATCTTTAAATGATTTTTACTGAAACGGGGTTTAAACGAGATGATTTGATTCAAACACTGATTTTTAAAGCATGATGTACTTTACTGAATTTTTGTGATATGAACTTGATATGCTTTATTGCTAGTCACTACTGCTCAGTCTTTATTTATTATTGTTACTTACTGAGTTGGCGTACTCACGTTACTTCCTGCACCTTGTGTGCAGATCCAGGTGTAGCTGGACAGGTAGCGATTGTTGATTATTCTGGTTGCAGATTTTTTCGGGGATAGCAAGGTAGCTGCTTGGCGGCCACAGCCCCTGCTCTTCTCCCTCTTATCTTCCTTTAGTTGTATTTAACTATTTTCTAGACTACTTTAGTCTTGATATTGTCAGATAAATGGTAGTAGATGCTCATGACTAGTGACACCCCGATGTCATGTTTTTCTTTTTTTCACTTTTGTTTTAATTTGAACTCCTTTACGAAGATCTTTATGTTGAATAGCATTGAAACTTAACTTTGAAATGAAAATATCGATTTATTTTGGAAATGAGTCGCCTTGCCTAGTTCCACGATAGGCGCCATCACGACAGGGGTTAGTTTGGGTCGTGACAGATGAAGCCTGGGCGAGGCAAGACTCCCATTTGCGAGCTTTTCCTTCGTTTTTGCGATCAGCACCTCTTCGCATTTGTGAAGTTTTTGGTCTCATTTGCAACCATGTCAAAGATGACCAGCCTTAATATTTGTGATGGTTTTGTCGCAATTGCATCCCTCGCATTTGCGATGGTTTTGTTGCAATTGCAACCCTCGCATTTGCGAACATGATGTCACAAATGTGACATTTGCGACTGGTGCAAGGGCTTTTTATTACGGGACTTAGCTTTATTTTCCGCTTGGTCTTAAACGATTTTGAGAGCATTTTGTGGGGGAATTTCATCAACATCAAGAGGTAAGTGATCCCTATGAATTCTTTAGATTCCATAGACTATTAGTATTCTTTTGGGGTTGTATTTGATGGTCATTTATATAGCATGAAATGAAAGAGGCATTGTTATCCTTATGTATTTGCAATTACTAAAAATAATGTATTTAAAGATTATACTTCATGTATTGTTTTAATCATTAAAAATGAATATGTTTTCAAAAAGGCTTCTGGATACATCTGTTAGTCATATAGATGTATATTCTAGTATAGGTTGGTTTGCTCGGGTTGGGTAGCGTGCCGGGTGCCGGTCACGTGGTCTTGGGTCGTGACAAACTTAGTATCAGAGCACTAGGTTCTAATTCAAGTCCTAGGAAGTCTATGGAATCGTGTCTAGTAGAGTTCTTCTTATTAGTGTGTTGTGCACCACACCCATATCGGGAAGGCTACATGGACATTGTAAGATTGTGTCATTCCCTTCTTTTCACTTTAGATCGTGCGTTAAAGCTTGAAGCAATGAGAAAATTATCGATTTGTATCGAAATTCTGACGTGATTTGCGAAGGAGAGTGGTGAGTAAGTATGACACTAGCTACTAAATGAGTAGCCAAGAAAGTGTTTGGTGACTCTTGATATGAATAGAATGGGAAAGATTGGGTATGAAATAAAATGGGTTCAAATCGAATGTTGCTATAATGGATTGTAGTTGTTAGACAAGAACTATTGATTGTTTGAAGGAAAATAAGACGAAAATCTCTTTGATCATTGTCGTGATGCATTAGAAAATCATAAGAAGTTTGTGCTACCGCAAAGAATAATTGTACCTTGGAGGGCATAACCCTAGTATATGGTTGAAACTACTTGAGAAAAAGGACAGTCATATAATATCATGTCTACCATTGTGAAAGACAAGAAGAATACAAAGAAGTAAAGTCCAGTCAAGTAAATATAATAGTTTCGAGTCGACTAAAGAAGTTTGTATCCAAAGATTTTTTTGTCTGCATATTGAAAGTTGATGTGGATCAGATGGACACTTGATATGACAGGTTGTAGTCATTATCACGTCACATGAGATTGCAAACAATATATGTAGAGTATCAAAGAGCATTTCGAGTGATCAAGGAAATATGGATGAAATTATTATTACAAATGAATGTAGACATACATGGCAATAATGTAAAGATGCTTGAGTGAATAAGTGGAAGACATGCTAAGGCACAAACTGTACAAAAGGCATAACCTCGAAGGTTCAAAGAGTAATATGAATTGTCTGAATTGTCAAAAAAGACAATTCATCATGAATAGGCAACATTAAACTTGATTAAATGAGGTATATCCTATTTTAGTGTTAATGTAGTCATGAGAGGTAAAGTTTCTGAGAATATACCCTAAAATCCTCTTAAGTGGGACAACAGAGCAGTTGAACGTAGATTGATGGAAAAAAAGTTTTTTTGCATATGTGGATGTAGTTTGAAAATCTACGTGGCATATAAGGATATATTGTTTACTGTGAGAACAATAATTTCTATGAAAAGTTGCACGAAAATGACATACAGATTTCTTGTGAAGAATCGTACTTCTTAAAAGTGGTCGGGCATGGACTAAGAGTCCTAATAGAGTCATACTTATGGAACATATATATTTGAGCACGGGCAATATAGAACGACGTTATAGGGATACAAGAATAATACATACAGAAATAGTAATGTGTTAATCATGTTATTATGGTATGGGCAGAGGAGGATGACACTTACCAATATCACTTGCGTTTAAGAAGTGGGGTGGTGAAACAATGAAAGAACCAAGAGAGCTGGTGAGCATAGTGATTTTATTCAAATGGTTTAGTTTGGCCATGAGCTATGATTTGATAAAAATAGATCTTTTGAGGCTACTATGCTATGAATCTATTTTAGAGATATCAAATGTCTTGGGAGTTACTAGTGGAGACCACCGAGATTGATTCGAATGTTGAAGTTGTTGCCATGGAACTACACGTGCCGGTGTAGGGCAACATTTCAAGGCTAAGCCGAGGTTTGTGGGGTAAAGTCCCCCATTGAGAGGGAAAATGATCATTACTTAAAGTAATGAGGTTAAGTCGACTCGTACGGAACTACGGGAAGCCGCCCACACAAGTAGGATCAAATATTTATTGCTAGGTCGATCACCTGGTATAATGTTAAAAGATAATTTTGTTATGTTTAGGCCTAAGGAGCCAAAAGTGATTTCAATGACTTAATGAAGTTGAAATAGTTTTGTATGATTTTTATTAGAATTATAGATTTATATAAATGTTTTTAAAACTTGTATCATGATTTATATTTTTCTAGTCTTTTCATTTAAAATGATAAAGAGCATGAATTGATATAATTGTCATCATTTTATATCGAATGTTAGTTGCATTATTTTCGTTAAGCCTTGTCCTAGGAACATGAGTTAGAGAGAGTCTATGACACTTATTGAGTACCGTCGTGGTGTACTCAGCTCTCAGGGGTCCCTTTCCAGGTTTCCGCTTACTTCATATGTTTCAGGATGAGGTATAGTACGTGATGAGCGGATGAGCCTAGGATGACTCTCTTTCCGGGGTGAATGGTGAGGCACCACTTCTATTTTGTGGCAGCTGTCATGTTGATTCTTTACTCACTGTTGGTCAGGATTGTCCCAAATATTTATTTTATTCTCATGTCTTAGAGATTCCATAGACTATTAGTCTTTTGGGGTTGTAATTGATGGTTATTCATATAGCATGAAAGAGACATTGTTATCCTTATGTATTTTCAATTATTAAAAATAATGTATTTAAAGATTATACTTCATGTATGATTTTAATCATTTAAAATAATTATGTTTTCAAAAAGGCTTCTGCATACATCTGTTAGTCATATAGATGTATATTCTAGTATGGGTTGGTTCGCCCAGGTTGGGTAGTGTGTCGGATGTCGGTCACGTGATCTTGGGTCGTGATAGTTAAGTACAAAGCTGATGAAAATATAGAAAGGTACAAGGCTATGCTTGTTGTTAGAGGGTGACACTTAGGTAGAAGGTGTTGACTTTCATGAAACTTTTCCCCCTGTTATTAAGATGTCTAATGTGAAGATCTTAATTGTTGTAGCTATAAAGAGGCATTGGCCCTTGTTTCAACTTGATGTTAATAATACTTTTTTGCATGGTGATTTTGATAAGGAAGTTTTCATGAAATTACCTCTTGGCCTTTCTGTTGTTTCTTCCTCATCTTCTATTCCTTTAGTGTGTAGGCTCCAGAAGTCTCTCTATGGCTTGAGAATGGCTTCAAGGCAGTGGTATGCCAAGTTGTCTCAATCTTTGCATTCCATACGTTATGCTCATTCTCTTAATTATTACTCTCTATTTACATGGGGTTCTAGCAGTTCTCTAGTTATTCTTGTTGTCTATATGGATGACATCATACTTACTAGGGATGATGTGTGTAAGATATCTTCTTTAAAGTTTTTATTGGATGATCAGTTTAAAATCAAAGATTTAGGTTCTCATAATTATTTTCTTAGTATTGAGGTTTTGCATACTACTTATAGAGTTTTATTGCATTAGGAGACGTTCCTCTATGATCTCTTGACTGAGTTTCATTCTTCTGATTTCTCCCCTGTTACTTGCCCCTTTAAGTTGAATGTGAAGTTAAAAGCAAAGGAATGGGGTGCTCTTCCTAAGCTTGAGGACTACAAATGCATGATTGGTAAGTTTTCCTTACACACACCAAGCCTGATCTTAGCTTTGATGTACAACACCTTAGCCAGTTTATGTAGCAGCCTTGTGTACCTTACATAAAGGTTGGCCTACATCGGTTAAGATACCATGAGAGGCGCCTCTACTTTTGTAACATTCCTACCAGCCATTTTGAGCTCTAGCACGTTGTTCGGTGGTTTGAGTCCTTGAGTAGTTTTACGTTTATGTATTATGACTTGTACGCATAGTCGGAATTGAATTTTGGAAAGTTCGGAGGTTATTCGGATGGAAAATTCTCATTTCGGAAGCTTTAGGTTGGAAGAGTTGACTAAGGTTTCACTTTTGAGTAAACGGCCTCGGAGTCAGTATTTGAAGTTTCCAATAGGTTCGTATGATGATTTCGGACTTGGACGTATGTTCGGGTCAAGTATCGGGTGGCCTAGGAGTATTTCGGCGCTTATTATAGAATGGTGCCATTTTTAAAGTTAAAGGATTTCTTAAGTTTGATTTGAAGTGAATTTTGATGTTGTCGATGTCCATTTGGGATTCCAAGCCTTGGAATAGATTCGTATCGTGATTTATGACTTGTACGCAAAGTTTGGTGTCATTCCAGAATGTTTTGATATGGTTCGGATGCGTTCGTCGAAGTTTGGAAGTTTGAAAGTTTAAAGAAGGTTTCAATTGTCGATTCATAGTTTTGAGGTTGTTTGGTGTGATTTGAGGCCTCGAGTAAGTTTGTATAAGGTATTTGGACTTATTGGTGTGATTGGAGGGGGTCCCGGGGGCCTCGGGTGTGTTTCAGGATTGTTTCAGACCAAGTTTAGATGATTTGTTGTTGTTGGTGTGCTGGTGTGTTTCGCGATCGCGAAAATTGTCCCCCGATCGCAAAGAAGGAAATTGGAGAGGGCAGCCGATTGCCCTACGCGAATGCGATTATGGGTCTGCGAACGCGTAGGTTGGCCTGGCAGTGATTCGTGAACGGGGAGGCCCAACCGCGATGAGGAAATGAAGGAAATGGGGCAGGAGGCATTTGGCCAACGCTAACGTGACATGGCAATCGTGAACGCGGAGGGTCGGGGCAGTGATGCAACGCGAACACGATGTCCAAGCCGCGAACATAAAGAAGGTTTTTGGGCAGTGGCATTTTTTGGCCTTCGCGGTCGTGAGGCGTTTTCCGCGATCGCGAAGAAGGAAGTTGTTAGGCAGACTTGTTTTATTGCGGGTTTTGGTTCATTTCTTCTACTTCTCACATGGCTTGGGCAATTTTTGGAGCTCTTCAAGGGGAGATTTTCATCATCTATTGCAAAGTAAGTAATTACCACATAATGTTAGTGAAATACATGGATTATATGTGGATTTAAACATAGAAATTGTGAGATTTTGAAAGAAACCTAGAAATTGCTATTTTTGGATTTTGACCACGAAATTGGACATGAATTTGGGAATAAATTATATATTTGAGTTTGTAATGTTATGGGTAAAGTTTATCTTTGAAAATTTTTGGAAATCCTGGCACGTGGGCCTGAGGGTTGATTTTGTTCACTTTTTTAGCGGAGTTGAGAATTATTATAAATTGATAAATTATTCGCATTGGAGTATATTTTGATTTATTTGCACCTTGTTTGACTAGTTTCGAATCGATGGGCATTGGTTTGAAAGTTAGAGAGGAATTGGAGCCAGTCATGAAACTTCGGAACGAGGTAAGTCTCCTGTCTAACCTTGTGAGGGGGAAACTACCCCCCTAGGCGATGTAATTGTTATGTGCTACTAGTTGTGGGTGCTACGTACGCATGAGGTGACGAGAGTCCGTACGTAGCTAAAGCATGTTTATGTCTAGGTAGACTTAGGACTTTATGGTGGAATTATTTGAACTCATTCTGCTAGCTTAATTAATTGAATTTATAATTGAAATTGATTTACAAAAGTGAAATATATATATATATATATATATATATATATATATATATATATATATATATATATATATATATATATATATATATATATATATATATATATATTAGGCCGAACCTTATCACCTTGAGTTGTTGGCAAGTTATTTGAGAAACGGTAAAGGTTATATTCACTTTGTGCTCATATACTGTATTGTAAGCACATGTCTCATAATTTGATGATTTTCTTCCTTTCTTGTGGAGCAGGCCGAACACATCGGCAGTGTAATAGATACATCTATGGTTCGTGCCGCTCGACCCTCAACAATGTACACATTATTCTGGATCAGGTCGTACGACTTCGGGATAATCGTGCGTTATATCGCTAGTATGGTTGTCCAACGGGGCGGGTCATCCCGTTCTGTACCGTCCCGTATCCCATCCCGAACCACTTAATTCTAAACGGTATGGGCCCATGATTAACGGTACACGGGATAGGACGGGCCTACCGTTTTGTCTCGTTTATTCCGTCCCATTTCATCTCGTCCCGTCTGTCCCGCTTGTTTTTTTTTAATTGTTTTTTAAAAAAAATATAGTCATTGGGCTATGGCCACAATTGCAAATATAATCGTTCCCAACGGCCAAAAACGGCCATATTTGTCCCCCACCCCCAAAACACCCCCTTCCCCCAAACTTTTAATATAACCCCTAAGGATGGGCCTACCATTTCGTCCCATTTATCCCGTCCCGTTTTGTCCTGTCCCGCCACCGTCCTGGCTAAATATGGTCCCGTCACGTCCTGTCCCATCCCGTTGGACAACCATAATTGCTAGTAGTCCGAATATTCACGAGATTTTCCTCCCACTGATGACTAGGATTTATTATGATGTTCCTTATCCGTTGGTTATTTGCACTTAATATGTCTGAGTTTTTGAGGTAAAGCACGAGACTAAGAAATTTATATCTTTAAAAGAAGTTTTTGGAAGATTATATAACTTATAATTTTACCCTATTATTGTTGTTGTGCTTCATATCTGCTTATGATTTATCATATTGCTTTATTGGACCTCTAGTAAGTGTCGATGTCGACCCCTCATTACTACTTCTCCAGGGTTAGGCTCGATTCTTATTGGGTACGTGTTGATTTACGTACTCATGCTACATTTCTACACTAAATGTGCAGCATCTGACATGTTCAATTGGTGGTCATCTTGGCGCGTAGGCATAGCTACTGAAGAGACTTTATGGTAAGTTGCATTCCAGGCTACGTATCGCAGCCCACAGAGTCTCCATCTTACTATTTACTTTATCATATCTTATTTACATTTCGGATAGATATTGTATTATTATTGTACTCCTTAGTAAATGCTCGTACACTTGTGACACCAGATTTTGGGATATGCTAGTTGTTGCTTACAGATTTATATATCATTATCGTCTTTCATTTCCTTTATAAACTACTACTTATGTACGTTCCCGTGGATTTAAAAGTGTAACTTTCCTTCCTTAATAAAATTTATGGTTTCGAAAGTAATAAAATGAACAATTAATGTGATAGTTTACCGTTGGCTTGCCTAACGGCGACGTTGATCACCATCACAGCCTATAATGGGTTTTGTGTCATGACAGCTTGGTATCAGAGCCAGGTTTACTTGGGTCTCACGATTTATGAGCAAGTCTAGTAGAGTATTGCGGATCGGTACAGAGACATCTGTACTTATCTTCGTGAGGCTACAAGGCTGTTAGAAGCACTTCCCTTCTTGATTCCTCTTCATGCAATTTGATTCCATTGTAGTCTATGCCTTCATTTCTTTCTTACTCAATCTTATGAGACGTGGAGCACTTGTTATCAATTGGGCATCAAGGAGTTGTAGTGGTACTACATATGTGGTGCAGGATGTTTCTCCCTACGTATTCGAGCGAGTTATTATCATCGTCATATGGAAGGGGTTCTGTCATTCCAGCCTTGTATCAGTATTACCTAGGGTTTTGAGGTTATGCACAGATTGTTGTGATGTTCGTGTGTTGTTATCGTTATGTATTGTTGTTAATGGTAGATTGCTCATTTATGGGTCGTGGCAATGGATGATGCGAAAGAAGGATTTCTCGTTTCATGGTTTAGAGGTTCGACATTTAATCCCAGCAGAGGAAAGGCAACAGACTATGGATGTTTAGGCTTTGGTTGATGGAGTAACGAGGCGTGATATTTTCGAGCGTGGTGTAATTCTCATTTGTGATGTGGTGTCATTGTCCTTGTTTGAACGTATTAAGGTTCGCTAGCGTTATGGTCTTCTGTGGTTTGCCTTCTGGGCAGGGTGTTGTGAAATGGTGCCTGAGAAGCGGTTGTCAAAGATGCAGGTGTGTAGCGGTTTCAGAATCGAATCGGTGTTTCTAATGTTGATGGCTCGAAAAAGATGATCTTCGAAGAGGCTTAGAGTTTGTAGCAATTTGTTAGTTCAAGTGCTACAGAGATGGATTTTGATTTGAGGCAACATTTGGGTAGCGAAGGATGAGGAAGACCATGGCGGGAGGTGTCTCGCAGTGGTTGTATTACTAGCAGGTCAAGTATGAAAAGGAGAGGTCGAGAAGTTGCTTAAAGGAGATGGTTTAACCGAAATGAGAGTGGCAGAGTAGCATATGATTCTTTGGTAAGATAGCCACATTCCTTGAGAAACGTTTAGAGCGATTTGGGAATCATGGTGGACAGTGACTAGGTCTACGTATTTTATTTGGAATGGTGGATATTGTGTTGAGGAAGGTTGAATATAACAGAAAGAAGCTTGGAGTGTTTAGGGGTGTAAGAGCTTGATTATCGTTATGGGATACGACGTGACTTCGAATTTGGAAAGTATTGTCGGACTTTCAGTTGATGTCAATGGGGAATGAACAGACTTGTACAGCCGGTGGACGAGCATGGGCTCGAGGGCTTACTGATTTTGACGTAGTGGTACCCAGTGCAGTGTCATTGGAAAATGTCAGTAGGGAATTCCACATGTGGGTTATCTCCTATGAGTAGGTTAGCGGTTGCATGATTTTGATGAAGTTTCTACGAAGAGTTATACTTACTACTCAGCGAAAGGTCGAATAGGCAATTGTGGCTGATAATTCAGGGTGTTTTATGAAAAGTTTAACAAGAGATTTCGATAAATTTGGCGGGTTAAAGGTGCGAGATCATGGTGATTGAGAAGGAGGAATCTTTGTGGGTTCTAGATTTATGTGATTGTAGCTTAAAATTAATGGGGGAGCCCATCATCTACAATTGGTAGATTATTTATGACTAAGAAAAGAAAAAATCAGGGGTAATTCGAGCAAAGAACTTGATGAAGGTGTGCTATATTTCGCTTTATCGACTCATGTGCAGGTTTTGGGAAGACTCAGAGTTTATGCTTCTTGTGGATAGGATGTACAAGGAAAAGAATTAATCTGGTTGCTTCTTTGGGAGTGTTCATGTGCTAACAGAGCGATGGAGTTTGATTATATTTGGGGCCAGGTCAGAGTGGGTGACTCACAATAGTGGTTCTAATGGGATCAAGGATGTAAGTGTGGTGTTTAAGGATTTTGGGTTCGTTGTGTGGCTGAAAACCAGGATTTTGCAGCAGAGTGTGAAGAATACTTGGGGAATTTTCTATGTTATCATCGGGTCTGCAGGGCAATGTTGGAGAAATGGGAGAAATGGTTTCGAGTCTTTCAGAATGGGTGTACCAGTTGGAGATGCTATTGTGCGCGTGAGGAGGGTATGAGATGGTTCATGGGCACTGAGACGATGTGGTCTCATGATTCGGGTCACTCGGGATAAGTGTTGATTGAGTTAGTTATGTTTTTGAATGGAGCTATTATTATTTCTAGGCAAGCCAAGAGTAAATTGGAAGAAGTTGGGTCGATTAGTAATGGTTTGAATCAGCATAATTATGGCAATGATCAGTTCCTTTGGCGTTTTAAGTTATACAAGTGGTTTGTGGTTGTACGTGCTGGCTTGACAATCACCATAATTTGATTGATTTGAGAGGTATTTGATTCCGATGGCCTTGTTATGTGTAAATGGATCCCAGAAGAGTTATGGCAATTTATACCATAACTCGAGGTTTGTATTTTCTGTGGTTATGGGAATTCAGTTGCGTGTTGCAATGGTTCTTCTAAAATGAGTTAAGTGAAAGGCTTCTAGCCAATGAAGTATCTATTCTACTAGTAGTTCAGGGGTTATGATGAATTCTTGTACTCTCGCGTTGCGGCATGGTAGGTGTAGTGAGCGACATGGGAATTGAAAGTTGAGGATCAAGGTTGCGGCTCGGCGTTGATAAGAATGTCACGAGCTTGGATGAGCAGGGAAGAATTCAGTTGTTCAGAGTAAGCTGGCATTTTCTTTAGTGTCACCTGAGAACGGTGTCCTGTGTAGGAGGCTATGTGTATTGATTTGATTTACAAAATTAGTACTGTTGGTGGTATGGATGTGCAAACTTTGCTACCTGGTGCGAAAGGTTGTGGGAGCGTCTCCCATTGGGAGATTTGTATAAGTGTGACATTTTAGTCACTTGGTTGTTAAGGATTGAAACCAAGTATGGAGATTCCGGTATATCGCTAATGTGAGAGTTTATGCCTGAAAGGCGCTCTAGTCATTTGGTTGTGGACTGTGGGAGTTTGGTCTGGATTGGATGGCTGCCTGTGTGTGTCATGAATAGAGCCATTGTGGATCCTTGAAAAGTTGTTGGCCCAGTATGGTATGATCATAATCGGCTTAAGGTCAATTGGTGGGTCTAATGTGAATGTGTGCTCTAGTCAGATCGGGTGTGTTCATTCGGCATAACATTGCTTATGGAGGAGTCTTCGGGCATTGGATGTTATTCCCGCCTTCAGCTATTCCATGTAACTCTATATTGTGCCATGTGGGTTGTGAGACGGCTTGATTATTCGCACATGTGTTGTGATCCTATGTAGCTTGTGGTGTTATATGAGCAGGATGGCTCTCGAGGTACAGGTTATTTATTGCACTTTAGTCGTGCTTGGGTTTTTGTATCTATCTCCCCAGGGTTGTATTATGCACTTGGCGTGTTTGGGGTCGATATTCGGGCATTTCGTAAGTATAAGCATTACGGATTATGGGTGTTTCCTTGTTGGTTATTGTGTGGATCGGGTGGCACGCCGCCATAGGTATATTGTTTGGATCGGGTGGCACGCCGCCATGTGTATGTTGTGTGTATCGGGTTACGTGCCACTATGATGTCATGCTTGGATCGGGTTGCATGTCGTAATAGTGTCATATTTGGATCGGGTTGCAAGTCGCAACAGTGAGATATTGAGTACAGTTTCCTATACTTATTTTTGTGTGTCTTGTTTCTCGTCTCCGAGAAAGGTTTATAGCATCTGTTTGCCGTTTCATTCGTTATGCGGGCTGGGTAGTTCCTTGCCAGAGTTTGTTTTGCATTAGGATTCATAATCGGGTTGTAGCCTGTTGGCACATTGATGGCGTCATATAAGATTTTAGACGGTGTTTGAGGTGGCTTATTGCCCGAGCAGCCTGTACTGGGTGAGACGAGATTATTGGACCTGAGATCAATGCGATCGGAGTTAAGTAGGGTATATTAAAGAGAAAATATCGTTATTCAGTTCAGAATGAGGTAATGATGTTTGTCATGTGAAGAGACCCCGTGATTTATTGTTTTGGCAGGTGGTTATGAGTTTCTACATATCTCTTTCGTCGTGGAAGTATTGCAAGAGTTGGGGCAGGGCTTACATGTGTTATGAAGCGTATTGCGGGCATCAGATTCGTGAAGTTGCAGCTATTATGGTCGGAGAATGTTATTATGGGCATGTGAAGCATGCAGTGCATGGTGTAAATTCAGCAAAGGCATATGATCATGTTTTGGTACAATGTGTAGTGATTGATACGGTGTTCGTATGTTAGAATCAGGTCTTGTAGAAGAATTCAGAGGTTGGAATTTGGTTCTAAGGCTTATTGACTAAATAAAAGGGAGGATCTTCAGCCTGGCTCGAGCTAATGTGCTCAACTAGGTTGTGGTGGCACGAGTAGGTGCACAAGGTGTTGAACAGTAATTTTGGGGCAACTCCGGAGCAGTGCTTAGCACGTTCGAGGACGAACATATGTTTAAGTGGGGGGAGAATGTAACGACCCGACCGGTCATTTTGATCTCTAGCACGTCGTTCAGTGGTTTGAAGCCTTGAGTAGCTTCACTTCATGTATTATGACTTGTACGCGTAGTCGGAATTAAATTTTGGGAAATTCAGAGTTGATTCGGATGGAAACTTCTCATTTTGGAAGCTTTAAGTTGGAAGAGTTATTTAAGGTTTCACTTTTGAGTAAACGACCTTGGAATCAGGATTTGAAGGTTTCAATAGGTTCGTATGATGATTTCGGACTTGGGCGCATGTTCGAGTCGAGTATCGGGTGGCCCAAGAGCATTTTGGCGCTTATTATGGAAGGGTGGCATTTTTAAAGTTCAAGGATTTCTTAAATTTGATTTGAAGTGAGTTTTGATGTTTCCGATGTCCGTTTGAGATTCTAAGCCTTGGAATAGATTCGTATTGTGATTTATGACTTGTGCGCAAAGTTTGGCGTCACTCTGGAATGTTTTGATATGGCTCAAACGCGTTCGTCGAAGTTTAAAAGTTTAAATAAGGTTTCGATTGTCGATTCGTAGTTTGGATGTTGTTTGGTGTGATTTGAGGCCTCGAGTAAGTTTGTATAAGGTATTGGGACTTGTTGGTGTGATTTGTCGGGGTCCTGGGGGCCTCGGGTGTGTTTCGTGATGGTTTCGGACCAAGTTTGGATGATTTGTTGATGTTGGTGTGCTGGTGTGTTTCGCGATCGCGAAGAAGGAAATTGGAGAGGGCAGCCGATTGCCCTATGCGAATGCGAATATGGGTCTGTGAACGCGTAGGTTGGCCTGGCAGTGATTCGCGAACGCGGAGGCCCAACCGCGATCGCGATGAGGAAATGGAGGAAATGGGGCAGGAGACATTTAGCCAACCCGAACGTGACATGGCAATCGCGAACGTGGAGGGTCGGGGGCAGTGATGCATCGCGAACGCGATGTCCAGGCCGCGAACACAAAGAAGGTTTTTGGGCAGTGGCATTTTTTGGCCTTCACGATTGCGACGTATTTTCCACTATGTTCATTTCTTCTACTTCTCACATGGCTTGGGCGATTTTTGGATCTCTTCAAAGGGATATTTTCATCATCTATTGCAAGGTAAGTAATTCCCACATAATGTTAGTGATATACATGGATTATATGTGAATTTAAACATGAAAATTAGTAGAAATTATGGGATTTTGAAAGAAACCTATAAATTATATTTTTGGATTTTGACAGCGAAATTGGCCATGGAATTGGGAATAAATCATATATTTGAGTTCGTAATGTTATGGGTGAAGTTTATCTTTGAAAAGTTTCGGAATTCGGGCATGTGGGCCCGAGGATTGATTTTGTTCACTTTTCGAGCTGAGTTGAGAATTATTATAAATTGATAAATTATTCGCATTGGAATGTATTTTGATTGATTTGCACCTTGTTAAACTAGTTTCGGATTGGGGGCATTGGTTTGAGATTTAGAGAGGCATTGGAGCCGATCGTGGATCTTCGGAGCGAGGTAAGTCTCTTATCTAACCTTGTGAGGGAGAAACTACCCCCTAGGCGATGTAATTGTTATGTGCTACTAGTTGTGGGTGGTAAGTACACACGAGGTAACGAGAGTCCGTACGTAGCTAAAACATGTTTATGTCCGGGTAGACTTAGGACGTTATCATGTAATATTTGAATTATTTGAACTCATTCTTCTGGCCTAATTAATTGAATTTATAATTACTGCTTAACTAATTGAAATTATAATTGAACTTGATTTAGAAATTATATATGTCGAGCCTTATCACCTTGAGTTGTTGGTAAGTTATTTGAGAAACGGTAAAGGTTATACTCCCCTTGTGTTCATATACTATATCGTAAACACGTGTCTTGTAATTCGATGGTTTCCTTCCTTTCTTGTGGAAAGGGCCGAATACCTCGGCAGTGTAATAGATGCATCTATGGTTCATGCCGCTCGACCCTCGGCTGTGTACACATTATTCTGGATTAGGCCGTACGACCTCGGGATAATCGTGCATTATATCGCTAGCAGTTCGAATATTCACGAGATTTTTCTCCCACTGATGCCTTGGATTTATTATGGTGTTCCCTATCTATTGGTTAGTGGCACTTAATATGTTTGAGTTGTTGAGGTAGAACACGAAACTGAGAAATTTATATCTTTAAAAGAAATTTTTGGAAGATTATGTAACTTACCGTTTTACCCCATTATTGATGTTGTGCTTCATATCTGCTTATGATTTATCATATTGCTTTATTGGACCTCAAGTAAGTGTCGATGTCGACCTCTCATCATTACTTCTCCAAAGTTAGGCTCGATACTTACTGGGTACACGTTGATTTACGTACTCATGCTACACTTCTGCACTAAATGTGCAGGATCTGACAGGTTCAATTGGTGGTCATCTTGGCGCGTAGGCGCAGCTGTTAAGGAGACTTATGGTGAGTTGCATTCCAGGCTACGTATCGCAGCCCACAAAGTCTCCATCTGACTATTTACTTTATCCTGTCTTATTTACACTTCGGATAGATGTTGTATTATTATTGTTGTTACACCCCATATTTTCGTACGTGAAAGTACGCCATAAATAAATTGATGAAAGCTCGGAAATGACATGTTACATCCCGCATTTTTGTACATTAAAATTTCGTCGTAACTTAATCGGCGTAAGTTCGGGAATGAGATTATTTTGGGATTATAAGTATTTTGCTACTTCAAATAAGGGATAAGTAAATTCGTGAAGGAAAGAGGGTAAGCAAATCGAAGAAAAATGAATTTCGTCAAAATTTGACATTTTGAGAAAAAATACGGTTCGAGCTATAATACCCGGTATTTATGATCTAGTACCATACAAGGTACCACATGGCCATGATAGTAATGTGTGCAAGGTGTGTTAAAAGTGACTAGTATTTTAATTAAGTTGAGATAATTCTTAATTATTGGGTAATGGGATATTGCCTAATTAATTAGGGAATTATGTGGATAATTAGATAATTAATGATTTTTAGTGGGAGATTAATTAAAAATTTTGGATAATCAAAGATTTTGGAGGACTTAACCCTCCCAAAAACGTGGCAGCCCAAGATTACTCTTAGTCATTAACATATGTGGCATGTAGGGGCCTTAAGGCCAAAGATTAGTCATCCTAAAGTGGGGCCCACTTTCTTTGATTAAGACATAAAGTCATTAAAGGGAAATGATATATTTAGAATGCAATGGATTACAAAAATCTCTTATGAGGTGAGATGCTCTTAAGAGCCAATATACGGATTTTCCCATATCAGTAAGAAAGTGGGTGCTTATGTTTGCTAAGCTTGCAAAAGTTTATGGATGAGCTTCAACAAGTTAAGGATGAAATCTCAAAACAATGGAAAGCTTCAGATGTTAGCAATATAATTATAGATTAGGTGTTAGCAACGTAATTTTGCTACAAAATTTCATAACGCTACAACAGCATGAGATGTAATTCTAAGAAAGCCCGGTACAATCTTTCTCAAGAATATCATACGGATTTTTTCCTACTTCGATCCGCCATTACGTGTTGTCGCAATTGACGTGTGTTAGAGGGATTGTCAAGATAATCAGCTCAGGTATGTTAAGGCTACCTCTTCTTTCTTTTTGGCATGATCCATACGATACAAACGAAACGAGTAAACGCATAATTTTCATAAATGACTCTATTCATAGAAGTATTAGGGGTGCCTATGTTATTGATTCCCCGGGTGAATTATTATTATATCTTCAGTTCATGGGTCTCAGAAAAATACGTATTTGATAAAGTTTATCCGAAAGGCATATTGATTTTATGATGATTCGAGAAATCTTAGTAACGTATTTCTTATACGTTTCATGCATTTATAGATGTACATTGACACATGACCAGATGGCGTTATATACGCGTATATATATATATGGGATATTGAAAAAGGTTACAGCGTTATATACGCACCACCACCTGATCAGTTGGTATACGTTGATGATTTGCCCACAGTGGCCGAAATGATATGATGGGATGCCCTCAGAGACTTGATGATGTTATGAACGCATATATCTATGCATAGTATGACATTGTAAAAATGAAATGATTCACAGAGCTATGCAGACATACATGTCGAGTCTTTTATTCCATGTTTCTCTCATGTCTATTATTTACTGATTTTCATTCCTTACATATTTGATACATTATTTGTACTAACGTCCCTTTTGCCTGGGGAAGTTGCATTTCATGCTTGTAGGTCCCGATAGACAGATCGAGAGCCCTCCAAGTAGGCTATCAGCTCAGCGGAAGATGTTGGTGCGCTCCATTTGCTCCGGAGTTGCTTGTTTGGTCAATATGATTTAGACGTGTATTAATTGGTATGGCGAGACTCTGTCCCGACCTTTATGACAATTATGTATTCTTAGAGGCTTGTAGACAGATGTCATGTACGTAAAAGATTGTAGGGCCTTGTCGGCCTATGTTCAGTGTACGAGTGGTTATTTTGGTCTTATAGGCCTGTATGTCTTATGTATAGGTTGGTATTACATGTTGTATTCTACTTATCTCACGGCAGCTTTCCGGCTCATTTACCTATGATAGCATGATACAAAAAGATATGTTATGTTGGTACTCGGTTGAGTAAGGTACCGGGTGCCCGTCGCGGCCCATCGGTTTGGGTCGTGACAAAAGTGGCATCAGAGCAGTTTTGTCCTAAGAAGTCTACAAGCCGTGTCTAGTAGACTATTATTTATGGGTGTGTTGTGCACCACACTTATAAGCAGGAGGCTACAGGGCATTTACGACTATCACTCTTTCTTCTTACTCTAGATCATGTGGTAGATCTCAGTTGTAAGAACTCAATTTCCTAAACTCTATATTATTCATAATACGATGATGCCTCCATCCAGAAAGACGATTGGTAAGAGATATAACTGTGGAAGAGTTGAGTCAGAAGAACTCAATTTTTGCATCATGCTTATGATGGATAAATATGAGGTATTCAACAGATCATGTGTGTACTAAGATGTGTAAGCTTCTTGATAAGGATCCCTAAGGCAAGAATGCCTATCCACTCTTACGGTAAAAAGGAATAAGAGAATCGGAAGGTAGACACAAGTTTCAGCAAGTAAAAGAAGCAAGATGAAAATGGGTACGAGCTACCCAACTAATGAAGATTATCACAGAGGAATATGAGCCTTTTGAGTTACCTTCAACAATAATAGAGGTATGTACAATTGGCTACACCCATCTCATTTATGCCCTATGGGGGCTAACCGAAGTAGTATAAGAGAAGGCAGGATATCAGAATCTAGCTGGGGTTAGGGTAACCCAAAATGGTGGATGGATTGTTAGTGTTAGTTGACATTTTCGAAGGATATTGCAAATGTGCTAATAGTTCTCCTTGTGAGACGCCCAGATGGTGCACTCTAAAATAGTACACTAGATATGAGTGCTACAAAGATAGGCACTGGAAGCCTGGAAGGGATAAATATTATCTTAGTGTGACTCCCGTCCCTAGTAGAGAGAGAATTTTAGGCAACCCGGAGAGCCAGTGGATAGAGCAAGGGGAGCTAAAAGCAAAAGAATGTCTTGTTGAAGTTTTCGGAATAAAGTGATAGACAGAAATGTTAGCAGGGAAATAAGCAGAGAGTTAATGAAGCATTATGAGTAAGATGTGATACATGGATGACAACGGTAGATCAAAAAGATGACAGTATTACAGAGCCTATAGTCAAGTAAAGAAAAAGACGAGAGGTGGCAGGCCTTGAGATAACAAAAGAGTATAGGCCATAAAGTCATATCCTCATTTCGAGAAACAAGTTCGTGACTCCAACGTGATTAACAAAAGGAAAAGTTAGACCCAGAGTAATAAGAAATCAACATGGACTGATGAACAAGATAAACTAAACATGAACTAGGGACTGAGTAATAGTCGGCATCATGAGAATTTCAGAGATTGTGTCTCAGCGATAATAGAATGGAGGATAGAAGAATACCCTTTAAAGGTCATTCAGGAAGACGCTTCCCTAAAGCAAGCAAGATGAGCAAAGTTAAGCTTAAGGGAATGTATGTGCCAGTTACACTAAGTGCCACCCTTGAGAGTAAGGAATTTCATTATCCTTGGTACCGAAGGATTACCGCGAGGAGAGTGAGGATCATCAATAATGTCACGACCCAACTGGAGGGTCATGACTAGCACCCGGGCCATACTTGCCGAGCACCAACGTACATTTTATCTAACCTTCCTTATTATCTTTAAGGGCCGACAAGATCAATATAAATAGTAGACATGGATCATGAACATCCAACAATGAAAGATAATGTCATGAACATACATAACATGGGACGACAAGACTGTCAAGAAACTATATATAAGGTACGAGCTATCATGATGCCATGAAAGACTATACAACAAAAATCAGCCGAAAAGGCATTCTAAACCATACATAAGTCGACACCTGTCTATGAGCCTCTAAAAGAACATAAGTGCTACAACATTGCCGGAACAGGGCCCCGACATACCCATAAGGTCTATAACAAAAATGCATACCAAGACCACGGCAAGTCCAGAGAAGGGATCTCGCCAATAACCGCTGAACTGGATAGCCTACTGTGGTGGGGGAGCTACGTCTACCTGTCTATCAGGACCTGCAGCACGACATGCAGCGTCCACAAATAAAAAGGACGTCAGTACGAATAAAGTACTGAGTATGTGAGGCAAGAAAGCATAAGTAAGAACAGTAATGTAAACATGGATAGAGAATATACAACCTGTGACATCTGGGTACCTCTGAGGGCTACTGACATGAAATACATGATACATACATATATATACATAAACTTTTAAAACATACGCCTTTGTGGGCATCACCATCATCATATCGTACCCGGCCATAATAGGCTCGGTAAAACGTACCCGGCCATCATAGGGCTCGGTAGAATCGTACCCGGCCACGTGGAGCTCGGTAAAACCCAACTGATCAGTGGTTGCACAATAGGTGCCATACCCGGCCAACTATAGCGCGGCTCGGTAGAGTAAAATAGATACATATATATGATGCATGCTGGACTCATTGGAATCACATTTTGAACCTTTCGGAGTGACGTAAGGTCGGTATCCTTCGTACACGTTATTAGGATTAACTCTTCATCAAGAAACTTATAAGAATCAGGAACTACCAACAACATTGATAATATAATAATAAGAGAAGTAACATCAATACCAATCGTTTCATAAGAAGGGCAGCAATGTAAGAGTATCTTTGGGAGCTCGTTCATTACATTATGTACAATCGGAGTCGTGCAAAAGAATGAAGGGGATAGACTCACATACCTTGTATATACTGCCCAAACTCAAGCTATGCAAATATCACGACTCCTTAGTCTAAAATAAGACAAATGACATTATCATTATCGTTTAAGCGTCGTAACTATTATGTATCGACCACAACCTATTTTACGATGAAACGGACAGCACCTCCCCTATTTATATGACTTCCCACAAGTCAATACAATCACCAAACAGCCCAAACAACATCATTAATAATCATATTGAGCCTCCAAAACAGTCCACCAACCAACAACATTACTACCAAGCTTTTCGATATATATTTCACAAGTTCTAGCTTCAACGACTTAGCTGCAACTTGGATAATCTTAAATATATATAGAGTAAGAGGTTCCTTACCTTTAAACAGAAAGAACAACTCCAATTTGACCTTAATTTTCCACGAAATATCCCTTCAATTCTGCCACAAGAACAAGGAAGCGAAACTAGCAATTAATTCGGGTTTTTCGGCACTAGAATTACTTTAGAAGACTTGAAATCACCTAGGGTTGATATTAAAAACTTGAAGGTATATTTACAGGACATAAAACACTTAAAACAACCTCCCACACGAGCTGGAACAACACAAAAATCAGCAACAACAAGAAGAACAAGAAACTTACTAGCGCCACGGGATTCCCGACATTTGATTTGTGTTGTTTGCCCTTTGTTTGGGTCTTGGATCATGAGAGAACCTTGAGAGACTGTTTTTAGGGTTATAAGGTCTGAATATACTGAAAAATAATGACTTAAAACGGGGTTGAGGTATCTTATATATGTCCATATGTCTTAAACCGCCTTTGTGGGCCCCATAGAGAGCAGCTTGGCGCACTCTCGCGAAAATGCGAATATCTCTCTATTTCGAGATCGTATCAACGAACGGTTTAATGCGTTGGAAACTAGACTCATAGATCTTCAATTTTATAGGTAGATCACCCCATAATTCTAAGCACATTGGGAGAAAAATGCAGTAACATTTGACCTAAAGTTTAAGTAAAATTATAAACCTAAGTTGCGACAACTTTTATCAACTTTTGTTTCATAACTCGCTTGACTTCAAGACTTATGATGCGGATATTATATGATTCAAATACATTAAAACAAGACCTCTTGGGACAGTTAATCACCTCTAGTGTTACCCGAAAATACGGGTTACAACATCCTTGATTCGTTTAACTTCTAATATTTGTTAACCACTCTTATACACCCTTGTATCGTTTAAGACCAATAGGATTAACTTCTTATCATCTCAAAGATAATCTCTTCTTGGATTTACATCGACTAACTTACGACGTGATCTATGGTATGTGAATTTGGGTTGTAACACCCTCTCCCCCTTAGGAACATTCGTCCTCGAATGTAAGGGTTTATGGGGTGTCTAACTCATCGTGGATTCCGACGGAGATTTCCGGCTGAGTTTCCCCCATAAAATGGACACTAGCCAAACTTGCAAGCAGTTAAACCCAACCTATGGCCTTACAAGACTATACAAAGCATTATGGATATGTACATTATCTGCATATCACCATTTTGTATTAAAAAAAAAGAGTATTCACAAGCTATTGCTTATCTCATAGAGCCGTTTCACCTTATAATGCGTCCTTCTTTCCCCCGATATCCTCGTTATCTTCACTCTGGAATAGGTAAGGGTATTTAGACTTCATCTCCTCTTCTGCTTCCCATGTCATTTCTTCTATATTCTTGTTCCTCCATAATACTTTCATGGAAGCTACATCCTTTGTTCTCAGCTTGCGGACTTGTCGATCTAATATAGCCACTGGCACTTCATCATATGATAGATCCTTTGTAACTTGTACATCTTTGATAGGGACGACCCGAGAAGGGTCTCCAATATATTTCCTCAACATAGATACATGGAATACCGGGTGGACAAATTCCAATTCAGATGTCAATTCTAACTCGTAAGCAACCTGTCCAATTCGTCGAAGAATTTTGTACGGCCCAATATACCGCGGACTCAACTTACCCTTCTTCCCAAAACGCATAACACCCTTCATCGGCGAGATCTTCAGGAAAACCCAGTCACCAACCTCAAATTCCAGATCACGACGTCGGACGTCGGAATAAGACTTTTGCCTACTTTGTGCCATCCTCAGTCGCTCTTGTATCACTTTCACCTTCTCAATGGCTTGGTGAATCAAATCTGGCCCATATAATTCTGTCTCACCGACTTCGAACCATCCAACTGGTGATCTACATCTCCTCCCGTACAGTGCCTCATACGGGGCCATTTTAATACTGGAATGGTAGCTATTATTGTAGGCAAATTCTATAAGTGCCAGATGGTCATCCCAATTCCCCTTGAAATCTAGAACACATGCTCGTAGCATATCTTCAAGCGTCTGGATGGTACATTCAGCCTGTCCGTCAGTCTGCGGATGGAATGCAGTGCTGAGATTTACTTGTGTGCCTAAACCCTTCTGAAAAGACCTCCAAAAGTTAGCCGTAAATTGAGCTCCTCGGTCTGATATAATAGATACCGGCACACCATGAAGCCTAACAATCTCCTTGATATACAACTTCGCATAATCTTCAGCCGTGTAAGTTGTCTTAACTGGCAGAAAATGGGTAGATTTTGTAAGTCGATCAACTATCACCCAGATGGAGTCAAACTTATGATAAGAGCGAGGTAATCCAATAATGAAGTCCATATTAATCACCTCCCATTTCCAGGTCGGAATCTCTATATTCTGAATCAATCCACTAGGTTTCTGATGCTCGATCTTTACTTGTTGACAATTAGGACACTGGGCTACAATTCTGCAATAGACTTCTTCATGTTATCCCACTAATATTGCTCCTTAACGTCATGATACATCTTTGTCGAGCCAGGATGGATAGAATATCGGGACTGGTGAATCTCAATCATAATCTTCTCTCGCAACCCTGCCACACTAGGTACACATAATCGGCCCTGGTATCTCAGTGTCCCATCTCCTCCGATCTTGAAAGCTGTAATCTTACACTGCTGAATTCCCTCTCTCAATCTTACTAAGGTAGGATCTTCATATTGCCGTGCTTTTACCTCGGCTACCAAAGATGATTCTACTGTATTCTGTACAGTAACACCTCCGTCATCAGAGTCCAACAATCTGATTCTCATATTGGCCAGCTGGTGAAGCTCTTTGGTCAACCCTTGTCTACCTGCCTCAATATGTATTAAGCTTCCCATTGACTTACGGCTGAGAGCATCTGCCACAACATTAGCTTTACCGGGATGGTACAATATCTCGACATCGTAGTCTTTCAGTAATTCAAGCCACCTACGCTGCCTCAAATTCAACTCCTTCTGCTTGAAGATGTATTGTAAACTCTTATGATCTGTGTAGATGTCAACATGGACGCCGTATAAGTAGTGCCGCCATATCTTCAAAGCATATATTACTGCAGCCAATTCCAAATCATGAGTCGGGTAATTCTTTTCATGCTTCTTCAATTGTCTTGATGCATAAGCAATCACCTTCCCACGTTGCATCAATACGCACCCCAAACCTATACCTGAGGCATCACAATATACCACATAACCTTCTGTTCCTTCTGGGAGAGTGAGCACTGGCGCGGATGTCAATCGATTCTTTAGCTCCTGAAAACTATGTTCACAAGCATCAGACCACTGGAACTTGGTAGCTTTCTGTGTTAACTTAGTCAATGGTGCTGATATAGAGGAAAACCCTTCTACAAACCGCCTATAATATTCTGCTAGCCCCAGGAAGCTGCGGACTTCTGACGGTGTTGTAGGTCTCGGCCAATTCTTCACTGCATCGATCTTCTGAGTGTCGACACTAATACCCGCATCAGATATCACATGGCCAAGGAATGCTACTGAGTTCAGCCAGAATTCACATTTAGAGAGCTTAGCATATAACTTATGATCCTGAAGGGTCTGTAATACTATCCGCAAGTGGCCCGCATGTTCCGCCTCCGAACGAGAATACACCAGAATGTCATCAATGAATACGATCACGAACACATCAAGATAGGGCCTGAATACACTATTCATGAGATCCATAAAAGCTGTTGGGGCATTTGTTAGCCCGAACGACATCACCAAGAACTCAAAATGCCCATATCTTGTCCGGAAGGCCGTCTTTGGAATATCCTTCTCCTTAACCCTCACCTGATGATACCCTGAATGCAAGTCAATCTTGGAGAAATACTTGGCACCCTGGAGTTGGTCAAACAGGTCATCAATTCTTGGAAGTGGATACTTGTTCTTTATTGTAAACTTATTCAACTGTCGATAATCGATACACATCCTTAACGACCCATCTTTCTTCCGCACGAACAAGACTGGCACACCCTAAGGTGAAGTGCTAGGCCTAATGAAACCCTTATCCAGCAAGTCCTTCAACTGTGCCTTCAACTCTCGCAACTCTGCCGGGGCCATCCTGTATGGAGGGATAAAGATCGGTTGAGTTTCAGGCAATGCATCAATGCTAAACTCAATCTCCCTTTCAGGAGGAAGGCCTGGGAGTTCATCTGGGAAAACATCTGGAAATTCATTGACCACGGGGATTAATTGTAGAGTAGGCGGCTTCGCCTCCGCATCCCTAACGCGAACAAGATGATAAATGTAACCTTTTGAGATCATCTTCCTTGCCTTAAGATAGGAAATAAACCTACCTTTCGGCGTAGCAATGTTCCCCTTCCATTCAATGGCGGGTTCACAAGGAAACTGAAACCTAACCATCTTCGTACGACAGTCAACACTTGCATAGCATGAGGCCAACCAGTCCATTCCCATTATCACATCGAAATCAACCATTTCTAACTCAAATAAATTTGCCGAGGTTTGACAACTACAAATCATCACAGTGCAACCTTTATAAACCCTTCTAGCAATCACAGAATCTCCTATCGGAGTGGATACCGCAAGTGGTTTACTTATCAATTCAGGTTCAATGCCAAACTTATTAGCCACAAAGGGTGTAACATATGATAAGGTAGATCCTGGATCAATTAGCGCATATACATCATAAGAAAACACAGACAATATACCTGTAACAACATCCGGAGATGACTCGAGATCTTGTCGACCTATTAGAGCATAGGTTCGATTTTGAGCACCACTCGAACTCGGCACTGAACCTCTACCTCTACCACGACCTGTCGACTGTTGAAAACCTTGTGCTGGAGGTCGAACTGATGAGGAAGAACCAGACACAGATCCAGTCGGTTGAGCCATACCACCACCTCCTCTGTTAGGACAATCCCGCATCATATGGCCATGCTGTCCGCAAGAATAGCACGCATCGGAACCTCGACGGCACAGTCCAAAGTGGGCCTTGCCGCACTGATCACAACGAGGTGTTGGGGGTCTCGTCTGACTAGTATCTCTATGAAATTGTGAGCCTGATGCCCTCGAACTCTGACCTGAACCAGAATAGGTAAATCGATCATACCGAGGCCTCTGAAACTGTGGAGGAGCACTAGCTACAGGTGGTGCCGAACTCCTCGAAGATTGGGGCCTGATACTGCCTCTGAACTCATCAGAATACCATGCAAATCTTGCCCTCTTATGCTGGCCCCTATCCTGCTCTCTATCTGCCCTTTGCTGGCGCTTACGATCCTCTAGGGTCTGGGCATAAGCCTGAATACGGGAAATATCCATGCCCTCTACCAAGGAGGCTGTTGTGCACTCATTTATCAGATGTGGTCCCAACCCGTTCACGAACAGATGCACCCTATCACTCATCTCTGACACCATATGGGGAGCATACCTTGCTAAAGAATCAAACTGTATACTATACTCTCGTACACTCATATTACCCTGTCGAAGGTTCAAGAACTTATCAGCTCTAGCTCGTCGTATCTCAACTGGCAAGTAGTGACGAAGAAAGGCCTCAGAAAATTCCTTCCACACGGCTGGAGGAGCGTTCGGACCCCTAGATCTCTCCCAACTATCATACCAGAAAACCGCTAAATCCCGTAACCGATAAGAAGCCAACTCTACTGCCTCCGTATCACTAGCATGCATAACCCGCAATGTACGATGAATCTGATCAATAAATATTTGTGGGTCCTCCTTGGGGTCTGATCCGGTAAACACTGGAGGGTCTAGATTAATAAAAACACGAACTCTCGCACTAACCGGTTTATCAGCAGCACCGGTATTCTGCCTCTGAGCCTGAGAAGCTACCAAGCTAGTCAACAATTGCACCGCACTGCGCATATCATGGTCTGTAGTGCCAGACGGAGGAACTGGATGTACTGGGTGCCTCCTAATATCCTCGGGAGGAGACAGAGAGGTATGAGACGGCATCTCACTCTGAGCCTCACTTTGGCCTGCTCTGGCTGGAGGCACCTGAATGTTACCCTCTCCCACAGCTGTATCAAGCCATTTACTAATCACTTGCTTCCTAGTCGAAGGCATCGCTGAAAGAAAACAAGGTGAATATTAGATATGAACACTTACTACTCAACTCTACGCACGATCTAGATTCAGGAAGAAGGTAACAACCCTAGATGTCACGTAGCCTCCTGATTATAAATGTGGCGCGCTACACATCCATAATCAAAACTCTACTAGACACGGCTCATAGACAACCCCTAGGACAGACTTGCTCTGATACCAAGTTTGTCACGACCCAACTGGAGGGTCATGACTAGCACCCGGGCCATACTTGCCGAGCACCAACGTACATTTTATCTAACCTTCCTTATTATCTTTAAGGGCCGACAAGATCAATATAAATAGTAGACATGGATCATGAACATCCAACAATGAAAGATAATGTCATGAACATACATAACATGGGACGACAAGACTGTCAAGAAACTATATATAAGGTACGAGCTATCATGATGCCATGAAAGACTATACAACAAAAATCAGCCGAAAAGGCATTCTAAACCATACATAAGTCGACACCTGTCTATGAGCCTCTAAAAGAACATAAGTGCTACAACATTGCCGGAACAGGGCCCCGACATACCCATAAGGTCTATAACAAAAATGCATACCAAGACCACGGCAAGTCCGGAGAAGGGATCTCGCCAATAACCGCTGAACTGGACAGCCTACTGTGGTGGGGGAGCTACGTCTACCTGTCTATCAGGACCTGCAGCACGACATGCAGCGTCCACAAATAAAAAGGACGTCAGTACGAATAAAGTACTGAGTATGTGAGGCAAGAAAGCATAAGTAAGAACAGTAATGTAAACATGGATAGAGAATATACAACCTGTGACATCTGGGTACCTCTGAGGGCTACTGACATGAAATACATGATACATACATATATATACATAAACTTTTAAAACATACGCCTTTGTGGGCATCACCATCATCATATCGTACCCGGCCATAATAGGCTCGGTAAAACGTACCCGGCCATCATAGGGCTCGGTAGAATCGTACCCGGCCACGTGGAGCTCGGTAAAACCCAACTGATCAGTGGTTGCACAATAGGTGCCATACCCGGCCAACTATAGCGCGGCTCGGTAGAGTAAAATAGATACATATATATGATGCATGCTGGACTCATTGGAATCACATTTTGAACCTTTCGGAGTGACGTAAGGTCGGTATCCTTCGTACACGTTATTAGGATTAACTCTTCATCAAGAAACTTATAAGAATCAGGAACTACCAACAACATTGATAATATAATAATAAGAGAAGTAACATCAATACCAATCGTTTCATAAGAAGGGCAGCAATGTAAGAGTATCTTTGGGAGCTCGTTCATTACATTATGTACAATCGGAGTCGTGCAAAAGAATGAAGGGGATAGACTCACATACCTTGTATATACTGCCCAAACTCAAGCTATGCAAATATCACGACTCCTTAGTCTAAAATAAGACAAATGACACTATCATTATCGTTTAAGCGTCGTAACTATTATGTATCGACCACAACCTATTTTACGATGAAACGGACAGCACCTCCCCTATTTATATGACTTCCCACAAGTCAATACAATCACCAAACAGCCCAAACAACATCATTAATAATCATATTGAGCCTCCAAAACAGTCCACCAACCAACAACATTACTACCAAGCTTTTCGATATATATTTCACAAGTTCTAGCTTCAACGACTTAGCTGCAACTTGGATAATCTTAAATATATATAGAGTAAGAGGTTCCTTACCTTTAAACAGAAAGAACAACTCCAATTTGACCTTAATTTTCCACGAAATATCCCTTCAATTCTGCCACAAGAACAAGGAAGCGAAACTAGCAATTAATTCGGGTTTTTCGGCACTAGAATTACTTTAGAAGACTTGAAATCACCTAGGGTTGATATTAAAAACTTGAAGGTATATTTACAGGACATAAAACACTTAAAACAACCTCCCACACGAGCTGGAACAACACAAAAATCAGCAACAACAAGAAGAACAAGAAACTTACTAGCGCCACGGGATTCCCGACATTTGATTTGTGTTGTTTGCCCTTTGTTTGGGTCTTGGATCATGAGAGAACCTTGAGAGACTGTTTTTAGGGTTATAAGGTCTGAATATACTGAAAAATAATGACTTAAAACGGGGTTGAGGTATCTTATATATGTCCATATGTCTTAAACCGCCTTTGTGGGCCCCATAGAGAGCAGCTTGGCGCACTCTCGCGAAAATGCGAATATCTCTCTATTTCGAGATCGTATCAACGAACGGTTTAATGCGTTGGAAACTAGACTCATAGATCTTCAATTTTATAGGTAGATCACCCCATAATTCCAAGCACATTGGGCGAAAAATGCAGTAATATTTGACCTAAAGTTTAAGTAAAATTATAAACCTAAGTTGCGACAACTTTTATCAACTTTTGTTTCATAACTCGCTTGACTTCAAGACTTATGATGCGGATATTATATGATTCAAATACATTAAAACAAGACCTCTTGGGACAGTTAATCACCTCTAGTGTTACCCGAAAATACGGGTTACAATATCCTTGATTCGTTTAACTTCTAATATTTGTTAACCACTCTTATACTCCCTTGTATCGTTTAAGACCAATAGGATTAACTTCTTATCATCTCAAAGATAATCTCTTCTTGGATTTACATCGACTAACTTACGACGTGATCTATGGTATGTGAATTTGGGTTGTAACAAATAATGTGAAAATATGCCAAAGATGAAAAGGTAAAATATCTATACGTAGATCGTCGTAGCTCCAATTCTTAGTACTCCCCTAAAGGGGGGAATATGGAGTGATGTGGCATTAAGTCAGAATTAAGTGGTTCTAGTAACTATAAAATGGTAGAAGAATGCGATAAAATAAGAAAAAAGATGAGATTGCACTTATTCAGATCCTACAGATATGCTACGATTCCAGAACATTATGCAAACACGATATCAAGGAAAGGAAGTAAGGATTCATACCCGAGATGTTATTGATAAATAAAGGAGCCAGTGCAAGACGTAAGTTAAGACAAAGGTAATAACCCAATAGGGATAACGAGGAATACAGATAGGAAAATGGACCAACGAGCAGTTAGTAGTTGATTCAGGAAGAGTCTAGTTATGGCTAGACAAGAGGTTACAGACAAATCAACAGATCGTGCAAGATAAACATAGTGAACCCCAACATGGGAATTCAGTCTCACAGATACGACATCGTGACCCTTGAGAAGATAAGAGTTGGGTAGTCAAAAGGTACCATATGAATGTTATGAAAATAAAAGAGAGTGTCACTGGGAAGACAATCAAAATATCAGCTCAGAAGCAACCCTACAAGTACAAGGGCGTGGAGTTAAGTAACTACGGATAATTATAGGCGAGGAAAGACATCAAAAATTTTGTTGAGTATACGATGTAATAAGCTCGCAACTTTACAAAAGTCAGAGGGTCCTCCCTAAATATTACAATGAAAGACTAGCTGGGGAAATAAGAAAGAAGACTGCAACCTAAGCACCGTGACCTAAAAAGGAAATGGTCTTGTAGCAACAGTCTCACAACAACATTATATGCACTCCATAAGAAAGTGGCACCTACTGTGGCTAAGGAACGGGAAGAAAAAAAAAAGTAATATTCGAGACCATATGAGTTGCACGAAAAGTTCGGCATGCGTGGGAACTAAGATAAGCTAAGTATGCATACAACAAGTGGCAAAACGACCAGGAAGAGTAATTGCTTATATTTAAAGAAAGTGGAGAAGGAACGAAAGGAATTATTCGATCAGGGATCCAGAGCAAGTTACATTATGAATGCACTTAAGATTTCGGAGTATTATCCGTGCAGCACATATGTTGGCAATCATACATCAGTATAAGTCTCTGGTATAAGTTAAAAGAAAGAAATGAGTCCAGGTCATAGACAAAGGATTGAATCGTTAACAAGATTGTATCATGGATATTCCATAGCGCCCATGAAAGGACAAGATAATAACTAATACCATGAGTCACAGATCGGAAGATAGCTTAAACATACGTGAAGGTTGATCAGAAGGAAGAGGAAAATAAAGAGTTTAATCAACTAAGTAAATTAGGAGTCTGATTATTGGACCCGGAAAATTTCAGGAATTGCTATTGAGAACATAGAAGAATCACCCTTAATATTAGAAGTACAAGAGAGATAATACAACAATCATATTCTATAACGGTTCTACGAGAACGCCAGTTAGAAGAGTACCATCCTCATAAGAAGTCAGTATGAAGCTCCCACCGGATTATGTGTGCACCAAAGTTGCATGTATTATAATAGAGCTTCAAGTTATGGATGTGAATTATACCTATGTGGAAGGGAGGTCATGAAGGAGATAGAAGATATGATGCGAGAATTTAAGGCAAAGGTAAATAGCGTATGAAATACTCAAACGCAGAAGGTTGTGAATAGTTCATACTTCGGATAGAAGGCTTGAAGCGCGGGGATTCAGTATCCAGGAATGACAGCAGCGTCGTCAATAGCATGTCTTCCAGCCTATGGTTTCTAGGTATCGAGAAGTCTAATTAAGAAAGTAAAGAGGAGTTAGAGACGATGTGATGTCTCGCTTGATGTTCTAAAATAACACAAGGAAAATCTATGATGCAAGCAAGTTGAAGAAAGGTTGCAAGCTAAAGTATGGTAAAGCGACAAGGTTTTATGAAGACAAGATTAAGGATAAGAAAGGGCGAGTGAGGAGGTGATGAGAATGGATAAGTCCTCGGGATTAAGCCCATGAAAACAAGAGAGTTGATGGTTTCTCTAAGTTATGGAAAGCTCAGTATAGCCTGAATGAACTCAAATGAGTCTAAGACTAGCAGCATTAGAAGAGATAGAATGTTGCCCTGGTAGTTGAATGAAGGTGTAATTGTGATAGATGAAGGATGCCGTGTGGGCCTTCGATTGTCCACATAAGGTAAATCACATTGGGATGCTATGAAATATGATTATGAAAATATAGCATTGTATCGCCCCCAGGTGGATCAGGAAAATCACTTCAAATGATCATCAATGCAATGTGAGCCCTAGTGATTACGTAAGAGGTTTCAAGTTATCAGTGGTAGAGTGTAGATCAATATTGAGGTGAATCAACAATGGATGGATAAGGGTTACAAAATATGAGATGAGAGTAGGCCAATATTCTTAAGATGAACAGTAATGAGGAAGCATTAAAAGACTTACATTTATACATATATGATAAGCAGCGAAAGAGTAATCTGGAGTTTGATAACAGACCTCAGTAACAATAAATCGAAGTAAGAGTTATGGTATAGTATGACCTACCTAGAAGCAGTAAAGTCATACGAATGGATAACCGGGTCTATGAAATAAGATATAACAATATTCGTAAGTTTAACAAAGTATCGAGCGAAGAACTTCATTGTACTTATAGATGCCCAGAGGGACATCTTATTAAGCTTTGTATATTTTCACAAAATGAGGCCTAGGGATTCGCTAAAAGCTGGAGAAAAAAGGAGAGAAGAGTCGTATAGGCGCACTTACAAAGTCAGAGTCGTACAGGCTGCATGAAAAAAATAATAGCAATAGTTACAAGATTGGAATGATTCCGACCACAAGTCATGGTGGGAGAAAGAGGCCTAAATGGGGGAATGCCCTGGAGTTTGGGATTCATTCACAGAACAGTTGCCTAGATGGCAAGAGGAGTACTAAAGTATTCACAAGAGCTATGGGTTATGAGAATGATAAGTGCATCAGTCAACATTCGAGGACGAATGTTCTAAGGGGGGAATGATATTACACCACATATTTTCGTACGTGAAAGTACACTATAAATAAATTGATGAAAGCTCGGAAATTAGATGTTACATCTTGCATTTTTGTACATTAAAATTCCGTCATAAGTTAATCGACGTAAGTTCGGGAATGAGATTATTTTGGGATTATAAGTATTGTGCTACTTCAAACAAGTGATAAGTAAATTCGTGAAGGAAAGAGGGTAAGCAAATCGAAGAAAAATGAATTTCGTCGAAGTTTGACATTTTGAGAAAAAATACGGTCCGAGCTATAATACCTGATATTTATGGACTAGTACCATACAAGGTACCACATGGCCATTATAGTAAGGTGTACAAGGTGTGTTAAAAGTGACTAATATTTTAAGTAAGTTGAGATAATTATTAATTATTGGGTAATGGGATATTACCTAATTAATTAAGAAATTATATGGATAATTGGGTAATTAATAATTTTTAGTGGGAGATTAATTAAAATCTTTGGATAATCAAAGATTTTGGAGGATTTAACCCCTCCCCTCCGCCCCCCAAAAAACACGTAGTAACCCAAGATTACTCTTAGTCATTAACATATGAGGCATGTAGGGGCCTTAAGGCCAAAGATTAGTCATCCTAAAGTGGGGCCCACTCTCTTTGATTAAGACACCAAGTCATTAAAGGGAAATGATATATTTAGAATGCAATGGATTACAAAAAGCTCTTATGAGGTGAGATGCTCTTAAGAGCCAATATACGAATTTTCCCATATCAGTAAGATTGTGAGGTGCTTATGTTTGCTAAGCTTGCAAAAGTTTATGGATGAGCTTCAACAAGTTAAGGATGAAATCTCAAAACAATGGAAAGCTTCAGATGTTAGCAACGTAATTATAGATTAGGTGTTAGCAACGTAATTTTGCTACAAAATTTCATAACGCTACAACAGCATGAGATGTAATTCTAAGAAATTCCGGTACAATCTTTCTCAAGAATATTATACGGATTTTTTCCTACTTCGATCTGCCGTTACGTGTTATCACAATTGACGCATGTTAGAGGGATTGTCAAGAGAATCAGATCAGGTATATTAAGGCTACCCCTTCTTTCTTTTTGGCATGATCCATACGATACAAACGAAACGAGTAAACATACAATTTTCATAAATGACTCTATTCATATAAGTATTAAGGGTGTCTATGTTATTTATTCCCCATGTGAATTATTATTATATCTTCTGTTCATGGGTCTCAGAAAAATACGTATTTGATAAAATTTATCCAAAAGGCATATTGATTTTATGATATTCTGAGAAATCTTAGTAATATATTTCTTATGCAGTTATACATGTACATTGACACATGACCAGATGGCGTTATATACATATATGTATATGGGATATGAAAAAAGGTTACGGCGTTATATACGCACCACTACCTGATCAGCTAGTATACGTTGATGATTTGCCCACAGTGGCCGAAATGATATGATGGGATGTCCTCAGAGGCTTGATGATGTTATGAACGCATATACCTATGCATGGTATGACATTTATACGCATATGCATGACATTATAAAAATGAAATGATTCACAGAGTTATGCAGACATACATGTCGAGTCTTTTACTCCATGTTTCACTCACGTCTATTATTTACTGATTTTCATTCCTTACATACTCGGTACATTATTTGTACTGACGTTCCTTTTGCATGGGGACGCTGTATTTCATGCCCGCAGGTCCCGATAGACAGGTCGAGAGCCCTCTAAGTAGGCTATCATCTCAACGGAAGATGTTGATGCGCTCTATTTGCTCCAGAGTTGCTTGTTTGGTCAGTATGATTTAGACGTGTATTGTTTGGTATGGCGGGACTCTGTCCCGACCTTTATGACAATTATGTATTCTTAGAGGCTTGTAGACAGATGTCATGTACGTAAAAGATTGTAAGGCCTTGTCGGCCTATGTTTAGTGTACGAGTGGTTATTTTGGTCGTATAGGCCCGTATGTCTTATGTATAAGTTGGTATTACATGTTGTATTCTACTTATCTCACGGCAGCTTTTCCGGCTCAGTTATCTATGATAGTATGATATGAAAAGATACATTATGTTAGTACTCAGTTGAGTAAGGTACCGGGTGCCCGTCGCGGCCCATCGGTTTGGGTCGTGACAATTGTACTCCTTAGTAAATGCTCATGCACTTGTGACACCGGATTTTGAAATATGCTAGTTGTTGCTTACAGATTTATATATCATTATCGCCTTTCATTTCTTTTATAAACTACTACTTATGTACGTTCCTGTAAATTTAAAAGTGTAAATTTCCTTCCTTAATAAAATTTATTATTTCGAAAGTAATAAAATGAACAATTAATGTGATAGTTCACCTATTCTGCAACTATTCTTCGATTTGTCTTTGCAAATTTATAGTACCAGTGAATGGGGCTCATGTCGTAATAGTAGAAGGTTTGTTTCGCTTTTGTATTTTTCTTGGTAGTAGTTTGATTGGCTGGAAGTCCAAAAACCAGGCAATGGCTCTTTGTCTTCGAGTACAAATCCATGAGTAAAGCAGTGGCATAGATCACTTGGGTGTGCATGTTGTTGTGTGATCTTGGTATTACCTTTGTTCTTCTTGTTCCTCGATTTTGTGATAGCTTGTCTTCCATTCACATTACTCGCAATCTAGTCTTCCGCGAAAGGACAAAGCACATTGAATTGGATTATCATTTTATCCGGAGCAAGCTTGCTGAGGGGTTGATCACCTTGTCTCACACTTCTAGTGTTTCCCGGCTTGCTGATGTTTTCACCAAGGCATTGTCTGGCCCTGCCCGTCATCTTCATATTCGCAAGTTCGGATTTTTATCACCCTCCAACTTGAGGGGAGTTGTTGAAGTTATAGATTTGGGTTAATTTTTTCTAGTTTGGACTCGGCCTTGGATAAGCCCAGTGTATCTATTTGTGATAGTATATAGGGGCGAGCATGATACCGACTGAACCGATAATTTTTGTTTTTCGATTCGGTTTGTTTGATTTTTCGGTCGATTTGCCGTTTATATTTTTTTAAAATTTAATGTTTGATTCGGTGTTCGATTTTAGTATCTCATTTTTTCGGCTTTCAGTTAAGTTTTTCGGCTTTTCGATTTAACTGTGTTTTTTAAAGTATAGGTCCTATAGCCTCTCGGCTCATCTTTAACTCCCAAGTCTAACATGTTAAATATGAGCCCAATTATTTGTTAATTAATAGCGAATATTGAAGCCCAAATCTCGAAGTGCTACACTTTTCATAAATTCGTCCAATCCAAAAGTTGCACTGTCCAAAAATTAATGACCCCAAGCACACCATAATCATTATTCCATAAATTATGATATTTATTTGTTCCCCTGTGATATCAAAAATCTCTTATGTCACTTTCAACGTGCAAATCATAACGACTGTTACTAACAAAATATTGAATTGCAAATTCAACAATAAAAATATACTTATTACTATTGAACCAGTAACGTTCTTAGCAAATACAATGATCATATATTTTTAGTGTATATTCTATTATTTTCTAGTTAAATTTCATGTTGTAGCATATTACAGTAGGGCAATCCTTGGCAGGGAGCGCTTTCTCCCCAATGGGGTCCCTACGCAGCGCGAATCCGAATATAGTCGGGCTCCAATGCGGGTACCAGACACCGGGTGAGAAACAAACAAAAAAGAAAATTATTACGGTAGGACAATTTGCCAAGCATATGTATTGAGCCTCAAAAACTTTGTAAGAATTTAATTATGAGGCTCATTTATTGCTTAAGAAAGAAGTCTAATTTGACAAGCCTAAAACCGAAAAGCACAAACCGAAAATAACCATACCAAATCGTAAGAAAACCGCACCGCACCGAAAATACTTTGGTTCTATTTTAGTTATTAAAATTACAAACCGAAAAACGAAAAAACGAACCAAACTTCTACCAAATCGAATCAACCAACGCCCACCCCTAATAGTATAGGCCCAATTTTGTTTAGTCGATTTTTTTTATTACTCGGGTAAGGTTATTTAGTAGATGGATTATGTATAAATAGAGAGGGTACCCAGTTTGTTAAGAGACAAATTCATTTTTTTTCAATCAATAATATCTGAAAGCTTCATTTCTCTCTCAAGGCACAAACATACCCCTAATCTTCGATTGTCAAATTCAAGTATTTACTGATTGTTAACAGTGTCATGACAAATGTGGGGGTACATTTTCTTCAACTATAACAACGTAATCTTCTTAATTACTCGATAATGGTTGCACGATTTAATTTATAATTTTTGCCATATAACACAAATTAGTAACATCTAAAAGGAATTGTTTTTCAATTTAATGATTCTTCTTTACTGTGTTTTGTTGTGCAATTCACTTCTTGTCTTTTAGTAAAGGATTAATTTCGTCTTTCTAATACACTAATGTTAACACTGATAACTACTCCATTCTAAGGTGGGTATTAAGTGTTGGTTAGAGATACAAGGGGTGTGTTAAAAACAAAGGGATATTATAGGCGTGTTTAGCCTAATATTTCCTGGAAGATATACACACTTGAGAAAAAGAAATAGACAATTCAAGAAAAATGTTACTCCGTTTATTTTAATTTATTTGAACATATTTGACCGGGTACATAATTTAAGAAAAAAGAGACTTTGGACATAAGGGTTTATATGTCATAATATTTGTGTGACTATAAAACTTTTGAAACTTGTGATCTTAAACACGTCATGATATTTGTATGACTATAAATGCTTCTCACTAAATATAAATTGGAAGCCTAAATTAAATTATTTTTAAATTTTAAAAAATTATTCTTTTTAAAATAGTATATAAAAAAATTAAGTTCACATAAATTAAAATAATAATTAAAAAATAGTGCTATTATTGTTAACTGTATCGCATTTGCTCTAACTTAGCTTGCAAAATCGAATTAGACATCGGGAGTACTTAACCGTTAAAAGCAAAAGTTGGTTTCCGGCTTTCCGCAGCAGTTATTTGAAAGCGACGTAAGTTTTGGCGGCTAATGCAAAATCACTGAACCTTTCCCGCCAATACATTTTCATATTCCGTCATTTGTCCGTGTCATTATCGTTAGGAAGATATGCGCCCAGAAAATAAAAGATTCTTAAAAAAGAAAAATTAGTGAGTTTAGTTCCCGAGTCAACTCAGCACTCTAAAATGCTCTCTCTTTAGGAAAAAACATTGTCCTATGTTTTTCTGTATATATTTTGGTAGGATCATTTTTCTCCTCTAAATTAATTGTTTACGTCCTTGTTTTCTCAAAATGCATGACATGTTTTCTTCCTAGTACTTCTTTTGTAATACTATTATTAAAAATATTATACATTTGACTTCAAAATCTTTAAATATTTTCTTGTAAGTATTCTTTTCGTAAATTATGATTATAGTACGTTTTTAGTGCTTATGACTACTAATTTTATCCACAAGGTCGAGGAATTGATGTTTAAATTTATACAAGAAAAATAAATTGTCTACTTTTGTACTCTGAATCTTTAGGACAAAAAAAACTATTTCATTGACATCTTTTCTAAAAGGTAGTATTTCTTATTTAACATCATAAACAATTTTATTTTCATCGTAATATAATTGAAGCACTCTTTTATGATGTTTTAGGGTCACATATTTTAGTACTTCATCCCATACAGAATCATGCTTAAATTTTTGGATCACTTATTGATAATTCTACAATTAAAATAAGTAGCAAAATGATGAAAATGATGGAAGTTTAATATTTTGGGAAAGGAAATAAGTAGCAAAATTGTGGCATATGGTACTTAGTACTTACATTAGAATAACATGTCATAGTCTGTCCTACATGACATTAGTTGGTGACATAATACTTCATAATTAACGTAAATGAGAATAATAGCGATTAATACTTTAATTATTGTCTAAACTATAAACAACTTAAATGATTATTCTCAAGTAACGTAATTTAAATGATTTTGGAAATTTTATTATGTTAAAAATAATTTATAAACACATGTAGAAAAAAATTACTCAACTAGAGTGTAAAAATTAAGTTTATTTCTCCCAATTCCCAAGGAGCACACAAAATAAAAACCATTAAACAACTTACTTAAAACAAAAAATCAAATTCTCTTATTTCTCAAAATTCAACAGCTCTTTGTTTTTTTAATCAAAATTCAAATACACTATCACGCCGCCAAATCGTCCGAGTCAACAAGTTTGAAACTCGGACAGAACTGAGTTTCCATTTTCTCAAAGCCCACAAAATATAATGGAGAAAGCCCTATTACTATAAACTTCGGGTAGCAGATTTTGGTTTAGGGCATAATTAAGGTTTAGGGCATAATTAAGCCTCTTCACTCCACAGTTCCTCTCAGCGTTCTATCCCTAATTCATTCATCATTCCTTCAATGGCGCTGCATTAACAAGGTAAACATTCAAATTCATACACACACATGTGTGTGTATACTGAATCTATACATTATGTGTGCGTGTGTGTGTGTGTGTGTGTGTGTGTGTGTGTATGTGTACTGTGCGTGCGAATACTCAAGTTATATATCAATATAGTTGTGTGTGTGTGTGGATACTTGCGTATGAACATATTCCTCCCTGTAACTTGAGCTGAGTTGAAACCTTATTATCGACTTAGTGTACGGATTGAATGCTTCATATTCTGCTGATTCGTTTTTTTTTGAGGTACTGCGATCTAATAACAAAGCCCTAACATATGCATTGAATTTGTGAATTAGGTGAGATTCGAATCAGTAAAGCTACAAGGCTGTCATTGTTGTGGTGATAACTGATTTTTTGTTGCGTATTTAAAACGAAAAAAAGGGTCTATGGTGTGATTTGGATCGGATTGTGAGTTGGATTGGTGGAATGGAGGCTGCTGTGGACAGATCAAAGAGGCGTGGTAGAAAAAGGCGTAGAAACGATGTTCACAATGTTCAGGTGGATCGAGATGGGAAGAAACGGGTGGTGGCATTGACGTCTAAGGCATTGTTGGGTAGGTATGTTAGGAAGGAGTTCAAGGACAATGTGATATACTTGGGCAAGATTATATTTTATGATACTGGTTTGTACAAGGTTGTTTATGAGGATGGAGATTGCGAAGATTTTGATAGCACTGAAGTGAAAGCTGTTTTGTTTGAAGACGATGAGTTGGATGGTCAATGGTTGGGCAGGAAGAAAAAGCTAGACAAATTAGTAGCTAATAGGGAGGTAAAGGGTATTAATTCTCGAGCTGAGCATCCAGCTGAGCCAGTTAACGATGTAATTGATAAGTGATATGTCTGAAGATTATATGGAGCAGGATTTGTGTCCAGAGGTGGAAGTGCCTCTATTTCCTGCACCTCAACTGCCTCCTTCATCTGAAAGTATTGGTACTCCGGAGGAGTATGTATCATACCTTTTGTCTGTCTATAGCTTTTTACGTTCGTTTAGTATCAGATTATTTTTATGTCCCTTTGGACTTGATGATTTTGTCGGAGCACTCAACTGTTCTGCTCCAAACACATTGTTGGACTCTGTTCATGTAGCCCTTATGCGTGCTTTGAGGCGCCACCTCAGAAAGCTGTCATCCGATGGTTCTGTGCTTGCATCAAAGTGCCTAAGGTACACATATCCATTTATTTCATGAAGGAATAGTCTTCATCTAGTTGATTAAGTCATTGCTGATTGTTGTAAAAATTATGTTTTGATATTGTTTCACTTGAGATGTAAGTGCTGCTACCAGCCTTCCACAAAAATGTATCAAACTAGAATAATGTCTCGAGCTCTGTTTGCGAAAAGAAGCCAAAAGTTAGATAGATAGCAGAGTTATCAAATTGGCGATCCCAATTTACCTATTGCCATTTATGACAGAATAAAGTTTCATTATTACTTAGTCTGCACGCACTTGGACAGGTTGATCCGATTCTGGTGCTGCTGCCCACCTAAAGACATTGGAAATGCTTGATTTTCTTGTGGCCCATGCTAAAAGATTAGATCCTAACATGGCATTGCTCTTCTTTAGAATGTGGATGAATAATTTCCACAATAACCATGCATCTTTATAAGCAGTAGCCAATGTTACCTTTTTGTAATGTTGTTTTATTTTGACTGTCCTATGTCATCCTTATTGAAATACATTGCTGATATGTGTTTTTTCCTTCCTTTTTTTTGAATGAGCAATAGTCAGGCGTCAGGGCACTTCACTTTGCATTGCATATTTAGGCTTATACTTCTTCGATTATTTCATATTAGGTGCATTTTTGGACACTCACTGATGAAAGGTCTGAATTTAACTTATGCTGCTTGCTGTTAGGAACATCGATTGGAGCTTGCTTGATACAATGACTTGGCCAGTTTATCTAGTTCACTATTTAAGAGTAATGGGATACGCAGATGAAACTGGTTGGAAAGGTTTTTATCCCCATGCTTTGCAGAGGGAATATTACTTGTTATCTGCTGGCAGGAAACTCATGATTTTGCAGATCTTGTGTGATGATGTTCTAGATTCTGAAGAACTAAGAGCAGAAGTTGACATGCGTGAAGAATCAGAGGAAGGTACTGAGGCAGATATAAGTACCGGTGTTGCTCTTGTCAGTGCACCAAGAATAGTTCATCCCAGATATGCTAAAACTTCTGCCTTTAAGGATCAAGAAGCAATCAAGCTTTGTAAAGAAAATCATGAACGAAACAAGTGTTGTGGTACTGATATTTTAGGATCCAAAATTAGTGGACACGATTCTGTGTCTGATGTAGATCAACACAGTAACAGTGACGAATGCAGTCTCTGCGGCATGGAGGGGACTTTGCTTTGCTGTGATGGGTGTCCATCATCTTACCATGCTAGGTGCATTGGAGTTAGCAAAATGTATATACCAGAAGGAGCATGGTATTGCCCTGAGTGTAGCATCAATGAAATCGAACCAAAAATTATGAGGGGCAAAACTCTGAAAGGAGCAGAGCTTTTTGGTGTTGATTCCTATGGACAAGTCTTCATGGGTACTTGTAGTCATTTGCTTGTGTATGTCCCTTAACTTCTTTTCCAACCTACTCTGCTCAGTTGCCTTACTTGGCTGTGGGCTGATTTTCTATTTGGAGATACGAAATGCACTTAATCCTATGTAGTTTAGGCTGAATCAGCTATAGCCTGTCTCTTTATGAAACATTTTTTTTTTTGTATTGTAGGTTGAAGGCCTTGGCTGCCGCAGATTCTATTTTCAGATACTACAGCGAGAAGGACATTCCCAGAGTCCTGCGAGCACTTAATGAAAATCTGCAGCACCGTACTTTATATCTGGAAATATGCAAAGGAATTATGCGATACTGGAAAATTCCTGTCAACATCTCATTCCCTAATGGTGAACTATCTGAAATGGGTTCAGAAAGACCAAATGGAACAAAATGTGGTAGTTCCTCTACACTCTCTCCTAATTTGTTGGTTAAGGGAAGTCCCGAGAGAGAGACTACTGGAAGCTGTGTCACTGAATTCGGTTCAGAAGATGCTACAATGAGTAATTTCTCAAAGGAACCTAAGCTCAATGAGACTTTTGGTGCAGCTATCCAACCTGATGGTATTTGTAACCAGGTGAATAGTGATTCTATGGCAAGCCAGAGTAACACACGTATAGACTTGCTACCATCTGAAAAAGTTGGAGTGGAATACATAACTTCTGCTGGTTCAGTGGGTCAGCAGGTGATTTCATCTGAGTGGACTCAACAAGGTGACATAAAGTTGGTAGAAACTGCTCCTTGTACCTCAAGAAGCAGCAGCAACTCCGTGGAACAAGTTAATAGTAATTGTGATGGAATTTCAGTGTCTCTTGCATGTGAAAAGGCTTGTGGCAGACCCAGCGGAATAGGTTACAGAAAACCCACTGGTGGCTGCTTATTCATGGGGTCATCCTTTAGACCTCAACGATACATCAATAATTATCTGCATGGAGATTTTGCTGCATCGGCTGCTGCTAATCTAGCTGAACTTTCATCCGAAAAAAACCAAGGTGCTCAGAGTCATGCTTCAGACAATAGGCGGAAACTTTCTGCTAATGTTTTGCTTCAAGCAAAAGCTTTCTCATCAGCAGCGACACACTTTTTCTGGCCGAATACTGAGAAGAAGGTTGTCGAAGTACCAAGGGAAAGATGTAGTTGGTGTCTTAGTTGTAAAGCTGCTGTTACTAGTAAGAAAGGATGCTTGTTAAATGCTGCAGCATCAAATGCCATTAAGGGCGCAGTGAAGATACTTGCTGGTCTTCATCCTGCAAGTGGTGCAGAGGGAAATCTACGTGGTATTGCCACATATTTTGTATTGATGGAGGAGAGCTTAACTGGTCTGACAGTTGGTCCTTTTCTAAGTACAGCTTTTAGAAAACAATGGCGCGAACAGGCAGAAAAAGCTTCTAACTTCAATGTGATTAAGTCTCTTCTGCTTGAAGTAAGTTATTACGGAAGTTTATTTATGCTGATTTTGCTAGCACCTTGTGCAAGTGTTTGCCACATGCTTTCTCCATCAATTTTGATGTCTCGGTTGATTAGATTTGTGGTAATAGTTGTACTTTGCTTATAATTTTTAAGCATTAAAGTTCACATTAGTAATATTTTTTGAGAATATTCGAGTCCAGAGTTGTAATATGTTTGGATTAAAACTACGTTTGTTTCAAGGAACGGGATGTGAAGGCTAAAAGAAGGAACAGCTGGTTTAGTTCTCTTAGGGGTCAGTATTTATATTTCACTTGTTTTTGGTATACCAGAGATGTCTGAAAGTTCTTACGAGAAGAGCTTTATACCCATCTAGTTCTACTTCCTTCTGCTTCCATAAAAACAAGGGGAACAGCTGTTATCCTCTCTTCTCTTACTTCTCTCTTCTTTCCTCTTCTTTTCACCTCAGTTAAACTTTATTACTTTAATGGAGTGTAAACTACCAGTATTAGACATTCTAGTGGTTTTAAAGATCATACAACATTAGCATAGATAATAAACAATTGCCATTTAATAATACAGGCAAATCTAGTAAACTATTGTTATTGCTCAAGAAAGCGATGTTTATTCTAGGATTTGTTTTTAAGACAAAGTAATAGCAGTTAAATAATGAGAATTGCATATGAAATAAATGGGAAGAAAAGTTACCATCTGACAGCAGCAATGAATTCAGAGGTACATCCACATTATTTGCACATGTAGTTGTTGTCTCAACCTAACAGTTATTTATTGGGAGATACTCTTTCTGCTGCAAGTGCGGTAATGATTTGAGCCTTGTGCATTGATCACACTAGGGGCTCATCAAACTGAACTTGAATTTCGAATCTGGCATAAATACAAGGTTGAAAATCCAATTTGCATAAGTTGCACTCTTGATTTGATAGTTTACAAATTTATGGCGATAAGAACTGAATGCTTGTTATTACTATTTTGCTTGATCCCCAAAAAACTGAATGCTTGTTATTTATAAACTAGTGGAAAGTCCAAGTGATCGACAGCAAATTTGCTGCTTTGTGGTAAATTTGCATTCAAATAAAAAGCCTTCTCCTACTTTTGAATACTTTAATAAGTCTTCCAACTTTTAAACTGTCAGAGTGCATTACTGATTCTCCGGTGTTGCATGTGTGATATTGGATTGAAAGTCAGATAGCATACTACAAACCCTTCCATTTGGCAAACCTCTATTGGATCCAATTGTAAATTATAGCTAGTATGTATACATATGATCTTACCTATAGATAATATGTTCTTCATGCTCAAGAACAGATTCTATGCATTGCAGTTTGAGGAGAATATCCGGTTTGTTGCTTTTTCGGGGGATTGGCTTAAGCTTGTTGATGGTGGGGCATCTGAATCTTCCATCAGTCATTCAGCTGCTGGTGCTGCGGAATCAACTCACAAGCTTAAACCAGGGAGGCGGGGTAGGAAACCATTGTCAATGGTTAAAGTAACTGCTGCTGATTGCCCGGATAAACTGATGGACTTCACTTGGTGGAGAGGAGGCATGCTCTCAAAGCTCATCTTCCAGAAAGCGACTTTACCCCAATCAATGTTGAAGAAAGCAGCACGTCATGGTACTTGCGTATCCAATGAGCTACTTTTCTCCTTAGAACATTTTGATTTTTTTTGTGTTGAAATAAATTCATTGGAATAAAGGACGCAGGGAGAGTCCACTAACAACTTTCACTCTAGCAGGTGGTCTGAGAAAGATACCTGGTATTCATTATGCTGAAGGGTCCGAGACTGCCAAAAGAAGCACGCAGATGATTTGGCGAGCTGCAGTTGATGTGTGTAAGACAATGTCACAGCTTGCACTTCAGGTGATTTATGACATATTGTAATGGATGATTTAATTCCTTTCTTTCTACAGCAAACTTTTCAGTCGGGATGAGTATTTGTATTTTTTCTAAAGTTCGATCTTGCAACAGGTTAGGTACCTAGATCTGCATGTGAGATGGGATGATCTTGCTCGTCCTGAAACGAGCCCCCGGGATGGAAAAGGACACGAGACAGAAATATCTGCTTTTAGAAATGCTTCCATATGTCATAGAAGAATTGTTGGAAATGAGGTTAGATATAATGTTGCTTTTGGGAATCAGAAGCATCTTCCATCTCGTGTCATGAAGAGTATATTAGAAGTAGAGCAAAGCCAGGAGGGAAAGGAAAAATATTGGTTTTCTGAGTCACGAATTCCTTTGTATCTAATAAAAGATTATGAAGAAAACTTGGGAAAAGATCTCCTTTCAGCCAACAAGTTCACTAATGGACTTCCCAAGTTGCAGAAAAGGTCCTTGGTGGCTTCTCATAAAGATATATTCTCATATCTTGTGCAGAAGAGAGATGGTAACGAGAAACATTGTTGTGCTTCATGTCAAGTGGATGTGTTATTTAGGTACCGTTTAATGTATATTTTGAAATTCTTTTTCATCTCTTTAAACAATCCTTTGTTGATGTGATCTCTCTCTTCCAGGAACGCAGTCAAGTGCAATACATGCCAAGGTACCGCGATATATATATATATATATATATATATATATATATATATATATATATATATATATATATATATATATATCAGCTAGTAAAAGATTGTTATTTGAGCTCGCTGATCAGTCTGGGTATCAGCGATTGATCTATTAAACTTTCGGGAATTTTTCTTACAGGTCTATGTCACAAGCAATGTACAATTAGTTCAACAAATGTTGCTAACGAGGACGTTGAGTTTTTGACCAACTGCAAACAGTGTTACAAGAATAGAACTTTAACCCAAGCTGAAAGTAGCAAAGAATCTCCTTCAAGTCCTTTACTCATGCATGGACAAGATTTCCCGATTCCCATGTCAGCCAGAAAAGGAGGAAAGGTTGGTAGTTGTAGTAATCCATCAGCATCCTGTGCGACTTCTAAGATGAAACATTCTAGTTCTTCAAATTTGGCAACAAAAACGAAACCCCGTTGGGGTGTTATTTGGAGAAAGAAGAACGACGATACTGGAAGTGATTTTAGATTTAAACACATTCTTCTGAAGGGCAATGCAGACAGGGATTTGTTAAGACCTAGTTGCCACCTTTGCCATAAGCCATATGATCCTTTTCTAATGTACATCCGCTGTGAAACGTGCACACGTAAGTTTTGTTTCTATGCAGGAACTCTTGTTGTATTTTGTCTTGAATTTGTTGGTTACCTTTCTTTGGGTTTTGAGAATTAATTTTTTGAGTTGCAGATTGGTACCATGCTGAAGCTGTAGATCTTGAGGAGTCAAACATTTTTGAAGTTGTGGGGTTTAAATGTTGCAGGTGCCGTAGGGCTAGAATACCAATATGTCCTTACTTAGATCCGAAAAGCAAAAGGCAGTTAGAGGAGAAGAGGATTTGCTCAAGGGCTTCAAAGAAGGATAGCCGAGGAATGGAGCCTGATTCTTGTTTCATCTCAGAGCTACAGAAAGATGAGGAGATGACCATTCCTGTGGTGCCGTTGGAGGGAACCACATCTTTAGAGGATAATAATCCTCTTGTTTCTGTTGTTGAAGAATTCACTGAGCACTTTCCAGGTGGTGGTTGTGAACGAAGTGCTGCAACTTTGTCTCTGCCGGGGCCAAGAAAACTGCCAGTCAGACTTGACTCATCAGCTACTTTGACCAAGAATGTCAAAACTCTATCCAGGTTTCCACTTGATAAGAATGCTGATACGTCTTATGTCAAGCACGAGCCTGCAATTAGCACAATATCTGCCGCTAGTGCAGTTCCTTGTAAGATGTGTTCACATACAGAACCATGCCCTGATCTTTGTTGTCATACATGTGAAATGTGGATCCACAGATATTGTTCACCTTGGAATGAAGAGGAGTCTGGAGAAGATTGTTGGAAGTGTGGTAACTGTAGGGAATGGAGATAGTTGATGCTTAATCATCTACGTAAGGTGCATCTTTCGCATGCATAATGGCTGATTGAAGGGGCTTGCCATGAGCAAGCCACTCGTGATGTCTATCCAAGTAAAGTAGTCTCCTACAATTTGATTGGGATAGCAAGGTGGTTGTTGCAGCTGCAACTTCTGATCAAGTTTCCATCATTTGGTATCACTGTTTTTGCCATCAAAAGGAAATGATTTTCTAGTTGAGTTGATTCAGGAAAAATAATCATGCACAAATACCTTTAGAAAAGATTACTAGGAGGTTGTGATATTTGTTCCAACCTTGACCGATAAGCAACCTTTTTTGTTGATGCTTATCTCATTTTTTACTGTAAAAAATACCAAAGTTACCAATTCGTTTCCTTATTTTTTAGCCTTCAACAACTATCCGCTTAGTGGAATGTCACTGGAAGAACTAAAGTTTACCAGTCAAATGACCAAGTGGCTGTGATTATATTAACTTTGCCTTGAATAGTAAATACAATTGTATTGATAAAATCTTGAAACTGCTCCTGGATATAACGAGAACATCAGCTAGTATTGCGTTGTGGCATCTTTTGCTTGCTGCATAGCTGGAGACCTTATTTATCAATTTATTTTTCCTGAGAGAAACTATTGAAATGTCGTTCATACCATGGCTTAGTGCTACCTGTAGGTGGCAAAATGGAAAGAAGAAAAAATTAGTTATACATCCATATTATCCACTAAATAATGAGTTGGATAATGGATTTTTTAAAAAAATTGTCAAATACGGATAAGATATGTATTATCTACTTAAAAAATAATAACCAATCAATTTAACTTTTACATTTGTAAATACTCAAATTGGGGGTTCCTCGTTTGGGAGACCAAAAATTCTCCCAAAAGTGATCATATTCAAGAAGTCATGGACAATATGAATATCCATATTATCCACCGGTTAACCCATTTTCTAATATCCATATTATCCACCGGTTAACCCATTTTCTATCCATATTAAATATGGGTTGCGCCGGATAATTTATTCGTTTTTGCAATTTTTGTTTTTTGACCCGCCTATATTTAACCCGACTCGTCTGTTTGCCACCCCTAGTGCTACCTCTAGAACTAAGTAAGAAACTTCTGTGGCTAGCATGAAGATCATTTATCCGGTTATGGGCCTATGGCTAATTTTATGTTAAGACAGTTCAAGATGACAACCATATTATCTTGTAAAAATTGCACGGAGCGCCCTATTTGGTCGCCCCCATTTAACTTATACCCACTTTTTAAAAAAGTTTTAACTTGTAACCACTTTTTAAACAACTTCATGCCTCTTTCTCCTCCTCCTTCTTCTTCGGGTGATATTAAACAACTTCAAGGAACTCATATTTCTGAACACAAGTAGGCACAAGTGCATCTTCTTCACATAAAGCGAAGCTCTTGGATTCAGGAAACTTGGTTTAATAGATGATTTGTCAAGGAAGCCACTATGGCAAAGTTTTGATGAACCCACTGATACCTTCCTTCATGGTATGAGAATGGACGATGGGAAGTTCAAGTTGACGGCTTGGAATATTACCCGCACTGAAGTGCATCCTCTAGGAGCAGAAGTTCAGCAAATACTAAACAAACTTCAGCTCTTAAAATGCTGAAGTTCAGCAAATACTAAACAAACTTCAGCTCTTAGAATGCTGAAGTTCAGCAATTACAAAACAAAAACTTCAGCCAAAATTGCTGAACTTCAGCAATTATTGAACTAAAGTGCATCCTCTAGGAGCTGAAGTTCAGCAAATACTAAACAAACTTCATCTCCTAAAATGCCGAAGTTCAGTAGATACTAAACAAACTTCAGCTCCTAGAATGCTGAAGTTTAGCAATTACAAAACAAAAATTTCAGCCAAAATTGCTGTAGTTCAGCAATTATTGAACTAAAGTGCATCCTCTAGGAGCTGAAGTTCAGCAAATGCTAAACAAACTTCAGCTTCTAAAATGTTGAAGTTCAACAGATACTAAACAAATTTCAGCTCCTAGAATGCTGAAGTTCAGCAATTACAAAACAAAAATTTCAGCCAAAATTGCTGAAGTTCAGCAATTATTGAACTGAAGTTTTCCATTGCACTATGAACTGAAGTTTGCGTGATTGCCTTTGCAAGTCAGGCCGAACTTCAAGCAAAAATATCTGAAGTTTTGCTTTGATAAGACTATACTTCAGGCAAAACATTCTGAAGTTCAAACTTCAGACATAAATTTTTGCTACTTCAGGCCCGTACGTCTAAAGTTACCCGAAAAGTGGGTACGCTTGCAATTTTTTTTGCAAAGCGGGTATAGGCTAAAAAATGACCCAAATATCGGGTATAGATGCAAATCCCCCTGCTATCTTTCGACAAACTTCAAACTTCGTTATGAGGACTTCCAAGATGTTGTACCTATTTCGACACTCATCACTTATACAGGAAAGTTCAACTTGTGAGGATTTTAGTATTTCTTTCACCAAGCTAAGACACTGTTGAAAAGGTCCACTTCCATATATTGGATATTTTACCAATGCACTTCCATTCATAAATCTGGATCAAACAAAATGAAAATACTGCGTGGTTTAACCCAAGCGACGATAGATAGTTGAGTTATCATGTAAAAAACTTTTAATACATCTTCAACACATCAGGGCAAGAAGTTCAATCAACGATAAATTTCTTCTTTTTCCTCATTAAAATCGTAATAAACTAAAATACATAGGGAGGAACAAACCAATGCGTCACTTACAATCATCCTCTGCTATTGATACTACAGAAACCAAGCGTGTAAAGCCCGACTAAAGGCAAATATAAAATTTGAGGGAAAGAAAGAAAAGAACTAATAGACCCTAAAAACTGTAGACCTCACGAAAGCACAAGATATTTGTGCAAAAGAATCTCAAAACTCTAACTCAACGTCCCAGAAAACGAATGATGTGCTATGCCAATCAGAAGTCTCACCCTCTCTTCCGCCAGCTCTGGCATCCCGGCATCCTGTTTTTCAATGTCCATCTTGCCTTTTGGGACGTGTCAGTGTGCAATATAAACAAATTTTACAGCTGTCGTTCGTGGACAAATTCGTCCTCAAATTAAAACGACTTAAAGCAAACCAGCAAGCAGCGCCCCAGGGTCTGACTCTGCTGGAGGTGTAAGGGTTGGCTGAGTTTGGGGAGGCACTGGTGGTCCAGCAGCCGCGGGAGTTGTAGGGACAATAACCAATTGTTCCTTAATGAACTCCTTCAACCTGCATAGAGAGAAGGAAGTTCAAAAGTTAACTATAAGTTGGTAATGAACACCAAAAGTCACATTACAAATCACATTTCAGTCGTACTCGAATGTCAGAGTAGGATCTCCAGAAGCAACTGTCATACGCAGTTGAGTTCTATCAGCTGGATCCGTTTCTATTCTTACCTGTATAATTCAACCACAGATGTTAGATAATAGTTGCACAGTTTAGTAGTTTCAACTAAATGATACATTATTAATGCTGAAATCCTAGGAAGGTACAATAATTTCCACCTCTATCAGAAGGAAATGACAACAGGCCAGTGTAAATATTTGTAAGATTGTAGCTTCATTTTTTTTTTTTTTTTTTTTTTGGTTAAGAGGGAAACCCGCAGCCCCTAGTAAGATTGTAGCTTTAAATCAGTCAAAGTTACAAGATTCAACCCCCCACCTAAAAAAGAACTAAAGAAAACATTTGAACAAAGATAATGAAAAATGAAATAGAGTGAGGTACAATTTCCTCTTCTGCTACATTCTCAGCATACCACAGTTGTATTATTTCTCCCACTTAATGACAAAAAAAAAATACCAAATTGGCAATGAATAGTTACGTTGAAACCATACACGTCATGATATTTAATTAAATCAATTTTCCATTCGGGACATTCTATTAAATCAATAAGGCACTAAAACCACAAGATTACTAGCTTACCAAACACAACATGGCTCGTGTACTCTCGGAGTAGAAAGTTGTGCTAGCAACCAAATTATTTGCATTTGGATCCTGAATAAGAAATCAGAAAGTGCAACTTAATAGTTATGAAGCCCAAAATCCAACATGGACGGAGCCATACTAGAAGAAAGCTAAAAGATAAAAAACTTACAAGCCCTGGACAAACCATCAACCGTAAACTGTTCAACAAGTTCGCCATTTCCGGAAGCGACATTGGTCTTATACCTCTAACCTGAGCATGGTAGCCAAATAAGTTTGAGATAGTAGTTGAGATTACAATGTAGGCTACGTATACATATACAAGGTGGAAAGAAGTCCAGGATTTTACTATTAACGTTCTTAATTCTTCCATACAGTTAGATAGGTGTGATATTCCCTAAGCCAAGCAAGAACATAAAATGAAATACCACTTCTTGTAGCTTCAGTGGTGGCCCAGATAGTGATCTCCACTGTGGAAAAAACTCTTCCGCAGATATTGATATAGGCTGAAAAAACTTATTCAAGATGGCAGGAAGTCGAAGTTTAACATTGACCTGTAAATGCACAACAAGGTCAATACACATATAACTATACGAACTGTGGATAGATGAATAGAAAATAAATGTTTCATACCAAATGCGTCCCAAACTTATAGGAGAAGTCAAGGACGGCCACATCCCTACTTGGACGGAGGTTGACTGCTTCAAGAGGGCATTGAACCTGCAGAAGTTCATATCACTAGGTTATCACAAGTTGAAAGAAGACTGACAAGAAGAGAGTGAAAGAAGTCCACTCCTAACAAAAGCACAACAATAACCTAACCTGTGCACGAGGAGGAATTGTCTCGGGTACTAGTGACAGTTCCAATCTCATATGAGACGGGGGCAATATCAGAGCCTGAACCGAAACAAGTGGAGACGTATTCTTATTTCCCAAGAAGAGGACAAGTCGTCCATGATGTGCCCGCCAATCTGCTTTTATGCCAATCTGGAATTGTGCCAACAAACTAAACTAAGCGCCGAAAGGTCCACCAGTGACAGCAAAAACAAACTAGAAAAAGAGTAAGTACCTGAATATAAGGATCCTCATACAGTATACCGCTGTCTTTGAGGCACAAGGCAAGAAACCTTTCTGCAATATTTCCTATTGGCTACAACCATGAATCGTAAAACAAGATGGTCAGAAGCATGAAACTAGAGAAGATCAGAAGAATCATAATAAATTATAAATGGAAAACAAGCTCTCTGATTTTGGAAATGTGATCACATCAGACTTTAGCTGGAATCAGTTAAAAGAACTTACACTGGCCAGTAACATATGTTTGCGGTCATGGAATAAATGCCCCTATTTAGAGCTTATTTTAAATTTAGTAAAATGACCATGGGAACCCCAAACAGAAGGAGAGGGGAACCATCTTTCTTTCAGAACATTAGAAGTCATCACATGAAAGCCAGAAGGTAAATCATATTCACCAAAGTTGGACTAAGCAATACCTGGACTGTTGCAGTCTGTTCTTCAACAGGTGCAAGTGCTAGCGCATCCTCTGCATTTGGAGCAACGCCAACACCAGAGCCCAAATTATGGACAGGTTGGGTAGCAGCAGGTTGAGGGCCTTCAATAGCCAGTGGACCTAAAAGATCTCCCAGGACATCAGGTGAAGTTGCTGAAGGAGGTTGAGGATCCACAACGGTCAAAGTTCCATTCGGCTCAATCTCCCCTTGATCTGCTGAGTTACGATCCTGACCATGCAGTAAATGTTAATTACGGTCTTATATTCACAGAATAAGCAATTAATCCTCAATTTTAAGTTCAGCATAATGGTGCTGGAAACATCTTACCACGTTGGTCATGCTTGGAACCTTTACTAAACCAAGGTGATTGACTGGTGGACTACCATTAGCAGGGCGTTGGTCTGTTACTACTAGAGCATTAGAGGTCTGCTGTTGTGTGCGCAACTTGATTGCACTTTGTTCAGCAGTATCAGCCTCAGTATCTTCTGCTTTTTTTATCAATGAGGACTACATCCAAAGAGTACTTGTGACTCAAATCAAAAAGGAAAAGAACAAAACGATATACTGTGCACTTGAGACGGCAAATGATGCAGAAGAAGACCAGCCCTCAAACCAAAAGGTCAATTATGCAAATATAGTGCAGATAATAATTAATCAAATGCAAAGTTGCTTAAATACCTGTCGCTCAGGGAACTTAGGCATTTCAGCTAAGACATCCATTAAAGCTGCACCTTTCTTACTCAACTCTAAGTATTCCACAGCCCGTTGCTGTATTTCAGCATCGATGCAGCTCTCATATCTAGGATATATGTGCAGTTCTATCCATTAGCTGAATTAATCTGGATATCTTGGCACAATTAACTATATACACGATGCATAGATTACTACACTGTAAAAACTTACTTTCTGAATATTGTCCATATTTGATTCTGTAGCTCCGGATCCGGTGGTTGTGTATGCATCAAAATTTTTGCGTATGTCGAAAGAAGAATTGGAATTGTTGAAGTCCTGAACAATATAACTGGTATAAGATAACAGATGAGAAAAGAAATGATGGAAAGACGAGATCAAATGTTAAAATGCCCTTACGAAACAGTAGGAAGCTTCTCATGAATGAGGCTGAATATTTCCTTCGGACTACATCCTGGCCTTCTAGCAAGAAGATGGCTGTATTCTCCAAGGATATATGCACTTACCTGCTCCATCATACAACAGCAAAATTAAATATTCCATTAGCTTCCCAATAATGTTTTGTTTCCATCATTGACATGAGATAGGACAGCCCACACATCAAAATGTAAAATAGGAGCTTGTGCAGAAGAATTTTTGCTATTTGGGAACTTATGTTTGCACTATTGCAATTAACCAGTAAAACTTGAAAAGAAACTGAACACTCAGCAAAACTCTATGAGACTTTTTTTTTTAATCAGTTAAAACTCTATGACAGGGTTAGGTAAAGTAGCCAAGAACAAAGTACAAGTCAACCCATGTCAGTGTGAGAAGGCAATGCAAGCGTTATCTTTAAGTGCTATATGCTTGAGATTGCAATCTTGGACCAATAGAAGGTCCATGTAAAACAGAGGCGTGCAAAACCAGGACCTAAAATTGATAAGGACATGGCTCGCTTCACTTTTGAACCCTCAAGAACCAAGCCTATTCCTGGTATGAGGTATGCACTAGATCAAGGTGCAACACAATTCTCTTGAAGGGAAGGAGAAGGTGAAGATTCTAGAGAACAAAGTTGTTTTCAGTGGTATAATGGAATGTTACAGACATCTCAAGTCAATCTCTCTCTAAATTTTTTGGAAGGAACATCTTCAGCCATTCTTCCACCTGGGAGTCAGATATCCAAGACTTGGTTTTCACTACTCGTTCCATGTGTCTTCAGGTAATAGGAGACTACTTCTAATCATTTGTCCTTGAGTATGTTATATGCCAATACCAATGTTAAATAAAATAAGATGTTGAGAAATTCAGAACTGGAAGCTCATGAGTGTTTCTCTAATAGGTAAAAGCAAAATACAATCAAGCATATGCAAGCACAAATTCCAAAGTTAGATTAATCCCTCAGTACAATTCTTTTCCAGTTGTTAGATTTCCATAATTTTCATTCATGTCATAGTTGACGATAACACTGCAGACATACAAAGGCTTATTTGAGGTTGGATGTGCACAGCAGCTATGTACAAGCAAAGAAAGATATAACAGCAGTTCCATTTTTTTCTGCAGTCTTAATATCCTATTTACAGCTCATGCGCGTCCAGTATATCAAATGACTGGGCTAGCCACAATGCAGTTATGCAGCAAGAACATACAGAGGGTTTATAATTTTTTGCATTAACACTAACAGGGTGTAGATATTATAGCAAAAGAACGCACCTTGACCATTGTTTCATGAATGGCAGGCTTATCAAGATATTCTCTGGCTTTCAAAGCTGCATAAGGCTGAGGAAAGAGGTTTGGAAATAAGGCATAGAGTAGACTGAATTCCACCAATAAAGAAGCTGAGACCACATTGCAGCAATGGAAGGACAGCTATAGTTACCTGAAGATCTTCATTGTTCGTAACAAACTGCACTACGCGGAACCAAATGTCATCACTGACAAAATCGCCGGCTTTGTCAATTAATTGAAGGATGACATCGACATACCTGCATGTGAACCATGAGTACACTCTTAGATGTCATCACATTCGTAGAGCAACAAGGAAACAGTTCTCGGGGACATCTAGATCTTGAGTGCTTTAAAACAGTAAAGGCGCTAGAATCAGAGTTATGAATATGCAAAGATAAAAACACGAGATTTTGCATAAAACAATTTTTGAAGTGTGATTTCAAACTTCTATTCCAATTTGATATATCTCGATTGACTAGAAAAATTCCCTGGGAAGGTTCCCGTTAATGATTAAACTGAAGGACTAAGAAGACAAGATTTATAAAATTTGACAGCCTTAAAAAAAGAAGGTAAGGTGAAATTAGGTAATTATATATTCATATATAGTTCAAGAAAAGTGCATTTTCATTTAGTCGATAAGAAATCTGATGTCTCGTTTTCTTTTTGAAAAGGTGAATCAAACGTCTCATTTCCAAAATATAAATCACGTCTTCTCTCATAACCTCTCCCAACATAAGGCACTTCTGATTTAATAGATTGCTTACTGCGAGCACCATTTTCACATGCAGGAATTCAATCAATCAACATGGGAGCAGAGATGCAATACATGTGATTGTTACATTGAGAATCGAAGAAGTAGATTGGCAACTCATGAACATCAGTTTACGTGTTTCAAGTAGTAGAACTACCCTAGGCCTGTCAACGGGGAAGGCCTAGACCCAGTTTATTTTGCACCTTGTCCATCTATAAGGTTATACATCATATTCACTAGCTGTAGCCATTAAACAACATACCCTACATTGACACAGGTATACATCATTTTGTGACGCACTAACAGTTTTCATGATACATAATACATGACAACAATGTGCGTTTCACGTTGCATATCAATTTCATACCATGAGAGATCAGGAGCAAACTTCTCCGCGAGAATTGCTATTTTAAGTGACAGTTCTTCACGCATCACAAACTCTGCTGTACTGAGATACTGAAAACACATAAAGTTAGTTGTGTAGTCTTCTTTACCTTGTTCAACATAAAATAGCATTGAAAAGCAAAATTCGGAAAAACAAATTGAAGATAACCACCCACAGTCAGGTGGTAATATACCTGTAATAATTCTTCTACGATGTCTTTTGCATTAGAAACATCGCACATGCCATATAGTAAATCAAGTGCACGTCTCCTAATACTGTAAGGAGTAGTTAAAATCAGTAAAGGAAGCAATTGAATTCTCTGATTAGTGTGAACATGTGATAGACTGAATGGTGATAGACTGAATGGTGATAGACTGAATGGTGCTAGACTGAGTTTCAAAGTAACAAAAAAAAAAGGGAAACCAATTTGAAAAAAGAACACTGCAGACAATCAAATAAGACTCCAGATGTCTTATCAGACAATTGATAAGCAACGATAACCAACTAAATTTCTTTAAGTGATCAATTTCCAAAAGGGTTTTTGTTGCCATGCCAAGTACATTTTACTTAATTATATTTTTCAGAAAACCAAACAAAATAAAGAGATTCATAAAGCCAACTCCAACTTATTTGGAACTGGAAAAAAAAAAAAAAGGGCAGCCCGGTGCACTAAGCTCCCGCTATGAGCGGGGTCCGGGAAGGTCCCGGACCACAAGGGTCTATTGTACGCAGTCTTACCCTGCATTTTTGCAAGAGGCTGTTTCCACGGCTCAAACCCGTGACCTCCTGGTCACATGGCAGCAACTTTACCAGTTACAAGGGTCCGCCTTCCTTATTTGGAACTGAGAACTGATTAATTCATATTTTGAAAACCACCAAAGATTTGGGGCAGAAGATAGGGGAAAAACAAGACTCAAAATCTACCTGATATCAGGATCCTTCAGTGAGGTAATAATCTGAGCTTGATGTCTTTTGATAATGTCCTGTACATCAGTGACCATCAACATCCGAGTCATATTCTCCTGCATTTCAGCAATAATAATATAAGGAAATCAGAATTGTCTAGGCGGCATGCTGTTAACTGGAGTTATTCACAAATTAGTTTGTCAAAAATTTGGCATATATAGGACCAACACGTTACACAGTGCCACCGATGGACTAAGAGACCTCATCCATAGCTTGTATGCTGCTACCACTTACCAAGCCAAGATAACGAATATTTGGCTCACGGACTGCAATGAATTTCCCAAGCAACGCAACACACTGAGACATCATTTCCTTTTCGGCATCAAGATGCATGACCTGCAGTAAAGAAACTAGAATTTAGCCCTCAAGTCTTACGAGAAAGCAGGGGCAGAGAAGAATTTAAAACAGCAGATCAAGTTTTGAAAATCTGAATAACGCAGAATAGCATGTCTTAGCACATAATGTTCCCAAAGGGTTAAGAGTTGCGAATTTCTTGATGAACAAGCAGCGGCTTTTGATAAAGGAGTAGCTATCAGAGTGGCAAGAATAAAAAGAATGCACATAAATTCATTGAGAACGTTTCAGGTCACTGAGCTGCCAAATATTGATTTAGCAATTTGTCAGAAATCAGAATGCTTTCCAAGAAAACATGACTCTAGAATTTATAATCACCAGGCACTTGATTTGATGAAAACTGTTCTCCATAAAGAACTAAGTTACTAAATGTCAGATTCCATAGCCATTAGCACTGAACTTCATAGAAAGCATGAGACTGTATCTCAAGAACACGCAAGAAGAACGACCTGTTACAATTAGAAACTTACAAGAGCAAGGGCTTCAAATAGGACTGCATGTGACGCATTGTTTTTGTTCACATTTTTCACCACATCAGTTCCCATCAATATCCGTTGCAAAACCTAATTGAATGAAAATGAAATGAGTTTTGGGATTTTACTCCAGATTCTTTTTTTCTGGCATGTACAAATAAATGATATGTTTGCAGTAAACGAGCATCTTTTACACGTGAGAATACCTCAAACAACGATCTTCTAGTGCTCGGATCTTCAATAGTCGGAAAATATTGAAGAGCCCGCATAGTCTTCACCTGAGATCAAAATCAAAAAAATTAAAGATGATATGTGAGCAGAGATCACCATCCTGTTGTTAAGTTACTGGCGTCGGTACATCAAATTTATCATTTTAAGGATCAGCCTACCCACTCACCCAATTTTTAACGCCATGCACTGATGTGCATATATTGACTATAATCCAATTGGAAAGCATATGTGTGTTTCAAGGTTCATCGGCAAAATATGCAGTTTTATCCGCAGACAAAACTCGGTTCGGTAAATTCAACAGTAAAGAGTAAACAAACCTGAAGCCAGGGAGATGGGATCCCATAGTACGTATATTCTTGTGGAATATCTTGGTTCCTGGCAAGCCTTTCCAACACTTTAACACATTTTGGAAGACAACTCCAATATGCTTCATGGTTACTAGCCACTAATGCAACTAGAAGGCTCGTGGAAGATGTCAAAACACCAAAATCCCGTTCATCTAGTAGTTGTGCCATCCTATCTGACCTGAAATATGAGGAAACTCCAACCGCTGAAACACGAATGAAGTCATTCCATAAACCATTCAAATACATAATTACACATACCAGCCATCAACATTCACGACGTCAGGATTTTTCCTAAAAAGACGCAGGAGACATAGGGCAGCCTTCTTCCTCACAAGTGGCCTGCAACTGCTTGATATCTTGCAGCACAAAAAGAAGGGAAAAAAAGAGTCAACCTCAATTTTAAACTCACAAGCTCAATGCTGCAAGTATCACTTACTAGTAACTTCTGAACATCAGGTGCCAGAGATTCAGCAAATTCCCTTCCCCCAATATTTCCAACCTGCGTATATACATGAACAATTAAAATTTGAAATATATGGAAAAAAAAAAAAAAAAACCAAAGCTGCATTACATTGCAGGCAAAAAATTCCTTTCCAGGAAAAGCAAATAACAACACAAGATTTGCACATATGCAAGTGAAGAGCAACAAAACATCTGCAACCCGTACCAAAGTCAATGCTAGACACTGGAAAGTCTCGTTGCGGCCTATTATGTCATTGCGTACTGTATTAATTGCTAATCTCAAAAAATCGTGGTTCTCATTGAGCAAACATGATGTGACTATGTACCCAACCTGCAAAACACAAAAAAGCAATCAGTCAAACCTTTAAGTCCTTGCTTCAAATATTTACACAAAATAGAAGCTGCAGCACAGGGAAGACTAGAACGTGCACCACCTCCATCTTGAACAAGTATGTGTGTATGAAGATCACCAAGTACAAAAAAGATGCATCACACAATAACATTCTCCAACTATTTCTATAAAGCTGTGGTTTCAATAGTTTTAAGAGAAAGTACAGCTGAAAATATAGATATCAACTTCTAGAAAGAAATAGGAGTACCTTATTTTTTTGATAACCGATAAATAGTATTACCTTAAGTTACCATAATTCCTAGGTGATTACTTATCCATGTGATTGAATGAAAAGAAGAACGAGGACGTACCTGCTTCTCGGGATACTTTGGAGCAGATATCAGAGATACAGCTTCCATGTGACCAAAATCCACATCATAACCAAGCATATAAATGTAAAGCATTTTCCAGACATATTTCTTCTTTTCATAAGGTGTCAACCCCTGTTGCAAAAAAATATTAGTATAAACTCATCCCCATGGTTGAAGCAGATTAAATTTTACAGCCAAGGCAGCTCTACCCAAGCTATATAGACAGATCAAGAAACACAGAAATTAAATAAGCAACAAAGTAAGGAAACACTATGATGGAGCATCCGCCATCTGGTCCCAGTTATTCACTAAAGAATATTCGAGTATTACAATTTCACTAATGCATTTGCCTTGTATATATCTGACTATGTGCACCAATTCCACTATTTATTTAGGAGAGTATCAAACAAATATGAACAAAGGCATCTAAACTCCTTCTTATCTAATTTTTGCCCCTTCTGGTTGATTAATCGCCATAAGTAGTGTCACCAACAATAGCTTGAAAATATCTCTCTTTTCCTCCTCCCTTCGTCTATAACATCCCCTTTGATTGAACAAGCAAAAAAGAGGCAAGATGAGATGTTTCATCATTTTGAGAGAGAGAGAGAGAGCATTTGGAGTCAATCCAATGTTCACAAAAATGTCATATAGTTAACTCCTTCCCCTCCTTTGAATAGCACCTCAATGAAAAAAGCATTTGAGATATCTTCATTGAAAATTTAATCCTACATCTTTCTTTGTTTTTCCGCTAGTTCAATGTCCAACTTTGAATACATAGGATCTAAGTTCAATACCTTACATATGCAAGAAACCTGCAGAAACCTCAATAGATTTTTTTTGTTAGTACAGCATCCTCAGTACTCAGAAGATGAATGCATATTATCATGCATCTTAACAAACTATGGGACCCTAGTTAGAGCATTACCTTGTATCAACAATATGGTGGAAAGAACTCGATAATATTCTGGTTGTAAAGCGACCCTGCTCATATCCCTTTTACCTTACAGAATATTCTTGTAAAGGCTTAACAATTGCAGGATCACTGCACCCTCAGTAGACAATAACTGTTATAGATGCTACTTCAAAGTCCTTAACTATGTAGCATTTTAATAGAACATCATCTCTACGAACTCGGATAGTTCTACAGCTTATACCTAGAGTTTGTTTCGAACTTCTATGCTTTACATGATAACACGTAAGGAATTCGGCTATCACTCTAGTTTATATAAACAAGCAGTCTTTTGTTTCTTCCTTTTCCGCCTTAGTCAATCTAATAATGTTAGGGCACAGTTCTTCAGGGCTTGAACAGATACATCACCAAGAACCATTTCAAAAGTTAACAACTGTCACGTGGATATATGGATCCACATTTAGATAGGAACAGTCGACACCTGCATTTACCACAGAATTGTTCAAGTTTCACAATCACCACAAAGTGACTCCTCACAACTCTAATTGTTATTCAGGCTAATGAAATCATCTCAGTTCAATATCATCCACTAGAAAATATAAAAGATATATCTTTTTCTGACCTAGACCTTCACACTGCTATCTTAACTAGCCTAAATCGGGCATTCTTTACCTAACAAGCAAATAGTAACTAAGTATCTAGTAAATTCAAAACTGGATCAATCTTAATGATTTCTTACTATGCATTCAAGTCTTTCGTGGAATACTTATATTGTTAAAACACAAGAATGAATTCAATAAGTGCATACGGCTTCTACTTAACTAGCAGATACCTCTATAATACCCCGTTCCCAAGCAGTTTAACCTAAGCCCAAAATCAAACAAAAGGACCTAGCATAGCTCATAGTAGTAAAGAATCTAATAACATTTCAACTGAAGATTAAATCAAAATAAACCCCAATATTGCAATTACGCAATAAACACAAAGGAAAACGCATCGCATACATTTACACAAGAATAAAATAGCGAGGATATTCATATATGTAGAGAAAGTAGGGACCTTTTCGTTTTTGAAGCGAGTACGAACATTGCCAAGCTCTTTATCAACACGAAGACGCTCTGCCTCTTTGTTCTGGCAATTTCGAATGTCGCTTATGAACACTGACAAACCTCTCATCCCCGATAACGCCATCAGATCCAACCCCAAGAGAGAGAGGCTTTAACTATATTACTAGATCCCTAGCAAAGAGAGATCTTCTCCTACAAGATCGAGCCTCACAATTCACCTAAATATACGTATAAATTTCTTGCCTCTCCTTTACATACAATATTAATATACATATATGTGGATATATGGTGGGGAGTGGGGGTGGGGTGGGGTGGGGGGTAGAAGGTGGACTGAGAAATTTGGAAAAGCCGTCAGGGCAGCGGAGGAAGACGACTTTTTAGTTTAGTTTAATTTGACGATACACAGAAGCATCATTTCCATTTCCATTTCCATTTCCGTTTCCGTTTGTTTCATTTGAATTTCTGATTTTAATTTATTTGGAAAAAACAAAATGATTTTGTTCTCCCTTCTTTATCTTTCAATTCAATTTATGAGAATTAATTGCGCACTGTTGGTCATGTGACATGTCAATGTTAACGGTGGACCCAAGTTTTTGAATATTGTGGGGGTAAAATTTTCAGCATGGCAGCCAGTTTTTTTACTACAATTTGTACTCATTTTTTCAAAAAATAATTTAACTGATACTTGAATAACTTTAGATACATAATATTTTTCTATTCTTCTTTATTGCTGTTTTCTTCTTCTTTGTGTTTAAAGTTTTTTTTTTTTTTTTTTGCTAAATGAGTTAGAGTTTCTTCTTCTTAATTGCAAGATGGGTTTGTTAAAATTGTTGTTGTTTTGACAATTTAATGATTGAGATTTGTTATTTATGATATTTGAAAGTTATGTTTCTCATGTGAAGTAAATTTGCGTATTGAATCGTGTATTGGATTATTAAAATTTAAAGAACAACTTTATGTTTCAGAACTTAAAATTCGAAATCTGTAGTTGCATTCAATAGATTAAACTACTTAAGATTCGAATTTTTGAAGTTGCATTTGAAAGATAGAATAACTTCAGATTTGATTTCTGAAGTTGCAACGAAGAGATTGAACTATTTCAGATTCGAGCGGGTAAACGTTGCAAATTTTTTAACAATACGGATATAACTTCAATAGTGATCCCAAAGTGAGTATATATAAAAATGCCCCATTGTGGGGTAGGTTTTCGGGTCTTCTTCTTGACCCGAAACACGCTTGGATATATTGAGCCGCACAAGCTGTAATTTTCTGTTATCTCCTACGAGACATTTAAAATTTTAATTTCAAAAACTGCTGCTGCAAGTGGCATACCTAAGATTTTTGTAAACGTGATGCGCTCATAATTCCATTTTATAGATGAATATGAATCTAGGGTGTCTTAACATTTTACTTCATGTTCTAAATTGATACTTCATCTAAGTTGATACTCCATCTATTCTATTTTACTTTTAAGTGGCATCGGCATATTAAATATATGTAGAGTTTTAAAAAAAAACTAGCTTTAGGATACGCGTTTTGCGCGTGTATATATACCGGTGAGTGTTAAATTTTTAAAAATTTATATAAATATTATTTCCTCTATTTCAATTTACATAACACATTTTTCTTTTAAAAAAGATCGATATATAGAGAGAGAGAGATTGATTCAAGTATATTTTTTAGTTGTTGACGAAAACAATATATATTTAGTAATTAATATTAATCAAAGATCCAATGTTATTTGTTTTTAGTCCTCTTGTATTTAGAAAATTATAGATCGGCTTGCGACTTTGAATAATTTTAATACAGAGTTTTAATTTTGTGAGTTAAAATTGTTCTTTTCTATTTTTTTAGGACAAATACTAATAAAATTTGCTGCCTTCGGCTTTTGGAAAATACAATTCCACCAACCAAAACTTAATTAATTTTTCTAGTAAACTTTGTGACTTTATTGATTACTGCAACTTTTCTACTAATAATCTGTAATTGTAATATTTACCAATTGATGAGATTTTTGACATTGACCAATTATTTATTTGGTTGGATTTATGTTTTTGTTGTTAAACTAAATATTTCATAACACTAATAATTCATTATCTTTCTACCTATTTAAAGGTTCTCGAGTCTTGATTACTAATTTTTGAGTCTTGATTACTAATAAATATTTTCGTCGTCTTAAATTATTTGTCGTATTTCTCTTTTACACGTCTTTAAAGAAAAAATTAATTAGAATAATTTTTTGACTATTTACCCTTATTTATGTCTTTAATATAATCTCTCTTTATTGAACATTTATTTTATTTATGTGTCATCTCCATCTTCAAGAATAATTACTACTAAGGATAAAATAGAAAAAATAATTAATTTTATCTTAAACTTCTAAAATAATAATAATTGAAGCATCTATTTTTAGACATTATAATAAATAATTTGAGACAGAATGAGTAGAAATTAATCCTTCATATTAATTGTATATTGGCTTATTTTAACTCTAATTCCCTGTCTAACTTTACTTTTAGAATAATCAATAGTACTGGATCAAAAAAACAAATATGGAAGAACCAATATAGTATTTTTTTTCCTTCAAATTAAAAAGTAATAGCAGTTCTTCATTTTTTGACTTTAATGTCTTGAATACAAATATAATGTTTAGTGATTAGATATTAAAACATTGAAAATTTGAATTCCTAAAACGTAGTTTAACGTCAAAATTAGTTTTTATATTTGGTCCTAAATATTAGGATTTTGAATTATAAAAGGAAAAATTTTGTTGATTTAAATGTCCTAAATATTGAGATTTTTTCTATTATAATAAATAAAGTGTAGTTTATTTCAAAATACTAAATATTAAAAAATTAATAAAATGACTATTCTATCCAGTGTGAATTGTATTTTTAAGGATAAAAAAGGTGAACGACATTTCGCTAAGGGCCTTCGTACTTTTAATACAGTATAGATAAGTAGTAGTAATTACACATATATACTTTGAAAAAAGTTGCAAAGCGTTGTCAGATACAGTTGTAACGTATTTCTCTGTGAAAACATATTAGAATTTACTATAAATAGATATATTTGATTAAAATCTTTTAATTCAAGTTGAGAATAATAAGCTCTCCAACTATCTCAACTAAGGCTAGCAACTGGGTCGGTCCGAGACCGCGGGTTAAGTGGGCTAAACGGACTGGGACCGTTTGACCCGCGAGAGATGGGCTCGTGCCGGTCTAGTTGGCCGGTTTTTAGCAGGGAACCGTTTGACCCGCCAAGGGATCGGGATCGGACTGGTCCATTGGTGGGCCCAACGGATATATTTTTTAAAAAGAGTCGTTTGGCTTTTGAAAAAGTAACCGCTGGGTGTTTAAAAAATAGTCGTTGGGTGTTTTAAAAATAGTCATTTAACCTTCCCCAACTATTTTTTAATCCCAAACTTTTTAATATTACACTTTTTTCTATTTTCTAATATAAATACCCCCTTATTCTTTCATTTTTCTTGCGAAATCAATATCAATCTATCAAAATATTTCTCTAATTTTCTTATATACTTGCTACAGTTGTTTACTTTATCAAAAAAAATAGTGAAAAAATTGTGAGGTTGCTACTATTGCTTACTTTATTCCAAAAAATAGTCAAAAACTATTGGTGTTGTTACAATTTGTGAAAAAATTATGAAGTTGGTGAATTGAATCAACGATAATCAATTTTCAACAAGTTGTTCGTCAATTCGGTAAACTCATTCCAACTCTTAAGTCTTAACATTATAGTTTTGCTTGTTTTATTTAGTTGCTATTACTTGATTAATTAAGATGTCTTCCGTAAGAAATATTTTTGGTAAAAGTAAGAATAAGGGAAAATCCAAGACTGACGAATCTAGTGACTCTTGTTGTTCCTCCTCCCCTGCCCCCGGCTCCCCAATCCAAACCCTGTAGCTGTCTTACATCTGCTATTTTTGATACCAATAATAGTTTATTACAATTTAGCGACACTGAATTTTGTCATAATATTACACCTGGTGAATTTGTAAACCATGAATTAATGAATGCTCTCTATTATAACAATTATTATACTATTGATTGAAATGATGGTGAGGAAATTGATCTTGAATTAAAAAATTAGATCACAATTCTATAATAAAATTACAAGGCATTGTCATTTTTTTAACATCTTTTTGTCTTTAAGTTGTATTTAATTTTTTAAAAAAATATTGCTTAGCTGTTGTGCCCATTCAGCCAGCTTGGACCGCGGGTCCAGCCCGTTTAGCACGGGACCATGAGTTAATGGCCCTGGACCGGTTCATACAAAAAATACGTTTAGCCCGAGACCATTTAACCTGTTTATTTAGGGACCGGGCCCGTAAAACCCGGTCCTACTCACTTGACACCCTTAATCTCTAACATATATCGGTCGCTATGAAGAACCTTCAAAGTTTAAAATGGGCGCCTGTGCCTCTAATAAAAGTAGCAGCATGTGGTAGTTGGATCTCGTCGCAATATTTGTAGTGGAAGGTGCCAAATTAAGTTTAAAAAGAAAAGTAAAAAAGGAGTATATACGATTGTAGAAAAGATGTGTGTCATGATTATTCTTTTCTCCAAGTAGTCTTTAGCTGGCATCATTATATTTTATGTCTGTTATTCCTCTGAATGCTTCCTTTGGGTGTGATTCTAATATTGTCTTTAATCATTAAAGATCAGAAAATAAAATGATGAGCTTATTCATAAAAAATAAAGTAGGACTTCTTTTATAAATTTGATTTCCCCGTAACATGGTTGCACAAGGCAGTCGGCACAACTTTGCATGTATTTATCAAATCATAAACGTCCATAACAATTGAAGTTCGTGTATTTGTTTAATCAGTTAGTTATACCGCGATTAAGGACATGTATGATGGGCTAAGATTCGGGTTAGGACAGTAGGAGGCGGCTCTGAGCATTTTTCGGTCGTAGTGAGATTACACCAAGGTTCTGCGCTCAGTCCGTTCTTATTCGCCCTGGTGATGGACGCGTTAACACACCATATTCAAGGGGATGTACCATAGTGCATGCTATTCGCCGATGACATAGTTCTGATTGATGAGTCGCGAGCAGGTGTTAACGAGAGACTGGAGGTTTGGAGATAGGCTCTTGAGTCTAAGGGTTTCAAACTGAGTAGGACGAAGACGGAATACCTGGAGTGTAAGTTCAGCGCTGAGCCAGGGGAAGTGGGTGTGGATGTGAGGCTTGATTCGCAGGTCATCCCGAGTAGAGGCAGCTTCAAGTACCTTGGTTCGGTTATCCAGGGGGAGGGGAGATCGACGAGGATATCACCCACCGTATTGGGGTAGGATGGATGAAGTGGAGGTTAGCATCTGGAGTCCTGTGTGACAAGAGAGTGCCACCGATGCTCAAAGGTAAGTTCTATAAAGCAGTGGTTAGACCAGTCATGATGTATGGGGCTGAGTGTTGGCCCGTTAAAAACTCACATATCCATAGGATGAAAGTAGCAGAAATGAGGATGTTGCGGTGGATGTGTGGGCACACTATGATAGATAAGATTAGGAATGATGATATTCGGGAGAAGGTGCACGTGGCTCCCATTGATGACAAGATACGGAAAGCGAGGCTTAGATGATTCGGACATGTTCAGAGGAGAAGCCCAGATGCTCAGTACGGAGGTGTGAGCGACTGGTTGTGGAAGGCACAATAAGAGGTAAAGGGCGGCCTAAGAAGTATTGGGGAGAGGTGATCATGCAGGATATGGTGAGGCTCCAGATTTCCGAGGACATGACACTTGATAAAAAGATGTGGAGGTCGAGTATTAGGACTATATGTTAGGAGATAGTTGAGTCGTGCCTTACTTCGTATTATCGTGGGACTAGCCATGTAGGATTTTTGTCTAAGATAGCTAGTGACAATGTTGTGTCTTACTATTTCGTTTTTTAGTGCAGGTCCTATTTACTAGCTATCGCTTTTGATTTGCATCTTTCTTCTAGATTTCATGGTGTTCTTATTTTTCTTATGATTGTTGTGGAGATACTAATATTGTCTCCCTTTGCTTTGCCTCTTTCTTCTAGATTTCATGGTGTTCCTATTTTTCCTATGATTGCTGTTGTGATACTAATATTGTCTCCTTTTTGTCCTTTTGTCTTTTTGTTTTTTGAGCCGAGGGTCTTTCGGAAACAATCTCTCTACTCCTTCGGGGTAGGGGTAAGGTCTGCGTATACACTACCCTCCCCAGACCTCATTAATGAAATTTTACTGGGTTGTTGTTGTTGTAGTTGGTTATACCAAGAGTCTGAGACACACACTAGTTCGTTTGAGCCCGAATAAACAATCACTAATATTGAGACTAATTTTTTAAAAACTATTTGAGGATGTAATTTTATGCTTGCTATTGTGAAGTTATTTTTAATATTGAACTTCTAATGATTGAAAGCCTTAGACATGCATATTCAAATTTAAATATTGGTGTTTAAAAGTTTAACAGTAGTTTGAGCCTTTTGTGTTAACAAGTATGATATTTGATTTATTTTTCTGAGACATATCACTAGTGAAGACGCTAAATCACAAAAGAACACTCAAAAAATATTCTATACTTTATTCTTGCTTTTATGAGTCTGATAAATTACATTAAGAGTTCGAAATTAAACTTTGCTAATCGAAGAAGTAGAAAAATTATCAAGAAAATTTGTACTTAAAATCTATAAATTATTGGGAACCTCAATTTGAAAATAAAAAGGGAAAGAGATTTCTAGTGCATATATTTATTTTAATATCTTTTTTAAAATAAGGTAGGAGATGATTTCTACATTATTTTATTTATTATAGAAGAGATTTGCAAGCACACACAAGTAGGGAGAATATCAACATAAAAGTAATGCGCTAACGGTCATATCAGATGGTAACTTGCGGCTAAGTAAACTGTGAACAATAAAAATTGACTCGAAAATACTTCGTGTTAGACTCGAACCCACAATCGCCTGATTAGAAGTCAGACGCCTTATCCATTAGGCCACGGGTGCTGTTGTATTTTACACGTCAGATAATATTTTAATAAGGGAAGCAAGTCTTAATCCAAACAATTTTTAAGCCAATCATTGGCTTGGCCGAATCGGGATATGGCCCAACGTGAGTGAGCAAGTAAAGACATAGGTAAACGAAGACTTAATCCAACAACAGCAACTATCGGTAAGCAACAAAGAGCAGTGCTAGAATACTTCCGTGTGTCATTTACTGATGAAACCCATTCATTGAAAACCTGTGGGGACGGGAAGCTTTGGCTTCTCCAAGTGTTGTAATAAGGAATGTCTGGTTTTGACCATAAATCGAATTTAACTATCCTTTAAAAATATGTGAGTATTAGTTCAAAACAAATCTATGTTTCTCATCACCTGCCGGTTTGTTCCTAAAGAATCAGTAACGAAAACCACCCTAAGGCCGCCCAGGTTCAGAGAGAATTTGGGAACCAAGATTGACGGCTAATCCACTTAACGTATCAAGACCATAGTAAATGAGCTCCGAGATCTTTGCTCTCTTAGAGCAGAGTGACACTTCAACCGCTTTACCAAAGGTTTGCTAAATCATTAAGTTACCCGTAAAGTAACTCGCATTTGGTGTAAAATCTTTTGCTACAAGCAAAATACCACAAGAGAATAGCCCAAATCAGAGAAATCACAGTGCAGCATATCAAAAGGAAAGCCCATATACACATAAGCACTTCGGACAGACCAAATGACAGAACATCCAGATTACAAGATCACTCCAATGTTCCAGGTACAACCTAAATGTCCATTCATCTCACTTGCAAACAAACTACCAGTATATTCCAAACAGCTTGAAGAAAAAAGGACAATCTAATAGATGAACAAATGACAACCGGAAAATATCGGAGCCCCGGCAGCAGGTCTAAAAAATGATACAAGAAGCTTTCATACAGAAGAATAGAATGAATGATAACAAAATATTAAAAGGACATTACAGGCTTTCCTTCATTTAGTGCCTGATAACTGTTGTTGACAAGTCTCCAGTGATATTACATCAACCTATGACACAATTTACTAATGACTACTGTCACAACTCACAAGATAGGATACATGATGCTTACACCGTCAGCTATTATAGATTTTCAAAACGTGAGAGGCAAAAAGAAGTTACGTGTATGAGAACTGAACCAACAAGCTTCACTTGGTAGATTCTTTAAAGAAATTGAAAGACCTGCAGACAAGCAGCACATCCTAGAGAACTCTCCTCCGCCTTCCCTCAATTTGCAGTTGTCTTTGACATGGCCTGCTTGATAGCCTCAGCATATGTCCTGTGTTGGTAGGTGAGTGTGGATTCAAGCAAGTCCCATAAGGATGTCTTTGGGTTCCAGCCTGGTCACACAACAATCAAAATATCAGATTATTCTTGACCTGCAGAATGTCTGAATTAATCAGTAGATGAGAAAACACATACATACCAAGCTGTTTGTTGATTATAGTCATATCTGGAATTCTCTTGTCACTGTCATCATACCCCTCTCCATAAAATTCTTTCGAACTTACATCAATGGTGGGCGTTTCAAGAGAAGATTCTCCACTCACCTTCGAATAAACCTGTTATGAAAGAAAAGGTGCTGAGAAACATAGACGGTGGGCAGATGCTGTACTGAGATGTAGAACTAAAACAAAGCCCCACAGCAAGAAAAGTTGAGGGAAAACAAAAAAGGCAATCACTCAATTCACCTGAGTCATCATTTCAGCAAGCTGCCGCACAGTAACTTCATTGTTAGGATTGCCCACATTAAAAATATGGCCATTTGCCCTTGCAGGATTTTCCTGATAGAGAAAAAAGTGAATCAGCATATATATATTTACACACCTGAAAAATTCAAATGAAAGAGGATAGAGGTCAAACTCACAATCATCAAGAGAACAGCTTCAATAGCATCCTTGATATATATAAAAGTTCTCTGTGATTCCCCACCGTCGACTAGTTTCAGTGGCTCACGTCTTAAAAGGTTCTGAAAAAGAGAGGGAAAATGAAATAATAGAAAGTGAGATACAAGAATATATGTAAGTTTAAATTCAATACAAATAAATCAGAAATACAAATCATTCATACATTACTAAAGCAAGCTAACACTCTTGGAACACCCTCACTTGGACCATCAATGCCAGGTATGAAATCCATCCTGGGACCAATCCAATTGAACGGCCTTACAATTGTGAATTCTAAGCCATTCTCAGCACCCTCAGCTGCAAAATAATATGCATAAGAATTTTACTAGAGAATATTCAAGTTTTAAGACAGCCAACCAGGCAAAACATCACATACCATATATCAACCTCTCAATCAATTGCTTTGCACAGGCATATGACCACCTCTGCTTCTCAATAGAGCCAAAAATGCAAGGGGAGGCATCTTCCTTAAGCACATAGTAAGCAGGATCCTAATAGATAATCAGAAGAAAGATTTAAAACATCTCCAAAAATGTGAGTATCAGAAAACAATAAATGAGTATTAGATCATCCATGATTCTACAACAAAAGTTAAGCATGTCGTGGGGTGCACAAGACTGAATGATTCCTCATCCATTTAGATTCAATCTGCATGATGATCCATGCAACATACAAAAAAAAGCACATTGTCTGTCCTTGTAAATCGCTTAGCAATTACCAACTTCACAACTACCAAGGACTGTGTATCAGAGATGATTTTAAATATACAAGCACACAAATCTACACAAATCTTTAATATCAAAAACTCCCTTAACTTCTTAATTACACTGCTTTTCTTTTTCAGGTGGGGATATGGAGAAGCAGCATGGAGGAAAAGACAAAATAAAACCACAAGTCCAAGATCTTTATAGAATAAGTTAAATCTACCTAGAAAAATTATGGAACAAAGCAACTTAAACATGGGATACAAGGGGGCAGTACAAGTATGTTATACAAATACCAAACAACATAGTGAAAATTAATTGACATTTATAAAACAACAAAGCGAGTTTCACCTTAGGTGTTGCATTAAATATGGTACAAAATAAGTTGTTAGTGAAGTCTCACCTGCCGCAATGGGCTGTCCTTGGGTAAAAAAGCACCTATCGTTTTCCCATAAACTTCACAGGTGGAAAAGTGAATAAGACGCTTTCCATTTTCTGAGCAGTACTTCACCTGTATTAATCAATTCACATCAACTTCACACTCTAAATAATCACCAGGATCAAAATTGTCTATATCTCAACTGGATTCATTTCCAATAACAACCAACTGCATAGCAAAATATGAGCCCCCCAAAAAGGCAAAAGTGAAGTTAAAAAATGAGAGATGCCTACCACTGGAAGAGCATCAATGAAGTTGCTGTAAATAGTGTCAAGTGGACGAGTGTTGTAATCCGCTGGAGTGCATATTGCAGCAAGATTGATGGTCTGCATCACAAGAAAAGCCAAAAAGTCAGCACCAGTCAAAAAATTGAGCGGATCAACATTTAAAAATTGGAGGAAAATGTGTCGGTGCATAAAGTAGTCCATAATTAAAGCAAGATCATACTAAAATTAGTATAAAATAATCCAAGGATAAGATTAAACAATATATTCAAGAACATACAAGCTTTTTGAGAAATCTGTGAAACTTCTCTAAAGAAGCACGAGAATGATGAAGTTCAGATCCAATAAGATCTCCAATTAAATGAGTAATCAAATATTTAATTCAGAATAATACGTTTTAATATCTCGCAAGGATATTAATAAAACAAAATATGAATCTAAGAATTTCGCAAGCAACACAATTTCATATTCACAAAGCGAAGATCCATTATTCATATAATGAGAAGCAAAAATGAGTAAAATTACCAGATCTGCCATCTTGATAAGGCCTTCAAGACGAGAATCGTTCTTGATGTTGATGCGGTGGAACTGAATGCGATCAGCCCAGGTGAGCGTAGCCGGTTCGAGAAGATGCTTGATCTTGTCATTGTAAACGTCGACGGCGAGCACCTTATGCGGCGTCTCCGACATTAGCTTCTCACATAAATGCGAGCCAATAAAGCCTCCGGCACCAATCATACATATCGTAAATGGGTTTATTGGATTTCCGTCCAGATCTACTCTTCCTGCCATTTCCAAAATTCTCTCTCTCTCTCTCTCTCTCTCTCTCTACAAAATTTCTTCTTCTACTTCCTCAACTTTCTCTTTCTATATAGGATACGTAAGTATATAGATCGTTTGATTCTCTGGGGGAAAAAATGGGGTAATGACGGTGAAGGAAAGGGGGATATTTAAAGGAAGTAAAAGGAGGGAGGAGAGAAGAATTTGGCAGTGTGTGTGGCTGTGGCCAGACTGCATTCATTTGCCTATGTACGCGCTTCATAATATACACGCGGAAAATGTTGTGGCCACTGGATTATCTCTTCCTTTTATTATTCTCTGCCCAGTTGGTTTTTAGTTACTATAACTTCTTAGATTTTTTTCTCTCGATACTTGCCACTAATAGTTTTTTTTTAACATTTATTTTTCTTAACTAGTATACACAAATTACACACTAATTATATATAATTATACATTATTACACATAAATTATACTTATATTATATGTCCGCCAACTTTTTTTTAAGTTTAAGTGGTTAGATTAATAACTATTTAAGTTAATTTAAAACAAAAAAACAAAAATAGCCAGCGTGAAGTAAATTCTTAATTAGGCCGGGGCTATTACTATGTAAATGGGAGAGGCTCGTGTGTATCTAGCTAGAAAGTTATAATTCAACTGAACTCATAGTTTTCACTCATATTTTATATTTTTACTAAAAAATTATTAAATATATATAAATAATAAAGTTTAAATCTATTAAATTAGATAAGATATGATAAAATTATAAATTTAAACTCATAAAGTTTAAATTCTGAATCCATCTCCGTCCTCCGTCACGCGTTGACCTGTGCACTCGGGCACTTGCTCTCCATAATCATGTCATGTGAACTAATGAGCTGTCCATTTTCATGCCCGTGCAAGCACCACCGACGCACATACCAATACTACCAATGTCTTAACTAAAAAGAAAAATGCTTAACAAAGTAGTACTCCTACAACTTATGCATATTGATAGCATTATTTAACAGGTACAATAGTATAATAAATTTCATATTATTAGTGTGCATAAGTAAGTCCCAAAGGGAACTCGTCAATTCTATTACTCCAGACCCTCTCCTCCCTCAGATGTGTTCAATATTAATCTCATAAAAAATTTAAAAAATGATTAACAGGAGAATGATTAAGATGAAAACGAAATACTCACATAATAATAGTCGATAGATTGCTGGATTTGATTTTACATTTGGCATAAGGTAATTTCCCGAAGCTAATCGACCTAACTCCATCAAGAAGGTAATCAAGATGATTCAAGCTCATTTTCTTCTCTTATTTAAGTAACTTTCGCTTTAATGCCCACGAATTGAAGAAGCAAAACTGAAAGCAAGATCAAGAAAATCAAACACATAATCGACCTATTGCATTTGAAACAATTCTTTTTAGGTAATCCCTAATATGTCGACATTTTGTAGTTTGTACCCAAAAAGATAATATGTTGACATTTGCTACCGGAAATAATAACGGTTTTAGTTCTTGAGTACAGTATTGTTTTATTCTCTTGGGGTCATTTGGTTCGCGGCCAGAGTTATCCCGTGATTATAATCCGGGGATTGTTATCCCGAGATTAATAATCCCTGAATTATTTAGTACCAACGCTTTGTTTGGTTCGTTTGATTGAAAATGAAATATACCGTGTATAATCCCAAACTTGTGTTTGTTTTGAAATTAAATAAACTTGAATAAATCATTTGTTTCCATTTTTAACCTTAGTTATTTTAGAAACTTAGATATATGTAATTTCTTTTAAAATAAAGATGGAGATTGTTTGACAAAAAATATAAATTTTGGTTCAAATAATTAAATTTATATAAACAAAGGTTAATCCTAATTAATAAGGAAGAATAGCCTAATAAACACTTCTATGTGTCCCGTTTTGTCATCCCGGTCCCGATACTCTACGAAATTTCATCCAAACACTCGTAGTTTTTAAAATACATTACTTTAACCCATCCAGCCCCGCGTGTTCTTCAAACACGATGTGGATGACACATCATAGTCCACATCAGATTTTAAATGATACATCATTCTTTTTTTAACTTTAATTTCAAAATTTTAATTTTTTTTCCTTTTTTCGCTCTACTCCTCCCCACCTTTGACCAACTATTGAAAACATCAAACATGGCATCTTTCGTCTTATATTCGTCTCTTTGATAGTCAAACTTGTCCCTCCATCATATGAAACAAGGCGCCTTTACCAAAAATCAACCTCGTTAGAGAGCCATAAGCTTGCAATTGATCCATTAAATTGGTTTAAACTCGTTAATCCGAGATCCTTAAATCAAGTAGTTGAAGCTAAGAAATCTTGATAAATAAGCTGCTTGAGCACAAAAAGAGAGGAAAAAATCAAGACCTGAGATAACCAAGAGGAATAAGGAAATGCAGGCAACTTCTCTGCCATTAATGAATGAAGATATAAGAACATTTTCCAAAATTTGAATCTTGAAAAGAGGGGAATCTAATCCTACATATTACCATCTTTATCGGCGGCAGCACCACGGTGGTCAACTAAACTGGATCTCCAATACCTCACCATAAACTGCCAAAAAAAATTAGATTTTCAACTTCTCTCATCAAATAAAATTTCACCATTAAATATTCACTCCACCACCTGAGAATCTATTAGTCCTGAAATAATTGTTACCCAAACTAGATTCAATACCGTCAATAGACATACATCTAATTTATTTCAAAAATATTAATGGTGATTGCTCTTCAAAAAAGATTTACTATTTTTTTCTCAAATATTGACTGAAGGTTTGTGAAAATGGGGAGGGGAATAATGGGAAATGAATAAGGGGAGAAAGAGAAAAGAAAAATGGAGGAGGGGAATAACGGGAAAGGAATAAGGAGAGAAGAGAAAAGAAAAATGGAGGAGGGGTGGGGAAAGAACGGGAAATGGGAAGAGTAGAAAGAGAAAAAGAAATGGGGGGGGGGGAAGAAGAAAGAACAAATATATATTATTTTTTATCTTTTGTCTTTTACTTTTACTTTTTATTTTTATTTTTCTTTTTATTTTAATCATTTTTAGTCTAACTTTTTTATGTTTACTCTCGTTATACGTGTGAAGTTCACGTATTTTGTCCAACTCGGTCATGAGGTTGCCACGTATGCTTGGTCAATGGTCAGAGGAGTTTAAAGTAATGTGTTTTAAAAACTATGAGTGTCTGGATGAAACTTCGTAGAGTATCGGGACCGAGATGACAAAATGAGACAAGTAGAAGTATTTATTAGGCTATTCTGCCAATTAATAATAATATCCTTAGATCTTAATATTAGAAAAAGCAATTAACATGTGCTCATGCGGATAGTAAAGGCATCACGTGATAAATTCTCTGAAAAACCAAGAACAGTGGTGTAGCATATGACATCTAATAGGCAATAATAAATGGCATTTAAGCACATAAGGGGAATGATTCAATCAATAAAAGACGGAATAATTGAACCTTCCGTCTGACAATGATTGAAAGACAAATCCTAGAACAATTGAGGATTTCTCGGATCTGATGGTAAAGTATAAATAAGAATTTTAGTGAAAAGTAGATCTTTGTATTGAGTGAAGACCGAATCTTTTTGTCAAAGTGCTTTTCTTACAGAAAATCAATATTCCTTCTATCACTGTTTCTCCTTCTATTTATATGGGACATACTTCCAAGAAACCCTAAAAGTACAAGTACAGAGAATATCCAAGAGAATATTCTCTTTAATATCCTATCTCGAAAACTAGTCGTTTCTGCCCTATTGAACGTACTCGACCTTGACCTCAATCCTTGTTGACACCGTGACTACGACTTTCATCGACTCTTCGACCGCGGGCCGTGCGCCTTCTCGGACCATCTTAACAAGTGACGGCTTGAGGATTTTTCTCGTAATGCTATCTCACCCTGAATATTCTAAGGGCAGATTTTGACCCATATAATTAGTCCCTCTGTTTATTGAGGCCGGCCTCAGGCGGGATTGATGAGCGAATTCTATTCATTGCGGTCGAAACGATTGGGCGAGTTGAGCTGGTCGTGATGATTGAGGCAAACTAGCAACGTGGCCCTTCGTGAGCCGCGAATTTTGGATGCTCCGTCTCACAGTTGATTTGTTGGAGTTGTGATGTCTATGAATTAGGGTGACGTCATGACGTCATGCATCATCATGACGGGTATTCTCGATGCGTTGCTTTATTTTTCATGGGACTCCTGATTGGACCTACCGGTTCGGTTCCAGTGCCAGGTAATAATGAGCCAATTTCTCGATTTTGATGTCAGGATCCTTATAAATAGGGATGTGAGGGTGTAATTTCAAAGTTTACAGATTTCCTGTATCAAAACGTCATATCCTCTTCCTCTTCTTCCATTGTTGTGCATTTTCCCTTCTATTCCAGCGATTCTCGTCGTTTTTAATCCTCAGTTGTTTGGTACATCTCTTTCTTTCGTCGAAACATGTCTAACGGACCCTCTGAGTCCAACGAGGGAAGTGATGCGGTCCCTCTAGCGATAGTGTTTCCCCCTCATGCGGAGAACGCTCCCGCTGCTGTCGAGGACGGAAGCTTCCCTACGGTGGAGGAGATAGTTCCTCGTAACCCTGATACCAGGCCAGATTTCTCAAAAAATCCTGAAGTTGAGCTCGGAACCTTTAAATCGTCAATGAAAGAGGATGACTTATTGGAGCTTAGGGCTAAATACGGCCTTCCGAATTACGTCGAGTTGATCTCTGATGGGTGGGATACGGTGCAGGTCCACCATCCTGGGTACTGCGCCTTATACGCCTACCCTTTTCACGTCGGCTACACTCTTCCTCTCCTTCTCGTCTCGGCTCACGCCGTATGTCTATAAACTCATAAGGATGCTCACTTAATTTATGGAGTTGGCTGGGGTCGAGCTCACACTTCGACACTTGATGCACCTATTCGCCCCCAGCATTTATATGGGGACAATGTTGAATCTTCGCCACCGAGGAGGTAAATGCTTGGTGGTAAAGATGGACGACAAATCTAACCGCCAATTCTGGCTCAAATTTTTCTTTGTTCGAACTGAGGATGTGGTGGTCAACGTTGATAGTTTCCCTGAGGCTTGGAATTGCACTCGTAAGTACACACCTCTTTGTTTGTAGGTATCCAATTTTTCCTTAGTGTTTTGTTGTGGTTCTAATCTCATGCTCCTTCTTATGCATCTACGCGTTTACCTCCACCTTTGGTTGACAACATTTCCGACTGGGTGGGTAGGCTCCTTTATCACATCGTGGGGATACGCGAGTGGTTGGGCTTCTTCAAAAGGTTTGGGCCTCATCTCCCTTTGACTGGTAAGTTGTTCTTATCTTCGGCCTCTTAGTTATTTCTTTTTCATGGTTTACTTTGGCTGCCTTTTCTTTTCTCTTTGTATTTCCCTTAAATTCAGCTAGGGGGTCCTCGAAGAGGTTGAGATCTCCTGCACCTGCGTTCCGAAAGAGGAAGAATTCTAAGGCCTCGACTTCTGCCCCTTCCTGGACTGTGACCACCTCAGCTCGTGTCCCAATCTCTTCTTTGACCGCGACAGCCTCTGCCCGCGCCCATGTTGGTACGCCTTGTCTTGTTCCTTCCTCGGTCATGGGAACCTCGGCCGCTTTACCATACCGCCTTGTAGATGAAGACGAGGATGAGCTTGTACCTGGTGAGGAAGATTTAATGCCTCGCAAGAGGAGGTCTGTAAATACTGGCGATAGGGCCTCCCGAGCCGTTGACTTAATGGGGGACGACTTTACACTATGCGAGACGATGACCATTGTCATCGAAGATGACGTCTGGCCGATGTTTGAGATTCCGAGGTTGACGGAGGCCGATGTGGATACGCCTCTTCCTTCTGTGATGATAGAGGCTAAAGGGCCAGCCACTAGAGCTTTCGACACTTCGCCGCAAGATGAGCTGCCAACTTTGCGACTAGCTGATGATACTTCTTTGCCGACCGATAAGAGAGGCAAAGATGTTGCTAAAGAAGGTTATGAGATTGGTTCAGACGTTGATGTTGGTGACCTGTAGATGATAGAGGAAGGGTTTACTCAGCTTGAGGTAAGGTTGGAGGGGTCTACAAGGACCATTGCGATCCTTTTGGATCGTGATTTGCTGAAGAATACGGAGGACGTTATCTCTCGCCTTGGCCCTCTTTGTTCCGAGATAGAGGGTAAGACCTTTAAAGAGTTGGATGATGTTACTCTATCGAGGAGCATTGTTGGTCTTGCCCTTAGAGTGAGTGTATAATGTTTTGTTCTTCTTTTATTTTTGCCTTTGTTTTCCGGGGCGTTTTTGTTTCTGATTCGTTTCTTTTCTTTTTCTGGCCGCAGAGGGTGATTTTGGAGATCGAGAGTGCCCGAAGAGAGGAGAGGCGTAGGGAAATTTGTATAAGGTTGAAAAATAAGTACTTTGAGTATCGATGCAAGTACCGGGATTTCGTCGGCGGCTTGAGAAGGGTGGCGACATGCAGGCCCTTCGGGACGAGTTGAAGGAGAAAAATGATGAGCTAGTAAAGGCCATTGAGAAGCACAGTGTCCTCGAGGAGACGTTGAGTAGTCGTGAAGAGGAGCTTGAGGTTAGCAGGGGCATGGGGGCCCAATGTAGTGACCTTCAAGCATAAGTAGTCGAATTGCGCAGGCAATTGGAAGAAAGTCGGCTTCAGCTGGAGGGCCTTAATGGTGCAATTGCTGAGAAGTGGAGCGAGCTTGAGAAAGCGGAATCTTTTCGTTTGTACGCTTAGAGGAAGTTGTAGATGCTTGAGATAGCGAATAACACCCTTCGATCTGAGCGGGAGAATGGCCAGTCCACGGCGAAGGCTAAGGAGGATCGACTAGAGGGGAGGGTCAGAGAGTTGGAGAAGGATAACATCCTCCTTCATGATCGTGTGGTCGCATTGGAAGTTGTGAAGGCTCAAAATAGAGTACGACTTGGGGGACGATTTTTCTCTCAGAAGTTGAAGTATTTTATGTGGTTAATATTCCAATTGTTTGGTAGTAGCTTTCATTCCATTGTTTCTAGTTGGAACGAACCTTTGTTTGTTTCGGCTATGATTTTATATGGACCATCCCAATTTGTTCCCAGCTTGCCTTCCTTGGGATCTTTGCTTGCTTGAGTTTTAGCTTTCAGTACGTAGTCCCCGACTTTGAGTGGCCTGACCTTTGCTTTCTTGTTGTAATAGCGTTTTGCTTGTTGCTTTTGGGTGACCATTCTTATGTAGACCATATCTCTTCGTCGAGTTCTTGCCTTCTGCTCTCGTCATTACCCGTGCGCTCTCATGGGAGTACCTTAGGTTGGATTCTCCGACCTCGACTGGTATTACTGCCTTGGTCCCGTAGACCAAAAAGTAGGGCGTCTCTCATGTGCTTGTTTTTAGAGTTGTTCGGTAGGCCCATAATACTTCTTGTAGTATTTCCGACCACAATCCCTTGGCGTCTTCAATCTTCTTCTTCATGATGTTTAGTACTGATTTGCTGGATGATTATACTGGTCTGTTACCAGCGGGGTGGTATGGGGTCGAGAGTATCCTCTTGATATGCCATTTCTCTAAGAATTCGACAATTTTCTTTCTTGTGAACTAGGGTCCGTTGTCACAACTGATTTCTTTGGGAAGGCCGAATCGGCAGATGATGTTTCTCCATATAAAGGTGATTACTTCATGTTCCTGTATTTGGGCGAATTCTCCTGCTTCCACCTACTTAGAGAAATAGTCAATTAAAACCAAAAGGAATCGTATATTACCTCGCCCCGCTGGTAAGGGGCCCATGACGTCCACTCCTTATTTGATGAACGACCAAGGGGACGTGACTGAGTGGAGGTGTTCACCTGCTTGGTGGATCATCGGCGCGCACCTTTGGCACTGCTCGTATCGCCTTACAAAGTATGCGACATCCTTTTTCATGGTGGGCCAGTAATATTTTGCCCGTATGAGGCATCTGACCAGTGCCCGGTTGCCGGAGTGAGCCCCGCAATGGCCTTCGTGAACTTCTTTGAGGACGCGCTGGGTTTGGTTCGGGCCCAAGCACTTCGCCATAGGGCTGTGGTAGGTCATTTGTACAAATCGTTGTGGAGGATATTGTACCTGGCCGCTTGCGTTCTTAGTTTCTTGGCCTCCTTTTTGTCAATAGGGAGTGTGACGTCCTGCAAGTATGCTACAATACAATTGCGCCAATCCCAAGTTAGGTTTATGGTTCTTACCTCGACTTGGTCTAGTGATGAGTGTCACACCTCCTTTTTCTCGAGGGATAATGGAGTTTTTTCAATTAAAGTGACATTAATCGAAATAAGATTATTTAATTATTCAGAGTCGCCAGAGCTGTCTCACCTCCTTTTTCCCGAGGGATAGGGGAGTTTTTCCAATTAAAGTGACATTAATCGAAATGAGATTATTTATTTATTCAGAGTCGCCAGAGCTGTCTCACCTCCTTTTTTCCGAGGGATAGGGGAGTTTTTTTAATTAAAGTGGCATTAATCGAAATGGGATTATTTATTTATTTAGAGTCGCCAGAGCTGTCTCATCTCCTTTTTCCCGAGGGATAGGGGAGTTTTTCCAATTAAAGTGATATTAATCGAAATTGTATAATTTATTTATTCAGAGTCGCCACTTGGAATAATTTATGGTGTCCCAAGTCACCGGTTTATTTTAAAATCTCAAATCGAGGAAAATTGACTCTATTTATGGTCCGTGAACACAGAAGACCGGGTAAGGAATTTTGTTAACCCGGGAGAAGGTGTGAGGGACTCCGTGTTCCGTGGTTTTAGCACGGTTGCTTAACAATTAATACTTGGCCTAATTATCTGATTTAATTCATGTTTTAGACCTATTGCGCATTTTAATCTTTACCGCTTTTAATTATTTACTTAACTTCTTTTAGTATTTATGGAATTTAAATAAGTCGCGATGTCGCGCACTTATTGTTTTTGTACACATTGCGAATCGCGTCACGTGAAACGCACTCGCGATTTACAACATGATAATTTTAAATATTATTTAAAGTTATGGTCGAGTCACGTGAAACACACACTCGAATTGGGGATTACGTATCATGACTATGCCACGAGAACCGTACCCATAGCCACGATGATTTATTAATCGCGCCTAAAGCAAACTACAGTGTTCATAAATTATTTTAACTTCCTATGGTTTGAAGTTACATGCGGAGGTCTCAGTTATGGATGTATTGATATACAAGAAAATATGAACAACATCAAAATGAGTGTACAACTCCAGCATTTGCTTATCTTGAAGTTAACCGCTTGTCCAAATACCAGAAGGAAAGACGAACACTCCATTTCAATATCCACTGCTCAAAGATGAGTCAACAGTAATTTTCTGATGTTCTTTCTTTATTTTGAAGAATAATTGTGCTGAATCTTGATTAGCCTGTTAACTACTTGTCCAAATACCAGATGGAATCTTGGACATGAATTACTACAGATAAAGCTCAACTAAGAGATGCTCACAAGCATTATTAATGGACCTTTGATTCTATATTTTGTACTCAAACTATTAATAGGCCTAAATCTAAGAAGAGCCCAAGTTCAAAATCCATACTAAATGAATTCAATTACAGCCTACCAAATTTAATCAAAATTAGAATAAACGCAGACTCAACCAATCACAGAAGATGGATTACAAGACTTCTTAAAAGTTACTAGAGAATCAATCAAATTTCGAAATTGTGAAAGATTCATTACAGTAAAAATAAGAAATCATAATTCCTAACTAATTTAGCCTTCAAACACACGATATCTATTAGCGTAAAGTAACAAATAACTCGAGCTTCATTCATGATTTCAAGTCAAAGCAGCAGCAACATATGAGCATACCTATGAGAAGAGAACAACTGAAATTGGACCCAATAAAGGTTGGAATCCAACGAATCAAGCTCAACTATTAGGAGAAAACAACTGAGCAACAGATGAATCAACCGAAAAGGTGCCAAATAAAGGCTACATGGAAGTGATGAAACCCAGCAGACTTGAATAGCGAAACTCAACAATGAAACAACAACACTGGAGCTCAGTTATCCCTCCAAAATCCCAGCAGATATAACGCAAGAGAATAAAATCCAAATCAGTTTTCAATTCTTTTTTTTTATATTTTCTGATCTGACTTTTGCTTTCTAAATTTCGAAATTTGTTCTTCACTATCTCGTGTGTGTTTGTGAAAATTACTGATGGTAAATCGCGTGTGTATATCGATGAAATATGAGAGGAACGAGAAGGGAAGGAGTGTGAGAGGGATCTGAGAGCTTATTGGGGCGGCTAGGGTTTTTCTAAGGGGGGGATATGTTCTTCTCTAGAGATGGGAATTTAGGCATATATAAAATGGGAAGTGGGCATGGGCTTTGGATAGGGTAAAAGAAGGGGTTCTGGGGCGGATCTGATAGCAACTGGGCTAATATTTTAGTCCATTTGGCCCAATTCCAATAAAAAACCAAACAACCTTTCTCTTGCCTTTTGTTTAATTTCGGAAATAGCCACTTGACCAAACTCTAATTTCACGCCTAAATTGCTAAATTAACCTACTTACAGTTTTTAATTCCAAGCAATCAAAAATTATTTTGGGTTATGTTTTAGGAGTAATTTTCTATGTGGGGCAAAAATTAGGTGCTCACAGCTGCCCCTCTTTGCTCGGAAACATGAAGAGTTTTCGGGCAAAGACAAAGTGAGCAATGTTGAACAATTTTTGCCTATTTGAATACTTCATGGGAAGCGTTTTTGAAATAGTTTGACCGAACCTTGCTTCGGAGGTTGCCTACATATCCTTGGCTATAAAAGATTCAGGTAAGTGTAGTTCTGGAAATTTTGGTAGCTGGGACTATCGGAAAAAGCTGTGATTTCTCTGTTGTTGTTGCTGTTGCTGCTTGCTGAGCTCCTTATTACACCAAAATCAAAATGAAAAAGAGAATAAACAAGCCTATCAACTATGAGTTACAAGATTCTTATCTATAAGTCTTCTGAAACTTGATCTTGAATCTTCTACAGTCCTGTTATGCATCTCGAACTGTCGACTAGCATTCTTGAGGCGAGTTTCTACTACTTCTAACCTAAATTGACCATATTCTTCAGGCGAGCTCCTGCTACTGACTTGAACTTGAAGTGAAATCTGAAATAACTTCCCTCGTTCTCCAGGTGGGCGCCTGCTACTGACTTGACACTTGAAATAACTCTGAAATAAATTCTCTCGTTCTCCAGGTGGGCACCTGCTACTGACTTGAAATTTGAGATAACTCTGAAATAAATTCTGAAATGACTTCCCTCGTTCTCCAGGTGGGCGCCTGCTACTACAACAAAACAGACAAAACAAAAGAAACTTTTGTGCCCCAGTTTGCACTAGGAAGATCTGTGAGTTGTTAGCAGAACTATAAATCACCTATGCTATTGATGAAGGATGCAATGATGAGAGTAAAATAAAGACTCGACTAGGATGTGTGTCTCCTATGAGTAAAACCAAGAAAATTTTGACTAGCAATTACGTTTGCCAAAAAAAACATGAATGACCCAAACTAGGAAGTGCGTCTCCTAGGGATGAACTCAAACGACCCAAACTAGGAAGTGCGTATCCTAGGGGTGAAATCTCAATTTAGGAAGTGTGTCTCCTAAAAGTATGACCTGAAAGACCTAGACTAGGAAGTGCATCTCCTAGGGGTGAAACTTGAATGACTCAAACTAGGAAGTGTGTTTCCTAGGGATAAAACTTGTAACCTAAGATTAGGAAGTGCATTTCCTAAAAAGTATTACCTGAAAGACTCAGACTAGGAAGTGCGTCTCCTAGGAATAAAACTTGAATGACTCAAACTAGGAAGTGCGTCTCTTAGGGATGAACTTAAATGACCAAAACTAGGAAGTGCGTCTCCTAAAAAGTATAATCTAAAAGACCCAGATTAGGAAGTGCGTCTCCTAGTGATAAAACTTGAATGACCCAGACTAGGAAGTGCGTCTCCTAAGGATAAAACTGGTAACCTAAGATTATGAAGTGTGTTTCCTAAAAAGTATGACCTGAAAGACTCAGACTAGGAAGTGTGTCTCCTAGGGATAAAACTTGAATGACTCAAACTAGGAAGTGCGTCTCCAAAAAAGTATAATCTGAATGACCCAGACTAGGAAGTGCGTCTCCTAGTGATAAAACTTGAATGACCCAGACTAGGAAGTGCGTCTCCTAGGGATGAAACTTGTAACCTAAGATTAGGAAGTGCGTTTCCTAAAAAGTATGACATGGAAGACTCAGACTAGGAAGTGCGCCTCCTAGGGATAAAACTTGAATGACTCAAACTAGGAAATGCGTCTCCTAGGGGTGAAACCTTTAACACAGAATTAGGAAGTGCATCTCCTAAAAAGTGTGACCTGCAATATTTAAACTAGGAAGTGTGTCTCCTAGATATAGGATTGGGGTTGAGAAAAACTATAAACTAAGCTTGACTAAAATAAAAATTGACCATATTCTCCAGGCGGGACCCCTGAACTTAAGGAAAACTAAAGATTAACGACTTAAGAAAACTAAAAATTGACCCTATTTTCCAGGTGGGACCCTTGAACTCAAGAAAGACTAATGACTAACAACTTAAGAAAACTAAAAACTGACTCTATTCTCCAGGCGAGACCCCTGAACTCAAGAAAAACTAATGACTAACAACTAGAGATCGAAAACTTAAGGAAACTAACAACTGACCATATTCTCCAGGCGGGACACCTAAACTATAGATTAACAACTTAAGAAAACTAAAACTTGCCCCATTCTCCAGGCGGGACCCCTGAACTTTAAGAAAAGCTAAAGATTCTTCTCAACTAGGGGGAATGCCTAGGAGGTATAGTTCTTCTCAACTAGAAAATATGCCTGGGAGGTAATGATCTTCTCAACTAAGAAAATACCTAGGGGTAATAAGATTCTCAAACAGCTTATGCTTAAATTAAAACAACCACATGATTTTTTTTCTTTTTTTTCCCTTTTTTTAAATTAAAAAATAAAATAAAATTGGTTGACTCGTGACAAGCTTGTAAGCTGACTTTTAAGCATTGTTGTTTGACTTGGCTTGCCAATGTTGATTTGCATTGGTTTCAAAGAAGATCCAAAGTGATTTGCCCATGGGATTCAACCAAATTTGTTCTTGGCACTTCACTTAGATTCCCAAAATTAATTCATTCTTTTCAGTTGTATTGCCAAACAAGTTATTTCCCTTTCACTTGGATTGCTGAATTGAGCGTCTCTACCTGATGTTGAAGAGTTTGTCTACTTTGCTCCTCCAAATTTGCTGCGGACGTTGCATGTTTTCCTCAAAGACATTTTGTTGCACACATATCTCACCATTTCGACTTGTAGTCTTGCAGTGCCTCGAAAGGTTTTCACCAATAAGTCTCTCTCATTTTTCTCTTTGCTCTCATTCATTGCCGCTTTCAATTCTTAGCTTGGCTAATTGACTACCCCTTCAATCGTTATTGATTTCTACAAAAATCTTGATAAGTTCACAACATGCTTGACTTGGCATTTTAGGGAATCGATCTGATAAGGACTTTTATTTGGACCGTAATGAAGGCTTTTGGATAGGGTGAGAAAGAAAGGACTGCATGGAGGCTCAAAATTGTAATGACAGGGTTACTTTATTTACAACTTTTGGAATCCATTTTAAAAACTTTGCCCCAATTTCTGCAACAAGAGAATTTAATTTTTTTCCCTTTTCTTTTATTTTTGAGACGGAATTTCTAAAAAACTACCTCACTCTTGACTTTGTAAGATTATGAAATATTTTATTTGGTGCGACCGAACCATAAGGTTGCCTACGTATCTTATGGTAACAAGAATCAGGTCGAACGTAATTCAACGAACTACATGGTATGAGGATCTCTTCTTTTTTTTCCTCTTTAGTTCTACCTTTTCTTCTTTTTTCTTCTTGGATATTAACATTCAAATGGGAATGATTCTATACCTTGACATGCACTTGATTCCAAAAGAGGGTTGCCATTGAAAGAGAAACATATTAAAGCTCAAAGGGCTGACAAATGGTATTAGTGTTTGGATAGCAGAAAAATAGCTTTTTGTCATTTCAACTCTAAAAATGCCAACTCAAGACATGTTTCAAAATGATTTCACCTAGAATATCCTGAAGGATTATCGTACATCTGAAGGATAAAACTAAAACTATTTCAGATTCCATTGCAAATTTTCTCTCTTCCAGTGAGTCCTTGAGGTGCTTATCATTAGCTCAAAAACCTGCATATTTCTGAATGTGAAGTTCATTGTAATATTTTCCCTTGAAACTTCATTATCTTATGACTCATTGCAAGAAAGATTTTGCTAATGTCCAAACCTTGCCACTGGTTATGAGGCATGTCACATTTAGTAGTCTAGAAAATGATGAACTGTATTGAATGGGAATGAGAATGCAAGAACAATGGGGAAGGGTAAAAGATTGCATTTAAGAGAGAAGTGAAAAAGGACATGGGGGTTGAACAAGACAAGCCAAACACTATCCAAAACCCCTGATTGAACCGGTCTATTCGAAAGAATGGCCAAATTAAAACCACAAACAAGTCACTTTGGCACGAGAAAGGATTGAGATGTGAATTATTCTTGAGTCCCTTGGACAAGGTCATAGGCTATTGTTGGAACTAGAGCCTCAGTGCATTGGTATCCTCCATTTTGAATCATCTCGTTGGATACTTTTAATTAATCAAGACCTTAAAGTATTCAAAGGGTCAGGGCATGAAGGGAAATGGCAGTTGGTATCAAGTGGTACATGGTCTGTGTTTTTTTGATGTGAAGATGGATTGAAAAAAGATGGGTGTAGTCTTGAAAGCACGTGAATTATCATTTCTGGCCAAGATTACTTTTGGTTAAAAAAAATCGGAATGGTGTTTGTTCAACTCCAAACTTGTCACAAGTCAACCTTTATTTTGAAATACCTCTTTTTTTAACTAAGGACATTAAACCCGATGAAGGTTGCCTATGTATCTCACATACGGTGAGAATCAGATCAAGCGTAATTCTGACAGATTAGGAATAAAGTAAATAAACTATCTCTTTTTTAGGATTTTGAATTTGTTTTTTAAATTTTCGAAAGAAAAACTTATATAGAAGAAGGAATTTTTTTTTAGGAGAAAGACTTCTAAAGAAAGAAAAAAAACATATTTTTGGATTTTGATTTGATTTTCTTTTTAGAATAAAAGACTTCTAAAAAAAAAGAAATAAAATATTGTTGGTTTTAAAAACTTTTTTTTTAAAATTGGTATTTTCTAAAGAAGGAATTAAAAAAAAAATTGGATTTTGGAAATTGGGGGCCGGAACCGATGAGGTTTGCCTACGTATCTCATATTCGGTGAGAATCAGACCCGCGTAGTTCGGTAAGTTTTTCAGGATCGGGGAAAAATGTAATTTTTGAAAATTTGGACTCATTTGTGACAACCTTCTAAATATTCGGCAGAGTATCAGGATTTTTTTTTTAAATTTCAAATACCGGGATTTTCGGGAACCAGGTCAATTTCCTTTCTCCTACCTCACTCTTATTTTTTTTTTGTTTTTTTTGTTTTTTTTCTCTCTACTCTGGGAACCGGTCAACATGCAAAACGAAACAAACATATGCATAAGTAGCACGTAAAATGCATTAGGATTGTCTTTTATATTGGGTACACTTGTCCTAGACGGACCCAACCCCTGTGTTGAGTCTCCAAAGTCAAATGCACGTGATGCAAACAAATGTTACTACTAGGGATCCGTCATGAGGCTATGTTATTCTAAGTTTAAAAACCTGGGTGTATTGTTCTAGACCTGGCTTACCCGAGTGGACAACTCGAGCCGGGGGGGGGGGGGGGGGGGGAGGAAGGGCAGCGTACCGGGAATACAGAAGCTTCACCGACTTTGCAACTTGTCCGAACCTCGTTCTAAAATTAGGGTATGACTCTAACAATAAAGAAGCTACGCGAAGCTCACACTTCCCAGAAGATTTAGAAGACACAGAAGACTCAGAGAGAATGAGGGTATCGTAACAGTTTTATATACAACTCAAATAATATCAAAGCGTTAAAAAGCGGTAATTAGCACATTAGGCTCAAACAAGTAATATCAGACAATAACAAGTAGCCAAGTATAACAGTCATTCTAAGCTCGAATTCTGAACCCTGAACCAGAGATTCTGGGTTCGATCCCCAGCAGAGTCGCCAGAGCTGTCACACCTCCTTTTCCCGAGGGATAGGGGAATTTTTTCAATTAAAGTGACATTAATCGAAATGAGATTATTTATTTATTCAGAGTCACCACTTGGAATAATTTATGGTGTCCCAAGTCACCGATTTATTTTAAAATCCCAAATCGAGGAAAATTGACTCTATTTATGGTCCGCGAACACAGAAGACATGGTAAGGAATTCTGTTAACCCGAGAGAAGGTGTGAGGCACTCCCGTGTTCTGTGGTTTTAACACGGTCGCTTAGCAATTAATACTTGGCCTAATTATCTGATTTATTACATGTTTTAGACCTATTGTGCATTTTACTCTTTATCGCTTTTAATTATTTACTTAACCGTTTTTAGTATTTATGGAATTTAAATAAATCACGATATCGTGCACTTATTATTTTTATACACATTGTGAATCGCGTCACGTGGAATGCACCTGCGATTTACAACATGTTGATTTTAATTATTATTTGAAGTTATGGTCGAGTCACGGGAAAGTTCCCGTGACTTGATTGACTACGAGTTGGGAATCGCAACGCAGTTTCAACCGTTTTCTCCATATTTGAGTGCTAGTCTTAGATCTTCAATCGCCGGCCTCATACTCGGCCTCGTTGTTAGTCATGTCCGGACACCTTATGGACTGGCGAATTACTTCGCCTGTTGGGACTTCGAGTACGAGTCCCAGTCCGGACCCCGACGCGTTGGACGCGCCATTAGTGTATAGGACCCAGGGGTCTTGTGTTTGGAGAGAGGTTTGGACGGCCTCCCTTTCGACTTCAGGCATTATCTTTACGCTGAAGTCGGCTACGAAGTCGGTGAGTACTTGTGATTTTATCGATGTTCGCGGCTGATAGGTGATATCGTGCTCGCTCAACTCGATGGCCCACTTAGCCAGCCTTCCTGATAGTTCAGGTTTATGTAAAATTCTTCTGAGGGGGAAGGTCGTGATGACTAAGATGGGGTGACATTAAAAATATGGTCTAAGCTTTCGTGAAGCTACGACTAAGGCTAAAGCCAGTTTTTCGAGATGTGAGTACCTTGTCTCGGCGTCGATGAGTGTTTTGCTAATGTAATAAATGGGAGATTGCGTACCTTTGTTTACTCGAATTAAGACTGCACTTACAACTACCTTAGATACGACCAGATAGATGAGGAGACGCTCCTCCGGCTCGGGTTTTGAAAGCAGAGGTGGAGATGATAGGTATGCCTTTAGTTCTCTCAGGGCCTGGACGCATTCAGAAGTCCATTCTAGTCCGTTATCTTTCTTGAGTATGCCAAAGAATTTATGGCACCTATCCGACGACCGCGAGATGAACCTCGATAGAGCGGCGATGTGACCGGTCAACCTTTAGACTTGTTTCTTCATGGTCAAGAGTTCTGGTATCCCTCGATGGCTTTGATTTGGTCGGGGTTGACCTTTATCCCTCGCCGTGATACTAACAAACCCAAGAACTTTACCGAGGCTACACCAAATGCGTATTTTTTTGGGTTTAGCTTCATTTCGTACCGTCAGAGTATATCGAAAGTTTCTTTCAGATGATCAATATGATCTTATCCCCTTTCGGACTTGACCAACATGTCATCTATATATACCTCCATAGTTTTGCCGAGCTGATCCTTGAACATCTTTGTCATCAACCTTTGATAAGTAGCTCATGCGTTTTTAGTCCAAAAGGCATGACCCTGTAGCAGTACGTTCCTTGGTGGGTGATGAACGTGGTTTTTTCCTGATCTTATTATTCCATAAGGATTTGATTATATCCTAAGTATACATCCAAGAAACTTAGTATCTCGTGCACGGCCGTTGCGTCGATGAGTTGGTCGTTATGTGGCAACGGGAACGAATCCTTCGGGCATGCCTTGTTCAAATTTATGAAATCCACGCACATTCGCCACTTTCCATTCTTTTTTTTGACCATCACTACGTTAGCGACCCATTAGGGGTACTTCGATTCCCGAATGGAACCATTTTCCAGAAGTTTTTCCACCTTCTCGCGCACTGCGTCATTAATTGTGGAGTTGAATTTATGCCTGACTTGCCTCACTGGGGTGGAGCGGGTCAATATTTAAATTGTGTATGGATATTTCTTTTGGGATTCCCGGCATATCTGCATTGTTGAAATCAAACAAATATTTGTTAGCTGTTAAGAATTGACTGAATTTACCTGGTCCCTGAATCTTGCAGCCGATATATGCCTTCTTGTTGTGGTCATTGAGATCCAATTGAACGAGGTCGAGGTCTTCTATGGTCAAACCAACGACTTCATCCATATCCGGTTCCTTGATGATGTTCTCTGTTTCCTCTTGCTCCGACCTCGACCTTGTTGATTGCTATGCATCATTTTCTTTGTCATTTCTTTGTTGGGTGGTTGTTCCGTCTAAGGCAATGTGGTAGCATTCTCATGATATGAGTTGTTCTCCTCGTATACTGAAAATCCCCTATAGAGTTGGGAATTTAACTACTTGGTATAAGCTGGAGGAGACGGATTTCATGGGATGTATCCATGGTCGTCCCACTATGGCGTTGTACGGGGTGGCCTGGTCCATGATGTAGAACGTTGTCTCCAGAGTTACTCCTCCGGCCAGAATGGGGAGTGTAACTTCCCTGGATATCTGTTCAACTGCATTGTTAAAACCAGTTAGCCTGATGCAGCACGACACTATCTTATCTTCGAGTCTCATTTGGGTAAGCACTCGGGGATGGATAATGCATGCGCCGCTCCCGTCATCTATCATAATGCATTTAACATCGGTATCTAAAATACGTAAAGTAATAATGAGGGCATCATTATGGGGAAAGGTCAAACCATCGGCATCCGACTTGTCGAAGATGATGCTTTCTTCGAGTTCATCGTACCGCTCGCGGGTGATAGATCGCTTGAGTTTATGGGTAGTGGTGAACTTCACACTATTGATAGAAGCATCATCGCTGCCACCGATGATCATGTTGATGGTACGAGCTGGTGAGGGTGGTTTTGGCGGTCATTGGTGTTTGCGCCCTCTGGCGAAGTTAGTTCTTCCCATGTCGCTCAACAACTCTTTGAGGTGCCCTTATCGCAACATATTTACGATCTCTTGCCTCAGGGCGATGCAATATTCAATTTTGTGTCCTCGTTCCTGATGGAACTCATAGAGGGCGTCATACTTTTTGGTGTTCGGGTCAGATCTCATCTTAGGTGGCCACTTCACTTTCGGTCCGAGTTTTTCTAGAGCGTAGACTATCTTTGTAGGTGACACACAAAAGTTGTGAGCAAATAATAGGGGAGGCATACCTCGGTCGTTCCGATGAGTTCCCGTCCTTGGTCTGGATGGACCTTTTTCGTAGCGGGGGGAGGGCGCAACGACCGTACTTACATATGGTTGATGTCGTTCCCTGTTAGGTCGCGAAAGTGGATGATCTCTTCTGGCGTTGTCTCTTTGATATTTTCTTGATTAGGCTTGTACCAAGGTCAGTCAGCGAGTTGCCCGTTGAGGTCGTCCTTATATGCACGAACCTCGACAGTATAAGCATTGTGGATTTCGTCCCAAGAGGTTGGGGGATACTTCATCAACCAACTCAATAGTTTTCTAGTTGCTCTCGAACAATCTCTACTCAGACCATTCTGCAAGGCTGCGACCCATCCCTTCAGATACGTTTGGCAGAGTCATCCTCACTCGGTTGAACCGGGCGAGAAAGTCCCTTAGTCCCTCTCCCATGGACTTCTTAATAGTGAATATGTCATTCACTCTTGCCTCGGCCTTCTTAGCTCCGGCATGGGCCGTTACAAACTTGTCGGCAATTTCATCGAAAGTCTCTATAGATCGTGTTGGTAGCTGCGAATACCATATTAATGCCCCTCTTATAAGGGTTCCGCCAAACTTCTTCAGTAAAATGGAAGATACTTATTCTTTTGCGAGACCTTTGCCTTTTACGGCGGTGACATAATGAGATACGTGATCTTCAGGGTCGGTTGTGCCGTCATATATCCTGAGGTAGGGCGGCATTTTAAAGGTTTTTGGTATAGCATGTGGGGTTGCATCATCACTGTACGGTTGTTCGATGAACCAGTCGGCGTCCCTCTTCAGCAACAGCTTAGGAGCACCCGGTATTTTATCGACCCTTTCTTGGTGTTCTTTCATTTGGTCTCGGAGCGCCTTGTTTTCATTCTCCATTTCTTCCAATCCTTTTAGAATGGTTGTGAGGGCGTTATCTCATACACTATCAATGACATTGTGAGTAATACCTATCGTTGGAGGAAAGAGTTGGTTGCACTGTTCGTCTGCTTGTTGTATCGTACAAGTCCTTGCGTTTTTCGTAGTTGTATCCCGAGCGGGCTTGTTGAGGATGCTGGCTAGCATTTCAATTAGCCACGCTTTGAGGAGATTTTTTACAGCTGGGGGCGTCTCTTCTTCCACAGACGTGGAGGCTCCCTTACCACGTGATTTTGTTATGCTACAGTGAGGGGGCGGTGACCCATCACGTCTAGGGGAGCACTGGGCGTCGCGCCCTCGTCTGCTTTTTCACATCTTTCGTTGATGACGTTCATGAGGTTGGTTGGGAGGTCACTTGTTATTCTTGTCCTTTATTCCCGGTTACCTGCCATGTTGGGATTTGTGCACACAAAGAAAAGAGATCTTGTTTTTTTTATGTTAGTGACTCATGCTAGTTGTAGATCTAGAAGAAACTAAAAGTTTAACTAAGGAATCCCCACAGACGGCGCCAAATTGTTTGACCAAAAAATTTGGATCTTGGTTCAAATAATTAAGGCCAAAATCTTAGATAGCCCCTTAGACTTGGCACCTTTTGTAAAATAAATATATAAACTTATGGGGTGACCGGATAGACACTTAAACTCGTCCAAAGTGTAATTTTTAAACACCTATATCCATCCTGGCATACCACTTGTTGTATATTTACTAATGAGCGCGTGATACCTAATTTAAAGTTGTTGAGTCAGAAAATTAACGGTAAAAAAGCCCTCTTTATATAACCCATACCCAATACTACTTTTTTCCAACGATTAAAAAAAACCTAACCCCTAATATTCCTCTTCTCCATAGTTGAAAACACCATTGAAGCCAAAAATATTCAGAGGTCATTGTATGTGTTTTCTTCTACATCTCTCTTAAATCACAGTAAAAACTCCCATATATTTTTCTCTCTAACTTGTTATCTCCCTTCTCCAAACAAGTTGACGATGAGACTAAGTAATGGGGCTATGATCTGTCATTGTGGGAAAAAAGTAGTATTGTAGAATAATCCTTGTCGAAGATTTTATGGATGTAAATATGAACGAGTAAGTATTGATTTTATGTTTCTTTGTTTTCCTTAAGTTTCAATTCTTTTTTCTCTGTTTTTGGATATTAATCTTATATTGCTTTGTGAATAGGCTGGATGCAAGTACTTTATGTGGTACGATGAGCAAATGCCTGACCAAGCTCGAAGTTATAACACTATCCATGTGGAATTGTAGCAGAATAAAAAAAAATAGAATTATTCCCCAAAATCCTAGACAAATGCCCAAACTTTTAACCAAAAATAACAACAAAACCCTAACTCATTTAAAGTATAAATCCATGCAAACGGAAGTACTTTTTACTAGTTTCTGTCACTGAAAGACAAAATCAACTCTAATCTCCAAAACAATTTATCAAAACCCTTGAACATGGAATCTGCAGTCAACCCATCAATCCCCCAACATAAAATAAAATCTTCACCTTTACATGATTTCCTCTTGATTTTGGTGAAGTTTGGATGAAATTTAACTTTAGAATTAAAAGAACTATGATGCAAATTAGATAGGGAATGGGATGAGAGCTAGGTCTTAGAAAGCGAAGAGAGAAAAGATGAACAAATGAGAGGTATTATTTGGCTTTAGACTATTATTTGCTTACATGGAAAAGAAAATACACTTGTTAACATATTATTCGTTCATTTGCCATGTTAAGTGGCGTTTGGACCTCACGCACAAAGTCTAACATAGAGTGGTGTTTAAATATTATACTTTGGACGAGTTTAAGTGTCTATCCGATCATCCCATAAGTTTATATGTTTATTTTACAAAAGGTACCAAGTGACAAGGTGGGTTGCTCTGATGGTAAGCGCCCTCCACTTCCAACCAAGAGGTTGTGAGTTCGAGTCACCCCAAGAGCAAGGTGGGAGTTCTTAGAGGGAAGGATACCGAGGGTCTATCGGAAACAACCTCTCTACCCCAGGGTAGGGGTAAGGTCTGCGTACACACTACCCTCCCAGACCCCACTAGTGGGATTATACTGGGTTGTTGTTGTTGTTGTTGTTACAATGATGATGAGATAAGGGGCTATCTAAGATTTTTGCCAAAATTAAATTTATGTAATTAGGGGTTAAACTTAGTTAACAACAATATCTCTAGATGCAGCTTTCAAGGGTGCAATAAACAGTAGATGGATTCGGTCAGATAGCAATATCAATATGCAATAACTGTTCTAAAAAGCATGAGCAACAATGTAGCATTTAATATCAATGAATAACAATAAATGACATTTAAGTAAATAGGAGGAATGATTCACCCAATAAATGATGAAATAGATGGATGTTCCTCCTGACAATGATGAGTGACTGACAAATCCTTGAATATTCGAGTTATTCTCGGATCTGATGGAAAAGTATGGAATAGTATAAACGAGAATCTTAGTGAAAATGTGGTGTTTGTATCTTAGTAAGAGAGAGAAAATCTTTTTGGCAAAGTGTGTTCTTACAAATGAAAATTACATGCCCCTATCATTGTCTCTTTTTTCTATATATGTGGGGCATACTCCTAAGAAATCCTAATAGTACAAATACAGAGAATATCCTCAGAATATTCTCCTTTAATATCCTATCCTGAAAAACTAGCCGTTACAGCTCTTATCAACGATATTCGACCTCGACCCTTGTTGACGTCTCGACTACGGCTCTTGTCGACACTTCGACCGGGGACTTTGCTGCCTCTTGTGTCATTTCGACTAACGGCGACTCGAGAACTCTTCCTTTAATATTATCTTGACTTGAATACTCTAGAGACAAATTTTGACCCATATACATAATTAACATAATCGAATATTTATAGTTTATTTTATAGTCAAAAAATAAATATTATAGAGAATGAGAAATAAATATTATAACGGGTAATTAAACTTTTTATAATACAATATTTAAAAGTAATATGTCCAAACATAAAGTTCAAAATCTAAATCATAATCTAAGTTCGAATGATGAAATTAATTTTTACTTGCAAATATATATTAAAACTTGAAGAAACAGTTTGCAATCAAAATACTACTTAGTAAAGTCGAGGAATAAGGGGTTATATTTTAAAGATGAAGAACGTGGCGTTATATAACCTTAGTATAAATAGACAAGTAAGCAAGCAAGGATGAAAGTGATAAATCAATGAATGAAAGAATCAAATTTTTTAATGTTTCAATCCAAATTGAAATTTCAATTTGGTTAAATCAGATTTTTCGGATTAATCCGAATAATCCACTCCCTTATTTTTTAAAATAGTTAAACTTTTTAAACGAAACTGTAACCTTAAATAATGTCTTATAAAATTTTAGACTGATATGTGAATCTATACTATATTAAAAGCACGAAAACCCTTAGCGAAATGTCGTTCGTCTTTTTTATCCTTTAAAATTTGATTTTACATTAGACAAAATTATTATTTACTCATTTTCCTAATATTTAGGACATAAAATTAAATAAATTTTTGGATATTATATCATTCCATATTTGGACTATATAAAAACTCCTAATATTTAGGAATTTCAAGTCAAGAAAAATTTAACTTATATAAATACATTACTTATTTCAATTTAGGAGAACTAACTATTAGCGTGTCATTACCGTTATCAATATGTTTCTTCCATAAGAAAAAGTAATTTAACTTATATAAATACATTACTTATTTCAATTTAGGAGAACTAACTATTAGCATACCATTACCGTTATATATATGTTTCTTCCATATAGAAAAAGTGATCTTTAACTTTTAAAAATTTAATCCCCTCACGTAAAATTATAGACATATAATTTATTTTATAAATATGACTATGTTTCTATCTCAAGACACAACTCGACATTTATAAAACTTAAAAATAGAAATAATTCCAACAATTTTATTTATTGAAAATCGACGGGGATTTTATTTGTCTTTGGACACGTAGAATTACTTTTGAAAACTATTGATTTGGTTATCTACTATATGTCAATTTTTAAATTAAATATATATTCTGAAAGTAGAGAAATACTATTAACGTTTTAGAATAAATCTAATAAAAAGTAATAATATTTAAAGTACCTAACAACATAAAAATTTATGGAGTAATTATGTGAAATTAATTGCCCATAGAGTTGAAATTGGTTGACATATCCACTTTTATACATTTAAAAAACTAAATTATTCCTTCAACAAATAAATCTATGTTAAAAATTAAAATTAATACTTAATTTTTATTCTAATATTTAGATCTATTAAACAAATTAAATTCTACCATAATTTTGATGGAATGCGATTTATGGATCATACATTTGCATTAAAAGAATTTGATATATAAAAATCCGAAATTGTAATATGAGTTGACATTAATTTTTAACCCTTCATAAATGCATTTTATGTCAATAACAACAACAACTATGCCTCAGTCCTAACTCCGCCTCTGTGAGATCGCGTACATTGGCTGTCCCAAGCTAGCATAAAGGAGGACAATTACGGTAGGCAGCCAGCCAGCGTAAAACTTGCTAATTCATAATGAATTCATGTAAGATAAAATCATAATTATAATTAATAATTATGTTTTGACATAACTAAAATTTAAAACTTTGAGGACTTCTATAAGGACAGAGCTTCTTCCTTTATTGAGATAGTTAAATAAAATCGACAATCATCATTCTCATAATTTTATATTATTTTTTTTTGTTATCTTTTACTTATATAACTCAAAACTTTAAGATAATGCTTATGAGATTTTTTTAAATCTTTTATTTTTTCAGACGAGGTTCACGCGCAATGCGCGTACTCTAAGACTAATACTATATTAAAAGCACGAAGGCCCTTAGCGAAATATCGTTCGCCTTTTTAACCCTTTAAAACATGATTTTATATCGGATAATCTTGTCATTTAGCGCTTCTCCAAATATTTAGGACATTAAAATCAAATAAAATTTAGTTTATTAAATTTTTTCTTATTTAAATTAGGCCTTTAAAATCAATTAAAATTTTTTCTTATTCTAACAAAAAGAGAAATAGAAAACTTAAAAAACTTACCTAACGTTAATTAGGTAAATATGGAAAATTGAACAATTCTAATTTATTGCAACATAAATAACGACAAAAGTGAATATGGTTTCTTTAATTAACTATAAAATTCTAACAATTTATGAAGATTAAAGTGGCCGATCTCTTATTTAATTTAAATAAGGTTAAATTGGTTCTCTAATATCGGTAAAGCCATATCTTCCCATTGCAAATAACAATAGTAAAACATGTACACGTTTATGACATAAATAGTATATATAGGTTTTTAAAATTATATCTCACTCACTTTAAATATGATTTTGAGCATTCATTATTTTGATTAAATTACTGTTGTTCTTCTTTAGTTTTATCATATTTATTAATTCATGAAAATTGAAAACTATACGTTATTCTATAGATTACTGTCAGTATTTGTCCGTTATTTTGTACATATTTCTTCAACGTCACAAAAAGATAGTTCTTGCTTTGAAAGAATGCCCAATCAAGTGCCATAAAAATTTGATTTTGGTAGCAAAAGATATGACCATCAAAATCAGTTTGTATGTTATACTCCCGGGTAATTTTTTAAATTTTCATTTGTCTTTTTGTATTCCTAAAAGGAGTGAACTTATTCTACTTATGTTCTGATTTTAACTTCAAGAGTAATTTTCTTCTCATTTGGAAAGGTGAAATTAGAATCTCACTGCCATAAGTTTACTCTCTTTTGGGGATGGCAAATAGAATTGATAAAAAATTAGAAAAAAATAAATAAAAACTTGTTACTTGCATGTTTCTTTGTAAAAGTCTAGGTGAGGATTGTTCAGTCAATGTGTTTTTATATTGACTTTTTTAATAATTTATTTATATTTGGTTTAGACCAAATCTAAAGTCAGTGGGCAAATAAGATTAAATTGTCATTACAGTTAGTTTTCTTTGTATTTTTTATTTGTTTATACGTGTATGTTTATTTTTGATTTGTTTTACAGTAATTTGTTTAGGTTTTTCTTATTTAATTTATAATTTGTCTAGGTTTAGTTTAGAATGAATACCAAAGTTATTGAGGAGTCCAAACCTTATGGTCATTAAGAAATTCATTAACTTTAATTTGTTAAAATTGAAATAACAATGTATTATATGGAAGCTCACATAGCAAACTTTAAATAACAATAAATCATATGAGAAAAGAGAAATATATAAAAAGAGATACAATAATATAATTTGGTCACCTGACCTATATATGAGCAATTCACCAAAAAAAAATAGTACACAAACATTTTCCTCCAAAAAAGGAATGACCAAATAAAGAATAGATTATATTTTTCTTTTAAGAAAGTAACAAAATAATTGTGGCAAATATTTGCCCATGCTTCAAAGGAAAATTAAAACTTAAATATAATAAATTAGGTCAGAAGCAACAACATAACATATCATTATTTTATACAATAAAATATGTATAATTATAATTACTACTAAATAACTAACTCATTTCGTACGTGAAGATTTTGAAAATATTCAATTACTTTGAATTCATCTTGTCTTAACGTAAAGTATTTATTTTTTATTCAAAAAATTATTGCATATATCTCAACATCAATTATTATTTCACATAATTTATTTTTATTCTTTATTACGTAAGATTTTTTAATAATAGACACAAATTACACGTACACCGAAACTAGTAAAATAAAAAGGCAAACTCGCAGACGAAGAAGTGTATGTAGAATTGATAAGAGACCGCATATATTGCATGCAATGTAAAGGGTAAGACAGGTGTCTTTGTAAGAGAACTGTTTGGTTTCATCACACAACAAAATGTTAAAACCTTAGACAAAACCCCATTCTCATAACAAGAAGCTAAAATTTGCAAGCTAAGTTGTTTTCACCTCTGAGTATCAATATGTTGCTTTCCCATGTACCCACAAAACAAAACAACACCTCAAATCAGCCTTCTTCACCACGTGTTAGTGCTCACTCAGTACTACTAGCTCAGCACTCAGCACCATTATAACGCCTATTCTCATGGGTTTTCATTCTTTTCTTGATTTTTGCTAGAATTCATGTCCATTTGTTACTCTCTTACCCTCAATTCTGCATTTTGCAGTGATGGGGTTCTTCCATTTCTTGAAAACACAGCTTAGTAGGAGTTTGCAGCTCAATTTGAGTGCCATTTCTAACTATGTCAATGCCTTCATTTCTTCATCGATTGTAGATTGTAAAGTTAGACTCTTGAGTTCATTCGCTTCAATTCTTGGGTTTAGGAAGCTGTGTTTTCTTGAACCAGAAAAGTGTTCCCCAGTGAGTACTCAATCATTTGAATCCAATGTTGACAAGAAACAAGAAAATGCTGTTTCTGCTTATGAAAAGGTTATTGAGAAGCCAAAGCACAAGAAAACCAACAGGCAGCCTAAGGAATGGAGGTGTATAGATAACTGCTGTTGGATAATTGGATACTTGTGCACAACTTGGTGGCTACTTTTATTTCTATGCAATTTTGCGCCTGCCATTTTGCCAGGACTTAAAGTTCCTGAACCTCCTGGGGTTAGACTCAAACGTGAAAACTTGACTGCTCATCACCCTGTAGTTTTGGTGCCTGGGATTGTAACTGGAGGTCTTGAGCTTTGGGAAGGTAGGCCTTGTTCTGAAGGCTTATTTCGTAAGAGACTTTGGGGTGGTAGCTTTGCTGAAATATTCAAGAGGTTTGTGTTGTAACAGTAAAGTCACAAAACTATTCTTCTTTTTTGTCACATTGAAGTAATTACCTTTGTTGAAAATGTTTTCTGCAAATTTAATTAGGCCTTTATGTTGGTTGGAGCACCTATCTTTGGATAATGAAACAGGGCTTGATCCACCAGGGATTCGAGTCCGGGCAGTGACAGGATTAGTAGCAGCTGATTATTTTGCTCCTGGTTATTTTGTTTGGGCTATTCTTATTGAAAATTTGGCAAAGATTGGATATGAACAGAAGAATATGTACATGGCTTCTTATGACTGGAGGTTATCCTTCCAAAATACAGAGGTATGTCCTTCCTCTGCTTATTTTCTTTAGTCTAACTTGCTAATGTTTCACTCAAGATATTCTCTATCTCATTTCTAGAATAACAGATGCATAAATTAATTCCTTCATTTAAGTATTTCAGGTTATCATAGTCAAATGTGTAGACCAATAAATGCCACTTTTATCATCATTTATTAGGCCAGTATTTTCTTTTCCTTTTTCCTGCAGCATTATCACGTTTAGTTTGATTGTCCCCTTGATAAGTACTCAACAGAAATTGGTCTATAATTCCACTACATTGATTTCTGCAGTAGTTGTAACAATAAGTACGCTTCAATCCTAAGCAAGTCGTGGTTGGCTATATGAATTGTAACTGTATATGTCACTCTAGTTACATTAGTAGTTGTAAATATTTTTAAAAAAACATATCTATATCGAATGAACGAAAATGAGTTTCTTTCTTCCATTTGGTTGAAAGAGTAAATCCGACTGTTTGAGGTTTCTTGAGGTGGTTGTCCTTCTTGAGGACATTGTCACTTGTCTCGAATTTAGATAGAGATCATTCTAATGTATCTGTTTATTTGGAAACAAGCAGATCAGAGACCAATCTCTGAGCAGGCTAAAGAGAAAAATTGAGCTTTTGTATGTAACAAATGGTTACAAGAAAGTGGTGGTAGTGCCTCATTCAATGGGAGTTATCTATTTTCTCCACTTCCTTAAATGGGTTGAAGCGCCTCCTCCCATTGGAGGGGGTGGTGGCCCAAATTGGTGTGCCAAGCACATCAAAACAATCATGAATGTTAGTCCAGCATTTCTTGGAGTTCCAAAAGCTGTGGCCAATATATTGTCTGCTGAAGGAAAAGATGTTGCCTTTATCAGGTTTGTCTTCAGAACCCAAAATTCTGCGGTGGAACTTTTCTATCATCTATGTTTATTTGGCTTTAAAATTGAAGGCATTGATGAAGCTGAAATTGATTCTTTTCCACCGAATACCTTTACTTTTGCAGAGCCATGGCTCCTGGTCTGTTAGACTCTGAGACCTTTGGTTTCCAAACCCTTCAACATGTTATGAGAGTATTTCGAACATGGGACTCTGTTGTTTCATTGCTACCGAAAGGAGGAGAGACAATCTGGGGCGACCTGAATAGGTCTCCAGAAGAAGAAAATGTATGTCATTCAGCAAAGACACAATACTTGCAATCCTCTTCAAAGGAGAATAATGGAAATGATACCGGCCCTCAGAGGACTTCCGTAGTAAAACAGCTTGCGAAATACGGAAGATTAGTTGCATTTGGGAAGGCAGCATCTGAGTTACCTTCTTCACAGCTCTCTTTTATTGATCCAAAGGTAAAAGGTTACGAGTTCCACCTTTTGTTTGATATTTCATCTGGACATTTTTGATTTATCATTCATTATGGCTCGTATAATTGCTCTGATAGAACGCACTTGATCATACTTGCATCATATCCCCTTTAAATGTGGCTAACAATGAAATGATAGGTTTTGCATATCGCGTACATGACATCTTCTAAGCTTTGACTCCATTTTAGAAGCTATAATTGACCACATAAAATATAACGATTGCTGATTGCTGTTGACATGTATTACTGGATTATGAACATAAGAAGAGAACCATTAAAACTTTTAGATTTAATTGACAGTACACAATAACAATGCCTGAATCCCAAGCTAGTTTGGGTTGGCTATATGAATCACCACTCTCCGAAGGTTTACTAGACGGTAATAGTAATAAGTCTTTTGTTGTTTTTTCCATTTCAATGCTACTTGCTCTGATATGTACGGAATAATTTTTTTTTCCCTTTTGTTAGGGAACTAGGGAAAATTTCACAGAATAAGTAATGGTTTTCACTTTCCTATCCGTTTTACTGACTACGCATGTGATGTTGAATAACAACAGGAATTCGTGCATGAAAGTGCGCCCATTTCCAGCACATCATGTGAAGAGTTGTTGACAGAGTATGATGAGATTAGTCGAGAGAGCATCAAGAGAGTGGCAGAAAATGAAGCATACACAGCAAGAACTCTCATAGATCTTCTCAGATTTGTAGCACCAAAGATGATGCAGCGCACTGAAGCACACTTCTCTCATGGATTAGCAGAAGACTTAGAAGATCCCAAGTATAGTCATCACAAGTATTGGTCAAATCCACTTGAAACCATGTAAGTGCGAATAAGTAGCAAATCTATTAGTGTATAACTTCATTTCCTGTTCATTGTTTCCTCCAATTCACCTGAATGCCCTTGCTTAGTCCCAGTGCAATAAGTCAATCCTATGCTAATAAAAGTTCCATTTTCAGGTTGCCAGATGCTCCGGATATGGAAATTTATTGCTCATATGGAGTGGGAATTCCCACTGAAAGATCATATGTCTACAAGATGTCACCGTCTGACCGATGCAAGAGCATTCCTCTTCAAATTGATTGCTCTGCAGATGGAAGCGATAATGGCTGCTTGAGTGGTGGAGTGTACTTTGTCGACGGCGATGAGAGCGTGCCAGTCGTGAGCGCTGGCTTCATGTGCGCAAAAGGATGGCGAGGCAAGACACGTTTCAACCCCTCGGGGATTGCTACTTACGTGAGAGAATACCAGCACAAGCCACCAGCTAGTCTGCTAGAAGGGAGAGGCACAGAAAGTGGTGCTCATGTTGACATTCTGGGAAACTTAGCCTTGATCGAGGATGTTCTACGTGTTGCTGCTGGTGCCTCAGGTACAGAGTTAGGTGGTGATAGGATTTATTCGGGTATCATGGAAATGTCGGAGCGGATAAATATTCGGCTATGACAGCAAAGCAATTTTTGATAGATGGATGAAGAACAAAGTAAGAGTCAGATAAAAGAGTTTACAATATATAGGAGAAGAGATGAGTGCACTAGCGTTGTTATTAGCTTTACAGAACACTTAAACAAACGACTTAAGACAGAACCTCAGGAAGGAATCAGGACATATGAAGTGTGAAATCAGTAAGGTGGGAGTCAGTAGGGTAACTATGCTAGTCAAAGCAATGATTCAATGTAAATGAATCAAGAATTAGGTCCAAAATGATGTATCATAGTGTTTTTGTTAATATGACTTTTGATTTTGGGGAAAAGAAAAGAAAAGATGCTGCTTCAATACATGCTCATGTCAATAAAAACAACGACAACAAAAGCTGCAGAGGTTAGTGTGTACAAAGACCATAACCCTATCCTGAGAAGTAGAGAGGTTGTTTCTGATAGACCCTCAAGAAAAATGAAAGAAACAATAGATTCAATGCATGCTCATGTTACTATTGGGAATTCATGGTTGTATATTTTGAATGTCTTGGTTATGCCTTTTAACATTGGCCTAATGGAGCATCTCCTCATTAAACTAATGCGGATTTGACTTCTAAGTATAAATGAGTCTGACTGATCTTAGATAGTCAACAATTTCCTTCATGTGAGGTTTTCCATTTGGTAAAAATATTAATAATCCTAATAATAGAGGAAAAAAGGCGTCGTTTTGCTGATGCAATTTATGTAAGTTGCAGTTTTAGTACCTGAATAAGTAAGATTTGAGTTAGAAATGAGTAAAAACTTGGCACTTCAAACTGTTTGATTACAGTTTTGCCCATAATGGTCCTAGTGCAGGCACTCTCTTTCTCATTTTCAATGATTCTTTTGACAGAACTTCTTCTGCAATTTTCTGTACAAGATAATTGTCATCTTCACACTTCTTGAATCTGCTGCTCTTTATTTGCTTTGTACTTGATTTCCAGTAGCCGAGTGTCTTCTCTAAGCAATAGTCGTAGTTTTCCGCATTCACTTAACAGAATATGCACAGCAGTTACATCAAGGAGAAGTTGTCTATTTTGTTGTTTCTGTGCTAATGACTGCACTAAATGTCTTTGTTACTTGGAGTCAGAGCATATAAAGCATTATATTGACTTATTGAGTCATTGAGTACACTTTTGAAGCAGCAATCAGATTCATAATTCTGCTAAGCAAGTTAACCTCAAGAACTTTTGTATTGCTTATACTAAGGTATGAGTACAATAGTACTGGAGTGAAATATAGGAATTAGCTCTCAATGAATTCTTTATTCATTGCAAGTTCTTCGCCAAATTTCTGTCTTGAATTACACTGACCTAGCACTTCAGTAAACATCTGCTGGGGCTTTACTCGTGAAAAGTTAAGCTGTTTTCTGCTGATTACAAAGGTAGAGCAGTAATTAGGAGTTTGACTATCACTTTAAACGTTAACACTGAAGAAATACTTATATGCTTATGATGCAGAGTGGACTTGTTTTGTTTTTCTACCAATCTTGTTCCAATCACGAGATTGACAGGCAAGAACTTGACTTGCTTGGATTCAAGGCGAAAACAAAAATATTGGCCCTAAACCTAAAGCTTTAGCAAGATTCGATGAACCTAATCAAATTGAGCAATTTGTAATTACTTGAGTACCGTACCAAAGTTTCTTTCACCGAACAAAATTCATTCTTCTCATATACCCTCTCCAAGTTCAAAATATCAAACGAGGTTTGACATATCTTTTCTTTCAGATAAGACCAGATGAAAACAAGGTTTATATTCTACGGGAAAAAGCAAAAATAAAAAAATAAAAAAAAAAAAAATCAAAATTCCCACTACCAACGAAAAAATTGTCTCCTCGTGCCTTTGCTCAATCTAACTGCTTGGGACAACCAAAATTCTGCAAGCCTGGACTGGACAACAAGGTAAAGGAAATCGTATCAGTGGATCCACTGAGGATAGGAGTTTCGAACTGTTGGAAAGACAAACCAAAATCATTTTGAATATTCACTGTCCATGATAGTGTAATCAGTCCCTCATTCCCCCCCCCTTTAAATCCTAATCTTATGGCAATCTTAGGGTTAAAATCATGTCATGACAAGCAATAAATAAAATCTAAGGAAAATTTATTCGCAGAACAAAGCTTGTTCTTTCCACAGTACACCTACAAGTCCAAAAAATCTGTCAGGTATAAACAAAGCAAGTGTGAGATCATTTTCTTCTCATAGAAGACTGGAGAAACAGGTTCTAAAGTCTGTGTATGATATAACAAGTAACAGAAAAGATAACAGAAGAAGAATGCTGGACCCAGACAACAAAGTTGGGTTGTGAGAACGTCCACCAGTAGTGTCCTGCTCAATTTCATCACGATCACAGATGCAACCTCGTCAATGGTGTTGACACAGAGCCATTAATCATGACGAAGTCAAGCATCTGAATGATCAACATAACAGAAAATTAGGCAAGCTGCACAGCGCTCTGGGATTCTCCTACAAGATTTGTTGAACGGAATGCCGATAGCCTCCAGATGGGACCATCGTAATGAAAACGTTCTCAAGCTACTTAAACTACCTGTAGCCATCAGTGATAACTCCCAAACAGCTAGCAGCCACAAACCCTAAACACCAAGCTGCAAGAAAGGTTAATCCAATTCAATCAGCACCATGAATTACGAGTGAAGAAGAAAAACTTCTCAAAGTTTCTAAACCAAGCCCACACTTGTATCCCATCTAATAACATCAGTCAAAACCGCATTCTCCGCGGATCCTTTCAGATGGATATCCTGATGTGAGGTGATTTGTTTTTCTGTATGACCCCGAGACAGCACAGATAAATGCTGGATGAGCATGGTGTCTTCCCTCATCATGTTAAGGCTTGTAAATAGTTGGTTTATTCATGAGCTCTCCTGCACTAGAACTGTGGGATCAGGGTATGTCATTTACAATTTTACATTGAAATGGAGATTGTCTAGTAACCTAAATAATATTCTTTTTCTTTCGTGATGTAGTAAACTATCAAATGCGGAACGAGAAAGAAAAAAAAATTCTGAATGTCGTAAGAAATAGATGGAGATGATAACGGAATACAATCAAGTTGCCATGTAGGAACAACAAATCTCAAGCATGTCTCAATTAATAAATTAATATAGGATGGTAACCTGATAAAAAGCAGAAAAGAACTCACTTGGTACATTTGTAACAGTAATGCAACATCTTATCAACATCTCCTTCATTCACATAGCATCCCTCCATAGAGAGATTTCCCTTCACTTGGCCCTCAAGGGTTCTCCATCGACTTAAAAGTTCAACAATTCCATTAAGCTACGTTTAAATTAAAGAAACCAGAGAATTTGCAACGATCAAGCAATCAATTAACTATGTCCCAATCCCAGACCAGTTGATTTCGGCTATACACATCCTCTATTCATTCCGCTCTACTAAGTTCCATTCCGTTTCAATACTATCAGAAGGTAACATCAGTTTAGAAAAAGAAATGTGGATTATCCAGTGAAGATCCGGTCGGAATCTCACTGGGCAGTGTTCTTCCTAGGAAAATCCTTTTTATCCAAAAAAAGAGAGAGTTCTGAATATATATCAAGAAGGATACAGCAAAGCTTCTTGCCGTTAATTTGGCGGATCTTTCATGGTCTTCACTGGTATCATCAACATCATAATTAAGAAGTTCATCCTCAACCACCTCAGATTTGCTTGTGAGAACTGAAACATACTGATGCAGATTTGAAGGACTCATCTCAGTTTTTTGAATTTGAATCAGTAACCTTGCAAGAATGCTCCAAACTGCACTTCGCGCTTCTATATCATCAGAAGCAAAAGGAAATACATCAAGTAGACCCTGTAAGAACAGCAGGTCTGAAATGATCCAAGTGTCATTACTGATTCGATAAGTTAGCATAAACTAAGGCCACATGAAGGAACTTAGGCATAGCATATACTGGTGTAATCATGAACTCTACCTTGTGATATCTCTAAAGTTAGATCAGCTGCATCAGTCAGAATATTTGCTGTCAAAACTGAAGCAGAAATGCAAGAGTTGGCAAACTGCAGGCAATGGATACATCAGAAAATAGCCGCTGCATAAGAACTCATATATTGCAGTAATATTTTTTCACCGCCTATCCTTTTACTTCCACATTTTTTCTCTCAAGTTGTTTGATGGATACATAACAAGGGTAAAAAATGCAAGATTAGGAGTTAGGAACTACAGAGAAATTTCCTGTATTTAATTAAAATAGACGGTGTGCTTTCCTTGATCTTTAGCTCAATTAACCATACTGAAGGATAAAAGCTCTGCTAGCTCCAACATACATCAGCTTTATCCGGAAGCTTGATCAATTGAGTAAGCAGCTGGAAGAGTCCCTTGTTTGAACAAATTTCTTGTGAATATTCATCCATGACCGAAAGAGCTTCAACTGTCTGAAGAATCAAATCTAGAAAGGAGTACCTGGTGTATCACATCAGTTGATTAGTTAACTGCAAGCATACTGGTTCATAATAGATGATAACTTAAAAGAAAGCCTCATGAATGACAATAACATTTTTTGGGGGTGGGGGTGGGGGGGAGGGACCACCAAAATGATGAATTACAATCTGTTTCTATAATATATATTTCCCAAGGCTTAGGCAGAGAAATACTTGGAAGGAAAAACTCCAAAATGTAGAAAGTCTGTTGACTGCACCTGGCAAGAGTCAACTTTAACATGGAAAAATATTAAAGAAAAGTAATCCTTTCCTTATTAAAAAAAGGGAAAAGGGTCAAAAATACCCCTCTACTATGCGAAAAGGATCATTTATACCCTCCGTTAAACTTTTGGTCCACCCTTACCCCTGACGTTACAGAAGTGGTGCAAAAATACCCCTCCTCCGTTAGGGCCCTCCACCATGGCCACCATCATCCCACGTGGACTGACATTTAGCTGAGGTGGACGCCACGTGTTATGCCATCTCACCATTCCAACTCCATTTTACCCCTCCCTCCGCGTTCTCTTCTTCCACCATTATCTCCCCCTTCACCCAAAAATAAATATTTAAATGAAAAAGTAAGATTTGTTGATTACTAATTTCTGCTGATTCTTAGAGGCATTTGATTTTTCATGCCAACTTATACTAATTTGTGTCAGAAATTCTTCTTGTTTTCTATAACGAATTTAACTTTCCATTCTGCCTGTGATTCATAGTTTTTCAGTATGCCGAAGTCGTGGGTACATTGGTACTATGATTTTACTTTTTATCCATGGTTTAGTTGTGACTATAGCCAGATATGAAAGGTTTTAGCTTTTTACTATTTAGGATTTGAATTCAATTATGATATGTTAATATATGGAACTTTTTGTAATAGTCGGATCTTGTTCTAGTTTAATGGTTCAAAATTAATGTGAGATGGGGAAATTTTGAAAGGAGATATGGCAGCAGTAATGGAATTATGGAAATAAGGTAGTGGTCTTTGTGATTTCTTTTTGAATTCAAAAAGAGAAAAAGAAAAATGGGGCTGGGATGGTGACGTGGCATGCCATTTGGCGTCCACCTCAGCAAAATATTAGTCCACGTGATGGTGGCCATGGTGGAGGGCCCTAACGGAGGAGGGGTATTTTCGCACCACTTCTGTAACGTCAGGGTAAGGGTGGACCAAAAGTATAACGGAGGGTATAAATGATACTTTTCGCATAGTAGAGGGGTATTTTTGACCCTTTTCCCTTAAAAAAATATATTAAACAAAGCTATCATATGCCAAGGACTAAAGTCCTGAAAATATGGATGGAATAATTAGCAATCATATCAAAGTGAATTTAGAATAAATTAAAATAGCCTCCTTGATTATTAAGGAACATACCTTTCAGGTAATCTTTCTTCTATTAACTTGCTTATCTCGACAGATAGGAGATCAACCAGAATTCGTGGGAGGCCTAACTTTATCAGTGGTGGTAGCAGTATCGTAGCCACATCTTGCTTACTTTCTGCTATTGCTAACAGAAGACTAATGCTCTGTGGACAAGAGAATATTACGTCACATAAACATAATGCAAATGCTGAGCAATAACAGCTAAGGGAATGAAACAAAGATCATAAAATACTAATATAAAAATATTTCAGAAGGGTAAAAGATGGTATTCAACAAAACTAATACATTAGGAACTTCAATCGACTCTATACATAGAACAAATTTTCCAGATACCATCATGCTACCATCCTTGAATGCACTTGATTCAACAGAAAGTCACTACGCTCATAAAGATAAAATACTTCTTCATATAACAAAAAGATTATCAATCTTTCACTACTTCTATAGAAGTAACTGGGTAGAAGCTCTATTATTCATGTCAGGGTTTGTTTATCAGAAAATAAAAAAAAAATATTTTGCAAGGGACCAATTAATTGGAATATAAACTATATTTCAGGTCTTGGGATTTCCAGGAGATCAGTAGTAATTCTCAGAACATATCACACTTGAAGATTAAGATGACAATCGTGAAAAGGTAGATGAATGACTAAAAAATAGACAATTCTGTTGATAGAGAATTACAGATCATCAGTAAGCCTATCAGAATATTACAGAACATCAATGAGTCTACCATAGAAATTTGGTGTTGCCATTCAGAGCCTTTATCAACTATATATTTCTCCTGCCCCACTTCCATTTAGTGTCTGTAAATCCCAACAATTTAATGCCAATATTTCTTCTTCATATACAATTTATATTCCAAATAATTATTCCTTTCTACTGTCATTTGTGTTGCTATTCTCTACGAAAGCACTCTAATATAAGCATTACTGTCATTTGTGTTGCCATTAACGTGTTGCCTTTCTACTGCTCACAAGTCTGTCGCTGGCATCTATTCCATATAGTGGTGAAAGCCAGAGATAAATAAATGCGGTATATACTCATCGAATAAGGAGCACATACACCACACTGTAAAATCGCAAGACCCCCAGATTCAAAAAAGTCAGAGCAAGCTAGATCAAATACAGGGAGAAGCTACATGGAAAATTGAAGTCAGTATCATTGCTACCTTCTCTTGAAGCTGGAGGTTCAAAGTGTTCTCTATGATCCATAAAACACGACATAAAATATGTTCGGATTGCAGTGCTTCCACCAAAAAAGCACTTTCTTCGCTTTGAAGAAATAAAGTTATCAGCCTGTGCAACAATGACAACTATAAGAAGAAGTTGATCGAGATAAAGCTAAGGCTATATGAAACTATGATACATCTCGTCACTTTTTCTCAGAAAAGAAAAATAACTTCCATGCATTACTATACTAAAACTATGATTTTTGTAAGCCAAACGTACAGGAATTCCAAAACTACATATTTTTGATTGTGCACCGGGTGTCCGAGTCTCTTTGAGCCCCGACTAATCCCGGGGGTGCACAGGCCCTCGGCAAGGAGTTTCCCGCAAGTGCACCACGGTTAATTCAGGTTTTACCCAGTCCGATGGCCCTCAGAAATTGTTTGCACCCAGTGGGTTTCGAACTTGAGACCTTGAAAGGGAGCAAACCCCAAGGCTCAAGTCAATTGCCACCAGGCCAACCCCTGAGGGTTCCAAAACTACATATTATCAGTTGCAATTAAGGGAAAATGACTTCCATGCATTACTATACAAAACAGTGCTTCCACGTTAATGGCAACAAGCATAACAATGCTATTCTCTACGAAAGCACTCTAATATGAGTATTACTGTCATTTGTGTTGCCCCCCCCCCCCTCTCTCTCTTCCCCACCAAAAAAAAAAAGAAAGGAAAACAATGTAGAGTAAAGTATACCCCTCTGTAAAATTACTAGTATAACCAACAAAACAGAACAAAAGAAAAACCAATCGGGGCTGAAGCAGTTAGTAAATTCTGTCATAGATGAATATGTTACCGGCATGCTTCACAGAGACATGGTGCGTCATCTAGAAACAATTGTTCCAATACTGTTCCAATCAGACCATTTGTAGAAGTGATCTTTCTTCGTGAAACATCATGGCAAGCTAGGTTCCCAATAATACCAAGGCTAATTTCCTGTTTAAACGAATTGACTACATCAATATATTTTCACCATCTCTCAAACTGAGTTATATGTAGTGATCAGAATAACCTAGATCATGAAGCAAAAATCCAAAACAAAGAAGGATCCAGCAGAGGAATAAAGTAAGACTTACAGTAATCCGTGCAGATTTTGACACCATGAGAGTAGCCAAAAGCACTTCAAGAGCAAAGTTTTCAACCTGTACATAAAAGTTAATCATCTCAAGAGACAGGAACTCGAGCAGTGAACATAGCAGATGAGAAGTCATCCACCCACTAATGACAGCAAATCCCCCCCCCCCCACACACACAGAGGAGTCCCAAATATGAAATAGAGAAAAATAAGGGGATGAGCACAAATAGTTAATTTTTAGAAAAATCACAAATAGGTACACTTATACCTGTTAATCGGGCCGGACTGACCCGTTTATAGCCTGGTCCAGCCCGTCGCGTGGGGGCGGGCTAGGACGGGTTAGGTGGGGAGCGGGTTTCAAATGAACAGTTTTTTGATACCGGTGCACCGGAACCCGCTAAGCCCGTTAACGGGCTACAGCCCGGTAACTGAAACTCCTGATATTGACACTTGTATTTCTTATCTACACAAATATTTAGAAACATTATATAATTATTATGCTAACATTGTTGATGCTTCTTCTGCTATAGATGCAAATATTCCTTCAAGTTCAGTTTCAACATCTGGGACCAGTGCTTTGGATGATAATGATAGTGTTGAAGATTATTTGATTTGGTCTACAATAGGGGAGTATCAACAAACCAGTAGCAGGAATATCAATGAACTTCAATTCTACTTGCAAAAGTCAGCAGAGCCCCGCACAAAGGAATTTCTACCATTGGGTTGGTGGAGGAGCAACTCAAATCAATTTCCTGTTCTTTCGGCCATGGCTCGAGACGTGCTAAATGTGCTGATTTCAACAGTCGCATCAGAGAGCGCATTTAGCCAAGCAAGGCAGCAACTAGGAAATACCTGTCATTCATTGGGTAGCAACGCTTTGGAAATTCTAGTGTGCTTCAGAGATTGGATAAGATCAGAACGACGAAATCAAGGGCGTGACGAGGTAGATGAAGCGGAGGACCAAGAAATTGGAGATATAATAATTTATGGTTATGATTCAACCAATGCCGGAAACCAAGAACCTCATGTTGACATGGATGAACTTACAAAAATGATGCAAAGCATGTGATGTACTATTTGTTTTTTTATAATTGTTGTAAACTTTTAATTTGCAAGTTCAAAAATAACAAAATCAAAAAAGAACTTGCAACTTAATTTGAAGTATTATATATTATTCAATAAAAATATCAAATGAAAGTCTTCAGAGCTTGATCCTTACATATAGGTCTTATTAAATAATTTTTTGTAGCCACTTACTTTCAAATTTTAATTTTAACATTATAAAATTCAAATTTAAAATTTAAAATTTTAAACTTCAAAGTTTAATTCTAAGCCTTAAAAGTTTACAAACACTTAAGTATCAATAACATTGAATAAGAAAAACATAATTTACTTTAAAAAAAAAAAAAAAAAAACACGGCCCGCTAACAACCCGCTAAGCCCGAACCCGGACGGAAAAAAAAACCCGAAAAAGTACAGCCCGCTAACAGCCCGCAACGTTAAACGGACGGGCTGATTTTTTTTTTGTCCAGCCCGTCCCAACCTGCCCGTTAAACACTCTTAGGTACACTTAATAGTACTTGATATTTTTCTTCTTTGGATAAGTAAATACTGCTTTGATCTTCCAAATAAAATGTTCCCATCCAAAGCTGTCATGTGGTCCTTCAGAATACTTAAATTTGGAAGCTTTTTTTCTATTGTATGCGCAGCATGGTACACCTAACACAAACCATCTAAAAGGAAAATTGGATGCCAGCATCCAGACAACAAACCTCCTCTTTTTTCCTGAAAATATTATTGATACATAAAAATTCCAGGGCTAAGCCTAGCCCTAAGTCTCTTTAGAATGAATGCTTCTTAATGCAGAGCTTCAACCAAGAATTAGGAAGGCCTCTTTTGCAAAGCCTTTGGAATGCCCCGATTGGAAGGATAAAAAAGCTTATCATAATTATCAACCATTAATTAAAGCTTTCTGCTTTACTGTCTGGAGTAACTATCGAAAACAGAAAGAAGGGGTTATCACAACCCACTTCTCCCTCCAGCCAACGGAAGATCAAAAAAGAAAAAGACAACATGACAAGCAGAAGTTCCAATTACCATGAATTCAGCGTGAGTTCTACTAGCTGCTAGGTCCCATAAAATGCAGCCAGATTCTTCCCAATCCTCTTTTCCTACAGCTACATCCTCATGCTTATTTTGGAAATATAACTTGCCATTGACTGATTGTTCAACAAAATTTTCAGTCTTTGGTCCTTCAGTAGAGGCATCATGAGCATCATATCCAAGAGATATCTCTCCACACTTAACATTTGCTGGGAGGAGTTTCCGGATTAATGATATTATATAACTAGGATCAACTGTGGTTGTTATATCAAACAGCTGCAAAACAGAACATAACGCCTTATGACAGGAACCCAAAATTGGGAAAAGAATGCTAACACAAACACGAGAGTTATGTGTCAAAAACTTTTGAGCAAGAAGTAACACGTTCATAATCTCCACCATAATATAAAGAAAAAACAAGACCTGCAGACAAAAATTCGAAATTCAATCTTCTAGCATTGATGTGCGAAGCCTCTCTAGTTTCAGCGTCGAAGAAGCCCACACATGCAATTATAGTCAACCCTCAACTTATCAATGTTAAGCTGAGTAAGAAAAGTTCCAAAATTTCTTGGATTACACTTGGTGCCTGTCTTGGAGAACTTCCTACCACCTACCAGATATTCTTGCATTCCGATAATGTATAGAAAGGCCATACTTTGCATAAATATATATTACACTACCATTAAGATTCTTGTCAGTCTAGAAATAACCACCTTTGAAAATTTTCCAATCAGATCATCAAGGTAATTTAAGTCAAAATAGGTTAGTAGGTCAATGCTGGTGAATTAAACTTTCTGATTGGCCAAATGCATACGCGGGCACCTTAACTTGTCTGAATTTTTTGTTTAGACACTTAAACTCGGGCTAGTACCTATTAAACACCAAAACTCTTCCAAAAGTGTTCCAATTAGACCCATTTTGCTGACATGGCAAAGTGTGTATTTATCACTCTCTTAAAGCGCGTTTAGTATCTCAAAAAGCAGTAAATTCATTTTCATCTCTTTTTTTTTCTGTTTCTCTTTTTTCATGTTTTTGTTTTACTCTGGTTTTGCCTGAAGGACGATCTACCTTGCCAGAAGCACAGGCGGCAGCAAGCCTGCTTCTTGCTTCTCCACCAAAACACCACCACCAAGAACACTCTGAAAAAACCTTAGATCTGGTTTTTCCAATCCCACCCAATTCTAACATCACCATAATCAGCTATTCCTTGTAAATTTGATAATAGAAAAGCAGTGTCTAAATCGGTTGGTGGATATGTGTGCTGAAATCAGAAATTTGCATTTGTTATGAGAGTTGGTGAGATGATTAAGGTAACAAAAACTTAAAGATTTGCATTTGCCAAGCAAAAACTTATTTGAAATTCAGGACACCAAAGTAGAGACGTTTTCCTTATTTGTCTATCCTCTTTACAGATTTTATAAGCATTGCTTTTTCTCTGTTAATTGAGTTTCCACCCGGTCAGTGGTGATTGTATCAAGATCTCCTCTATATCAATTCTAGTTCCCAATTTCTGCTCAAGAATTCCGTTTTGACACTACAGCAACTAATTTTTCATGTTTTAAGCTGCAAAAAGCTCATGTAAATATTAAGGAAAAGTTACTGGAAGAATTGAAAGGAAATGTCGGGAGAGCTGTCTCATTGGTTTGTTTTGCCAGGTCAACCGCATTTGAAATGCATGCACTTTATTTTTCGGCTATCTCAGCAAAATGTGTTTAATTAAAACACTTTTGGAGGACTTTAGGTGTTCAATAGGTACTAGCCCGAGTTCAAGTGTCTAAATGAAAAATTCGGACAAGTTTCGGTGCCCGCGTATGTGTTTGGCCTTTCTGATTAAAGAAATATATTGGTGAGTTGAACTCTCTTATTCAAAGACATACGTCTCGATTTTAGACACTCTTTCCACTTTGGGAAGTCTCAAATGTTCGACGCAATTCGATATCTATGCAACTTTCACATCAAAAAGTCAAAATTTTAAAACTTTGATCTTTTGAACTGACTTTTCAACTATTATTGTAATATTTTTCTTCCATTATCACTAATATAATATATAAATCAAATTAAAATATTAAACTTTGTTTCAGTCAGGCGCTGTCATATGAAATGGGACGAAGGTACTATGATGCGAGATGAATAATGAGCTGGATCAGAGCTGAAGAGGTGTTAGTTAAGCTGTTATGAATGAACCAGGGCCAGCCAAGGAGAACAAACACGCAGATGGGCCAAGCAATGCATCAGATGGACCAATTGGGCTAAGGAAGGGTTTAAGGCAGAAACACCCCAACAAAAGGTTGATTGACGACATTTGGAAACCTGGCTAAGGAAGACAGGTGTTGAGTAACGATTGGTAGAAGAGGAATAGAGGTTTATTATATCTAGTACTGAGAGCAGCAGTAGAATTAGGCTGAGTCATTTGCAGAATTTGTTTCTTCTCACCCCACTCTCTGTCTGTATCCTCTCACCCCCCCCTTCTGGCTTTTCTCTATGTTTTTAAGTGTTGTTGCGTAGCCCTTTTTTTTTTTTTTTTTTTGTAATTCCGTTGTGGATATTTCAATACAATCAAGCTGCTCTCTCTCTTATTTGGTGTTTAACTGTAGTAACCACAACATTGGTGCTTTCATTCTTGTCCACCATGGAGGACGCTCGACTCAAGCAGCTCGAGGAATCTCAAACAGGTCTCTTTCAGTGGGTCTCCGACCTCAGCTTTGCCTTCAATGACCAGAGCAAAGTCATGCAGGAAATTCTATCCCAAGTAGCTACTATAAGTGCTCACATTTCTGGTTCTGAAGCATAGACATCACGCACTCGTCCTGGTGAAGTGATTCTGTCACAAAATTCGGCTGCCGGAGGTCCGGTGACTCTGCGTCATAAGCCGGCAACAGTCAAATTATTTCGATTCAATGGTGAAAAACCGGAGGCGTGGATTTTTCAGGTAGAGCGCTATTTCGATTTTTATTCGATCCTCCCAACTCATCAGTTGTCTATTGCTTCCTTGTCTATTGCTTCCTTTTACCTGGAAGGAGAAGCACTCGATTGGTATCGTTGACTCTTTCGCAATCACCAACTAGTTGACTGGCCACACTTTGCGGAGAAGTTGCGTCGTCGTTTCCGCAACAAGTCCTTATTACCTCCTGAGGGTCGTTTGTCTAAGCTTGTTCAGACATCCACGGTGTCGGAATACCAGGTTCGTTTTGAATCTGAGGCCAAGGAGTCGGTGGCCATTCCGGAGGAGGTTTGCGTTGGTACATACACGTCTGGCTTGCGTGCAGATATCCAATCGGAAGTCTTAGCTCGTGAGCGCAAAACGCTTGACGATGCTATGTGGTTAGCCCGTTTGTATGAGCAGAAACTTGGGCCTCAAACAAGCCCAATAAACCCAGCCTTTGCCCGGACCCAACCTCTATTACCAAACCCGAGTTCCACTACAAGGCATTCTCCCCTCACTACACCCATATTGCCGCCCGAGTCTAAAATTCCCTTTAAGCGCCTCTCAGCGGCGGAATTACAACAACGACGGGAGAAAGGGGTGTGTTACCACTGTGATGAGAAGTATACTCCCAACCACAAATGCAAAGCACTTCCCCAATTGCTACTTCTCGTCGACGACTCCACAAACGACTACTCCATCCCTGACCAATTTTCCCCTTCTGATTTTATCCTAGAGGATAGCCCTTTTGTTGATGATCAACCCCAGTCCACTATCTCATACCATGCGTTGGCTGGTGGTCACTCATCTACTACTCTCCGCTTTAAAGGGCATATTAAGGGTTGCTCTAGTGGCGAGCACCCTCCACTTCCAACCAAGAGATTGTGAGTTCGAGTCACCCCAAGAGCAAGGTGGGGAGTTCTTGGAGGGAAAGAGCCGAGGGTCTATCGGAAACAACATCTCTACCTCAGGGTAGGGGTAAGGTCTGCGTACACACTACCCTCCCTAGACCCCACTAGTGGGATTATACTGGGTTGTTGTTGTTGTTGTTGCTGTATTAAGGGTTCCCCAGTTCAGGTTTTGGTGGATAACGGAAGTGACCACAATTTTGTGCAACCTCGTGTTGTCAACTTCCTCAATCTGGAAGTGGTTACTGTCCCGACCTTCGTCGTTATGGTAGGGAGTGGGCAGCGCCTCCGCTGTGATGGAGTGGTGAAAGCATGTCCGTTGACCATCAATGGGCTCGAACTTAATTTGGATTTATATGTTCTTCCTTTTCACGAGACCGACATTGTTTTGGGAGTGTCGTGGTTGGCAACATTAGGTCATGTTTTAACTGATTGTGCTAAACGGATCTTCGAATTTGACCATGGTGACCAACGTATGAAATGGGTAGGAGAGCCTTCGATGACCTTACAACCAATTCAATTGCAGTCACTACGGCGTATTTCCACCACAAACGCAGTGGCTTCATGCTTCTATTTATTAATGGTTAACCCTTCTGGTGATCAACCTCCTCCTCCAACCCCGGATTTACAACTAGTGTTGGACTCATTTGCTCAGGTGTTCCACAAGCCAGCCAGGTTACCTCATCCCCGTCCAACTGATCATTCTATTCATTTGAACCCGCAGGCAGGGCAGTGAACGTCAAGCCCTATAGGTACCCCCATTTCCAGAAACATGTCATGGAACAACTTGTGACGTAAATGCTTAAGGATGGAATAATACAACCTAGTACCAGTCCATATTCCTTTTTTTTAAAATGAAAAAAAAAAGGAATATGAAGATTTACTAGGCTGTATTATTCCATCCTTAAGCATCTCCTTCAAGGTACTCAAACAAATTGGCGAAGTAGCATATACATTGGACCTCCCAGAGGCGGCTAGAATTCACCCCGTCTTTCACATTTCTATGTTGAAGAAGTGCACTGGCAATCCTAACCAGCAGATCACCCCTCTCGAGTTGACTGATTTTGAGTCTGTCACATCTCAGAACCTTGAGGACAAGGTTCTCAATTCAGTGGGAGTATTGTTATGAATGGACCTGGGCCAGCCAAGGAGAACAAACACGCAGATGGGCCAAGCAATGCATCAGATGGACCAATTGGGCTAAGGAAGGATTTAAGGCATAAACATCCCAACAAAAGGTTGATTGACTACATTTGGAAACCTGGCTAAGGAAGACAGGTGTTGAGTAAGGATTGGTAGAAGAGGAATAGAGGTTTATTATATCTAGTACTGAGAGCAGCAGTAGAATTAGGCCGAGTCATTTGCAGAATTCTATTTCTTCTCACCCCACTCTCTGTCTGTATAGTGCATCCTCAGAACCCCCCCCCCCTTCCCTCCCGGCTTTTCTCTATGTTTTTCAGTGTTGTTGCGTAGCCCTTTTCTTTTTTTTGTAATTCTTTTGTGGTTATTTCAATACAGTCAAGCCGCTCTCCCTCTTGTTTGGTGTTTAACTGTAGTAACCACAACATAAGCTGACGTGGAGGTACTTAACTTTGGGCAGAGAAGTTTGTTAAGAGTTGGTTAGATCAGTTGACGGGAAAAAACGTAATTCTATCCATATCTGATTCATTTTCTGTATATAAACAAATGTATAATTAAGTGACAATCAATAAGAACAATTTCCTTGCTTGGCCAGTTAACTCCTTTTCTCTCTTTCCAGCCAAAATATCTATGAAGTATCTATTTTCCCCATTTATTTAATCTGATTTCCGAGCTTCTTCTTTATTTAGCTCCTAAAAAAATCCAGCAAATGTAAATTTGCCGGGAAAAGAAAAAAGAGAACTGAAATTGACGTATAGGACCCTAATTACTTCGAAGCACAGGCAATTCTAATATACAGTATCAGCGGATTTTGTTATTATTCTGTGTACAAATGCAAAACGAGTGGAGCCACATACATGTATAATTCAATGTATTTCTGAGTGATGAATAGGATTTTCATGGATTACCTCATCGGCTGGGGCAGGAGGGTGATGAGTATCGCTCTGAAGTTCTTCCGCCGGTGCTTCTTCGTTACGTTCAGAAGGCGATTCCGGTGGAATTGACATGGCTGAGCTACAGATTCTAGGGTTTTCGCGCTCTTTTATCTTTCTTTTTCCCTTTTAAAATGGTGGAATTGATGGACTGAGTTTATATAGCGGACGGTGTCGTTGCATTTTTTGGGAATTATTATAGTTTAAATTATTGTGGTATTGTAATAACAATAAAGAAGAAGTAGAATATTGCAGAGAAAAATAGAGAAAGATAATTTTTATTGATTTGAGATAAATTATAATAGAACAGAACCCTTATATTTATAGATAAAAGTGACTAGTTACCAAGTAACAAACCCTAGAATCTCTCTAAAATAAAGATATTCACCTTAAATACAATTCTATTTATAACACTCCCCCTTGAATGTTTATTCAACAGATAATGTATCTCGTTAAAATCTTAACTAAAATAAAATCCAGTGGAAAAAAAATTCTAGAGAAGAAAAAAGAATACACGTGTTTAAAAATGCGCCTTTTGGTTACCTCGTTAAAAACCTTGCAAGGAAAACCCAATGGGACAAAACCTTGTAACGAAAAAATAGTACAACGCATATTAACTCCCCCTCTTGAGAGCATCAATTCACATCCTTGAGCCTTCGCATCCCAATATTGTGCACTAGCTTCTTGAAGGTTGACATCGGCAAAGATTTGATGAATAAATCAACCATATTAACTCCAATGAATATGTTGCACCTTGAAAATCCTCACTATCACATTATCATGCTTATAGTTATAGCAAGATACATATGTGCATAAATTGCACTTAAGATTGTATATGCTTTAAGTGATTTGAATCCTTCAGGGATTGTCATATAAGTTAAGTCATATAAGCCATTTAAATAGACTTTAGATGCATATCAAGTTTTCATGTCATGATACACATCTAAGATAGACAAAAAATATTGCACACACCATTGACTTTGTACTTTCAAGTGTTTGAACTGTAGGTCCAAAACTATATGTCTTTCATATGAAACAAATTATATTCGAATTCTGTCTCTTTCATTTGGCAATATTTTTATGTCCGTATTCAACAGATTTAAGATCCCCATCTATACTTAGCGTTGTCATAGATGTCTCCGACGAACATTTTATATCGGTTCCAATATTTTTTCATAAAGACATAACATAGAGATCTCTTTATTCATATTTTCAGGTACCTGAACCTCTCCTGAAATTTTATGAAATGTTATGTCATGTGATCTTCTAAATCACTTGCCTCCTTATTATGATCTGTTTGATCATTTGCACATCTTCTTTATCAAGAATTTTATTTGAAACCGATTGGTCTATACGCTTTGAGCGTACTATAAACTTTGTCCTTCTATGACTTATTCTAATAGGAGCATTTGCAGTGAGAATATAGTTACTTTCTCTAGGTCAGCAAATGCATATGGCATGCTTTGCAATATATTGCAGATGAATTATCTTTTTATGAACTTTAAGTTCATATTATCTTATTCGAGGATCTAGATGTAGAAATGATAATTCATTCCACATAACTTTTTTTCTCAAATGTTTATCATCTCTCCCCCTCATGTTAGAAAAACTAACTTGCTTCCTCAACTTTGAAAACCTATCTTTGTGCGTTATGGTATTAATCAAAATATACACTGCACATCAATAATAATAAGATGAAATTATTTAGTTCCTGACCCTGAACTACTTGTGAGGGGAGGATGTAATATATATTCGTATATAACGTATATCAAACTGATATCGATAACTTTGTTCTCATAAGTAATAGTTTAGCTATTAAGTGGATACACTCAATAAACTATTTTGCTAAACCAACTGTGATGTAAACCAACATATCAAGATGAACTTCCTTGAATAAAAAATCTGAAAATTATATTCTAAATTAAATTATTGGGCAAATTACCTCGCAAACATTAGGTTGCGGGTTAATAATAATCTCGCATGTAACCATCTTATAGATGTATCTTATGTAGTATACATGGCAGGTGAATGAGCCCATATTCACCTTTGCTATTTCCAGTATTCATGGCATTCGATCCCAACTTTAGTTGGTCTATTAATTAACGAGAACAAATAAAATAAGGGAATTCGTAAAGAACTTTCTAGTTCTTTAATATTTTACCCATGTGAATTCTCTTTTATTTTTGCACATCATACTTAAATTAACATGGCTAAATCAATTATGCCAACTGGATAAATTATCAATATTGATAAACTTCAGGTTCACACCACGACGTGTGCAATTATCAATAAACTTTTACTTTATTGTGGTATTCTTTTATGCGTATAGTACAAACTGAAGAATAAAGCGGGTAACTTTTCACATACATATTACGCCGCTACAAGTTGTAGTAATAGAAGATATTAAGTTTTCTCATTATTTATAGTCTCAATATAACCAACCGCTTTCGCGAATACCTTAGAAACTCAATAAATTTCTTTGAGACTTACTACAACACAATACCTTAGTGATAATCAATTTTATCTCTCCAAAATAGTATAATTGGCTCTTCCGGGGCTCTCAACTAATTTCGTACTACCACATATTCATCATCATCCATATAGTGAATATCTCTTTCAAGGAGAAAGCTATACCATTATGGTCATGGTCAAAATCATTATAGGCAAGATATGTTGCTTCCATTACTTTTGCCCTGTAATAGTCACATTGCCATTATATTTTGGCATAATCACAATAGGTACGTGGTCAATGATCATTCATGCCATAATAATAAAATTATTTTCTTATTTCATCTCAAACCTCCTTCTAGAGGTGAGTGTGGTATATTCACTACCGCTAGCACATTCATATTCTTCCAAAAATGAATATATATTCATAAATCACATGTTGTCACATTCACATCATGAATGGACCATAATCATCTATATGTACTTTACAAAATTTCATGTCAAATCGATGATAAATATTACTTTCACAGAGTGAAGGATTATTTTGAGAATCCTTATTGTTCTCATTACCACAATGATGACGATTATAATTTCGTCTATTGCCACGTCCACATTCATTGATACCTTTAGGGTGATAATTTTGTCTTATTTTAGATTTATCACATACTGCTACCACATTCTCTTAAGGGAATGTGAATGAAGCAAATTCAAAGGGACATGTTTCTACTTCTTGTACTCATAATCATACATGAATTTGATCATGGCAAGACATAGCAATTTTACCACTTTAGGTGGTTATAATTTCTTACAACTCTATTAGAGTTATAATCAAAGACTGTTGTCTTTGCTGGTATTTAAAATTAAATTATAGAATTTCAAGAATTTAAAAAAGAAAAATAAAGCAAAGTACTTACCTTAAATCCAGAATTTAATCATGAAGGAAGATCATGGAACTATTAACAATCATTATGCTCAATCCCACGTGCTAACAACGTGTAATAAAACAATAAAGAAGAAGAATATTGTAGAGAAAAGTAGGGAGATAGAATTGTTATTGATTTGGGATGAATTACGATGGAATAGAACCCCTATATTTATAGGGAAAAAGTGAATTAGCCATCAAATAACAAACCATAGAATATTTTTAAAATAAAGACATTCACCTTAAATACAATTCTATTTATAACGGATATATTTATTCTACTTTTTAAATTGGTTAATAAGCACTTTTGGTATCTCCGTTATTAGTAAATTCTGATTTGAAAGCACATGCCTTCAATTAAATGTAACATGCATTTTTGATCCTTTACTTGTGAATTTTCATAAATTCACTATAAAATTATTAATTATTCCACCGCTTGACTGTCCATTATTATGTTAAATTTATGTTGTTATTTCATATCTAACTGTAATATAATAATAAAAATAATTCAATTAAAGCATATTTCTTACATGAAGAAACTAAAAATAGACATTTTAATTATTTGGAGGTTAAATGTGTTGTGTCATATATCACATGACCAAAAATCAAAATTTACTTGAGGGGACCGGCTATTATCCCTTTTAAATTTTTAGTCTTTATTTATTATAAATGCTATGTTAGTTCACTTTTGAGTAAGCTTATAGTGTATCATAATCTTCTTATATTGTCTATCTTATATTATCAGAAGAAAAAATGTGTAGGCCACATGAGTAATAAAAAGGTATTTTTACCTATATGTAGTACATTAGAAGTTATTTACCCTCATTGTTTAGATTTTAACTCAATTACAAGTTGATATATAATTTACCAATTATATACAAATTAGTATTAATGAATATCCCATTATATTAGGAATTGAATAGGGAATTCCCTCTTCGCTCTCTCTCTCTCTCTCTCTCCCTCATTCTTTATCATTATTCTTATATTAGTATCTTCATGTGGATTAACCGGAGAAATGATACTAATGTAAAGTGAAAAAAAGAGAGAAGAATAGTACCTAGCAAAGTTCTTGCATCAGATCCTATAAAAACGAGGAAGTAAATAAGAAAGAAATTAGCTCTGATGAAGAGAATCATTTTAGTTATCATTCTTTTAGCTTTTTGGAATCAATAAACAAAATAGTATTAATTAGAAGTGAGTAGATTGAATTGAAAACTATGTTAATCCATTAAAAACTCTATTGACAGTCATTAAAAAGTTTCAAAGCTTTGAATTCGAAAATTGAATTTTATGAAATTATTTTTTGTTTGGATTGGGTGTTGTTGCAAACGATTGGGAATATTCGTTGGAGTTTGTATCTCAAATTTGAGACAATTTGGTGAAAATTCGAGGTGGTTTTGGTTGTAATTTCAGATTGAAATTCGAAAAAGAAGACATGAACAAATTGTATATATTTTGTATGTCGAATGTAGAAACGGTATACAAAATATCTACAACTTACATAATTGTATATAAGTTGTATATAAATTATATGTAAATAGTAGTTTTTGACCGGATTCTGTACAAAAAATATGTATTTATGTTGTAGATAAATTGTAGATTTTGACCGGATTTGTATATATTTTGTAAAAAACTTTTTTACTTCAATATGAAAATTTAGACAAAACCGGGTAAATAAGTTTAAATTTTTGTATATATGCGAAAAAGTCCATAATAAAAACACTCCATTGGTCATTATCTATTTAGACTAGGTTCTAGAAATTTATCCACTTTTCTAGACTAACAATTGAAACCATTTCAATGTTATGGTCATTTACTCAATCTAATCAATGAATTTCTTTCACTATTCCAATCGAGTCAATATAATCCACGAATTGCTTTTACTATTCCAATCGAGTCTTATCTAGTATTGCTTGTTCGGATAGTTTTATTCTACTGGATTTCAATATGAGGTGATGTGTACCTGTTCGGGAACAATTTCTATTAACTGACAAGTTTTATAAACATTTTGCACTTCACATTTTCATCTTGCCTTTGAGGGTTGCATAGAACATGTTTATATATATGCTTTGGCGACTTACTTTTGAAGCGAAATTTACATTTACATTCTGCATGCTACTTAGATTGCTCAGGTTTTTGGGTGATGGTCTCTCTAGCACATTTACCAGATTACTGTAGGTGTCAAACAACAGTACATGCAGTAGTCTTGCCTCAGATGCATTAAAACTTGACTACAACAATTCATCATTTCGAAATGATTTTTCTCCTTACATAAAGAAGTTGCTGTAACGATCCGACCGGTCGTTTTGAGTGTTTAGTCTCGATCCCCTATTTATTGCATCCTCTATGTTGTATTATGGTTATGTGATTTGCCGGGGGTGTTTCGTGGTTTCGGGTGAGTTTCGGAGTGAAATGAGACATATAGTCCCTAAGTTGGAACTTTAAGTTGAAAGAGTTGACCGTAGTTTGACTTTTGTGTAGACGACTCCATGAGGGTGTCCGGATGTCGATTTTGGAGGTCCGTAGGTCGTTACGGCTTGAATTGGCAAAAGTTAGAGGGTTCGAAAGTTTGACCGGGAGTTTACTTTATTGATATAGGGATCGGATTCCGATTTCAGAAGTTGAAATAGGTGCGTCATATCATTTATGACTTGTGTGCAAAATTTAAAGTCAATCAGAGTTGTTTTGGTATGAATCAACATTGATTTTGGAATTCGAAAGTTTATAGTTTCAACAGTCTTGAATTGGGTTGCGATTCGTAGAATCAATATTGTTTGATGTGATTGTTGGCCTCAAGTAGGTCCGTTATGTGTTTTGAAACTTGTTGGTATCTTCGGACGGGGTCCCGGGGGGCCCCGGTGTGATTCGGATCGAATCCGGAACAAATTTGAACGTAGTCTCATTGCTGAATTTCGAGCCTTCTTGTGTCATCGCACCTGCGGAGGGTTTGGCCGCAGGTGCGGACACGAAGATGCGAGGGGTTGATCGCAGAAGCGAATTATGGCCTACCTAGCTGGGACCGCAGATGCGATAAGAGTTCCGCAGAAGCGGACTCGCAGGGGCGATTGACAAAGCGCAGAAGCGGAAAGGCTAGCCAAGCCTAGGGTCGCAGAAGTGGAGCCCCTTCCGCAGGAGCGAGAGCGCATATGCGCATTTTGGTCCGCAGAAGCGGAGGTTCCTGGGCTAAGTGAGAACCGTACCTGCAATGAAAATTCCGCGGGTGCGGAGCCGCATATGCGTCTCTGGGTTCGCAAGTGCGAATTCCTTGGGCAGAAAAGGACTAATTTCGAAGGTTTGGTCTCATTTTCTTTTTTGGACCTAGAGAGCTTGATTTGTGGCGATTTTTCGAGAGATTTTCAAGGAAATCATTGGGGTAAGAAATTCTAACTCGGTTTTGGCTATATTATACGAATCTATTATTGTTTTCATCATTTAATTAGTGTTTTGAGTTGGAAATTGGGGAAACTTTTGTGAAACTCCTTAGGCTAAATTTCGGAAATTTGAAAGGCGATTTGAGGTCGGATTTGAGTAATTCTTGTATGGTTGAACTCTTTATCGGATGGGTGTTCGGATTTTATAATTTTGGTCGGGTTCCAAGACGTGGGCGCGGGTTGACCTTTTGAATTGACTTTTTGTTTCTTTGTAAAAATCGTAATTTTATTGTTCGAAATAGTTTCCTATAGTTTATATTTATGGTATAAAATTGTTTTGGCTAGATTCGAGTCGTTCGAAGTTGGATAATCTAGGGAAAGACTTACTAGTGGATTGAGTTAGCGTGTTTTGAGGTAAGTGTCTTGCCTAACCTTTTGTGGTGAAATTACCCCTTAGGATTAGTGTTGGTTTGTGATAATTGTGATATATAAAAGCCGTGTACGCAAGGTGACGAGTGCGTACATGGGCTAAATGTGGAAATTTACTAGTTTTATCTATGTAGACTCATTTCATGCCTTGATCGAGTTACCTCAACATATCATATTCATCCTCATTAGTCTATCATCACATAATCTACTTGTCTTATCTCTTATTTGTTAATTGCCTTACATGTTTAGTTGAAGCATTGTTCCCTCCATTCCTTATTTATTATTTAACCGTTGGGTTCTTGAAGTTGTTATCGTTGGAATATCTTGTCGTTGAGATTGGTCTTGAGTTATAAAGGCCATGACTTACATTGAGGCAAAATTGTAAAGTTGTGAAATACTATTCTTGTTGAGTTACTCACTTCCAGTTGTTATTGTTTAAACTCTTGTGCATATTGTGGTTGAGCCATGGGCTACTTGTTGTGAAAATACTGTTGTTGTTGGTTTTCTTGACAAGTTGTGATATTGGGAACTTGAGATGCGATTTGTGATACGTTGTGATATTGATACGCATGTGGTGGTATAAGGTTTTGGGGTTGAAACACATGCGGTGAGATAAAGTGGGCTTGATATGTGTGTTGCTAGTAGGGGAACTACTTGAAGCCACGCAGTGTGATAAGGTGGGGTAAAATGCGGTAAGCTATTTCGGAAAAAATAATTTTCAGAACTAAATGCAAGGCTCCCGCGGTGATATAAGGAAAGATTGTGAATTATTCTTGTGATTTGAGACTACGAGGCGGTACCTCGGTAGTGATCTTGTTGGTATTTCTCTATTACTTCACTTGTGTTTGGTTGTTTTGTTTTCTTGGCATAACATTCCTTGTTTTCTTCTGTGATGTATTATTTGCCGTAGTTCTGTGTAGTAAATTTTGGTATATTCCTTACTTGTTTCATTTCCATTATTATTATTATTGCGATGTTAAATTACTCGTTCTGTTTCTTATTTATTCTAGTAGGGCCTTGACCTGACCTCGTCACTACTCTACCGAGGTTAGGCTTGACACTTAGTGGGTACTGTTGTGGTATACTTATGCTACGCTTTTGCACATCATTTGTACAGATCCAGGTACCTCCTACCAGTTCAGGCACCAGTGAGTTGAGTTCGTACTTGGAGACTTTAAGGTACACCTGCCGGCGTCCGCAGGCCTCAGAGTCACCCTTTATATACTTCTATATCTTCCTTCTTTTATTAGATATAGTTGTATAGTGATGATTATGACACCGTTGTAGAGCTTGTGACTCGATATCACCAGATTTTGGAGAAATTGTATATGCTGAGTTGTGAAGTTTTCTTTATTAAAATTGTTGAGTATTTGAGAGTTTACTTGCTATTTTAGTTATATTCCGCATGTTTGTTAGGCTTGCATAGTCTTAGAGGCTAGGTGCCATCATGACATCCTATGGAGAAAAATTGGGGTCGTGACAAATTGGTATCAGAGTTCTAGGTTCGTAGGTGTTATGAGTCACGAACAGGTTTAGTAGAGTCTCGCTGATCGGTACGGAGACGTTTGTACTTATTTTTAGGAGGCTATGGAACTTTTAGGAAAAGCTTCACTTTTTGATTCTTTATTGTGTGAATTTGTTGACTTCGAAATTCTAAATCTATGTCTTTCTATTCTCTCATAGACAGTGAGGACATGCATAGTTGGATCGGATGATCAGACACCCACACCCCCTGCTAGAGCCGCGGGAGGCCGGAACTGGGGTAGAGGCCGATGATGGGCAATTGGTGCAACCAGAGCACCTGCCCGAGTTGCTACAGAGGAGCCGCCAGTAGCTCCTGTTGGAGAGCAGGCACTTAAGACGCCTGTTACTACCCCTGGACTTTAGGAGACTCTCGCCCAGTTTTTGAGCATGTTTGGCACTTTAGCTCAGGCGGGGTTGATTCCACTTGCTCCTGCCACATCTCAGACTAGGGGAGGAGCACAGACTCCCGCAGCTCGTACCCTAGAGCAGCGAGTCCATGTTGACTAGGTCCTAGAGGTTATACCAGCACAACCGATTGTCCCAGTTCAGCCCGAGGTTGGGGCATCAGCTTCTGAGGTGGAGCAGCTCAGGCTCGAGAGGTACAAGAAGTACCACCCTCCTACTTTCAGCGGTTTGGCATCAGAGGATGCATATGGTTTTTTGGAGGAGTGACATCGTATCCTCCGTACTATGGGTATTGTGGAGTCGAGTGGGGTTGCTTTCACTACGTTCCAGCTTAAGAGAGCGGCTTATCGGCGGTGGGGCGCATATGAGTTGGGTAGCCCCCGAGGCAGCTTCACTCACCTGGGCTGAGTTCTCAGAGATGTTCATGAGGGAGTTTGTTCCCCAGAGTCTTAGGGATGCATGGCGCGTAGAGTTTGAGCAGTTGCGCCAGGGTGCTATGATCGTATCGGAGTATGTAGTCCGATTTAGCAAGTTGTCCAGACATGCACCTGTATTAGTTTTCATTGTCCGATAGCGAGTTTGTTGATTTATCGAGGGGCTCAACCCTAGTATTAGATTCAGCATGGCTTGCGAGTTGGAGACTAATACCCCATACTAACAGGTAGTGGAGATCGCTAGGAGATTGGAGGGTATGTGGAGTCGGGAGAGAGAGGAGAGGGAGGCCAAGAGGCCTCAAGATTCTGGCACATATAGTGGTGCTCGTGCCCCAGTTATAGCCCGTCATGGTAGAGACTATGTGAGCTATCTTGTTCATTCAACACTTCCAGTTTCCAACGATATTCCGCCCACTCCCAGGTCTCAAGTTTCCCATTATGCACCGCCACTGTCTAGTGCACCTCCTGCACGGGGTGCTTTCAACGATCAGTCTAGCCGACCAGGCCTGTCACGACCCAACTGGAGGGTCATGACTAGCACCCGGGCCATACTTGCCGAGCACCAACGTACATTTTATCTAACCTTCCTTATTATCTTTAAGGGTCGACAAGATCAATATAAATAGTAGACATGGATCATGAACATCCAACAATGAAAGATAATGTCATGAACATACATAACATGGGACGACAAGACTGTCAAGAAACTATATATAAGGTACGAGCTATCATGATGCCATGAAAGACTATACAACAAAAATCAGCCGAAAAGGCATTCTAAACCATACATAAGTCGACACCTGTCTATGAGCCTCTAAAAGAACATAAGTGCTACAACATTGCCGGAACAGGGCCCCGACATACCCATAAGGTCTATAACAAAAATGCATACCAAGACCACGGCAAGTCCGGAGAAGGGATCTCGCCAATAACCGCTGAACTGGACAGCCTACTGTGGTGGGGGAGCTACGTCTACCTGTCTATCAGGACCTGCAGCACGACATGCAGCGTCCACAAATAAAAAGGACGTCAGTACGAATAAAGTACTGAGTATGTGAGGCAAGAAAGCATAAGTAAGAACAGTAATGTAAACATGGATAGAGAATATACAACCTGTGACATCTGGGTACCTCTGAGGGCTACTGACATGAAATACATGATACATATATATATATATACATAAACTTTTAAAACATACGCCTTTGTGGGCATCACCATCATCATATCGTACCCGGCTATAATAGGCTCGGTAAAACGTACCCGGCCATCATAGGGCTCGGTAGAATCGTACCCGGCCACGTGGAGCTCGGTAAAACCCAACTGATCAGTGGTTGCACAATAGGTGCCATACCCGGCCAACTATAGCGCGGCTCGGTAGAGTAAAATAGATACATATATATGATGCATGTTGGACTCATTGGAATCACATTTTGAACCTTTCGGAGTGACGTAAGGTCGGTATCCTTCGTACACGTTATTAGGATTAACTCTTCATCAAGAAACTTATAAGAATCAGAAACTACCAACAACATTGATAATATAAGAATAAGAGAAGTAACATCAATACCAATCGTTTCATAAGAAGGGCAGCAATGTAAGTACTGCTAGCTTCTAAGAGTAGAGTATCTTTGAGAGCTCGTTCATTACATTATGTACAATCGGAGTCGTGCAAAAGAATGAAGGGGATAGCCTCACATACCTTGTATATACTGCCCAACCTCAAGCTATGCAAATATCACGACTCCTTAGTCTACAATAAGACAAATGACACTATCATTATCGTTTAAGCGTCGTAACTATTATGTATCGACCACAACCTATTTTACGATGAAACGGACAGAACCTCCCCTATTTATATGACTTCCCACAAGTCAATACAATCACCAAACAGCCCAAACAACATCATTAATAATCATATTGAGCCTCCAAAACAGTCCACCAACCAACAACATTACTACCAAGCTTTTCGATATATATTTCACAAGTTCTAGCTTCAACGACTTAGCTGCAACTTGGATAATCTTAAATATATATAGAGTAAGAGGTTCCTTACCTTTAAATAGAAAGAACAACTCCAATTTGACCTTAATTTTCCACGAAATATCCCTTCAATTCTGCCACAAGAACAAGGAAGCGAAACTAGCAATTAATTCGGGTTTTTCGGCACTAGAATTACTTTAGAAGACTTGAAATCACCTAGGGTTGATATTAAAAACTTGAATGTGTATTTACAGGACATAAAACACTTAAAACAACCTCCCACACGAGCTGGAACAACACAAAAATCAGCAACAACAAGAAGAACAAGAAACTTACTAGCGCCACGGGATTCCCGATATTTGATTTGTGTTGTTTGCCCTTTGTTTGGGTCTTGGATCATGAGAGAACCTTGAGAGACTGTTTTTAGGGTTATAAGGTCTGAATATACTGAAAAATAATGACTTAAAACGGGGTTGAGGTATCTTATATATGTCCATATGTCTTAAACCGCCTTTGTGGGCCCCATAGAGAGCAGCTTGGCGTACTCTCGCGAAAACGTGAATATCTCTCTATTCCGAGATCGTATCAACGAACGGTTTAATGCGTTGGAAACTAGACTCATAGATCTTCAATTTGATAGGTAGATCACCCCATAATTCCAAGCACATTGGGAGAAAAATACAGTAACATTTGACCTAAAGTTTAAGTAAAATTATAAACCTAAGTTGCGACAACTTTTATCGACTTTTATTTCATAACTCGCTTGACTTCAAGACTTATGATGCGGATATTATATGATTCAAATACATTAAAACAAGACCTCTTGGGACAGTTAATCACCTCTAGTGTTATCCGAAAATACGGGTTACAACATCCTTGATTCGTTTAACTTCTAATATTTGTTAACCACTCTTATACACCCTTGTATCGTTTAAGACCAATAGGATTAACTTCTTATCATCTCAAAGATAATCTCTTCTTGGATTTACATCGACTAACTTACGACGTGATCTATGGTATGTGAATTTGGGTCGTAACAAGGCCCGAGCCAGTTCCAGCAGCCACGTCCTCCGAGATCTTGTTTTGAGTGTAGTGACACTCGTCATATGGTGAGGTACTGTCCCAGACTCAGGAGGGGTGCACCTTCACAGACTACTCAGGCCTCACGTATTCCATAGGATCCTCAGGCTTCTCAGACTGTGGTTACCGCACCAGTTACTACTCCGCCTACACATCCAGCTAGAGGTAGAGGTCGGGCATGTAGAGGTCGCCCTAGAGGGGGAGGCCAGGCCAGATGTTATGCTCTTCCTACTAGGATGGAGGCGGTTTCATTCGACTCATTTATCACATGTATTGTTCCGGTTTGTCATAGAGATGCATCAGTCTTATTTGATCCAGGCTCCACTTATTCCTATGTATCATCTTACTTTGTTCCATATTTGGGTATATCTTGTGATTCCTTGAGTTCTCCTCTCTATGTGCCCACGCCATTATTGTTGACAGTGTATATCGGTCGTGTTTAGTTGTTCTTGGTGGTTTGGAGACCAGAACTAACCTATTGTTGCTCAGTATGGTAGGTTTTGATGTTATTTTGGGCATGGACTAGTTGTCGCCCTATCATGCTATTCTTGATTGTCATGCCAAGACGGTAACATTGACTATGCCAGGTTTGCTGCGGTTGGAGTAGAGGGTTACTTTGGATTATGTTCCTAACAGGGTGATGTCCTTCCTTAAGGCACAACAAATGGTTGGTAAGGGGTGTGAGGCATATCTAGCCTTTCTGAGAGATGTCAGTATTGATACTCCTACCGTTGAATCAGTTTCGATAGTGAGGGATTATCCAGATGTATTTTCGGCGGATCTTCCGGGCATGCTGCCTGATAGGGATATCGATTTTGGTGTTGATTTGTTGCTGGGCACTCAACCCATTTCTATTCCACCATATCGTATGGCCCCAGCAAGTTGAAGGAGTTAAAGGAGTAGTTGCAAGAGTTGCTTGATAAGGGTTTCATTCGGCCTAATTTGTCACTTTGGGGTGCTCCGGTCTTGTTTGTAAATAAGAAGAATGATTCTATGCGCATGTGTATTGATTATCGACAGTTGAACAAGGTTATAGTGAAGAACATGTATCTATTGCCACGCATTAATGACATGTTTGATCAGTTACAAGGTGCTAGAGTGTTCTTAAAGATTTATTTGCGATCAGGCTATCATCAGTTGAAGATTCGGGAGCCGGATATTCTGAAGACTGCTTTTAGGACTCGGTATGATCATTACCAATTCCTTGTGATGTCATTTGGGCTGACCAATGCCCCAGAAATATTCATGCACTTGATGAACAGTGTATTCCAGCCATAGCTTGAGTCATTCGTCATTGTGTTTATTGACGACATCTTGGTGTACTCCCGGAGCCAAGAGGATCATGAGCAGCATCTGAGGATCGTGCTCCAAACCTTGATAGAAAAGAAGTTGTATGCAAAATTTTCAAAGCGTGAATTCTAGCTTGATTCAGTGGCATTTTTGGGTCATGTAGTGTCGAGTGAGGAGATCAAGGTAGATCCGAATAAGATTGAAGCAGTGCAGAGTTGGCCTAGGTCGTCTTCAGCTACTGAGATCTAGAGTTTTCTTGGTTTGGTAGGGTATTACCGTCGATTCATAAAGGGTTTCTCATATATTGTTGCACCTATGACCAGATTGACCCAGAAGGGTGCTATGTTTAGGTGGACCTAGGTGTGAGAAGAGCTTTCAAAAGCTCAAGACTGCTTTGACTACAACCCCAATGTTGGTGTTGCCTACGAGTTCGAGGTCTTACACTATGTACTGTGATGCGTCGTGTGTTGGCCTCGGTGTGGGGTTGATGCAAGACGGTAGGGTGATTGCCTACACGTCTAGACAACTAAAGGTACATGAGAAGAACTATCATATCCACGACCTTGATTTAGCAGCTATTGTTCATGCCTTTAAGATTTGGCGACACTATTTGTACGGGTTCCCTTGTGAGGTCTATACCGACCACCGGAGTCTACAACATCTTTTCAAACGGAAGGATCTTAACTTGCGTCAACGGAGATCGTTAGAGTTGCTTAAGGACTATGAATCACCATTCTATATCATCCCGGGAAGGCCAATGTGGTGGCCGATGCCTTGAGTCAAAAGATAGAGAGCTTGGGCAGTTTAGCATATCTACCGGCAACGAAGATGCCATTAGCATTGGATGTTCAGGCCTTGGCCAACTGGTTTGTTAGATTGGATGTTTCAGAGCCGAGTCAAGTTTTGGCTTGTGTGGTTTCTCGGTCTTCCGTATATTATCGTATCAGAGAGCGTCAGTATGACGATCCCTATTTGCTTGTCCTCAAGGACACAGTTCAATACATCGATTCCAAGTAGGTCACTATTGAGGATGACAATGTGTTACCGATTCCAAGCTATGTGTGACTAATGTAGATGGGTTGCGTGAGTTGATTCTTCAGGAGGCCCACAGTTTGCGGTACTCCATTCATCCAGGTGCTGCTAAGATGTATCAGGACTTGAGGCAACACTATTGGTGGAGGAGGATGAAGAAAGACATAGTGGAGTACGTAGCTCGGTGCCTAAATTGTCAGTAGGTTAAGTATGAGCATCAACGACCAGGTGGATTGCTTCAGAGGCTAGATATTCCAAAGTGAAAATGGGAGCGGGTTACTATGGATTTTGTTGTTGGGCTCCCACGGACTCAGAAGAAGTTCGATGTAGTATGGGTGATTGTGGATAGGTTGACCAAGTCGGCTTATTTCATTCCAGTGGTGACTACTTATTCTTCAGAGTAGCTGGCTCAGGTTTATATTCGCGATATTGTACGACTTCATGGCATGCCGGTATCCATCATCTATGACCGGGGTACAAAGTTTACATCGTGATTCTGGAAGGCCGTACATCATGAGTTGGAAACACGGGTTGAGTTGAGTACATCATTCCACCCTCAGACTAGCGGATAGTTCGAGCGCACTATTAAGATATTAAAGGATATGCTTTGTGCATGTGTGATGGAGTTTGGGGACTCTTGGAATCAATTCTTGCCACTTGCGAAGTTTGCCTACAATGACAGCCACCGGTCGAGCATTCAGAAGGCTCCATATGAGGCCTTGTTTGGAAGGCGATATCGGTCTCCATTGGGTTGGTTTCAGCCGAGTAAGGCTAGGTTATTGGTTACAGACTTGGTTCAGGATGCTTCTGAAAAGGTTAAATTGATTTAAGATCGACTTCGCACAACTCAATCTAGACAGAAGAGTTATGCTGATCGGAAGGTTCACGTTGCATTCATGGTTAAGGAGTGGGTCTTGCTTCGGGTTTCACCCATGAAGGGTGTTATGAGATTCGGGAAGAAGGGCAAGTTGAGCCCTAGGTATATCAGACCTTTTGAGATTCTTGAGAGGATTGGAGAGGTGGCCTACAAGCTTGCACTACCACCTAGTCTAGCTGCAGTTTATCTAGTATTCTATGTTTCAATGCTTCAGAAGTATCACAAATCATGTGTTGGATTGCAGCTTAGTCTAGTTGAACAAGGGTTTGTCTTATATTTAGGAGCCGGTGGCCATTTTTGGACACACAGGTCCGAAAGTTGAGGTCTAAGAACATTGATTCAGTAAAGGTTCAATGGAGGGGTCAACCAGTTGAGGAGGCGACTTGGGAGACCGAGCATGATATGCGTAGCCGTTATCCTCATCTTTTCACCACTTCAGGTATGTCTTTATACGCGTTCGAGGACGCACATTTGTTTTAAGAGGGGAAAGATGTAACGACCCGGTCAGTTGTTTTGAGTATTTTAGCATCGATCCCCTATTTATTGCCTCCTCTATATTGTATTATGGTTATGTGATTTTTCGAGGGTGTTTAGTTTTGGTTTCGGGTGAGTTTCAGAGTGAAATTGGACATACAGTCCCTAAGTTGGTGCTTTAAGTTGAAATAGTTGACTGTAGTTTGACTTTTGTGTAGACGACTCCGGAATGGAGTTTTGGCGATTTTAATAGCTCCGTAAGGTGATTTTGAACTTAAGAGCATGTCTGTATGTCGATTTGGAAGCCAGTAGGTCGTTTCGGCTTGAATTGGTGAAAGTTAGAAGGTTGTAAAGTTTGACCGGTAGTCGACTTCATTGATATCAGGGTCGGATTCCGTTTTCGAAAGTTGGAATAGATCCGTCATGTCATTTATGACTTGTGTGAAAAATTTGAAGTCAATCAGAGTTGTTTTGGTATGAATCGACATTAGTTTCGAAATTCGAAAGTTCATAATTTCAATAGGCTTGAATTGGATTGCGATTCATAGAATCGATGTTGTTTGATGTGATTTTTGGCCTCGAGTAGGTTCGTTATGTGTTTTGGAACTTGTTGGTATCTTCGAACGGGGTCCTGGACGCCCCAAGTGTGATTCGGATCGAATCTGGAACAAATTTGGACTTAGTCTAATTGCTGAAGTTCCAGCTTTCTGGTGTCATCGCACCTGCGGAGGGTTTGGCCACAGATGCGGACACGCAAATGCAAGGGGTTGATCATAGAAGTGAATTGTGGCCTGCCTAGCTGGGACCGCAGATGCGATCAGAGTTCCGCAGAAGCGGACTCACATGGACGATTGAGGAAGCACAAAAGCGGAAAGGCTAGCCAAGTCTGGGGTCGTAGAAGCGGAGCCCTTCCGCTGGAGCGAGAGCACAGATGCACATTTTGGTTCGCAGAAGCGGAGGTTGCTGGGCTAAGTGAGCACCATATCTGCGATGGAAATTCTGCAGGTGCGGAGCCGCAAATGCGGCTGTGTGTTCGCAAGTGCGAATTCCCTAGGCAGAAAAAGCCTAATTTCGAGGGTTTGATCTCATTTTCATTTTTGGACCTAGAGAGCTCGGTATGTGGTGCTTTTTCAAGAGATTTTTAAGAAAATCATTGGGGTAAGAAATTCTAACTCGGTTTTGGCTATATTACACGAATCTATTATTGTTTTAATCATTTAATTAGTGTTTTGAGTTGAAAAATGGGGGAAAAATTGTGAAACTCCTTAGTCTAAATTTTGGGGATTTGAAAGGCAATTTGAGGTCGGATTTGAGTAATTCTTTTGTGTTTGGATTCGTTATCGGATGGGTATTCGAATTTTTTAATTTTGGTCGGGTTCCGAGACATAGGCCCGGGTTGACTTTTTGTTTCTTTGTAAAGATCATAATTTTATTGTTCGAAATAGTTTCTTATGGTTTATATTTATGGTATGAAGTTGTTTTGGCTAGATTTGAGCCGTTCGGAGTTCGATAATCGAAGGAAAGGCTTACTAGTGGATTGAGTTAGCGTATTTTGAGATAAGTGTCTTGCTTAACCTTGTGTGGGAGATTTACCCCTTAGGATTTGTGGTGGTTTGTGACAATTGTGATATGTGAAAGACGTGTACGCAAGGTGACGAGTGCGTACATGGGTTAAATGTGGAAATTTATTGGTTTTAGCTTTGTAGACTCCTTTCATGCCTTAATCGATTTACCTTAACATGTCATATTCATCCTCATTAGTCTATCGTCACATGCTCTACTTGTCTTATCTCTTATTTGTTAATTGCCTTACATGTTTAGTTGAAGCATTATTTCCTCTATTCCTTATTTATTATTTAACCGTTGGGTTCTTTACTTGAAGTTGTTATCGTTGGAATATCTTGTCGTTGAGATTGATATTGAGTTATAAAGGCCATGATTTACATTGAGGCAAAGTTGTAAAGTTGTGAAATGCTATTCTTGTTGAGTTACTCATTTTCGATTGTTACTGTTGAAACTCTTGTGTATATTGTGGTTGAGCCGTGGGCTATTGTGAAAATACTGTTGTTGTTGGTTTTCTTGACAAGTTGTGATATTGGGAACTTGAGGTGCGATTTGTGATACGTTGTGATATTGATACGCATGTGGTAGTATAAGGTTTTGGAGCTGAAATGCATGCGGTGAGATAAGGCGGGCTTGATATGGGTGTTGCTAGTAGGGGAACTACTTGAAGCCACGCGGTGTGATAAGGTGGGGTAAAACGCGGGAAGCTATTTCGGAAAAAATAATTTTCAGAACTAAATTCAAGGCTCCCGCGGTAATATAAGAAAAGATTGTGAATTATTCTTGTGATTTGAGACTATGAGGCGGTACCTCGGTTCTTGTTGGTATTTCTCTGTTACTTCACTTGTGTTTGGTTGTTTTGTTTCCTTGTCATAACATTCCTTGTTTTCTTCTGTGATGTATTATTTGCCGTAGTTCTGTGTAGTAAATTTTGTTATATTCCTTACTTGTTTCATTTCCATTATTATTATTACTGCACTGTTAAATTACTCGTTCTGTCTCTTATTTATTCCAGTAGGGCCTTGACCTGACCTCGTCACTACTCTACCGAGGTTAGGCTTGACACTTACTGGGTACCGTTGTGGTGTACTTATGCTACGCTTCTGCACATATTTGTGCAGATCAGGTATTCTGAACGTGTTATTGAGAGTTGCGTCGCACAGCGGGAGACTTCAAGGTATACATGCTTGATGTTCGCAGTTTCGCAGGCCTCAGATTCACCATTGATATCTTCCTGCTTTTATTAGATATAGTTGTATAGGGATGATTATGACACCATTGTAGAGCTTGTGACTCGATATCACTAGGTTTTGGGAAATTTGTATGCTGAGTTGTGGAGTTTTCTTTATTAAAATTGTTGAGTATTTGAGAGTTACTTGATATTTCAGTTATATTCCGCATGTTTGTTAGGCTTATCTAGTCTTAGAGACTAGATACCATTACGACATCATAGGAAGGGAAATTGGGATCGTGATAGTTGGTTGAAATAGCGTGAATACAACGGAATGGTAATGACTCTGGTGATTCTATCACTTGCTCAACTATTTCAGAATATAACGAATTCATTTGACCTTCAACTTGTTGCATGTCTTTAATTCAGAGAGAGCGTGGTGTAGTTTTGCATTTTTATCTGACGTACTCCTATATGAGAACAAGAAAAATACTGTAATCACTTGTTGATTCCCAGTTAAGCCGTTCGAGATATAGATTTCCGTTTGGCTGCCTCTAAGTTGAAGCAGATGTTCTTCTGCAATATGATTATAGCTAGCGCCATTGTGTATTACTATAGAACTTGGGATATACTCTTGAAAATTATTGCAACAACTGAATTAGGTGTTCATTTGATCCAGAGGCAAGATCCTATGATTTGATAGGAGCTAAGAAAAAGAAGAGATAGTTGCTGTCGAAACTACATGGATAGTAATTTATACCTTCATTCATTTTTTTTTTGTAGTGATTAAAGCCGTTACTAAAATTCTTATTTGTTGTAGTGATTAAAGACAGAACTAAAGTTCTATAAAACATTCTTCGTCCATGTACCCCCTCCAAATAAAAGATGATGGTTTAGGAACAGTATTTGGTCTAAGGAATTGGGAATTTTAGCAAACAAAATGAGTGTTAACAGTCATGTATAATGAATTGATTGCTGCAATTTTTCTCCTATAATCTATTTTAGTTTAAAATGAATGATATAAGATGAGCTCAAATTCCTGTCAAAAGATGCATTTTGCCAAAGTTTAGAGGTAGATATATATTGCTATATCCATGCTTGAAAAAAAAAAGGGAATGAAGATTTCTAGGAGACTTGGGCCTTCTAGATTTTTCTTTTCTAAACATTTTCTAAAATTTGGACTAAGCCACGTTATATATATATATATATATATATATATATATATATATATATATATATATATATATATATATATATATATATATATATATATATATATATATATTTTTTCATTTCAACAATTACGAACAAAAGTTAAAGAGGATGATGTATGGGATGAGGTCGTTACTCGTTATATATTTCTTAGCTTTTCCATTGAAAGAATTAGCCTAACTTTCATGACAAGATATATTATTAGGAATTAATCTTAGAAGTTTGGAGTAGTGAGTACATTGTTCAAGTGATTAGCCAACTAAGAAAAAGCGACTAGCCAACTAAATTTCCAACATATCCTATTATTATCAAGGCCAAATCTCAGTATTAATTCAAGGCAGAATAGGTAAAGACCCCCTAAACTTGATACTTTTTAATGAGCGTACACCTTAACTATACGTGATTTTAATTGCCGTCCTACGCTTACTTTTTCGGATGTTATTACCCCCCTAACCTAGTAAACATTTCTATCGTGAATACACGCGTTGTATACATTTAAATGCTTGTTGATGTGACTGTACACGTTGGAATAATTCGGGCATCCAATTAGAATATCCGACCTGCCTTTAAAATTAATCTCTCAAATTTAACCCATCCCTTTTACCATCAGTTCATCTGGTCGATAACATAGAAAAACTAGGGTTTCTCACCATTTCACTCTCATCAATGATAGAGACGATTGTGAGTACTTGAGTTTGATTTTGTGAGTCGATAGGGTTCTCCGTTGAGGTGCTGCTAAAAGCTATTGTGGAGGAGCTAAAAGCTACTGGGTTTCTTTGATTCTCGCTAAAATTTCTACTGTTTTCACTCCGCATTTGAAGGTATGTGTGCCTCTTTCTGTTAGGGTTAAATTAAGGCTTTTATGTTGATTGTGATTTTTGCATGCATGCCGATTAAGGTTAAATCAGGGCTTTTATGCTATTTGTTAATTTTTTTACTGTTTATTTGTAATCTTCTGTATATGTATGTCTTGAGAGTTATTTTTTACTTTTTTTATTGCTGTGTATGGTCCCATGGATACTAAGTATTTGAATTTAAGATGGAAAATTGGCGGGATATTGGTGAGTGAGGTAGGACCTCTATATGTTGGGGGTAGGGTTGAACATGTGACTAATGTCGACTCTGACCACTTGTCAATACCAGAGTTATCTAATTATGCTAAGGATTTTGGGATTACAAAGTTAGGAAAAACTTATATTATGAGTGCTAAGGGTGGCAATTTGGTTGAATTAACAAAAGATAAGAATTTAATGGACCTTGTTATATTATTAAATAATTGGGACACAATAGACATTTTTGTCTCTTCTGACTCACAATTTGAGGAGGTGGATGCTATAGAGGGTAGCCAAATAAGCCACGTGGGTGAGCCTTTTAATGCATCTTCCAGCACACAACAAGACAATAGGGAATCTTTTGTTCCCTGTGGTCCTCCTTTAAATACTACTGTTGCAAATCCAGATCTAGGGTTACCTACTCCTTTGAATACCACTCAAGAAGAGGATTTACCCATAGATTGGACTTCCTCTTCAGAGAAAGAAGAATCTGATGCTGCTGATGATGTAGAGGACACTGCTGTTGATTCTCAACAGGTAGAACCTACTAGAGAAAAAGAAGAAATAACACATGGTGATGAATCTGAGAGGTCATTTGATTATGGAAGTGATGTCCATGAAGAGCTGAGGGTTGTTAAAGAAGATCTGAAGAAATATAGACAAAAGAATAGGAGAAAACTTAGGAAGGAAAAACCTGATGGATTTTTAGGTGAAGTTGGAGTTGATGAAGGTTATGAGAACATAGATCATCCCAAAAAAAATATGAGAGACAAATTAGGAGGTGATGATGAGCCTTACTATGATAGTTCAGATCCAGATATCTTTGAATCTGAATCATATCTGGAAGGGGAGGGTGATCCTGTATCTGATGATGATGTAGATGGGGAAGATAATATGGGACAGTTAAGGGGAAGGAAAAAAACAAATAGAGTGGTTTATGATCCTTTTGCCAAAATTGTTACTTGGCAACTAGGATGGTATTTGAGAATGTGAAGGAATTTAGAGAAGAAGTTACCAAATATGCTATAAAGAAAGGTATTCAACTAGTTAAGGATCCCAATGAGCCACATAAGGTCAAAGTTAAATGCAAAACTGATTGTTCTTGGTTGTTGTTTGCTAGCAAGGAAGGTAGGAGTACAAAATTCACAATCAAGACTTACAATCCAAGACACAAATGCCATAAAATCACTTATAACTATCTGTGTAATTCAAAATATGTGGCAAAGCAGTTCAAAGATAGAATTACCTCACAATCTAGAATTAAAGGTTGGAAAATTCAGGATATGATAGAAAAAAGCTCGGTTTATATGTTGGTAAGGCTGCTTGTTTGAAGGCCAACAAAATTGTGTTGAAAGAAATTATGGGGGATCATGTTGCCGAGTTTGGTAGGATTATGAACTATAGGGATATGCTACTCAAAATAAATTCTGGTAGCACATGTGCAGTAAAATTGACAGACACAGATGATGGGCAGAAGCAGTTTTTCAGTTTCTATATTTGTTTTGCAGCTATGAAGCAGGGTTTATGGAGGGTTGTAGGAGATGTATAGGGTTATATGGATATTTTTAAAGGGTGTTTGTAAAGGGCAACTATTGGCAGCAATAGAAAAAGATGGGAATAACCAAATGTTCCCAATAGCTTGGGCTGTTGTAGGCACTAAAAAAAAAAAGCAAACATGGAGTTGGTTCCTCATGTTATTGCAAACTGATTTGAACATGGGAGATGGTAGGGAACTCACCATGATAAGTGACATGCAAAAGATATATACTGCTATTTAAATACTAATGTTTTTCTGGTTTAAAATACTATTATTTTTCTAGTTTAAACACTGATGTTTCTCTGGTTTAAACACTATTGTTTCTCTATTTTTATGCAATACTATTTCTCTGTTTTTATGCAGGGTCTATGTTCAGTTGTTGAAGAGATTTTACCTGAGTGTGAGCACATAATATATGCTAGACACATTCTGGCAAACTGGGCAATAAAATGGAGAGGGATTGAAAGAAGAAAAAGATTCTGGAGTGTTGTTAGATCAACATTTGAGTCTGAAATGAAAAGAAATCTAGATGATCTTGATAAATTGGGTCATGACATTTGTGAAGACCTAGTTAAATACAACAAAGAAAGATGGTGCAAAGCATTCTTCCAAACATTCTCCAAATGTGACAGTGTTGACAATAACATGTGTGAAAGCTTCAATGCTTGGATATTGGGCCCTAGACACAAGACAATCATATCAATGCTAGAGGAAATAAGGGTCAAAGTTATGAGTAGGGTAGCAAAGATGAGAGAATCTGCTGAAACTTGGCAGGATGGTGTATCTCCAATGGCCATGATGGTGTTCAATACTAATGTTGAGAGGTCAACGAGGGTTGACTTCATGTTTAATGGAGATACAGACTTTGAACTCAAAGATGGTCCATGCAAGTTCATTGCAGATTTAAGAACAGGCTACTGCACTTGCAGGTCTTGGGAACTGAAAGGCATTCCATGTCCACATGTTATAACAACAATGTACTTCAAGAGACTTGATCCTTCATAGAATATTGTATATTGGTACAGTAAAGAGACCTACATGAAGGCATATTCACACTTCATACAACCAGTTCCCAACATGATAATATGGCCAGAAAGTAGTAACCCCAAGGTATTATCTCCTCCAGTTCAAAATATGCCTGGAAGGCCAAGAAAAAATAGAAGAAAGGAAGTTGGAGAAATAAAAAGGGCTGAAAATTTATCAAAGAAGAGAATAACTATGACATGCTCCATTTGCAAAGCAAGTACTATAATATGAGGAGTTGTCCAACAAGACCAACAACTAATCAAGAGGTACCTTCCTACCTTCTTCCTTTATTACTATCTTCTTAGTTATCTAAGAGCTAATTACTCATTTTCTCATATAATAGACTACTAATTGCTCACAACAATCAACAACAAAAACTTTACAAAAGAGAGGCTTCAAGGACATGGTGTATTTGTTGCACAGTCTGGTTTTACAAGTATTAATGTAAGTGTATTTATTTTTTTGTCCTTAGATTTTATTGTCTAACATACTATATGATGTTATTGTCTAACTTGGAAATGTATCTTTTGGTTTGAATATTATCAGCATGGTTTGCCTACAATCAGAAAGGTTTATACTGGCCCTTTAATTGATTCTACCCATATTACTGGTAATATTGGATATAAGCCTTCTAAAGGTTTGAAATAGAAAGGGAAGGAAGCTGTGACTCAAAGACAACTTCAAATCCAAGCTGCAATGGCTAGAATCAAGACAAGGTCCCAATCCGCTGGAATACAAACAAGATCTAAGGTTATGGAAAAATCTCCCTCCAAGAAGACCACTTGAATTTCTTTACTGTTTGGATGTAGTATTTGATATACTAGACTTCTTTTTTGTTGAATTCGTGGGGTGACTGTTTTAGTTGAATTCATGAGGTGTCTGCTTTTTGTGGATACTGATGGTGGTACGCAGCTTTATTTTGTGAACTTGTTTGTCATGTGTATGTCTAGCTATATATGGACAACATAGTTTAACTCTATTGTTTGATGTTAAATTCCGACTTTCTTTGTCAAATTACCAGCTATGTTAACAAAATGTTATGATTGTGATTGGTTATTTTTGTGGATACTGATGGTTGTTTTTATATAAATTGTGATTGACATCAATTCCATATGTTGACATAGTAGTGTCGAACAACATATCATATTGCTTAACTTCTATTACATACTACCAGATAACCATTATTTGTACATGAAAATCAGATTCCAAAGTAAACTGAAAAATAATAGAAACTTTAGTATTTTTTTCCTCTTCGATAGTTTGTTAGTCTTCTTCAACAACCCAGAAATAACAATGTTTGCTGGCTCCAAAAATGGAGGTTCATACCACTGAAAAAATTGACAAGAATTTGTCTTCGGATAAAGACTACATCCAAAGAATCGTCGTCCAGGATTTGCAGTAGTCCATGCAACTTTTAAAAGAGCTGGCTTGCCACATCTACAAAAAACATTCATCTTCTTTCTTCCAAGTAAAAAAATGATTGTTATTTGGGCAAAAAATAAGAGCCAAAATCTGTGTGTGTGGGGGGGAAGGGAGGGGGGGCAGGGGAGGGGGATGGAATTTGGATGGACAAAGAATGTGAGAACAAAGAAAATGCTGAAGAATTAGAAAGAAGATAATAAATAGGGGTGAAAATGGGGCTGTTACCGAGTCTTCATTTTTGGGGGAAAATGCATTTATTGCCGTTAGGGATGGTTCTAGGATTGGAAAAGGGAAATATTCAACTGATGTGACAAAAAATATACTCCCCCACGCGCACTCAGCCATTTGAACCAACTTTCACTGCCATGTGGCAGGTTAGGGGGGTAATAGCATCCGAAAAAGTAAGCATAAGGGGTAATTAAAATCACGTATAGTTAAGGTGTACGTTCATTAAAAAGTGTCAAGTTCGGGGTCTTTACCTATGCCTTAATTGAAACAAGGTAATGCAAGTACATTAAAATTTTATTTTATGTAAAAAAATGATTGGAGAGAATCTTGAGTAGCTAGAACCCTACCAAATTCTTTCAAGGCTATAAACTTTCAAACAAAGAAAAATGAATGTATAATTTAGGATGTCTTATTTAAGCCATGCATAATCTTAATTAAACTAGTAGCCGACGAGTGGAATAGTCCATAATTAATTAATCTCGTTATTAGCATAGTTCGACCGGGCATGTTCCATAATGAAATCACAATTAAACAATTTACATGGAACAGTCTTCAACCACAACAATTGTATCCATATAGTTATAAAATTAAATGGACCTACCGCACTTGAAAAATGTACGCATTATCTTAATTTTGCCAGAACAGAAATTATCTGCTAGAAAATAGATATTTTAATTTTCTCATTTCAGGAAACCAAATTAAATGAGGTACTAAAGATCATGTTAGGCAATACTCCTAAAAGTTTATTATTCCACACCCTTAGGATGTTCATAAATCAAACGGACAAATCATATGACCATATGGTGGACTACTTATTGCTTTATCTCCATTTTTTCTTGAGCTGATGGTCTATCGAAAACAAACTCTTTTTTTATAAGATTGTGGTAAGGTATGTGTACACACTACCCTCCTCAAACTCTTTCTCCTTGATTAAGGACTTCAGTTTTTCTTCCTTTTTCAGTTTCATTACAGTTCTTCATTTTCAGAATGTCTACCCCAGAGTTTGATCATAACTTAACAAGTAACTCTGTGAATCACTTTGTGGATTATATTTACAGAGACTATAAGCAACAATGCTGGCTCTGAGCAAAAGAATAAAAGGAAAAATGAAATGCACCATTTAAGTGGGACATGGAATACATAATAATTTGAATAATTAATCTAAATAGCCGCCCACCCAATTGCTTAAACTAAAAAATAGTCCACAGATGTATATATAATATAATCTATGTATAACATGTATATAACCATAAATAATCAATGTATAATTTATGTATACTAGCTAGAAAAAGTAAATAGAAAATTGCCGGCTATTTGTGTAAAGATCCCATAATTTTGACTCTTTTGGAATTTTCACTATTGTATTCTGTCTACATATTACATACTCTATAAAAAGAAAAGAAAAAAGGGAACACCCCATGATTTAATAACTTTGATTAGACTTTAGAAAGAAATTAATTATAATGACATACTCCTTCCGTCTCAAATTATCTGTCATGCCTTTTAAAAATAGTTGTCTCAAATTATTTGTCATTTTAGAAGTTCAAGACAAAATATTTTTTTTATTTTATCCTTAATAATAATTGTTCTTGAATATGGAGATAGTAAATAAATAGAATAATTATTCAATGAAGAGAGATTAATTTTAAGACATAAATAAAAGTAAAATAGTCCAAACCCCCTCCTAATTATTATATTTTAAGGAGCGTGTAAGAGAGAAACACGATATATATTTCGAGACGGATGGAGTATTAAGTCACTTTGTTATTCTATGCATCATTAAGTTTTTTATACTCCATCCGGTTCATATTATCTCCCTTAGGTATCTCCTTATTCATTCTACACATCATTATTTTGTCTAAACTATCTTTTATCTCTCCAATTTAGATATTTCAGTTAAATAACAATCCACTAATTGAAGCAGTAATGATAAATTTGAATTATATTGAAATAAATTGATAGTTTGGCAAAATGATTAATACTTGGGATAGGAGGGAGTATCGATTTACAAATTAATCCTTGTTTCCTTTTTTATATATATTTTTTCTTTTTGTTGCTTTTTCTTGGAGTATATATATATATATATATATATATATATATATATATATATATATATATATATATATATATATATATATATATATATATATATATATATATATATATATATATATATATATATATATATATATATATATATATATATATATATATATATATATATATATAGAAAAGTGTGACGTGTTGAATCATGCGTGCCTTTAATTTTAAAGACAGCACAGCAGACAATTAGTTTTCTCGGTAAACTTTTCCTGTTTCCACGTAGAACAGGTCCATGGCAAGGTATATAATTTATATGCATTACAGATACGAGACAAGCTTCAGCTTTACCAATCATAAATTGTCAATATCTCCTTAATAAATTAATGTTAAAGATAAGAAGTAGTTGGGGGACAGAAAAAAAGGATAAAGAAAAGAAGAGATACAGTAACGTGAACAGAGATGTTCAATACTTAAATGAACTACTATATATTTGTCTCTTGGACAGTACCTTTTTGGCATACAATTTTGCCCGAGAAAGCAAGAGGAATAGCTAGAGAATTAACTGCTCTTCTATTATGCAACGACACATATATATTTCCCATCCTCCCTAGCGCTTAGCCAAGAGGAGGAAGTAAAAGATTAAATTTTAAAAACACAAAATGGAAGAAAAATAAAGGAGAAGGCTAAAAATGAATATTCATATAACACATAGTTGAGGATAATTGAACTCTTCTAATTCTCAAGCAAGTCTAAGGAATAGCAAATTTTCTTGAACGTGGGCAAGTTGTCTTGGAACAAAGGAATGAAAACGTCAATGCTTCCGTCTCCAATGAAGGATGGGAGAAGAAACATCATGCCTTCTGTTGGGAAATAAGAAGGCATGAACATGTACGGACAACCAGTTCCAATGTCTAGGTCGTAAAATGGAAACCTTAACCAACTGTCAACTTCTAAATTAGGGCATAATATGTGCTTGTTCATGTCTGCTGTAGGGATAAGATGTTCATCTTCCTTCACTTTGTGATTAGCAAAGTCAATGAATGATCTGAAATAGTTGTTGTTCACCTTTATAACCGCGTCATGAATAAGCTTTGTTGCATAGGGAAGAGGCTCTCTCAAAAGGTCCTTCACTTTTGCAGTTGGAAATGCCCAAAGGACTAAGTTTCCGAAATACTCATTTGGTACTCTAGGGTTCAGTCTCATCCGACCATTGACAGAGATTCTTATATGGGTAGTCTCAAAGCCAGTTAAACCACGAGCTTTAGTTATGGCTCTCCACAAATGTGCAACAAGGCTTTCGAACGTGCTATAAGGTTTATTGTTGCCATTTATGGAAGAAGCCTTAGCCTTGAGCTTGGCAAGAAACTCTACTGTGAAATGGACTTTGTGCACCACTATATCTTCCGTTACATGATGAGCTTGGTTGAGCGAATTCTCCTTTTTAACAAACTTTGACATGAATTCTGCACCCTTATGTTCATGCTCAATGAGAGGAGGGTTTCGAGGGTTGAAAATGGTACGATCATGCAAAGGAAGTGGATTGACGTCAAGCCCACGACAGGCTTGACCCCATGCAACTAAGAAGTTGCTGGTGGAATGGCCATCCGCCACCGTATGGTGGGCGGTGAAGCCGACCACCAACGAGCCACAAGTGAATCTTGTGACTTGAACTTGAACTAATTCCACAACATTATTCAAACTAGGATGTAGTTTGAGCAAAGAAGCTGAAGGCTTAAAAGGCATTACTTTATCAAGGGTGCTATCCGATGATGCCTCGACGAATTTAACGCCTTCATCATTGAGTAAAATCACTGGATTTCCATGTTCGTCTTTTCCTAATCTTCCTGCCCATTCACGGTAAACTGCTAGGGCCTTTTGAAGTCCCAATTTAATGGCGGCATTTGGTGGGGTGGGAGGGTGATAGGCATAGATGACAGCAATTTGGGCTTCGTAGGTGACCTTATCAAATACACTAAGGGGAATGTAACCTTTAGTAGAAGGAGTGATGTCTTCGTAGAAAGGCTTAATGATTCTTGAACTTTCTACTTTGACCTTCATGATTTTGTCAATTCTTTGATTTGGCAAAGTGGAAAGAAAAGAGGAGGAGAATGAAGGTTGTTTAGCTCGAGTAATAGTAAAGGCATAACTTAGGTTTTTATAAGTATCACATGCACATGTACAGTCTTACAATATAATTGGCTAGTAAGACATGTTTGTCTTATAGAGGAAAAAATATTAAAGTTGGCAACAGAAACTAGTTAGGTAAAATAAAAGAAGACAAATTAAACACAAAAAAGGAGAAACAGGCCAGGTGGCCTATCATTCAATTAGGGAGGTGCTTAGTTGTCTTAGCTAGTTAGCTCTTGAAGATGCTTCATAGCCAACTTTAATGTTTTTTTTTAAATTTAAAATTTTTGATTAGGGGTTGACTTTAATCAAATTGGTGTTAATCTGTAATTGAACTACCTACAATCACATCTTCCCAACGTTGCAACGGCATGCTGTGATAGTGTGATACCAACAACCTTCTTGTTAATTGTGCTACCCTTTGACAAACTTCACAATTTTGAATGAAACTCTTTCCGGTCCCGACCATTTTATCTTTCTTATTTTAATTTAAAATAAGTTTTCATTTACATAATTAAGAAGAAATTAATTTTATTTTAAAAAAATTTTGCCATATTTTACATATTCTAATGTGTTAACAATTAATTAAGGTTAATTTAGTGAATACATCTTTTTTCTCTAGGAGTTCGTATTTCCCTAATGAGTATGCCAAATATAAAATGGTCAACTATTGAGGACAGAGGAGTAATGAATTTGGACGCATATCCATCATTCCTGTTTTTCTTGAACACAATAGGATCAGGTCTTCTTCAATCCGTTTTCCTAAAATGAAATATATTTAGGATAAAAAGTTTGGACCTTGGCAAATGTCAATATCTATAATGTTTGATCTACAAGGCATTAATGGCATCTTAAAAATATTACCGTGTGCTGATCATGGGTATTAAAACGTAGTATGTGATTGGGATATAGTCGACAATGATTACAGTTTGTGTTCTAAAAGGTAACATGTGTTAACTTTGTTTCTTTAATTTATCTTTTGGGATATACGGGTAAATTCTCACTAGACTTCAAGACTAAACCGACAACTGTTTATCTCAATTTTTAATGGCGGCTAGTGTTGTAGTGAAGGCAGAATCGCACATTTGTAAGCTAAGGATGTAATAGTTTAATTTAAAAACTGAGATTTTATTTTATATCTTTGATTAATTAATTTATATAACTTTGTACAAGAACGCTAGAAGCCAATTTCGACCAGTTTGCATTTCAACGGGTTTTGGCAAACTTTCAAACGCATTAATTTCATACACGAAATTGCTGAAAATGACTTTATATACTAGTTCTTTACCTTATAAAATTTGTCGAGAAAATTAACTAAGATCTGAGATGAAATGTCTTGACAAAGCTAACATGTTCACACTTAATTAGAATTGCTTTTTATATCATAGATTTTGTCAAATTGAATTCTCGTGGCCAAAGCCTGAGAAACACTCAGTGTCAAACAAATACTCAGAAAAACTATATTTTTTGTTACTATTATTTTTGAAAAGTTATCTTTTATTACTTTATCCAGTAAAAAATAACCCTGCGAAGCTAAAGTCATCGTGATGAACCTTTTATTTTCTAACATTTCCTCTCAATGGGTTTTTTTTCTCACTTCTCTTCCATTTCTAATTCCATTTGATTTGGTCCACGTATACTGTCAATTCGATTGGTAGTGACTCTGAGAATCGAAATTGCTTCTTGTCAACATTTACCAATAAAAGCAGCTGAATTAGGTGAAGAATATAGATGCCTCAGTAGAAAATGCTACATTTGGCAAATAATTGTCACTTTGGCTTGGATTTAGACTTGTGGTAGTTGTGGAAATTGTACTGCTTTGAATAAGACTGATGTGTGTGTACTCCAAGATCGAGTAGTTAACTTGGAATATTCGGAGTTTCCATCTATATGCCAAAAAGAGATATGAACTGATTTCAAATGGTAGTTGTCTCGTGTTATAGATGGCATTAATTTCGGCCTATAATATTCTAGAGTGTGATGTTTTACACATGTCGTTTCCACGATCACTAACATGAAGTAAAGGACGTAGCAGTCCAGTCGTTGGATTTAATGCATTATAGAGGAAATCAAACCTTTTGATAGTTGTATGTGAAAATGTGTGAACCTAGGACCAAAGTTCCTCCTCATCCCTTTGTTAAAATGGGCTTAAAAATCGTGGATATAACTTAGTATTACTACTAATTTGCTGATCAATATTCTCTTTTTGATCGAAAATAATTCTCAAAATCTCAAAAACGAGCTTTCAATTGGTAATTAAGTTTCATGTGATGCTCATAAATGAGATCAGATGATGAGGATAGGTTAAGGAGAAAACTTATCACAAGATTATAGTCTAACAAGCTTGTGAAAGAAGATATGCGTGTGACACCTTAATGTAAATTCTGCATATATAAAAGGAGGTAAAAATAAAATAGTACTACATAAGATAAAAGTATAAGTTCACGTGATATAAACGCTTCTAATCTAGATGTGATATAGCTCAAAGAATAAATCCTACAGTCTCTTGGCTGAAGCGGATAAATGGCCGATAATACGCCATATATTTGAGATGTGACAAATATGATAGCAAAGTTTGACTAGCAACAAATAGCAAAGTGGGGAAATAGAAAGGGAGATAAGGTGAAATTTTTAATTAAAAGATATAAAGTGAAATTTTTAATTAAAAGATATAAAATCAGATGATCCGCTCTGCTGTGAAGTCTTATGAGCCAAACGCATGCCATAAAGGAGGATCGTTTTATTTATTTATTTATTTATTTTACTATTTTTCCTTGGGAGTTGTGGAAATTAGCGGAAGGACAAAGACGTGGGAAGCGGTCATACGGACCATAAGATAAACATAACATAATACCAAAATTGTGGTCCTTATGGAGTAGACACTAGACACAAGTTCTTAATAATTTCTACGACTTGTATTTAAAATTAAACCAATTTGGTTAATAGTCATAGGCATAATTATTTGTTTAATTTTCTATTCGTTGGTCTCCTACTTCCAACGCCATTGGTACGTCCTTTTTATTCATGCGTGTGTTGAGCCAACGTTTGATTATTTTCACGATATTAGTACACTAGAAATGTAATTAAAGAAAGGTTTAGGAATATAATAGTTTTTGTGGCAAAGCAAATAAAAGAATAATTCAGATTTTTAATAATTAATTGTACTTCACTTTCCTTAATATAAAAGAATAATAATAATGGACATGGAGAGAATAAGGAAATAGAAATCTTATTGATAATTTCTGCTTTCTTCCGATAGGAATTAACAAGTTCTTCCAATGACAAAGAATCACAATAATACCGACAATTGATAATATTACTTTGTCGTTTTCTCGATGAGGAACAAGGTATAAAAAGAGAATTTATATAAGAGTACAATTCATAACCGTCACTTGCCCTATTTAATTCTTGTTCGTTACGAGTACTTATTACATTGATTACCCATTATGTGGGTGGTTTGTAATGGTTGAAGTAATAATAGCCAGTCGCGCATAATCAGTGATTCAGCTGAGTTCTTTCCATATTCGTGGCTATTAATGATCTTTTCATCTCGGTGACCCCCTGTGTCCTTAATTACAAGTACCTATTTTTTATCTCTCAACTAATAGGCACGGTATCCTCGTAAGACGATCCCGTGAGTATTATTCATACCTTTCTGTACACCATTCTTCTTTATTGCTTTGATTCTCATGCTACTTGTCATCATAATATTGGTCCACATTATGAATTTATTTTCCACAAATACATTCACATTATGTTTATCTCTATATTGACTTTGATTTGAACTTTTAATAAGGAAAAATTACTAAGATAGATAAGACACAAAGTATAAGGTGAATTAAAATGTTTGTCTACAAATATTTCTTAAACATTTTAAAATCCGTAAATATTTATCTTGAAAACAGAGACAAAAATAATGTCGAAATGAAACTAAAACGGGCAAATTTGAACAGAATTCGATAAATTTTAGGAAGGATGGAGTAAATGATAGGAGGCAGAAGCAATACACATGGATGTTTACTCGTAAAGCGGTTCAGTTGAATTTATATGTGATTTCTAGACAAGTGAATTAATTCGATCCTGAAATAATAAAATAATAGAAGAAATACGCAATACTTAGCCTTGAAATGAAGATAAAATTGCAGAAACAGTAATTCCGGGAGCAGAGCTTCCGGACACAACAATGATGAAATCAAGGAACAAAAAGATAAAATTGTATAAAGTTTTGAATCGATTATAGCATAAATTTGTCAGAAAAGTCGTGTCCTTTATAATGATAACAGAGCTCACTATTTATAATTGCACCCAGGAAACAAGGTCCTAGGATCATGTTCTTCTTTAATGTCAATTATGAGAGCCATTGAAGAATGTGTAACGGTGAGCATAAATGACAAATTCTCTGTAACGGGCAACACACTAAATACTGTGAAATATTCTCTATTAAATGCTACCGGGCGGAGGATATTTATTGCATCTTTACGAGTGTCATTCTTTTCATTGACAAACGGGATAATTGCCTTCGGTTTTAACTATCCCCCGCCTTAGGCTTCCACGTGTCCCTCTCTCAAACAGACACATAACATAACATATTTTACCCTATATAGATAGTCTCCCTGCTTTCCGGTGACATAACTTTGTGTTACCGGAAACTTGGTAGAAACACTCTTTTTGGCAGGAATTACTTATGATTTATTCTGAAAAGCATCTGACAGTTAATTAGATGCACATCTCTTCGCATTTAATGCCCCGAACATGCGTCATCCCACGATTCAGCATAACTTTTGTCGGTTATCAAGGTAATCATGGCCACGAATTTAGCTACCTAAACCTTTACTAATACGCATCAATCTCCTTCATTCATACTCCATAACTCTCCAAACTCTCTAAAACTCTCTCTATCCAACTTGTATCTTGTTCGTCAACCTTTCTTTAACTCTCTTCAAACGAATTTTTTTTTCTTTCTTTCATAACATATAATGGCTTCTTCTTCAAAGAATACAAGTTTCTCAAAGAACAAGAACAAAGCCGAGTACGCTTCTCCTCCAACAGTGAAAAAAATATTCCCAGAAGTCTTGTTACAACAAAAGACTTCGAACAGAAATTTCCTTCTGTTAGCCCTCGTACATGGGCCGTTAGAAGGTATCCTTCTTCCATCCGTCCTTCCAGCATTCCTGCTGTGAAGGAAGATTGTCATTTCCAGGACCTAGACATTATCGCTCCCGACCTGGCGGAGCGGGTAACCTTACCCAAGAAGAGTTTTACGTACTTCTATACGTATCCCTTCACTTTAGAGACATTTTCTCTGAGTGGAGAGCTTGACTCCGTCATTGAAGAGTTTTGCCTCCGCTATCAAGTGTGTCTGGCACATGTGAGTCCCTCCGTGTGGAGGACGATTGCTTGCCTTCGACGCCGATACCAGAAAACGGGAGAGGAGCTAACTTTAGCTCATGTGATGAACCTTTATTCCCCCAAGATCTTCCGTGGGGGGATGATCAACTTCAGCAAGCAGGGCCACCATGCGTTGATGTCTATCATGGATGATGATAATGACCGTGGGTGAATGGAACGGTTTATTTCAGCTGCCACCAGTGACATCATTCTGGCCTCGGCTTCTTCCTTCCCAGAACTGTGGAACCGCACTCGTGAGTATATAATCTGTTTCTTTCCTTGTTAAAGATCTTTTCCTCGTCATTATTAACCTTTCTTCTATTTCCTGCCTCAGCGGCTCGATGGGTTCCCCTAGGGTTGAGGGCCTTGACCAATGGGTTCAGAAGATTTTGGACGTTACCACGCCCGAAAACCGCTCGTGGAAAGAGCTGTCACTTAAATACGAGTGGTAGGACAAAAATCATAGTAAGTTTAACTCATTATGTCCTTAACTTTTCTTATGAGAAAATTATCCCACTCCTTCCTTCTGTTGAACATAGGTCTAACCCAAGGCTCAGTTGTTATCCCCGAGGAGGATATTTTGGCTGATCCTGCTGATGCGGCGAGGCTGCTGCAGAAAGATTTTTCACAGACAGGCATCTCGGGACCTGCTTCTGCTCGGAGTCCCCGGCCGGAGAACAAGTAACCAAAAAGAAGGCGTTCCTCGGCGGCCGGGAGGGGGAGGGGGAGGGGGAAAGAGGGCAAAAAATACTGCCCTCGAGTCATCTCCGAAAGTCGTGATGACGAGCCCTCCACCCGGGACGACCATAGATACCGTGATGATTGACGATGGTGGAGAAGCTAACGAGAAATGAGCTTCTCTACATAGAAGACGACGACCTTCCTTAACTCAACAGACCGCTCAATCCGTTGAGTTAGTTACACCAGCCGATGACGATGTCTCGACGCTCTGGGGGAGTATGAAATGGTGGAAAATGCCAGCTCCCGCATCCGGATCCCAGTCGCTGTGCCTGGTATTTTGTGGCTGAGTACCGGTTCCCTTCCGTCCTCGGTTAGCGAGCAACCAACAACCAGCATTGCGTTTGTCGCAGCTGCTTCTCACCCTTCAACACCATCAGCTTCATCTCCATATTTACCAACACCAGCAACTGCTACATCATCTCCACATTCATCAACTCATCCACCAATAACTGCTACATCATCTTCACCGACCGCATCTGCCGAGAATAGAGCGTCCTTCTCCCCCAGTTCCTAGTTCATTGGAATGTGGGTAAAACTATGCTCCCTCCTCAGAAGATCTGCAAAGGAGGAGGAACGTTACTCTCTTGATCTCTACCGGATGCAATTTGCTAACCCAGCTGGTGATAAGTAGGGATTTTGACCGCTTATTTGCTCTCTTTTACATACATTTTAGCTCAAAAATGCTTAAAGGTATTCCCGAGAACTAATGAAATGTGCTTTCTTGTAGGAATAATGGGAAACGAGCCAAAGAAGTGAAAATCAACTCAAAAAGGAGTAAAATTGGACAAGAACCAAAACAAGGCAAAAAGGGCTACAATGCGGACCGCACAATACTGTGTGTGGCCGCAAACTCTGAAGATGCACTGATAGAATCTCTTCACAGAGTGCGGACCGCACAATTATTGTGCGGCCGCAGAAGACTAGATTCAGATTCCTTTAGTTTTGGGAGCTTGAAGATGTGCGGACCGCATCATTATTGTACGGCCGCACTCACAAATGTGCGGTCCGCAGAGTGAAGCCCTGATCCAGTCCAAGCGCAAGGGTGCAGCCGGACTCAGAATTGTGAGGTCCGCACAATTAGAGGAAGTGCGGCCGTATCTCACTTTTGTGCGACCGCAGAAAGCCATACCCACCAGTCAATCTCAAAGTGCGGACTGCACATAAAATTGTGCGGCCGCATAACCTTCGTAGGGGCAATTTTGTTAAATATTTTCAGCTGGGTATAAATAGATCTTTTTGTCATTTTTAAGTCAAGTTTTGTGCACATGAACACTTGGAGCCTTTTTTATTTACTGTATTGGGAAACTTTATACTAGTTTAGTATTTAAACATTAGATTTTCTTTCCTTAATCAATTATTATGCATTTTATCTTAGTTGCTTCTTTAATTTATTCATTTTCCATGAGTAGCTAAGCCCTTAGCTAGGGTTGTAACCCAACCCTAGTATGGGTACTTAATGGGTGATTGATTTAGGGCTTATTTGTGATTGGGTATATGAATTTTAGCCTAGTTCTTGCTTGAATTTGAAAATTGATGGTTGCAAATATTGATTCATGCCTAATTGACTTAGTCTATACTTGAGAAAGTGAGACTAAGTCTAGAAAAACTTGGCTAACAAGAAATTGGGGTGAACTCAAGAAATTGATAGCCACAATTAAAGGGTCGAGTCTAGAGATAGTAAGACCCGACTTGAGCATTTATCACTTGTTTCGTGAGATACCCATTTGGACTTGAGAAAGTCGAATTGGGCAAAATCACTCAAACTACCGAGAGGTATAGAGTGAGTAATTACGTGTGATTGCTATATTGTATCCTGATCAACCAAACATGCCCTAAAGCTATAAATCTGTTAGGTAACCAACTAGGCGGAAGTCGCAACCCTAGATATTTTATAACTTGAAAAACAACCAAAACCAAAAACATTGTCTCTTAGCTTTACAACTACAAGCATTAGCGTAAAAGTAAAAGTAGAAATAATATTTGAAAATGTGGAAGTGTAATCTTAGGCACGTCATACATTCACACTAGGTATATACCTAATCCCACATCAAGCTCCATGTGGAATCGACCCCGACTCGCATTGGGTTTTTATTATTGCATCGACCGCCTCGCAACCTAAATTAGTGGTGTGAGTTTGGGCGATATCAATTTTTGGCGCCGTTGCCGGAGAGCTAAAAACGGATTTAGCTATATATTTGGTTTTGTGTGTGACTTGTCTTCTTTTCCTTTCGGGTTACTAACCTTTTTTTTTGTGAATCGATTATAGGTATAAAAAATGGCTCTCAACAATGATCCTCTCGGAAACATGCCTTTGGGGGATATGGACGTGGAAGATGACCCAGTTGAAGAGGTTCCTCTTAAACCTCAAGCAAAGAGACGAGGCCGACAGCCTCAAGACAACATTCCCGTTCCTTCCCCAAATCCACCAAGAGCGGCTCCACACCGGGTGTTACCGAATGAAGGGTACGCAAGTGCAGTAGTCCCGCCCCACATTAGGGCGGGCAACTTTCAAATCACAAATGTTATACTTACACTGCTTGAGCAACGGGGATTCTTCACCGGGGCTCCGAATCGAAATGCGTACAAGCACTTGAGAGGATTTGTGGACACCTACTGGGGTAGTAAACAGACCAACGTTTCTGAGGATGCTTTAAGGTTGAGACTATTTCCCTTTTCTCTACGGGGGAAAGCCTTGGGTTGGTTAGAAAGATTGCCAAATAATTCTATCCATACATGGGATGAATTGGCGAAAAAACACATTGCCAAGTTCTTTTCTCCCGGGCATATGGCTACTCTTAGAGACGAGATTCTAGCATTTAAACAAGAATTCAATGAGACGTTGCACGAGATATGGGAGAGGTACCGCACTATAGTGAAAGAGTGCCCAAATAATGACATGATCGAGGCTATGATTCAACAAACCTTCTACATGGGGATCAATACTACCAATCAATGCGTGGTCAACCAACTTGCCAGTGAAAATTTTATGACAACACCATATGCCGAAGCTTGCTAAATATTAGATGAAATGGCGGATACCTCATCGGCATGGCAAAGTAGAGCAAATGTTCCTCAAGGTGATCCAAATATGATTCACCTACACAAAGAATTGCATGATCATGGGCAAGCAATTGCCGAGTTGACCACTACAATGAATCAATTGGCCAAAGCTCAACTTTAACAGGTTCAAGGTCCTAAGCAAGTAAATGCAATGGAAGGTGTCAATATGATGGTGAACAAGCGAAGGCAAAAGGGTCAACAAGTGCAAAACCGTGTAGAACAAGTTGTGCAAGATGATAGTGGATTCGACCAAGACGAATCATACAGTGAGCAAGAGGAAGAAGTGCAATATGTGAATAATTACCAAGGGCAAAGGAATAACTCTTAAGGCCCGAATCAACAATGGCGATCTCAAGGAAATCAAGGAAATTGGAACAATCAAAACCACCAAGGCAATTGGAGTGGTGGTACCAACAATCAAGGTAATTAGAACAATAACAATAATCAAGGCAATTGGAATAATCAAGGCAACCAAGGCAATTGGGGTGGCAACAATCAAGGATATTGGGGAGGCAACAACCAAGGGGGTTGGAACAGTAACCAAGGGAATCGGGGGCCTGGCTCTCAAAGGCCCCCGATGTATCAACAACCAAACAACCCGCCTCCTTATCCATCTCAAGGTTCTAGTTCTTCCAACAATGAGATGGGATGGATTGAAAATATGTTCAAACAAATGATGGAGAAAAATGCCGACTCCGATGCTCAATTAGCCTCTCACAATACTTCAATCCACAATTTGGAAGTTCAATTGGGGCAAATCTCATAAGCTTTAAACACTCGTCCAAAGGGGGCACTACCCAGTGATACGGTGGTGAACCCGAAGTGTGGGAACAATACGGGACATGCCATGGCCGTAACACGTAATTGACATACCGGAACCGGTAGTGCCAAAGGCCAAGGCAACAATGCCAAGGCCTCCTCCTCCATACACTCAAAGGCTCGCCAAGCAAAATAGTGAGAACCAATTCAAGAAGTTTATTGACATGATGAAGAGCTTATCCATTAATGTGCCATTGGTTGAGACGTTGGAACAAATGCCCGATTATGCAAAGTTCATGAAAGATTTGGTGAGAAAGAAAAGATCAATGAATTGTGAGACTACCAAGATGACACATCAAGTGAGTGTTATTGTGCACTCAATGGCTCCGAAATTGGAAGATCCCGGCGCTTTCACAATCCTTTGCACTATTGGAAGTGCCGACTTTGCCAAAGCTCTATATGATCTAGGGGTGAGTATCAATTTGATGCCTTACTCGGTGTTCAAAACTTTGGGAATTGGGCAACCAAGACCCACATCTATGAGGTTATAAATGGCGGATCGTACTATGAAGAGACCATTGGGTATTATTGATGATGTGTTGGTTTGTGTTGATAACTTCATCCTCCCGGCGGACTTTGTGATCCTTAAACTGCGAAGTAGACTATGAGGTGCCTATTATCTTGGGTAGACCTTTCCTTGCTATGTGGAAGGCTCTTGTTGATGTGGAAGCCGGTGAGCTCACCTTTCGTGTTGGTGATGCAAATGTGATTTTTCATGTGTGCTAATCTATGAGGCAACCGAATAGCAACGAAGTTTGTTCGTTTGTGGACTTAGTGACTAAGGTGATTGTTGATGATGCTAGTGCCATGATGAATGTTGATGATACTTTGGAGGCCGTATTGCTTAATCATGATGATGATAAAAAGGATGACTATGTGGAATGTGTAAATGCGTTACAAGGAATGGGGTCGTATACTTATGAACCCCGAAAATTATCCTTAGATCTTGAGAACCGGAACACTCCTCCAACAAAGCCCTCAATCAAGGAGCCTCCAACTTTGGAGTTAAAGTCATTGCCTTCACATCTCAGGTATGACTTTCTTGGCCCATGTTCTACTTTACCTGTTATTCTTTCCTCTTGCTTGACTAACATGCAGGTAGATTCTACTTTGGCGGTGCTTCAAAAGAGGAAGAAAGTTATAGGATGGACACTGGCGGATATTCGGGGTATAAGCCCCGCGTTTTGCATGCATAAGATTATTCTAGAGGAGGATGTCAAACCCTCCATTGAACATCAAAGAAGTTTAAATGAAGCAATGTAAGAGGTGGTAAAGGAGGAGATCATAAAGTGGTTGGATGCTGGGGTAGTTTACCTCATTTTCGATAGCTCGTGGACCTTTCCGGTGCAATGTGTCCCAAAGAAAGGGGGCATGACTGTGGTCACCAATGACAAGAACGAGTTGATTCCTACAAGAACGGTGACCGGGTGGAGAGTGTGCATGGACTATCGAAAGCTCAACAAAGTCACTCGGAAAGATCATTTTCGGCTTTCATTTCTTGATCAAATGCTTGACAGGTTGGCCGGATGAACTTTTTATTGTTTCCTTGATGGATATTCCGGTTACAATCAAATTCTCATTGCTCCTGAGGACCAAAAAAAGACTACTTTCACTTGTCCCTATGGTACTTTCGCATTCTCGCGGATGCCATTTGGGTTATGCAATGCACCAATGACTTTTCAACGGTGTATGATGGCCATCTTCACCGACATGGTGGAGGACTTTCTTGAGGTCTTTACGGATGATTTCTCTATAATTGGGAATTCCTTCAATGATTGCTTAAACAACTTGGGTAAGGTCTTGGCAAGATGTGAGGAGACAAACTTGGTTTTGAATTGGGACAAATATCACTTCATGGTCGAAAAAGGCATAAGCCTCGGCCACAAAATTTCAAAGCATGGTATTGAGGTCGACAAGGCCAAAATTGAGGTGATCTCCAAACTCCCTCCCTTTACATACGTGAAAGGAGTGAGGAGTTTCTTGGGTCATGCGGGGTTCTATCGCTGATTCATCAAGGACTTTTCTAAGGTGGTGTAAACTTTTGGAGAAGGATGCTAAGTTCCATTTCAACGAGGATTGTATGAAGGCATTCGAATTGCTCAAGTTCAAGTTGACTACTACTCTTATTATCACTGCACCGTATTGGAGCTTGCCTTTTGAGCTCATGTGTGACGCGAGTGATGTGGCGGTCGGAGCAGTTTTGGGACAGCGTATCAACAAAATCTTCCATCCGGTCTATTATGCTAGTAAGACCATGAATGATGCCCAAGTCAACTACACAGTGACCGAAAAAGAGCTCCTTGCTATTATTTTTGTTATGGAAAAGTTCCTCCCGTACTTGATGGGTACAAAGGTGATTGTTCACACCGACCATGCGGCGCTTCGATATTTGATGAGCAAGAAAGATTCTAAAGCAAGACTAATGCGGTAGGTGCTTTTTTTGCAAGAGTTTGATCTAGAGATTCAAGACCGAAAAGGTAGTGAAAACCAAGTGGCAGACCATTTGTCCCGATTGGAGGAGGAAGGGAGGCCACATAATGGCCTTGAGATAAATGATTCATTTCTCGACGAGCAACTCCTAGCCATTTCTATGACCGGGATGCCATGGTTCGCCGACTTTGCCAATTATCTTATGAGTGGGATTGTACCGAATGAGTTCTCTTCAAACCAAAGGAAGAAGCTCAAACGAGATTGCCTTGACTATTATTGGGATGAGCCTTATCTCTCCCGGATTTGTATCGATGGTGTGATTCGACGATGTGTACCGGAGAAGGAACAAATAGAAATTCTTGAGGCTTGCCACTCTTCGCCATATGGTGGCCACCATGGTGGACCTAGAATGGAAACAAAAGTGTTGAGTTGTGAATTCTATTGGCCTACTCTTTACAAGAACGCTAGCGATCTCGTCAAGCGTTGTGATGAATGCCAAAGGGCCGGTGCGAATTCTAAGAAAAACGAGATGCCCCTCACCACCATCTTGGAGATTGACATTTTTTATGTGTGGGTCATTGATTTCATGGGTTCGTTCGTGAGCTCTTGTGGGAACACTTAAATATTGGTAGCTGTGGATTATGTGTCAAAGTGGGTTGAAACCATGGCTTTGCCCAATAATGAAGCTCGGAGTGTGGTGGCATTTTTGAAAAAGAACATCTTCACAAGGTTTGGTACTCCAAGGGCCATTATTAGTGATGGGGGATCTCACTTTTGCAACAAAGCTTTTGATACCTTACTTACAAAGTATGGTGTTACTCATAAAGTGTCGACCCCCTATCATCCTCAAGCAAGCAGGCAAGTTCAAGTTTCCAACCGGGAGATCAAGAGTATTTTGTCAACGACCGTGAATGCCAACCGGACAGACTGGTCAAAGAAACTTGATAATGCTCTTTGGGCTTATAGGACGGCTTACAAAACACCGATTGGTATGTCTTCATATAGGTTAGTGTTCGGAAAAGCTTGTCACCTACCGGTGGAACTTGAGCACAAGGCTATGTGGGCATTGAAGAAGCTTAATCTTGAATGGGATGTCACCGCCAACTTAAGGGTGGTACAATTGAATGAGCTTGATGAATTCTGGTTCCATGCATATTCAAGTTTGTACAAGGACAAGATGGAGTACCTCCATGACAAGTACATCCGGAACAAAGAGTTCAAAGAAGGCGATCTTGTGCTATTGTTCAATTCTCGGTTGCAGATGTTTCCAGGAAAGTTGAAATCCAAGTGGAGTGGTCCATTTGAGGTTATTCATATGATACCCTTTGGTGCATTATACTTGAAGAACAAGAATGATGAAGTGTTTAGAGTCAATGGTCACCGGGTGAAACGTTATCTTGGCAAAGTTGATGATGGCCACGTTGTGGCGTTAATTCATTTCAAGTGATTAATGGTAACATGCGTCGTGCCGCGATGTTAAATCAGGCGCTTCTTGGGAGGCAATCCATGTGTCTATTTCTTTTTCTTTTTCATTAGATAGGCTTTGTTTTGAGCTAACTAGTTTTGAAGTGTATGCAGAAATGGATGTGTATTGCAGGGACTGTGTCAAAATTTCTGGCTAAGTGTTGAAAGAGTGCAGACCACACATTAATTGTGCGGACCGCACAATTCTAAAGGCAGTAACAAAAATCACTCTGCGGTCGCACAACTGGAAAAAAAATTGCAAGTTCTCTAAAGTTGGCCTGTTAAAATTCATAGCCAATCTGCGGCCGCACACAAAATTATGCGGTCCGCACAAATTCTGCGGCCGCACTCACTTTTATGCGCACCGCAGAGTTGCTTCAAGGTCCAGGTAAAGAGTGCGGTCCGCACTAAAAATTGTGCGGCTGCACTCGCCTTAAGTTTGGGGCGACTTGGTCAACCTACAAATAGAACCTCGAGACACTATGCACAACTTTACCACTCTGAAGTCTTGAACCCTAAGCAAACACAGTGCACGATCAATTAATTCACAATCTTCCTTCATTTCATCAGTGTAGATTTTTACTTGCATCCTTTATAACTGGTATGTTCATTACATCTTTAGATTTTGCAATTTCTTTTAGTTGTTGTTCTTTTGTGGTGTGAGTTGTTAGACCTAAAATGTCAATTGTTAGTCATAGGTGCTTAAAATCATATGGGTAGTTTTATATAAGTTCATTAGGGACTGGGTAGACCATTAATCATGTTAATTTGTGCATGCCATGTCTAAATTGTGAAAACTTGCATGAACCCTAACTTTACTATCGTATATGATCAAATTGTGCGGCCGCGCACAAATTTGTGCGGTCCGCAGACCACTTGGTTAGGGAAAATTTGTGCTTGAAAAGTGCGAACCGCACTCAAAAATGTGCGGTCCGCAGAAAAAAATGTGCGGCCACATAAATATGCATGCGACCGCACTTTTGAACTTCAGAGAATCATTATCTCAGGAACGTATTTGTGCGGCCGCACTCAAAATTATGCGGTCCGTAGAAAAATTGTGCGGCCGCATAAAAATATGTGCGGCCGCACTTGTGAACTTCAGAGAATCAGTATCTTAGGAATGGACTTGTGCGGTCGCACTTAAAATTGTGCAGTCCACACTTTAGGATGTGCGGCCGCACTTAAAATTATGCGGTCCGCACTTCAGGGTGTGCGACCGCACTTCAAAATTGTGCGGTCCGCACTAGACAGTCTGCGGCCGCACTCAGAATTGTGTGGTCCGCACTATCTCCTTTGATAACAGTTGTGCTGCAATTGTTCTGTTAATGTTTGAAGTGTTTTGAACTCAAATGACCTATGTACCTTGTATTGCAGACAATGGTTATATCACGTGGTGGAAGCGATACATCAAAAGGAAGAGGTGAACCCTCCCGAGGCAAAGGAAAATCAAAGCCTATTGCTAAAAAACCGACCACCGGGAGAGGAAGGGCCACAGAGCCCTCAAAATCCAGTTTCTATGCCCCATCCAGGGAAGCCTCCTAGGGTCATTCAATGAAGGTCCAAACTGAGGCCCAGTCCCAACCATCCCAACCCACTAGGCATTTTCAATTGCGTGGCGAACCTACATCTAGTTCTTCTGGGGTTCTGATGCGAGAATCCAGGGTTCTGAGCCCTCCTCTATACCTACTCCTCCGGCACCAGTACCTATTGATGTCGATGATGATAATGTCCCGGATGATGGTAGAGGGGGGGACACTCAAGTAGGTAGCCTTGAGAGGTCGGTTCGTGAGCTTGACCGCCTTCAACAGGTTCCGGGAATTATGGCCCAGAGGTCACTCACACTTGAGCGACAGTTCTTCTTTAAGGATTTGGATATTCATAATCAAAAACATTGTCTCTTAGCTTTGATGGCCCAGGGGGGGACGCAGCTTGCATGTGGCTAGCTGAGATTTTGGCTGCCCGAGGACCATCACCACCATGGATTACGGCAGGAGTTCCTATCCTCCAGGTCACCCTAAAATTCTAAGCTAAAGGGTGGCAAACCTTCGTGTGTAGCCGGATTGATCCGAGTTTGAATGAGAACAACCTCCCACTTCCCCGGGAAATTTGGTGGCTTCTATTATGGTAGGGTGCCCAATCAATGTGGGTGCCATCATGTCAACCAACATCACATTGGCGGTCCGAAAAAGTAAAAAGTCCTACCCTTATCCAAACACCCTCACAGAGTATTTCAATGATGCTAAGGTGGATCCGAGGCCATATGACACAAAAGTAAAGTCCAAGAAGCCTTTCTCATGGTACCACCTGCAGGCTACTGACAACCTAAAGTTCAAGGGTAAGATCACTACCACCGTTGGTCAGTCTGACAAGCCATCGATGGTGAGTTCTGAGGCTGTTGTTGATCCATCTACAGCTCCCATGCCTTCCACAGCAGTCGGGCCTTCCACCGGGACAATCGCCATGCTACCATCTTCATCTTCTAGGCCATCAGCCACAGTACCAGTGCTAGCCTCATCCACTTATCCTCTCACTACACTGCGAGTCTCCCAGACTTTGGTGAGCCTCAACAATTGGATGCAGACAGCCACTTCTAATTGTCTGACATATCCAGTATTGTTGCATAACAATCCTCCACCCCAGCAGCACCACAGGTCCCTCCGTCAGTGAAGAAAATATTGAAGAATATTCTGGACAACCAGAAGACTATTATGGATACTCTGGTGGCTCACAGGGGTGCTATTGAGGAGTTGATCAAACAGGTGAAGAAGATGAGGAAATCCAGGCTTCAAAGAAAGCAGTGGAGAGTTTGAGCAGGGAGGTGAAGAAGATAGCAGCAGCAGGTGATTTGCCCTTTGACCTACTGATGGAGACAGATCCATCAGTACCAACTGACCCAACAGCACCATCAGCAGAGGCACCAGCTGGCCAGTCTGACGAGTCAGATCTCACTACCCCTACTGCTGATGAGATGCTTCAGATGCTCACCAACCCTGTTGTCCCTCAGCCCGGTGATAATGAGATACAGTTAGAGGAAACAGAGGGTGGTGATGCTTCCAGTCACCCTGAGACCACATAGGGAGTTTTCTTTACTCTCTATCCTCTTGTGTTTTGATTTTGCTAAGCATTGAGGACAATGCCTATTCTTATTTGAGGGGTGGTCTATTTTGGTTCATTTTGGATGACTATGATGACATTTGATTGTTTGGGGTTGTAATAACTTTAATACTCTTTTTCTTTTATTTTTATTTTCTCCCTCATTATGTATATATTCATCCCGCTTGTATATATTCTATTCCTCTCGATTTGTATATTCATTTGCCTTACTTTTAGTATTTTATTTTATAGCTTCTTCATTTTGTTTTCTTAATAGTATAGCTTCTTAGTTACTTTATTAGCTTCTTTTTGATTTGTTAGCTTCTTTTTATGTTTTAGTGAACAATAAGCCTTTGGTTTTCTTAATGCTACGGTTCTTTACAAAAGTGGGTCTTGTGTGAACCGGGTGGCTTTTCTCAATGATGGATGGCGTGACAACCTTCTTAAGGGATCAAGTCAGTTTTTGATGATTAGGTAGAAACAAGTAGTATTAATGAATAAATAAAGGTCAAGCATGATTCACTTGGTACCAACACACTTAACTACGCGCTTATGGTTAAAAACAAGTTCCTGTAAAGAAATAGCCCTAGTTAGTGACCTTGTGACTCTTGTGTTGACTTAGGCAATCATCGGGTGGTTTAGTTGAACCATTAGCGATTTTCAATCTTGAATGCGGTTGTTGTGGTACCTCGACTCTATTCTCTTTGACAATCCGGTTGTGTGAGAGGTGAGGTATTTTGTTACAAGTCCAAGTACCCGTGCGAGTGGTCTAGAACTTGACCCGAATGTGTTTCTAGTCGAAATTCTAAGTTAGCCTAGCTTGAGAAGTGATTATATGCTTTCCTTGACCTGTTTTGAAACCTTCCATGGCCCACAAATGATATCATCCTTAGTAAACCCTTTTGATCCTAAAAGCCTTCTTATTCGATAACCACATTACAAGCCTTTACCCGTTTCATAGTGACTCTCTTTTGACACCCGAACTTTCTTTAGCACTCATGCGATTCAAATGGCATAAACATAAGTTTAGGGGAGAGACGAGGAGTTTAAAGATGGTATCAAGGCACACAAAAAATGAAAGGAGGAAAAGAAATAAAGAAGAGTAAAGGCAAAGAAAAAGAAAGGAGGAACTAAAGAAAAACACAAAAAAGAAAGTGAATAAAGTGAATTGGTTGAAAAGATGCAAAAGAAAGAAAAAGTTCAAAGCATGGATAACAAAGAAGGAAAGTATGAATAGCATGACAAAGAAAGAGTGATGTAAGTCCCTCTAATCCCCCTAAGGGAAAAGAAAATGACTCAAAGAGTTGGCAAAGTAAGAGCCAAAAAGAGAATATGAAGTGCTAAAGGGAAGATGAACCAATTCCATTTCGATATTTCCCGCCTTAGTCCAAAAGCCTTCATTACATGCTAGAAAATGTCTCGTGATTTCAAGCCGAGCGAGCTTACATTAGTGGTGATCTACATAAGGGGCAAGCATATGGTACTTAGAGTTGGGCTTGTAACATTCTTTTGAGAGTGATTAGCGAATCTTTCTCGAGTCATTGAATTGAATTCTTCATTCGTGAGTGAGATGAGCTTCCAGAGAGTATAGGAGGAGTAGTTTGGGATCCATAGTGACCTGCATGAAAGTGCGAGCTTCCTTGATGAACAAAGTCAACCCTTGATGCTTAAGCGTCACATTAGAGCCATTTGTACTTTAATATTCAATTCACAGGCTTGTTAATGATTCATGAGTATGTGGGTAATTATTCGTCCCAATTGATTTGTGTTTGATTCAACTTAGGCCAGCTAAAACAGACCTTTTCTAGTGGAGATGGGAAATTACCTTAATTGCTTGAGGACAAGCAAAAGCTTAAGTTTGGGGAAGTTGATAAGTAGGGATTTTGACAGCTTATTTGCTCTCTTTTACTTATGTTTTAGCTCAAAAATACTTAAAGGTATTCCCGAGAACTAATAAAATGTGCTTTCTTGCAGGAATATTGGGAAACGAGCCAAAGAAGTGAAAATCAACTCAAAAAGGAATAAAATTGGATAAGAACCAAAACAAGGCAAAAAGGGCTACAGTGCGGACCACACAATACTGTGTGCGGCCAAAAACTCTGAAGATGCATTGATAGAATCTCTTCACAGAGTGCGGACCGCACAATTATTTTGCGGCCGCAGAAGACTAGATTCAGAAACCTTTAGTTTTGGAAGCTTGAAGATGTACGGACCACATCATTATTATGCGGCCGCGGGATGCCAAAATGCGGCCGCACTCACAAATGTGTGGTCCGCAGAGTAAAGCCCTGATCCAGTCCAAGCGCAAGGGTGCATCCGCACTCAGAATTGTGCGGTTCGCACAATTAGAGGAAGTGCGGCTGCATCTCACTTTTGTGCAACCGCAGAAAGCCATACCCACCAGCCAATCTCAAAGTGTGGACCGCACAACCTTCGCAGCGGCAATTTTGTCAGATATTTTCAGATGGGTATAAATATATCTTTTTGTAATTTTTAGGTCAAGTTTTGTGCACCTAAACACTTAGAGCCTTTTTTATTTACTATATTGGGAAACTTTGTACTAGTTTAGCATTTAAACATTAGATTTTCTTTCTTTAATCAATTATTATGCATTTTATCTTAGTTGCTTCTTTAATTTCTTCATTTTTCATGAGTAGCTAAACCCTTAGCTAGAGTTGTGACCCAACCCTAGTATAGGTACTTAATGGATGATTGATTTAGGGCTTATTTGTGATTGGTTATATGAATTTTATCCTAGTTCTTTCTTGAATTTGAGAATTGATGGTTGCAAACATTGGTTCATGCCTAATTGACTTAGTCTATACTTGAGAAAGTGAGACTAAGTCTAGGAAAACTTGGCTAACAAGAAATTGGGGTGAACTCCAGAAATTGATAGCCCCAATTAAAGAGTCGAGTCTAGAGATAGTAAGACCCGACTTGAGCATTTATCACTTGTTTCGTGAGATACCCATTTGGACTTGAGAAAGCCGAATTGGGCAAAATCACTCAAACTACCGAGAGATATAGAGTGAGTAATTACGTGTGATTGCTATATTGTATCCCGATCAACCAAACATGCCCTAAATCTATAAATCCGTTAGGTAACCAACTAGGCGGAAGTCGCAACCCTAGATCTTTCATAACTTGAAAAATAACCAAAACCAAAAATATTGTCTCTTAGCTTTACAACTACAAGTATTAGCATAAAATTAGAAGTAGAAACAACATTTGAAAATGTGGACGTGTAATCTTAGGTACGTCATACATTCACACTAGGTATATACCTAATCCCACATCAAGCTCCTTGTGAAATCAACCCCGACTCGCGTTGTGTTTTTATTATTGCATCGACCGCGTCGCAAGCTAAATTAGTGGTGTGAGTTTGGGCGATATCAGTTGGTGGAACTTGCTAACTATCTGAAGTCTTTGGCTTCAGAGAAAGATTGGGAAAAGATACAGGCTCTCTCGGGAGAGTGCTTGTTAAACAACACCATGCACAACGATGCAGTGGTACATTCTTTACTTCCTTTATTATTTCTCCTTCTTTTGCCTGAAAATATCCTGAGTTTGCCTTTCTTGCTTTGTATGCCAAGTTTCTTGATTTCGAGGGCCTCCAAAGGTTGGCTCGGGAAAAAATAAAAAGAACTTACCTTTGCACGTGATCAACCTTTGGCCGAGCGGGAGCAAACTGCCGCTCGCCTTTCAGAATTGAAGGCCAAAGCTGCTGAGGCCGTTGTATTGGAGACTCATTTGCAGCAAAGCGAGCAAGAAATGGAAACCCTTAGCCAAGAGATTTTCCCGCAGAGGGTTAAATTTGACGAAGCCAGGGCCAAATGGGCTGAAGTCCATAATGTCGTTCTTGATGTAACTGACCGCGAGGCTGCCTCCGCTGAAAGATTGACCAACTTAGAGGTAGCCTTGAACTCCAAAACTGAAGAGCTTGCCATTGTGGGGGTGAAACATGCCTAGTTTGATGAGAAGCATAGGAAAACTATCGAGCATAATAGGCTCCTTAGCTCAACTATTCGTGACCTTGATGTTAGCCTCAGATCCATTAGATCTGCCCAGGAAAACCTTTCAGCCGAGGTAACCCAACTCAAAGAAGAACTTAAGCACCGAGCAACTCGCCTCGTTGTTGAGAAAACTTATGTTATGTACATCATGGGGAGAAAAACCTTGGAAGAAGCTAAAGAGGGTATCATTGACTTTGATGCCGAAATCGCTAAGGCCTGTGAGCTTGAGTTAGCTGCTAAAAGTGGTCTCCCGGTAGAGCCTGATGCTTTCGGTTCTTCCGGTTCTGATTTTGAAACTTTGGGAACTGAAGAGGAAACTAAAGGTGAAGATGTTGAAGGCCAAACTGATGAGGGCCAAAATGTTGAGCCATCGTCGGATCTACCCACTTCCCCTAGGGGCGCAGACAATTTTCTTCCTCTGGGTTCCGAAGATGCAGCAGCTTAGCTTTTCTTTTCTTTTTTCAACTTTTTTATCTGTGTCGCTTTGGCACGTTATTGTAAATAAAGATATCTTTTTGCTCAAGTATTGTTTGAGTCTTTCTTTCGTTTAAACATTTACACAAGTTTTAATCTTTGCATTCTCTTTTTCTTTTTGCTTAAGAGTTTTGCGCAAATTTTTCTGTTTGCGTCTTATTATGTAAAGCCTTGGGTGTATTTTTTTCCCTAAAAGCATTTGGATTCAGGGAACAAATCCTTCCGAAACCAACCCTTTATCATGAGGATTTTTATAAGAGAGGGCCCTCTTATGTTTTCGGTGCTCTTGAAGAGGGCGTCTCCTGTTCATTACGGCACTAGATGTACTTGTTTAACTTTCAAATGATAAAATCAATCCATCGATCAGACAAGAAAGAAGATGGAAAAGAAAAGGAATTTACTTTATTCCTTTCGTTTTCAAAAAGTACATAAGCATTCGTTATACTAAAAGAAATTGCCATTTCTTGTGGCTAATTCGTACAATTTGTTTCTATGGGACTGGTTGCGCAGTCCCCGGTCCTGATGATACAACTATGTTACTGGTTTTCATGCTCCGGTCGACGTGGCAGTCATGGTTGTCATATTCTCATATCATTCCCCCCCAGTGTTCAAATGTGAAGAATGCGAGTTGGAACACTGGAAATCTTACACCTTCGAGGATCCCACTAATGAATTGCTAGACAATCTTTGGCTATGTAACAAACTTCGCTTCCCCTTAGGAATTTATGCTATCGAGCAAAAGACTATCTAACAATCCTCTCGTGGTTTGCACTTGTGAACGGTCGGGTAACCTTTGCTTGATAGCAAACTCACTTTCCTGGTGGGAATTTTGCTATCGAGCCAAAGATTATCTAACCATCCCGGAGTGGTTCTTTGCTTGTGTGCCTTGCTATTAAAGGTCTTATTGTTGCCATTAAAACTTTCTTCGTAGTTGTTTTCCGTTGCTGCATTGTAAAAAGACTTGCTAGAAAAACCTAATTGGGACAAAAACTGGACGAAGGAAAAAAGAGTACAACACATACTTTCAGTAAAGGCGATGGTTGTTAGCAAAAATATCTCTTGAGGTGTGCCACATTCTAGTTGCTTGGCAACTTTTCTCCATCCTGATTCTCCAACTCGTATGAACCTTTTTCGGTGACTGCTGAAACCCGGTAAGGGCCTTCCCATGTTGGACCTAGCTTCCATGCGTTGAGTTCCCGGGTGTTTTGAGTTACTTTCCTTAGAACCAAGTCTCCCATTTTAAAATAACCGAGGTTGGCTTTTCGATTATAATATCTTTCCATTCTCTACTTCTGGGCTACCATTCTTATACGTGCCAAGTTCCTGTGTTTATCGAGTAACTCCAAGTTGACCATCATTGCTTCGTTATTCACCTCTTCGCTTGCCTGGAAATATCTTAAGGTAGGTTTTCCTACTTCTACCGGGATTAAGGCTTCTGCTCCGTACACAAGGGAAAAAAGAGTTTCCCCCGTGCTCGATTTGGCCGTCGTTCGGTATGCCCATAACACTCCAGGTAGCTCCTCAAGCCATTTACCTTTAGCCACTTCCAAGCTTTTCTTGAGATTTTGTATAATCACTTTGTTCGTTGATTTCGCTTGACCATTTGCGCTCGGATAATAAAGTGAAGATGTGATTCTTTTTATTTTCAAATAATCAAGGAACTTTGTGATCTTTGCGCTAATAAACTGTGGCCCATTATCACATGTTATCTCTTTTGGTATTCCAAACCTGCAAATTATGTTTTCCTACAAGAAGTCCACCACTTCACTTTTGCCGATCTTCTGATAAGGACGTGCTTTAACCCACTTAGAAAAATAGTCAGTTAAAATAAAATAAAAAACTTACCTTACTAGGGGCCTGCGGCAGCGGTCCGACGATGTCCATTCCCCATTTCATGAACGGCCACGGAAACAGAATTGAGTTTAGTGGTTCTGGTGGTTGATGTACCAACGGTGCGTAACGTTGACACTTATCGTATTTTTGCACAAAAGCTTTGGCATCTTGTTCCATTCGGGGCCAATAATATCCCGCCCTTACCAGTTTTAGCACTAAAGAATCTGCGCCCAAATGGTTTCCGTATATTCCTTCGTGAACTTCTCGCATAACGTAATTAGCTTCGGACACTCCCAAACATCAGGCCAGCGGGCCTTGGAAAGATTTCTTGTACAATTGGCCTCCTTTAAAGCTATACCATGCTGCTTTGGTGCGCAGCGCTCGGGACGCATTGGGAACTTCGGGTAACTTCCCGTGCTCGAGATAATCGATGATCTCATTCCTCCAGTCCCAGACCAAATTAGTCGTATTTACCTCATAGTAGATATCCGTATCCAGGACCGAGTGCACGATTTGTACTACCATCCTGGAATCTGATCCATTCATTTCCATTGACGTACCAAGGTTGACTAGTGCATCCGCTTCTACGTTTTCTTCCCTCGGGATATGAGTAATCGACCACTCCCAAAATCGATCCTGCAGAGCCTAGACCTTCACTACGTATTGTTGCATGCGCTCTTCTTCGATTTCGAAAATCCCGTTGACCTGATTTACCAACAGTTGGGAATCGCACTTAATTTCTATGACCTCAAAATCTAGTCCCCGTGCCAGTTCGAGCCATATAATCAAAGCCTTATACTCCGCTTTATTGTTAGTTAAATGGATCATTCTGATGGCTTGCCTTAGGATTTCTCCCGAAGGCATGGTTAATACAATGCCAAGTCCAGACCCCTTTACGTTGGAGGCTCCGTCTATAAATAAGGTCCAAACTCCTGACGTCGATTCTGACACCATTACTGCCTCTTTTGTTGCTAGAGACAGCAATCCCAGAATGAAATCGGCCACAAAGTCGGTCAAAACTTGTGACTTAATCGCGGTCCTTGGTTTATATTCTATATCAAATTCACTCATTTCAACGTCCCATTTGGCCAATTTGCCCAAGAGTTCGATTTTGTGAATGATGTTCCGCTGGGGAAATATGGTCACCACAGCTATCGGGTGACATTGGAAGTAAGGCCTCAGCTTCCGTGCGGCGACTACGAGAGCTAAGGCCAGCTTTACCAAATGCGGGTAGCGAGTTTCTGCTCCTGTTAAAATTTTCTTAACGTAATAAATGGGAGATTGCGTACCTTCGTCCTCTCGGGCTAAAACTGCACTTACTGCTACTTCCGAGACTGCAAGGTAGACCAACAGTGTTTCACCTTCCTTCATTTTGAAAGTAATGGATGGCTTGACAAGTACCTTTTCAAATCTCTCAAAGCTTGCTGGCATTCCGGGGTCTATTCGAAAGTGTTTTTCTTCTTGAGCAATGCGAAGAAACAGTGGCTTTTTCTAATGACCGGGAAATAAACCTGCTTAAAACGGCCAATCTCCCTATGAGCCTTTGAACTTCTTTCATACTTGATAGCTGGTCCGGGATATCCTCGATGGCTTTGATTTTATCGGGATTTACCTCAATTCCCCTTTATGATACCAGGAATCCTAAGAATTTGCCGGAGCTGACCCTGAACGCGCACTTCTCGAGATTAAGCCTCATGTTATGCTTCCTTAGGATGTCAAAAGTTTCTTGCAAATGCTTAGGATGATCACCTGCGTTCAAAGACTTAACGAGCATATCGTCTATATAAACTTCCATAGTTTTTCCTATATGTTTTTCAAACATCTTGTTTACTAGCCGCTGGTAAGTGGCGCATCACATTATAGCAATATGTGCCAAAATTCGTTATGAACGAATTCTTTTCCTGGTTCTCCGGGTTCATCTTAATTTGGTTGTACCCGGAATAAGCATCAAAGAAACTCATTAACTCATGACCGACCGTCGTATCAATCATTTAATCAATGTTTGGCAGTGGGAACGAGCCTTTTGGGCACGCCTTATTCAAGTCCTTATAATCTACACACATGTAAAATTTGTTATCCTTCTTAGGAACTACTACTATATTAGCTAGCTAGTCTGATAATTACCTCTCGGATTGAACCGATGTCAAGTAGGCGAGTTACCTCTTCTTTGACGAATTTATTCCTGGCATCCGCGATAGGACGTTTATTTTGTCTTACCGGCGGGATGTTGGGATCCAAGCTTAACTTGTGTATGACCATTTTCATTGGGATACCTGTCATGTCCACATGCGACCACGCAAAACAATCGGCATTATATTTAAAAAATTTAATAAAGCCAGACCTGAGCTCGGGGTACAATCCTGTCCCCAAGTGGAATTTCCTTTCTAAGAACTTTTCAAACAATGCAACTTGCTCGAGCTCTTCCGTTGTGGATTTTGTTACATCTGTCTCTTCTGGTACCTAGAAATATCTCGGCACCTATTAATATTCCGATGCTTCTTCCACCTGACTAACTTTATTCGATTCAGGGGCGGGCGTTGGTTCCTGTAATTGCTATGCCGCGTGGTCCTTCCCTTTGCTACAAGAGACCGAAATCACATTCATCTCCCTTGATGCTGGTTGATCGCCCCTTATCTGTTTGATTCCTTTGGGCATTGGGAATTTCAGCAACTGATGATACGTTGATGGTACATCTCTCATCTCGTGCAACCATGGTCTTCCCAGAATGATATTATATCCCATATCACCGTCCACCACTTCAAAAAGAGTCGTCTTCGTCACTCATTCGCCGTTCTTGGGTAGCAAGATATCTCTTCGGGTTATCACGCTTGCGAGGTTGAATCCGCGAGGAGTTTCGTGGCCGAAATGATGCTTCTGGTGAGTTTGGCTTGCTCCAATACCCTTCATTGTATGATATTGGCCGAACTTCTTGGATCTATTAGAACACGCTTGATTTTAAAATCTAAAACATTTAAAGAAATTACCAATGCGTTGTTGTGCGGTAACAACAATCCATCTGCGTCCTCCTCCGTGAAAGTGATGTCATCTTCGGAAAATTCTCGGAGTCTTTTGCTATGGGTTATTGATACCTTTGTCTTTTTTGCTGCCGAGAAGGTGACCTCGTTGATTTCGTTCCCCTGAAAATCATATTGATCGTCTGGCGCGGGGGATCTTCTCTAGCTTTCGAGGGTTCCGCGTTATCACGGTTGCGACCGTAGTTGTTCTTGGCCCGATCACGTAAGAATTCTCTGAGATGTCCATTCCTCAATAGTGTCTCCACCTCTTCCCGCAGATGTCGGCAGTCCCCAGTCTGGTGGCCATTCGTCCCGTGGTATTCACACCATAAGTTGGGATCCCTCTGACTGCAATGATTTGTTATTCCGACCGCGATCAGTTCTTCTGTCGGTAACGAACCTGTCTGCCAATCAGAAGCCTCTGTCGCGTCCTTCGGCCCGTTCATAGGGCAAAAATGGGCCCCTCGAAGACCGTCTATTTATGTCGAGATCGTCTTTTGATTTTTCTTTATTCTTCTCCCGTCCTTTTGCCGACGATGGGAAGTCAACCTGATCATCTTCGATCCTTATCTTTGACTCGTACCGGTTGTGGACATTCGCCCAAGTCGTCGTTTGGAATTCAAGAAAGCTTTCCTTCAATTTCCGGGAAGCGACTGAACTTCTCAGATTCAAACCCTTAGTGAATGCTTCAACCTCCTATTCACCCGGAACAACCGGCAGCAACATCCTCTCCTTTTGGGACCGGGTGACAAACTTCCGCAACAACTCGGATTCTCCTTGTGCAATTCTAAATATGTCAGCCTTTCGGGCCTGTGCCTTTCTGGCCCCCCGCATGAGCTTTAATAAAAGAGTCTGCGAGCATCTCAAAGGAAACTATGGAAGGCTCCCCTCATGAGAGTCTCTCCGAACTTCTTCAGCAAAACAGATTCAATCGTGTGGGGAGCTAAACCATTCCCCTTCACCGTCGTTGTATAGGTGGTAATATGCTCTTGAGGGTCTGAAGTTCCATCATACTTCGGCACGTCGGGCAATTTAAACCGCTTCGGGATTAATTCTGGTTCTGCACTTGGTTTGTACGGCAACTGAGTATACTTCTTTGAGTCCGTTCCTTTTAGCACCGGTGGTGCGCCTGAGATTTGGTCCATGCGGGCTTTCACTTCCCTCATAAACAGTAAGAATTCGCTCTTGAAGGGGTCATTCTCGTTTTTGGGGCCAGATCTGCTCTCTCCAGCCCCATCGGAGCCAACCTCGCCCCTCGGAGTGTTATTGTCGACCCTCTGCATTGTTTAATTTGCGAAAGCACCAGGAGGAACTAGGCCTCGTCTATTCGCGTTATTGGAAGCCCCCGATAACGCCTGCTTCAACTCCGTCATAACCTTATCATGTTGTGTGAGGTGGCATAGAATGATCGCTTGTTGCTCTTGTAGGACCCTTACTGCATCAACAACATGCTCTTCTTCAGCATCATAGTAAGTTGCCTCCCGAACATGTCGTGGGTACCGCCTCTCGTGGGCCGGCGAGGCATCATTCCCCTCATTGTAGGTGTCACTGACTGAATCCTCGTTATGAGGCTGGTCTTCTTGAGTCTCAAGATTGTGCGTGTCGTTAACACCATTGTCTGGCATTTTTGTGATTTTTGCTAAATAACCAAAATACGTTAGTAAAAGAGGCAAGGATCAACTTAATTACATGGTTGTCTAAGCCCCACAGTTGGCGCCAAACTGTTTACCCGTAAAACGGTACAGTTGGTTATACGTGGTTTCTAGACAAGTGAATTAATTCGATCCTGAAATAATAAAATAATTGAAGAAATATGCAATACTTAGCCTTGAAATGAAGATAAAATCGCAGAAACAGTAATTCCGGGAGCAGAGCTTCCGGGCACAACAATGATGAAATCAAGGAACAAGAAGATAAAATTGTATAAAGTTTTGAATCGATTATAGCGTTAGTTTGTCAGAAAAGTCGTGTCATTTACAAATGATAATAGAGCTCACTATTTATAGTTACACCTAGGGAACAAGGTCCTAGGATCATGCCCTTCTTTAATGTCAATTATGAGGGTCATTGAAGAAGGTGTAACGGTGAACATAAATGACAAATTCTCTGTAACGGGTATCGCATTAAATGTTGTAGAATACTCTCCATTAAATACTACGGGACGGAAGATATTTATTGCATCTTTACGATTGTCATTCTTTCCGGTGACAAACGGGACAATTGTCTTCGGTTTTAACTATCTTTACCTTAGGTTCCACGTGTTCCTCTCTCAAACGGCCACGTAGTATAGCATATTTTACCCTATACAATAAGAATAATTGAGGCTTTGAAGTGTTCCACTACCAATGTGAGACAAATATACCCTCCAACAACACTAAGATCTCACAACCAAATCGAGGAAGAGTTATCACCTAATTTCAGATAAGACATCGCATAATTAGAAGGACTTTTTCGATTAAAAACCCAATCATTGCAAATTTAAAAAGTTGTTCAAATCCAAAACTAATACTATATCAGCTAAAAAAGCATTATCCAAAAAGATGGGAGTGAGATTTCTATATTATGTTTATGTTTTGTGTTAAATATAATTATATAAGAAAATAGTACTTTCACCAAATGTGTTGACGTTGCGTTGAAAAATGGTGTGGTTGGTCATTGGTGTCGGTGTTCTGCTTCTGCTATCTGGCTTCTTAATAGAGGTTGTTTTCCCAAGTAAATGCACCTAAAATTTTAGAAAAAAATGGGCGGCTTTCAAGGTCTACTCTGATAGGTGATAACTGAAATATATGTCATTATAAATTATTTAAGTTGCACGCTACTTATACAATAGCGAATTATATATATATATATATATATATATATATATATATATATATACTATTATTTACTTCTACTTCTTCTTCTTTTGAAAACAATAATAATCCAAGTTATGTACTGAAAACACTTATCATAACAACAGTCGACATAGAAGTCACTAGGGATGTGTATAGGCCGGGCTAATTCGAATTTTTTATCTATTAAACCAAATTAATGATGTCGAGTTTTTTAAATTTATAAATCAAACCAAACCAACAATATCGGGTTTTTCAATCTCAATTTTTCTCGGATTTTTCGGATTTTTTTTCCTAGTAAAGTCTTCATAGCACAAATTATGTAACTTGTACTCCAAATATTTCTTTAGTCCTAGTAAGATACAACTATATAATGTATTTTCCAAGAAAATAACATAATGATATGAGATAAGTCATGACATTATACACAAATATTCAATAATAAAGATGATAAAATTACATAAAATAAATATTACTAATTAATAAGCCATAATAAAAATTAACATAATCTAAAAATACTATATAGGTCATGCTAAAATAAGTATAGCTAATAAGTACTATTAATTATATAACTAAGCACTAAATAAAAAAGATAAACTAAGTTATACATTTTCATTATAAACCCAAAGTAAAACAAAAAAAAATAGATATCCAACACTATCATCATTCTTAGTGTTGAATTGAATTTCTTTTGTTAGCATTAGTATTGATTTGAACTTAATTTGTTTGAGTTACTACATTTATGGGCTATAACATTTATTTACTATTCAAGAATATTAAGTTCAAACTTGAAATAATACGTTAAAAGATAAAATTGTGAAAAAAAATTAAAAAATATTTATAAATTACATTATAATAAATATTTATATGCATAAAATATTTTTTAAAATTATATAAATGTACTATCAGGTTGATTTTGTTTCGGTGACTTTTTTTAGTTAGAACCAAATCAAACCAATTATGGTCGGGTTTTTTTTTCAATACCAATCCACAATCGATTTTTTTTCTCGATTTAACTCGAATTATCAATTTGACATAATTTATGGATTTTCTTTGTACAACCCTAGACGTCAGTTGAAGGACAACAATGTGGGAGGCTGTATAAAAACCATAACATAACAAACATAAAACCAATTGCATGCGCAGACGATTTAAAAGGACCTAACTTCTAATATTTGTAATGTAGAAATTATTCATTGGATATGGGAAACCAATAGATGGACACGTAGAACTCCCATACCTTTTGACTTTCTATTATTGATGATGTCCTAAACCAACCACCACAGGCACACCCTTTTTATTCCTGCACTTGCTTAGCGGACGTGTTATTTATTTCAACGTTATTAGAATAGCAGAAATGTAATTATAGAAAGGTTTAGGAATTAAATTTTATACATTATTTGTTGAACATTTATAAGTTGCACATAGGCACCCTACCTCGAGCAGTATCACGTGATTACTAAATATGTATATTAGAAAATAAGAAAAATGAATATGCGGTAAAAATATAAAAAATAACATCGCTTATTGTTAGTAGTAATTTATTTATTTCTTCAATTTTTTAAAATGGTAACACCTCTTATAAAAAAAATTGCGATAGTTTCATGAAAACAGAAATATTACAAATAAATATAAATAAATAATAGTGCCTCCAAACTTCCCAATACTTTCCATTTGCATTTGTGACTTGCTCGTGGATCATTATCTTACATCGTCGGTTTATTTGAAAAAAGAAATATTCCCATTAGGTTTATCTACTGACTTTGACGTGTAGTGTTTTTTTCTAATGTAATAATTAGGTTGAAAAGATAGATTTAAGAACGGGTGGTTTAGACTTCAAAATTACTAATCTTCCTGATTATCTAATAGTGTTGTTCCAACTGCAGCTTAACTGCTCATTAACAACACACAAACAAGTACTCATACACGACATGAGTTTATTCTTACAAACTGTTGCTCGTACAAAATAAGGATGCTGACATGACATGTTACCATTTTGAAGATTAATTTAAGCTATTGCATTGCAATTCTTAAATATCATTCCAGCAGGAGAAATTTTATTCCATTCTTACACTTAAATTTCAGTTACATCAGAAGCAAATCTATGTCCTATTTCAAAGATACGAAAGGGATTGAATATATATAATAAAATGAAAGGTTTGGTCCAGTAATTATACATTAAGAGATAAGCAATGAATAGTTGGGGCCATAGAAGGCACACAACACTATAATAATGTTTGAAAATATTAAAGGAGAAAAATTATTGTTAACTAAAAGACATGTTTTGCATTGATAGCATGAGACCAACGGTCCCCAAGACCGAAGATAAGGGAAAAGGCGTCAAAGCCTCACCCTCACACATATATTTTTAGACAATGCTAGGTAATCTTCAATTTAAGCCACAATCATTAGTAGAACATACTAGTATGGATAGAATATGATTCGGAAAACATAACTTGGTGGGCGTTTGGACATAAGAATTGTAAAATTAAATTGTAAAATTCCAACAAAAAAAAAAAAAAAAAAATCAAGTGAAAATGGTATTTGAAAATTAAAGTTGTAGTTGGATATGAATATAATTTTGGGTTGTTTTTGAAGTTTTGTGAGTGATCTGAGTAAAAAATTTGAAAAATAACTTTTTGAAGTTTTTTCAAATTTTCGAAAATTTTCAAAATTCATATTCAAGTGAAAATTAAAAATTTTATGGCCAAACACTGATTTCGAAAAAAAGTGAAAGTTTTTCAAAAAAAGTTGAAAAAATTCTTATGTCCAAACGGGCTCTTAATATTATTTACACCGTCGAATATTTCATTTAGAATTTTAGCAAAATGTATAATAGATAGACCACAGAGATGCCTGATAGATAATTTATGGATAACATATAATAAAAAGGACTTTTATATATATATATATATATATATATATATATATATATATATATATATATATATATATATATATATATACTGTAACTCCTTACCCCTCTTTAATAAACCTTCCAATTGGAATGATCAAACAACACTTTACTTTACCATTTGACTAATAAGCGAAAAAGTCCTTTACTAAATTAACAAAATGAAATAAATGGACTTTTTTCGCTTGCACGTTAAGATTTCAAGCAATTTTTTCAATTGTTGCCTAATTTCTCAACATGCTCAAGAATTGTTCATGGACTGAAATTACAGTATAGTTAGATAAAAATCCCGAGAGAAAAACACAAGAGAAAAGGATACTTAAAACCCCTCTTAAAGACTTTACGAATAAAATACTTCCCTTTATGAAATATGACCGAACATGTACTTTTGAAGACTTTTTGACCAAGGTTGTCCCCCTCCTTTCTATGTCCAAGCTTCAGCAAAGGTCCTTCCCCTGTTTTTGTTTTCCACGTTTTCTTTCGTTTTCATTTTTTAATTTTTTATTTTTATTGTTATTTATTCACTTTATTTTTTATTTCTTTCCACTAAATTATGCACTCTTTCATTTTTTTCTTATTTTATTTTCTTTTTTTGAAGTTATTTTCTCTTTTTATATTTTTGTTCCTTTTTTGTCCTCTCTAGTAATGACCTCTCACTCTTTTTTACTTTATTTTTTTATTTTTCTTAATTTTATTTTTTTCAGTAAAATCTCTTTGTCCAAAATATTTTGTCACTTTTCTCGTTTTTTCATTATTGTTTTTCATCTTAGTTTGTTTTGTTATTTTACAGTAAAATGCTTCTGCAAAAAATGTTATCACTTTTATTTTATTTTTTGTTTTTTCTAGATAAATAATCGAAGCCTATTAGTATATTTTCTACACAACACTAATCGATTATAATTATCGAGAATTATCATGTTACTTTTTTTTAATTTTTTATTTTATATTTGTATATGACTTTTTTTGCAAATTTCTAAGAAAAAAATAGGGTTTTTTAAAAATAAAAATGTTGTCACTCTTTTTATATTTTTTTATTCTATCTAGTTAAATCAATGAATCCTAAAATTTGATATACTACATTAATTATGGGATACCAATGTGTAGTATACTAAGTATATTAAGAATATCATAATTCAACACTAATCACAGTATACCATTGTGTAGTACACTAAGAATATTGAGTATACCATTTAACACGCTCAAATAAAGTATATCATGATTCAACATTAGTCATAGTATCAATGTATATTATATCAAGAATATTAAAAATACCATAATTCAATACTAATCATGGTATACTAATGTGTAATATACTAAGAATTTTGGGTATACCATTTAACATGCACAAATAATGTATAATTTGATTCAACATTGTCATAGTCCCCTAACTCATTACACCAAAAGTATTTAAAATACCATAATTCAATCATAATCATTATATAGTAATGTGCAGTATACTAAAAATATTAGGTATACTATTTAATATACTCAAAAAAGGTATACCATGATCAACACCAATAATATTATACATGTTTGACCTAAAAATGGGTTTTGAGGATAAACAATTAAATTTGTATTTCAGGGTCACTAACAATTTGTTTGATCCGAGATAGTTACAAATAATACAACAACAACAATCTAGTAAAATCCCACTAATGGGGTCTGGGGAGGGTAGTGAGTACGCAGACCTTACCCCTACCCCGAAGGAGTAGAGAGGTTGTTTCCGAAAGACCCTCGGCTCAAAAAATAAAAAGACAAAAGGACAAAAAGGAGACAATATTAGTATCACAACAACAATCATAGGATAAATAGAAACACCATGAAATCCAGGAGAAGGATGCAAAGCAAAGGGAGACAATATTAGTAAATATTAGTATCACCACAATAATCATAAGAACAATAGGAAGACCATGAAATCTAGAAGAAAGATGCAAAGAAAAAGCGATAGCTAGTAAATAGGACATGCACTGAAAAGTAAAATAGTAACCCACAACATTGCCACTAGCTATCTTAGACAAAATCCCTACATGGCTAGTCCCACAATGGTACGAAGTAAGGCACGACTCAACTATCTCCTAACCTACAACCTAATACTCGACCTCCGCATCTTTCTATCTAGTGTCATGTCCTCGGAAATCTGAAGTCTCGCCATATTGTGCTTGATCACCTCTCCCCAATACTTCTTAGGCCGCCCTCTACCTCTTCTTGTGCCCTCCACAACCAGCTGCTCACACCTCCGTACCGGAGCATCTAGGTTTCTCCTCTGAATATGTCCGAACCATCTAAGTCTCGCTTCCAGCATCTTGTCATCAATGGGAGCCACATGCACCTTCTCCCGAATATCATCATTCCTAATCTTATCTATCCTAGTGTGCCCGCACATCCACCGCAACATCCTCATTTCTGCTATTTTCATCTTCTGGATATGTTAGTTCTTAACGGGCCAATACTCAGTCCCATACATCATGGCCGGTCTAACCACCGCTGGATAGTTACAAATAATAAACAATGATAAATAAGAAAAAAGTGGAATAGATTAAATAGAGAGATGAAGCAGAGAAAATTCTTCTTAATTTTCAATCCTCGTGAATCTCTGATCGCATGAGTAATCGAATAATAAAGCTATTGAAAAACAATTCTAATACAGGATGATGTTCCGTCTCAGAGAGTTTTTTTTCTTTTTTTTTTTTCTGATACCCATTCCTTGGGGCCTTTATAGTGGTAGGGGAATGATGTTGTTCCGAATTTTGAAGCAACATGGCATGGGATTAGGTAGTGGAGAGCGAGATCTTCGATAGTAGCAACCGTTCCAGCATAACGTTGATATCCACGATCTATGGATAAGGTTGAATGAGTTTCCGAATATATGTGTCCACCTTTAGAATGCTTGATCTTTCGATGACCATCATCCCATAATAAGAGGACCTGCCGATCTCGGCATCGGGTCCAATCACGTATCTCGATCTCTAGATCTTACTTGCCACGTGGGACTTTCCGGGCATGTCACGTAGAGAGGGTTACCCATTTAATACCAATGTATGGTACACCAAAAATATTGATAATACCGTAATTTAACAGTAATCATTGTATACCGATATGTAATATATATATATATATATATATATATATATATATATATACACTCAAACAAAATGTATGATAATTCAACACTAATCATGATATTCTAATGTGTAGTATACCATGAATATTAGCTATACCGTTAACATATTCAACAAAGTATAGCATGATATTCAACACTAGCCATGGCATACCAGTGTATAATATACAAAAGAATATCAGGTATAGCATGCAGTATACCAAAATTTCAACTATTGGTATACCACAAAGTACACAATGATTCAATTATAATAAATGGTATACTACATAGTATACCATGAATGATGAGTATCATTCCTCAATTGTGCTACAAAGACGACACACCATCCCCTAAGGGGTCGTTTGGTATGAGGTATAAGGTGCGATAAGATGTGAGATTAAATTTATACTTTATTTGGTTGGCGGTATAAATTTATCTTGGGATAAATTTATTACTCCAACCAAACAAGGTATAAATGTGGGGTTATTTTATCCTATCTCTCATGTGGTATAAATTAGTCTTGGGATTACAATCCCAGGATAATTTAGTCCGCGTACCAAATGACCCCTAAGGTTTTTACTTCTTTGTATACGGTCGAAACCGATTTCGGCCTTCGTACGACTGGTTGAGATGGGAACATAATGGACCAAAGAGCGTCGAAGAGTGTCTTCATAATTTCGGGATAAGATCTGAAGCCTGGTTACCGAGTTTCGAGTTTTAGGGACCGATTAATATCGAGCTCGTAGTCATTATCGAGCTCGAATCCAAATCGAACCATGATGCGAAGCAACATTATCGATCTTGAGAGCCAAAGACCGACCAATGCTGAGCCTGAATCAATACCGAGTCCCGAGTCAAAACCGAGCTCGAATCAATATCGAGCCTATAGACAAGAGCCGTTACAGCCGCACTAAGGGAGAGAATCTCGGCAGGAAAATGGGGAAAAGCTGATTTATCATAGTTTCCCACTATGTATTTTTAATTATATCTAAAGTAGGATCCCCCAATATAAGAGGGATGGCTATTATCTCTGTAAAGAGACAACTATGGAGGCATTAAAAACACCATAACTTAGATACTGTGCATATGCTCTATATTGAAAAATTATCATTTTGAGCTTTATACATTATTTTCATCTCGCTTATTCATAAATCATCATCCCTTCAACCTCGTTAGTATTTTCATTCTTGACAGTCAATACTCGATATTTTCGCTTATACGATTCGTATCAAGATATATCATGTACCCTTAGAACTACGTACAAATTCAACTCTATCTGTTTTTCGGAAAAATAGTTTAGCACCCACCATGGGGTTGAGGATAACAATGGTTATTTGATACGAATCTGCAAAACACACCATTTTACGCTTGTTGATGAAAGTGCCTTTGATTTTGGATTAGCAGCAACAAGCTCTCAATTAATGGCCTTACTTATAGACAACGAACCTGGCCTTCAAGATGAGAACAACAACTTGACGCCCAGGGCCGAAGGGCCGCTTGTCGATGTTGTTGGGCCCCGAGTCGAAGTACCATTAAACGTTAATTCACATGCGGATATTGAGGCAAACCAACATTCTGAACCTGAAAATAGCATTCATTGTAGTACTCGATCTGCAGCTCGAGAAACCCATAACGTTGAGGAAAATAGAATCAGCTTGCATATGATTTTCGAAATGTTGCAAGCTCAATAGGTAGCGATAGCTCAGTTGCAGATTCAAACCCAGGTATCGAGCAAACCAGAACCAGCTATAGTAAGGTCAAATGAGCAAGAATCGAGGTGTAATCCCGAAATTGCTAAGATACTCGAGGAACTCACCAAACGGATCAAAGAAAATGATAAAAAAGTGGAAACATATAACTCAAGGGTCGATCAGATCCCGAGGGCACCACCAATGTTGAAAGGGTTGGATTCCAAAAAATTTGTGCAAAAGCCTTTTCCCTCTAGTGCAGCTCCAAAATCGATCCCCAAAAAATTTTGCATGCCCGAGATTCCTAAATATAATGAGACGACCGACCCCAACGAACATGTCACCTCTTACACGTGTGCCATAAAGGGTAACGATTTAGAAGATGATGAAATCGAGTCCGTGCTGTTGAAAAAATTCGGAGAGACCCATTCGAAGGGAGCAATGATTTGGTATCACAACCTGCCACCAAATTCCATCGACTCATTCGCCATGTTAGCAGATTCTTTCATAAAGGCACAGGCAGGGGCCATAAAGGTCGCAACGAGGAAATCAAACCTTTTTAAGGTAAGACAAATGGATAATGAAATATTGAGGGAGTTCATGTCCCGATTTCAAATAGAACGCATGGAATTGCCACTGGTCACATATGATTGGTCCGTTCAAGCTTTCACCCAAGGGTTGAACGAGCGAAGTTTGATAGCATCACGTAAGTTGAAACAAAGTCTGATCAAATATCCGGCCGTGAACTGGATAGATGTGCACAATCGATATCAATCAAAGATCAGCGTCGAGGACGACCAACTAAGAGCCCCATCCGGTTTAGTACATCCAAACATGTCGGTAGTTAAGAACCATAGGGACATCGACATGGAGCGAAGGTCAAGCAGAGACCGATATCAACCATATACCGCAGATCGAAGGAACAATGATTCAGGACGCAATTCCGCACGGAACAATCGAAGAAGTGATCGAGGACAGAGTTCTCGGAGAGTTATGAGCAAAAGTAGTTTTGACAAGTATGCCGATCCCACAGAGGCACCTCGGTTATCGGAATATAACTTTAGCATCGATGCAACGGGCATTGTATCAAAAATCGGAAGGATCAAAGATACTAAGTAGCCCAAACCCATACAGATCGATCATTCCCAAAGAAACCCAAATTTGATGTGCAAGTATCATGGCACACATGGTCACAAGACCGAGGATTGTAGACAATTAAGGGAGGAGGTAGCACGTCTATTCAATGAGGGCCACATTTGAGAGTCCTCAGCGATCGGGCCAAGAATCATTTCAGAGAAAGGGACGCCAACAGAAAAAATAAACAAGAGGTACCCCAACATGTCATTCATATGATCGTCGGTGAGGTCGACATTCCACAGGAACCCATGTTCAAATACACTAAGGTATCAACCACTAGGGGAAAACGAACTCGAGATTATGTGCCCGAAGGCACTTTGTCATTCAGCAACGAAGAAGCAGAAGGCATTTCTCATCCCCACAATGATGCTCTAGTAATTTCTATCTTATTAAATAAAGTTCAGGTTAAGCGTGTTTTAGTGGATCCAGGTAGTTCGGCGAATATCATCCGATCAAGGGTCGTGGAATAACTCGGCCTACAGAATCAAATCATGCCCGCAGCTCGGGTTCTAAACGGCTTCAATATGGCTAGTGAAACAACTAAAGAGGAGATTATTCTACTGGTAAACGTGGCTGGAACAATTCAAGATACCAAGTTCCACATAATCGAGGGTGACATGAGGTACAATTCCCTGCTCGGAAGGCCTTGGATCCACAGTATGAGGGCAGTCCCTTCGACCCTCCACCAAGTGATGAAATTCCCGACATCAGACGGTGTAAAAACAGTATACGGGGAGCAGCATGCTGCAAAGGGAATGTTTGCAGTCGATGAGGCAACACCAATATCGACACTATCAACCACGGAAAGGTCGAGCATCAAAGGTAAAGAGGAAGTCAAATAGCAATCACAGCCATCAGCCTCGACCAAATCGGGGAAGCAGGAGATAGAAAAAGAAGGGGAGGATTTTCTGACCCCTCGAACTTTTATTGTTTTCGAAGGTTCCGACGCCACCAAATCAACGGTCGAAGAGCTGGAACAGGTTATATTACTCGAGTACCTGCCCGAGCGAAAGGTATACCTGGGAACGTGATTAACATCTGAACTCAGGAAAATGCTTATTGATAACATAGATTGTTTTACTTGGCCCCATTTAGACATGACAAGGATCCCACCGGAGATAACGACACATCGGCTAAGCCTGGACCCTGGGTTTAAATCGGTGAAGCAAAAGAAGAGACCCCAGTTCGAGATAAAACACGCATTCATAAAGGATGAGGTAACTAAACTTCTCAAAATAGGGTCCATTCGGGAGGTAAAATATCCTGAGTGGTTAGCCAATGTAGTTGTAGTTCCTAAAAAAAGGAACAAACTTAGGATGTGTATAGATTATAAGGATTTAAACAAGGTGTTCCCCAAAGATTCTTTTCCACTGCCTAACATCGATTGCATGATCGATGCCACGGCCAGCCACGAGATCCTTACTTTTCTCGATGCCTATTCTGGGTACAATCAAATCCAAATGAACTCGAAGGACCGAGAAAAGACTTTGTTTATCACCAAGTATGGAACCTGTTGTTATAATGTAATGCACTTCGGGTTAAAAAATGCAGGAGCTACTTACCAACGCCTAGTAAATAAAATATTCGAAGAACAAATAGGTAAATCAATGGAAGTTTATATTGACGACATGTTAGTTAAGTCCCTGCGCGCAGAGGAACATTTGGTTCATTTGCAGGAAATGTTCGAGATTTTAAGGAAATACAACATGAAGCTCAACCCCGAGAAATGTGCTTTCGGGGTCGGGTCGGGCAAGTTCCTTGGCTTCATGGTATTGAATCAGGAGATCAAGATCAACCCCGATAAAATCAAGACCATCGAAGACATCACCATCATGGACAATATAAAAGTCGTACATAAGCTAACCGGACGGATAGCTGCCTTAGGCCGATTCATTTCGAGGTCGTCGGATCAAAGCCACAGATTTTTCTCTCTACTAAAAAAGAAAAACGAATTTGCCTGGACCCTGAATTGCCAACAGGAATTAGAAGAATTTAAGTGATACCTATCGAGCCCACCACTACTTCACACTCCGAAGGCAGATGAGAAACTTTACTTGTACTTGGCAGTATCAGAAATAACGATAAGTGGTGTCCTAGATCGAGAAGAGCAAGGTATGCAATTTACCATTTATTATATAAGTCGAACCTTAGGGGAAGCAGAAACTAGGTATCCGGACTATGAGAAACTGGCACTTGCACTGATAATCACCTCTAGAAAGTTAAGATCGTACTTTCAGTATCACCCTATATGTATATTAACCACTTACCCACTTTGAAATATTTTGCACAAGCCCGAACTATTGTGCCGATTGGTCAAATGGGTCGTCGAACTCAGTGGGTACGATATCGAATATCAACCCCGGATGACCATCAAGTCTCAAATTTTAGCGGATTTCGTAGCCGATTTCATGCCAACCCTCGTACCCGAAGTGGAAAAGGAACTCTTGTCAAAATCGGGTACATCATCGGGGGTATGGACCCTCTTCACAGACGGTGTTTCGAATGCGAATGGGTCAGGGCTAGGCATCGTTTTGAAGCCGCCCACGTGTAGCACTATTAGGCAATTTATCAAAACTTCTAGGTTGACTAACAATGAGGCCGAGTACGAGGCCATGATTACAGGTTGCGAACTAGCCAAAAGCTTGGGAGCAAAAGTCATTGAAGCCAAGTGTGACTCTTTACTGGTGGTAAACCAAGTAAACAAAACCTTCGAAGTTCGAGAGGATAGAATGCAAAGGTATTTGGACAAACTGCAGGTAACTTTGCACCGCTTCAAAGAATGGACTTTACAGCATGTACCTCGAGAACAAAACAATGAGGCCGATGCACTTGCGAATTTGGGGTTGTCGGTCGAGGAAGACGAGATCAGCTCGGGGACTGTTGTTCAACTCTCGAAATACATGATCGAGGAAGGTCATGCCGAGATAAACTCCACAAGCTTAACCTGGGATTGGAGGAATAAATATATTGAATACTTGAAGAACGGAAAGCTCTCACCGGACCCTAAAGAGTCGAGGACCCTACAAACCAAAGGTGCTCGATTCACATTGGCTAAAAATGGAACGTTATACAAGACATTCGATGGACCATTGGCAGTATGATTAGGACCAGGATATACCGATTACGTTTTACGAGAGGTCCATGAAGGCACTTGTGGGAACCACTCCGGCGCCGAATCACTGGTTCACAAAATCATTAGAGCAGGATACTATAGGGATAGCATGAAAAAGACACTAAAGAGTTTGTTCGAAAATGTGATAAATGCCAAAGGTTTGCACTGATGATCCATCGGCCCGGAGAACAACTTCACTCAGTCCTATCCCCATGGCCATTCATGAAATGGGGGATGGACATCGTCGCCCTCTACCGTCGGCCCCAGGTAAAGGTAAGTTCATTTTATTTATGACTGACTATTTCTCTAAATGGGTTAAAGCATAGGCGTTCGAGAAAGTGAGAGAAAAAGAGGTTATAGACTTCATCTGGGATCACATCGTATGTCGATTTGGGATACCCGCTAAAATAGTGTGTGGCAATGGAAAATAATTTATCGGCAGCAAGGTGACGAAATTCCTCGAATACCATAAAATAAAAAAGATATTAACAACGTCGTACCACCCTAGTGGGAACGGACAAGAAGAATCAATGAACAAGATTATCATTCAAAACATAAAGAAAAGGTTGAACGATGCTAAGGGGAAATGAAGAGAAATTTTACCCGAAGTCCTTTGGGTATATCGAATAACATCAAAGTCCAGTACGGGGGCAATCCCGTTCTCCTTAGTATATGGTTCTGAGGCCTTGATTTTATTTGAAGTCAGGGAACCCAGTGCGAGGTTTTTACATACAACGGAAGAGTCAAATCACGAGGCTATGAATACTAGCCTCGAATTATTGGATGAAAAACGAGAAGCCGCTCTCGTCCTATTGGCCACCCAAAAATAGCGGATCGAAAGATACGATAATCGAAGAACTAATCTTCGCCATTTTAAAATCGGGGACTTAGTGGTAAGGAAAGTCATCCTTAACACCCGAAATCCAAATGAAGGAAAACTGGGTCCAAACTGGGAAGGACCGTATCGGGTACTCGAAATCGTCGGTAAAGGATCCTACAAGCTCGGTGTTATAAACGGCAAACAACTACCAAGCAATTAGAACGTGTCACACCTAAAACGATACTAGTGCTAAGGTATTACCCTCCCATGTTCGTTTATATTTCGAAACTAACCCTTGCAGAAGTTCGACCAAGAACGGGAATGGGTTATTCAGCACAAAGCCTTAGGCCTGAAAGCACGCGTTGCATCCTTTTTCCTTAGACCGGTTTTATCCCAGATGGGTTTTTTGGCAAAGTTTTTAATTAGGCAACTATTGATCGTGCTAACTTAGAGTAATTCAATAGTATCCGAGGCCTCTTTACAATCAACCTCGAATACTGAGGGAGTTACCCTCAAATATATCAAGTTCGATGTAAGGAAGTTACTTCATAACAACAGGGTTTCGATAGGAAAAATTATAAGAGCCAAATGGTCAAAATGAACCATGCTCGTGTAGTTTGCTTAATCCCTGGTACAAAACATGAACACATGTATAACGACATAAAGAGAAATTTCATCTTTGACGATATCTCACGTCTCAGAACCCATCCGCTATTTCATGATCTATTACGCAAACATGCTTAAGGGCCGACCACTACCCCATAAATTGGGACTGCCAACCGAAAAATAAGCGAGGCCAAGCCCCACACTAAGCCTACGAGATAACTATTATTTCGAGTTCGAGCAATCACTCACTCGATTACTAAGCCTATGGGCTACCTTACTTCTAGTTCGAGCAAAGCACTCATTCGACCAATAGATACCTAAGGGCTACTCATACTTCGAGTTCGAGCAATCACTCACTCGACTATTAAGCCTAAGGGATACTCTTACTTCGAGTTCGAGCAATCACTCACTCGACTACTAAACCTAAGGGCTAACACTTATCTCGAGTTCGAGCAATCATTTACTCGACTACTAAGCCTACGGGCTAACTATTATTTCGAGTTCGAGCAATCACTCACTCGATTACTAAGCCTATGGGCTACCTTACTTCGAGTTCGAGCAAAGCACTCACCCGACCAATAGAAGCCTAAGGATTACTCATACTTCGAGTTCAAGCAATCACACACTCGACTATTAAGCCTAAGGGCTACTCTTACTTCGAGTTCGAATAATCACTCACTCGACTACTAAGCCTAAGGGCAAACAATTATCTCGAGTTCGAGCAATCACTCACTCGACTATTAAGCCTACGGGCTACCATACTTCGAGTTCGAGCAAAGCACTCACTCGACCAATAAAAGCCTACGGACTAACTATTACTTCGAGTTAGAGCGAAGCACTAACTCGACCATAAAGCCTACGGGCTACACCACTTCAAGTGTAGGCAAACACACACTCGGTTATAAAGGCTATAAAGGTCCGAATTCGATCAAATTGTCAAAAGCCTCGAACGACATGAATGAAACAAGATCTTCACAAAGCAGAAAATTAAATAGAAACAAGTCGGGAAAGGAAAAGATTTTTATATATATTCAAGAGTGTTTACAACGTCCGAACATGACCCTACACAAAAAATAGACTCTTGGTTATCTCCGGAGGCGGTCTCTTCTCCATCGGGCTCCTCCCCACACTTAGACCCATTTTTGATCCCATCATCATCATCGTCATCATCGGAAGCCAAGGCTTCAACATCAGCTTCGAGCTCTTTAGCCCTTTTTATCTCTTCGGTGAGATCGAAACCTCAAGCATGGATCTCCTCGAGGGTCACCCTCCGAGATTGAAATTTGGCAAGTTCAGCAGCCTAATGTGCTTGAGTTTTAGAGTTCTCGGCTGCCTCTCCTGCTTGTACGACTTCAGCGTCGGCTCGATAGACGGCCACGAATGCATCCGCATTGGCCTTTGCTTTTTCAGCGTCAGATTTGGCTTTGGCAAGTTCGGAGGCCAACCGAGCCTTGAGCTCCTCTATTTTTCTTGTTTGGACCGAGCTCTTCTCCTGTCTTGAAGTTGCTTTTCAGATGATGATAATTGGGCTCGAGCAGTTTCTTTTTTTGCGGCGAGACGGTACATACCATCTTTCCATCCCAAGGTCTCCGCCCTGATCATATTAACCTCCTTACGAAGCTTCCCAATCACCTCAGACTTCTTCTGCAGTTGTGAGAGTAAAATATTAACCATTGTTCTAGAAGTGAGCCCATGGGTTTTTAAGATTATCATTACCTGCTCGGTCAGGTCGGTCTGGTCTTGATAAGCCTTGGCCAACTCATCTCGGAGGTCCTTGATTTCTTCTTCCCTTTGACCGAAGAGGAGTCTAAGGGTGTTCCTCTCTTCCGTGACCCGTCGAAGTTCTACTTCGTATCGACGAAGCTCAACTCGAGATCGAGAACACGCTTCTCAATGAACCGATGTGGCCTGCGAAGAAAGAAGAAAAGAAGTTATAAAAGAAATATGAAGGTGGTACCAACGAAGTGAGTTAAGGCTTACCCGATACACAACCTGCTGCACTTAGACCCAATGCATCACTAGGACTGGCAGCATCTTCGATATCGATAAACAAATCACGAAAAGAGTCATCTCCCTCGTGAGGATCGTCTACCTCGAGGGCCCCAAAGCTTGGGCCTCTCGAATCGCCCCTTCGAAAAAGGCGGGGAGAGTAGGCGAGTCTCTGATTACTATTGCCCCAAGCGAGTTGCTTGGGGCGTTCTCCTCGGTACGGAGAGCTTTGGGATTGGCCCTTTCGGATATACCCACCGGTTGTCGACTTCGGTGGGAGGCATCCTCGACCTCCGTTAACTCGGGGACTTTACTCGAATCCTTCTCTGATACCACCTCAGTTCGAGGCAGAGACACACAAACCACCATCGATCCATCTGCCTTTGAGGCATTAATGGTTTTTTTCACTCGGGCCACCAGTACGGACCTGTCATCTTATTCTTCCTTGTCTTCATCCCTTAGACGCCGAACTGATTCTTTGGTAAAAGGGATAGTATTCTTCATCGTCTTACAAGCCGTACTCGTCTTCGGTTTTGGATCTTCAGAAGTAAAGGCCATTTTTTCTCTTATTATCCTTTACCGATTTTGGAACAAAGGCCGAAGCCTCTTCCTCGCCGGATGGGGGCCTCAAAACCACATCTTTGCCCAGGCCTACACACAAGAAAATTGATTAAGTATATGGAAAACACTTCGTTCAAACTATCAAAGATACGAGAAAGAGGCTTACCATAATTTTTGGCCTCCCATCGGCCCTTTGACAAATCACTCTATGAGCGCTTGGCGTATGTAGAGGTCGAAGCCAGGTCCCGTACCCAGTTCTTGAGGTCAGGAACTACACCGGACATCCAAGGAACCACTGCATCACAAAAGGGGATATCAGTGAGAAAGAAACGAAGGGAAAAAATAATATGAGATAACAACAGAGTTACACTTACGCTTCATATTCCACTCCTCGGGAAATGGCATCTTCTCGGCCGGTATTAGGTCCGAAGTCTTCACTCGAACGAACCTACCCATCCAGCCTCGATCCTTGTCCTCGTCTATACTCAAGAACAGAACCTTAGTGGCTCGACGCTGAAGTTTTATTAACCTGTCTCAAAAGAGGCGGGGGCTATACAATCAAATGAGGTGGTCGAGGGTGAAAGACATCCCCTCGATTTTGTTCACAAAGAAACAGATCAAAATAACGATCCCTCAATAAGAAGGATGGATTTGGCCTAGGGTTATTTGGTATTGACGAAAAAAAATAATGATAATATGGTCGAGAGGACCTAACGTGAAAGGGTAAGTATACACACCTAAAAATCCTTTCACATGAGTAGTAATATCCTATTCGGGAGATGGGATTACCATTTCTTTATTCTCCCAGTTGCAATCTTTACTTATCTATTCGAGATGCCCCTCAGTTATCGAACACATATACCTCGATACTGGCTCGCATCAGCCGGGAACCGATGAGCCTTTATCGACCTTAAAATCAGAGGTAAGAACATACGCACCGAGAACACACTCCTCAGGCTGTGGCTCCACCGGTGTTTTATCGGCGGTATGATGTGAAGAAGAAGTTTTTTCTTTTTGAGGAACGATTTTTGATGTTTTCACCATTTTGGTTTTGAAGATCTAAAATAGAAGGATATGACAAAGATGTGGTGTTTTGAATGAAGATTTTGCAGTGAAAATTACAGGCTTGCAGATAAACTCAGAAGATGCAAGAAAGAGCTTAGAAATTTTGGAAATTGGAGATGTAAAAGTGATAAATGGTAAAAAGATATGTTATTTATAGATTAGGGAATGACGATTCAATATCAGCAGTGGCCGACCACCGTCTGACACGCATTTAATGCCTTGATAAACTGAACCGACGGGATATCTTTTACGTACGTCATGGACGGGTTCGATGCTAATGTTAGTGTATATCTGATCGAGCCATTGGGAAATCATATCCTTTCTCTCCACATCCTTCTTGAGAAATGATGAGACTATTTGAATACGGTCGAAACCGATTTCGGCCTTCGTACGACTGGTCGAGATGGGAACATAATGGACCAAAGAGCGTCGAAGAGCATCTTCATAAATTCAGGATAAGATATGAAGCCGGGTTACCGAGTTTCGAGTTTTAGGGACCGATCAATACCGAGCTCGAAGTCATTATCAAGCTCGAATCCAAATCGAACCATGATGCGAAGTAACGTTATCGAGCTTGAGAGCCAAATACCGACCAATGCTGAGCCTGAATCAATACCGGGTCCCGAGTCAAAACCGAGCTCGAATCAATATCGAGCTCGAATCAATATCGAGCTCGAGTCAATATCGAGCCTATGGACAAGAGTCGTTACAACCACACTAAGGGAGAGAATCTCGGCAGGAAAAAGAGAAAAGTTGACTTATCATGGTTCCACACTATGTATTTTTAATTATATTTAAAGTAGGACCCTCCACTATAAGAGGGATGACTATTATCTTTGTAAAGAGACAACTATAAAGGCATTTAAACACCATAACTTAGATGTTGTGCATATGCTTCATATTGAGAAATTATCATTTTGAGCTTTATCTATCATTTTCATCCGGTCTATTCATAAATCATCCTCCCTTCAACCTCGTTAGTATTTTCATTATTGACAGTCAATACTCGATATTTTCGCTTATACGATTCGTATCAAGATATATCACGTACCCTTAGAACTACGTATAAATTCAACTCTATCCGTTTTTCGGGAAATTATTCCTAACATGTGTAACTTTTGCGAATCCCACCTTTTTTTATTCAATTATCAATTATCAATTTTTTTTCTCTACCCCCCCCCCCAAACTATATCGTTCTATCAAATTCATCCATCAATATAGGGGTGGGCATAAAATTTAAAAAATCAAATTCTGAACCGAACCGAATTAATTTGGTATTTCAGTTTCGATTTTTTGGTATTTTGGTTTATTTCGGCACAAAAATTGCAGTATTTCGGTATGGTATACGGTATTGGATTTTTGATATTTTGGTATACCGAAATACCAAAATATTTTAGTCCATGCCCAACTTTATTTTTATTTTTTAGCCTAATAAGCCTAAGCTCACACCCCAAAACTCCTAATTCCCTAATCCCTTAGAGGCTTAGAGGCAGACAAGAAAAGCTATCTGCTCAAAAACCCCATTTTCCTTTCTATTTTCTAACCTAGACTTCTCTCAAATATTTCAACTTTGCTTAGTTGCTGCGGATTCACGAGTCACGACTATAATAGCTTCAAGACCTCAACGACTCCTCTCCTCGGCAACTGCTTGTTGTCTAATTGGGTTAACTCGTTAAGTGTTCTATTTTCTGTTCTTAATTGGTTTTGTTTTAGTACCAAGTGTTCTATTTATTTTTAATTGGTCTTGTTCATTAAATTGTTTATTTAATTGGGAGTTCTATGGTTTCTGCATATAGTAGTTCTATGTTTTCTATGGTTTCTGCATAAGTGCATATAATAGTTATATGTTTTATACGTTTTAGGATTTACCTCTTCATGTTTCTGCATATAGTAGTAGTTTTATGGTTTCTGCATTGCTTCGGAAATTGAGAAGTGAGAAACATCCATATTATTTATTTCAGTGGCCTCGCATCATCTATCAGAGGGTATTTGTTTTAACTGAATCTATCAGAAGGTATTATAGTTTCCAATATCGAAAAGCAAAAGAAAGTATAAATGCCCAAAGGAATCACTAGGGTTACTATATTGTGGGGATTTAGAATAAAGTTAAAATAGTTGTCCATATGATATCTGATTCGAGGTATTTAATCTAGCAAGGGAATGCATTTTTAGCTCAATGTTTGAATTGCATGCAGTACATGATTTACATGTTGAACTTGGGGAGTTAAAAGGGCGATTGACAGAGGTAATCAGTAATTGTGATGCATTGTGCAAGAGGATTGCTGCAGAGGGACCAGAATCACTTTGATCGTCTATCAAACCACTTACAACAACTTCCTCTGATACATGAAGCAATTGCCGTAGCATACATAGAACTCTGCAAGCTGAAGCAGATGAAAGGCAATAGTGTGAAGGCTGTGTTGGAGCTTATAAAATGTCTCTAACCCCGGTGTACATAACTTGATTGAGCATCATGACCCATAATCGTATCTTTTGTCCAACTGACTGGTAGTTCAACTGAGAAACATCCATATTAGTTTCTGCATGGATGTTTGAACTAAGCTAATTAACATCGAGTAGTAGTTCTGTTTGCATAACTAACAGTGGGAGTTCTTCATTGTTATGTGCAAATTGAGTGTTCTGTCGCAGAGCGGGACTGTGAGAGTGTTATAACTTATAAGTTATAACTGCATTATTAATAGGGACGGACCGACGGTACGATACCGAAACCGTACCGAATCGTACCGAACCAAACAAGAAAATACTGAACCGTACCGAACTACTTTAGTACGGTATTTGGTATGCACAATTGATATACCGAATACCAAAGTATCGAACCGTAATTCATAACCGAACGCCCACCCCTGATCAATACCACAAAGCTCCAGTAATGGAGATTATTTTTATGCCTTTGTGTTTTTACTACAATGACTAAATTTTATAATTATAAAGTAATCCTATAAAACTTTGTGGTTTCAGAAATTGCCGATCAAAAAAGTATTTAGATATTGGCGAAAAAATATCTCCAGCGACTGCAAATCTTACCCATTCTTCATCTTTATTGTTCGTCCTTTTCTAACATGTAAAGCGAGAACCACCAGTGAATCACTATCTTCGAACCAACAAAAAAAATCTCTAACAATCCATTTCTCTTTTGTCTCCTCCCATCTCTTTTATTCCTTTCTCAAAATATAATTCATGTTAAATTAGCCATACCATCTTCCCTTTATTTTCTTTCCCATCAAGGACTGGTAAAATGGTGATGTATACTTACGTGAATAAGTTGGAGGAGAAAAAAAGATTGGAGGCGGGAGACGGGAAAGACGAGAACGAAAGAAAGGATTACATAAAAAGGATGGGGAGAAAAAATGTGATTTTCTAGAGGAGCTTCGAATTGGGGGTAAGTGCTCTAGTAATAGGCATGAGACAGTTATACCAGCATGACCCAATATAGTTTGTAACCTAATTGTGCATAGTCAAATTCAAACAACCAAACAGTTGCACACATAGGGTTATCTATAATCGAGAACAAGCAGGACAATACCTTCCCTTATGCCATCGCCAGAATGAGCATTATATAATGCTAATACCACTTAGAAATGATACAACCCCATACAATACTTAAACTGTCCAAAATAGTCCAGCACAAATCAGTATGAGTAAACCAAGGTTTTCATGGTTGAATACCTTAGTACAAACCTGTGATAGCACCTGTATGTCCATGGTTAAATTTTATTCTGTTGTCTATGACCCTTTTTTTCTTTTTCTTAGTTCAAATGCTCAAAGGGCAAACCTTAGGAGTCTAAACACCAATCTCTAAACCATTAGGCGTTTAAATGCACAACTGTCAAACCTTCAAATTCTGGGCGGGTGGTTCGACCCGAAAACAAAATACGAGAAGATCCGAACACAGGGTTTAGGGTTTAAGATATCGCCCAACAACAAACTAATTTTTCCTTTCTCGCGCTTGCCAACTCCGGCGAATTCAGCGGCTTATTTATCACCGTACTCTGCGAGATGGGTGCTAAAGCAAAGAAGAAAGCAATTACCAAGAAATTGAAGAAGGGGGCAAGCGATTTTTCTGCTTCTTCAGTTTTTAAACATGTAGCTCATGACTTTCTGGTACGTTATTCATATGGATGTTTATTGAAATTGTGAGAAAATTATTAAATAAATCTGGCATTAACTTCTACTAATTCAAAGTTTATTTTATCTATTACACTAATGTTCAAGTAAATATTTTTTCCAAAAGATTGACTTGAATCCAACGTAACTCAAAAGCTGGTCAAATTGTCCTTGATCAAGCGAATAGGTCTAGCAATTGGAGAAGGACAGTATAATTTAGAGGTAGTGCTTTCCTTGCTATGTGGACCTCAAGCTTGATAAGCATTTCATGGACAATGTGGAAGGAGAGGAATGCTAGATGCTTTGAAGGAATATAGGTGTCGTGATATACTATCCAGCACTATCTTAGTGCTCGGAAATTAAATCTAATAAAATTTCAGTTACCTTACATACACAAAAAAAGACGGAAGATAGGTGTCATGTCATACTTTGAAACATCGATATCTGAAGAATATAGAATCTGGTGAAGCAAAGAAATGTAAATGGTCTAGATGATATAATAGAGCTTTTACTTTTCAAGTAGAAAAAAAAAAGGAGCTTTGAGCATCTGACATTTCTTAAAGATGCTATGGCTACTTTGTAATCATGGGTTAAAGCTTCAAAAGAAATATTCTTGGGAGGGGATGGGTTTGTGTGAGATAGATTTTAGGTAACTTACAGTCTTATGTTTGCTCTGTTGAAATTTTAGTGGGCGATGATCTTCATTAGAATCATTACTGTAAAATTCAAAGTCAATCTGTTGTTCTGTTTACTATTAAAGAAGAAGAGAAAAAAAATTTGGCAATTGGTGTGCTGTCTATGACTTGTTTTTTCTCCTTTAAAAAAATAGTCATTAGAAGGTGGGCCAGCACAGAAGCTTCCAAAGACTGAAGTGAGGGAAAATAAAGCCACAGTTTTATATATTGGGAGAATCCCGCATGGATTTTATGAGAATGAAATGGAAGGTTTGCATTTGTCACTATAAATTTATTTGTAAATGAGCCTATTAAGATAATTGATATTTTCCTCTTATGTGTAAGAGTATGAATTTTAATAATTGTGTGATATACCGTATATGTTGTTTTCAGGTTTCTTTAAGCAATTTGGTACAATCAAGAGGCTCAGAATTTCAAGGAATAATAAGGTAAATATTCCTGCCAATTGTTAGTTGTTGATTGTCATTGTTTAGAGACTAGAGTTTCTGTTATGTTTGGTCTTTAACTGTCTTATCTAATGCTTTATGGTTATTAATGTTATTACATATTTAACATATCTGCTAACTAAAAAGTCCAAATTTATTAATGAAAGATGGTTCACTCAAATACTAAGGACCATTGATGTTTTCTAGTTATTTATGATAGTCTGTTCTACAACTGAAGGAAAGTAACTTAAGAAACAAGAGTAAATCATGGCTGTGGAAGTAATATATAACAAATTATAGAAAAGTCTTTTGGGCAGTAATATTTCCACGTTCAACTTACTTCATCTTAGTATCCAAGTTATTCCTTTTTTCTAAATGTCAATAATTTTCATAGACACGGTTCCAGCGGATGCAACCAAAGCATGCATCGAATCACATACAAATTCACAAACCAGCCAGGTCACCCTTCTAAGTTAAGCAATACCCAATTTATCTCCTGTCACACTACTGTTCGATCTCGTTAATTCATTCTTGTGCCAAGCCTCTGCTCTTCTTCTTCAATGTCCTACTACAATTTTAATTATTCTTTTGATAAAGGAAACACCTTGATTATGAATCCTGCTTTTAAAGATTATGAAGTATTTTTCATCTACAAGAGAGTTGTGAAACTATAGGCCATAAATATGTAGTAGCTTAGGGTCAAGGGTGATTCATTAGCATTCACTTCAAGTTCATCCTTCAAACTACTTATTTCATCTCTTAGTCCATTGACACCTTTATTGTTGTTTTCTTATGGGAATGCACTGCAAATGTATCCTTTAAGCTACATATCTTATATGTTAATGCGCTGATATGGTTATCATTCCTTTGGGTAATTTTTCTATTTGTTCATTGTCTTATCCTGGTTTCGTTTCCTTTACAGACAGGAAAATCAAAGCATTTTGGCTTCATAGAATTTGAGTCCCCTGAGGTGTTGTACTTGTCCTAGCTGCTTTGTAGTGTTATAGATATGCATTTATAAAATCCTCTGATCATTTCAATCTCAAAAAAATCCTCTGATCATTTTCTTTCCGTTCTGGTTGTCTTTTTTGTGTAAGTGCAGGTTGTAAAAGTTGTTGCGGATACTATGCATAATTATCTCTTGTTTGAGCACTTATTGCAAGTTCATCTTATTCCTCCTGAACATGTACATCCAAGACTGTAAGGGTCTCTCTTTCTCTCTCTCGTCCAATTTGTAATGGTAATTTGTTTTATGTCCAACTCTGAAGAGATTGTTAAATTTCTGTGGTTTCTTTCCATTTTTTCTCTTTCTCCCCTTTACTTGCATATCAATTTTCATTCCGAACACTTTTTTGGTTGGATTAAAGAATATATTGGGGATTCATGGAAGAACCGGCTACCTGATAATCCACATTGTTATTGCACCTTCAGAAATAGTGTAAATATGTTGTTGCATGTTGTGCTCTGGTCCCTTGTGTATGATAAAACATATATTTTTTAAAAATACATCAACTTGCAAAATTGAAGTACTAGTGTAATTGATTGAATGTTTTCTGCTTCAAAATTATATATGCTTAGTCTTAAAGATTCCGAATAGGCAACAACTTCTACCGAGGGAAGGAAAAAGGTGCAGCTTAGGCTTGGGCGGAAAGTAAAAAATAAATTATTGGAAGCTCTGAAATTCTGTGTGTGAAAGACTAGCCAACATATTGCACCTTCAGAAATAGTGTAAATATGTTGTTGCATGTTGTGCTCTGGTCCCTTGTGTATGATAAAACATATATTTTTTAAAAATACATCAACTTGCAAAATTGAAGTACTAGTGTAATTGATTGAATGTTTTCTGCTTCAAAATTATATATGCTTAGTCTTAAAGATTCCGAATAGGCAACAACTTCTACCGAGGGAAGGAAAAAGGTGCAGCTTAGGCTTGGGCGGAAAGTAAAAAATAAATTATTGGAAGCTCTGAAATTTTGTGTGTGAAAGACTAGCCAACATATTGCACCTTCAGAAATAGTGTAAATATGTTGTTGCATGTTGTGCTCTGGTCGGGTACATAATGGGATCTCTACATGTCAGAGAGCAGTTTTGAAGTGCTGATAATGCTTATTATATATTTGAAGCTCTGCTATGTAAATTTCTTGTTACTAAAGACACCAAAAGTCTGATATTATTCTTAATCTTTTCCCTACATTATGAGTTATGAGTTCAAGATTGAAAATTGAGATGCACAAGTTATTTGGTTTCATGATGATATGATTCCTCCCATGTACATAGACTTGAAGACATTTAATTTGGTCATGTTCTGACTACATAATCTCATTATAAGGGAGCAAAAGATATATCTAGAACCATGGTATTATCGTGAATATTTTAAAACTTCACAAGGACTATTAAGTAGTGAAAATTTAGTGGGTAGGTTATGATACTTCATTAGCATGGAGATGCATATTTCAAAATTTGAATTTTTATCTGATGGTGATTAACAACTCTGATTTGTACATAGGTGGAAAGGTGTGAACCGCTGGTACAAACCCTTGGATTGGGTTAAAATTGAAAAGAAGCGTCAAGATAAGGTAAAGATTCAGTGGGATATTAACATTTTTGCTTTTGGCATGTGCTAAGACTTAAGAGCATGTTAAGAGTCTAGTATTATGAACTCCCATTATCTTTTCAAATATAAGCTTGTTGGGTGCCAACAATCATATCCAGGAAAGAACACTGGATGAGCACAAGAAGTTGGTTGAAGAAATATTAAAGCGCGACAAGAAGAGGCGAAAGAGGATTGAAGCAGCAGGAATTGACTATGAGTGCCCAGAAATTGTAAGAACATATGAGCTTCATTTATTCTCAGTCTTACTTTGTGATGCTGCAAATACAGCCAGCTTGTTACTAGTTAGAGTACGGAAACTCTTTTTATGTTTTGGTTAATATAGCAGTTAACTAGATTTTGCACATGATATTTTCTTTATAGCAACTTTTGCATGCTCGGCTAGTATCGTACTGTTGAGCAGCATTTGTTTCGTCGGTGCAAGAATGCTAATCACTTGGCTAACCACTCGAAAGAATTGGAATTAGGAAAGTGACCAATGCTTTGGCCTTTGCACGTGAACAATGCAAGAGTTTTATAGGTTAGCTGAAACTATTGCACAGTCCATTAGGAAGTTACATGCAGGGGTTATGGTATTTACGAAGGAGCCACCAAAATTTATGAATTTAGAGAATTGGCAATCTATCACATATATATGAGGTTTTCTGTGTATTTTATTGTGCATGACTATTTATTCTGTATGCTACATATTAAAAAGTATAATATGTTATGTTACGATGCACCCTCCAAAGAATTAGACTTGAATAGATTAACCTTAGAAAAACATAAGTTAGAATTAATTTTGGCAATATCATTTGCAGGTGGGTTCAATTCAGGCTGCACCGAAGAAGATCAGATTCGATGCAGAATAGATCTATCCAGCAGAACTAAGGCAGCAAGTAGAGCAGTATATGCGTGGCAGTTTGCATCACGATTCACGGTCATGTAAGCTGTAAGGTCACGTGCCGTTGAGCCATGCTGGCTGATGGAAAGCCATCAATCCAAGTGTCTATTGGTTATAGCTTCAATTTTGTTACCGCAGCTCAAACTATCAAGAATTCTGGAATTCCTAAGGGTGATAAAATGAATTTTTCTAGCTATCTAGTACCTTAATGCAAAGTGTTTAGGCTATGATGTGCCAGATTTGTAGTTCTTTTGGTTATTTTGTTCTTTTCCCTGCTGAATGTACAGTTAATGATTTCCATAAATATCTAAAGACTGAATCTACAGGCTTAATTAGTTCATGTTGAACATCTTGGGAAAAAAAAAATAGTTTTTGGGACTTGAATTTTTTGTTTGCTTGCAAAATCATTACTTACTGGTTCGTCTCTGGATGAGCGAACCAGCCCTGTTTGAAATGAATGAAAATCTACCCGTTAACCAATTTGGGCTTATTGCAAAATGGAGCTGTATAGTTTGTAATTTTTTTGGATTTTTACCTTCCTATACATTATTTGAAACTTTATTACCATCCCTACTCAAAGTTTCAATTTAATTATATATGCATATACAATTTAACAATTATATACACTTTAGGATTTTAAATGAGTATTCCTTTATATTAGGAATTGAATAGGAAATCAATTATTTCTCATCCTTATTCTCTCCCTCTCTCTCACCTGCGCTCTCTCTTCGTCACTCTCTGTTCTTTCCTCAATATTTATTCCTCTGATATTTTCTATTTTTTATCCTTTTATGTTGTATATATTTTTAATGGATTTCAATCGTTTTACTATAGAGTTTTTACTTAGCAATTTCATTTCATGTTGCACAATTGGTGTTCAAATTGAAATTGTCAATCAATAAATTTTGAAGGTGTTTGACTCTCCACCATTGATAGTCATTAAAGATCTTTGAAGCTTTGAATTCGAATTTGGATTTTCAAAAATCATTATTTGTTTGGATTGGATGTTGTTGCAAACAATTGAGAATATTGTTTGGAGTTTATATCTCAATTTTGAGGGTGTTTGGTGAAGATTAGACTTGATTTTGGCTGAATTTCAGATTGAAACTCGAATAAGAAGAAGAAGAAGAAGAACACATGACATACAATATACTTACGAAATTGTAGTAAAGTTGTAGTATAATTGTATGCAAATTGTATTATGTTGTAGTTATATATATATATATATTTTTATTTGAATGTTGTATGAAAGTTGAAAAATAGTTGTATAATGTATGAATCGTTGTATAAAATTTGTTATTTAAGTTATCAATACAATCTTTTTACATAAAGTTATTGATATGTATCAAAATTGTATTAAGAAAGAGTTTTGATTGAAATTTTAGATAGGAACACACACCACATACAAAATATATACAAATAAGATACAAAATATACAAAAAAAAATATTGTATAAAATTTGTATGAAAGTTATATGATATTGTAGATGTAATTTAACTAGGTAAAATTATTGTATAAAAGGTGTAGATAAGTTGTAAATAAGTGTATGCTATATAATTAGTTGTATGAAATTTATTTTTAGTATGTATGTTGTTGTAGATATATCAATTTGTATTAAATTTGTACGAAATTTATTTTTAAATTTATATGTTGTTGTACCATCAAATTGTATAATATTAATTGTAAGTACGATGTATCCATTTTAGTGCTCATTTAAATAGGTTTCGTTAATTTGTGATAGATTAGTGTATTGGTTACGATGTATCCAATCAAGTGAAGCATGATACTTTACTAGCCCCGCACGATAGTTTTTAACCTCGTAAAATATTTGGACAAATTTGATACATATCAACAACTTTATGCAAAAAGATAGTATTGATAACTTAAATACAAATTTTATATAACGATTCATACATTATACAACTATTTTTCAACATTATACAACTATTTTTCAACTTTCATACAACATTCAAATAAAAAAAATATATATAACTATAACAGAATATAATTTACATACAATTATACTACAACTTTACTACAATTTCGTAAGTATATGGTATGTCATGTGTTCTTCTTCTTCTTCTTCTTCTTCTTCTTCTTCTTCTTCTTCTTCTTCTTCTTCTTCTTTCAATCTGAAATTCAGCCAAAATCAAGTCTGATCTTCACCAAATACCCTCAAAATTGAGATATAAACTCCAAACAATATTCCACATTGTTTGCAACAACACCCAATCCAAACAAATAATGGTAACCCAAATTCGAATTCCAAGCTTCAAAGCTTTTTAATGGCTGTCAATTGTGGAGAATCAAACACCTGAATACTAAAAACTCTTTACAACTCATTGTCGAGGAGGATTTTCATCCAACTCATTTCATCCAACTTTGGATAGTAGTATAATGTTTCAACAGAGCCATTCAATGGAAAAGCCAATCATCTTCAACAGTTCAAAGAGTTTAATAGCAAATTTAATTTGTGACTGGTTCAAGCATTTTTGTAGTCAAAGTTTATCGTTTCGAGACTCATAACCCACTTGATGTTCAAGCCAATCTTGCCAATCACTCAAACTATTCCAACAACTCAGCACGATCTAGGATTGTATACTTCGGGCCTACACTTTTTCGATGACGGGAGCTACTATTGCCACCATCAGATACTCAAACGTGGTTAACACCATTGCTCACTTTAGTTATGCCTTTTTTTCCAATCAAAGTATCTCCTAATTTGATGCACTAATAATGGATTTGGAGCGGGTAATATACAAAATTAGGATAATTTTAATAAATAAGTTTGAAATATCAATGGGAATCTTCATGAAAATATAATATATTATTTTACCATTGTTTAAGCTGGGTAGTTTATCCTTCTGTTAAATAATAGGAGTATCGAATATTTTACTTAAAACTCTCACCAAAAAAGGTAGCATAAAACACAAAGGATAATTAGTAACAGAACTGCCCTCTTGGATCCTCGCAGGTTGAAGAGAACTTTATTCCTCGTTCTTTGAATAGTTTGCAAACATTTACTTTTAGTTTCTTTGAATAAGTTTCTTTCAGTTAAAAGCAAAAATCAACAGATTGGGAAAACGACCCAAAAAGAAAAAGAAACACACAGTACATTAGTAGCGTTTACTTTCTCTTTTTCCAATTAAGGTTATCTGTATGGGTGCAATTAAAGTAGCAGCCAGCAGCAGGGACCATATTTAGGACCCAATTAATGAAATGTTTTAAAGAACCTTGTCTCTATTTCTATGATAAAGATCACAACATGATTTGATTCCCTAAAGTGCCATCACTAACATGGCCTTAGGCTTTGTGTTACTTAGCTGTTTTGGTAAATAAATGGCAGAATACATTGAAAGCCCCTTAAACTTGGCCATATTTTTCACAAGCCACGAACAACAAGAATCGTGCAAAGACTCACGCCTAGGTAGTAGGTTCATTAGCATCTTTCATGGCATAATTGCCCCTAACAGCTGGTGAATTCGAGTTAGGATTTTATCCAACAAAATTTTAATTTCTCCATTTTAAAAAGAGATTCCGCCGGCTTATTTTCCGGCCAAAATATTTTTCTACTTCATTATCCCAGCCAACTTTTGATGGCTCTTCTTTGATTTTCCGGAGAAAAAGACCGAAAGTGGGAGGATTAGAGAGGATATACATATCTTAGAGAGAGAAAGAGACGGGAAGATAGAGAGAAGTGGGAAGGGTTGAAGAAGAATAGAAAGGCGAGGGAGAGGACATTTTTGTCTCTTTGTAATTGGTTGCATCTTCCACGTTGAATGCGTGAGGTGCACGCGCTTTTATTTGTGCACAAAATTTTCAACTTGGGTTTAATTGAGACATTTGATTAGAGTTGAGATGGCCAATACGTCATGACCTTAGTTTAAGGGGTTGTCTACGTATTCTGCCTAAATAAATCAACCTCTTCATAAGCGTTTGGATAATATTTGGTTGAAGTGAAAAAAAAAAAAACATTTAAGTTGAATTTGAGAAACAATATTTATAAGTTGTTACAAATATATTATTAGGGATGTTCATTTAGTACTCTGTTGTAAATAAGCTTCATGAATAAGCTTATCTATATGAGATTCCGCCGTAAATATGTTTATCTATTTAGTACTCTATTGAAAATAAGTATCATGAAGAAGCTTATCCTTTCAGTACCCCATTATGGATAAATATCACACCCAATAGAAGATTATCTATATCTGGTACAATAAGTTTATCTTTCGGTACCCCGTTATGGATAAACATTACCCCGGTAGAAGATTATCCATATTTGGTATAATGAGCTTATCCTTTCGGTACTCCGTTATGGATAAACATTACCCCCGATAGAAGATTATCTATATCTGGTATAATGAGCTTATCCTTTCGGTACCTCATTATGGATAAACATTATCCTTGGTAGAAGATTATCTATATCTGGTACAGTAGTAGCTTACACAACAGCTTGCAGAAGCAGCTTACACAACAACTTACTTTTTTCTATAAATAGAGGAAATTTCAATTCATTATGTACATAAATTTGAAATTTGAATAATATATCAGCTTCTCTCTATACTTGTCTTTACTTTACAGTCTTTATTTTATAACACGTTATCAGCACGAGACTCTGTCATCTCGAACAAATACTTTGAAAGTATCAGAGGTACGAACTTTCTTTTCCTAAATAACGTCAAATCTTTCTAAACTTGAGCTTGTAGCCCAAATATATCAGGCAAAAGCTACATGTCTTGGGTGCTTGATGCTGAAATACATTTTGATGCGATGGGTCTGGAAGACACCATCATGGACAAAAATCAAGCACCAAACCAAGACCGTGCCAAAGCAATGATATTCCTACGCCATCACGTTGATGAAGGCTCGGAAATGGAATATCTCACTATTAAAGATCCAGTCATACAGTGGAATAATTTGAAAGATAGATATGACCACCTGAAGATGGTCGTTCTTCCACAAGCACGTTATGATTGGACTCATCTAAGGATACAAGATTTTAAATCTATCAGTGAGTATAATTCTACTATGTTCAGAATTATTTTCCAATTGAAACTATGTAGTGATAATATTACTGATCATGACATGTTGGAGAAAACTTTCACCACTTTTCATGCCTCGAATATGCTCTTGCAGCAATATCGAGAGATGGGATTCAAAAAGTATTCTAAACTTATCTCACATCTTCTTGTAGCCGAGCAACATAATGGGTTATTAATGAAAAACCATGAAAGCCAACCTACTGGTTCTTGTCCATTCCCTGAAGTGAATGAGACGAACTTCCACCAAGCTAAGCGTGGAAGAGGACATGGCCCCAGTCGTGGTCATGGCCATGGTCAGGGCAGAAACTTTAATCATGATAATAATAATGCACCAAAGAACCCTCCTCACCACCAGCAGTGGAAAAGGAAGGAACAAAAGCATGAAGTGGTGCAAGCAGCAAAGGCAGAAAATACATGCTATAGATGTGGAGGAAAAGGGTACTGGTCACGTACATGTCGTACGCCAAAGCACCTGGTTGAGCTGTATCAAGCCTCCCTGAAGAAGACAGACAAAAATGCTAAAGCAAATTTTATTTCTGAAGATAATTTAGACTTCATACATTTGGATGTAGTTGATTACTTTGCACTCCCGAAAGGAGAAACAAGTCATGTGATCGGTGATGAATCTGTAAAAACATAAATATTTTAATTTTTATTGTTTATAGTAGATAGTATGGTTATATAATTATTGTACATAAATAAAAGTTATGTTTTGATAATGATGTTTACTATCATATTTATTTTGTTTATGTCATTTTGAAGAAATTTGTGAGAGATATTTGGTAGTACAAAATTTATCAAAAGTTCCTGAAGAGCTAACTGTTTGTCTAGAAGACATATGACACAAGTAGTGCCTGAATAATATTTGATTGTGGACAATAAATTGAAGGCTCCCGAAGAGCTTATATGCAAATTTGTCATTCATATTATATGATTGTGGTCAAAACATATGTTGTAATAAATCAAAAGTTTATTAATGCGAATGGCTATCATACTAAGACTATAAATAATTGGAAGATTGAAAATCTTCATGTTTCCACAATCATAGTAGTAAAATAATATGTATGTGAGAACTTACCCGCCTTATTATTCAATTTGTACTATATCATGTATCACAGTAAATCAGAAGTTTACTAATGCAAAAGTTTATGTCATAGTAAACCAGAAGCTTACTAAGAGATAACACATGCCATGATAAACTTGGAGTTTTCATTTGTCATTTTTTAAATGAGCTATTTGAGAATTCAGATGAGCATATACTGAAAAACTAGAAGATTCTTCAGGAATTCTCTCGTGTTGCTTATTCTCATAATAAATTGATTATACCAGATAAATTTGGAACTAAGACCCCTGAATTCTAGAATATATATAAAAGGTGAATATGGGCTCATTCACCTATCATGTGAACCACTAATAGATGCATATATGAGATGGTTACATGTGTGTTTATTGTCAACCAGCAGTTTGGCATTTGAAATTGCTTTTCTCAATTAAGAGCATAATTTTCAGATTATGAAATCAAGATAGTTCATCTTGATGATGATGGGTTATATCTAAGCTAGTTTAGCATTGAATACCTCCTATTAATGGCTAAACTATTGCTTATGAGAACATAGCCTCATGTGTTGGTCTAAGATTTTCTAAATTGCATACAACAATACTTGTATGCATCAGACCAAGAATATATGATAAGTCCTCCCCTCACAATTGGTTTAGGATCAGAAACCAAATATTTTTACTATCTTATAACTTTTGATGTATGGTATATGATTAAGTTCTCTACCACAATGCACAAAGATAAGTTTTCCAAAGAAGATTAGGGATATGTGTTAGTTTTTCTAACATTTGGGGGATGGAATAAACATCTGGAAAATATGCTATATGAATCGAATTATCATTAATATGATCCTCACTTAGAATATAATTCAAGTCAAATGCTAGAAGAATTTGCTGATCCAAAATTAAATATCATATTTCAGCTGCAAATGCTCCTATTAAAATTAAAGTCCCCGAAGGATAAAGTTTACCGTACGCATGAAGAGTAGTAAACCGATCGGTTCCAAAGGTAACAATCCTTGAAAAATGATAGGAGAAAATGATCAAAATGATCATAATGAGGAGAAAATGAGCTCTAGAAGAGCCCACCACATAATATTTTATGAAACTCCAGAAGAAATTCAGGTACCTGAAAATAAAGAAAGTAATGAGATCTCAACAAGTTATGTCGCTTAGGAACCGATACAAAATGATCGTCGACGATATATTTGATAAAATATAGTTCACAATATTGTAAAAAATTGTGAGGATCGGACTTGTAGTCCAGACACCTGAAGATTTCATGTCATCTAAATGCAAGTCATAACCTATATGACTCATTTGATTAAGTCTATATGAAGATCTCTGAACGATTTAAAATGTCTGAAGCATATCAAAGTATCGTGAAATGTATTCAATCATATTACAAAGATCTTTGTATGGTTTAAAGCAATCTGGACGTATGTGGTATAATCGCCTTAGTGAATAATTGCTGAAAGAGGGTTACATAAATGATGTTATTTATCCATGTATTTTTATAAAGAAAATGTCATCAGAATTTGTTATACTTGTTGTTTATGTTGATGACATAAATCTTGTTGGAACTCTAGAAGAGCTCCAAAAGGTAATTGAATATCTTACGAAAGAATTTGAGAAGAAAGATCTTGGAAAGACAAAACTTTGTCTTGGTCTGCAAATTGAACATTTAGAAGACGGAATATTTATCCATCAATCTTTCTATACAGAAAGGGTCTTAAAACGCTTTTACATGGACAAAGCGCACCCATTGAGTACACCAATGGTTATTCGATCACTTGAAGTGAATAAGGATTTGTTCCGACCTCCAGAAGAGGATGAGGAACTCCTTGGTCCCGAAATACCTTATCTTAGTGCAATTGGTGCACTTATGTATCTTGCTAATGCTACAAGGCCTGACATAGTATTTTCTGTTAATTTACTAGAAAGATATAATTATTCCTCTATACGGAGACATTGGAACGGGATTAAACATATATTGCGATATTTAAAGGTAACACTTGATATGAGTTTATTTTATTCTAACAAAGGGAGTGTAGATCTTGTTGGTTATGCAGATGCAGGTTATTTATCTGATCCACATAAAGATCGATCTCAAACCGGGTACATGTTTATATGTGGAGGTACTGTCATATCATGGCGCTCCACAAAGCAATCTATTGTTGCAACTTCTTCAAATCATGCTGAGATAATAAATATTCGTGAAGTAAGTAGAGAATGCGTATGGTCGGGATCAGTGATTCATTTTATTCAAGGAAAATGTGGTTTTGAATGTAATAAAGGATCCACAATTTTATACGAAGACAATACTGCATGCATAGCCCAATTAAAGGGGGGATTTATAAAAGAAGATAAATGGTGACATTGATGTGCAACAAATCCATTCAAGTGACAATCCGGCAGATTCATTCACTAAATCTTTGCCAACTTCAACTTTTGCGAAGATGGTATACAAGATTGGAATGCGGATACTCAAATATTTGAAACATGATTTTTATTAGGGGGAATAAAATACGCGTTATACTCTTTTTTCCTTACTAAGATTTTTTTTCACAGGGTTTTCCTTATAAGGTTTGTTTTGAGATAACTAATTACGCGTATTACTAAATATGTGTACTCTTTTTCCTTCACTAGGATTTTTTCCCACATATTTTTTTCTAATAAGGTTTTAATGAGGCACATTATCTTTTAATGAACATCCAAGGGGAAGTGTTATAAATATATTATTATGGATGCTCATTTAGTACTCTGTTGTAAATAAGCTTCCTGAAGAAGCTTATCTATATGAGACTCCGCCGTAAATATGTTTATCTATTTAGTACTCTATTCGAAATAAGTCTCCTGAAGAAGCTTATCCTTTCAGTACCCCGTTATGAATAAACATCACACCCGATAGAAGATTATCTATATCTGGTACAATGAGTTTATCCTTTCGGTACCCCGTTATGGATAAACATTACCTCTAGTAGAAGATTATTCATATCTGGTATAATGAGCTTATCATTTCGGTACCCGGTTATGGATAAATATTATCCCCGGTAGAAGATTATCTATATTTGGTATAATGAGCTTATCCTTTCGGTATCCCGTTAGGGATAAACATTACCCCCGATAGAAGATTATCCATATTTGGTATAATGAGCTTATCCTTTCGGTACCCCGTTATGGATGAATATTACCCACAGTAGAAGATTATCTATATCTGGTATAATGAGCTTATTCTTTCAGTACCCCGTTATGGATAAACATTACTTTCGTTAGAAGATTATCTATATATGGTACAGTAGTAGTTTACACAGCAACTTGCAAAAACAGCTTACACAACAGTTTGCTTTCTTCTATAAATAGAGGAAATTTCAGTTCATTATGTACATAAGTTTGAAGTTTGAATAATACATCAGTTTCTCTCTATACTTATCTTTACTTTACGGTATTTATTTTATAAGAGAAGTTAATTGTTTTGACTTTTGACATGAGTTTCTCTTTAAAGAAAATTGGATCCTGCAAGTGAAAGTTATTGTTTCACTTAGAAATGTTTCTCAAACGAGTTTTTCAATATTTTGCGAGTATTTCAAACACTTAAATATTAATATTTGCAAATATAGATACCAAACTTCAACTTTGAATTAATTCTCCCTATTCTCAGCGCTTTTAACAAAGGAAGAGACGTTGACAACATCATACCATACCTCACTGGCAAGCAACAAGATATGGCTTTGTTTATTTATACCTTAGCATCTTAATTGAGACAACAAACTCTATAACAACTCTTTCTTTCATCAAGCTTTTGAAAATGAAGACAATAATAGATTCGTTTTCCTTCTATATATTCTTTGCTTAGGGAGAACTTGTTAGTTAATTGTAAAAATAAGTTATACTAAGCCTCGAGTCAACCAGAGTGGTTGATCACCGAATAGTTAATTACGAGTTAATTTATATATCAGACATTATGGTAATTTGATATTAATAAGCCATCACTAGTTAAACTACATTAAAAGTAAATTGTTGGCCCATATAACTTAAAATTTAATATAATTAGTAATTAAGCAATGGGGAGACCGCAACTCCGAACTCAAGGCTCTATATAAGCCATAGTGAGCATATTTTATAAGCAACGAAGAAGTATCTCTATCTTTTCTACCTTTGAAGAAAAGAACAAAGCTGCTGTCCTTTTGTTTATATTTTATAAATTTTTATAATATATACTAGTATTCCTTTTGCGAGAAAACTTCCCGATAGATGGAAAAGTGAGCATCAGAACAAAAGAGAGAGAAAGGAAAAGTGGCCATTAAATCAAAGTCAACAAATAGAAAAATTTATCACAAAACAATGAAATGTCCGTTCGAAAGTTTAAAGTGCGACAGCGACCGAGAACTGCTTGCCTTACATTAGAAGCTTCCTCATTCAAAAAGGATTAAATATGTACTTGTTATAAAATAAAAGCAATTTAGTAAAACATGAACAAAAAATGGAGATAGAGAGAAGGAAGAGATTTTCTTCTTCAATTGTGTGTATTTTTCTATCTATTACAAGGCCTTTATATAGGCATGAAAAGTGAAGAAAAATATGTCATTGAATATGTCATTAAGCATAGAAATATGTCATTGAATATGTCACTAAGCATTTGAGAAGATCATAGAGGAAGAGTAGACATCCACCATAATTTGATTTTTCTTATAACACTCCCCCTTGGATGTCCATAGATAATGTACCTCGTTAAAACCTTATTAGAAAAAAAAAAACCTATGGGAAAAAAAAATTCTAGTGAGGGAAAAAGAGCACACATATTTAGAAATACGCCTTTTGGTTGCCTCGTTAAAAACCTTGCAAGGAAAACCCAATGGGACAAAACCTTGTAAGGAAAAAAGAGTACAACGCGTATTAACTCCCCCTGATGAGAGTATCAATTCACATCCTTGAGCCTTCGCATCCCAATTTTGTACACTAGTTTCTTGAAGGTTGACGTCGGTAGAGATTTGGTAAACAAATCAGCCATATTATCACCTGAACGGATCTGTTGCACATTGATATCACCATTCTTTTGAAGATCATGTGTAAAAAATAACTTTGGTAAAATGTGATTTGTCCTATCCCATTTTATGAATCCTCCCTTCAACTGGAATATGCATGTTGCATTGTCTTCATACAAAATTGTGGGTGGTTTGTCACACTTCAAACCATATTTGTTTCGAATAAGGTGTATTATAGACCTCAACCATACACATTCTCGACTTGCTTCATGAATAGCAATTATCTCATCATGATTAGATGAAGTAGTCACGATTGATTGCTTAGTCGATCTCCAAGATATGGCAGTGCCTCCATATGTAAACATATAGCCTGTTTGAGATCGAACATTTTGTGGGTCATATAAATACCCAGCATCGGCATAACCAACAAGATCGGGACTGCAATCATTTCCATAAAATAATCCCATACCGATAGTCCCTTTTAGATATCGCAATATGTGTTTGATTTCATTCCAATATTTCATTGTAGGAGCAGAGCTATATCTTGTTAAGATATTAACTGAAAAAGTTATGTCAGACCTTGTAATGTTAGAAAGATACATTAGTGCACCAATTGCACTAAGATATGGTACGTCGGGACCAAGAAGCTTTTCATTATTTTCATAAGGTCGGAATGGATGTGCTTTATTCATATAAAATCGCTTTAAAATCATTTTAGTGTATGTTGATTGATGGACAAAAATTCCATCTTTCATATACTCAATTTGTAGACCAAGACAAAATTTTATCTTTCCAAGATTTCATTACAAATTATTTCTTTAGATAGTCTACTACTTTAGGAAGCTCTACTGCTTTAGGAAGCTTTCTAAGAGTTCCAATGATATTTAAATCATCAACATACACGATGATTATAACAAATTTAGATCCAGATCTTTTTATAAAGACACAAGGACAAATTGAATCATTCTTGTACCCTTCTTTCAACAGGTACTCACTCAGGCGATTATACCACATGTGCCCTAATTGTTTCAATCCGTATAAGAATTTTTGAAGCTTTATTTAATAAATTACTTGGAAACCTTAATATGCTTCAGAACAATTTAAATCCTTCAATGATTTCCATTATACGCATATCACGTTTTTCTTGTATTGCCAGATTAAAACCTGAAATGGCGACATCCACCACAGGAGAACATGTCTCTATATAATCAATGCCAGGATATTTGCAAATCTTCTTGTGACACAAGTCGTCTTTATGTATATCAACTTGACCTTCTTTTTTTTTCGCACAAGAACACATTTATACCTCAACTGGCTTTATACTTTCAGGTGTTGGGACTATCCGTCCAACTTCATATTTTTCATGTGAAATCAATTTTCATTGCGTATTTTCATTTGGCCAATTATTTATCTGTCCAAATTTCATGACAGATTTGAGCTCAAGATCCTCGTCAATATTAATAATATTGAGCGCTACATTATATTAACAATATCGTCGACGATCATTTTATATCGGTTCTACTATTATTCAATAAAGATATAACTTATTGAGATCTCTTTATCTTATTATTTTCAGGTACCTGAGCCTCTCCCATGAGGTCTTATGAAGTGTTATGTCGTGGTGCTCTTCTAGAGCACTTGCCTCCTTATTATGACCATCTTGAACATTTGCTCCTCTCCTTCTTCAAGGAGTTTTATCTTTGGAACCGATTAGTCTATTATGCTTTATGCATGCCATGGACTCTATTCATTATGGATTTTATTTTATTTGGAGCATTAGCAGTTGAATATGACATTTAGCTTTGGGTCAGCAAATACGCCCGGCAATATTTTGCAAATGAATTATCACTTGAACTTCAAGTTCATATTTTCTCGTACGAGGATCTCGATGTACTCATAATAATTCATTACATGCATTACTTTTTCAGCTGCCCATTTTCTCCCCCTATTATTGGGGTCACCAACACATATCCCTAGCCTTATTTGGGGATCCATCTTTGTATACTCTGGTGGAACAATTAAATCATATAGCACATTCATATTTCTAGATGAAAATTATTTGGTTCCTGACCCTGAACCAATTGTGATAGGGAGAACTTATCATAACTTGGCTAGATGCTTACAAGTGCTGTTGTATATTAAATAATACATCAAATACCAAATTTTATTTTGGCAATTTTGTTCTCATAACCAATGGTTTAGATATAATTGGAGGCATACAATTTCTACTAAACCAACTTGGATTTAAACCAGTATTATCATGATAAATCATCATAATTTATATTCTGGAACTGTGCTCTAATAATTTGAGCAATCAATCTTGCAAAAGCCAAACTACAAGTTGATAACAAATGCACTTGTGACCATAAAATAGATGCATCTATGAAAATCATATAATAGTAAACGGTCCACATGGAAGGTGACTTGGCCCATATATTTATCACCTTTTATTCGTTCCAGAAATCAAGGGATTCAATTCCTAACCTTAACTGGTATATCATGAGAATAAGCAGTACAAGAGAATTCTTGAAGAATCTTATATTTCTTCAATATATGCCAATGTAATTCTCAATTAATTTTTTCGCATCATAATTGAACCGAGATGGTCAACCGTTCATGTCAACTAATATTTATTTCAGTAAACCTCTAGTTTACTTGTGGCTTGTGATTGCATCATCATGCTTATACTTGTGTAGTACAAATAAAAGAAAAGTCGGATAACCTTTTATATTTTTCCGGTATGATTATAGTAATATAAAGATATTCAATCTTCTTTTCATTTATAGTCTCAATATGCCAACCACTTTGGCTAATATATTTGTAAATCAAAATATTTCTTTTGAGACTTACTACAATATTAATGTTATGAACAATTTCATTCATCCGGGTAGTAATAAATTAGTTCTTTCAGAGCTCTTAACTGTTTTTGTACTACAAGATCTTTTGTCACACCATCCATATAATGAATGTCTCCTTCACAAAGAGAATCATATCATAATAATTGTAATGTTCAAAATCATCACAAGCAAAATAATTTTTTTTGCTTTAATTTTGCTTTTAATAACTTTCATAAGGCATGACAAAATATATTTTGGCGTATCATATGCATGCGACCAATGATATATTTATGTAACTACACAATAATATTCATTATCTTTCTTTGTCTCAAGCCTCCCTTAGAGGTGAGTTGTAGTATTTATCCAACTATGCACAAGTACATTATTATGCATAATCTATATCATATATATATTTTCACATTCACTTTCAGGAATGAGTATGCAATCTCAATGTTTATCATAAGTCACATTCTCTTCAAAGAATTTCTCCCTTTTTTATAATTACCATAGTGATAACTATTATTATTTTGGCCTTTCGCACGCCCACATTCATTGGTCAACCACTTGTCTTTATTTAGACTTATCATGCACTGCTATCACATTCACTTCAAGAATGGAGCAAATCAAGTGGGACAAGCTTCATGCTTTTTCATGAAAATTACATTATTTTTTCTTTAGTTATTATTATTATCAATATGGTGCATTAGGACTCAAACTCAATGCCTTACCCATATTAAGGCATGCTAGGCCATAATGCGTTGGAACTTGAATCCAACGTCTTTTCATCAACATAGTGCGTTGGGACATGAACCCATTGTCTTACCCTCAAACTTTGGCATAATGGGCCAAAATTCACTAGGACTCGCACTCGAGCCTTTAAAATATTATTACTTCATAATTATAGGCATAAGTAAATTAACTTTCAAGAAGACATATATAATTATTTCAATCTTGAAACAGTTCCTCTGCAACAAAAATGTTAGTTAGGATATATGCCATTTTGTTTTCAAATGATACAATCACTTTTATATTTTAATAAATTAATTAGGGGAAAGGTGCAGATAACCTATAACCATTTATATTTCAAAGACTATAAGAACTTCACCAAAAAAATCCAATACGGAGGAATGAGCCTTATGTTTCCAGCAAAAATATTTAAGGCTTAATGCATAACTGTGACTATTATAAATTATAACTATAATGAGTTTATATTGATTGTATATTCGAATGCCAAATTTGTAAGGTACTGTAAAATCGCCTACATATTTGATAATTTTGCTTTCAATGAAATACATCATGTGATGGTAAAAATATTATTACTAAATTACCTTAATAATTATCTATCATAGTATATAAAAGGTTAGAACATATATATATACGTTAGAATATTATCTTTGTCCTATAAGAGATGTAGCAAATAAAGACATACCTTTCCAGTTCTTTATTTCACTGGATACAATTGAAAAAAATATTTTTACTAAACACTGCACATAAAGTTAATGCAAAGATATGAAAATATGAATGGGTTTAGATGGATGTAAAACTTATCTTTGTATTATCATCCAAGACATTTTTTATTGTACTTGATCTCATTGCCTGCTTATAACTTACATAGTCTTGACATAAAAGATTATGAAATGAGCAATTCGTGCTGATAATATGTTATAAAATAAAAGCAACTTAGTAAAATATGAACAAGACATGTTGTTATGAAATAAAAGCAATTTAGTAAAACATGAACAAGAAATGGAGATAGAGAGAAGGAAGAGATTTTTTTCTTCAATTGTGTGTATTTTCCTATCTATTACAAGGCCTTTATATAGGCATGAAAAGTGATGAAAAATATGTCATTGAATATGTCATTAAGCATAGAAATATGTCATTGAATATGTCATTAAGCATTTGAGAAGATCATTGAGGAAGAGTAGACATCCACCATAATTTGATTTTTCTTATAACAGTACTATGTTTCTACTTTTTATTATTTGTATTATAAGTTGTTTCCTGAAAAGTACTTTTTCAAAAAAAATATTTTCGGAGATATTTTTGCCTAATCACTCTTAAAAACACTTTTGAGCAATTTGATTTGGTCAAACTTTTCTAAAAATATTTTTAAGTATGAAAATTATGAATAAGAAAATGAAAAAATTTACTTAATAGTTAATATTATAAATACATAAATAATCTCAAAATATTATTATTATTATTAAAGATAGTAATTAAATCATTTCATTTTATTTAAGTAAAATATGAAAATAAAATTGAATCGTACTTTAATTCTTTTAAGATGATATAAATATATTAAAAAATTATTCAACAAATATTAAAGCATTCACCTCTGAAGTTACTATATATTAGAAATAATCCTAAAAATAAGAAAAAATACTTATACATTAATATCTTAAGTAATAGGTTTAAAATAAGTAAAATAATTTTGGGTTATACTATATTTTATTAAGTGTATTTTGAGTAAGAAGAATAATCAAAATTACTTCTACCTTTTCCAAGAGCATTTTTTTCCTCAAAAAGCATAACCAAGCACCTCAAGTTGAGTAAAAGCATATTGCTTATAGGAAGAAAAAAAAAACGTTTGGCCCTCGATAAAACTTGGCCGAAAAGGCTATTAGTATGTTTCTAATATTATGATCATTTTGTTGTAGACTTTATTGGAAATTGATTTCGTAGTATGTTTGTATTGCCTTTTAAAAAAAAAAATCTTTTTTTCACTTTCCAATCATTAAAATCACAAACAGTGTTGTAATTGCTATAGATTATTGATGGTGGCATTTTGAGCTCTGCCCATTTTCGAAATTTGCACCGCTCATAACACTAGGCGTAAAAATATTTCTTGCTTAAATTGGAATAAGATGATCTACATAACAGTACTAGAGAAAACACATGAGAGAAAGAGAGCTCGAATATAATTGAAAATCAATATCAAATTAAGGTTTAGGCTTGTAAATAATTATTGTATGGAGTAAAATTAACGAATGACAAGTGGATATTCGTCGAGTTAACACGTGGCAATAAAAAGTATATGAGTCAGCAAATAGCTGGTACCGACTACAAGGAAGCGATCGGTGTTGTACGAGGTCGGAAGACATTAAACTGACATCATTATAGTCGTTACAAAGAATCTTAGTATTTACACTCAGAGGCGGTTCAATGATATATGTGACTTGCAGCCAAATTTCAACGAGGGGCCGTAAGTTTTTTTGTTATAGAACAAATTATATAACTTTTTTTGAAGTTTATTTTTCTATATTTTTTAGATGTAAAATTATTAATAATTTTTATAAAATATAGCAGATGCACAATAATAAATATATAGAACAATCAAACATAATTCAGATATAACTTGATACCATTTTTATGCTTCAATATTCTTATGCAATGCCAAAAATTTGAGAACAGACAAAAGAGGTCGCAATTGTGATTATGCTCTTTTATTTTATGAATACTTTGTAAGATAGTTACTCATTGATATTGACACTTTGAATTGTGGAGAAGGCCAAAGGAATGTGGAATATCAAAAGTGAATACACTTTTAATTGTGATGTCTACATAAATATATAAAAACAGGGCAAGAAGGTAAATAGGGAGTGAATCCCAAAATACTACTCTCCCATCTTTCCTTGAAAATTATTTATTTTATTTGAAAATACATAATGTTCTTAAAAAAAATTGATATATGTACCTATAACTGTTAGAAAATGCAATTGCTTTAGTATGCTTTACCTTTGGGCTGCCTCTGATTACACTCAATCTTTATGCGACTATCAAAAAAAGTCTTTCTAGAGTAATTTAATTTAAAAATCTTATCTTCCCTAATTTAACTATAAATAAAAAAAATTGTACTCACTGAACAAGAAAAAAAAGACTTGTATAAAAAAAGACTAATATTACTTTCTTTTTCTGTTAACGTCATTTTGCTAAGCATTTTGTTCTCAATATTATTTATGCTTTCGGAGAAGCTTAATTTAAAGCTCATGCTCGTATTTTCTCAACTACTCTTAATTAATTTACTTTTGCTCTTTATTATTTTATATTTGCGAATCAATTTAATTCACGTGTTTATAAAATTACGTTACAAATTCAACTATACTCAGGGACGGATCTACATTATGAGAAAGGGATGTCACGCCACCCGCTCGCTTCGCTAAAATTCTTACTATGTACATAATATGTCTGGAAAAAAACTTATATATTAATAGAGTGGCACCCATACGACACAAAGTGAAAGTGGGTGCTATTGGTTCAACGTCCCCTTTGAAAGCTTTCCTTGGCCTCGTGAAAGCAAGATAGATTCCATGTTGGAGCATCTCTTTTAATTTTTTTTTTTTTTTACTTATTAAGATTTTCTTTATTTTTTGGTTGGGCCTAGGGCCTCACCTCTTTTCCTTCTTTTTTGGCTCTTTTTTTTCCTTTTTTATGTTCTTTTATTTGCTAATTCTCTCTTTTTCATTTTTTTTAAACTTTAAGTTATTATTTTGTTTCTATCGTTATACCTTACATTATGAGCAATTATTTTCGATAGGTAATTTCAATTGATTTAATTAGCGTATAATTTCTTTATTTTTAATGAAACGATATTAATTTATATATTAGATTATAATTTGAACAATAACTTCTGTTGGGTTTTGAAAAAAAAATGGCTTGATTGATAGTCATTTTGAGTTGAATACCATAGGTTGAATGTTGAAGGTTTTTATTTGAAAATAATTATCATATAACACAACAATTAAAATGAAAAATCAATTCAAGAACAATACAAGTAAATTAATCTAGTCAAACAAAGAATATATAGTAGTTAAACTACTCTTTAAGAATTTTTTTATATTGGAGGCGTTCTTTCATGAAATATTGTTTTCTTTTGCATTTTTATTTTAGATTGTGTTAAATTAAGCGTTAAAATTTGAATAAAAATCGAACATATTTGCTTTGTGAATGAAAGGCCTATTCGAATTAACCAAAAACTAACCGAACCGATCCATTATTCCTAATCCATCTTTGTAGCTAGTGACATGCATACTAACATGTTGTCACCCGCAACCTTTGAATCGTGGATCCGTCTCTGAATTTGTACTGTTTTACGGGTAAATAATTATACAATAAATTAATTTATACCAATACAAGAGTAAACAAAATCAAAATTTTTTGAATGAAATAAAAACTAAAAAATATCACCTAAAATAAAATGAGCGTAGTAATAGTATTGAATTAAAAGTTTAAAACTTATACGGTAACAGAGTAAATTTGAATTATTTTAATTATTTGCTGGTGGAGTAACAATTAAAATAAATCTTTAATCTTGCAAGATACAGTACTCCAAACTCCAACGCAGCGCTTGGTTTGGATTGGAAAATTAGCTGACGAGTGACGAGGGACACTTGCAAAGTCACGTGCTATTGCAATGGCTGAGGGATGGAAAAGTTGGATGGAGCGCGTGAGTCTACTGCCTATAAGTTATTATGGCTCCTATTGGGGGCTGCTTATTCCCCAAGCAAACGGAATGATTCCTTCTGCTTCTCTTTTGTAATTTGTTCCCTTTTCCGTACACATACACATACACCACTTTATGCCAAACGACAAACCACTTATTTATATCTTAATTTTAATAAGATACTGTAGTAGAATAGTTTAGACACATTATAAATTATAAATTGAACTTAGTGTACTAAAAGTTTCTCTCCCTCCCAAATCGAACTGTTATTAATTCAACTGTCTAAGCTTTGAATCTAAGGAACCAATCACAATGCAATACCCTTATAGGACTTCAAAACGTTCTATGTAATTGTTATGAAACATTTCAGAATTTAATATGTATATTAAATTATTTAAATTTAAAATCAATGTAATGACTTATTTATCAAAGTAATGTTTCGATAGTTACTTTAATACTCTTTTGCTACCAAGGATTTTGCTCAAAACGAGATTTTTTGCGTGAAATTAAATTAATTGGATCTTAAATTGAGTATCGAACACTAAATGATAAACCCAAAAGAAGAATTGAATATTAAGCTAACAAGCACTCGTACAAAAAAAGTCATGGAAAAATAACGGTGTGAATATATAACGGTGTCACGTGTCAAATGTCAATTGGAGATGGAGACTTTGCAAATGCCACAGAATTTGTCGATTAGTCGTTTTGCCGTCTGCGGATATGTGTCCCACTTGAGTCCTCGTAAGCAAAATTGATTTTTGTCACCTTTACACGTAGGACGGTAGGAGTACTTGGAAAGTGGAAACTCAAATTTTCTTTTTTCCTTTTCTTTAATAGTTAACCTTAATTAAAAGAGTGAGGTTATTTTTTAATTTCCTTATTTCAAATATTCGGTGCTTTCCAATCAAAAAGTTTGTGAAACCTTACAAAAACTTTTTCAATGAAGTGCATTTATATAAATATTTAGATAGGTATTGTATAATCAAGATATTCTTTTTAAAAAATAAGTAGTTTGACACTGTTTTACAAAGAAGTCTTATTTACTTTCAAAGTACTCACAATCTATAATATAATTATCAAAATATGTTTTTCGTTTTGTATAATCTTTCCTCCTCGTAATTTTTTTATGAGACGGCACAACCCTGCACATTCTGATTTCTTAATTATATATTCTTATTTCTTATATCTTTCTGTTATATAATGTGAAGATAGCTTTTCATCTGATACATATACATAAATAAAAGAGTGATATTTAAATGAGGAAGCAAAGATAGCTTTTTCGTCAGATACATACAAATAAATAAATAAAAGAGTGATATTTAAATGACGAAGCAATATTTCCTTAAAATTAAAATGAAAGAAGCAGCAAGCCACGCAAGAGTGCTCACTTTTTGCTAGTCAGTACTATAATATTTGGACTGACAGAGAATAGAAAAGGCATTCCACCCTTAAATTGTAGGAATTGTGTTTGAATATAAATTTTACAAGGGATTTGTAAAACTAAAAATTTATAGGTAAATATATAATTGCAAATTAGTATTTCAATAGTTTACATAATTTTTTTCAAATTCCTTATTTTAAAATTAAATAGAAAATTTATTACTATATAATAAAATTTAATAAAACAAAAAATAATACTATTTGTCTTGAGCAGAACACTGGTCTGTGGCGCCTGTGCACATTGTACGACGCAGCTCCTGATAGTGGCAGCGGCCTAAGGATTTCCAAGGTGAAGCCCGTATCTCAGACACACACTTATTTTTGGATAGCATTCATTTACTCTGTCCTCTGCCGCCAAATTTCCTTTTCCTTTTCCGTATAACAATGACATGTAAATGAATAGCAAGTTTCCATTAAAAATGTAAAGAACCAGTAAATTGGGTGGTATTATTATTCTACACAAATTTCTCCTTTGAGTACAATTTCGATGACAATGATGCTCATTGCTAATTGATATTTGTTTTCCTTATATGATGAAATATTTTGTGGCACTTCCAAATTTATTTGGAGAGGTTTGAGATTTTTGTTTAAACTTTTATAACAAACGCAACTCCATCAAGGACTAAAATGTAAAATCCCACCTTAAATGATTATATGACTTTTAGTTACAAGGAATAAGATTTTTTAAAATAAATTTTACATTAATTATTACTGTAATAAATGAAGAACTATCGTTATGGTTTTCAACAAGGCTCCTGACCAAATTAATTATCCGTATATTATTATGATACTAGTCTATATATATACTATATTAGCGAAATGTGGTTCGCATTTTTTATCTTTTAAAAATAGAGGTCACACTGGATAAAATAGTCATTTGTTTATTTTTTAATATTAAAAAATAGTTATTTAATTAATTCCATAACATTTAGGAGTTTGTATAATAATTTTTTTCCTTATTTGAACTGTATTAACTATTCTGACATTTAAAACTTTAAAATCATTAATATTTTACCTTATATAAATTTTACACTTAAATTATTTATAAATAATAAATAAAATAAATAAAGGAGAGAATAAGAACACTAAAGAAAGAGGAAGTGCGTTTGGCTTTGGATAACATGGAAGTGGTCCAATTTTTTATACGTTCTGATTTATATGAAACTCTTCTATATTAGAATATTTAAAAATATATAGAAGTCTATTCCACTAATAATAGTATTATATATTATGACTTTAGTTTTCAAAGCTTTTAAATTAGCAATTACAATTATTTGGAATATTGAGCAGAAATCAATAACAAACTCCAAAATTATCAATTATTCCAACAAGATAATTTATGAGATCTTTTAACTTCTCTAGATTGTATTAAATTTAGCTGAATATAAGCGAGTTTCTTGACTATAATTATGGCTTCTAAAAGGGCATTTCAATTGTTATGATATAAAGTGATTCTTAAATTTTTTAGATTTACAAAGAATTTCATTTGCTTTTTTTTTGGAACATGTCATGCATGAATGATTTTTCACCTAATCGGTTTTTTACTATTTGAAAAAGAATTCTTATCGAATAAAAATATAATTGTAATTAAATACCTAAAATTTGGTATGAGCTAGCTAATTAATATTATTTAAATACTAATCTCACTTAAATAACAATACTTCCAAATTAAATAAACACTTCCCATTCTAACTTCAGTCATTCTTTGAAATGCATTATAAGTTGAATATTGAGTATTTTTATGGAGCAATTTTATTTTTTATTAGTCATAAACGACCAACATTTATTATTTTTAAGAACTTATATTTTTATTTTATAACTCAAAGATAAAATTTAAATAATTTTTTCATTGAGTTAGGTACACGCGCAAAGCGCGTACACTAAGACTAGTATCTATAAACATGTGTTGCACGTTACTAATGGAATGTGATTATTTAAATATTTATTTATATAAAGGAATAATAAAATTTAATTAATGAGAGAAATTATATATATAATAATACAACAATCACCTAAATATCAAAAATATTATTACATTAGCATAATACGTGAATTCAAAATGAATGGACATCATCAGAACTTACACAAATAATCAATTTTAGTCATGTTAAGTAGATAATTATATATTGTAGTTTAAAGGTATCTAATGTGATGGTCTCTTACCGAACACTTCTTTATAAACGATGTTTTTTTGTATATGTTTCCTTCTAGTGCTTTGGTTGATCTACCATAACCATAACTATTGTTGTCGATGTTGATATCTCTCTTGAAAGTACAACATATAGTTATTCGTATAAGAAAATATATTGTCGTAAATATAGTCCAATATTTAGGATGTTTGTCATTGTGCTTTATTAATTATAACTACAAAACATAAACATATTGAAATTTATTCACACAAATTTAAAAGGATATTCTTTTATTTCGGAAGACGAAAGTTGAATTCGGGGATAAACATTTACTTAGAAGTACATTGATCAATATCATAAGTTCTGTATGTATGACGTTATTGTCAAAACTTTTATATACCATATGTGTACTATTACATAAGTTATTCAACAAATCTAAGTTTTCAGTAGCATGACGGGTATATTTTTCTTCAAAATCAACCTATATGCAATGGAAGATCAATTTTAACTTAGTCTATTATATATATATAGTGACACTAACATACGTAAGAAACAATGAACTTGACAACAAACATGTACGGTAGCCAAAAAACCCCATCAGCACTCTTCTTAGTTATAATTGTTGGTATCATCTTCTGCTGAGTCAAAACTGCAAAATATTTTGTTTTTACCATAAAACTTAGTAATAAACCTTTTATTTAGTTGATCAACATATTCGTTTCCGCTAGCTAAGACAGCTCTTTAATTTATATAATATAATTTGCACAAATTGCGTTTAATCTAATGATGGAGATATTTTCCTTATTGAATGTACTACTATTTCCATTGGGGTTGATAATCGAGTGTTATAGAAGAACCAAATTATCTTTTATTGGATGCTCTTTTTCGTTTCCGACACGAAGCAAAAAGTCACTCAATATTGGATATGTTCTTGCTGAATGTTGGATCTAGTATCACTTTTATATTTTTTGTCATTTGAGTATTTTTCAATCGAGGCCATAAGTATAATTTTGCTAAGTAAGCTTTTACAATTTCTGCTTTCATCAAGTTTGTAACTACTCGTCGTACTTGACAAAAATCACATCCCAAACTATTAATTTTTCGCCAAACGGTTCATTGATATCCAATATATCTCTAAAACTCTGGGCGATTGTTTCGATCGTTTGATGCTTAGCCGAAGGCACTTTATCCCATATTATCACTTTTGCTTTTCTTATAAATTTAGCACTATTGCTCTGCTCTGATATATTTATGGTGGCTATTTCAATTATTTGAAGAAGTGCATCAAATCTAAAGTGAGTTGTATAGCCTCATAGTAAAATCGTTGTTGGTACACCACTTGTTCTTATTGCTAACAGTATTATGCTTCTTGATCCAACAATTTGCAAGTAATACATGACATAGTAATATTATTTCGATTCCGCCGGAAGCATCTATAAGGGATAATCTCTCTATACCAGAGTCAACTTTTTATAATATAGTTTTGAAAACTTATTTTTGTTCAGGATTTAGCTTTGATTGTCCATACTCAAACACTTGTATGACCTTCTTGATATTATACTAGTCTTTTTTACGTTATGATCTAATTTTTTTAATATCTAACACTCTTTTTATGGAATAAAGTTATGTACCCTAAGAGTTTTAACTTGAAAAATAATATTACTCATATGATGAGTTTAAAAAATAATTTAATTGAATTCTCTTGCTAAATAAGTAATTGAAAGATTTGATTATTTCGTTTTAACATAAAAAATAATTTATTTTCTGTTGATTCAGATTCTTACTATTAGTTCATCTCATGTTTGAATATTTAACTGTAATTATAGTTTTATCCATCATACATTTTATTTTCAAAGAGTAAAAATATCGATATGACATTCCACTTTTAGATCTTTATGTTTGAAAAATTATTATTGGTATTAACTCGTACCAATATTTTTCTTTTTCTTTCTCACACATTTATATTCTTAAAATTATTTTAGTTGTTCTTTAATAATTGGGTATATTTTTCTATATTACACGAAAAAATAATAATTAAAAAAATTATTTGAGTAGGAAAGTAGTTCAAATAGAATATAATAATACATTATCATAAGATTTTTTTTTATCAATTTCAATGCTTTATGCAGTCCGTTTAATATTACTTTTATTTTTTCTTGGTATGCAATATTATAGAGTGGTAATGTATTGCTAGTATGGAAGTTTCTTATGAAATTTATTTTATTAAACTTTCATACATATTTTTAATATGAATTCAATAGACAAGATTGTATTAATTTTAAAATCTTAAATGTTAAAAAAATTAACATAGAATTTATCGTATTCCAAAAAAATTTCCTACGAGTTCTTCAGTTTAATATTTTAGGGCTATTTTGATTTATCAATATTGTACTAGTGATTTTATAATAATATAGGCTCTCCTGTTTTTAAATAGATTCAGACAATATAATACATTTTCTAATTAAATTAGTAATAAGAATTTTTTAAGAAGTATATCCCAAAAGCAATAAGATTACATAGCTAAAAATATGTCAATATCCCAAAAGTAATTATACTAATATGAAATCTAACGTGTTCTAAAGGTACTAGGTTTATATGCTAACATGTAGTATTATATATCTATGTCTGAAAATAATTATACTAATAAATTTTTGAAGGTAATCATGTAGGATTCCTAACGTTTAGTATTATTTTCTAAAACTAATAGGAATACAAGACTAATGTCTAGAATTCTGGTTATTTCCTTTTATTGTGAGTTATTATGTTTAATATTAAAAGATTATTTTTGTAAATTAATATTTTATTCATGATTTTATAATAATATAAATAAATGGAGAACTAAAGAGACAACTTCATTTACTATTATTATGCTTTTCAATTACAACGGAAAGGAGAGGGATCTACCTATATTGTGTTAATTATTATTGCAATGCTCTTCAGTCTTCAACTACCACTTACCAGGAATAAGAATGGTCTGTAACTAAGGGGTCGTTTGGTAGGATGTATTAGGTAAAATAATGTATGCATTAACTTTGTGTATTAGTAATACTTTGTTTGTTACACTTTTTGAATCTATGCATTAGTTATGCAAACATTAGTTATATACCTTATTTGGTATTATCCTATGCATAACTAATGCATAAGAAACTATGGTATTAACCATGCAATAGGTTTTAATGCATGCATTAACTTAGTTAAAGATAAAAATGTCCTTCAAAATTTATACTTGATTAAAATATGCTATTATATAATGCAAGTTTGAAATAATCCAAGAAAGTGAGAAATAAAATTATATCACTAGTAAATAAATAAATACTCAACATATTTTCCATTTTATAAATAAATATTAAAGTTCTATACTACAATATAGGTAGACAAATCAAATAATTTGTTTAAACCCTTTTCACATACAAATATTCCTCAACATATGTTTCTTTAAAAAAGATGTGGTGTGGACTGGTTATGAGGGTATTTTTGTAAACAAACAATTCTTTTAGAAATTGTGTAATGCTTTAGTACATCAAACCAAACAATGGATAAGAAATATGTCAGCATAACTAATACCAACATTACTAATACACTCCTATTGAGCATTATTCTTATACACTTTACCAAACGACCCGTGTGTTCGGTACGAAGGAAAATATTTTTAAATTTTTTCTTGTTTGGTTGGCTTAAACATTTTGGAAAATATTTTCCTCGTGACTTATTTTACTCCAATTGAAGGAAAATGTTTTCTCTTTTATCAAAACTTTTCTTCAATTTTTCCCACCATATTCCCCATCCCCACCACCCCTACACCTATCCCACCCCCACACCTAACCCATCCACCCCACCCACCTCCACCACACCCACCCACCCTCCTCCAACCCTGCCCTACGTCACCCTAAATAGAAATATTATTAAGAATACTTTATTTTCATGTTGTAAATAAAGTGCTTTCTTTTTTCATTTCAACAAAATGAGTATTTTTTTTCATGATATAAAAAAAAGTATTTTATTTCATTTCAACAAAAAAAGTACTTTCTTTTCATGATGTAGAAAATGTATTTTCTTTCATTCCAACAAAATAACGTAGTAAAAATTATCTTCTTTCATTTCAACAAAAAAAAAATCTTTCTTTTTATAATGTAGAAAACGTATTTTCTTTCATTTCAACAAAATAAATATTTTTTTTTCATGATATAAAAAAGTATTTTCCTTCATTTCAACAAAAAAAAACTTTCTTTTATGATGTAGAAAAAATATTTTCTTTCATTTCAATAATCAATATAGTAAAAAGTATTTTTTTTTTCATTTCAACAAAATGAGTATTTTCTTTTCATGATATAGAATTTTTTTTTCTTTCATTTTAACAAAATGAATACTTTTTTTATGTTGTAGAAAAAGTACTTTATTTTTCAACAAAAAAAGAGAGTATTTTTTTAGTTATGTAGCACAAATTTCAACATTATTTTTGACTGAAAAAGTAAAGCAACACGTTAGTCCCTTTTGGGTTTGTGTGAATCTTTAAAAGAATAATTAAATTTTCAAAGAAAATAGAGTCGTGAAAACGTTGAGTATTTAGAGTTTGGGGGGAGGGGGGAGCACAGAAAATATGGGAATTTGGGTAAGGGGTAAGGAAAGTAGCATAAAAAATTATTTTTAAAAAAAATATTTTTTATTCTCTAAACAAACACTAGAAAATATTTTCCGGATTTTTTTTTCCACTCACCAACCAAACATGAGAAAATAAGTGACAAAACCACTCATTTTATAGGAAAACATTTTGCATGAAAAATATTTTCCTTTGTACCAAACACACCATAAATTGTTAATTGACAAACGAAGAACTAAAAAATGCAACTATATATGATTATTATGCTTTTCAATAATTGGAGGAAAAAGGCTTGTTAAATAAATTGTGTCAGTTATTAGTATGTCATTTGGAGGAATAAATAGGCAAAATAGATTATTCATTAAACCATGTAAAAGTAAAAAGTACTCCGAACTTGTAAACTTTTCTGATAGAAATCTTGTTTTGGGGGTACATAGTACATACTACATGCCCCGTAGTCCGGCCTAAAAAGTTTCGGACTCAAGTCCTTAAAAGAAATATATATATATTTTTTTATGAACTTTACGTGACGCGAATTTAAATTAATCAAGCAAATAAATATCAAATACTGGATGGTTAGGAGGTCTATATTAGCTCTATACTCTTAGTAAATTATTAAGTACTATACCTTTCTCAAATGATAATATAGACAAGTGAATCATGCGGTTATCATTATAAAATTTTTACGGTAAAGATATAATTTTTGTTATACTATTACCAAATCTTATATTTATTTTTCCAAATTAAGCAGAATCTATTTCAGATTTATTACTCAATTATATTATAGTCACGCGTGTGTCTCAGAGTGATGTTTTTTTTTTCCTTGATGGTATAGGTAAAAGACTATGAAGTCCAACCTCCTCTTATATATGGAGGAATTAAAAAAAAAACTAATAAAGGATCGGGTGCGAAAAAAGAAAATTTAATGGACATACATTATCAATGTAGTTAGCAATTATAAAAAGTCACTTAATAATTAATATATCTCTATGTTTTAACCAATTCTTACTTGCTATAGAATGTAACATACGTTGATTTCAAAAGGAAGGAGTAATATGTTGGTAACAAAGATCTTTACTCTGTCATGGTGGAAAAGTAGGGAAATTACGCGTGTGTGGACTTGAAAATAATTAACATTAGAGTGGAGGACCGGAGGGTAAATTCGTCCAAGCAAAATTCGGTTTTCTTTTAAAGGCAAATACAACTTCCCAGTCTTTTCCACTTCTTCCGTGGTCACGTCTCAACACTCACAAAATCAGCACTACAGTGCATTTGCTACTTACTCTTTTTCTCTCTCGTTACGTCGATAGCAATGTCGGAACGTGGACGCGGACGTCGAGGCGGTGGTGGTCGAACACCGTCGTCTTCATCCGGTGGTCGTGGCACCGGAGGGCCGTCTTCATCCGGTGGTCGTGGCGCCGGAGGGCCGTCTTCCTCCGATGGTCACGGTGGTAGAACATTTAGTAGTGGAGGATCGCCGGCTTTCAATGCTCCACCGGCGTCTCAACCTCAACGACCGGCGATGACGGTTTCATCGGTTTCTCGCGAGGTAGAGCAGAAGCTTTCGCTTCAGCCTTCCTCATCACAACGTCCTGTTGTGGCCCAGCCTGTCCAACAACCGGCACCGGCTACTGGTGTACAACCGCCACGGCCGCCGCCGGCGTCATCGAAAAGCATTCGGGTTCCTAATAGACCGGGATACGGAACTGTTGGACGGAAGTGCCTTATAAGAGCAAATCATTTTCTCGTTCATGTTGCTGATCGGGATCTGCATCACTATGATGTAAGTAATTTATTTGCTACTAGTTGATATGTGTTAGGTAATCATGCTAAACGTCATTTTCTTTCTCTGTACATTTTATAAATAATTTTGTTTCTACCATATGTGTGTCTGTATACAACACTGTTGTGTATATAGCGCTAAAGGTCTCTCTCTGTGTGTTTTTGTGTGCGAGTGCGCACACACACACATCTGTATATATTTCTGTATGTGTGTGGGTACGTACATATGTATGGTTATATACATGAATCGTCTGTATATATGTAACACTATATGTGTGGTGTCCAATACCATAGTAATATTTGGTGCGCCTGTGTGTATTTAGCGCTCTAAAGTGTCATGGTGTCTCTCCAGTGGCAGACCGGGTATTTTACACAAGGGGTTCATTAAACACGGCACTAATAATAGGAACGCTATCAAATATAACAAGGGAGATTTGCTCAGCTATATTTTTTCTTTTTTATTCGCTACAACAAATAAAGTCATTACTTTTAAGTTGGTGTTTTTAGCTTTACCAGTTGAGCAAGTTTTTTTTATAAAAGTATTACAAATTCTATTTAAATTTAAATTTTAGAATAAATTATTTATTTACTTTAACTAATTTTGCTTTAACAAATTTAAAGATTTGCTAACAAGTTCTATTTAACATATTTAAAAGTATATTAAGCTCTAAAACATATAACCATATTTAAATATTTTCCTCATTTATAGAAACAATGTTGTTTATTTACCCCCAAAAAAAGAATCAAAAGAAAAAGTATTAACTAAACGAAATTAATACAATTAATTGAAGAGAGCTTATTACCTAAACTTACTCTGAATGAGCCTACTTTGAATGAAGTGTTAAGAAGCTAACTTAACTTAATAAGGGTAATGCTGCCATACAAACATAATCAATAAAGGTAAGTGTTGCTATGAGACTCGAACGCTGGACCATCCAGAGTGTTTGAACCCGCTTGACCACCACGCCTCAAAGGTGTGTTGTGTCAAGCGGATTCATCATTATATAAATAACCGCTTTGTTCTTGGTTTTGATGATAATTACGTGTGTAAACAGTATATTTTTTCGACGAAGCGGGTTCATTTGAACCCTCTTTGATACATGTGGGTCCGCCCCTGTGTCTCTCAGTGTACATGTATTTGTGTGTCTAGCAACGTTTGTATATATATATGTGTGTGTATGTGTGGTGTCCAATACCATAGTAATATTTGGTGCGCCTGTGTGTATTTAGCGCTAAAGTGTCAATGTGTCTCTCTGTGTTTTAATGAACTTCCTTTTCTTTACATATATATATATATATATATATATATATATATATATATATATATATATATATATATATATATATATATATATGTGTGTGTGTGTGTGTGTGTGTGTGTGTATTATGCATATAAATACGCTTACTAATTACGAGCATGATTTCTAACTTATTTTATCTTTAATTTCTATAATATCTAGTATTTACTAAAACTTCATCTGAGTTCAACAAAATTTGAAGTGGTTTAAAATTTTTGTTTTGTCCTAACAATGTTGTTTCGTAGCTATTAATATAAATTTAGATGTGTGTAATGATGGACCAAATGTAGAGTCTGTCATAGCACTGATATTGTCTTTGCATATTCAAATGTTGGTAAATCTGATATGTGCCGAGCACACTTTCTGCCACTTCAATCCCTGTTAATCCATTTTTCGATGCTGCATGTCAAATCTCCCTTTATTAATAACTTCTAATTTTGAATTGTCAGGTTACAATCTCTCCAGAGGTTCTGTCAAAGAAAGTATGCAGAGAGATTATGAGCCAGCTAGTTAATGACTATAAACAGTCACACTTGGGTGGTCGGAATTTAGCATATGATGGTGGGAAGAGTGTTTACACTGCTGGGCCGCTCCCATTCTCCTCCAAGGACTTCATTATCAAGCTAGATGGTAATAGTGGTGGAGCAAAGTAAGTTTTGCTTTTGGCGTTTACATGTTTTCAAGCACTATAGGTTTTTTCCTTGTAAATTGATCAAGCCCATGGAGATACTTTTAGTTCCAAGCTCATCAGGTTCCAAGGCTTGAGCTATAGATTGATAGTTTTTGATGATTTACCACTGTCTTGTTTTTATTTATTAGTGTTTCTCTTACGAACTTTTGTTGCACTGTTTTGTTTGGTTTTGTTTCAGGAGGGAAAGAGAGTTTAAGGTCTCTATCAAGTTTGCTGCCAAAGCTGATCTTCATCACTTGAAACAGTTCTTGCAATGTAGGCAATCAGATGCCCCGCAAGAAACTATACAAGCTCTGGATGTGGCGCTTCGAGCATCACCATCAGCCAAGTATGTTCCTAGCTATTTGTATTCTTTTCCCTTTTTCCTTTTGAATGATAATTGAGACACCTTGAGTTTTGTCAATTGCAGATATGAAGTAGTGGGAAGGTCCTTTTTCCATCACACATTGGGAGATTATGGTTTGCTTACTGATGGTTTGGAATACTGGAAAGGGTATTATCAAAGTCTTCGGCCAACCCAGATGGGCCTCTCTCTAAATATTGGTATGAACCCACAACGAAGCCTGGGACGCGGATTGTTACATTTTGTGTTTTTAGTTTTCTCTTTTGGCTTCTTTCAGACTATATGGATTACTTCCTTTAACATGCTATTTCCTGCTACTATGCTACAGATATGTCAGCCAGAGCATTCTATGAGTCTATTTATGTACATGAGTATGTTGCGAGGTACTTGAATCTCAGGGATCTTAATAGGTTAATGTCTGATCGAGACCGTATCAAGGTAACTGAAAATTGCTTATTGGTAGTTGTTATTTGTGCTCTGTTTATGTTTGCCACACTTTGAAGTCTTTGAGAAGTGTCTGCCAAAGAAAATTGAATATTTGTAGGATCATTATGTCTCTAGTTATCCTCTGGCTATTAGTTTGAAAGTGTTTTAGATGTTTATTCTACTTATCTGAAAAATGTTTCAGATGTTCATTCTATTTCACATAGGTCATACGTTTGTTCCACTATTAATTTCAGGTCAAAAGGGTTCTGAAAGGTGTTAAAGTTGAGGTGAGTCATCATGGCATCAGACGCTATAGGATCTCCGGGTTGTCCGCTCAACCAGTGAAGGAAATAATGTATGTCATTAGTTTATGTCATTAGTTTGGGTACTGTGACTTAAGTGAGACTATTAGACTCACTTCACAAGCTTGTTGTGATGGTTATGGTTGTTATTTTATGGGTTTGCACTTGCAGTTTGTTAATGCTTTTTACACCCCTTATCAAAAAAGTTAATGCTTTCAACACTACGAGGCTTTTAAGCATGTCAACTTCACTATCAACTTAGTGCAACATCTATCAGTATTGTTTAATGTATTCTTTTTAGTTCTGTATTCATAGGATTTGCTTGAAGGAATTATCTCTAGTATGGCTATTGCCTTGTTCATTAGTTTTGCTCTTCTTATGTTGTTAGCTGTTGCAATTATTTTTTTCAGGATTATTTTGTGCTCTTCTAGGCATGACTAATTATTTTGACAATTTCTATTGATTAAGGTTTTCCGTTGACGACACTGGAATGAAGACATCAGTTGTTGACTACTTCCGGCAGAAGTACAACATTGTACTTAGGTTCCCAATGTTGCCTGCGATTCAGGCGGGCAGCGATGCAAAGCCCATGTATCTGCCTATGGAGGTTACTTACTCTTAGTGCCATTCTGCTTCTTTTCATTTTTATTTTTGATTGCTATTGCTGTTATCTCTTTGCGTGTGCAATTTTTCTCTTCTGATATGTTTTGCTTTCAGATTTGCCAAATCGTCCCAGGACAAAGATACACCAAAATGTTGAATGGCAGGCAGGTCACGGAGATGCTAAAGGCAACTTGTCAGAGACCTGTTGATAGAGAGAAAAGCATTGTAAAGGCATGTATACATCAGATCTATATAACACGAGTTCTCGTCGCAATTAGTTTCACATGCTTTTTAACATGTGTTTTAATTAGTGTTTCTTTTATTTCCGGTAGATTGTGAGTTCTAACAACTATGTTGCTGACGAAATGGTGAAAGAATTTGGTATTGAAGTTCGAAGTGAACTCACCACCATTGATGCACGGGTTCTTCAGCCTCCAATGGTAGTTCCTTGGTCTATGTTTTTGGTGTATTCATGGATCATTAAAGCTTTAATTTCATGTGTGTTTAGCATCTGCATCGTTATTGGTCTTGCAGCTAAAGTATCATGAATCTGGTCAAGAATCACGAGTGGATCCTAGGATTGGTCAGTGGAACATGATTAATAAGGTATTAGATTGTCACTTATCCTCTTGAGTGTTTTGCATTCATTTAAGTTTTTAGGTAAAAACTTGAATACTTATTGTCCCTGATATTTTTCTAGGATTTCTTGTTCTTATTAGTGTTAAATTGATGGGATGCTCTTTGTTCCTTATTTCTCATTATATGAATGTAGTGTGGGGTTTATTTTCAGAGTCATATAGAGCTTGAACTTGAACTGAGTGCAAATGCATCTCTTCCCATTTTGTCAAAAGCTGTCATATTCAGTGGTGTTAATGTTCTTGAATATTTTCATCATGTCATTATCCACTACAAGTATTTATGGCTCAATCTGTGATTTTTGTTTAGAAAATGGTCAATGGTGGCAAGGTAGACACTTGGACTTGTGTCAGCTTCTCACGGGTTGATCCATCACCGTTCTGCAGGGCACTGATTGAAATGTGCTGTAGTAAAGGGATGGTAAGGCTATAAATTTCACTTCCATAGTTGTGCAGTTGCACGTGCTTATCAAGTTGCATGCCAGATCTGACTTGTTGTGCTTGGTTGTAGGTGTTCAATCCTCAGCCTTTGGTGCCCATTCGCTCAGCTCATGCTGGGCAGATTGAGAAGACTCTGGTTGATATCCATACAGCGTCTACTCAAAAGCTAGCTACTATGGAGCATCAATTGAAACATCTTCAGCTGTTAATTGTTATTCTTCCGGAAGTTTCTGGATATTATGGTGAGTTATATCAGATTGTTGATTAATTGACAAACAGAAGGAAAGACATAGCACCACAATATTGAAGTAATGTAGTTGAAAGTTGAATGATTATTTATCTTGGATGACATCTTTGTTTTTCAGGGACGATTAAGCGAGTCTGTGAAACAGATTTGGGAATTGTGTCCCAATGCTGTCAGCCTAGGAATTTATCTAGACCCAACAAACAGTATCTTGAAAACCTTGCTCTAAAGATAAATGTCAAGGTTTGTCATGCCAAGTATTGCAAAGCTGTTTAAGAGTTTTCAAGAGAGATTCTGTCGTCTTATACCAATGTTTGGTGTACACTTTTACTTCAGGTGGGTGGAAGAAACTCTGTCCTGGAGCAGGCAGTTCATAGAAGAATTCCTTTCCTCACTGATATCCCCACAATTGTCTTTGGTGCTGATGTGACACATCCACAACCAGGAGAAGATTCTAGTCCATCTATAGCTGCTGTATGTTGTATTACTTCCCATCTCTAACTTTAAATTGCTTAGCTATTGAAAGCTAAAAGGCTCTTCCACACTCATCTAAAATGATAAGTTCTCTTTTTCAGGTAGTCGCTTCAATGGATTGGCCTGAAGTGAGTCAATATAGGTGTCTTGTTTCTGCACAGCCCCACAGGAAAGAGATCATTGAAGACTTGTATCAAAAGCACGGAGATCCTGAAAGAGGGATTGTTCATGGCGGAATGATAAGGTAGAAGTTCTTAATTTTGTTCCATGCTTGTGCTTTCCATACCAAAGCTCTTGTTGTCTTACAAAATTTTCTTTTCAGGGAGTTACTGATTGCGTTTCGAAGATCTACAGGGATTAAGCCTGGTAGAATTATCTTTTATAGGTCTGTTTTCTTCCATTTGATTATGCTGGTGATTTTGCTCTCCTTTTTCCACATTAGCCAATCAATTTCACTGTAAAATGACAGAGATGGAGTGAGCGAAGGTCAATTCAATCAGGTTTTATTGGAAGAAATGGACGCAATCCGCAAGGTATAAAATCCTGTCCCAAGGCTTAGTGCTTTCTGTATTTTCATTTTGTAGATGCTGTTTCTTAGATCTTCTCACTTTATTGTTTCTTGATTTTTGTCAAATTAGAGAAATTTGATATATGACTGATGAAGCCACAAGTTTACTTCGTATATTAATTTGGATGTATGTTAATGAAATACATTTGAGATGGTAAGGGTTAACATCATAAGTCCTGAAATTCAGCCTTTCTTACATGCACCTTTCTTTAGGCATGCACATCCTTGGAAGAAGGTTATCTGCCACGAGTTACCTTTGTGGTAGTGCAGAAGAGACACCATACACGTCTGTTCCCTGTTAATCATAATGATCGTAATATGACGGACAAGAGTGGGAACATTCTGCCAGGTTTCAAAATTTTGTTCTTCAAGCATCTGATACAAGCATTTGATCATATTTTTATGTGTGAATACATTGATGAATAATTAATAGTATGACTGCTATTACTTTTTCAATATAGGTACTGTTGTTGATACCAAGATTTGCCACCCTACGGAGTTTGATTTTTACTTGTGTAGCCATGCCGGGATCAAGGTAAATTTGATGTTTTGGTGCATTATCAGTTGTATGATCCTTTATGATCTCTCATGTTGGTATTCATCAGGGTACTAGTCGTCCCACGCATTACCATGTCCTGTTTGATGAGAACGGATTCACTGCAGATGCCATACAGAATTTAACAAACTTCTTGTGTTACACGTAAGATCTCTCAAACTTTATTTACTTGGAAGAAGTATTTCTTTAGGTTCAGAGTATCTTATAATCCACATCTGTTCATCTCAGCTATGCAAGGTGTACACGCTCGGTTTCCATAGGTCAGTTTTTCTAGCTCAATGGTTTCAAAACTTGTCTCTTTGCATTTATCAAGTGCTCTATTTTTAACTATATGTGGCTGTGTATGCAGTGCCACCTGCCTATTACGCCCATCTAGCTGCGTTTCGTGCACGCTACTACTTGGAGGGTGATATGTCGGATACTGGATCAACTAGTGGTGGTGGTGGTAGAGCAACCAGGGATCAGTTGGCAGCGGTGAAGCCGCTTCCTAAGATTAAGGACAATGTGAGGGATGTCATGTTTTATTGCTAAGGATTCCCTTTATCTTTGAGTTTTGTAGGAATGTTCTTTTGGATTTTTGTTATTTATTACAACAGACCATGCACAAATAGTTGAATTATATACTATCAGTGTTTTGCTGGCCTGTGGGTTTGACACAAACCCACAGAGTAACATACTTGTTTTTTGCAATTGTATGTTGGGGTTTCGGATGTTAATGGTTACAACAGACAGTAAAAAAGAGAAGTTATATTTACGTAATTTTCAGGTATATTCTGTTTAGCTTTCCAATTTTCTGTTGGAGGTTTATATGCCTATAGAGTGTTTGTGTGCCTTTCTATCTTTATAAGTTACTATTTTATAAGAGAACTTCTTTCGAATTTAACTTGTCATTCACCTAAGCAAATCCGAAAGATTATAAGGATCGAGTACATTCAGTTGTCCATATGGAAGTGCAGTATAGTTAATCGTTTTGTTCGGCAACATCATGAATACGATCTGTAGTGTAGTCGTCTAGGATATATAAAAAATATTTATTCCATATCTAGAAAAAATCAAGTATATTGTATATTCTGGGAGGGTCAAATTGACATGGCCAAAAAGGTAAAAGAGCTTCAGATAGTTTTGGCAAGTGGCTACCTCTACTTTAAAAAGGCGTTTCTGGGGCGAGTCCCGGGGCGAAAGTCTCAAAAGGCGTACACCCCGCAATTTGGGGCGTACGCCTGGGCATTCGGGGCGTACACCCGGGCGTTCGGGGAGCGTTTTTTTAGTAAGGAGTAAGCCCCAAATTAAAATAAAATTTGTTAAATTAGTCCTTCCTATAATACCCAAATTCTCAAAAGTCAGTTTGGTAATTACTCAAAAGGTTTAAAAAGGAACTCAAAAGTATTAAATTTAAAAGTAAAGACCTTTTTATTGATTTAAGCGCCAATTCATGGTTTTTCCATTTTTTTATCTTGTCCGCTAGTAAGCTAATATCTCCCAAAAGCAATGAATATTCAATTTTTTTACAAATACAAAGAGAACTACATTTTTCTTCATAGCAGCAAATTCAAAATTCAAATTGCAGGTTAATCATCCTTTTTGTTCCTCCATATAGAAAACTTTATTCTTTAAGACTCAAATTACTTGTGCTTGTAAGTAACGTATAATAGATTGTTTTGATTAGTTTTTTGCGGGGATGGAGCACACATATATATAGTTTTCTTCAATTTTTATGCAATTTTATTTGTTTATAAATATTAACTATCATTATATTATTTTATAAAAATATTAAAAATTAAATACCTATGGGGCTTACACGCCGCGCCTCGGGGCTTACGCCCACGCCTTTTAAAACACCGGTGGCTACTACATGAAGGTCCACCTTTCATGTCCAAGGCTACTTGTACAATGAAATGACGCCAACAATAATGGCAGATACATGCAGTGAGGTGGGGGTGCTGTGGCAGCCGTGGTCTTGGCCAAAATTCTGTCCCTAACACTTTCCTTTACGCAAGCTAATAAGGAATTAAATACAACTTATTTTGGTCCGTGATTGATTTGTCTTTAAGGATCAATAACTTAGTAAATGAAATTAAATTAAGGTACACGAACTATTTGAACTGACGGATTTACATAACCGACATATTAAGTCTCTGTGACCAAGGGCGTGCCTTTTTTGGATTAAACAGAAAGACTAAGCGACCCAGAAATTTCTGTACTGCTTTCACAATCAGGGAACTGATGTGTCTGAATTTATAGTTTATACTATCACTCATCTTGTGCTGTATTTCTTAGTGCTTCCTGATCAACAATGTTAACTTCACTAACTTATCACACGATTAAAAGAGAAACGAACATTAATTGGTGGCAAACAATTTGACCTACCAGTCAATTGAAAAAAAAACACCTTAGCACAGGAAATAGAAAACAGCATTTATTCACCTACTATCTTAGGGAATTGAGCAGACAATTGAACTCAACAATAAATATAGTACAAATTACACCACTAAAGATACAGGCTGTAGAACAAGAAGAACCTAGTGCCTAAATAATATCACAAGCTCATCATATATGCACACACCACGCAAAACTATGGTACAGACACAAAATTAGCAGATATTTAACCTGCAGCTGTGGTACATAAAATACAACGCATCCGCGGGGCACCTGAGGCATCCTCGTCCTCGTCCTTATCCTCATCATCATCATCATCGCGAACGCCATTATCATATTCATCATATGAGACAGTCCCATGGGCAGCAGCTCCCGCCTCTTTTTTTCCACCAATGGAAATGGTGGACTCCATAAGACAAGTTGTATGATAGGCATGGCAACAAAAGAAGGCAATGATTGATACATTCTGTATAGAAAATGGATCGAAACATATGCAACACCTTCCACCTCCCCTGGTTTTAGACTTAACCTCCATGGATTTCATGCTCATTACTCTCTCTCCCAGATGTGAAGCCCTCTTCTCACCCCTATGGGAAGATGCCTCATCTACTTCATCACTCAAGCAAACAGCGCGCTTCGCTTCTTTGTAATATTTAACTAACAAGTTCACGCAATCAGCCTGTCAGTAAAACCCAAATTGTCAAAGAACTGCCCCAGTACAACTTCCAAGATAATGTGAATCTTCCACAAGATACCATGGAAGGTAGATACATTGAATACTGTACCTTGAGTATATCATTGCACCCATGTCTAAGAGAAGTCTCTGTCCTGTAGTCTGTCACAATCTTGACCAGACGATCCCTCAGACTGCAAATGAGAGCAATATTGCAATTACATTTACGTTGTTAGCTCTAACTAAAATCCAGATCAACTAATAGCACTCAGAAAGACTAGCTGACTGAAATTGAGGGTAAAGCAAAGGACAACTCTAATGCAGTACAAGTAAAATGACAATATTCCATATTTTATCAGGCAGTCTTCTTTAGTTTGTACAACCTCCGGATAGAGGTTCCTCTGAAAGGAAATCCTCTTAATCAGCATAACAATAAATTTCTATGCGGTACAAGATAATGACAATATCCATATTTCATCTGGCACTCTTCTTTGGTTTTACAATTCCTGGAGAGAGCTTCCTCTGAAGGAAAAGAAATTCCCTGTTAATAGCCATGATTTGTAGATTCTTATACAATTGAATCCTAAATAGTAAATATAAGCCTTGGTTGGGAAATCTTTGGACCAATCGCTGAATGAATCTACAAGTGTTAAACCAATATTAACCAATAAAATAATTTGGACTCTATAAATGTTGATCCACCAAAAATAATCTCTAAACTGAAAACTCCACTTTCTGCATGAGCAAGGCTAAAAGGTTCATAGTTGGCTTCCTAGGATCTTTGTTAAAAAAAGCTCTACAAAATTATACAAATAACTTGTTTTCAATACTTGGAGACATGAATGTGGCACTACAATTTTTAAATCCAGTAGGCTGGTCACAGTTTTTAACATCTACAATTATTCAAAAAGATATTAGACAACTAGAGCAGCAACTGGCTGTTCTGTTTCAGGGCCAGATCAAGTAATACTAATTACAGAGAACAAACATGAATTTTATGAATAGACTCTCAAGCTGCCTTAGAACAAGTAGTCCTTTTTTTAATTTACAATTGATAGATTCTTAGATTCTCAAGCTGCTTCCGAACAGTTATCTTCTGCACCCAAGTGTATATAGTGTCCACAATGATTGATAAAGCAATTTTTTTTTGAAGTAGACTCTCTGTCAGCTCCATAATAATAAATTGGTGGACCCAAATGCATGGAGAGTCTACTTTATAAGCATAAGATGCAGCTTTTATCCAATACAGAGAGGAAAAGAAAGTCTAAATACCATGATTGAAGCAGAAGACAAATTTTGCGAGGAGGAAGACCAGTAAGATTCCCCACGTTTATACTTAGAACAGAAGAACGAGTTTTCAGGACTAACTTACCGAGGTATCTCCAGGCCATTTGGCAACATATTGACAATGTAAAGGGGATCGAGATTTCCTACAGTATGCTCTAACAGTACACCAACCTGTCAATAAGATGAAATATAGAAACAGACACTTAATATGCCGCTTTGCAAAGATAATGGGAGAAAAAGAAAGGGATGAACTTCACCATTTCAGGCTTATGAAAACTTTGCTTTATCAGTTCTTCCCAGAGTTCATCATCTTGTTGCATGCTTACGAATTCTATGGCCTGCATTTTAGTTATGGGGCTTGTCTCATCACCAAAATTTGGAAATAAGATGAAGATCATAAAATTAGGTTCAAGTACCTCTTCTATATCTCCTAAGCTATTAATGATAACAGAAAGGGCTTGCTTTGCGTTCCCCATTCTTCCAAGGATGAAAACCTGCTCTTTCAGTAAATCTTTCTTCACACAGATTTCATAAGCCTGACAAAATTTTGTTGTAACAAGGTGAATAAGAAGACCAACCAAGCAAAGATTGAGATTGTCAGCCATTCATGTCACAAACCTTCTCCAATGTATAATGCTGGCTGCTTCTTAGAAAGGTAAGCATCATCTTAGGATCATAGTCAGCATACAGCTCAACCTATGGAGGTCATAACAAGAACTATCAAATAGTAATAAACAATATAGGAAACACCATAAAGGCATTTCGGTTTTAAAAAAGGTGTCGGAGCATTTACACTAAAATTAGATGCATATACTTTTGAGAATACAGGAACAACAACAACAACAACAACAACCCAGTATAATCTCACTAGTGGGGTCTGGGGAGGGTAGTGTGTACGCAGACCTTACCCCTACCCTGGGGTAAAGAGGCTGTTTCCGATAGACCCTCGGCCCTTCCCTCCAAGAACTCCCCACCTTGCTCTTGGGGTGACTCGAACTCACAACCTCTTGGTTGGAAGTGGAGGGTGCTTACCACTAGAGCAATGAAAGATACAATAAAGTACTTGTGTTGCCTTTCCAAACATCATATTTTTTTGGAGGTTACAATTACATATTCTTTCTCTGATAGGAATTTACGACAACTGCTTTGTTTTTAGCCTCATTGGTTACAGATACTTAAGTCAGCCAAAAGATCAGAAAATCAAACTGTTGGAACATTAATGTAAAATGTGGTTGGATCTTATCTTTCGTGCATGGATTGAGAATGCAATTGACAACAACCAGATATAAGATATGGAACATTGGTAGAAGATTGTCTCATTATCAAACTACTAACGTAAGTAGGTAACCATAACATATGCAGTAGCTTTTGCTTGAGCTATTCAAGGCTCGTACAAATATTGATAAAGAAGGCACGGTATACAATGATATCAAAACTAGCGGCTATACATTTTTCTTGATTGAATCGCTTCAAATTACTAAAATTAACATATCAACTTAACGTTTGGCAACGACTTGGGGTTCCTGGGTAATGATTTGTAAAGTTCAACTAAGTAATAGTTCTAAAAGAACAAAGACATCAGGTAGTATTAATAGTACATGGCCACCTAAAAATACATTACAAAGACACCGTCTCTACTGTCAGGTAACATTAAAACACAAAACAGCCCCAAACTAGCACAAGAAGAGATATAATCTTGCTTGTGGAAGATGTCTCATCAAGTCACATAATTTTACCTCAAGACCTTTTCAAGTTTTGAGTCAAAACTTTAAAGTCAATTTGTACAAACCTGCATGTCATGATAATCCTTTCCAGCATGGAGATTTGCTTCAAATAGTGAATGAAGATAGAGATGCAAAAAGTATCGGTAATCACACTTATCCTTTGCAGCAATAAGCTGTGATACCACTTCAGATGGTGATATTAAGTCACGTTGCTGGATTAACAGCAGTACCGCACGCTTGCAGTCGATCATCATAAGTTGGACTACCTATCAATCCATGTCAAAGGAATTAAGACTGATAAGTTGAGGAATTAGTGCTACATTTTCCAAATGAGACCACATATACAAAAAGCATGGCTTATCTTTTCTACAAATTGTAAAATGTTAATTGGCCTACTTCTGTAGAAGATAGTAAATAACAATTGAAAAGGAATTAAACTTTGCACTATGAATAGATTCGAGTTGAGCTGAATTACATCTCTCAAAGCACGATATAAATCGTGTTAATAATTTCAGCCAGTCCATCATAAAATCATACCTTTTCACGAACAGCATCATGCAAATTATGCTTTTCGATGAAGTCAAATAGATCCGGTTTCATAAGCTGAAAACATCATGAAATAAATAAAACAAAATAAAAAATCAATGTTAAAGCACAGAAACCACACCCCTTTTCAGAGTGATGCACTTAATACAGCATGATGATCGTTAAAGTGGAACTTACATCAGCATAAAGAGCAAAAGCTTTATCGTGTTGTCCATCAATTACAAATAACTCAGCTAGTGCCTACATGGTAAAACTAGCACACTGAGTGAATATACCAAAAAGCATCTCGGATATAAGTCATAGGCAGGAACCTCTATGCACTTACTTCTTTGAGTGGATCAGTCATAGATGAGGTATTAATCTGAGGTTCAATAGCGGAGATAACAGGCATTGTAGAATAAATGCGAGGTGGCCAAGATTTGACAGTTGATAAGAGATCCTTGTGGAAAGATGGATTTGTTGCCAAAGCAACAAGAGCTACCTAAACCACAACAGACGCTTCACCAGTTGAGTTTCTTTAGCTGTGAAAGAGAAGTCATAACAAGAAGTGAAAGGAAAACCTATCACGGCAATGTTCAGACCTCATAAGCCGTATCACGTAATCTTGGGTTTTCAGTTGGGATATATGGAACCAAAACTGGAAGCTGCCGGAGATGTGCAAAGTGGAAAACCCATCTAGTACAATATCCAAATCAAATTACTAAAAGTATACTTCCTAAAGATAGTGATTTTAACAACACTAAATACCTTTCCCATGCGGAAGCTGATCCTCGCAACAACTTTGGACACAAAGATGCCGCTTCAGCATATTTTCTTTCGACAATCAAATGATCAAGGTATCTAGAACCAACCTGATTGAGAGAGAAACAAACAATAATGAGATTTTTACTTGGTTATGCAATCTTTAATCACATACAAAATGGAAAAAGGAAGATCAAGAATATTCTTAACATTGCAATTATCTAACATTGAAAATGACGACGCCAAAATTGAGCAACTTCCTAAATGAATCCTCTTCAAGCATGATTTATCTCCATTAAAAAACCCCAGTGCTGGAATTGGGTGCAAACACAATGACTGACTAATCAACCACTCTATTAAGAGTTTGGGTAGTTAACAAGTGTTATAACTGGGTAGCCACTAACAGTCTAACACTCATTATATACATGGTTTACTGGGTATAACCACCAAACAATCATTATATCAAACAACTCTAATCACCATAAATATTTTTCTTAAACTTTCTAATACTGATTTAATAGTAGGAGATTTCTAATACTGAATAAATAGTAGGAGACAGCCACCGGCCAGTGGTTGGAAATATCCGGTGCTGTGCAATCCTGCTGGCAGCGGTTCACTTCTGTTAGAAGGTTCACCTCTGCTTATGGAAACCATTATCCACTGCTGGTAGGTGGCTGGTCGACTAGTAGCTACGTAATATATACTAGTATTCTTTCAACTAATGGTTTATTAAATAACTAAATTTAGATTTGAAATTTTAATAAAAGATTAATCTCTGTAAATTATACTAATAACTTTTTTACTTAAATTATCTTGAAACTTTTACCTAAGTAACCATTTTGCTACCTCTCGGGCTGCCATTTCTGAATAAGAGGCAGAAACTGAAAGAAGAAAAGGGCTTGATAGCAAATGATTACTTGGAAAGTTATCTCATTAATAGGTAATGTTGTTGAAGAGGCTAAGGCAATGCAATGTGATAGATTTATGCAAGAATTGCGCAGTCTAGTATGGGAGGAAGTGGGGACAAATAATTGGGTACGAGGCTGGAGCATGAGCTCTTTTCTGTAGCTGATGTACTGAACTAAAGCTCAAAGCTAGACTGTTTTGGCAGTATGTCATTTATCTAATACTTGGGGGAATTGGTTTCCTTGATTTTAGATTATAATAATCTCAAAATAGTAATTTGACAATTCTAAAGCATATCTATAAGCCTGACCTCAGGAAAGCAGTTACAGTTAATGAGATTTGTAAATCGCTTGTTCTGGTTTGCAAAAGAATCAAAAGAATAGTTAACAACATAAAACTAGATCCATATATTGCCTATGTCATTGAAAGTGATCTGATAGGGTGCCTTAAATCTCTGGAAGAGATCAGGAAATAGTGACACATAGTCAGACCACCTTCTTATATAAACTGCGAGAAAGCTAATTATCTCATCTTATTAGTTCTGTTTTTTGGATTGAACTAAAAAAGAACTTTCATTTCTTTCTCTTTGTTAATTTATTTTCTACCCCGTCCACAAATTTCGGCTCTGATCCAGAGCCCCCTGAAGCAAAAGTGAGACTGACACGGATTTCTATGAGCTGTAGCAAAGACAACCCAAACGAAAGTGTTATTTCCTGGCTATCGAATCAGTAAGGGTGTGAGTCAGATGGATCCACAGAGAAGATTATGTCTGATGTGATGTACGTGGCATAATGGTTTCAGTTCTTTTGTAGAATGAAGTATCTTCTTTTCTATCTCCAACTGCCTTTATGCTATTGAATTCCTCACAAGCCAACTAGATTCATCCAATTGAACGTGTTGCATTAACCATTTAGACAGTGAGTTTCATATGCCATTGGCAACTGAAATAAATCTTACTTAGTCCTCCCATCCCAGGGTCTCCAACATCAAACTTCCTGTTTCCTGTTCGATGAGACTCCATGAATTCTAAAATCTAAAGAACTACATTAGAGACAAAGTAAAATGTAATTTCAAACCCAATCAAAGATGGTGGGTAGAGAGGCTGTTTCCGATAGACCCCGGCATGTTTCCTGTTCGATGAGACTCCATGAATTCTAAAATCTAAAGAACTGCATTAGTGACAAAGTAAAATGTAATTTCAAACCCAATCAAAGACAGTTGCAGAATGCAAAGATACTTTTTTATAAGGTTTTTGTAAAGTTACATAATTAATTTTTTTTCACAAGTGCAAAATACAAAATGTTGACATTGTCAGTTGAAACCCATGTTAACTTATAAATCAAAAATGTTTTTTCGGCACAAAAACACGCATATTTATATCTTGTATTTGCAAATGGATGGATTCATAACACTTCAACTAAAACAGATCCCTAATTGTATCTAATGCTAGTTTGATTTGATGATTCGCTCATGAATCATAAAGACGTTGAAATATTTATATATTGGGGATTTGAAGGTGACATTGGATTCTCTTTTTCTAAAGGGCAAACAGGGCACTTGCTCAGTAACAAGAAAAAATGAACAAATAGAACAAAAAACAACAAACATAATAGCAAACAAATGAGATCTGTTAGTGGAGGTGTTATTCAAATAAGCAGCAGAAGAGAAAAAATTTGGACTGTGGAGTGAGCTGGGAATCCCAGTGGAGGTGTTATTCAAATAAGCAGCAGAAGAGAAAAATTTTGGACTGTGGAGTGAGCTGGGAATCCCAACCCATTGCCATCAGTACTCAACCTGATTGAGTGCACACAAATAGACTACTAGTTGCTGAATCAATTTAACCGTCTTATTTTTTTTTTGATTTGCACCGGGTGTCCAAGTCTCTTTGAGCCCCGACTAATCCCGGGGGTGCACAGGCCCTCGGCAAGGAGTTTCCCGCAAGTGCACCACGGTTAATTCAGGTTTTACCCAGTCCGATGGCCCTCAGAAATTGTTTGCACCCAGTGGGTTTCGAACTTGAGACCTTGAAAGGGAGCAAACCCCAAGGCTCAAGTCAATTGCCACCAGGCCAACCCCTGAGGGTTTTAACCGTCTTATAAGAAAGCATGCAAGCCCAGGTAAAAAGAATCCTTTCCAGAAACTTCCCAATCCGTTTACGCGTAAAGACAAGTGAAGAAGCAGTTGAGAGCTATATAGAGCATAATAGCAGGAAATTAACAATACATTCAGCTACCCTTGAGTATTAGAAACCAGATTCAGATTGAATACCTCATCAAGTAGTTCACTCTGACCCTGATTGGCTTCAACAGCTTCTAAAGCTTTCTCATGCCATCCATGCTGGAGTAGCCAATTAATGTGATCCTCTGCATCCCTAACAACCAACCTCAGAATATAAGCATATTAACATGACAACTATTATCAATCTGCATCCCTATATCTGAAAAGGGGGAGGGTTTTCCATATTTTGGTGTAAAAATAGCTGTCCCAGGGGTTAGCTCAATTGGCAAAGGTCGAGGGACTTGTGTCTTAAGTAACAAGTTCGAGCCCTTAATGTAAATTGGATGGGGTATCTTCACTTTCGGAGGTTGCATGCTACTCTCATCCAATAATGTACTTATAGCATCCCACTGTACTACATGTCTTTGTTCAGAATTCTTGAAAGGCAGTTTAGAGGCTTGAGTGTACTATTGGCGACTTTCTTTGGGAAGAGTATATCTTATTATATGGAGGAACTACTTAATTGAGTTGGGATTTAGTTTGTTACGCCAAAGTGGAAGTCTGGGATTAAAAAAATTGGTTTCTTTGATGGCAAACTTTTTTCAAGAATGCTAGTACCGACAGTTAAAAATATTTTTCTGTTATGGAGAAATAGGCCTCTTAAGGATATAAATAACTTAGCTAAGGAATGTCTTCATTCATTGGACATTCAAAAACGATAGATGTGCACACATGGCCAAAAGTTTCTTTTACTAATCATTGCGTGTTATGTTGACTGAGGAAATTTTGTCCCTTTTTTTCTATACTTTATAACATTTTACTTTAGTAGTAAATTATCTATTCTATTCGAGAAAATGGAGGATATGCAACGGAAAATTTCCCCTATAAAAATAACACTTTATCTTAATACAAATACAACAACAACATGCCCAGTGTAATCCCACAAGTGGGGTCTGGGGAGGGTAGTATGTACGCTGACCTTACACCTTCGAGAAGGCAGAGAGGTCGTTTCCGAAAGACCCTCATCTTAATGCAAATAAAAGATAATAAATAATAGTGTGCGTAACAAAAATTTCAAAACCATATGAAAGAATAAAGAAGAGCTTACAAACCTTGGTTTTGCAATAACGACATCCTTTGGGGATACAATATAGTATAAGGGTTCATCACCAGCAGCCCACTGACCTCCTGCATAGCTGCTACCTATAATCATTTGGACATGTTACCTTGTCCCATAAAAACTCTCACCGCATGCCAATGTGAAAGAAGAAGGAATTAAGGAACTAGTTATAGTCAAGCAAAGAGTACCAGAGAATGGAGCATGAGCGAGCGAATAGTCTTTGGCCTTGTAATGCTCAAAACCGTGAACAGGAAGAGCGTCCGTCGCGAGCTCATCATTATTCCACGTCACAACTCGCACTTCTGGTCTTTGAGCATTTCCCTGTTAGATATTCATAAAGTCCAGCAACTATTACCATATAAATTTATCAAATAATAGGGACATTGGTAGGCTCAAGTGTGCAAAAGTTGAAGTTCAGAAAAATTCCCTCAACTCTTCAAGAACAAACCATAAAGAGGATAAGTGAAGGAAACTATATAATTCATGCATACAAAGATGGTTTCATGTGTTAGAACACTGCACAGACATGACTTTTTAGATGGCTACGGTAGTTGAATGCACTTTCCTCCTCTTTTTTGTATTATTTTATTTCGATCCATTAACCCTCCTCAACTACTGGGTTTGTTGTTGTTGTTGTTGTTGTTGTTGTAACCCTCCTCAACTTCTAATATACACATAACGCCTTCAAATCTTTGCATTGAAGTGATATCCAGTACGTTTTCATCCAAGTTAGCAAAAAGTGTATACATAACCCATTTTCGTTTTCAAAAGCAAGAACTCTTACAAAAGTGAGCTGCATGTGGACTAGATTAACCTTCTCACTAAAGACAACCCTCTTCAGCCCCTATGCTCCCAGTCCAACCCTTCATCCAGAACAGTTGACTCCATCCCGAGCCTCTATCCACTTCCTCCAGTCCTATATTTATCTTCTTCTTTTTTTGGTGTTGAAAGTTAAGAGTTAAATTGCTAAATTTTTTATGAAAAATAGGTTGGCGTTAAAGTTGTCGAATTGAAAAATGGATTCCTGAATGCTTAGTTTGTGAATCATGAATCTTATCGTAACAGAAGATGCAGAAGAAATTACAAATTGCTTACAATATCATAGTTCATTCCCTAAGCTTTAGGTGTAGTTGAAAACAGCAATCGTGGTTGAAAACTCAACAAAAAAAGGAAATTATAGGTTCACAGAAGTAGCGTAACGACACTTCTTGACGATACCACCCTTCATCACTATCTGAATTACACATACATGTTGAGCATATGAGAGCATTTCACCAAACATAAAGTAGAGCAAGTAATGAGATTGATCCATGTAGGAAAAGGGCCAAGTACAAAGAGATTTGATCCGCGAGTCAAGATCAAGGTCCAAAAAAAAAGAAAAGGAAACAGTTACCTGTCTGGAGGGAATAGTGCTGCTGAAGTCCTTCTCTCCATCTTCTTCACCCGGAATATAAGCTAGAATAACCAAAGAATCACCAAAAGGAGCAATTCCTGAAATGAAATAGCTGGTTTGAAAAGATGCCACTATATCCACCTGATTCAGACTAGACATAGGTATATGCTTATACGTCCCATTCACGCCTTTGCTTTGAGTTGTTCTTATCAATGCGATTTTCACAGAAGTTCCCCAACCAATGACCAAAAGAGTGTCGTCCTGAATGTCATTATAAAACAAGAGAACACGCCAGAATAATCAGAAGTAAGACACATGATAACTGAGCACCAAAAAGTACAACTGCGTTCTTACTTATTCAAAAAAGATTAAGATTACCACTATGATCTTATTCTCCTTGCAAAATATGCAGGGAAAGGCTACACAAAGTAGCAGCATTAAATTGCATTATCACATTTCTTAATCTCTTCTAAGTGAAGAAATATGTAAAATGAGTACAAATCGATGGATATGGTTGTTGCTCGTAAGCTGCATGAGGGTCACAAAGCCAACCTGCCAAACTATATGAGGGAGCAGCAGTTCAGGTCGAGGAATCCCACGAGGTCTTTCAATAAATGTTATACGCTGATCATTGGCAGCATCATAGACTTTAACTCCTGTATCATTTGCCCAGGCGACGAGGCTACTTCTCCACTTCACCGCATGAATTGGACCTTCACCAGAGTGCAAAACCTGCCAAATAAAAGCACACTAGGAATAATCAAAAGACTCCCAAGGTCTTTCCAAGTCTTTCGGTATAGAAAAGTGCAGGTAAATAATTACCACACAAAAACATACAACAAACCTGGTCACGATAGCCTAGCCACTTCTTAACATTTAAATACAAATGACCTGCCAAACCACCAGTAACAAATCTTCTGGAAGATTTTCTTGCATAATCAGGGTCTAGAGCAATGGCCTTCATTGGTCGGTGATAATCAAATTTCATTCTCTCATCAGTAAAAAGACTATTTATTACAACAGAGCCATCATCAGAGCAGCTACCAACGTATTCCCCTTCTGTGTCAAAGCAAAGGTCATTGACAGCAGCAGTGTGAGCAGCAAACTCCTTAATCTGTAGAAAATTAAAGTTGCTTTTATGTACAAACTAAATGATGAAATGCATACTGGTAGAACATTAATACTTTTGCCTACTGTGAAAATAGAGATAAGTCCATAAGGTTTAGCTCTTGATGGTGTTTTTAAAAAAAAAAAATGAGGATGGGGTTATATTTATGCACATGTTATTTTTTTACAATAGTGGGTCTGTACAAGCTTGCGTGCAACTCCACTGAATACCTGCATCCTCTCGCCAGTACAAAAATCACCTAGCTTTTTCACCTCTACTAAGATTTGAACTCAAGTCTCTCATGGTCTCCATTAGGCCTCACAGTTAGACGTTAAGTGCTTATGCACATGTTATCATAAATCTTACAAAATCAAGTAGAAGCACCAATTCAAGTAGAGCCTTATTAACAACAAAATAATCCAATAAAAATATGTTTAAACTATCATCAGGACTAAATCAAATTAAAGGCAAAAAAACTCGATAAAGTTTACTATAAGGTGATTGACTAATCAATGCTTCATAGAGAATTCAAATAATTACACAAAGTAACATGAACTTCAGTCACGAATAAACTAAAGTACGAGTTAGAACTTAGAAGTCAATTCAATTCAATTAAAGAGAAAATACTAATCACCTGATTACCGAGGAAATCTAGAATGTGAACAGCTCCAGCGTGTGTACCAAGGGCGATCATTCGTTCGGCGACGGCAATACACGTGGCAGCATCAGTTGATAGTAGCGACGGCACACTACCGCCCATTCTCTGATACTTCAACCTCGGCTCATGCTCCTCCTCTTCTTCTTCTTCTCCAGAATCTTCTTCAGAATCTTCTTCTTCTCTCTCATCGTCGCCGTCGATTCCATTCTCCGATGGCATTCGAGACATCACGATACTGTTCATCGCCGTAGAAGAATTATTAAGAGAATTAAGAGAGAGAGAGAGAGAGAGAGAGAGAGAGAGAGAGAGAGAGAGAGAGAGAGAGATTATTAAGATCTATCTGGAAAGCGGAAATTGAGCTTCTTTGAAAAGATGAAGAAACCTTTTTGGTGCACGTTAAACAGTTGATTATTATTTAACGGACTAATAATTTATTTGCAACAAAACAAAAGGAAGCTGACGAATTATGATTACCACCTGTCCGCTTCTTTGTGCTTAATCCTCATTTATTTTATTTTTCAAATAAATTTTGGATATTTCCATATTGGATTAGGAATGTTTCTTGTTTGTTTTTGTTTTGGTAAATGTCTTTTTCTTTTTGTCAATTAGAGTGGTCTTTTTGGTATACAGAATGAGTTAATTTCAGTACTGAGTTTTAAACTCTCCTTTTTTAAATATCTAGTCAATGAGGTTTAAGTAACTTTGAGAAGATAATAACATTGTTTACCCCTAAATCGGATAACAATTGAATTTATACGCGATTTTAAGGATATGTAATCTAATTTGATACAAAGTGAGAAATCAGATCTAATATGGAAGAATAAGTAAAAAAATAAATACAAACAAAATCATGTAGATTGAACAACTTAAGCCTCGCAAGGTTAATTTCCTTTGAATTATGTGATATTATTGAAGCCAGAATAATATGAACAAGCTGGAAAAAATAGTATTTTGTTCTCTTAAGTATGTTACAATGTGTCCAATGACTTACTTCATTCCCTTTATATATATATACAGGGAGATGAAACCTTTAAGACATTATTTTATAGGAAATTATTTAGACCGTTGGTTCCCCTTTTGACTTAATCCCGTAATTTTTGCCATAATGATTGGTCAATGGCGAGAATCACGGATACTTGTCGTGTGAATTGACAAAGCTTTTCTTCGAGGTCGGTCGTGCCCCCGATAAACTCGAGGGCAAATCTGACGGTCTTGTTCGAACTTCGATCCTCGATATCGAGCTCGGTTACATCTGTAACTTCGATCTCTTACGTAGGTGTCGAGCCTTGACCTATTGTTCCAGATGCCTCGATCAAGCATAGAGCTCGGTTATACCCGTATACAGATAGTCCCCTCGTTTTTCGGAGAGTAAGCGATTAAAACGATATGAACCCTCGGTCCTTACTTCGATAAATCATGACGACGGGTACATGGCGTAGGTGATAAGAATAGTGGAAACGACCCGTCAGTCCAGTCTTCGAGGCATTAAATGTATGTCAGTTGACGGTCGGCTACCTCGGGAGATGAACCGCCGCTTGAGGAACCTATAAATACCCTTTAATCCGTTTAGAACTTTTACGCTCACATCCTTCTTGCGTTCTAAGAACTTCATCTTCTTCATCTTCTGTTTTTTTCATTGCCAATCTCAAAGCTTCCCCTTATCAACAATCTCTTTCCTTTATTTTTTTTTATAAAAATGGCAAAAACTTCAAAGTCTGTTCCTAAAGAAGAAACACATTCTTCTTCAAAACCTTCTGAAAATGCTCCTCATGCTGCTACTGAGGAACCCCCTATGAGATCATACATCCCTACCAGGTGCCCTAATGTGGCTGCTTTCAAGGTTGAGAATACGCCCATGGTACAGGGTCGATGCGAACCGGTCTCGAGGTACATATGTACGATCACAGACAACATCCTCGATAAGGTTAAAGAGGATTGCAACTGGGTAGGCAAACATGTAGTGGTTCCTACCCCTAAAGAATCAATTACCACATACGTGGAGGGTATCTTAAGTGTTTACACTTACCCTTTCACGTTGGGTCCTCTAGACCCGATTATCGTAGCCTTTTGCAAAAGGTATGATGTGACGCTTGGGCAGATACATCTTTCATTTTGGAGGATCGTTATTCTGCTTCGATTCTTTGTGAGCAAGGTCAAGGGATGTCCATTCACCATCGACCATCTCATGCGCCTGTAGAGCCCTCAACTTTACCGATGAGGGTTAATTAAGCTTGCACGCCAAGCCATCAAGACCTTGTTCTTGAGTATCGAAATCGGGGCTGGTTAGGTAGATTTGTTCGAGTGAGAACCTCGGACTTAATCCCGGCCGCGGACATGCCATTCCCTGAGAAATGGAACATGAAACGTAAGTTTAGCTTTGCCTTCGGTATTCCTTTTATTGCTTTTCATTCCGTTTGGTTTCTCATCGATGCTATGTGATACAGCTGTTGCGCAGATGTCGAACCCCATTCCCGAACTTAAAGAATGGGTCGAGGGCATTGCGACACAGAGACTTTATTCCGAACGCTTATGGCGTGAGCTCTCGAAGGGCCGATGGGAGGACCGTAATCATGGTAAAGGTTTTTCCCTAATAATACATCTGATCTCATTTTTTCATCATCAGTCTCTGATCCGTTATATTTTCATTTTGTTGGTTTAGGAAAGGTCGTCGAGATGAGGCCTCCATCAGCTAACAGTGATATACACTCTGATCCCCCTGCTTTGAAATAGGGCAAAGAGAAGAGGAAAAGAAAAACTTCAAGTCATTCGACCCCTGAAAGGAAAAGACCGAGTAAACGACCTGCGCAGAAACCTAAGAAAACCAGTGCCCGAGAACTTTCATAGGACTCACTCAATTGGTTGAGGGATGAGTCCGAGGAAGAAGAAAATTCTGAGTTAGTGGCCCGCGTGAGAAGCGGCTTCGAAATGCCTCAAGCCATGGAGGCCATGGAATAAACAGCGGCTGAAGTCTCCGAGAGGGCCGAGACCAATTTGGCCCGAGCTAGTGAGGTCGAGAAGGAAAATGTGACCGGTACATCCCGATCATAAGATAACGTTCCCCAAGAGGTGCTTGGGGTGATTGACCTTTCTGGGTCGCTTTCGTTTACGACTTCTATGATAAACGAGGCCCAGGCGTTGAAAGGTAACCTCGGCGATGGGGCCCAAGGAGTAGCCGATTCTTTCCATAATTTTTTTGACGGCCTAGATTCCACTGCTTCGGAAGATGTTACCTGTTTTGGCGACCTAACGGTACCAAGGAAGATACCGTCCCCGGGAGCTGGCGGGTCCTCTTTGATCCCGAAATTAGTGAATCAGTTCCCTACTTCGAGTATTGATCCTATTCGGAGGCGAGCAATTTATATGTCCATCCCGGAGGACGCCTGGGTTTTTTCTGTCCCAGTGGAAATTGCTAGTTACCTTCGGTGCTTGGTGACCGAAGAGGATCAAATCAAAATGAAGGAGGTAGAGTCGCCCTGCCTTTTCAACGAAGCTCAACATGCGCTGAATTGGGTAATTTCGCATATCCCTTTGTTATATACTTAGATTCAATAGTGAATAATCCTAATATCTTCCTTTGTGTTTGCAGGCCTCAGTGCTTTATCATGAGGCCTTTCTCCGATACCGGGAGGATTTCAAGCGTCACAAGGCCGAGACTTGGGAGCTTGCTGAGAAGAAGGATACTTACAAGGTTCTTAGTGAGAAGCTTCAGGCCGTGTTAGAAGCGGCTCGAAAGGAGCATGCCGGTTTGCTCGAGCAGGTAATACGAATATTCAATATTAGTGATGGTGATTCAGATACTTTGGCTAACGACCCGAAACTACAAGCTCTAAAGATACTTGACCTCGGATAGCTTTAGGCAGAGGTGGACACGGTGAAGGTCGAGGTCGAAAAATGGAAGGAAAATATGGACCGTCTGGCCTCGGAAAAAGAAACTACCCGGGCACAATTAGCTTCTGCCGAGGTTCAACTTCGGGATGCAAAGGAGAAGAACTCAACGCAGGCCAAAATGATTGAGGAACTCCAATCTCAGCTCAGTTTAGATGTTTCTGGCCAAGAGAATCTGGCCAAGGAGTTCGAGGCTACCAAGTTAGAAGTCATTACGGTCCGAAACGAAGCTGATAAAAGGGTGGCCCAGCTCAAAGTTGATGCCGAGGCTATACAGAAGCAGGCAAAAAGTATGGTGAAGACCCTCGAGGGAGTCCATGCCCATAATTTTGACATATTGAACGAAATTGAGAACGCCAAGACATGCGAAGCCAATGATCGAAGTCTATCTTTTCCCGAGGAGGATTCCGATGCGTCTGAAGAATCAGGCGAATCTGGTGGCGAGGGAGACTCCGAAGGCGATGACGCACCCCCCAGTGAATATTAGGCCATTTAAATTTTGTACTGTTTATTTTGTTGAGGCAATTTGGCCTTTGTATATGACATGTAACGAGGATATACAGCCTTTGTAAAAAACACTTTGATGTATATATATAAGGCCTCTTTCATAGCTTTCAAATTTCTTCTTTGCTTTATCATTTATTTTCAAAGATTGAGATGCCTTAGCATGAAATAATTAGGTTGTGTTCGAAGGTTCGAACAAACCTTATCGCCTTTTTGGGTTATGGCCAAATAAGCTTCATGCCCTCGAGTTTTATTAACTCGGACTAGCCTTAGCCTTTAAATTAGGGCAATGCCAAATAAGCTTCATGCTCTCGAGTTTTACTAACTTGGACTAGCCTTAGTGTTTAAATTCGGGCAATACCAAATAAGCTTCATGCCCTCAAGTTTTATTAACTCGAACTGGCCTTAGCCTTTAAATTCGGGCAATATCAAATAAGCTTCATGCCCTCGAGTTTTATTAAATCGGACTGGCCTTAGCCTTTAAATTCGGGCAATGCCAAATAAGCTTTATGCCCTCGAGTTTTTTTTACTCGGACTGGCCTTAGCCTTTAAATTCGGTCAATGCCAAATAAGCTTCATGCCCTCGAGTATTATTAACTCGGACTGGCCTTAGCCTTTAAATTCGTGCAATGCCAAATAAGCTTCATGCCCTCGAGTTTTATTAACTAGGACTGGCCTTAGCCTTTAAATTCGGGCAATGCCAAATAAGCTTTATGCCCTCGAGTTTTATTAACTCGGACTGGCCTTAGCCTTTAAATTATGGCAATGCCAAATAAGCTTCATATCCTCGAGTTTTATTAACTCGGACTGGCCTTAGCCTTTAAATCCGGGCAATGCCAAATAATCTTCATGCCCTCGAGTTTCATTAACTCGGACTGGACTTAGCCTTTAAATTTGGGCAATGCCAAATAACTTTCATGCCCTCAAGTTTTATTAACTCGGACTGGCCTTAGCCTTTAAATTCGGGCAATGCCAAATAAGCTTCATTCCCTCGAGGGAAAAAGCCTTACCATGATTACGGGCCTCTCATTGGGCCTTCGAGAGCTCACGCCATAAGCATACAGAATAAGGTCTCTGTGTCGCAATGCCCTCGACCCACTCTTTAAGTTCGGGAATGGGGTTCGACATCTGGGCAACAACTGCATCACATAACATCGACGAGAAACCAAATGGAATGAAAAGCAATAAAAGGAATACTGAAGGCAAACCTGAACTTATGTTTCATATTCCATTTATCAGTGAACGACATGTCCGCAGCCGAGATTAAGTCCGAGGTTCTCACTCGAACAAATCTACCTAACCAGCCCCGGTATCGATACTCGAGAATAAGGTCTTGATGGCTCGACGTGCAATCTTAATTAACCCTCCTCGGTAAAGTCGAGGGCTGTACAAGCGCATGAGATGGTCGATCGTGAATGGACATCCCTCGACCTTGCCCATAAAGAATCGAAGCAGAATAACGATCCTCCAAAATGAAGGATGTATCTTCCCAAGTGTCACATCATACCTTTTGCAAAACACTATGATAACCGGGTCTAGAGGACACAACGTGAAAGGGTAAGTATAAACACTTAAGAAACCCTCCACGTAGGTGGTAATTGATTCTTTAGGGATAGGAACCACTACGTGTTTGCCTACCCAGTTGCAATCCTCTTTAACCTTATCGAAGATGCTGTCCATGATCGTACATATGTACCTCGAGACCGGTTCGCATCGACCCGACACCATGGACGTATTCTCAACCTTGAAATCAGCCACAGTAGGGCACCCAGTAGGGACGTATGATCTGAGAGGGGGTTCCTCAGTAGCAGCGTGAGGAGCATTTTCAGAAGGTTTTGAAGAAGAAGATGTTTCTTTTTTAGGAACAAACTTTGAAGTTTTTGCCATTTTTATAAAAAATGAAGGAAAGAGATTGCTGATAAGGGGAAGCTTTGAGGTTGGCAATGAGAAAACCAGAAGATGAAGAAGATGAAGTTCTTAGAATGCAAGAATGATGTGAGCGTAAAAGTTCTAACAAATGGATTAAAGAGTATTTATAGGTTCCTTTAGCGGTGGCTCATCTCTCGAGGTAGCCGACCGTCAACTGACACACATTAATGCCTAGAAGACAGTATTGACGGGACGTTTCCACTATTCTTATCACCTATGTCATGTACCCGAGCTCTATAATTGATCGAGGCATCTGGAACAATAGGTCAAGGCTCGGCACCTACATAAGAGATCGAAGTTACAGATGTAACTGAGCTCGATATTGAGGATCGAAGTTCAAACAAGAACATCATATTTTCCCTCGAGTTTATCGGGGGCATGACCGACCCCGAAGAAAAACTTTGCCAACTCACACGACAAGAATTATTGATTCTCGTCATTGACCAATCATTATGGCGGAAATTATAGGATTAAGTCAAAAAGGGAACCAACGGTCTACAAAATTTCCTATAAAATAATGTCTTAAAGGTTTCATCTCCATGTATATATATTTAAGGGATGGAGTAAGTCATTAGAGACATTGTAACATACTTAAGAGAACATGATACTATTTTTTCCAGCTTTGTTCATATTATTCTGGCTTCAATAATATCACATCTAAATTCGAGGGAAATTAACCTTGTGAGGCTTAAGTTGTTCAATCTGCATGGTTAGTAATTATTTTTCTACTTATTCTTCCATATTAGATCTGATTTCTCACTTTGTATCAAATTAGATCACATATCCTTAAAACCGCGTATAAATTTAATTGTTATCCAATTTTAGGGGTAAACAACTGTTTTCGACCTCGGGTATTAAGGTCGGCGTAAAGTCGGCCACGAAATCTGCCAAAATTTGTGACTTAATGGCGGTCCAGGAACGGTACTCAATATCGTAACCACTTACTTCCACGGCCCATTTGACCAATCGGCCTGAGAGTTCGGGCTTATGCATTATGTTTCTTAACGGATATGTTGTTATGATACATATGGGGTGACATTGAAAGTATGGTTTTAATTTCCTCGAGGCGCTCAGTAAAGCAAGTGCCAATTTTCTAGGTGGGGGTATCTAGTTTCGGCCTCACCCAAGGTCCGACTAACATAATAAATTGGAAATTACGTACTTTGCTCTTCCCGAACTAGGACTCCACTTACCTCTACCTCCGATACTACCAAATACAAATATAGTTGTTTGATTGCCCTTGGTGTGTGAAGCAGCGACGTACTCGATAAATACCGCTTAAGTTCTTCCAAGGCCCGTTGACATTCTGGGGTCCATGTGAAGTTTTTTTTTTTCAACAATGAGAAAAATCAACGAATCTTATCGGAGGACCTCGAGATGAATCGCCCAGGGCAGCAATGCCGTTAGACTTTGCAAAACCTTCACGTTGTCCACTATCGTGATATCTTTTATAGATTTGATTTTGTCGGGGTTGATCTTGATTCCTCGGTTGGATTCCATGAATCCGAGAAATTTACCTGATCCGACTCCGAACGCGTATTTTTACGGATTCAGCATGCTTTAAATGGTCCTCTGCTCGCAGGAATTTAACCAACATATCGTCAATATAAACTTCCATCGATTTTCCTATTTGTTCTTTAAAATCTGATTTACTAGGCGTTGGTATATGGCACCAACATGTTTTAATCCAAATGGCATTACATTATTACAGTATGTGACGTTTTTAGTGATGAAGGAGGTTTTTCCCTGATCACCCGAGTCCATCCGTATTTGGTTGTACCCGGAATAGGCATCAAGAAAACTGAGGATCTCGTGGCCGGCCGTGGCATCGATCATACGATCGATGTTGGGCAACGGAAAAGAGTCTTTGGGGAATGCCTTATTCAAATCTTTGTAATCTACACACATTCTTAGTTTAGTCCCTTTTTAGGAACTACCACTATGTTTACTAACCAATCCGGGTATTTAACCTCTCGAATGGACCCTATTTTGAGGAGTTTAGATATCTTGTCCTTGATGAAAGCATGTTTGACCTCGTACTTGGGCCTCCTCTTCTGCTTGACCGGATTAATTTTTGGGTCCATGCTTAGTTTGTGAGTGATTATTTCTGGTGGGATCCCTGCCATATCAAGATGGTACTAAGTAAAACAATCTATGTTAACTATAAGAAATTGAATAAAAGAATTTTTTCCTGAGCTCGGGAGTTAGTCCCGTGCCCAGGTATACCTTTTGATCGGGAAAATGCTCAATTAATACAACCTATTCCAGCTCTTTGTCCGTCTATTTGGTTGCGTCGGAGTCATCGGGGATTATAAAAGATCGGGGAACCCTGTAATCATCATCTTCGTAAGTTTTTTACTTATCTGATTGGATTGTTATTGAAATCGGTAATTGCTATTTGGCCTCTGGGTCGACGCTAGAATTCGGTTCCTTCGGGATTGTGAGCGTTGACATCGGAACCACTTCTTCGATGGAAAATATCGCTTTTGCGGCCGGTTGTTCCCCATAGATTGTCTTGATCTCCCTTGGGACTGGGAATTTAAACACTTGGTGAAGAGGCGAGGGTAATGCCCTCATGTGGTGGATCCATGGCCTTCCGAGAAGGGCGTTGTACCACATGTCCCCTTCGATTACATAAAACTTGGCCTCCCGTACAATTCCGACGGTATTGACCGGTAATGTTATCTCTCCTTTTGTGGTTTCACATACCATGTTGAACTCGATTAGGACCCCGACTGCTGGCACGATCTGTCTTGTAGACCGAGCTGTTGTACATCCTTCGATCGAATAATGTTGGCCAAGCAACGTGGATCAATTATCACATATTTGACTCTAGTTTTATTTATAAATACAGATATTACTAGTGCATCATTGTGAGGTTGTATGATCCCTTTCACGTCCTCGTCGCTGAAGGATAAGCCTCCTTCAGGTATGTAGTTTCTAGTTCGTTTCTCCCCGTGACGGAGATTTTGGTGCGTTTCAACATTGGCCCTTGTGGGATGTCGACTCCACCGATGATCATATTTATGACGTGTTGAGGTTCGGTCTCTTCTTGTCCTGTCTGTTTGTTAGAATCCCTATTTCTAAAGTGGTTCTTGGCTCGGTCGCTTAAGAATTCTCGAAGGCGCCCTTTGTTGAATAAACGGGCTACTTCTTCTCTCAGTTGTCGACAATCTTCCGTTCTATGACCGTGAGTGCCATGATATTTGCACATCTGGTTAGGGTCCCTTTGAGCTGGATCGGATTGTAAAGGTCGAGGCCATTTGGTATCACTGGTGCGCCCGATAGCATATACGATAGCGACAACATTGACATTAAAGTTGTACTCTGATAGCCTTGCTGCTTCTTTAGGCCCGATGGTCCTGTCGAAGCTATTTTTGGTCATGAGCCCCCAGTTGCTTCGACCTTGGTCAGATCTCCTGTCGTTTCTTACGGGGTTCAGCCCTGACTCACTGTTTCTTCGATCTCCATTATAGGGCCGATATCGATTCTCGTTTGATCCTGATTCACGATCGATATCTCTTTTGACTCTATCGAGAATCCTGGCGGGATATATAGATTTCGAAGGTGCCCCGAGTTGATCATCTTTGACTCTGATTTTTGACTGATACCGATATTGTACATCGGTCTAGGTAACGACATGATATATATCCTAGGGCGATTCATCTCGAGGTCCTCCGATAAGAGTCATCGATATTTCTCATTGCTGAAAAAGAAAAACAACTTCACATGGACCCCGGAATGCCAACGGGCCTTGGAGAACTTAAGCGATATTTATCGAGTCCGTCGCTGCTTCACACACCGAGGGCAGACGAACAACTATATTTGTATTTGGTAGTATCAGAGGTATCGGTGAGTGGAGTCCTATTTCCGGAAGATCAAGGTACACAATTTTCGATTTATTATGTTAGCCGGACCTTGGGTGAGACAGAAACTAGATACCCCCACTTAGAAAAATTGGCGCTCACTTTACGGAGCACCTCCAGGAAATTAAAACCATACTTCCAATGTCACCCCATATGTGTCGTAACAACATACCCATTAAGAAACGTTATGCATAAGCCCGAACTCTCAGGCCGATTGGCCAAATGGGCCATTTAAGTAAGTGGTTACGATATTGAGCACCGGCCCTGGACCTCCATTAATTCACAAATTTTGGTAGATTTCGTGGCCAACTTTACCTGACCTTAATACCCGAGGTCGAAAGACTTTACGCCGACCTCTTCACAGATGTCGCCTCAAACGTGAAAGGATCCGGGCTTGGCATCGTACTAAAGCCACCGACATGTAATATAATTAGGCAATCTATTAAGTCCGTGAAATTAACTAACAACGAGGCAGAATATGAGTCCATGATTGAAGACCTCGAGTTAGCCAAAAGCTTGGGGGTAGAGGTGATCGAAGCCAAGTGCGACTCACTCCTTGTGGTAAACCAGGTTAATAGGACATTCGAAGTCAGAGAAGAACGAATGCAGAGATACTTGGACAAGTTGCACATGACATTACATCAATTCAAAGAATGGACTTTGCAACATGTACCTCGGAATCAAAATAGCGAAGCTGATCCCATCGCTAATGTGGGATCGTCAGTCGAAGACAACGAGATCAACTCGAGAGAAATTATGCAGCTTATGAGATCGGTGGTGGAACAAGGACATGCCAAGATCAATTCAATGAGCCTAACTTAGGCAGGAGGAATATGTACGTGGAATATATCAGGACTGGAAAACTACCCTCGGACCCAAAAGTATCGAGGGCCTTACGTATCAAGGCAACCCAATTTAGTTTATCTGAGGATGGAACCTTAGTCAGAAGAATGCTCGATGGCCCGATAGCGATATGTTTGGGACCAGGGGACACCAAATACGTTTTGAGGGAAATCCGCAAAGGTACTTGTGGAAATCACTCGGGCGCCGAAGCATTGATTCAAAAAATAATTAAAGCCGGTTACTTGTGGACCGACATGGAAAAAGACGCAAAGGAGTTCGTTCGAAAATGCGATTAATGCCAAAGACATGCTCCGATGATTCATCGAGCAGGAGAGCCGTTACATTCGGTCTTGTCACCATGGCCATTCATGAAATGAGGGATGGACATTGTTGGCCCCCTTCCACGGGCGCCCGGTAAAGCCCAATTTATTTTATTTATAACTGACAATTTTTTTAAATAGGTGGAAGCACATGCATATGAAAAGGTCATAGAAAAAGAAGTCATCGATTTTATCTGGGATCACATTATATGTCGATTCAGAATACCGACCGAGATTGTGTGCGACAACAGAAAATAGTTTATTGGCAGCAAAGTAAGCAAGTTTCTTAAAGACCATAAGATCAAAAGGATCTTATCCACTCCTTACCATCCCAGTGGGAATGGATAAGAAGAATCCACCAACAAAACCATAATCAGAACCTCAGAAAGAGGTTGATCGATGCAAAAGGAAAATGAAAAGAAATGCTATCCGAGGTCCTATGGGCGTACCGTACAACCTCAAAGTCCAGTACCAGATCCACACCATTTTCTTTGGTTTACGGCACCGAAGCTTTAATACCGGTCGAGATCGGAGAACCAAGCATTATATTCCAACATGCAACAAGGGAATTAAATGACGAGGCTATGAGTACGATCCTGGGATTATTAGATAAAAGGCGTGAAGCCACCCTTGTCCGTTTAGCCGCCCAAAAACAATGGATCGAGAGATATTATAATCGAAGGGCCAACTTTTGGTATTTCAATACTAGGGACTTAGTATTAAGAAAAGTTACACTGAATACCCGAAACCCGAACGAAGGAAAATTGAGGCCAAACTGGGAAGGACCGTACCAAATTATCGGGATCACCGAAAAATGATCCTACAAGCTCGGAACAATAAACGGCGAACAATTACCTAACGACTGGAATGTATCTCACTTAAAATGATATTATTGCTAAGGTATGACCCCAATTTTTCTTCTCTTTATCTGTTTTACATTTCAAACCGACACTTGTAGGCAACTCATAAAGGATGATGCGAGATCCTAGTTCTGAATGCATGCGATGCACTCTTTTTCCCTTGTACCAGTTTTGTTCCAAATGGGTTTTTCGGCAAGATTTTTAACGAGGCAACAAGTAATCGTGCTAACTTAGAAATCGAAGGCGGGCACAAACTGGTGACAATGATCACAACAACATCCGAGGCCTCTCAACGGTCAGCCTTGAACATTGTATGGCAATGTCCTCGAATATCGGATTTAACAAGGCATTTCGACTCCGTGATTGAAGGGCCTCGACCAACAAGATTTATTGTAAGGGCCAAAGGGTCAAATGAACCGTGCCCGCTCAAATCATTAAAACCTTGACACAAAACGTATATACATGTACAACTATTATGCATAGGAATAAAAAAAGAGACTCTTCTTTGCATATAAACATCTCATCTTCAAAAACATCACTAGCATTTTTCAAGGAATTCCCGACAAATATCAAGCCCAAGGGCCACCTTAATTAGAGTTCGAACATTGACTTCACTCGGGGACTATAGGCATTGCCTAACTTATAAGGCTAAAGCTAGTCCGAGTTAATAAAACTCGAGGGCATGAAACTTATTTGGCATTGCCCGAATTTAAAGGCTAAGGCCAGTCCGAGTTAATAAAACTCGAGGGTTTGAAACTTATTTGGCATTGCCCGAATTTAAAGGCAAAGGACAGTCCGAGTTAATAAAACTCGAGGGCATGAAACTTATTTGGCAATGCTCAAATTTAAAGGCTAAGGCTAGTACGAATTAATAAAACTCGAGGGCAAGAAGCTTATCTGGCATTGGCCAAATTTAAAGGCTAAGGCCAGTCCGAGTTAATAAAAACCGAGGGCATGAAGCTTATTTGGCATTGCCCGAATTTAAAGGTTAAGCCAGTAAAAGTTAATAACACTAGAGGGCATGAAGCTTATTTGGCATTGCCCGGTTTTAAAAACTAAGGCCAGTCCGAGTTGATAAAAGCAGAGGGCATGAAGCTTATTAGGGATTGCCCGAATTTAAAGGCTAAGGTCAGTCCAAGTTAATAAAACTCGAGGGCATGAAGCTTATTTTGCATTGCTCGAATTTAAAGGCTAAGACCCGTCCGAGTTAATAAAACTCGATGGCATGAAGCTTATTTGGCATTGCCCGAATTTAAAGGCTAAGGCCAGTTCGAGTTAATCAAACAATCGAGGGCATGAAGCTTATTTGGCATTGCCCGAATTCAAAGGCTTAAGCAGTCCGAGTTAATAAAACTCGAGGGAATGAAGCTTATTTGGCATTGGCCGAATTTAAAGACTAAGGCCAGTCCAAGTTAATAAAACTCAAGGGCATGAATCTAATTTAGCATTGCTCTTATTTAAAGGCTGGGTCTAGTTCGAGTTAATAAATCTCGAAGGCATGAAGATTATTTGGCATTGCCCAAATTTTAAGGCTTAGGACAGTCCGAGTTAACAAAATCCGAGGCATGAATCTTATTTGGCATTGCCGGAATTTGAAGGTTAAGGCCAATACGAGTTAATAAAACTCGAGGGCATGAAGCTTATTTGGCATTGCCCGAATTTAAAGGCTAAGGTCAGTCCGAGTTAATAAAACTCGAGGGTATGAAGCTTATTTGGCATTGCCCGAATTTAAAGGCTAAGGCGAATTCAAGTTAATAAAACTCGAGGGCATGAAGCTTATTTGGCATTTCCCGAATTTAAAGGCTAAGGCCAGTCCGAGTTAATAAAACTCGAGGGCATGAAGCTCATTTGGTGTTGACCGAATTTAAAAGCTAAGACCAATCCAAGTTAATAAAACTCGAGGGCATAAAGTTTATTTGGCATTGGCCAAATTTAAAGGCTAAGGCCAGTCCGAGTTAATAAAACTCGAGGGCATGAAGCTTATTTGGCATTGCCCGAATTTAAAGGTTAAGCCAGTACAAGTTAATAACACTAGAGGGCATGAAGCTTATTTGGCATTTTCCTGTTTTAAAAGCTAAGGCCAGTCCGAGTTAATAAAACTCGAGGGCATGAAGCTTATTTTGCAATGCCCAAATTTAAAGGCTAAGGCCAGTCCGAGTTAATAAAACCCGATGGCATGAAGCTTATTTGGCATTGGCCGAATTTAAAGTTTAAGGCGAGTCCGAGTTAATAAAACATGAGGCATAAAGCTTATTAGGGATTGCCCGAATTTAAAGGCAAAGGCCAGTCCAAGTTAATAAAACTCGAGGGCATAAAGATTATTTTGCATTGCTCGAATTTAAAGGCTAAGGCCAGTCCAAGTTAATAAAACTCGATGACATGAAGCTTTTTTGGCATTGCCCGAATTTAAAGGCTAAGTCCAGTCCTAGTTAATCAAAAACTCGAGGGCATGAACCTTATTTGGCATTGCCCGAATTTAGAGGCTTAGGCAGTCCGAGTTAATAAAACTCGAGGGAATGAAGCTTATTTGGCATTGGCCGAATATAAAGGCTAAGGCTAGTCCAAGTTAATAAAACTCGAGGGCATGAAGCTTATTTGGCATTGCCAGAATTTAAAGGCTAAGGCCAGTCTGAATTAATAAAACTCGATGGCATAAAGCTTATTTGGCCTTTCCCAAATTTAAAGGCTAAGGCCAGTCCGAGTTAATAAAATATTCGAGGGAATGAAGCTTATTTGGCATTGCCCGAATTTAAAGGCTAAGGCCAGTTTGAGTTAATAAAACTCGAGGGCATGAAACTTATTTGGCATTTTTCGAATTTAAAGGCTAAGGCCAGTCTGAGTTAATAAAACTCGAGGGAATGAAGCTTATTTGGCATTGACCGAATTTAAATCTAAGACCAATCGAGTTAATAAAACTCGAGGGCATGAAGCTTATTTGGCATTGGACGAATTTAAAGGCTAAGGCTAGTCCGAGTTAATAAAACCCGAGGGCATGGAGCTTATTTGACATTTTCCGAATTTAAAGGTTAAGCCAGTACAAGTTAATAACACTAGAGGGCAGGAAGATTATTTGGCATTGCCCGGTTATAAAAGCTAAGGCGAGTCCGAGTTAATAAAACCTGAGGGCATGAATCTTATTTGGCATTGCCTGAATTTAAAGGTTAAGGCCAATACGAGATAATAAAACTCGAGGGCAAGAAGCTTATTTGGTATTGCCTGAATTTAAAGGCTAAGGTCAGTCCGAGTTAATAAAACTCGAGGGCATGAAGCTTATTTTGCATTGCCCGAATTTAAAGGCTAAGGCCAGTTAGAGTTAATAAAACTCGAGGGCATGAAGCTTATTTGGCATTTCCTGAATTTGAAGGCTAAGGCCAGTCAAAGATAATAAAATTCGAGGGCATGAAGTTTATTTGGCATTGACCGAATTTAAAAGCTAAGACCAATCTGAATTAATAAAACTTGAGGGCATGCCGAATGTAAAGGTTAAGCCAGTACAAGTTAATAATACTAAAGGGCATGAAGCTTATTTTGCATTGCCCGGTTTTAAAAGACAAGGCCAGTCCGAGTTAATAAAACCCGAGGGCAGGAAGCTTATTAGGGATTGCCCGAATTTAAAGGCTAAGGCTAGTTCGAGTTAAAAAACCCGAGGGCATGAAGCTTATTTGGCATTTTACGAATTTAAAGGTTAAGCCAGTACAAGTTAATAACACTAGAGGGCATGAAGATTATTTGGCATTGCCCGGTTATAAAAGCTAAGGCGAGTCCGATTTAATAAAACTCGAGGGCATGAATCTTATTTGGCATTGCCTGAATTTAAAGGTTAAGGCCAATACGAGATAATAAAACTCGAGGGCAAGAAGCTTATTTGGTATTGCCTGAATTTAAAGGCTAAGGTCAGTCCGAGTTAATAAAACTCGAGGGCATGAAGCTTATTTTGTATTGCCCGAATTTAAAGGCTAAGGCCAGTTCGAGTTAATAAAACTCGAGGGCATGAAGCTTATTTGGCATTTCCCGAATTTGAAGGCTAAGGCCAGTCGGAGTTAATAAAACTCGAGGGCATGAAACTTATATGGCATTGCCCGAATTTAAAGGTTAAGCCAGTACAAGTTAATAACACTAGAGGGCATGAAGCTTATTTGGCATTGCCCGATTTTAAAAGCTAAGGCCAGTCCGAGTTAATAAAACTTGAGGGCATAAAGCTTATTAGGGATTGCCTGAATTTAAAGGCTAAGGCTAGTCCGAGTTAATAAAACTCGAGGGCACGAAGCTTATTTTGCATTGGTCGAATTTAAAGGCTAAGGCCCGTCCGAGTTAATAAAACTCGATGGCATGAAGCTTATTTGGCATTAACCGAATTTAAAGGCTAAGGCCAGTTCGAGTTAATCAAAAAGTCGAGGGCATGAAGCTTAATTGGCATTGCCCGATTTTAAAAGCTAAGGCCAGTCCGAGTTAATAAAACCCGAGGGCATGAAGCTTATTTGGCATTGCCTGAATTTAAAGGCTAAGGCTAGTCCGAGTTAATAAAACTCGAGGGCATGAAGCTTATTTTGCATAGGTCGAATTTAAAGGCTAAGGCCCGTCCGAGTTAATAAAACTCGATGGCATGAAGCTTATTTGGCATTGCCCGAATTTAAAGGCTAAGGCCAGTTCGAGTTAATCAAAAACTCGAGGGCATGACGCTTATTTGGCATTGCCCGAATCCAAAGGTTTAGGCAGTCCGAGTTAATAACACTCGAGGGAATGAAGCTTATTTGGCATTGGCCGAATTTAAAGACTAAGGCCAGTCCAAGTTAATAAAATGCGAGGCCATGAAGCTAATTTGGAATTGCTATTATTTAAAGGTTGGGTCTAATCCGAGTTAATAAAACTCGAGGGCATGAAGATTATTTGGCATTGCCCAAATTTTAAGGCTTAGGACAGTCCGAGTTAACAAAATCCGAGGCATGATTCTTATTTGGCATTGCTCGAATTTAAAGGTTAAGGCCAATACGAGTTAATAAAACTCGAGGGCATGAAACTTATTTGGCATTGCCCGAATTTAAAGGCTAAGGCCAGTTCGAGTTAATCAAAAGCTCGAGGGCATGACGCTTATTTGGTATTGCCCGAATTCAAAGGCTTAGGCAGTCCGAGTTAATAACACTCGAGGGAATGAAGTTTATTTGGCATTGGCCAAATTTAAAGGCTAAGGCCAGTCAAAGTTAATAAAACGCGAGGGCATGAAGCTAATTTGGCATTGCTCGTATTTAAAGGCTGGGTCTAGTCCGAGTTAATGAAACTCGAGGGCATGAAGATTATTTGGCATTACCCAAATTTTAAGGCTTAGGACAGTCCGAGTTAATAAAATCTGAGGGCATGAATCTTATTTGGCATTGCCTGAATTTAAAGGTTAAGGCTAATCCGAGTTAATAAAACTCGAGGGCATGAAGATTATTTGGCATTGCCCGAATTTAAAGGCTAAGGTCTGTACGAGTTAATAAAAATCGAGGGCATGAAGCTTTTTTGGCATTGCCCGAATTTAAAGGCTAAGGCCAATTCGAGTTAATAAAACTCGAGGGAATGAAGCTTATTTGGCATTTATTGAATTTAAAGGCTAAGGTCAGTCCGAGTTAATAACACTCGAGGGCATGAAGCTCATTTGGCATTGACCAAATTTTAAAGCTAAGACAATTCCGAGTTAATAAAACTCGAGGGCATGAAGCTTATTTGGCATTGGCAGAATTAAAAGGCTCAGACCAGTCCGAGTAAATAAAACTCAAGGGCATGAAGCTTATTAGGCATTGCCCGAATGTAAAGGTTAAGCCAGTACAAGTTAATAACACTAGAGGGCATGAAGCTTATTTTGCATTGCCCGGTTTTAAAAGCTAAGGCCAGTCTGAGTTAATAAAACCCGAGGGCATGAAGCTTATTAGGGATCGCCCGAATTTAAAGGCTAAGGCTAGTCCGAGTTAATAAAACTCGAGGGCATAATGTTTATTTGGCATTGGCCAAATTTAAAGGCTAAGGCCAGTTCGAGTTAATAAAACTCGATGGCATGAAGCTTATTTGGCATTACCCGAATTTAAAGGATATGGCCAGTCCGAGTTAATCAAAGTCTCGAGGGCATGAAGCTTATTTGGCATTGCCCAAATTTAAAGGCTAAGGCTAGTCCAAATTAATAAAACTCGAGGGAATGAAGGTTATTTGGCATTGCCCGAATTTAAAGGCTAAGGCCAGTTCGAGTTAATAAAACTCGAGGGCATGAAGCTTATTTGGAATTGCTGAATTTAAAGCCAAGGCCAATTCGAGTTCATAAAATTCGTGGGCATGAAACGTATTTGGCATTGCCCAAATTTAAAGGTTAAGCCAGTACAAGTTAATAACACTAGATGGCATGAAGTTTATTTGGCATTGCCCGAATTTAAAGGCTATGGCCAGTCCGAGTTAATCAAAGACTTGAGGGCATGAAGCTTATTTGGCAATTCCCGAATTTAAAGGCTAAGGCCAGTCCGATTTAATAAAACTCGAGGGAATGAAGGTTATTTGGCATTGCCCGAATTTAAAGGCTAAGGCCAGTTCGAATTAATAAAACTCGAGGGCATGAATTTTATTTGGCATTGCCCAAATTTAAAGCCAAGGCCAGTCCGAGTTCATAAAACTCGAGGGCATGAAACATGTTTGGCATTGCCCAAATTTAAAGGTTAAGCCAGTACAAGTTAATAACACTAGAGGGCATGAAGCTTATTTGGCATTGCTCGATTTTAAAAGCTAAGGCCAGTCCGAGTTAATAAAACCCGAGGGCATGAAGCTTATTAGGGATTGCCTGAATTTAAAGGCTAAGGCAAGTCCGAGTTAATAAAACTCGTGGGCATGAAACTTATTTTGCATTGCTCGAATTTAAAGGCTAAGGCCCGTCCGGTTTAAGAAAACTCGATGGCATGAAGCTTATTTGGCATTACCCGAATTTAAAGGCTAAGGCCAGTTCGAGTTAATCAAAAACTCGAGGGCATGACGCTTATTTGGCATTGCCTGAATTCAAAGGCTTAGGCAGTCCGAGTTAATAACACTCGAGGGAATGGAGCTTATTTTGCATTGGCCGAATTTAAAGGCTAAGGCCAGTCCAAGTTAATAAAATGCGAGGGCATGAGGCTAATTTGGCATTGCTCTTATTTAAAGACTGGGTCTAGTCCGAGTTAATAAAACTCGAGGTCATGAAGATTATTTGGCATTGCCCGAATTTTAAGGCTTAGGACAGTCCGAGTTAACAAAATCCGAGGCATGAATCTTATTTGGCATTGCCGTAATTTAAAGGTTAAGGCCAATACGAGTTAATAAAACTCGAGGGGATGAAGCTTATTTGGCATTGCCCAAATTTAAAGGCTAAGGTCAGTCCGAGTTAATAAAACTCGAGGGCATGAAGCTTATTTGGCATTGCCCGAATTTAAAGGCTAAGGCAAATTCGAGTTAATAAAACTCGAGGGCATTTAGCTTATTTGGCATTTCCCGAATTTAAAGGCTAAGGCCAGTCCAAGTTAATAAAACTCGAGGGCATGAAGCTCATTTGGCATTGACCGAATTTAAAAGCTATGACCAATCCAAGTTAATAAAACTCGAGGGCATAAAGTTTATTTGGCATTGGCCGAATTTAAAGGCTAAAGCCAGTCCGAGTTAATAAAACACGAGGGCATGAAGCTTATTTGGCATTGCCTGAATTTAAAGGCTAAGACAATACAAGTTAATAACACTAGAGGGCATGAAGCTTATTTGGCATTTCCCTGTTTCAAAAGCTAAGGCCAGTCTGAGTTAATAAAACTCGAGGGCATGAAGTTTATTTTGCATTGCCGAAATTTTAAGGCTAAGGCCAGCCCGAGTTAATAAAACTCGAGGGCATGAAGCTTATTTGGCATTGCCAGAATTTAAAGGCTAAGGCCAGTCTGAGTTAATAAAACTCGATGGCATAAAGCTTTTTTGGCATTTCCCGAATTTAAAGGCTAAGGCCAGTCCGAGTTAATAAAAAATTCGAGGGAATGAAGCTTATTTGGCATTGCCCGAATTTAAAGGCTAAGGCCAGTTTGAGTTACTAAAACTCGAGGGCATGAAACTTATTTGGCATTTCCCGAATTTAAAGGCTAAGGCCAGTCCGAGTTAATAAAACTCGAGGGAATGAAGCTTATTTGGCATTGACCGAATTTAAATCTAAGACCAATCGAGTTAATAAAACTCGAGGGCATGTAGCTTATTTGGCATTGGACGAATTTAAAGGCTAAGGCTAGTCCGAGTTAATAAAACCCGAGGGCATGAAGCTTATTTGGTGTTTTCCGAATTTAAAGGTTAAGCCAGTACAAGTTAATAACACTAGAGGGCACGAAGATTATTTGGCATTGCCCGGTTATAAAAGCTAAGGTGAGTCCGAGTTAATAAAACTCGAGGACAAGAAGCTTATTTTGTATTGCCTAAATTTAAAGGCTAAGGTCAGTCCGAGTTAATAAAACTCGAGGGCAAGAAGCTTATTTGGTATTGCCTGAATTTAAAGGCTAAGGTCAGTCCGAGTTAATAAAACTCGAGGGCAAGAAGCTTATTTTGCATAGCCCGAATTAAAAAGCTAAGGCCAGTTCGAGTTAATAAAACTCGAGGGCATGAAGCTTATTTGGCATTTCCTGAATTTGAAGGCTAAGGCCAGTCAGAGTTAATAAAACTCGAGGGCATGAAGCTTATTTGGCATTGACCGAATTTAAAGGCTAAGGCCAGTCCGAGTAAAAAAAACTCGAGGGCATGCCGAATGTAAAGGTTAAGCCAGTACAAGTTAATAACACTATAGGGCATGAAGCTTATTTTGCATTGCCCGGTTTTAAAAGACAAGGCCAGTCCGAGTTAATAAAACCCGAGGGCATGAAGTTTATTTGGCGTTTTACGAATTTAAAGGTTAAGCCAGTACAAGTTAATAACACTAGAGGGCATGAAGATTATTTGGCATTGCCCGGTTATAAAAGCTAAGGCGAGTCCGAGTTAATAAAACTCGAGGGCATGAATCTTATTTGGCTTTGCCTGAATTTAAAGGTTAAGGCCAATACGAGATAATAAAACTCGAGGGTTAGAAGCTTATTTGGTATTGCCTGAATTTAAAGGCTAAGGTCAGTCCGAGTTAATAAAACTCGAGGGCATGAAGCTTATTTTGCATTGCCCGAATTTAAAGGCTAAGGCCAGTTCGAGTTAATAAAACTCGAGGGCATGAAGCTTATTTGGCATTTCCCGAATTTTAAGGCTAAGGCCAGTCGGAGTTAATAAAACTCGAGGGCATGAAACTTATATGGCATTGCCCGAATTTAAAGGTTAAGCCAGTACAAGTTAATAACACTAGAGGGCATGAAGCTTATTTGGCATTGCCCGGTTTTAAAAGCTAAGGCCAGTCCGAGTTAATAAAACCCGAGGGCATGAAGCTTATTTGGCATTGCCAGAATTTAAAGGCTAAGGCTAGTCCGAGTTAATAAAACTCGAGGGCATGAAGCTTATTTTGCATAGGTCTAATTTAAAGGCTAAGGCCCGTCCGAGTTAATAAAACTCGATGGCATGAAGCTTATTTGGCATTGCCCGAATTTAAAGGCTAAGGCCAGTTCGAGTTAATCAAAAACTCGAGGGCATGAAGCTTAATTGGCATTGCCCGAATTCAAAGGCTTAGGCAGTCCGAGTTAATAACACTCGAGGGAATGAAGCTTATTTGGCATTGGCCGAATTTAAAGGCTAAGGCCAGTCCGAGTTAATAAAACTCGAGGGCATGAAGCTTATTTTGCATTGCTCGAATTTAAAGGCTAAGGCCCGTCCGAGTTAATAAAACTCGATGGCATGAAGCTTATTTGGCATTGCCCGATTTTAAAGGTTAAGCCAGTACAAGCTAATAACACTAGTGGGCATGTAACGACCCGACCGGTCGTTTCGAGAGTTATAACCCCATTTTCCCCATTCCTACTTCTTTTTGTGTTATTCAGCTATATTATGTTATATCGGGTTAGTTGGTTCGAGTCCGGAAGGAACTCGAAGTGAAATGAGACACTTAGTCTCATAATTGAAAATTTTAAGTTTGAAAAGTGGACCGGATAGACCTATGTGTAAACGACCCCGGATTTGAATTTTGATGATTCCAATAGCTCAGTATGGTAATTTTGGGCTTAGGAGTGTGTCCGGAATATTATTTGGAAGTCCGTAGAGGAATTCGGCTTGAAATACCGAAAGTTTTATTTTTTGAGAAGTTTGACCGGGAGGTTGAATTTTTGATATCGGGGTCGGAATCCGATTATGAAAATTGGAATACCTCTGTTATGTCATTTAGGACTTGTGTGCAAAATTTGAGGTCAATCGGACGTGATTTGATAGGTTCCGGAGTTTTTTGTAGAAATTAGAAATTTCAAAGTTCATTAGACTTGAATTGGTGGGTAATACATGGTTTTAGCGTTGTTTGAGGTGATTTGAGGATTCGACTATGTTCGTATGATGTTTTAGGACTTGTTGGTATATTTGGTTGAGGTTCCGAGGACCTCGGGTGAGTTTCGGAGGTTAACGGATCAAAAATTGAACTATAACAGCTGCTGCAATTTTCTTTTTGTTGGAAATTTCTTCTGCCAGAAATCTCTCAGAATCGAGCCCAGGGTCGAGGGCCACGATTGAAGCCATGATCGAGCCCAGAGTCGAGGGCCATGATCGAAGCCATGATCGAGCCCAGGGTCGAGGGTCACGGTCGAAGGCCGGGTCGAAGACATGATCGAAGGGCCAGGATCGAGAACTAGGATCGAGGACCTCGATCGAAGACCTCGATCGAAGGCCAAGATCGAAGGCCAAGATCGAGGCAGAACCGAGGTTGTCTGGGCAGAATTATAAAAACATGGACTTCGTCCCATTTGCCATTTTTGAGAAATTGGAGCTTGAGGAGAGACGATTTTTGATATATTTTCAAGGAAAACTTGAGGTAAGTCCCTTGTGATCATTTCTACTCCATAATATTAAATTATCATCGAATAATCCGACTAGATTACATGATTTTGAGGTGTAAATCGGAGATTGGAACTTAGAAATTTGGAAATAAGATTTGTAGATTTGAGGGTCGAGTTGAGGTCGGATTTTGGTAAAATTGGTATGAGTAGACTCGTGGTTGAATGGGCTTTCGGATTTTGTAACTTTTGTCGGGTTCAAGATGTGGGCCCCTCAAGCAATATTTGAGCTAATTTTCAGATTTTTATGGGAAAAATCATTATTATCTTGTGGAATTAATTCCAATGAATTTTATTGACTAAAACGAATTATTTATGACCAGATTCGAGACGTTTGGAGACCAATTCACGAGGAAAGGGCATTGCAGAATAAGAATTTTGCGGTTTGAGGTAAGTAACGATTGTAAATCTAGTCCCGAGGGTATGAAACCCCGGATTTCGTATCATTCTACTATTTTTTTAAGTGACGCACATGCTAGGTGACGGGCGTGTGGGCGTGCACTATTGGGGAATTATGACTTGGTCCGCCCCGCAGCAACTATAAAGTAGCATATTTTGTTGAAACCATTTGATACTTATATGTTTTAGAAAGAATTTCTGTAAATTGGGCTGAATGCCATGTTTGGGCCTTGCGCCAATGCTGTTTGGACCCTTAGGGGCTGCTTCTTACCATCCTCTCACTGTTTTTGATTGAAAATCTATACTCAGTCATGTTTATACTTGTTTACTGCATAACTCAGTTGTATGACTCTATTTTGATGCATATAAATGTTTTGGGCCGAATGCCCTGTTTTACTGAAATGCCCGAGTGGCTTGAGAGGTTTATGACTGAGTGAGGCCGAGGGATTGATTTGTGAGGATGAGTGTGGATCAGGGCTGCCCGCCTGCAGCATATTTATGACTGAGTGAGGCCGAGGGCCTGATTTGTGAGGATGAGTATGGATCGGAGCTGCCTGCCAGCATCATACTTTATTATTTTGGCACGTGAGTTGTCCGTGCAGATTATAGCGCTTGGGTTGAAGGAGCCCCTCCGGAGTCTGTACACACCCCCAGTGAGTGCAGGTACCTACTGAGTGCGAGTGCCGAGTGCTGAGTGACTGGGAGGCATGAGTGATTGTGAGGTATGTCCGAGTGGCAAGAGTGATTGTGAGGTATGCCCGATTAGCACGAGTGACTGTGAGGTTTGCTCGAGGGGCTGTATATGAGTGATGTTTTGCCCGAGGGGCTGTTTATGATTTCATCATTTTTGCTCACCTTTGCATTGAGCCTTTGCTTGAAAAACTGTTGGAAAAATGTCTTTAAATGATTTTTTTTACTAGAACTAGGTTTAAACTAGATAATTTGATTCAAATCCTGTTTTTTTTAAAAAAGCATGTGGTATTTTACTGATATTTCCCGATATGAATGTTAATAAAACTCGAGGACATAAAGTTTATTTGTCATTGGCCGAATTTATAGGCTAAGGCCAGTCCGAGTTAATAAAACTCGAGGGCATGAAGCTTATTTGGCATTGGCCGAATTTAAAGGCTAAGGCCAGTCCGAGATAATAAAACGCGAGGGCATGAAGCTTATTTGGCATTGCCCGAATGTAAAGGTTAAGCCAGTACAAGTTAATAACACTAAAGGGCATAAAGCTTATTTTGCATTGCCCGGTTTTAAAAGCTAAGGCCAGTCTGAGTTAATAAAACCCGAGGGCATGAAGCTTATTAGGGATCGCCCGAATTTAAAGGCTAAGGCTAGTCCGAGTTAATAAAACTCGAGGGCATGAAGCTTATTTTTCATTTCCCGAATTTAAAGGCTAAGGCCAGTTCCAGTTAATAAAACTCGATGGCATGAAGCTTATTTGGCATTACCCGAATTTAAAGGCTATGGCCAGTCCGAGTTAATCAAAGACTCGAGGGCATGAAGCTTATTTGGCATTGCCCAAATTTAAAGGCTAAGGCCAGTCCGAATTAATAAAACTCGAGGGAATGAAGGTTATTTGGCATTGCCCAAATTTAAAGGCTAAGGCCAGTTCGAGTTAATAAAACTCGAGGGCATGAGGCTTATTTGGAATTGCCGAATTTAAAGCCAAGGCCAGTCCGAGCTCATAAAATTCGTGGGCATGAAACGTATTTGGCATTGCCCGAATTTAAAGGTTAAGCCAGTACAAGTTAATAACACTAGAGGGCATGAAGTTTATTTGGCATTGCCCGAATTTAAAGGCTATGGCCAGTCCGAGTTAATCAAAGGACTTGAGGGCATGAAGCTTATTTGGCATTGCCCGAATTTAAAGGCTAAGGACAGTCCGAATTAATAAAACTTGAGGGAATGAAGGTTATTTGGCATTGCCCGAATTTAAAGGCTAAGGCCAGTTCGAGTTTATAAAACTCGAGGGCATGAAGCTTATTTGGAATTGCCGAATTTAAAGCCAAGGCCAGTCCGAGTTCATAAAATTCGTGGGCATGAAACGTATTTGGCATTGCCCGAATTTAAAGGTTAAGCCAGTACAAGTTAATAACACTAGAGGGCATGAAGTTTATTTGGCATTGCCCGAATTTAAAGGCTATGGCCAGTCCGAGTTAATCAAAGACTCGAGGGCATGAAGCTTATTTGGCATTGCCCGAATTTAAAGGCTAAGGCCAGTCCGAATTAATAAAACTCGAGGGAATGAAGGTTATTTGGCATTGCACGAATTTAAAGGCTAAGGCCAGTTCGAGTTTATAAAACTCCAGGGCATGAAGCTTATTTGGCATTGCCCAAATTTAAAGCCAAGGCCAGTCCGAGTTCATAAAACTCGAGGGCATGAAACGTGTTTGGCATTGCCCAAATTTAAAGGTTAAGCCAGCACAAGTTAATAACACTAGAGGGCATGAAGCTTATTTGGCATTGCCCGATTTTAAAAGCTAAGGCCAGTCCGAGTTAATAAAACTTGAGGGCATGAAGCTTATTAGGGAATGCCTGAATTTAAAGGCTAAGGCAAGTCCGAGTTAATAAAACTCGTGGGCATGAAACTTATTTTGCATTGCTCGAATTTAAAGGCTAAGGCCCGTCCGAGTTAAGAAAACTCGATGGCATGAAGCTTATTTGGCATTGCCCGAATTTAAAGGCTAAGGCCAGTTCGAGGTAATCAAAAACTCGAGGGCATGACTCTTATTTGGCATTGCCCGAATTTAAAGGTTGAGCCAGTACAAGTTAATAACACTAGAGGGCATGTAACGACCCGACCGGTCGTTTCGAGAGTTATAACCCCGTTTTCCCCATTCCTACTTCTTTTTGTGTTATTCAGCTATATTATGTTATATCGAGTTAGTTGGTTTGAGTCCGGAAGGAACTCGAAGTGAAATGAGACACTTAGTCTCATAATTGAAAATTTTAAGTTTGAAAAGTGGACCGGATATGGACCTATGTGTAAATGACCCCTGATTTGAATTTTGATGATTCCAATAGCTCAGTATGGTGATTTTGGGCTTAGGAGTGTGTCCGAAATATTATTTGGAAGTCCATAGAGGAATTCGACTTGAAATAGCGAAAGTTTTATTTTTTGAGAAGTTTGACTGAGAGGTTGACTTTTTGATACCGGGGTTGGAATCCGATTATGAAAATTGGAACACCTCTGTTATGTCATTTAGGACTTGTGTGCAAAATTTGAGGTCAATCAGACGTGATTTGATAGGTTCCGGAGTTGTTTGTAGAAATTAGAAATTTCAAAGTTCATTAGGCTTGAATTGGTGGGTAATTCATGGTTTTAGCGTTGTTTGAGGTGATTTGAGGATTCGACTAAGTTTGTATGATGTTTTAGGACTTGTTGGTATATTTGGTTGAGGTTCCGAGGGCCTCGGGTGAGTTTCGGAGGTTAACGGATCAAAAATTGAACTATAACAGCTACTGCAATTTTCTTTCCGTTGGAAATTTCTTCTGCCAGAAATCTCTCAGAATCGAGCCCAGGGTTGAGGGCCACGATTGAAGCCATGATCGAGCCCAGAGTCGAGGGCCACGATCGAAGCCATGAACGAGCCCAGAGTCGAGGGCCACGATCGAAGCCATGATCGAGCCGAGGGTCGAGGGTCACGGTCGAAGGCCGGGTCGAAGACATGATCGAAGGGCCAGGATCGAGAGCTAGGATCGAGGACCTCGATCGAAGGCCAAGATCGAAGACCTCGATCGAAGGCCAAGATCGAGGCAGAACCGAGGTTGTCTGGGCAGAATTATAAAAACATGGACTTCATCCCATTTGCCATTTTTGAGAAATTGGAGCTTGAGGAGAGACGATTTTTGAAATATTTTCGAGGAAAACTTGAGGTAAGTCCCTTGTGATCATTTCTACTCCATAATATTAAATTATCATCGAATAATCCGACTAGATTACGTGATTTTGAGGTGTAAATCGGAGATTGGAACTTAGAAATTTATAAATAAGATTTGTAGATGTGAGGGTCGAGTTGAGGTCAGATTTTGGTAAAATTGGTATGAGTAGACTCGTGGTTGAATGGGCTTTTAGATTTTGTAACTTTTGTCGGGTTCCGAGATATGGGCCCCTCAAGCAATTTTTGAGCTAATTTTCGGATTTTTATGCGAAAAATCATTATTATCTTGTGGAATTAATTCCAATGAATTTTATTGACTAAAACGATTTATTAATAACCAGATTCGAGACATTTGGAGACCAATTCACGAGGAAAGGGCATTGCAGAATAAGAATTTTGCGGTTTGAGGTAAGTAACGATTGTAAATCTAGTCCTGAGGGTATGAAACTCCGGATTTCGTATCATTTTACTATTTTTTTAAGTGACGCACATGCTAGGTGACAGGCGTGTGGGCATGCACTGTTGGGGAATTATGACTTGGTCCGCCCTGTAGCAACTGTAAAGTTGCATATTTTGTTGAAACCATTTGATACTTATATGTTTTAGAAAGAATTTCTGTAAATTGGGCTGAATGCCATGTTTGGGCCTTGCGCCAATGTTGTTTGGACCCTTAGGGGCTGCTTCTTACCATCCTCTCACTGTTTTTGATTGAAAATCTATACTCAGTCATGTTTATACTTGTTTACTGCATAACTCAGTTGTATGACTCTATTTTGATGCATATAAATGTTTTGGGCCGAATGCCCTGTTTTACTGAAATGCCCGAGTGGCTTGAGAGGTTTATGACTGAGTGAGGCCGAGGGATTGATTTGTGAGGATGAGTGTGGATCAGGGCTGCCCGCCTGCAGCATATTTATGACTGAGTGAGGCCGAGGGCCTGATTTGTAAGGATGAGTGTGGATCGGGGCTGCCCGCCTGCAACATACTTTATTATTTTGGCACGTGAGTTGTCAGTGCAGATTATAGCGCTTGGGGTGAAGGAGCCCCTCCGAAGTCTGTACACACCTCCAATGAGCGCATGTACCTACTGAGTGTGAGTGCTGAGTGTTGAGTGCTGAGTGACTGGGAGGCATGAGTGATTGTGAGGTATGTCCGAGTGGTAAGAGTGATTGTGAGGTATGCCCGATTGGCACGAGTGACTGTGAGGTTTGCCCGAGGGGCTGTATATTAGTGATGTTTTGCCCGAGGGGCTATTTATGATTTCATCATTTTTGCTCACCTTTGCATTGAGCCTTTGTTTGAAAAACTATTGGAAAAATGTCTTTAAATGATTTATTTTACTGGAACTGGGTTTAAACTAGATAATTTGATTCAAATCCTGATTTTTTTTTAAAAAAACATGTGGTATTTTACTGAGATTTCCCGATATGAATGTTATATGCTTTATTGCTCGTCACTACTGCTCAGTCTTTATTTATTATTGTTACATACTGAGTTGGCGTACTCACATTACTCCCTGCACCTTGTGTGCAAATTTAGGTGTAGCTAGACACGGTAGCGGTTATTGAGTGTCCTGGTTGCAGATTTTTCTTAGAGATAGCAAGGTAGTTGTTTGGCGATCACAGCCCCTGCTCTTCTCCCTCTTATCTTCCTCTAGTTGTATTTAGCTATTTTCCGGGCTGAGTTAGCCTTGATATCGTTAGACTGATTGTAGAATAAGCTCATGACTAGTGACACCCCAATGTCGGGCTTTTTTTTCTTTCTGCACTTCTGTTTTTCTTTGATTTGAACTCTTTTAAATGGAGGTTTTATGTCAAATAACCTTGAAATTATCTTTGAAATAAAAATATCGGTTTGTTTTGGAAATGAGTCGGCTTGCCTAGTTCCACGATTGATGCCATCACGGCAGAGGTTAGTTTGGGTCGTGACAGGGCATGAAGTTTATTTGGCATTTCCCGAATTTGAAGGCTAAGGCCAGTCCGAGTTAATCAAAAACTCGAGGGCATAAAGCTTATTTGGCATTGCCCGAATTTGAAGGTTAAGGCTATTCCAAGTTAATAACACTCGGGATCATGAAGCTTATTTGGCATTGCCCGAATTTAAAGGCTAAGGCCAGTCCGAGTTAATAAAACTCGAGGGCATGAAGCTTATTTGGCATTGCCCGAATTTAAAGGCTAAGGCCAGTCCGAGTTAATAAAACTCGAGGGCATGAAGCTTATTTGGCATTGCCCGAATTTAAAGGCTAAGGCTCATCAGAGTTAATCAAAAACTCGAGGGCATAAAGTTTATTTGGCATTGCCCGAATTTAATGGCCAAGGCCAGTCCGAGTTAATAAAACTCGAGGGCATGAAGCTTATTTGGCATTGCCCGATTTTAAAGGTTAAGCCAGTACAAGTTAATAACACTAGAGGGCATGAAGCTTATATGGCATTTCCCGAATTTAATGGCTAAGGCCAGTCCGAGTTAATAAAACTCGAGGGCATGAAGCTTATTTGCATTGCCCGATTTTAAAGGTTAAGACAGTACAAGTTAATAACACTAGAGGGCATGAAGCTTATTTGGCATTGTCCGGTTTTAAAAGCTAAGGCCAGTCCGAGTTAATAAAACACGAGGGCATGATGCTTATTAGGGATTTCCCGAATTTAAAGGCTAAGGCCAGTCCGAGTTAATAAAACTCGAGGGCATAAAGCTTATTTTGCATTTCTCGAATTTAAAGGCTAAGGCTAGTCCGAGTTAATAAAACTCGATGGCATGAAGCTTATTTGGCATTGCCCGAATTTATAGGCTAAGGCCAGTCCGAGTTAATCAAAAACTCGAGGGCATGAAGCTTAATTGGCATTGCCTGAATTTAAAGGCTTAGGTAGTCCGAGTTAATAACACTCGAGTGAATGAAGCTTATTTGGCATTGGCCTAATTTAAAGGCTAAGGCCAGTCCAAGTTAATAAAATGCGTGGGCATGACGCTAATTTGCCATTGCTCGTATTTAAAGGCTAGGTCTAGTCCAAGTTAATAAAACTCGAGGGCATGAAGATTATTTGGCATTGTTCAAATTTAAAGGCTAAGTACAATCCGAGTTAATAAAACCCGAGGGCATGAATCTTATTTGGCATTGCCTGAATTTAAAGGTTAAGGCCAATCTGAGTTAATAAAACTCGAGGGTATGAATCTTTTTTGGCATTGCCTGAATTTAAATGCTAAGGTCAGCCCGAGTTAATAAAACTGAAGGGCATGGAGATTATTTGGCATCGTCCGAATTTAAAGACTAAGGCGAATTCGAGTTAATAAAACTCTAGGGCATGAAGCTTATTTGGCATTTCCCGAATTTAAAGGCTAAGGCCAGTCCGAGTTAATAAAACTCGAGGGCATGAAGCTTATTTGGCATTGACCGAATTTAAAGGTTAAGCCAATACAAGTTAATAACCCTAGAGGGTATGAAGCTTATTTGGCATTTTCCTGTTTTAAAAGCTAAGGCCAGTCCGAGTTAATAAAACCGAGGGCATGAAGCTTATTAGGGATTGCCCAAATTTAAAGGCTAAGGCTAGTCTGAGTTAATAAAACTCGAGGGCATGAATCTTATTTTGTATTGCCCGAATTTAAAGGCTAAGCCCAATCCGAGTTAATAAAACTGGATGGCAAGAAGCTTATTTGGCATTGCCCGAATTTAAATGCTAAGGCCAGTCCGAGTTAATCAATAACTCGAGGGAATAAAGCTTATTTGGCATTGCCCGAATTTAAATGCTACCGCCAGTCCGAGTTAATAAAACTCGAGGGGATGAAGCTTATTTTGCATTGCCCGAATTTAAAGGCTAAGGCCAGTCCGAGTTAATAAAACTCGAGGGCATGAAGCTTATTTGGCATTGCCCGAATTTAAAGGCTAAGGCCAGTCCGAGTTAATAAAACTCCAGGGCATGAAGCTTATTTGGCATTGCTCGAATTTAAAGGCTAGGTCTAGTCCGAGTTAATAAAACTCGAGGGGATGAAGCTTATTTGGCATTGCCAGAATTTAAAGGCTAAGGCCAGTTCGAGTTAATAAAACTCGATGGCATGAAGCTTATTTAGCATTGCCCGAATTTAAAGGCTAAGGCTAGTCCGAGTAAATAGAACTCGAGGGCATGAAGCTTATTTGGCATTGCTCGAATTTAAAGGCTAAGGATAGTCCGAGTTAATATAACTCGAGGGCATGAAGCTTATTTGGCATTGCCCGAATTTAAAGGTTAAGCCAGTACAAGTTAATAACACTAGAGGGCATGAAGCTTATTTGGCATTGCCCGGTTTTAAAAGCTAAGGCCAGTCCGAGTTAATAATACCGAGGGCATGAAGATTATTAGGGATTGCCCGAATTTAAAGGCTAAGGCCAGTCCGAGTTATTAAAACTCGAGGGCATGAAGCTTATTTTGCGTTGCTCGAATTTAAAGGCCAAGGCCAGTCCGAGTTAATAAAATTCGATGGCATGAAGCTTATTTGGCATTTCCCGAATTTAAAGGCTAAGGCCTGTCCGAGTTAATAAAACTCGAGGGCATGAAGCTTATTTGGCATTGACCGAATTTAAAGGTTAAGCCAATACAAGTTAATAACACTAGAGGGCATAAAGCTTATTTGGCATTTCCCTGTTTTAAAAGCTAAGGCCAGTCCGAGTTAATAAAACTGAGCGCATGAAGCTTATTAGGGATTGCCCAAATTTAAAGGCTAAGGCTAGTCCGAGTTAATAAAACTCGAGGGCATGAATCTTATTTTGCATTGCCCGAATTTAAAGGCTAAGGCCAATCCGAGTTAATAAAACTGGATGGCAAGAAGCTTATTTGGCATTGCCCGAATTTAAATGCTAAGGCCAGTCCGAGTTAATCAATAACTCGAGGGAATAAAGCTTATTTGGCATTGCCCGAATTTAAATGCTACCGCCAGTCCGAGTTAATAAAACTCGAGGGCATGAAGCTTATTTTGCATTGCCCGGTTTTAAAAGCTAAGGCCAGTCCGATTTAATAATACCGAGGGCATGAAGATTATTAGGGATTGCCCGAATTTAAAGGCTAAGTCCAATCCGAGTTAATAAAACTCGAGGGCATGAAGCTTATTTTGCGTTGCTCGAATTTAAAGGCCAAGGCCAGTCCGAGTTAATAAAATTCAATGGCATGAAGCTTATTTGGCATTTCCCGAATTTAAAGGCTAAGGCCAGTCCGAGTTAATAAAACTCGAGGGCATGAAGCTAATTTGGCATTGACCGAATTTAAAGGTTAAGCCAATACAAGTTAATAACACTAGAGGGCATGAAGCTTATTTGGCATTTCCCTGTTTTAAAAGCTAAGGCCAGTCCGAGTTAATAAAACTGAGGGCATGAAGCTTATTAGGGATTGCCCAAATTTAAAGGCTAAGGCTAGTCCGAGTTAATAAAACTCGAGGGCATGAATCTTATTTTGCATTGCCCGAATTTAAAGGCTAAGGCCAATCCGAGTTAATAAAATTGGATTGCAAGAAGCTTATTTGGCATCGCCCGAATTTAAATGCTAAGGCCTGTCCGAGTTAATCAATAACTCGAGGGAATAAAGTTTATTTGGCATTGCCCGAATTTAAATGCTACCGTCAGTCCGAGTTAATAAAACTCGAGGGCATGAAGCTTATTTTGCATTGCCTGAATTTAAAGGCTAAGGCCAGTCCGAGTTAATAAAACTCGAGGGTATGAAGCTTATTTGGCATTGCCCGAATTTAAAGGCTAAGGCCAGTCCGAGTTAATAAGACTCGAGGGAATGAAGCTTATTTGGCATTGCTCGAATTTAAAGGCTAGGTCTAGTCCGAGTTAATAAAACTCGAGGGGATGAAGCTTATTTGGCATTGCCAGAATTTAAAGGCTAAGGCCAGTTCGAGTTAATAAAACTCGATGGCATGAAGCTTATTTAGCATTGCCCGAATTTAAAGGCTAAGGCTAGTCCGAGTAAATAGAACTCGAGGGCATGAAGCTTATTTGGCATTGCCCGAATTTAAAGGCTAAGGATAGTCCGAGTTAATATAACTCGAGGGCACGAAGCATATTTGGCATTGCCCGAATTTAAAGGTTAAGCCAGTACAAGTTAATAACACTAGAGGGCATGAAGCTTATTTGGCATTGCCCGGTTTTAAAACCTAAGGCCAGTCCGAGTTAATAATATCGAGGGCATGAAGATTATTAGGGATTGCCCGAATTTAAAGGCTAAGGCCAGTCCGAGTTAATAAAACTCGAGGGCATGAAGCTTATTTTGCGTTGCTCGAATTTAAAGGCCAAGGCCAGTCCGAGTTAATAAAATTCGATGGCATGAAGCTTATTTGGCATTTCCCAAATTTAAAGGCTAAGGCCAGTCCAAGTTAATCAAAAACTCGAGGGCATGAAGCTTATTTGGCATTGCCCGAATTTAAAGGCTAAGGTCAGTCCGAGTTAATAAAACTCCAGGGCATGAAGCTTATTTGGCATTGCCCGAATTTAAAGGCTAAGGCCAGTCCGAGTTAATCAAAAACTCTAGGGCATGAAGCTTAATTGGCATTGCCCGAATTCAAAGGCTTAGGCAGTCCGAGTTAATAACACTCGAGGGAATGAAGCTTATTTGGCATTGGCCGAATTTAAAGGCTAAGGCCAGTCCAAGTTAATAAAACGCGAGGGCATGAAGCTAATTTGGCATTGCTCTTATTTAAATGTTGGGTCTAGTCCGAGTTAATAAAACTCGAGGGCATGAAGATTATTTGGCATTGCCCGAATTTTAAGGCTTAGGACAGTCCGAGTTAAACAAATCTGAGGTATGAATTTTATTTGGTGTTGCCTGAATTTAAAGGTTAAGGCCAATCCGAGTTAATAAAACTCGAGGGCATGAAGCTTTTTTGGCATTGTCCGAATTTAAATGCTAAGGTCAGCCCGAGTTAATAAAACTCGAGGGCATGGAGATTATTTGGCATTGTCCGAATTTAAGGACTAAGGCGAATTCGAGTTAATAAAACTCTAGGGCATGAAGCTTATTTTGCATTTCCCGAATTTAAAGGCTAAGGCCAGTCCGAGTTAATAAAACTCGAGGGCATGAAGCTTATTTGACATTGCCTGAATTAAAAGGCTTTGGCAGTCCGAGTTAATAACACTCGAGGGAATGAAGCTTATTTGGCATTGGCCGAATTTAAAGGCTAGGGCCAGTCCAAGTTAATAAAATGCGAGGGCATGAAGCTAATTTGGCATTGCTCATATTTAAAGGCTGGGTCTAGTCCGAATTAATAAAACTCGAGGGCATGAAGATTATTTGGCACTACCCAAATTTTAAGTCTAAGGACAGTCCGAGTTAATAAAATCTGAGGGAATGAATCTTATTTGGCATTGCCTGAATTTAAAGGTTAAGGCCAATCCGAGTTAATAAAACTAGAGGGCATGAAGCTACTTTGGCATTGCCCGAATTTAAAGGCTAAGGTCAGTCCAAGTTAATAAAACTCGAGGGCATGAAGCTTATTTGGCATTGCCCGAATTTAAAGTCTAAGGCCAATTCGAGTTAATAAAACTCGAGGGCATGAAGCTTATCTAGTCCGAGTTAATAAAATTCGAGGGCATGAAGCTTATTTGGCATTTCCCGAATTTTGAAGGCTAAGGCTAGTCCGAGTTAATAAAAACTCGAGGGCATAAAGCTTATTTGGCATTGCCCGAATTTGAAGGTTACGACTAGTCCGAGTTAATAAAACTCGAGGGCATGAAGCTTATTTGGCATTGCTCGAATTTAAATGCTAAGGCCAGTCCGAGTTAATAAAACTCGAGGCCATGAAGCTTATTTGGCATTGTCCGAATTTAAGGGTAAGGCCAGTCCGAGTTAATAAAACTCGAGGGCATGAAGCTTATTTGGCATTGCCCGAATTTAAAGGCTAAGGCTCATCAGAGTTAATCAAAAACTCGAGGGCATGAAGTGAATTTGGCATTGCCCGAATTTAAAGGCTAAGGCCAGTCCGAGTTAATAAAACTTGATGGCATGAAGCTTATTTGGCATTGCCTTAAAGGCTAAGGCCAGTCCGAGTTAATAAAAAATTCGAGGGCATGAAGCTTATATGGCATTTCTCGAATTTAATGGCTAAGGCCAGTCCGAGTTAATAAAACTCGAGGGCATGAAGCTTATTTGGCATTGCCCGATTTTAAAGGTTAAGCCAGTACAAGTTAATAACACTAGAGGGCATGAAGCTTATTTGGCATTGTTCGGTTTTAAAAGCTAAGGCTAGTCCGAGTTAATAAAACCCGAGGGCATGAAGCTTATTACGGATTGCCCGAATTTAAAGGCTAAGGCCAGTCCGAGTTAATAAAACTCGAGGGCATGAAGCTTATTTTGCATTTCTCGAATTTAAAGGCTAAGGCTAGTCCGAGTTAATAAAACTCGATGGCATGAAGCTTATTTGGCATTGCCCGAATTTATAGGCTAAGGCCAGTCCGAGTTAATCAAAAACTCGAGGGCATGAAGCTTAATTGGCATTGCCCGAATTTAAAGGCTTAGGTAGTCCGAGTTAATGACACTCGAGTGAATGAAGCTTATTTGGCATTGGCCTAATTTAAAGGCTAAGGCCAGTCCAAGTTAATAAAACGCGTGGGCATGACGCAAATTTGCCATTGCTCGAATTTAAAGGCTAGGTCTAGTCCAAGTTAATAAAACTCGGGGGCATGAAGATTATTTGGCATTGTCCGAATTTTAAGGCTAAGTACAATCCGAGTTAATAAAACTCGAGGGCGTGAATCTTATTTGGCATTGTCGGAATTTAAAGGTTAAGGCCAATCCGAGTTAATAAAACTTGAGGGTATGAATCTTTTTTGGCATTGCTTGAATTTAAATGCTAAGGTCAGCCCGAGTTAATAAAACTGAAGGGCATGGAGATTATTTGGCATCGTCCGAATTTAAATACTACGGCGAATTCGAGTTAATAAAACTCTAGGGCATGAAGCTTATTTGGCAATTCCCAAATTTAAAGGCTAAGGCTAGTCCGAGTTAATAAAACTCGAGGGCATGAAGCTTATTTGGCATTGAACGAATTTAAAGGTTAAGCCAATACAAGTTAATAACACTAGAGGGCATGAAGCTTATTTGGCATTGCCCGAATTTAAATGCTAAGGCCAGTCCGAGTTAATCAATATCTCGAGGGAATAAAGCTTATTTGGTATTGCCCGAATTTAAATGCTACCGCCAGTCCGAGTTAATAAAACTCGAGGGCATGAAGCTTATTTTGCATTGCCCGAATTAAAAGGCTAAGGCCAGTCCGAGTTAATAAAACTCGATGGCATGAAGCTTATTTGGCATTGCCCGAATTTATAGGCTAAGGCCAGTCCGAGTTAATCAAAAACTCGAGGGCATGAAGCTTAATTGGCATTGCCTGAATTTAAAGGCTTAGGTAGTCCGAGTTAATAACACTCGAGTGAATGAAGCTTATTTGGCATTGGCCTAATTTAAAGGCTAAGGCCAGTCCAAGTTAATAAAATGCGTGGGCATGACGCTAATTTGCCATTGCTCGTATTTAAAGGCTAGGTCTAGTCCAAGTTAATAAAACTCGAGGGCATGAAGATTATTTGGCATTGTCCAAATTTTAAGGCTAAGTACAATCCGAGTTAATAAAACCCGAGGGCATGAATCTTATTTGGCATTGCCTGAATTTAAAGGTTAAGGCCAATCCGAGTTAATAAAACTCGAGGGTATGAATCTTTTTTGGCATTGCTGAATTTAAATGCTAAGGTCAGCCCGAGTTAATAAAACTGAAGGGCATGGAGATTATTTGGCATCGTCCGAATTTAAAGACTAAGGCGAATTCGAGTTAATAAAACTCTAGGGCATGAAGCTTATTTGGCATTTCCCGAATTTAAAGGCTAAGGCCAGTCCGAGTTAATAAAACTCGAGGGCATGAAGCTTATTTGGCATTGACCGAATTTAAAGGTTAAGCCAATACAAGTTAATAACCCTAGAGGGTATGAAGCTTATTTGGCATTTTCCTGTTTTAAAAGCTAAGGCCAGTCCGAGTTAATAAAACCGAGGGCATGAAGCTTATTAGGGATTGCCCAAATTTAAAGGCTAAGGCTAGTCTGAGTTAATAAAACTCGAGGGCATGAATCTTATTTTGTATTGCCCGAATTTAAAGGCTAAGCCCAATCCGAGTTAATAAAACTGGATGGCAAGAAGCTTATTTGGCATTGCCCGAATTTAAATGCTAAGGCCAGTCCGAGTTAATCAATAACTCGAGGGAATAAAGCTTATTTGGCATTGCCCGAATTTAAATGCTACCGCCAGTCCGAGTTAATAAAACTCGAGGGGATGAAGCTTATTTTGCATTGCCCGAATTTAAAGGCTAAGGCCAGTCCGAGTTAATAAAACTCGAGGGCATGAAGCTTATTTGGCATTGCCCGAATTTAAAGGCTAAGGCCAGTCCGAGTTAATAAAACTCGAGGGCATGAAGCTTATTTGGCATTGCTCGAATTTAAAGGCTAGGTCTAGTCCGAGTTAATAAAACTCGAGGGGATGAAGCTTATTTGGCATTGCCAGAATTTAAAGGCTAAGGCCAGTTCGAGTTAATAAAACTCGATGGCATGAAGCTTATTTAGCATTGCCCGAATTTAAAGGCTAAGGCTAGTCCGAGTAAATAGAACTCGAGGGCATGAAGCTTATTTGGCATTGCTCGAATTTAAAGGCTAAGGATAGTCCGAGTTAATATAACTCGAGGGCATGAAGCTTATTTGGCATTGCCCGAATTTAAAGGTTAAGCCAGTACAAGTTAATAACACTAGAGGGCATGAAGCTTATTTGGCATTGCCCGGTTTTAAAAGCTAAGGCCAGTCCGAGTTAATAATACCGAGGGCATGAAGATTATTAGGGATTGCCCGAATTTAAAGGCTAAGGCCAGTCCGAGTTATTAAAACTCGAGGGCATGAAGCTTATTTTGCGTTGCTCGAATTTAAAGGCCAAGGCCAGTCCGAGTTAATAAAATTCGATGGCATGAAGCTTATTTGGCATTTCCCGAATTTAAAGTTTAAGGCCAGTCCGAGTTAATAAAACTCGAGGGCATGAAGCCTATTTGGCATTGACCGAATTTAAAGGTTAAGCCAATACAAGTTAATAACACTAGAGGGCATAAAGCTTATTTGGCATTTCCCTGTTTTAAAAGCTAAGGCCAGTCCGAGTTAATAAAACTGAGCGCATGAAGCTTATTAGGGATTGCCCAAATTTAAAGGCTAAGGCTAGTCCGAGTCAATAAAACTCGAGGGCATGAATCTTATTTTGCATTGCCCGAATTTAAAGGCTAAGGCCAATCCGAGTTAATAAAACTGGATGGCAAGAAGCTTATTTGGCATTGCCCGAATTTAAATGCTAAGGCCAGTCCGAGTTAATCAATAACTCGAGGGAATAAAGCTTATTTGGCATTGCCCGTATTTAAATGCTACCGCCAGTAAGAGTTAATAAAACTCGAGGGCATGAAGCTTATTTTGCATTGCCCGGTTTTAAAAGCTAAGGCCAGTCCGAGTTAATAATACCGAGGGCATGAAGATTATTAGGGATTGCCCGAATTTAAAGGCTAAGGCCAATCCGAGTTAATAAAACTCGAGGGCATGAAGATTATTTTGCGTTGCTCGAATTTAAAGGCCAAGGCCAGTCCGAGTTAATAAAATTCAATGGCATGAAGCTTATTTGGCATTTCCCGAATTTAAAGGCTAAGGCCAGTCCGAGTTAATAAAACTCGAGGGCATGAAACTTATTTGGCATTGACCGAATTTAAAGGTTAAGCCAATACAAGTTAATAACACTAGAGGGCATGAAGCTTATTTGGCATTTCCCTGTTTTAAAAGCTAAGGCCAGTCCGAGTTAATAAAACTGAGGGCATGAAGCTTATTAGGGATTGCCCAAATTTAAAGGCTAAGGCTAGTCCGAGTTAATAAAACTCGAGGGCATGAATCTTATTTTGCATTGCCCGAATTTAAAGGCTAAGGCCAATCCGAGTTAATAAAATTGGATTGCAAGAAGCTTATTTGGCATCGCCCGAATTTAAATGCTAAGGCCTGTCCGAGTTAATCAATAACTCGAGGGAATAAAGTTTATTTGGCATTGCCCGAATTTAAATGCTACCGTCAGTCCGAGTTAATAAAACTCGAGGGCATGAAGCTTATTTTGCATTGCCTGAATTTAAAGGCTAAGGCCAGTCCGAGTTAATAAAACTCGAGGGTATGAAGCTTATTTGGCATTGCCCGAATTTAAAGGCTAAGGCCAGTCCGAGTTAATAAGACTCGAGGGAATGAAGCTTATTTGGCATTGCTCGAATTTAAAGGCTAGGTCTAGTCCGAGTTAATAAAACTCGAGGGGATGAAGCTTATTTGGCATTGCCAGAATTTAAAGGCTAAGGCCAGTTCGAGTTAATAAAACTCGATGGCATGAAGCTTATTTAGCATTGCCCGAATTTAAAGGCTAAGGCTAGTCCGAGTAAATAGAACTCGAGGGCATGAAGCTTATTTGGTATTGCCCGAATTTAAAGGCTAAGGATAGTCCGAGTTAATATAACTCGAGGGCACGAAGCATATTTGGCATTGCCCGAATTTAAAGGTTAAGCCAGTACAAGTTAATAACACTAGAGGGCATGAAGCTTATTTGGCATTGCCCGGTTTTAAAACCTAAGGCCAGTCCGAGTTAATAATATCGAGGGCATGAAGATTATTAGGGATTGCCCGAATTTAAAGGCTAAGGCCAGTCCGAGTTAATAAAACTCGAGGGCATGAAGCTTATTTTGCGTTGCTCGAATTTAAAGGCCAAGGCCAGTCCGAGTTAATAAAATTCGATGGCATGAAGCTTATTTGGCATTTCCCAAATTTAAAGGCTAAGGCCAGTCCAAGTTAATCAAAAACTCGAGGGCATGAAGCTTATTTGGCATTGCCCGAATTTAAAGGCTAAGGTCAGTCCGAGTTAATAAAACTCCAGGGCATGAAGCTTATTTGGCATTGCCCGAATTTAAAGGCTAAGGCCAGTCCGAGTTAATCAAAAACTCTAGGGCATGAAGCTTAATTGGCATTGCCCGAATTCAAAGGCTTAGGCCAGTCCGAGTTAATAACACTCGAGGGAATGAAGCTTATTTGGCATTGGCCGAATTTAAAGGCTAAGGCCAGTCCAAGTTAATAAAACGCGAGGGCATGAAGCTAATTTGGCATTGCTCTTATTTAAATGTTGGGTCTAGTCCGAGTTAATAAAACTCGAGGGCATGAAGATTATTTGGCATTGCCCGAATTTTAAGGCTTAGGACAGTCCGAGTTAAACAAATCTGAGGTATGAATTTTATTTGGTGTTGCCTGAATTTAAAGGTTAAGGCCAATCCGAGTTAATAAAACTCGAGGGCATGAAGCTTTTTTGGCATTGTCCGAATTTAAATGCTAAGGTCAGCCCGAGTTAATAAAACTCGAGGGCATGGAGATTATTTGGCATTGTCCGAATTTAAGGACTAAGGCGAATTCGAGTTAATAAAACTCTAGGGCATGAAGCTTATTTTGCATTTCCCGAATTTAAAGGCTAAGGCCAGTCCGAGTTAATAAAACTCGAGGGCATGAAGCTTATTTGGCATTGCCTGAATTAAAAGGCTTTGGTAGTCCGAGTTAATAACACTCGAGGGAATGAAGCTTATTTGGCATTGGCCGAATTTAAAGGCTAGGGCCAGTCCAAGTTAATAAAATGCGAGGGCATGAAGCTAATTTGGCATTGCTCATATTTAAAGGCTGGGTCTAGTCTGAATTAATAAAACTCAAGGGCATGAAGATTATTTGGCACTACCCAAATTTTAAGTCTAAGGACAGTCCGAGTTAATAAAATCTGAGGGAATGAATCTTATTTGGCATTGCCTGAATTTAAAGGTTAAGGCCAATCCGAGTTAATAAAACTAGAGGGCATGAAGCTACTTTGGCATTGCCCGAATTTAAAGGCTAAGGTCAGTCCAAGTTAATAAAACTCGAGGGCATGAAGCTTATTTGGCATTGCCCGAATTTAAAGTCTAAGGCCAATTCGAGTTAATAAAACTCGAGGGCATGAAGCTTATCTAGTCCGAGTTAATAAAATTCGAGGGCATGAAGCTTATTTGGCATTTCCCGAATTTTGAAGGCTAAGGCTAGTCCGAGTTAATCAAAAACTCGAGGGCATAAAGCTTATTTGGCATTGCCCGAATTTGAAGGCTACGACTAGTCCGAGTTAATAAAACTCGAGGGCATGAAGCTTATTTGGCATTGCTCGAATTTAAATGCTAAGGCCAGTCCGAGTTAATAAAACTCGAGGCCATGAAGCTTATTTGGCATTGTCCGAATTTAAGGGTAAGGCCAGTCCGAGTTAATAAAACTCGAGGGCATGAAGCTTATTTGGCATTGCCCGAATTTAAAGGCTAAGGCTCATCAGAGTTAATCAAAAACTCGAGGGCATGAAGTGAATTTGGCATTGCCCGAATTTAAAGGCTAAGGCCAGTCCGAGTTAATAAAACTTGATGGCATGAAGCTTATTTGGCATTGCCTTAAAGGCTAAGGCCAGTCCGAGTTAATAAAAAATTCGAGGGCATGAAGCTTATATGGCATTTCCCGAATTTAATGGCTAAGGCCAGTCCGAGTTAATAAAACTCGAGGGTATGAAGCTTATTTGGCATTGCCCAATTTTAAAGGTAAAGCCAGTACAAGTTAATAACACTAGAGGGCATGAAGCTTATTTGGCATTGTCCGGTTTTAAAAGCTAAGGCTAGTCCGAGTTAATAAAACCCGAGGGCATGAAGCTTATTAGGGATTGCCCGAATTTAAAGGCTAAGGCCAGTCCGAGTTAATAAAACTCGAGGGCATGAAGCTTATTTTGCATTTCTTGAATTTAAAGGCTAAGGCTAGTCCGAGTTAATAAAACTCGATGGCATGAAGCTTATTTGGCATTGCCCGAATTTATAGGCTAAGGCCAGTCCGAGTTAATCAAAAACTCGAGGGCATGAAGCTTAATTGGCATTGCCCGAATTTAAAGGCTTAGGTAGTCCGAGTTAATGACACTCGAGTGAATGAAGCTTATTTGGCATTGGCCTAATTTAAAGGCTAAGGCCAGTCCAAGTTAATAAAACGCGTGGGCATGACGCAAATTTGCCATTGCTCGAATTTAAAGGCTAGGTCTAGTCCAAGTTAATAAAACTCGGGGGCATGAAGATTATTTGGCATTGTCCGAATTTTAAGGCTAAGTACAATCCGAGTTAATAAAACTCGAGGGCGTGAATCTTATTTGGCATTGTCGGAATTTAAAGGTTAAGGCCAATCCGAGTTAATAAAACTTGAGGGTATGAATCTTTTTTGGCATTGCCTTAATTTAAATGCTAAGGTCAGCCCAAGTTAATAAAACTGAAGGGCATGGAGATTATTTGGCATCGTCCGAATTTAAATACTACGGCGAATTTGAGTTAATAAAACTCTAGGGCATGAAGCTTATTTGGCAATTCCCAAATTTAAAGGCTAAGGCTAGTCCGAGTTAATAAAACTCGAGGGCATGAAGCTTATTTGGCATTGACCGAATTTAAAGGTTAAGCCAATACAAGTTAATAACACTAGAGGGCATAAAGCTTATTTGGCATTGCCCGAATTTAAATGCTAAGGCCAGTCCGAGTTAATCAATATCTCGAGGGAATAAAGCTTATTTGGCATTGCCCGAATTTAAATGCTACCGCCAGTCCGAGTTAATAAAACTCGAGGGCATGAAGCTTATTTTGCATTGCCCGAATTTAAAGGCTAAGGCCAGTCCGAGTTAATAAAACTCGAGGGCATGAAGCTTATTTGGCATTGCCTGAATTTAAAGGCTAAGGCCAGTCCGAGTTAATAAAACTCGAGGGCATGAAGCTTATTTGGCATTGCTCGGATTTAAAGGCTAGGTCTAGTCTGAGTTAATAAAACTCGAGGGCATGAAGCTTATTTGGCATTGCCAGAATTTAAAGGCTAAGGCCAGTCCGAGTTAATAAAACTCGATGGCATGAAGCTTATTTGGCATTGCCCAAATTTAAAGGTTAAAGCCAGTCCGAGTTAATAAAACTCGAGGGCATGAAGCTTATTTGGCATTGCTCGAATTTAAAGGCTAGGTCTAGTCCGAGTTAATAAAACTCGAGGGCATGAAGCTTATTTGGCATTGCCAGAATTTAAAGGCTAAGGCCAGTCCGAGTTAATAAAACTCGAGGGCATGAAGCTTATTTGGCATTGCCCGAATTTCAAGGCTAAGACCAGTCCGAGTAAATAGAACTCGAGGGCATGAAGCTTATTTGGCATTGCCCGAATTTAAAGGCTAAGGATAGTCCGAGTTAATATAACTCGAGGGCATGAAACTTATTTGGCATTGCCCGAATTTAAAGGTTAAGCCAGTACAAGTTAATAACACTAGAGGGCATGAAGCTTATTTGGCATTGCCCGGTTTTAAAAGCTAAAGCCAGTCCGATTTAATAAAACCCGAGGGCATGAAGATTATTAGGGATTGCCCGAATTTAAAGGCTAAGGCAAGTCCGAGTTAATAAAACGCGAGGGCATGATGCTTATTTTGTGTTGCTCGAATTTAAAGGCCAAGGCCAGTCCGAGTTAATAAAATTCGATGGCATAAAGCTTATTTGGCATTTCCCGAATTTAAAGGCTAAGGCTCATCAGAGTTAATAAAAAACTCGAGGGCATGAAGCTTATTTAGCATTGCCCGAATTTAAAGGCCAAGGCCAGTCCAAGTTAATAAAACTCGATGGCATGAAGCTTATTTGGCATTGTCCGAATTTAAAGGCTAAGGCCAGTCCGAGTTAATAAAATATTCGAGGGAATGAAGCTTATATGGCATTTCCCGAATTTAAAGGCTTAGGCCAGTCCGAGTTAATAAAACTTAAGGGCATGAAGCTTATTTGGTATTGCCCGATTTTAAAGGTTATGCCAGTACAAGTTAATAACACTAGAGGGCATGAAGCTTATTTGGCATTGTCCGGTTTTAAAAGCTAAGGCCAGTCAAAGTTAATAAAACCCGAGGCCATGAAGCTTATTAGGGATTGCCCGAATTTAAAGGCTAAGGCCAGTCCGAGTTAATAAAACTCGAGGGAATGAAGCTTATTTTGCTTTTCTAGAATTTAAAGGCTAAGGCTAGTCCGAGTTAATAAAACTCGATGGCATGAAGATTATTTGGCATTGCCCGAATTTATAGGCTAAGGCCAGTCCGAGTTAATCAAAAACTCGAGGGCATGAAGCTTAATTGGCATTGCCCGAATTCAAAGGCTTAGGCAGTCCGAGTTAATAACACTCGAGGGAATGAAGCTTATTTAGCATTGGCGGAATTTAAAGGCTAAGGCCAGTCCAAGTTAATAAAACGCGAGGGCATGAAGCTAATTTGGCATTGCTCTTATTTAAATGTTGGGTTTATTCCGAGTTAATAAAAATCGAGGGCATGAAGATTATTTGGCATTGCTCGAATTTTAAGGCTTAGGACAGTCCGAGTTTAAAAAATCCGAGGCATGAATCTTATTTGGCATTGCTTGAATTTAAAGGTTAAGGCCAATCCGAGTTAATAAAACTCGAGGGCATGAAGATTTTTTGGCATTGCCCGAATTTAAATGCTAAGGTCAGCCCGAGTTAATAAAACTCGAGGGCATGGAGATTATTTGGCATTGTCCGAATTTAAAGACTAAGGCGAATTCGAGTTAATAAAACTCTAGGGCATGAAGCTTATTTGGCATTTCCCGAATTTACAGGCTAAGGCCAGTCCGAGTTAATAAAACTCGAGGGCATGAAGCTTATTTGGCATTGACCGAATTTAAAGGTTAAGCCAATACAAGTTAATAACACTAGAGGGCATGAAGCTTATTTGGCATTTCCATGTTTTAAAAGCTAAGGCTAGTCCGAGTTAATAAAACCGAGGGCATGAAGCTTATTAGGGAGTGCCCGAATTTAAAGGCTAAGGCTAGTCCGAGTTGATAAAACTCGAAGGCATGAAGCTTATTTTGCATTGCCCGAATTTAAAGGCTAAGGCCAATCCGAGTTAATAAAACTGGATGGCATGAAGCTTATTTGGCATTGCCCGAATTTCAAGGCTAAGGCCAGTCCGAGTTAATCAATAACTCGAGGGAATAAAGCTTATTTGGCCTTGCCCGAATTTAAATGCTACCGCCAGTCGGAGTAAATAAAACTCGAGGGCATGAAGCTTATTTTGCATTGCCCGAATTTAAAGTCTAAGGCCAGTCCGAGTTAATAAAACTCGAGGGCATGAATCTTATTTGACATTGCCCGAATTTAAAGGCTAAGGCCAGTCCGAGTTAATAAAACTCGAGGGCATGAAGCTTATTTGGCATTGCCCGAATTTAAAGGATAAGGCCAGTCCGAGTTAATAAAACTCGAGGGCATGAAGCTTATTTGGCATTGCCCGAATTTAAAGGCTATGGCTCATCAGAGTTAATCAAAAACTCGAGGGCATGAAACTTATTTGGCATTGCCCGAATTTAAAGGCTAAGGCCAGTCCGAGTTAATAAAACTCGATGGCATGAAGCTTATTTGGCATTGCCCGAATTTAAAGGCTAAGGCCAGTCCGAGTTAATAAAAAATTCGAGGGAATGAAACTTATTTGGCATTGCCCAAACTTAAAGGCGAAGACCAGTCTGAGTTAAAAAAACTCGAGGGCATGAAGCTTATTTGGCATTGCCCGAATTTAAAGGCTAAGGCCAGACCGAGTTAATAAAACTCGAGGGCATGAAGCTTATTTGGCATTGCCCGATTTTAAAGGCTTAGGTAGTCCGAGTTAATAATACTCGAGTGAATGAAGCTTATTTGGCATTGGCCTAATTTAAAGGCTAAGGCCAGTCCAAGTTAATAAAACGCGTGGGCATGACGCTAATTTGCCATTGCTCGGATTTAAAGGCTAGGTCTAGTCCAAGTTAATAAAACTCGAGGGCATGAAGATTATTTGGCATTGTCCGAATTTTAAGGCTAAGTACAATCCGAGTTAATAAAACCTGAAGGCATGAATCTTATTTGGCATTGCCCGAATTTAAAGGCTAAGGCCAGACTGAGTTAATAAAACTCGAGGGCATGAAGCTTATTTGGCATTGCCCGATTTTAAAGGTTAAGTCAGTACAAGTTAATAACACTAGAGGGATGAAGCTTAGTTGGCATTGCCCGATTTTAAAAGCTAAGGCCAGTCCAAGTTAATAAAACCCGACGGCATGAAGCTTATTAGGGATTTCCCGAATTTAAAGGCTAAGGCCAGTCCGAGTTAATAAAACTCGAGGGCATGAAGCTTATTTTTCGTTGCTCGAATTTAAAGGCCAAGGCCAGTCCGAGTTAATAAAATTCGATGGCATAAAGCTTATTTGGCATTTCCCGAATTTAAAGGCTAAGACCAATCCAAGTTAATAAAAAACTTGAGGGCATGAAGCTTATTTGGCATTGCCCGAATTTAAAGGCTAAGGTCAGTCCGAGTTAGTAAAACTCGAGGGCATGAAGCTTATTTGGCATTGCCCGAATTTAAAGGCTAAGGCCAGTCCGAGTTAATAAAACTCTAGGGCATGAAGCTTATTTGGGATTGCCCGAATTTAAAGGCTAAGGCCAGTCCGAGTTAATAAAACTCGAGTGCATGAATCTTATTTGGCATTGCCCGAATTTAAAGGATAAGGCCAGTCCGAGTTAATAAAACTCGAGGGCATCAAGATTTTTTGGCATTGCCCGAATTTAAATGCTAAGGTCAGCCCGAGTTAATAAAACTCGAGGGCATGGAGATTATTTGGCATTGTCCGAATTTAAAGACTAAGGCGAATTCGAGTTAATAAAACTCTAGGGCATGAAGTTTATTTGGCATTTCCCGAATTTAAAGGCTAAGGCTCATCAGAGTTAATCAAAAACTCGAGGGCATGAAGCTCATTTGGCATTTCCCGAATTTAAAGGCTAAGGCCAGTCCGAGTTAATAAAATTCGATGGCATGAAGCATATTTGGCATTGCCCGAATTTAAAGGCTAAGGCCAGTCCGAGTTAATAAAATATTCGTGGGAATGAAGCTTATTTGGCATTGCCTAAATTTAAAGGCGAAGACCAGTCTGAGTTAATAAAGCTCGAGGACATGAAGCTTATTTGGCATTGCCCGAATTTAAAGGCTAAGGCCAGACCGAGTTAATAAAACTCGAGGGCATGAAGCTTATTTGGCATTGCCCGATTTTAAAGGTTAAGCCAGTACAAGTTAATAACACTAGAGGGATGAAGCTTAGTTGGCATTGCCCGATTTTAAAAGCTAAGGCCAGTCCGAGTTAATAAAACCCGACGGCATGAAGCTTATTAGGGATTGCCCGAATTTAAAGGCTAAGGCCAGTCCGAGTTAATAAAACTCGAGGGCATGAAGCTTATTTTGCGTTGCTCGAATTTTAAGGCCAAGGCCAGTCCGAGTTAATAAAATTCGATGGCATAAAGCTTATTTGGCATTTCCCGAATTTAAAGGCTAAGGCCAGTCCAAGTTAATCAAAAACTTGAGGGCATGAAGCTTATTTGGTATTGCCCGAATTTAAAGGCCAAGGTCAGTCCGAGTTAATAAAACTTGAGTGCATGAAGCTTATTTGGCATTGCCCGAATTTAAAGGATAAGGCCAGTCCGAGTTAATAAAACTGGAGGGCATGAAGCTTATTTGGCATTGCCCGAATTTAAAGGCTAAGGCTCATCAGAGTTAATCAAAAACTCGAGGGCATGAAGCTCATTTGGCATTTCCCGAATTTAAAGGCTAAGGCCAGTCCGAGTTAATAAAATTCGATGGCATGAAGCATATTTGGCATTGCCCGAATTTAAAGGCTAAGGCCAGTCCGAGTTAATAAAATATTCGAGGGAATGAAGCTTATTTGGCATTGCCCAAATTTAAAGGCGAAGACCAGTCTGAGTTAATAAAACTCGAGGGCATGAAGCTTATTTGGCATTGCCCGAATTTAAAGGCTAAGGCCAGACCGAGTTAATAAAACTCGAGGGCATAAAGCTTATTTGGCGTTGCCCGATTTTAAAGGTTAAGCTAGTACAAGTTAATAACACTAGAGGGATGAAGCTTAGTTGGCATTGCCCGATTTTAAAAGCTAAGGCCAGTCCGAGTTAATAAAACCCGACGGCATGAAGCTTATTAGGGATTGCCCGAATTTAAAGGCTAAGGCCAGTCCGAGTTAATAAAACTCGAGGGCATGAAGCTTATTTTGCGTTGCTCGAATTTAAAGGCCAAGGCCAGTCCGAGTTAATAAAATTCGATGGCATGAAGCTTATTTGGCATTTCCCAAATTTAAAGGCTAAGGCCAGTCCAAGTTAATCAAAAACTCGAGGGCATGAAGCTTATTTGGCATTGCCCGAATTTAAAGGCTAAGGCCAGTCCGAGTTAATAAAACTCGAGGGCATGAAGCTTATTTGGCATTGCCCGAATTTAAAGGATAAGGCCAGTCCGAGTTAATAAAACTCGAGGGCATGAAGCTTATTTGGCATTGCACGAATTTAAAGGCTAAGGCTCATCAGAGTTAATCATAAACTTGAGGGCATGAAGCTTATTTGGCATTGGCCGAATTTAAAGGCTAAGGCCAGTCCGAGTTAATAAAACTCGATGGCATGAAGCTTATTTGGCATTGCCTGAATTTAAAGGCTAAGGCCAGTCCGAGTTAATAAAAAATTCTAGGGCATGAAGCTTATTTGACATTTCCCAAATTTAAAGGCTAAGGCCAGTCCGAGTTAATAAAACTCGAGGGCATGAAGCTTATTTTGCATCGCCCGATTTTAAAGGTTAAGCCAGTACAAGTTAATAACACTAGAGGGCATGACGCTTATTTGGCATTGTCCGGTTTTAAAAGCTAAGGCCAGTCCGAGTTAATAAAACCCGAGGGCATGAAGCTTATTTTGCATTTCTCGAATTTAAAGGCTAAGGCTAGTCCGAGTTAATAAAACTCGATGGCATGAAGCTTATTTGGCATTGCCCGAATTTGTAGGCTAACGCCAGTCCGAGTTAATCAAAAACTCGAGGGTATGAAGCTTAATTGGCATTGCCCGGATTTAAAGGCTTAGGTTTTTCGAGTTAATAACACTCGAGTGAATGAAGCTTATTTGGCATTGGCCTAATTTAAAGGCTAAGGCCAGTCCAAGTTAATAAAACACGTGGGCATGACGCTAATTTGCCATTGCTCGGATTTAAAGGCTAGGTCTAGTCCAAGTTAATAAAACTCAAGGGCATGAAGATTATTTGGCATTGCCTGAATTTAAAGGTTAAGGCCAATCAGAGTTAATAAAACTCGAGGGCATCAAGCTTTTTTGGCATTGCCCGAATTTAAATGCTAAGGTCAGCCCGAGTTAATAAAACTCGAGGGCATGGAGATTATTTGGCATTGTCCGAATTTAAAGACTAAGGCGAATTCGAGTTAATAAAACTCTAGGGCATGAAGTTTATTTGGCATTTCCCGAATTTAAAGGCTAAGGCCAGTCCGAGTTAATAAAACTCGAGGGCATGAAGCTTATTTGGCATTGACCGAATTTAAAGGTTAAGACAATACAAGTTAATAACACTAGAGGGCATGAAGCTTATTCGGCATTTCCCTGTTTTAAAAGCTAAGGCCAGTCCGAGTTATTAAAACCAAGGGCATGAAGATTATTAGGGATTGCCCGAATTTAAAGGCTAAGGCTAGTCCGAGTTAATAAAACTCGAGGGCATGAAGCTTATTGTCACGCCCCGAACCTAAGAGCGAGACAAGCACCCGGTGCCTCACCTAACCTGGCGTACCAAATTGCGACTAAGGGACTCTGAACATATAATGTCATACTTTGGCCATGGGTCCACCTTGCAAGACAATTTGCGAAGCAAAATATAAAACTGAATGGAAACTAGCGCTAACTAAACATCAATATAAAGCTAGGCCGACAAGGCCGTCATAGCTACTACAACTCACAAACCATCAAATATACATACCAAGCCTACAAACCCAACATACTGAACTAACCAACAGGATATGTCTACAAGCCTCTACTGATAGATGTACTATGATCGGAACAGGGCCCCGACCTACCCATAACATATATACAGATATACATAAGATGTACACAAAAACTCTAGACCTGGCAACTCCGAAAGACGTGGAGCTTACCGATCAGGCTGAACTCGGGAAACACCTACTGAGGAGGTCTACCCGTCTGTCTGTCTGAACCTGCACGCATGAAATGCAGCGCCCCCAGAAAAGGGACGTCAGTACGAAATAATGTACCGAGTATGTAAGGCAATAAAATAACTGAAAGCTGAAACTGAACTGATAATATGATAACTGAAATTAACTGGGAGTTAAAGATGGTCTGGAGATATACTTACCTGCTGATACTGACTCAACTCTCTCAATATATTAAGTAAAATAAATGTCCGGCCCTATAAGGCTCGGTACGTGTATATACTCGGCCGTAGTAGGCTCGCTCATAGGCGCTCGGCCATACTGGGCTCTGTATCTCGGCCATCTTGGGCTCGCTCATAGGCGCTCGGCCACAGTAGGCTCGGTATATATAACTTACCATCTGATCAGAGGTTGCCCAATAGGGGCCTGCCCACCGATTATAGCTCGATGGTGGTGAAAATAGTGTAATACTGTATATATATATATAGACCCTCTGCTCTTTTGACTGAATAAAGAAAAAACTAAACTGAATATGAAGTCTCGATAAGGAATAATATTGTAACTTATGAGACTAGAATAATGTGAATAAATTCATGAATACGAACTTCTCTTTATGTCTCATTATTAACACATATAGCTACGAGATCATGCCAAAATGAAGGAAGGGCTTAGCCTTAACATACCTTATCACAATCTTTCTATTCACCAAGTTGAACTCACCTCTTCGCACCTTAATCTACAAGAATGATAATAATACTATCGTTAAGTTACGAAAGGTATAACTATCGCACAACGAATGACAAACTTATTTTGTATTAAAACGGGCAGCATCTCCCCTATAATCCTTACTTCCTCCAAATTCAAGATAACACCAACAATACAAGAACAGAACAATAACGAGATATATACATCATTTTCCAGCCCTATATACGCCATCAAATACTACAAAACAGCCCAACACACCCCAATCTCTTCATACACAAAACGACCACCGTAGTAGTGTCAAACGACTCGGAAATGTTATGACGAACGACCAACCAACCACCCTACATTTATATGGTGTTTCTACACCCAATTCCTCCTCCAAAACTCGACAAAACAGTAGTAAAACACGCAGCTCAAGAGCAACACAAAACAATCCACAAAACAGTCTGCTACAAGTGAATAACTCGAACTCACGGCTTCCGATCACCGCCCCGTGAGTTCTTACAAGTATAGAACGACTTACCATGAATTTACAGCAGAAAAAATGGATGAAAGAGATCAGTAAACTCACCTTATTTGTTGGATAACTCAGCTCCTATCTTGGTTCTTCAAACTCTAGGTTTTACCTCCAATTAGAACTTGAAAGGGAGAGAAAATCAATTAGGGTTTGTGGGAAATATTTGGGAGGATTCTTTGCAGAGCTTATGTCTGGTTATTATGCTCTATTTTAAGTCTAATATATGAAGAAAATAGGCCTTTAAAAGGCCTCTTTGGACGACCCGAAATGGCCCATTTTTGGGCTTTCATTTAAGCAAGTAGGTGACACACCTAGTTGTCACCTAGCAGCTTGCGCAGTATCGCACAAATGCCCATATCTTTCTACTCCAATGTCGTATTGACAAACGGTTTAATGCATTGGAAAATGGACTCATAGATATTTAATTTTAAGGGTGGAACACCCCATAACTCTAAGTATATTGGGAGAAAATCGCAGTTACATTTGACCCAAAGTTTCAGTAAAACTTATGAATGTAACTTGCGATGACTTTCATCGACTTTTGTTCCACAACTCGCTTGACTTCAAAACATAACACACGGATGTCATACGACTAATATAAATCATAACATAATCTCCTTATCATGTTAATCACCCTAGTCTCACCCCAAAGGTACATGTTATAACATTCCCAACTTGTCGACTTTCGACGAAACATTGTTTTATTTAATTGCTTTAGCTTCTGAACTGTCCAACCCTCTTTGTACTTGTTGTTCATGATCTTCAATATTTGTAACCTCAGAGGTAACATGATTAACGTACTTTATATACCTTTAAATATTATCTCATTTTTGGTCCTACATTAGTTTGCTTACGACGCATTTTTACGTACAAAATTATAGGGTGTAACATCACTCCCCCCTGGGAACATTCGTCCTCGAATGTTTACTCTTAGAGACTTTGGAAATTTTTTCCAGAGTATCCTTCGTACACTAGGTTAAAACCAACCTGCACGCAGCCAGAAAATATACTATGCATGCCACACATGGCCAATCTTTATAAATAGCAGCAATTTGCCTCACCGATTGTAAATCATAAATATTGAAAGTGAAAAATAAAAGCTTACCTGATGACCTTCTAGCCTACATAGAGCTATGTTGTAGCGTCCCATCTCGAACCATATCTTCAGTTTGAAATAGGTGGGGGTATTTAGACTTCATTTCTCCCTCCGATTCCTACGTCATCTCTTCTATATTCTTGCTCCTCCATAAAACCTTCACGGAAGCTACCTCCTTATTTCGTAGATTGCGGATTTGTCGGTCTAGGATGGCAACTGGAATTTCCTCGTATGAAAAGTCCTCTGTAATCTGTAGCTTGCGGATTTCGTAGCTTGCGGATTTAAAGGCTAAGGCCAGACCGAGTAATAAAACTCGAGGGCATGAAGCTTATTTGGCATTGCCCGATTTTAAAGGTTAAGCCAGTACAAGTTAATAACACCAGAGGGCATGAAGCTTAGTTGGCATTGCCCGGTATTAAAAGCTAAGGCCAGTCTGAGTTAATAAAACCCGAGGGCATGGAGATTATTAGGGATTGCTCGAATTTAAAGGCTAAGGCCAGTCCGAGTTAATAAAACTCAAGGGCATGAAGCTTATTTTGCATTCCTCGAATTTAAAGGCCAAGGCCAGTCGAAGTTAATAAAACTCGATGTCATGAAGCTTATTTGGCATTGCCCGAATTTAGAGGCTAAGGCCAGTCCGAGTTAATCAAAATCACGAAGGCCTGAAGCTTATTTGGCATTGCCTGAATTTAAAGGCTAAGGTCAGTCCGAGTTAATAATACTCGAGGGCATGATTCTTGTTTGGCATTGCCCGAATTTAAAGGCTAAGGCTAATTCGAGTTAATAAAACTAAAAGGCATGAAGCTTATTTGGCATTTCCCGAATTTAAAGGCTAAGGCAAGTCCGAGTTAATAAAACTCGAGGGCATGGAGCTCATTTGGCATTGACTGAATTTAAAAGCTTAGACCAATCCGAGTTAATTAAACTCGAGGGCATGAAGCTTATTTGGCATTCGGCGAATTAAAAGGCTAAGACAAGTCCGAGTTAATAAAACTCGAGGGCATGAAGCTTATTTGGCATTGTCCGAATTTAAAGGATAAGCCAGTACAAGTTAATAACACTAGAGGGTATGAAGCTTATTTGGCATTTCCCGGTTTTAAAAGCTAAGGCCAGTCCGATTTAATAAAACCCGAGGGCATGAAGCTTATTAGGGATTGCCCGAATTTAAAGGCTAAGTCTAGTCCGAGTTAATAAAACTCGAGGGCATGAAGCTTATTTTGCATTTCCCGAATTTAAAGGCTAAGGCTAGTCCTAGTTAATAAAACTCGATGGCATGAAGCTTATTTGGCATTGCCCGAATTTAAAGGCTAAGGCCAGTTCGAGTTAATCAAAAACTCGAGGGCATGAAGCTTATTTGGCATTGTCCAAATTTAAAGGGTAAGGCCAGTCCGAGTTAATAAAATTCGAGGGCAAGAAGCTTATTTCGCATTGCTCGAATTTAAAGGCTAAGGCTAGTCCGAGTTAATCAAAAACACAAGGGAATGAAGCTTATTTGGCATTGGCCGAATTTAAAGGCTAAGGCCAATCTGAGTTAATAAAACTCGATGGCATGAAGCTTATTTGGCATTATCCGAATTTAAAGGCTAAGGCCAGTTCGAGTTAACAAAACTCGAGGGCATGAAGCTTATTTGGCATTGCCCGAATTTAAAGCCTAAGGCCAGTCCGAGTTAATAAAACTTGAGGGCATGAAACTTATTTGGCATTGCTCGGATTTAAAGGCTAGGTCTAGTCCGAGTTAATAAAACTCGAGCGCATGAAGATTATTTGGCACTGCCCGAATTTAAAGGCTAAGGCCAGTCCGAATTAATAAAACTCGAGGGCATGAAGCTTATTTGGCATTGCTCGGATTTAAAGGCTAGGTCTAGTCGGAGTTAATAAAACTCGAGGGCATGACACTTATTTGGCATTGCCCGAATTTAAAGGCTATGGCCAGTTCGAGTTAATAAAACTCGAGGGCATGAAGCTTATTTGGCATTGCCCGAATTTAAAGGCTAAGGCTAGTCCGAGCTAATAAAACTCGAGGGCATGAAGCTTATTTGGCATTTCCCGAATTTAAAGGCTAAGTCTAGTCCGAGTAAATAAAACTCAAGGGCATGAGGCATATTTGGCATTGCCCGAATTTAAAGGCTAAGGCAAGTCCGAGTTAATAGAACTCGAGGGCATGAAGCTTATTTGGCATTTCCCGAATTTAAAGGCTAAGGCCAATCCGAGTTAATAAAACTCAAGGGCATGGAGCTCATTTGGCATTGACCGAATTTAAAAGCTAAGACCAATCCGGGTTAATAAAACTCGAGGGCATGAAGCTTATTTGACATTGCCCGAATTTAAAGTCTAAGGTAAGTCCGAGTTAGTAAAACTTGAGGGCATGAAACTTATTTGGCATTGCTCGGAATTAAAGGCTATGTCTAGTCCGAGTTAATATAACTCGAGGGCATGAAGATTATTTGGCATTGACCGAATTTTACGGCTTAGGCCAGTCCGAGTTAATAAAACTTGAGGGCATGAAGCTTATTTGGCATGGCTCGGGTTTAAAGGCTAAGTCTAGTCCGAGCTAATAAAACTCGAGGGCATGAAGCTTATTTGGCATTTCCCGAATTTAAAGGCTGAGTCTAGTCCGAGTTAATAAAATTCGAGGGCATGAAGCATATTTGGTGTTGCCCGAATTTAAAGGCTAAGGCTAGTCCGAGTTAATAGAACTCAAGGGCATGAAGCTTATTTGGCATTTCCCGAATTTAAAGGCTAAGGCCAGTCCGAGTTGATAAAACTCGAGGGCATGAAGCTTATATGGCATTGCCCGAATTTAAAGGCTATGGCTAGTCCGAGTTAATAAAACTCGATGGCATGAAGCTTATTTGGCATTACCCGAATTTAAAGGCTAAGGCTAGTCCGAGTAAATAAAATATTCGAGGGCATGAAACTTATTTGGCATTGCTCAGAATTAAAGGCTATGTCTAGTCCGAGTTAATAAAACTCGAGGGCATTAAGATTATTTGGCATTGATCGAATTTAAAGGCTTAGGCCAGTCCGAGTTAATAAAACTCGAGGGCATGAAGCTTATTTGGCATGGCTCAGATTTAAAGGCTAGGTCTAGTCTGAGTTAATAAAATGCGAGGGCATGAAGCTTATTTGTCATTTCTCGAATAAAAAGTCTATGGCCGGTCCGTGTTAATCAAACTAGAGGGCATGAAGCTTATTTGGCATTTCCCGAATATAAAGGATAGGGCCAGTCCGAGTTAATAAAAATCAAGGGCATGAAACTTATTTGGCATTGCTCAAATATAAAGGCTATGTCTAGTTCGAGTTAATAAAACTAGAGTGCATGAAGCTTATTTTGCATTTCCCTAATTTAAAGGCTAAGGCCAGTCCGAGTTAATAAAACTCGAGGGCAAGAAGCTTATTTGGCATTGCCCGAATTTAAAGGCTAAGGCAAGTCCGAGTTAATCAATAACACGAGGGCATGAAGCTTATTTGGAATTGCCCGAATTTAAAGGCTAAGGCAAGTCCGAGTTAATTAAACTCGAGGGAAAGAAGTTTATTTGGCATTGCCCAAATTTAAAGGCTAAGGATAGTCCGAGTTAATTAAACTCGAGGGCATGGAGCTTATTTGGCATTGCCCGAATTTAAAGGCTATGGCCAGTCCGAGTTAATAAAACTCGAGGGCATGAAGTTTATTTGGCATTGCCCGAATTTAAAGGCTAAGGCTAGTCCGAGTTAATAAAGGTCGAGGGCAAGAAGCTTATTTGGCATTGCCCGAATTTAAAGGCTACGGCAAGTCCGAGTTAATCAAAAACACGAGGGCATAAAGCTTATTTGGCATTTCCTGAATATAAAGGCTAAGGATAGTCCGAGTTAATAAAACTTGAGGGCAAAAAGCTTATTTGGCATTTCCTGAATATAAAGGCTAAGGCCAGTCCGAGTTAATAAAACTTGAGGGCAATAAGCTTATTTGGCATTGCTTGAATTTAAAGGCTAAGGATAGTCCGAGTTAATAAAACTCAAGGGCATGGAGCTTATTTGGCATTGCCCGAATTGAAAGGCTAAGGCCAGTCAGAGTTAATAAAACTTGAGGGCATGAAGCTTATTTGGCATTGCCCGAATTTAAAGTCTAAGGCCAGTCTGAGTTAATAAAACTCGAGGGCATGTAGCTTATTTGGCATTGCTAGAATTTAAAGGCTAAGGCCAGTCCGAGTTAATAAAACTCGATGGCATGAAGCTTATTTGGCATTGCTCGAATTTAAAGGCTAAGGCCAGTCCGAGTTAATCAAAATTTCGAGGGCATTAAGCTTATTTGGCATTGCCCAAATATAAAGGCTAAGCCAGTCCGAGTTAATAAAACTCGAGGGAATGAAGCTTATTTGGCATTGCCCGAATTTAAAGTCTAAGGCCAGTCCGAGTTAATGAAAAATTCGAGGGCATGAAGCTTATTTGGCATTGTTCGAATTTAAAGGCTAAGGCCAGTCCGAGTTAATAAAATTCGAGGGCAAGAAGCTTATTTCGCATTGCTCAAATTTAAAGGCTAAGGCCCGTCCGAGTTAATCAAAAACTCGAGGGCATGAAGCTTATTTGGCATTGCCCGAATTTAAAGGCTATGGCCAGTCCGAGTTAATAAAACTCGAGGGCAAGAAGCTTATTTGGCATTGCCCGATTTTAAAGGTTAAGCCAATACAAGTTAATAACACTAGAGGGCATGAAGCTTATTTGGCATTGCTCGGTATTAAAAGGCTAAGACCAGCTTGAGTTAATAAAACTCGAGGGCATGGAGCTTATTTGGCATTGCCAGAATTTAAAGGCTAAGGCCAGTCCGAATTACTACACTAGAGGGTATGAAGCTTATTTGGCATTTTTCGGTTCTAAAAGCTAAGGCTAGTCCGATTTAATAAAACCCGAGGGCATGAAGCTTATTAGGGATTGCTCGAATTTAACGGCTAAGGCTAGTCCAAGTTAATAAAACTCGAGGGCATGAAGCTTATTTTGCATTTCTCGAATTTAAAGGCTAAGGCCAGTCCGAGTTAATTAAACTCGATGGCATGAAGCTTATTTGGCATTGCCCGAATTTAAAGGCTAAGGCCAGTCCGAGTTAATCAAAAACTTGAGGGCATGAAGCTTATTTGGCATTGTCCGAATTTAAAGGCTAAGGCCAGTCCGAGTTAATAAAATTCGAGGGCAAGAAGCTTATTTCGCATTGCTCGAATTTAAAGGCTATGGCCAATTCGAGTTAATCATAAACGCGAGGGCATGAAGCTTATTTGGCATTGCCCAAATTTAAAGGCTAAGGTCAGTCCGAGTTAATAAAACTCGAGGGCATGAAGATTATTTGGAATTGATCGAATTTAAAGGCTATGGCCAGTCCGAGTAAATAAAACTCGAGGGCATGGAGCTCATTTGGCATTGACCGAATTTAAAAGCTAAGTCCAATCCAAGTTAATTAAACTCGAGGGCATGAAGCGTGTTTGGCATTGGGCGAATTTAAAGGCTAAGACCAGTTTGAGTTAATAAAACTCGAGGGCATGAAGCTTATTTGGCATTGCCCGAATTTAAAGGTTAAGCCAGTACAAGTTAATAGCACTAGAGGGTATGAAGCTTATTTGGCATTTTCCGGTTCTAAAAGCTAAGGCCAGTCCGATTTAATAAAACCCGAGGGCATGAAGCTTATTAGGGATTGCCCGAATTTAAAGGCTAAAGCTAGTCCAAGTTAATAAAACTCGAGGGCATGAAGCTTATTTTGCATTTCCCGAATTTAAAGGCTAAGGCCAGTCCGAGTTAATTAAACTCGATGGCATGAAGCTTATTTGGCATTGCCCGAATTTAAAGGCTAAGGCCAGTCCGAGTTAATCAAAAACTCGAGGGCATGAAGCTTATTTGGCATTGTCCGAATTTAAAGGCTAAGGCCAGTCCGAGTTAATTAAACTCGAGGGCATGAAGCTTATTTGGCATTGGGCGAATTTAAAGGCTAAGACCAGTTTGAGTTAATAAAACTCGAGGGCATGAAGCTTATTTGGCATTGCCCGAATTTAAAGGTTAAGCCAGTACAAGTTAATAACACTAGAGGGTATGAAGCTTATTTGGCATTTTCCGGTTCTAAAAGCTAAGGCCAATCCGATTTTATAAAACCCGAGGGCATGAAGCTTATTAGGGATTGCCCGAATTTAAAGGCTAAGGCTAGTCCAAGTTAATAAAACGCGAGGGCATGAAGCTTATTTTGCATTTCCCGAATTTAAAGGCTAAGGCCAGTCCGAGTTAATTAAACTCGATGGCATGAAGCTTATTTGGCATTGCCCGAATTTAAAGGCTAAGGCCAGTCCGAGTTAATCAAAAACTCGAGGGCATGAAGCTTATTTGGCATTGTCTGAATTTAAAGGCGAAGGCCAGTCCGAGTTAATAAAATTCGAGGGCAAGAAGCTTATTTCGCATTGCTCGAATTTAAAGGCTAAGGCCAATCCGAGTTAATCAAAAACTCGAGTGCATGAAGCTTATTTGTCATTGCCCGAATAAAACGTCTATGGCCGGTCCGTGTTAATCAAACTAGAGGGCATGAAGCTTATTTGGCATTTCCTGAATATAAAGGCTAGGGCCAGCTCGAGTTAATAAAAATCAAGGGCATGAAACTTATTTGGCATTGCTCGAATTTAAAGGCTATGTCTAGTTCGAGTTAATAAAACTCGAGGGCATGAAGCTTATTTTGCATTTCCCTAATTTAAAGGCTAAGGCCAGTCCGAGTTAATAAAACTCGAGGGCAAGAAGCTTATTTGGCATTGCCCGAATTTAAAGGCTAAGGGATTTCCGAGTTAATCAATAACACGAGGGCATGAAGCTTATTTGGAATTTTCCGAATTTAAAGGCTAAGGCCAGTCCGAGTTAATTAAACTCGAGGGAAAGAAGCTTATTTTGCATTGCCCAAATTTAAAGGCTAAGGATAGTCCGAGTTAATTAAACTCGAGGGCATGGAGCTTATTTGGCATTGCCCGAATTTAAAGGCTATGGCCAGTCCGAGTTAATAAAACTCGAGGGCATGAAGTTTATTTGGCATTGCCCGAATTTAAAGGCTAAGGCCAGTCTGAGTTAATCAAAAACACGAGGGCATAAAGCTTATTTGGCATTTCCTGAATATAAAGGCTAAGGATAGTCCGAGTTAATAAAACTTGAGGGCAAAAAGCTTATTTGGCATTTCCTGAATATAAAGGCTAAGGCCAGTCCGAGTTAATAAAACTTGAGGGCAATAAGCTTATTTGGCATTGCTTGAATTTAAAGGCTAAGGATAGTCCGAGTTAATAAAACTCAAGGGCATGGAGCTTATTTGGCATTGCCCGAATTGAAAGGCTAAGGCCAGTCAGAGTTAATAAAACTTGAGGGCATGAAGCTTATTTGGCATTGCCCGAATTTAAAGTCTAAGGCCAGTCTGAGTTAATAAAACTCGAGGGCATGTAGCTTATTTGGCATTGCTAGAATTTAAAGGCTAAGGCCAGTCCGAGTTAATAAAACTCGATGGCATGAAGCTTATTTGGCATTGCTCGAATTTAAAGGCTAAGGCCAGTCCGAGTTAATCAAAATTTCGCGGGCATTAAGCTTATTTGGCATTGCCCAAATATAAAGGCTAAGGCCAGTCCGAGTTAATAAAACTCGAGGGAATGAAGCTTATTTGGCATTGCCCGAATTTAAAGTCTAAGGCCAGTCCGAGTTAATGAAAAACTCGAGGGCATGAAGCTTATTTGGCATCTTCCGAATTTAAAGGCTAAGGCCAGTCCGAGTTAATAAAATTCGAGGGCAAGAAGCTTATTTCGCATTGCTCAAATTTAAAGGCTAAGGCCCGTCCGAGTTAATCAAAAACTCGAGGGCATGAAGCTTTTTGGCATTGCCCGAATTTAAAGGCTATGGCCAGTCCGAGTTAATAAAACTCGAGGGCAAGAAGCTTATTTGGCATTGCCCGAATTTAAAGGCTAAGGCGAGTCTGAGTTAATAAAACTCGAGGGCATGAAGCTTATTTGGCATTGCCCGATTTTAAAGGTTAAGCCAATACAAGTTAATAACACTAGAGGGCATGAAGTTTATTTGGCATTGCTTGGTATTAAAAGGCTAAGACCAGCTTGAGTTAATAAAACTCGAGGGCATGGAGCTTATTTGGCATTGCCAGAATTTAAAGGTTCTGCCAGTACAAGTTATTAACACTAGAGGGTATGAAGCTTATTTGGCATTTTCCAGTTCTAAAAGCTAAGGCTAGTCCGATTTAATAAAACCTGAGGGCATGAAGCTTATTAGGGATTGCTCGAATTTAAAGGCTAAGGCTAGTCCAAGTTAATAAAACTCGAGGGCATGAAGCTTATTTTGCATTTCCCGAATTTAAAGGCTAAGGCCAGTCCGAGTTATTTAAAATCGATGGCATGAAGCTTATTTGGCATTGCCCGAATTTAAAGGCTAAGGCCAGTCCGAGTTAATCAAAAACTCGAGGGCATGAAGCTTATTTGGCATTGTCAGAATTTAAAGGCTAAGGCCAGTCCGAGTTAATAAAATTCGAGGGCAAGAAGCTTATTTCGCATTGCTCGAATTTAAAGGCTAAGGCTAATCCGAGTTAATCAAAAACTCGAGGGCATGAAGCTTATTTGGCATTGCCCGAATTTAAAGGCTAAGGTCAGTCCGAGTTAATAAAACTCGAGGGCATGAAGCTTATTTGGAATTGATCGAATTTAAAGGCTTTGGCCAGTCCGAGTTAATAAAACTCGAGGGCATGGAGATCATTTGGCATTGACCGAATTTAAATGCTAAGTCCAATCCGAGTTAATTAAACTCGAGGGCATGAAGCTTATTTTGCATTGGGCGAATTAAAAGGCTAAGACCAGTTTGAGTTAATAAAACTCGAGGGCATGAAGCTTATTTGTCATTGCCCGAATTTAAAGGTTAAGCCAGTACAAGTTATTAACACTAGAGGGTATGAAGCTTATTTGGCATTTTCCGGTTCTTAAAGCTAAGGCCAGTCCGATTTAATAAAACCCGAGGGCATGAAGCTTATTAGGGATTGCCCTAATGTAAAGGCTAAGGCTAGTCCAAGTTAATAAAACTCGAGGGCATGAAGCTTATTTTGCATTTCCCGAATTTAAAGGCTAAGGCCAGTTCGAGTTGATCAAAAACACGAGGGCATGGAGCTTATTTGGCATTGCCCGAATTTAAAGGCTAAGGATAGTCCGAGTTAATAAAACTCGAGTGCATGTAGCTTATTTGGCATTGCCAGAATTTAAAGGCTATGGCCAGTCCGAGTTAATAAAACTCGAGGGCACGAAGCTTATTTCGTATTGCCCGAATTTAAAGGCTAAGGCCAGTCCGAGTTAATTAAACTCGAGGGAGAGAAGCTTATTTGGCATTGCCCGAATTTAAAGGCTAAGGCCAGTCCGAGTTAATAAAACTCGAGGGGAAAAAGCTTATTTGGCATTCCCCGAATATAAAGGCTAAGGATAGTCCAAGTTAATAAAACTCGAGGGCATGAAGCTTATTTTGCATTTCCCGAATTTAAAGGCTAAGGCCAGTCCGAGTTAATTAAACTCGATGGCATGAAGCTTATTTGGCATTGCCCGAATTTAAAGGCTAAGGCCAGTCCGAGTTAATCAAAAACTCGAGGGCATGAAGCTTATTTGGCATTGTCCGAATTTAAAGGTTAAGGCCAGTCCGAGTTAATAAAATTCGAGGGCAAAGAAGCTTACTTCGCATTGCTCGAATTTAAAGGCTAAGGCCAGTCCGAGTTAATCAAAAACTCGAGGGCATGAAGCTTATTTGGCATTACTCGAATTTAAAGACTAAGGCTAGTCCGAGTTAATAAAACTCAAGGGTATGAAGCTTATTTGGCTTTGTCCGAATTTAAAGGCTAAGGCCAGTCCGAGTTAATAGAACTCGAGGGCATGAAGCTTATTTGGCATTGCTCGAATTTAAAAGATAAGGCCAGTCTCCGAGGGCATAAAGCTTGTTTGGCATTACCCGAATTTAAAGGCTAAGGTGAGTCCGAGTTACTAAAGCTCGAGGGCAAGAAACTTATTTGGCATTACCCGAATTTAAAGGCTAAGGCAAGTGCGAGTTAATAAAAAACACGAGGGCATGGAACTTATTTGGCATTTCCCGAATTTAAAGGCTAAGGCCAGTCCGAGTTATTAGAATTCGAGGGCAAAAAGCTTTTTTAGCATTGCCAGAATTTAAAGGCTAAGGATAGTCCGAGTTAATAAAACTCTAGGGCATGTAGCTTATTTGGCATTGCCAGAATTTAAAGGCTATGGCCAGTCCGCGTTAATAAAACTCGAGGGCACGAAGCTTATTTCGTATTTCCCGAATTTAAAGCCTAAGGCCAGTCCGAGTTAATTAAACTCGAGGGCGAGAAGCTTATTTGGCATTGCCCGAATTTAAAGGCTAAGGCCAGTCCGAGTTAATAAAACTCGAGGGGAAAAAGCTTATTTGGCATTCCCCGAATATAAAGGCTAAGGATAGTCCGAGTTAATTAAACTCGAGGGAATGGAGCTTATTTGGCATTGCCCGAATTTAAAGGCTAAGGCCAGTTTGAGTTGATAAAACTCGAGGGCATGAAGCATATTTGGCATTGTCCGAATTTAAAGGCTAAGGCCAGTCCGAGTTAATAGAACTCAAGGGCATGACGCTTATTTGGCATTGCCCGAATTTAAAAGATAAGGCCAGTCCCCGAGGGTATTAAGCATAGTTGGCATTCCCGAATTTAAAGGCAAAGGCTAGTCCGAGTTAATAAAAATCGAGGGCATGAAGTTTATTTGACATTGCCCGAATTTAAAGGCTAAGGCCAGTCCGAGGTAATAAAACTCGAGGGTATGAAGCTTATTTGGCATTGCCCGAATTTAAAGGCTAAAGCTAGTCCGAGCTAATAAAACTCGAGGGCATGAAGCTTATTTGGCATTTCCCGAATTTAAAGGCTAAGTCTA